>NC_091797.1:84502500-85702500 GCF_041296235.1 Equus asinus | reverse complement strand
ACGGAGGCTCGCCGGCAGCGCCTAACGCGCCCCTGGTTCCGCAGCAGCTGGAGCTTCTCAGCCCCTTCCAGCTCTACTTCAACCCGCACCTCGTGCTCCGGAAGTTCCAGGTGAGGCCGCCCCGCCCCCGCCCCCGCCCCTGCCTCCCCGCCCGCCCGCCCGCCCGCCAGGCCTGACCGCCCGCGCTCCCCTCGCAGGTCTGGAGGCTCGTCACCAACTTCCTCTTCTTCGGGCCCCTGGGATTCAGCTTCTTCTTCAACATGCTCTTCGTGTATCCTCCCCGCGCGCAGCGGGCCGGGGCGGGGAGGGGAGGGGGCGGGCTGGCCGGGCAGGAGGCGGCCGGAGCGGGGAGACTGAGGCCGGCCCGGTGGCCCTTCCTATACGGACGCCCAGCTTCCGCTACTGCCGCATGCTGGAGGAGGGTTCCTTCCGCGGCCGCAAGGCCGACTTCGTCTTCATGTTTCTTTTCGGGGGCGTCCTCATGACCGTATCCTTCAGGCCTCTGCGTCCAGCCTGTGTTGCCCTGGGGCCCCACCTGAGCGCCTGGCCCGGGGAGGGACCGAGCGGGTCACCCCAGATTAGGATGCACTGAGCGTGCAGTGTGTGCTGAGCTCCAGGTGCCAGGGCAACACCTCCAGTGTGCACACAGAGTGCCAATCGGGAATGCAGGCGAGCCAGGTGGGGTGCCTGGGGGCTGAGCCCTGATGCCAGGAGCAGGAGAAACTGGGGCAGGGATGGGCCATGATTGGAGGCTGGGGTGAGGTGGAGACGCGAAGCAGATCCCCTGTGGCCCTGACTGGAAGGGAACACTGGATAGGGAAGGGAAACCAGTGGGAGGAGTGCAGGGGTTGAGGAGTCAGGGCCCTGGGTAGGGCTGAGGCCTGCACCGCAGGAGGGCCTCCCCTCACCTTGACTCTGGCCCAGCTGCTGGGGCTCCTGGGCAGCCTGTTCTTCCTGGGCCAGGCCCTCACCGCCATGCTGGTGTACGTCTGGAGCCGCCGCAGCCCTCGGGTGAGGGTCAACTTCTTCGGCCTCCTCACCTTCCAGGCGCCATTCCTGCCCTGGGCGCTCATGGGCTTCTCCCTGTTGCTGGGCAACTCTATCCTCGTGGACCTGCTGGGTGAGCCTGCCTGTCCACCTAGCCCATCCCAAGCTGGCTGTCTGGCACCCGAGGGTCTGTGGGAGGGCCACCCAGGCTGGCTGCTCCCGCACAGCCCTCCCTCTCACCTGCACTTGACCTCTCACTTGCCCCACCCCCCAGCCTTGCCCTCCCAGCTTCTTGCTTCTCACAGCCCCTGGAACATGCCAGCCGGCCTGTAGGTTTCACATCTTCAGGTCTGACCTACTGGTGCTTGTGTGGGTCCTGACTGGGGTGGGGATGGGTGGGTCAAGTTTCCAGCCATGGCTGGCCAGCCATGGCTCCTACTCCTTGGATGTGCTCAGGCCCTCCACTCCCCAGGTCCTGCCCTCTTCTGGGCCCTGTAAGCCTGTCCTTTGGGACCAACCCCGGCCCTGCTCCTGGTCTGGCAGTGTGTCCAGGACTTTGAGCACTCTGGCTCTGGAGCCCGAGGTTGCTCTGGGCCTGGCTGGGCCTCCAGGGCTTTGCATGGAGGCCTGGGGCAGGCTCTGCTGGCCCTGGGCTCTGGCAGGTGGAGGGTGGCCTTGGCATTCCCCGGCTCTCCCCAGGGATTGCTGTGGGCCACATCTACTACTTCCTGGAGGATGTCTTCCCCAACCAGCCTGGAGGCAAGAGGCTGCTACACACCCCCAGCTTCCTGTGAGTGTGGGGTGACAACCCTCCCCCTCCACTCCCTCAGAGGCCTCCCTGCCCCATGGAGGGCCCCAGCTGGCCTCAGCTCAGCGAGCACCCCTCCCCACAGGAAGCTGCTACTGGATGCCCCAGAGGAAGACCCCGATTACCTGCCCCTCCCTGAGGAGCAGCCAGGACCCCCGCAGCAGTGACCCTACCCACGGCCAGGGCCAGCCCCAGGGCCTGTTTCCCGGCCTCTGGCAGGCCTCCCATTCACCTCTCCCTTCTGCTGCAGCAGAGCAGTCTGTTCTGGAGACCAGGCCCGTGCCCAGGGCTCACCCGAATAAACAGAGTGACCTGTGGCCTCTTCGCCCCAAGCACTGCTCCCCCCCCCCACCCGCCGCCACCTCCCCGCCTCAGTGGCCACACCCTGCCACACTGGGCAAGTGCTTCTGGCTGTGACCTAGGGCCACCAGCCTAGTCCTGCCATGCCCATCCTCTGCCCTTGGCGTGGGGCTGGCCCAGGACACAGCTCTACTCCTGCCAAGCCTGGCCTACCCTATCAGACTAATGGTAGGCAGAATGATGGGAGGCCCAGAGAGGCTCAAGAACGTGCCCACGTTGCCCAGCAGAGCTTTGAGCTCACAACGGCAGATAGAGAGTTCTCATCTCAGCCCTGCCAGTGCCTTGCTGGAGCCTTGGGGAAACCCACCCGTGCTGGGCCTCTGCTCCCTGCCAGTCAGCGAAGGGCTGACCACATCTCAGTGGCGGGGGCGGGGATTGGGCTGTCCCTGTCTGTGCTGAGCCCGGTCTGCAGGGGCTCCTGTCCGTGGTGCCCTCAGGCTGATGCCTCACTTGGCCCCTCCTGTCCCTAACCAGCCACCAACAAGTGGACCTTTGCCCCATTTTCCAGCTGAGCATCGAGCAGACTTGGCCAAGGCCCCATGGGGTCAGGTGCAGAGGAAGCCCAGGACCAGGTGCTCTGACGCTTCTGTGACCCCAAAGCCTTGAGAAGTTTTCCCCTCATCAGAGTCCTGTGACTGGCAGGGGCAGAGACCTCTGGGAAGTTCTGTCCCTGCCAATTTTAGCTGAGGACCATGGGAGCCTGAGCTGACTACACAGCTCACTGTTCTCTTCTGTAAAGTGGGCATCAGACGACCTGGCCAGCTCTCCTCCTTGGCCCGGACCAGTCCAGTTACGGTTTATCCCTGGATGGTCAGCAGCACAGCGCTCCTCCAGCCAAGGTTGTCATGTTGGTGGATGATGAAACCATTATCCAGAGTCTGACCTTAGTTTTGTAGTGACACCTTGTGGTGCAGCAGCGGGCTCTGCAGCGGTGAGGGCCCAGCCCCGGGGACTGGTGTGCTGGCCCTTCCCCAGGCCTCTCCCAGCAGGTGGGCTGGTCCACCCAGTGGGGCTGAGGCAGGCAGCGTTTGTTCCAGCCCACCAGCTGTGGAGGCCCAGGCTCTCTCCTGCCCCGTGGACTGAACATATACCTCAGCAATGGAGCCCAGCCATTTCCAGGGTCAGCTGGGCTTGGGCCTGGAATCTTCCCCTTTGTTCAGGTCCTTCCACTAAAGGCCAGCTGTCCCCTTGCTGTGAGGTTCCAACAAGTTACACTCCTGGACAAAGGGCAGGTGTTTGAGTACAAACTCCCTGGGAGCTGTCATCCTAGGGTGTGCTCCAAGGAGCTCCCAGACCAGAGGGCATGCCCATCTCACCCTATATCCTGGCAACCAGGATCCCCAGTCCCTACTCAGAGCTCGGCCCCTGCCCAGCGTGGGGCTTGGGCTGGGAGCCAGGAGTCATAGGGCCCCTTCCCCTTCCTGGGGAGCAGAGCAGTCCTGACCCTCAGCCCTGCCCTGGGAGGGAAGGACCTGCCAGCAAGTGAAGGTGGTGCCAGCCCGGTGCTGGAGGTCTGGGCCGAGTACTTCAGTAAGACTGCGGCTGTGTGCCCAGTTCACCAAGTTGGGCTTGGCGCAGTGAGGAGACCCACAGGTGCCGTCCTCGTGGATCCATGTCTCTCCTATAGAGTGGGGACATTTCCACACAAGAGACGAGGATGCAGAGGGGATGGCAAGCTCCTCAGAGACGCAGCTGGAAAGAGGCCAGAGCTGTGCCTCATTGTCTCCACCCCACCGCCCGAGCCAGCACTTGGCTGGGCGCACTGCACCCCGGGCGTCATTCCTCACAACCAGCTCCTGGGAGCTGGCCTGGGCCACAGCCCCAGGCAGCAGGGAGATGGGCCCCGGTCTGCCTGTTCCAAGTGCGCTGCTGGGAGGTGTGGGAGAGTGGTACACACCAGCTGGGTGCCCGAGGGCCAGAGTCCAGCTACTCCTGCTGCTGGAGTGCAGGCTGGTGATGTCCCCATAGTGTCCTCACCAGACAGGCCTCTGCAAGGGACTCCAGAGAGGAGGCAATCCTGGCTGGGGGTGGCCTGACCAAGTGGACCCAGAAGAGCCCAGGGACATCAGGGGAGCCTGCAGCTGCTTCCTAAGGCAACCAAGGGGGCGGGGGGGGGCTGTCACTGGAAGGCAGGTGGGCCCCCGCCCTCGGAACCTCACGACCACACTTCTCATTTCTCCCTCTGTGCGGGGACGTGCGGAGCACAGGTTGTGGGTTGGAAGCCGGAGGGCCCGAGGAAGAGCAAGGACTGTGCTCTGCCTCAGGCCTTGGGGGGCTGAGATGGGGGCCCTGGAGCCCCATCACCCCCACCTGGGATCGGAGGCACAGAAAGGCGAGAGGCCTGGCACACCAGCCTTGGTCACTCACCACCCCCAGCCTGGCCCTGTTCCTTTCTCTCTTCGTTCTGATTTTTATGCCACCTCTTGGAAGACATGGAACACAACCTGTTGCCTTTACTGACAAAGTGTTGCTAACCCTGCCTGGGGCTCCTATACAAAAACAGAGCACAACCCCAAACGAGGCCACTTCCTGACCAGAGACTGGGGAGGTGGGTCCTAGGGCTCAGCAAGTGGAATGTGTGCCTTGGGGTGGGCGACCTGGATGGCACCCCCTGCCCCATGCTCCTCAGGATGGCCTGGGCTGCCCCCTTGCCAGAAGATGAAGGAGAGGCAGGTTGACTTGAATCCTGAATGCTCCATGGGAGCTGAGCACCAATGGGCTGGTTACCGAGGTGGGGGGGGAGGGGGGTGTGGGGCGCAGTGTTGGCCAGATGCCTCATCCACCTGCAGGAGGGGAGAGAGCAGTGACCCAGGGCCAGCTGCCTGCTCTGGGGCAGCTGCCCACCCCTAGGGATCTCTAGGGCAGCCAGGTGCAGGAGGAAGGACAGAGACAGGACGTGGGTGGTGGGATCCCCGGCCCCTCCCTAGGCATGGGCCTGTCTGCTTGGGGCCTGAGGCTGCCTTCTCTCCTGCCTGCTCAGGCCCCGCCCATCTCTCCAGGTCCTGACACAGGGTCTGGGCTGTGGTCAGACCTGGCCTGAGGGCTTGCCTTTGTTCTCTGCAGGAAACCCACCTGGGGTCTGGATGGGGACTCCTCACCCAGGGCCCTGCCTCTGGCAGCACAGGTCCCCAACCATGCCTGGGAGACAGTGCCTGTGGGCAGAGCCAGCTGCAGGGGGTACCTTGTGTTCCTGCCCTGGTCACGGATCTTCTTTTCCATCTCAGTGTCCGTCAGGGTCTCCAGCAGCGGACATCACTGGTCAGCATCGCCTGCGTTCTGGATGGCGATCTCCACCGTGGGCAGGGGGTTCCCACTGTGGGGCGGAGAGAGGAGGCCCTGCTAGTTCACAGGGCGGCAGCTGGAAAGGCCCTCAGAAACCACTGTCCGCCCCCATCCCGCCCCCAGCAGATGGAACAGTGGAGCCAGGGCAGGGTGGAAAGGCCCCGACCTTTCCTGCTTCCTCCGCCTCCTCCCCTGGGCCCATTTCTGTGCACAGTTCCTCAGAGGAGCACTACTGAGAGGGGTGGCTGGGGATGCTTTTGTCACCTGAAGCTCAAGGCAGAGCTGCCAGAGCCGCCAGGACTTCCCCTGGCAACAACAGTGCTGCCCCCAGGACCCCGGGCTTCTCTTCAAAGCAGACCCTCAACAGACCCTTTGCTGCCACCTCAGCATCTCTGGGTCTGCAAGACTGGGGAGGGGCATTCCCTGTGGGGGTGTTTCCCTTGAGAGGACGGTGTCACTGGGCCAGCCATCACCACTGGACCTGGGGGGAAGGGAGGGCTGTCTGCCCTGCTTGACGTTCAGGGCCAGGACCCACCAATCAGGAAACAGACAGAGGTGAAAGGAGACCAAGAGGATGGTCCACCTGAGAGCCCTGGACATCCCCTCACTGAGGGCCGCGGGGTGGCTGGCTGCTCCTGAAGGTTCCACACACTTGCCCCTCCACCCACTTCATGGGGGCCCACCTAAGCCCCAGAGAGGCTGGGCTCTTTGCTTAGGGCACAGAGCTGGGCCCTGGAACTCCCATCCCCAACCACTCCACCCTGGAGTCCCTCAGTGACTGCCCCGAGGGCCACCTGCGCATCCTCTTGCCCAGTGGACACAGCGGTGGGGGTGGGGTCAGCCTGGGTGAAGACTGTGAAGCCGGGGGTTGGGGGGAGAGGGGTGGAGGGCTGAGCTGCCTCTTCTCCAGGCCTTGGTTCCAAGTGTGGAGACAGGAGGCCAAAGAGATCTGGAGGCCACAGCCACCAGGAGAGCCCACGCGCCCCTCACCTTCAAGGCTGACCCCCAAACCCCTGGCCTGGCAGGCACCCCTCAGAGTGGAGCCCTAACCGTGATGCTCTCCCACCCCTTCCCCCTGTCCACTCTCCAGCCTCCCCGGGCCCTTTTCTCTCTGCCCCAGCTGGCGGCCTGCTCCTCTCCTGAGGCTCAGCCCCCAGAAGCCCTGCCCTGCTCTCCTGCAGCCCTGTCAGGAGTCTGTTCCCCACAGCCTGGAGCCCACCTGGCCCGTGAACTTGCAGGGAGTGAAGGCGGAGAGGGCCTGGCAGACGCTGATGGAGGAGAAGACGATGGGCCCCTGGTGGGTGGCCTTGGTTTGGATGCCTCCTCTGGACGATGGGGACAATATTGCTGTGAGGGATTTTCAGAGGATGACTATTATTACAGCAGCCAACACACATCCAGTGAAGGAGCTTCCTAGGGGTCAAGTGCCTTGTTACACAGCCGCCGTCTAGCTTGGCCCAAGGTTGCAGGAGTGGTCGGCTGGAGAGGTGTGTCCACCCAGGCCTGACAGCAGAGCTATGGTCCCCTCGCTATCCCAGCCCTGTCAGCAGGAGGGGACAGCAGCAGAATTCCCAGGCAAGGGACTTTATCTGAAGCAACTGAGGCAGAATTTGCACGTCATAGGCATTTTGGCGATTCTTGGCAAGAAGTCACTCACCTTGCTGCCTGTAAGTGCGAGAGGAGCTGGGAACTTCAGTCCATAGCTGGGTGGCTCTGTTCTCGCTAAAACCCTCTTGTTCTGGGATAAGGAGAGAAGACATTTTGGAAGACAGGTAACTGTATCCATCACACCTACTTTGGAGGGTCATTGTAAGGGTCAAATGACATTAGGTGACAGAGTGTATGTGTGTCTGTCAGTTTTTGCTGTGATAAAACACCCCTAACACATAGCGTCTTGCAACAACACTCAGATCCCAGAACAACAACAGTTCAGCTCACAGTGGGGCTGGCTCCCTCGAGTGGTTCTAGTCTCAGCTGATCTCAGCTTCCTCACGCTGTTTTGGTCAGCTGCTGGGTTGGTTGGCTTGGCGGGGGCTGGCTGATCTAGGATGGCCCCAGCTGGACCATCTTGTCTCTGCTCTACAGTCACGCACCACGTAATGACGTTTCGGTCAACAACGGACCACATGTACGACAGTGGTCCCATAAGGTTAGTACCATGGAGCCTGGGTGTGGAGTAGGCTACACCATGTAGGTCTGTGTAAGTGCACTCTATGACGTTCACACGATGACGAATTCGCCTAAGGACACATCTCAGAACATATCCCCATCATTGAGCAGCGCGTGTCTGTACTCAAGTTCTCCTCCCCCAGCTGGCTCGTGACAGGGTCCAGGATAGTGAGGGGACATGCGCCAGGCCTTGGGGAGCTTAGGATTGGAGCTGGCATGCTAGCACTTTTGCCACATCCTCTTGACCAAAACAAGTCACAGGCCAATCAAGATTCAGGGGCAGGAAAACAGATTCTTCCTCTTAACAGGAGACACAAAGTCACACTGACAAGGGGATGCGGAGAGGGGAACAATTAGAGCCATCTTACTCACAATCTACCGTAATTTGGCACACAATTTACTCAATAAGTCATGTCAAATATTATTAATCCATGAAGGAAAATGTATTTTTCTCTACTGTCCACTCATTTATTCATTCAAGAACTTATTGAGTATTTACTGTGGGGCAGGCTCTGTGCTAAAGATAGCGGCTGGCTTTGGTGTGTTGGGCATTGAATCACTACCAAGAAGTTAATTCTTGTGTCATAAAAGGGAACAAATAAACTTCAGAATAGATGCTGCTTCTTCACCCTTCAGCCTTGACTGATGCCCAGCATCCTCTTGTCATGTCATTTCCTGGGAACCTCCCACGAAAAGTTACATTGTTAACTGTGACCCCCATGGTTTTGACTATGGGGCAGCTGTCTCTCTGGCCCTGGGTGAATTACCAGTGAGCTGCTCCTGGCCGCTTGTGGCTTTGTCTGCTGGAGGGAGGCACGTTAGGATGAACCCTGACAGATCCAGGATGAACTGACACAGCCTTTGGAGAGAGAGAATAAACAGCCCCCTAATTCAGAGGGCTATAGAAAGAATCCTGCTTCAGCATAAAACGACCTGTCTTGCCTGCAAGATGAATCAGAAGCATAAAGGGTGATGAATGGGGGTGATTTCCTAAGCACTGGGAAATAGCGTGGGCCCCGTGGGGAAGTCACATCTAGTGGCTGCGAGATCCATCTTGTTCCTCCCTGGGTACCTGCAGCCCTGCTCCCACTACCTCACTATCAAAACCAGCATTCCTTTGAACCAGAGGACCTTGGGGACATGCTCTCTGGACCTGATAACTCCCAAAGAAAAGAAAAGTCAAATGGAAGACTGACATGCCCACCTTAGGGGATGCTACAGAGATAAGCCCTCAGGCCCTTGGCTCTCCTGCTGGGCATCAGAATGACTCATAAAGAAGAGACGGGACCATTCACATCAGAAAAGAATCACTTGTTGGGAGGTTTTCTCCCCATCATTTTCTTATGAAAAATGTCAAACCAAAAGCAAAGTTAAAGAACATTATCCATCACAAGATTCCACCACTAGCCTTTTATTTTTCCTGCTTTATCAGTTATCTATCCGCCAGCCCACCTTCTTGTTTTTCTGACACATTTCATAGTGAATGCAGCCATCAGCACGCTCCGGCAGGAGCTCTTCAAGACCACAGCTGTCAGGAACCCACATCCACTTCCCGAATCACCAGCCTGTGGATCTGCATCTTTAGTCATTATCAACCCCACTTTCAAGTGAGAAACTGAAGCTCAGAGGGGCGACAGGACCTGCCCAAGGCCACACAGCAAGCAGGTGCTCACGCTGGGAGTTCACTGCACTCGGGGCCTTTATGCTGTGAGCCCTGCCCCTTCTGCCACAAAGGCCCTGTGAGGTCTGTCCTCTCTCTTCTCAGCCCAGACCCGCCCTGTGGGAGGAGCCCTGGGCCCCCAGCTCAGGACCAGGTCTCCGCCTTCCCTCAGCGCTTCTGCTCAGAGCCCTGGAATTCAGCCAGACCCAGGCAGAGAGCCACGGTTGGCACAGGGCCCCGACTGCTTGTAGCCCTTGAAGCGACAGTTACTGAACCTCTTGGGATCCGTAAAATGGGCATAACAGTGGTTTCCGACTCCTGGGTTTAATGAGATCATTCATGGAAACGTGTGAGTGCTGACAAGAGGTGATGTTATGAAGGTCTTCAATAACGAGTGCAGTCTTACAGAGCTCAGTCTATGAACTCAGCCAGGCATAAAGGGATACCTACTTTTTTTCCTATAACTAAACTCAGTTTTATTTTGAACTCCTCTTTTACATGGAATTCCTCAAAAACAGATTCTAGGATGAGGAGTCATGTAAAAGTGATTTATAAGGAAGTGGTCCCAGGAAAACCTGATCAGGGAGCAGGCATGTGAGACCCCAAGAGAAGGGGTCAAGTAAAATCCCACAGAGGGTACCCTTGACTCCGTCCTGCAGGGCACTGGGGACAGTGATGGCCACACATCGGAGTTCCGGAAGGGGGCCCCGGAAGCTGACAAATTTGCATCTCCTTCTCCCTGCACCCGTCAGGCATCAGTTAAGGGCTGTCCTGGGGGATGTGAATATGCGGGCACCTTGGGTTCTCTGGGTGGGCAGGCCAAGGGGGTTCTGGAAACCTGAGGGCAGCCCTGCCACACAGAGATGCAGGTGCCGGCCATAGGGTGACAGAGCACATGGAGGGACTGTGTGCATGGAAGTGACAGAGGGTCTGAGGATGGTGGTGGGGCACCATAGCATCTGCTATAGACCCCGCCGTGCCTCAGAGCAGAAATCTAGTCTCAGTCTAATTGGGGTGACCCTGGGGGCATACCTAGTGCCAAAGAAGGGCAGTGAGCTGAGGATCAGATCCTTCTTTTCTAGTTTATTCCATCTGGCAAGAGTTGCAACATCTCAACCTGTCTGCTCTTCATGCATCTGCCCATCTAGGTCATTGCCAAATGAGTCTGAATTTCCGACCAAGAGGTCCTTCAGGTCCCCTGCATGTGCTGTCGGAGCCCTCTGCTGCTTCCACAGCACTCTGGGGTTTAGGAGACTCCATCCTCAGGATCCCCGTCGGCCCCTGGACCTCTCTTCTGCTCCTGTGCTGTGCTGCAGCCCAGGGCTCTCAGGAGGCAGGTCTCCCGCTCACATCACAGGTCAGACCATCCCGCCCTGGGCGCTGAGAACTCCGAGGTCTTCCCGTCTCCCCTCCTGCGGTGACACCCAAGGAGGGGCTGCGGCAGAAGCCTGCTGCTCTCAGATGTCCCCACCTACCCAGGGCTGCTTCCCTGCTCCGCAGAATCGGCCTGGGGGTCAGGTGGGCGAGGAGCGGGTTCTTTCTCAGGGTCCTGCTGCTGGCCGAGTACTCTGGTTCTCTTAGTCTCTGCTTCCTCCATTCCAGGAAGCTTTTCTGAGAATAAAATACCTAGTTCTCACTAAACATTCTTCCCAATACTTCATCAGCATCGCAAGAGTGCTTCTCAACTTCAGTGACCGTCAGAATCACCCAGGACCTTAATCAAACCGCAGTTGTGTGCAGGTCAGGTCCCCAGAGACTCCGATTCAGGAGAGAGACTCCATAACTCACGAGCCAAGGACCTGCCTGCTTTATTCCGTCTCGTCTTCTGTGTCAGCTCTTCCTTAGACAGAGATGCCTGGCCAGCCACCTGCAGCCTGACTGGGAGAAGGGATGAGGCATCAGGAGACGCAGTGTGGAAACAACTCCAGGCAGCGTCCAGAACAGTGCGCTCCTGCACAAGGGTTCATCCTGCCTGGGAGCCCTTGTACCAAATGACCATAAATTCTCTGATCGTTTAGTCTCTCAGCGCCTCCTTGCTACCATTGACGTGTCCTCACTGTGCAGACACCCACAGTGGTTTGTGTGATTTGGGGTGGCATTTTCTTCCCTCCTGCTGCAGCCTCCTGGCCAGTTCCTCCTCCTGGATTTTTCTTCCTTTATGATGGGTATGGGGTTAGACAAAAATCCACCGGACCAGGGCTGGCCCCGGGGCAGAGTGGTTAAGTTGGCATGCTCCACTTCAGCAGCCCAGGGTTTTGCCGGTTTGGATCCTGGGTGGGGACATGGCACCGCTCACCAGGCCACGGTGAGGTGGCGTCCCACATGCTACAACTAGAAGGACCCACAACTAAAATATACGACTATGTACTGGGGGCATTTGGGGAGAAAAAAGCAGGAAAAAAAAAAAAGATTGGCAACAGTCGTTAGCTCAGGTGCCAATCTTTAAAAAAAAAAAATCCACTGGACCTTGGGTCCTACCTGAAACTCATCCTGAATGGTTGCTGTGTGTGAACAGACCACTTACTTTGGGGGAAGGAGGCAGCAGAGCCCTGTGGTCAGGAATGTGGATCTGGGGCTCACATCCTGTCTCTGCCACTTTTTAGTTGTGCGATTTCATTTCTCTGAGTCTTAGTTCCTTGAACTGGAAAATGAGGGTAATAACACGATCTGCCACTGAGGGGCGCTGTGAGGACTTAAATGAGCAAATGTGTGGAAAGTGCGTAGCACAGGAAACTGGCTGTGCCAGGATCCATAGCAGCGGGTGTCTAAAGTTGGGGTCTAGCCTGAGGTTCCTCCTGGAAATTTCTGCGTCATCACCAGCATTTCATTGGGGACACTTCACTCCCATTTGGCTGCTGATGGGGCACGGAGAGATGGACTGTGTTTGAGAGGCGGGGGGGAGGCTTGGAAAATGTCAGCCAAGGACAGAAGGCCAGTGAGAAGGGGGGTTCTAAGCTTTTCTGGAGAATGTCCACTTTCCATTAGAGCAGAAGCATCTTTTGGGGTCCCACTGGCTCGGAACTGGCTTTATTAGAAACGACGCTTGCAGAGAGCAGTGTGAGGGCAGATGGTGAAGAGCAGGCTTAGGTGATTTTTAATTTTACGTTTTAGAGAAACCCCAGTTCGGGGCTGGGAGAAGGTGTGGGGGGATGCAGAAACCAGCTGTGCGGCAGAGACCATTTATCCAGGGTTCCTGTGTGTTAAGCATTCTTTTTTTTTTTTTTCTGCTTTATCTCCCCAAAACCCCCCTGTACATAGTTGTATATCTTAATTGCAGGTCTTTCTAGTTGTGGGATGTGGGACGCCGCCTCAATGTGGCCTGACGAGCGGTGCCATGTCCACGCCCAGGATCCGAACCCTGGGCCACCGCAGCGGAGCGCGTGAACTTAACCACTCGGCCACGGAGCCGGCCCTAAGCATTCTTCTCAAACTTGACACATACAACCTCGTCTCACCATGTCTTTCTTCGTCAGCTTGGGCTGTTATAACAAATACCACAGACGGGGGTTAAACAACAAACATTTGTTCTCATGGTTCTGGAGGCTGACTTGTCCAAGGTCAAGGTGCCGGCAGGTGTGGCGTCTGGTGGAAGGCTCTTCCTGGTGTGCAGACGGCCGCCTGCCTGCTGTGTCCTCACATGGCAGAAAGAGAGGAGCCAGCTCTCCGTGTCTCTTCTCACAAGAGCGTAATCCATGACCAGGGGCTTCTCTCCTGAGGTGTCTACCTCCCAGAGGCCCCACCTCCAGACACCAGCACATTGTGGGTTAGGTTTTCACCATATTAACTTGGGGGACACATTCCATCCATAGCGCATCCCGACAACAATGACCCTGTGAACCAGGTACCATTTCAACCCCCGTCTGAGAGATGAGGACACCCAGCTCAGGGATGGTAACCCACTCGCTCAAGTTCACGCCGCTGTTTGGTGACACTGCCAGGATTGGAATCAGGTCTGGCTCCAGATCCCTCATCCTCTTCACCACTTGATTCAACACTTCCCATGGAAAGGTGACCCCTCTTCTCCCTCCAAACAACCTGTTAGAGCAGTGGGTCTTCAATTTTTTGAGAATTCAATGAAGCTCATGCATCTTCTCATCTGAAAGCACATAAAACGTCACAACTATGAAGCTGTGTCAGTTAGGGATGTGCCATTCAATGTCAGCTTCGAGCAGCTCAGGTATCTCTCTGGGGGTGTCACCCTCTCCTCACAGTCCCCTGGGTGGACAGGACAAGGAACCGTCAGTAAACCAAACACACGGGTGAACATCCCAGCAGGATCATTTGTCCACTCACTGCAATTACACTGTCGTGACCTTGGCCAGGCCATTTTACCTCTCCAGGCCTCAGTTTCCTCATCTGTAAAATCAGATGGTCATAGCACCTCCTTCCAGAGCTGTGTAGAGATTTAATGAGCTACGGTGTGTAAAGTTCTTAGAACAGAGCTTGGTTCATCATGAGTTTTCCCACAAGCATTTTCTATGATATTATTATTGTGAGTCCACAAACAGTAGCCCCTATTGCTTCCTCTCCTCACGTGCGCATCACCTTTTTCTTGAGTGTGTATCTTGCCTCTTCAACAAGGCAGTGAGCTCTTCAGGGCAGCCAGACTGCTTGGGATTAGATCCCAAATTTATCTCTTCCCTGCTATGTGACTTTGGGAAAGTCTCTTGACTGTCCTGCCCCTCAGTTTCCTCTCCTATAAAATGGGAATATTAAAGCCCCTACCCTGCAGTGTTTGTATATGTGCAACATGCTGGAACAGTACCTGGACCACAGGAAGGGCTGGATCAAGGTTAGCTGTTACTGATGTTACAGTCACAGGCATTATCATCAGTAATACTATCCCGCTGGAGCTGAGCTCACCCACAGAGCTCAATAAATGCAGGTCGGTTGACAGGTGACCCCATCCAGGTCAGACAGTCAATGTCCCTCTGATCAGTGGGTTTCCTCTCCCTGGGAAGGAGCCCGGACACTGCTGTAACACAGAAAGCAGCAGATCAGCGTCCACCCCGACTGATCCAGGAACAAGAATCCTGGGCGGAAACAGACACTGAAATATGATGCTCCCGACCCAGTAAAATTGTCAGCTAGCTGCTCTGAGCAAGTGCCTGATTAAGCAGATCTAACTGCGGCCGTAGGTTACTCCCCGGCACCATTGACACGCTGTGAATCAATCGATCCTCTGGGCTGGAAGCAGAGGCGGTGCGGGGAGGTGAGGGTGTCCAGGCAGGCCTCCAACGGCAGAGACAAATTAATTATGTCCCAGGGCTGCCTGGCAGGAGGGCCATAAGTCATGGCAGTAATCCATGGCTTGGGGGGTGGACAATCTTGAGACAAGCATACAGGCTCCAGAGGGGGTGGAAGGACCCGGGTCCCAGCACGGCTATATCGGAACAGGATATATTGGAACTATGTGACCTTGGGCGAGTCACTTACCCTCACGGGGACCATTTCCTCATCTACGAAATGAGGCTGTTAATACCTCATAGGGCTACTGCGAGGACTAAATGGGGTGCAGATGGTCCACCGCTGCCCTGTCCACTGCGGCAGCCACATGTGGCCACTGAGGACTTGAAATGCCTCAGCTCCAAACTAAGATGTGCTGTACCTGTAAAAAGACCCACCAGATGTCAGTGACTTTGTATGATAAAAGGAATGCAAAATATCTCATTATTGCTTCTTCGCGTCGATTGCATGTTGAAATAATAACATTTTGGATATGGTGGGTTAAATAAACTATATAATCAAAACAAATTTCACCTACTTCTTTTTATTTTTTTCAACGTGGCTACTAGAAAAAAACAAATGGAAAGTATCATTTTTTACAGGGATTGCATGTTGAAATGATAATATTCAGGATATATTGGGATACATAAAGCATTTTATTGACATTGATTTCATGCATACTTTTACTTTTTTGAAAATGTGGCTATAAATAAATCTAAAGTTATATATGTGACTCATTGCATTTCTACTGAATGACACCCGTCTAACCCTTTCTTTCGCTCATGTGTTTCTGCTCCATGAAATCTGAGGACCTGTGTGCTGTCCCGGACACACCACCTCTTCCCCCCTGAGTCCCGGTGTGCTCCCCCATCAGACACAGAGGACAAGCACGGTCCAGATTCTTGAGCCTTTCCCATGTTCCAGGTACTAGTCTAAGCAGGTGATGTGCATTAGCTCATTTGCTCCTCAGGACAACACTGTGACAGAGACATGAACCCGTTTCACAACTGGGGAAACTGAGGCTCCGACAGTAAAGCCCTCCCCGAGGCTGTGGACCCAGGAAGAGGCTCCAACCCTCGTTCTACCTCCCTGCAGAGCCACCCTCCTTTCCAACTTCTCCACGCTCATCCTTATGCATGTGTTAACGTAGGGCCGCCAGCCTGTCAGGACGCGTGGGCACGCAAGAATCTGCTGCTCAAGTCAAATTCCTCTTTGCACTTGTGAGCTCCAAGTGCCGCATGATGGTGTCTTTCAGGACTGGACTAAGTCCCACTGGGTGGCGTCACCTCCTCTCTGATGTGGCCACTGTCAGAGCCAAACACTGAGGACGAGTGGCCCATCTACGTGGCCTGAGTGGACCCGCCTCCTCTGGAGCTAGACTGTCCCTATTGCTGAGGGGGCTGGGTGCCTAGTCTGTGCAGCAGCCCCCAACCTCCTCCCCTCACCCCTTCCTGACATGCTCATAGACCCCGAGACTGTTAAACTTAGTCTGGAAAGTGGAATTTCCAGATCAACAGGCTGCTCTATTTGCCCTTTTCTCAGTGAGGAGGGGTGTGTGGGTGTGCAGTTGTGTGTGGAAAAACTGCATTATGTGATGGGGTCAATTTTTAAATTTGTCTGTGTGGGAAGAAGTGGGGTGCTGGGCAACCAAGGGCTGGAACGTGATGGGATCTGTGTGTGTGTGTGTGTGTGTGTGTGTGTGTGTGTGTGTGTGAGAGCCCATATCCTCTGTCCTTATTCTGGGAACAACATCTCCTTTCTTTAGGGAACTGTCCCTCCACCCCTCCAAGTCATGCCACCGGGGCTGCCACACACAAAGCCCACCCCTCTGACTGCAGGGGTGACCATGAACCCAAGCCAGCCCAATCAGAGTCCCTTTCTTTTTTTTTTCTTTTTCTTTTTTTGAGGAAGATTAGCCCTGAGCTAACATCTGCCGCCAATCCTCCTCTTTTTGCTGAGGAAGACTGGCCCTGAGCTAACATCCATGCCTATCTTCTCCTACTTTGTATGTGGGACGCCTGCCACAGCATGGCTTGACAAGTATCATGTCCGCACCCAGGATCCGAACCAGTAAACCCCGGCTGCCGAAGCAGAGTGTGCACACTTAACTGCTGCGCCACCAGGCCGGCCCCAGAGTCCCTTTCTTGGGGACATGAATCTTGAGTGGATATCACAGGGACAGAAGGAATAAATATATCTGTCATCCGAGGGAGCCCGCCATTCCTGCTGCCGAGATCCCTGCCCTGCCCTGGTCACCAGCCTTTCTGCAGCTGATGGTTTAGTCTCGTCTCAATTCTATGAGCTTCCAGGAACTTTCCAGTGTCCCCTCCCCTTGCTTTTAAGCTAGACTCAACCCGTTTTTGCGTTTTTCTTGAAAGACTCCAAATAGAGACAGAGCTGCCACAAGCAAAGAGGAGAGCCCAGCTCTCTAGAGGATTACGCCCGCCTTGCAGGAGGATTTTGGGCAAGGGGAAGTCTTAACATGACGCTGGCTCAGAGCCCCTCAAGGCTTCTGCCGATTCTCAGAAGGATTCAGGTTCCCATGGTTCTTGCTTCCACACTTTGTGGCCCCACATCTCTGCAGATGTGAAACTCCGTTTGAGTTCTGTTTAGAAAAAAAATAGGAAGAAATCCAACTGTACAAATGATTTTTCAAGACAGTAGAATTTTCCGCAGATTCCAGGGGTGGGGTGGAAGACAGGAGGGGTTGACAGTGCTTTAAGGAGACAACTTCAAAATGGAGCATTGGGCACCCTGGTTTGTAAACTGTCCCTTGATCGACACTTTCCGGGGCTGGTGGTGCTGATGAGAGATTCAGCCCTCTCTGCCTCCCCCAGCTCCCGCCCCTCACCATCTTGCTGCCTCTTCTCGTCCTCTCCGCCCCTCAAGCTTTTCTGATCCGCCTTTCTCACCCTCCTCTTCAGAAAACAGCATAAATCATTCCTGTCGTCCAGTATGGAGTCACTTCAGACTCTTCTCTCGGACCTTTAGGGGACCTGACATCCAGGCCCTTGTATCTCACCTTCTGTTCCAGGCCCTAAGGTCTCGGTAGCCCACTGTTAGTGTAACAATACTCCATCCACGTGCTGCAATGATGGCTTTAAACTCAGGGACCTTATGTGAGCCTCTCCCCACTGCTCTGCTCACCACCTCCCATGGGCGTCACTCCAGAACCAGGGATCTGTCTGCATTCCAGGCATCTGATGGGAACCAGAGGATCGGTGATGTTCAGAGTCATCACGGAGGGAGGGGAAATAAAAGGGAATGGCTCATCGTTCATTGAGCGCGTGCTCTGCGCCAGGCTCCCAGCCAAGCACGTCACCTGCACTGCCTCATTCAGTCTTCGTGAGGACCTGGGAGGTGGGGGACCAAAATGACCCTTGTTCCAGATGTGGAAACTGAGATTTGGAGGAGCCTTGTGGGTCTGGGCCCCCCAAATCTCACCCCTTCCCTGACTTCCGAGGGAATAGGACTGCTTCCGTCCCTCAGTTGAAGCCCCACCTCCACCCCGACGTGGGCTGTTCAGTCCACTTGGGATCCTTTTGCCCCCCATTCTGCTTGGTAACACGAGAGCCTAGAGTCCTGCTCTTCACACTTCAAACCGAATTATATCCATCTGCCTGGCGCCAGCTCTCTTGTTCCCAGGGCCTCCCCAGCCCCAAGTAGCATATGTCCATTTCCGTGGGAAGGGAGGACAGTGGATCTCAGCTTCAATAACTTTGCCAGGGGCCAGAGCCTGGACCTGCAGGGCCCAGAGGCCATGAGATGGAGCGGCCAGGAGTGGGAGGCAGGGGGATGGCGGGGGGAGGACTGTGATTCTGTGTTTGTGTGGGGGCCCCTCTGCCTTCTCCTACCCTCCATGAGCTGGTGTAATGCTAAAAACGGTGACGAGGGAGCCTAGAGGGAAATGGCTTTGAAGAGGACACACTCACGCATGCACACACACACGCACACACAAACATCACTACGAGCATTAAATGAGGTGACTCATGCAAACCCTTAGCAGAGCACCTGTGTGTAGCAGGTCCCCGCGCGTGGGCTGTTCAGTGACTGCAGCCATGGAATAATGAGAGCTGGGATAGAGGCCAGGCCTTTCGCTGGTGGCTCCACACTCTTCATCCACTTTAAGCCCCATCACAATATCTCGAGGTAGAAACTACTAATGTCTATGTTTTATAGACACAGAAACTGAAGCTCAGACAGGGGCTGAGTAACTCCCACTGCACGTGGATGAAATCCTAAAATGGCTGGTTAGGGATGGGGTGGTCTGTCCCTCTCCACCTCGACAGCTGTGCAGCAGAGTGACTGTGTGCACAGATTCCAGGCCCAGCAGACCTGAGTTCAGATCTTGTCTCTACCACTTACCAGCTGTGTGACCCTGGCCAGGTTGCTTCCCCGCTCAGAGCCTCAATTTCATCATCTGTGAAATGGGGGCAATCTGCGGCAGAGGGTCCTTGTGAAGATTGGGTGGGTTAACGTCTGAAGAGTGCTCTGCGCAGAGTAGGTAGCACATAAGTGCGGCTGCTTTTATTATTCTTATCAGCCGCATTTTCCATCCCTTCCTATCCCCATCTCAGCTCCAGGAGGACTGAATGACCAGCAGCTCCTGCCCCAGATGGACCACATCCTCTCCTCGCACACCACGGGTCATTGCCCCGCCTCTTCCTCACACCTGCATCACGTTCCCTCCTTCCTTTCTAGCTTTGCTGCCCCTTCCTCGAGGAAATCTGGACTCCGTCCCCTCCAGGGGTGTCCACTGCTCCCCTCCTAGCTCCCTGCATGGCCCTGGGATGTCTGCTTGTCCTCTGTCCTGGGGCAGGGGCTTCATCAGGACGGGAGTGTAGTGTTGTGTTCATCTTCACTGAGCCCCAGCCCAGGGCCTGGCTCAGGGACAAAGCTCAGACCTGAACAGAGATCGTCCCAATCCTTGGAAAAGAGGAGTGGCCATCCCGTCACCACTCGGCTCTGCCTGGCTGTTGGTTATGGCGCAGCTCAGCCGTGTTCTGGCTGTGTAGCAGGGCGAGTCACTGCGCCGCCTCATATATTTTCCCCCGCTTTCTATCAAGGCATCATTCACATACAGAAAAACGCACAAATCTTGAGTCTATAGCTGGATTTATTTTGCCAAATGCAACATTCTTGTATCATCCAGATCAACTTATGTAAAATCACTCCAGAAGCTTCCCTGTGCCCCTCCCACTAAGTGCCCTTTCCCCCAAAGGGGAGCACTATTCTGATTTCTGTCTCCCTAGAGTAACTTGGCCTGTTCTTGGACTTCAGATGCATGACATCCTCCACTGTATACTGTTTTGTGTCCAGTTGCTTTCACTCAGCATAATCTCTGTGAGACTCATATCCACGCTGTTGCACATATGAGTGGTTCCTTCCTCTTCATTGCTGAGAAATATTCCATTGTGTGGCTATAGCATCCTTTTTTTTAATCTATCCTCTTGTTTGTGGACATTTGGGTGTTTCCTTTACCAGTCTTTTGTTTTCAGTTCTCTTGAGTAAATATGTTGGAGTCGAGCTGGTCCTGTGGTGAGAGTGTGTGTTACTCTATTAGAAACTAACAAACAGACTTCCACCGTGGTTGTACCATTTGCTTCCTGTCTTTAAGCCTGTTTTCCCTGCTGTAAAATGGGGATGATTCACGTCCCTCTGTCACGGAGGCACTGTGAGGAGGAAGTGGCTTCGCTGTGCTCATTGTCATGTGTATCTCCTCTCCTGGGGGGGATGTGCACAGTGGTTGGGGGGAGAGAGGGCCGAGGACTCAGTTCCACAGCCAGGTGTCGTGGGCCCAGCACGTCAGGACTGAACAGGATCTGGGCACCCTGCATGGGTCCTTCCTCGCCGACTCCTCAGCGGATCTCATGCTCTCCCCGCTCTGGAGGCAACTCTAATGACCACGCTTACCTGCACATCCTCAGAGCCGCCGCGGGCAGAGACAGACGGCCCCACAAACAGCCCTGCCGCCACCTTGGAGGGACCTCCAGGGGTGCTCCCTTGGCCTCCTCCCGGGTTTAATGCCATGAAGGGACATTCTAACGGAGTTCTTGCCCTCTCCCCTGAGTCCTGCAGACGCCGCACTCTCTAGGCCGCTGTAATGAAGGCTCCCTCACCGCCTCCACGAGAAACAGCTCTTTCCTGGGGATTTGCGTTCAGTTGTCAAAATGGCTCTGGTTTGAAACTCTGCGTATAAAATCCAAGACCTGAAGCCAGTGATGCTGAAGGTGTGTCTCCGGGTTCCTCCTGTTCGTGGAACTTCCCCTCTCCATCTTTTTATACAGATTTCAAAAGGCCCTGTGGCTCAGAGTCAGACAGACACGGATTCAACTCTGGCTCTCCACATACTGTCTGGGTGACCTCTGACAAGCCAGTGCCTCTCTCTGAGCCTCAGGTGCCCCATCTGAGAAGCAGAGTTATAGTAACTCTGTGGCCGAGACCACAAGTGCCCCCCCTCCACCAGTAGCCATCCTCCCGTTTCCTTCCCTGATTTGCAGTTGGACTCACGGTCACCTGGAGTAAACACTTCATTTCCCACCAGTCCCTGCTGCCGGGGGTGGTCATGTGACTAATTCTGGCTGAGAAGATGTGAGCATAAACGTCACCTACAACTGCCTAGAAGGACCCTACACGAGAGAGGTGAGCCTTTCTTTCTCCCTTCCTCCTACTTGCTAGCTGGAATGTGGTTGTGATGCAGAAGCTCAAGCAGCTATGTTGGCCCATGAGAAGAAAGCCACATGCTGAGGATGACGGGGCCTCAAGAAAGAGGGAGCTCTAGTCACTGACATGTGTCCTGGACCAACAGTTTTTGAACTCGTTTAACACAAGAGAGAAATGAACTTCTTTCTTCCTTAAGCCACTGTTGTTTTGTTTCTCGTCCTTGCAACCCATCTGAATCCTAATTGATACCAGCTGTTGGGAGGATTAAATGAGCTAATTCCAGGAAAGATGCTAGCACAGGGCCTGGCTCATAGGAATCACTCAGTATGTTATAGATATTTGTACGATTTTAAAGGCAAGAACAAAAGAGATGTTAAATTGTATTTGGGCAATCTGGTGTGCCATTTCTAATTTGATTTAGGTGAAGGAGAGAAATTCTAAATAGAGCTCCCTGAAGTGGTATGTGTCTGTGTGTTTGTGCATGTGAGAGTGTGCGCGCGTGTGTGTGCATGGGGGTGTGTGTGTGTAAGGAGAGGGAGAGAGAATGGGGGATGGAGAATCACTCAGCCAGATCGCCTCCATCTCAGCCCTTCCAGCAGCCTCACGTGTCACCACAGGACCCAACTCTCCTCCTTGGCGGAGACACGGGGAGACGTGAGGATCACCGGCTCCTGGCAGCTCCTTAGATGAGCACACGATTTGGGGGAAGTTTCCTGGCTGCTCCATGAGACCATTCAGAGAGGAGCCTGGAGAGGGACAGACCTTGTGCAGAAAAGGAGCTGGAGGGGCAGCTGGACAGGGGCTCCCGGCATCCTCGTCCCCAGCTCTGAGGATGCGAGGGGGATCCCTCACTCCAGGCCCCTGGAAGTTCTGCGGAGCCCAGCACACAGCTCATGGGTTTGGCCAGATTATTTTTCCTCCAAATGAGCAGCAGCCTCCAAAGAAGCCATCTGGTCTCAGAGGATCATTCTGGGGTCACCCGTGTGGTCACAGTCCCTAGATGGCACCATGCTTCCTCACTGGGTTCCAGCCTGGGGCTGGGTCATCTCCCTGAACTGGATGCTTAGTGAGGCAGGTGTGGTGGGGCTTCTGGCATAACCCAAAGGTGGAACATAGTCCCCTGGCCCTGTGACACCTGCTTGGGCCAGGTGTCCCTCTGGGGACAGCGTTGCTGTGGCTCTTGGACAGCACTTGGAGCATGAGGGGAGAGTCTGAGGACCCCCTGCCCTTGCTCGAGATTCTGACCTGGGCCCAGGAGGGGAGTTGCTTCCCTCTGCTGCCGAGACCTGGGGATTCCTCCAGAGTTTCAGAGGCCGGGGCTTGGGGTCCTGGGGAAACCCCGTCTCTGGGGCAGGAGGATGCACCTTCAAGTCTGCCCTCAATTTGCTGTGAGACGAGACTTTCAGTAAATTACGACCCGACAATTGAACATCCTTATGTCCTCAGCCTGGCCCCACAGCCACGTGCACACTAGGCCCCACCCCAGCACACCCCTCCCTGGCCCTGGCCTTGCCCCTCACCACTCCCCTGTGGTTCCTGCGGACCCTAATGCAGCAATATCTGGAGACCCAGAGCTGAGGTGCCAGGTGAGTCACAGTGGGTAGTGGGGCTCAGGTGAGGGTTGCCAGGGGGCGGCTGACACGAGGGGTGGCATAGGTTCCAAAGGTGTGGACGCCTCCACTGGGGACCCCCGCTCCCCGCTCAAGTCCCCACCACTCTCAGCTTGGCTGGGGCCAGTGCACCATAGACCGTCATCTTGCATGGGGTCCTCACATTTAGACCCCAGATTTCTAGGCAAGTGGCTTTAGGGACAGGGGCTGGATTCTGTCTAGAGCAGTTCTCGGGGCCTGGGATGGGGAATGATCTGGGGCTGGCTCTGTGCACATGGGGTGCTAGGGTCCTAGAGGATCCTGCACACCCTGCATTAATCCACAAGCCTCTGGAGTTCTCCAGAACTAACTAGAACCCCCGCGGCCTCTCTAGGGATGCAAATGCCACAGGCAGGGGCTGGGTAAGGTGAGGCCTCAGGATGGGAGACAGCCCCCTCCAGTGCTGCAGGCCCCCTTAGTGTGTGGAGCACCCTATCATGTGCACTTGGAAAGCCTCTGGCCTTCTGGGCCTCCAGTCACCCCACCCACACCCTGCCAACCACACAGGGTGACCCCTGGACCCTGCTTCTCTCTGCACTGCTCCCATTAAATTCCCTGGAGAGGAAAAAAAAAAGCAAACAAATTCTCCGGGGAGGAAAAACCTGGAGTCTAATTAGCGTTTAGGCTTCTCATTGAGAAATTTATCCTATTCTTCCGGGCCAGCGTGGATGGAGGGAGAGAAGGCGCCGAGGGTTTGGGCAGGTGGGATTCAGGGAGAGCACTGAGCAGTGGGGAGGACATCCACCTTTGGTTGAGGCCCCCCCCGCACAGGTTGTTGGCTTCCCCTCTCAGACCAGCAAGGGGGGGGGGGACGGATTTAACCATCTGACTCAGACCCCCTGGAGGGGAGACAGGCTGTGCCTCTCCTGATGCCCCTGGGCCCCCGCACTATTACTGGGTCCTTTGAAGCTGGGACCCTGACTGTTGGTCTGTGTTTCCCCCAGGCCCACCCGGGCCCCGCAAGCCCACTGCTGCCCCCCACCATGACTGTGCGGAGGAGGCTGCCCATTTGGGCCTGGCTGGCTGACTGCCCTGTGCAGTGGTGAAGATGGACTTCATTGTCTGGCTCTCAGTAGGGTATTCCCCAGGTGCCGTTCTATGCTGACACAGCTGACTCATCATTAGCCACCAGGGAAATACCAATCAAAACCATGGTGAAATCTCATTGCACACCCATAGCATGGCTAGAATCAAAAAGACAGGTAAGTGTTGGTGAGGATGTGGAGAAACTGGAACCCTCACATACTGCTGGCGGGAATGTAAAATCATGCAGTCACTTTGGAAAAAGTCTTGCAGGTATTCAAATAGTGAAACACAGAGTTAGCAAATGACCCAGCAATTCCGCTCGTAGGTATACACCAAAAGAAATGAAAGCAGATGCCCACACAAAATCCTGCACAGGAATATTCACAGCAGCCATACTAATGATAGCCAAAAAGTGGAAACCACCCAAACGTCCGTCAACTGAGGAATGGAGAAATACACTGTGCTACAGCCACACAATGGGATATTACTCAGCAATCAAAGCCATAAGGGCTGACACATGCCACAACATGGATGGACCTTGAAATCATCATGCTGAGTGAAAGAAGCCAGACACAAAAGGTCACACACTCTATGATTCCATTTATATGGAATGTTCAAAATGGGCCAATCCATAGAAATAGAAAGTGAATTTGTGTTTGTCTAGGCCTTAAGCATTTGGGGAAATGGGACTGTCTCCTAATGAGGAAGCTGTCTCTTTTGGTGGGATAGTGGGAAGCTCTAAAATCGGTTGTGGTTGATGCTATACAATTCTGTGAATATATTGAAAAACACAGAATTGCACACCTTCAAGTGTGATTTGTATTGTGTGTGAACTATACCTCACTAAAGCTTAAAGATTAAAAGACTGAATTGTGCATCATCATCATAGAAAGTAACCCCCAGAAGGGAGAATAGAATCTTGTTCGCACAATTTAAAGAACCCGAACTAGGGCAACGAAACCCAGAGGCATTCCATTAGTTAACGTTCCAGATACCAGGACATCCTGAAATATTCATGAGGATTACCATGTTTTAATTAAAAAAAAAAACAAGGCACCTAAAGTTTAAAAAACGTATTCACAAGAGTCAGAAGAGGATTATCATCACTCAGCGGGAGGGGAACACAGGGAAGTCATCAAATGGAAAGAAGTGTGAGAGTTTGGGTCACACGGATCTGCACCCTGAGTATGAGAGACCCACACTTATTATTGCTCCACCCTCAAAAACAACCTCAAAAGTCAGACAGCCCAATAACAATATCTCCTTCAAGTCACCAGTTTGTGAAAAGCCAAAATGTTAAGAAATAAATATTTTGCAATCACGAAGAATTGAATCTCCCAGACTCCCAGTTTTAACTCTAAACTGGGAGTTCTAAACTCCCAGCTTTAATCTTATAAAGATTCCATTTCATAGGCATTAGAGTGACTCTCCTCCTCGTAGTTGGACTAGACTCCAGAAGTGACGGGGCTGACGTCAGCACCATGGAGGAGTAGGTTATTCCCTTTGTGTCTCCCCTCTGAGTCACAACCAATCGGACATCCATTGACCAATAGAGGATTTCCTACAGAGCACGAAAGGACACCTAAGAGATCCATGCATCTATAAATCTGAAGGTGGCAGGACTGGACCCCCAGGAGGCAGTGCAACTAGAGGAGCAGCTCCCTCCTCCTCCCCCGGCAGCAGCTATCCAGGGAGCAGATCCTCACACTGGTGCACACCTGCGAGCGACCACTGTGGGAGCAGAAAGAGCAGATGCCAGGCTCAGGCGCCTGTGAGTGGATGCTGCACGGGCAGAGAAGGTGGGTGCAGATCACTCCCTGCCCGTCTTCCAGTGAGTCCAGTGTGTGTGCTCCCTCCCCCTCTCCCGGCAGTGGCCAGGCCCGTCCAAAAGTAGGCACAGTATACAAAACTCAGATTGTCCTGGCTAGGATGGGGCATCCTCACCTGAGTTTTCAAAACACACCAGCTGGCGCCAGAGACCTGAGGCTGCACAAGCAAGCAACAATAACCTCTCCTGGCTTAGCCCCTGGTATCTCACAGCAGTGGCAGGTGGAACCTGCAACCAGAGGCTTCAAGAACCACAGCAGAACTGGTGACCCAGCCCAAAGTGGTGGCACTCCCGACACAGGTTCCAGCAGCCCCAGGGGCTGCATACAAGTCCACAGGTCCTAGGATGCTGGCAGTGACAGTGACACCTGTGAACCCAGCACCCCTGGTAGCAATGCAGTCAGCACCCCCAGACAACCCAAGAGCAGGAGCACAGGTGGGGCACAGGGCAGCTGCATTCAAGCCCATGGAGAGCCAGGGGACGAACACAAGACCCAGGTAACCCCAGAAGCAGCAGAAGTGCTCACAGCCTGGTGACCCTGGTGGCACCAATGAGACTGTAGTGACATCATAAGCAGCAAGACACCTGCAACCTCAGAGGCACAAGTGGCACAAAGAGGGCGCTGATGACACCTCTGGCAGAGACAGTGGAGGGCAAAAAGTGCAGGCTCTCAAATACAACCAGAAGCAACTCAGAACCAAAGTAACCAAAGCTGTACTCAAATAAGAGAAGATGGTTACTATCACAAATGTGCCGTGTGTGAAAGATCAGTTCATGAGACAGCATGAAGAAGTACAGTAACAGGGCAGAATAGAAAGAGACTGACAGGGGCCAGCCTGGTGGCACAGCAGTTAAGTGCACACGTTCTTCTTCGGTGGCCCAGGGTTCGCTGGTTCAGATCCCGGGTGTGGACATGTTACTGCTTGGCAAGCCATGGTGTGGTAGGCGTCCCACAAAGAAAGTAGAGGAAGATGGGCACAGATGTTAGCTCAGGGCCAGTCTGCCTCAGCAAGAAGAGGAGGATTGGCAGCAGTTAGCTCAAGGCTAATCTTCCCCCAACTCCCAAAAAAAAGAAAGAGACTGACAACTCTCCAGAAACCATACTTGAAGTCACAGAAGATTACAATCTAACTGACAGAGAATTAAAAATAGCAATCATGAAGAAACTCAATGAGTTACACGAAAACTCAGTAAGTCAGTTCAATGAGCTCAGGAATAAAATTAATGAACAGAAAGAGTGTTTCACTAAAGAGATTGAAACTCAAAAAAAAAAAAAAACAGAAATTCTGAAGATGAAGAATACAATAAATGAGATGAAAAATAAAGTAGAAAGCATCAAAAATAGAGCAGACCATATGTAGGAGAGAATTAGTGAGCTCAAAGATAGAAATCTAGAAATGATTCTGGTGGAGGAGGAGAGAGAACTAAGATTTTTTAAAAATTAACAAATTCTTCAAGAAATATCCAACTCAATTAGGCAAAGTAACATAAGGACAATAGGTATCCCAGAGGGAGAAAGGAACAGAGTTTATTCAAAGAAATAATGGTGGAGAACTTCCCAAACCTGGGGAAAGAACTGGGTATAAAAGTACATGAAGCTAATAGAACTACTAATTACTACAATGCAAAAAGACCTTCTCCAAGGCACATAATAATAAAACTGTCAAAAGTCAATGTAAAAGAAAAAAACATTAAGGGCAGCAAGAGAAAAGAAAATAACCTACAAAGGAACCTCCATCAGGCTTTCAGTGGATTTCTCAGCAGAAACCCTACAGGCTAGGAGAGAGTGGAATGATATATTCAAAATACTGAAAGACAAATACTATCAGCCAAGAATACTCTATCCAGTGAAATTACTCTTCAGATACAATGGAGAAATAAAGGCTTTCCCAAACAAACCAAAGCTGAGGGAGTTCATAGCCACTAGATCTGCCTTACAAGAAATGCTGGAAGAGGCACTCCTACCTGAAACAAAAAGGCAAAGCTTTACAAAGCTTTGAGTAAGGAGATAAACAGACAGAATGGGAAAATTGTAGCTTTATATAAGAATAGGTTAGTAAACACTTAAAACATAAAGGATAAAGTGAAGGAAAGCATCAAAAATAACTATATCCACTTCAATTTGGGCACAAACTCACAACCCAAGAAAGAATAATTTGTGACAACAAAAGCATAAGGGGAAGAGGAAAAGCCTGGAACCCGCATAGGCCAATGGGGATAAGAGGCTGTCAGAAAAGGGACCATCTCATCTATGCGATCTGTTATAAAAACCTCATGGTAACAACTAGACAAAAAATCAAAGAAGAGTTGCAAATCATAAATAAAGAGAAAACTGAGAAAAACATCACAGAAAACCACCAAACTGAAATGGCAGCCAGAAACACAAAGGAAAAGAAACAACAGAAATATAGAACAACCAGAAAACAAAAGAAAAAATGCAGTTCATATATCAATAATAAGCCTTCATATATCAATAATCACTGTAAATGTGAATGGATTGAATTCTCCAATCAAAAGACACAGAGTGGCAGGATGGATTAAAAATCAGGACCCAACAATATGCTGCCTCAAGGAAATACATCTCAGCTCTCAAGACAAACATAAGTCTGGAATGAAGGGACTGAAGATTATACTTCAAGCAAATGGCAAGCAGAAGAAAGTGGGTGTAGTAATATTTAATCAGACAAAACAGACTTCAAGACAAAAAAGATAACAAGAGACAAAGATGAGCATTATATAATGATAAAAGGGACAATCCACCAATGAGACATAACACTTATTAGTATATACGCACCTAACACAGAAACCCCAAATTGTATAAAGTGACTATTAACAGACTTAAAGGGAGAGATTAACAGCAACACAATAATAGGGGACCTCAACACCCTACTTACATCAATGGATAGATCATCCAGACAGAAAGTCAATCAGGAAACAGTGGGCTTAAATGAAACACAACCAGATGGACTTAATAGATATATATATAGAGAAGATTCCATTCAAAAACAGCAGAATACACATTATTCTCAAGTGAACATGGAACATGCTCAAAGACAGACCATATGTTGGGGAACAAAGCAAGCCTCAACAAATTTAAGAAGATTGAAGTCATATCAAGCATCTTTTCTGACCACGATAGTATGAAACAAGAAATCAACTACAAGAAAAAAGCTGGAAAAGTCACAAATATGTGAAGACTAAACAACATTCTACTGAACAACTATTGGATCAATGAAGAAATCAAAGAAGAAACCAAAAAATACCTGGAGACAAATGCAAATGAAAACACAACATACCAAAACTTATGAGATGCAGCAAAAACAGTCCTAAGAGGGAAGTTTACAGCAATACAGCCCTGCCTCAAGAAACAAGAAAAACTCAAGCAATCTTATGCTATACCTAAAAGGACTAGAAAAAGAAAAACCAAAAAAGCCCAAAGTCAGTAGGAGGAAGAAAATAATAAAAATCAGAGCAGAAACAAATGAAATAGAGACCAAAAAAAAAAAAAGAGAGAGAGAGAGAGAGAAGATCAATGAAGCTAAGAGCTGGTTTTTTGAGAATATAGATAAAATTGACAAACTCTTAGCCAGGCTCACTAAGAAAAAAAGGAGTGAAGACTCAAATAAATAAAATCAGAAATTAAAGAGGACAAATTACAACGGACAACACAGAAATACAAAGGCTTATAAGAGAATATTATGACAAGCTATATGCCAACAAATTGGATAACCTAGGAGAAATGAACAAATTCTTAGAATCGTACAACCCCCAAAAACAGAATCAAGAAGAAATGGAGAATCTGAATAGACCGATGGCAAGTAAAGAAATTGAAACAAGTCAAAAAGCTCCCAAAAAACAAAAGCCATGGACCAGACAGCTTCTCTGGTGAATTCTACCAAACATTCGAAAAGATTTAATACCTATCCTTCTCAAACTCTTTCAAAAAATTGAAGAGGATGGGACACTTCTTAACTCATTTTATGAGACTAACATTACTCTAATACCAAAACCAGACAATTACAACACAAAAATGGAAAATTATAGGCCAACATCACCTATGAACATAGATGCAAAAATCCTGAACAAAATATTAGCAAATCAAACACAGCAATACATTAAAAGGATCATACACCATGATCAAGTGGGATTTATTCCAGGTATGCAGCGATGGTTCAACATCTACAAATCAATCAATGTGATACACCACCTCGGCAAAATGAAGAATAAAAAGCACATAATGATCTCAATAGATTCAGAGAAAGCATTTGACAAGATCCAACATCCATTTATGGTAAAAACTCTCAATAAAACGGGTATAGAAGGAAAGTACCTCAACATAATAAAGGCTATATATGACAAACCCACTGCCAACACCAACTCAATGGGGAAAAACTGAAAGCCATCCCTCTGAGAACAGGAACAAGACAAGGGTGCTCACTCTCCCCACTCTTATTCAACACAGTACTGGAAATTTTAGCCAGAGTAATTAGGCAAGAAAAAGAAATAAAAGGGATCCAAATTGGAAAGGAAGAAGTAAAACTCTATTTTCAGATGACATGATTCTATATATAGAAAACCCTAAAGAATCCACCAAAAAAATTATTAGAAATAATCAATAAATACAGTAAAGTTGCAGGGTACAAAATCAACATATGAAAATCAGTTGCCTGTCTATTCACTAACAGAATACAATCCCATTTACAGTTGCAACAAAAAGAATAAAATACCTAGGAATAAATTTAACCAAGGAAGTAAAAGACCTATACACTGAAAACTATAAGACATTGTTGAAAGAAATCGAAGATGACGTGAAGAAATGGAAAGATATTCCATGCTCATGGATTGGAAGAATAAACATAGGTAAAGTGTCCATATTACCTAAAGCAATCTACAGATTCAATGCAATCCCAGTCAGAATCCCAATGACATTCTTCACAGAAATAGAACAAAGAATCCTAAAGTTTATATGGAGCAACAAAAGACCCTGAATAGCCAAAGCAATCCCGAGAAAACAGAACAAAGGTGGAGGCATCACAATCCCTGACTTCAAAATATACACAAAGCTACAGTAATCAAAACAGCATGCATGGTACTGGCACAAAAACAGACACACAGATCATGGAAAAGAACTGAGAGCCCAGAACTAAAACCACACATCCACGGACAGTTAATCTTCAACAAAGGAGCCAAGAACATACAATGGAGAAAGGAAAGTCTCTTCAATAAAGGGTGTTGGGAAAACTGGACAGCCACATGCAAAAGAATGAAAGTAGACCATTATCTTACACCATCACAAAAATTAACTCAAAATGGATTAAAGATATGAATGTAAGACCTGAAGCCATAAAACTACTAGAAGAAAATATAGAGCAGTACACTCTTTGACATCGGTCTTAGCATCATCTTTTCAAATACCATGTCTACTTAGGCAGGGGAAACAAAAGAAAAAATAAACAAACGGGACTGCATCAGACTAAAAAGCTTCTGCCAGGCAAGGGAAACCATCAGCAAAATGAAAAGGCAACTCACCAAATGGGAGAAATATTTGCAAATTATATATCCGACAAGGGGTTAATTTCCAAAATATATAAAAAACTCATCAACAAAAAAACAAACAACCTGATCAAAAAATGGATAGAAGATATGAACAGACATTTTTCCAAAGAAGGTATATAGATGGCCAACAGGTACATGAAAAGATGCTCAACATCACTAATCATTAAGGAAATGGAAATCAAAACTACAATGAGATATCACCTTATACCTGTCAGATGGCTATAATTAACAAGACAAAAAATAACAAATGTTGGAGAGGATGTGGAGAAAGGGGAACCCTTATACACTTGGATGGTGGGAATGAAAATTGGTGCGGCTACTATGGAAAACAGTATGGAGATTTCTCAAAAAATTAAAAATGGAAACACCATACGATCCAGCTATCCCACTACTGGATATTTATCCAAAGATCATGAAATCAAAAACACAAAGAGATTTATGCACCCCTATGTTCACTGCAGCATTATTTTCAATACACACACACACACACACACACACACACACACATACACACACACACAATGGAATACTACTCAGCCATAAAAAAGACAAAATCATCCCATTTGCAACAACATGGATGGACCTTGAGGGTATTATACTAAGCGAAATAAGCCAGACAGAGAAAGACAAACACCGTATGACTTCACTCATATGTGGAAGATAAACAAACACATGGATAAAGAGAACTGATTAGGTGGTTACCAGAGGGGAAGGGAGTTGGGGGGCAGGAGAAAGGGGTAAAGGGGCACATATGTATGGTGACAGACAAAAACTAGACTATTGGTGGTGAGCACAATGCAGTCCACACAGAAAATGATACGTAATAATGGACACCTGAAATTACACAATGTTATCGACCAATATGACCCAATAAACAAAAACACTAGACTATCAGTGGTGCATATGATGCAGTCTACACAGAAAGTGAAATATAATAATGTACACCTGAAATTTATACAATGTTATAAGGCAATATGACCTCACTAAAATAATTTTTTTAAAAAGAAGTGACAGATACCTTAAGGATAAAACTAAAAGAATCCAGCGGTGCTTTTAAAGGGCTCTTTGTTGGCCCTGAATCGAATCCTAAACTCTACATAAGATACCAGCCAACCGCAGGTGATCTTTGGGGTCTGATTCCGTGACTCTGCTTGTGAGGCTCGTCCACACTGCTGCGCGCAGCTGTAGCAGCTCATTCTCGATGCTGTCAGTGTCCCACTGTGTGAATACACCGCACCCCATCCATCCGGACTTTAATGGGGATTTGGATAGTCTCACATCTGGGGCTCTTAGGAATCGTGATGCTAAGAACATTCCAGTTTGTGTGTATTTTGTGTGCATGTAAGTACACATCTGCGTTGAGTCTATACAGAAGGGCGACTGCAGGGGCCAAGGGTATGACTGTGTTAAGTCTTAGGAGATAGTAACACAGTTTTCCCCAGTGTTTTATGAATTTAGCTGACCATCAGCACTACAGAGAGTTCTGGTTCCTCCACATCCTCACAACATTCAATAGGGACAATTTCCACTGTAGACGTTCTTCTGACTGTGTTCCAGGAGCACGCATGGTTCTCAAGTTGCGTTTCACTGAAGACTAATGAGGCTAAGCACATTTCCGTCTGAGTCTTAGCAATGGATCTCCTCTTCTGGGGAGTGTCCATTCATGTCTTTCGCCCATTTTCTCTTGTTTTCTTTGTGGATATGAGTCCTCCATTGGACGTGTGGGTTGCAGAAATCCTTCTCCACTTTGTGGCTTATCTCCCATGCTCTTTCTGGTGTCTATGATGAACAGACGTTCTTCATTTCAAAGGCGTCAATTTTTCCTCCACGGTCGCCTCCCTTGTACCCTAGTCACGTCATCTCTGCCCACCCCAAAGTCGGGAAACCCTCTCCTTTGTTTTCTTCTCAATGTTTATTGTTCTACCTCATACAATTAGATCCACAATAAATCTGGAATTGATATTTGGATACGAGTTTGAGGTCGGGTCAAAGATTTCCATATACAAAACTGACCCAGCATCCTTTCTTGAAAAGGGTGGTCAAACTGTCACCAGACATGGACCCTGACCCGCTTTACTTGTCCTGCCTAAGCTCTAACCTTTGTTTGACCTAATTCTCCTGTCTCCTTGCAAGGTGCAGGCGTTCTTTCATCTACCACGTTGGGGCCTTGAGCTTACGAGGTTTTCAGCTCTGTTCCAGGAAGAAGCTCTAAGTGACAAGCGCCCTGGACCCAGCTGCTCTGAACTGGCCCAGACTGGCCCAGACTGCAACCACAAGACTGACACTGGCACAGATAGGCAGAGAGTTGTACCAAAGTAACCTGCCCTCACCAGCATCGTAAATCCCCCTCCTCTGGGACAGGTGAAGCAGCCGTTTTTAGATCATGCAATGTATGTAGAAACATGATTTCAAACCACGCACACAAGCTTATGCCCGCCTCTACAGGCGATGTTGACACTTCCCCTTTGAATATTTAGTCCCTACCTCAAATAAAGACCCCCATCTCCCTGTGCTCAGGGGACCACAGCTTTGTGAAATGATTCCCTCTGCTCTCCACCTTTTTCTTTGCTGCATGCCACAAATAAAAACTGGACTTCGTGAAACGACTACTTCTGGTTCGACTCCCGAGAAGGGACCATGTTTGGTCTGGTAACAAAACCTGTTTTGGTTTCAATTTCCCAGAGACAGGAGTTTTAACTGCAATCACCATAAATGCTTGTTGTACAACCTGCAGTAGCTCATTCATTTCTTCAGCATTAACTGGGGCCCTACTGTGTGCCATGCTCTGTGCAAGGTGCTGGGACCTGTGGGTGCTGCTCTCAAGGTTCCCAGGGGAGAGGACAGATGAGAAACCACCCACAGAATGGGTTTGTCTTATCATCTCTGCATCTCCCAGCCTCGCCCAGAGCCCAGCACACAGTAGGAGCATAATAAACAGCAACTGCCATGGGCAGCAGGACAACACGATGTCTCTGGCATCTGGACTTCGACAAAAATGTGGTCAAATAACAGCCTGTCCACTTCTGTGCTGTGTGACTCTGGGCAGGTCACATCACTTCTCTGAGACTCGATTTCCTCATGTGGAGGATGGGAACTGACATCACAGGGGTCTGTAGGGTTTCAGGAGCTAATCGGTGTAACGAGCTTGGCACACGCTGAATGCTGGACAAGTTACAGGTGTTGGAGTTAATATCGTCACCATGACATCAACGAGCCTGGCAAACACTCCAGTCTCCACTCGCCTTCTGGGAAGTGAGAAGGGCTGACTGGATGGCCTCCCTGTCTCATCCACACCAGGACTCTCAGAATCAGACTTGGGGGCTGTGTTGGTGGGTGCAGAGCAGCCCCCAGCAGAGGAGAAGGAAACTGACAAAGTGTCACAACGACATTTGGAAGAGAGAGTTTTAAAGGTGGGACAAAGGTTGACGGAGAAGCCAGGAAGGTGAGCTGCATGTGTGGTGTCCCCAGCAGGGGAGGTCAGTGAGGTCGCCTCACCAGCACCCAGGATCCCCAAGTGCCCGAGCCGTGGGTGCTCATGGAGGAGGAGGTCCCTCCATCCCCACAGGTCTCCCTGGGTGCTGAGTCTCCGGGTCCTGTGGGCTCAGAGGCACATCTCCCATGTTCTGCTCCATCTCCTCTGTGTGAGCTAAGAGCCTTCACTGTCCCCAAGTCCCCAGTGCTCAGGACGCCAGGGCAAGAGAGGGCTCTGTGCCAGGGTACAGCCAAGGCTCCTCCACAGCTCTGGGCCACACGTCAGGTCAGCAGCGGGGCCCACGTCCCTCTGACACCAGGTCCTTGGGTTTCTGGCTCCGCTGGATTACTAGTCTCATGTGGGTGACAGAGGCTCAGAGAGGTGCAGTGACTGCCCAGGGTCACACAGCCAGTGAGACTCTTCTGGAGCCAGCAGTAACTGTGGCAAGGACATCTCCTGCTGTCCGTAATCACTGCCACCATCTGACGCTCACACTCTTTCTTTATCTACTATTCTGTTTCCTTGAGTTAAAGAATCCAATTCCTAAGGCTAAGGAGGAATTGGTGGCTGATCAAAAGCTAAAATTGCTTCATGACTTTTTAAATTACCTAAGACATGCCTTTACTCAGAAAAAGATAGAAAAATGTAGAAAATTACAAAGCAAGCAACCTTAGTAATCACAGACAAGCACTAACACATTGTAATACACTATGACCATATAAAATAGAAACAACTATAAAACATTTTCTCATATGCCTTTATCAGTACTGTACATCTTTTTCAGAGCACAAATTTAGTGAGATATCAATTCTTTCATTGTCAAATAATTCTAGTTCTTATTTCTCGGAAATTACCTATTTCTAGAGTTTGATATTTGCTGTACGACTCCTTCAGTTATATATGCTAAGCATTTTGTGATCACCAGAAATTGTGTCATTTTTTTACTGTGGTGAGAGCACTTAAAACGTGGTTGCCCCTCTCAGCAAACATTTGAGTGTGTGGCGCAGTCGTGTGAACTACAGGCACAGTGCCGTGGGCAGCTCTCTGGAACTATCCATCACACACAACTGCCACCTTGGCCTGTGGAACAGCAACTCGCATCCCCTCCCCCAGCCCCCGGCAACCTCCATTCTACTCTCTGCTTCTATGAGTTTGACATTTTTTCTTCTTCTTCCTTTTTTGGGGGAGTCCTTTTTTTCCGCTTTCTTGGAGTATAATTGACAATAAAATTGTTAGCAATTTACAACCTGATGATCTGATACATCGTGTGAGGATTCCCTCATCAAGTATTAACACATCCATCACCTCACGTTATTATTTTTTTGGTGAGAACACTGAAGTTCTACTCTTTTAGCAAACTCCAATTACACAATGCAGTGTCATCAACCACAGAGAGTTTAACTGTTTTAGAGCCCTCATCTGAGTGGAATCCTGCAATATTTGTCCCTCGGTGACTGGCCTGTTTCACTCAGCACGCTCCAGCAATCCCGCCTGTGGATACACATCCAAGAGAATCGAAGGAGGATCTCAGAGATCTCCGCACCCCGTGTGACCGCAGCATCACTCACGACAGCCGAGACATGGGCATCCATCCACAGGTGAATGGATAAAGAGAATGCTGGATATGCATGCCCTGGAATATTATTATGCCTGAAAAGAAAAGGATATCTTGACATGTGCAACACATGAGTACATTTATTTTAAAGTGACTGCAGACTTCTGGTTGGGCCAAGATGCAGTAAGTCCCACACAACCTCTCTCTCTCAGATGACAAATGACACTCTTCACAGAGGACAGAAAGCACGTCCTTGAGAACTCTAAGATGCGAACACCACTAGGCAGAGAGGACTGGAATCCCCTGTGATGGGGGATGATGGGAGCTGTTCCCTCCTCTGCCTCCCGCTCACCAGCAGCCCAGTGAACACCCTGGGACCAACTCCTTGTTTCTAACCCGACTAGTGGGAAAGGGGCCTTGTGCGTCAGGAGGGAGGGGTCTCCCCCATTTGTTCTGTTTTTCTCTCCCCCATTACAGAGTCTCCCCATTACAGAGTCTCGGTGACGGCAGAGGCACCAAAAGCCCTGAGAACGTCCCTGAGTCCCTGGACAAGGGAGCAGGCACAGAGATTCCCGGGGCCTGAAGAGTGTGGGGGAATCCCTGTCCTGTTCTCTCTCTTCTCTGCCTGTTTCACCCGGAAGGCAGACCGAGTCACGTGGATCTGCATGACATCAGGGAGCAAAAACACTCTGAGGCACGTGTCAGCGCGGCTGTGAAGCCTGAGAACATGGGAGAGTCCTGAGGAGGAGGGAGCTGGAGGAGGGACTATTTACTTCTGTGGATGAGGCAACAGGAGTCCTGGGCTCACCGGTGCCACATGCACAGAACAGACCAAAGAGGCAGAGCGAAGGCCTGGAAAACAGAGCCACCACATGCACCCCACTCACCACCCAGATCCACCCCTGAGTGGGACACCGTGTGGACACAAACGGCACAGCCATGCCATGACAACTGCCCTGAGACGCGAACAGCTGCCGACAGAAGGCAAGAGCCATGTGCAGCTCGGCCTTCCCTGCATGGATGCTCATCAACCCACAGAAAAAGAACAATGAGCCATCTCCAGAGGACGTTAATAGGAGCCGAGTCTCACAACCTAAGACGCAAACCGTGCAGGATACCATCCCAAACCACATCACAAAACAGAGAAAGAGCTAGGAAAATCCGACCACTTCTCAAGGGAGAAGACAGTCCACAGACCCCGCCCTGAAATAACGCGCATGCGGGAACCATCAGACAGAGCCGCCACTGTACCCACACTCAGAGAAGGAAAGGGAAGACGCCAGAAACCAATGGAAAGAAACACTTTCTCAGCAGAGAGATAAAAACTATGAAAAAGAAGCAAATGGAAATTTTATAACTTAACATACAATAACCAAAATCAAAAATCTATGGTATGGGCTCAATAACAAAATGCAGAAAACACAGGAAAGAGTCAGAAAACTTACAGAGCAATAGAAATGGCAAATCTGAAGAACAAAGGGAAAAAAAGATTGAACAAAAACAACCAAGGCCCTCAGAGATGTGTAGAACTGTATCAAAAGTTCTAACTTGTGAGCCATGTGAGCGTCTGAAGGAAAAGAGGTCGGTGTGGAAGAGAATATATGAGGGAAAGAATGGTTGAAAACTTCACAAATTTATGACACACAGATCTAAGCTCAGAAAGCCTCACCCTGGCACAGAATCAATCTCATAAAAAGCCGAGACGAAGGAAAATCTTGAAAGCAGGCAGGGAAATGACACGTCATCTATAAGAGGACATCAGTTTGAAGGGCTGTGATATCTCCTCAGAAAGCACAGAGGAGGTGGAATCACCTCTTTAAAGAGCTGAAAGGAAACACCGACACAGGACGTGACAGAGAGCGAAGAGGACTTCAGGATTGAAAGCCAAACAAACCAAAACCAAACCAAAGGCTGACGGAGCTGAGAGAAAACCGGGAGAATTCCTCACCGGGCAACCGGCCATAAAAGACTCTGAGAGGAACTCCTTCAGGCTGAGGTGAAACGACCCAAGAGAGGAGCTGGGAACTTCAGGAACAAAGGAGGGGCAACAGAAATGGTCGTCTCTGGATAAATGTGATGGCCTGTTTTTCTCCTCTTAAATTTTTTAATATATATATGACTTGAAAGAAAAGGACACCACAGTCTCAGAGGGTGGCACTCAAGTCATATAAAGGTGACCCATGTGACAACTGCGACAGAGTGAAAGGTGAAGAATACACAGGACAGAAGGCTTCTACATTTTATTTCACTGGTAAAATGTTATGTCCAATTAGACTGTGAAACAATTCGTACACATAGTGTTATTCCCAGGACAACTAAAAATCGTTACAAACTCACTCAAGAAAAATTGGAAAGACCTCAAGAGTCCTCTATGAGGAAATCTGAATAAGGCAGCGAAAACCTTCACCACACAGGTTTCTGTGAGACATAAGTTGTGATTTCTCTTGGTTAACTGCCCAGGAGGGGGTTCGTTGGGTCACATGTTAAGTACGTCCTGCCCCAGGTCCTCGCGGATCCTCTGTGCACGCGCCCTTCCCTCCAGAACCTTTGTGCACATCCATTCTTCCCTCAAACGTTCCAAAGCTGCATGCTAGCAACAGGCCAAACAGGGCCCACTCGCCCCTGGTTTGGTGGCACCTGAAGGAGAAACCTCAGAGACCGGCTCTCTATGGAGGGACAGACCTCACTCACAGGTGCTATGGGCGGTTCCCTGGGGAGGCTGTGCCCCTCACGCCCGCCCTGGGCACTGTGGGGCCCGCACCTGCCAAGAGGGCTCGGCCACCTCCAGCCCCCTCACCACGCCCACCGACCTCCCTTGGCCGGCTGGGGTCACCCAGCTGTCCAAGCCCCGCCACCTGCTCACAGGCCATTCTACAGGAATCCAAGGACTTTACACCCACGATTCCTCACTCCCAGGTGATGTGCCTTGATCCAGAAGACCCTGCACTCCTTTCTCGGGGTCCACACCTCCATCTGCATGCCTGGCCATCAGAGGAAGGTGGTGTTGTCCACTCTCACCTCTGAGAAGTCCTGCGGCTCACCATCTGCTGAGGGCAAAGTCACTCCCTGTGTGGTCCAGGAGCAGAGAGTGACCCTGATGCCAACCACAACACCCAGGTGTGCCCAAGACTCCTTCCCAGAGAAGATGGTGTCAAGGATCCCGGGAGAGAGCAAGAAAGAGATGGCCAAGCAGGAGGAAGACCACCCAGTCATAGAGAGGCAGAACTAGCAGGAAAGGGGCCCTGACAACCCTTGGAGGGTATCATCTCCATTTAGGCCCCTGGGGATGCAGGGAGGCCTCTGTTCCATCAGGGCCAGGCCTGGGTCTCTGCAGAGAAACCTCCACACTATGAGGTCAGAGAACAGATCCATCCAGAAATCCCAGACCTCATGTATTAGCTCCTGCCCCAGATGCAACGCCATCACAAGCTCGTATAGCTCCACCCGAGGGTTCCCATCAGTGCAGAGGAGGAGGGGTCCGGCCACATCTCACACCGGGCTGCCCCGGATGTTCTCCAAGAAGGTGAGCGAGGAGGGCCCTGGGTCTCCCTCTGCAGCCTCAGTGCTTTCCCTGAGGAAGACCCAGCGTGGGAAGGACGCAGAGGCAACAACAGGGCAGACACAAACCCAGAGGAATGGCTGGACACTTCCAGGCCCTGAAAACGCAAGACTCCTCTGCTGCCACACAGGCGAGGGGTCCCTCGGAGGCTGCCGCCACCCCCTGAGCTGGGATTTCGAGTCACTGTGGAAGACCTGGGCTCGGAGAAGGAAGCAGCACTGTGGACCATCGACAGTGCCCTGCGGGGTGACACTCAGGCCATCAGGGCCTGTGGCCCCACACGGCCTTCCTGTTCTGTCCCCGCGCCTGCTGCGGGGACTGCTCCTCCACCAGCTGGCCCTCCCATCACTGATCCTAGTGCCCCTCCCTCCACCGGCCTGCCGGTCACTTCTGCTGGCAGTTCCAGCCCTTCAACCAGCACATCTGCAGGCCTGGCTCCCCAGCCAGCTTCTGACACTGTCACCCCATGGACACTGCTCCAGCTCCCCAGCCTCTCCTCTTGGGGTCTGCCTCTGGCTCCAGTGGGAGCATCTTACCATCTTCCCAGGCCCTCCAGATGTCCCCCAGTGACAGCGTGGACTCAGTCACCGCCAGCCTGTCTGCACTGAGGTTCTGCAGCCTGAGCCCAACTCCCAAACTTCCTGTGAACTCTGGAGCCGCTGCCCAGCCCAGCTCTGGGGCCCCTGATGCGCAGCAGCACAGGGCCACCACCTTACACAGCCCTCTCCAGGATGGATGACTGGCAGTTCCAGCCCCAGGCTGGGCCCCAACCTCTGCTCCAGGCCAGCCAGCCTCGGGCTGCACCACACGGGCAGCTTTTGGGGATGTATTAGCCTCGCGTTCTGTCTTGGGTACCCATACCAGCACCTCAGCAGCCTTCACTGCCACCCCAGCTGTACTGCCCTCTGACACAGTCCACGCCTCCGGCTTCGCAGCTGCCACCTACACATAAGGCACTGTGACCAAATGTTGGGCCCAGCACCAGGCAGCAATAATCACCATGTGGCAGCACAAGCCGAGCGTCCTTCAGGCTGCGGATCTCGGCAGCACTAAGGGCTTTGGGAGCAGCAAGGCTGTCAGACCTGACCCGATCCTTTGGAGCACGCAGCATTACAGCACAGACGAGTGGGGCTCCAAGCACCACATACTGTTATGGGGGCATCTTGGGCCTGAACACCTGGGGCCACGCTCCTCAGAGCGCCCCCACAGTGACCAGAAGACCCAGCAACAGGAAGAACCCTGGGTTTGGAGGCACTACTGCCCCTTCCTCAAGTCACATCCCCAGGGACCCTCCCAGGAAGAGACACCTTACTTCCAGCTGAGGGCCGAGCAGTGCTGCCAGCAAGGTGCCTTTAGGAGTGCGTCCATCCCCACCTCCACTACAGGTAGCCCGGCCTCTGCGGGGAGCACAATGAGGAGCAGCCTTGCCGTTTGGGCCCCTTCATCCCCTGTGCCCGTGGTCAGAGGCCTCAGGACAGTAGACGGGGGCGCTTAGTCACTTTCCTTCCATTCCTGGAGCGGGCAGGACACCCCCTGCCACCTACAATTGAAAATTCCCCTCTCTCGTCTTCCTCCCAGAACTCTCATGTCTTCCCCATAACTTATAACAAAGCCTTGTTCCTGTTCATTTGCATCAGTCTCCTGCATCTGTCTCTGGAGATGAAGTGTGGAAAAGCACTGACTGTGTGTGTGGTGACACAGGAGGCCATACCTAACTGTGTACAGGTTCCTCTGGCCCAGCTAACGGGGTATGGAGAGGACACGACTTGATGGCTACAAGGACTGACACCCAAATATTAAAGGGGTGTATTGAGTTGAAACGATGCAGCCTGGGATAACAGGGGCCCAGGGGAGGCACAGACAGGGAGGCTCATCCTTGCTGGTGGAATTGCTGCTTGCCCCCCTCTCTGACCTGAAGTTGGCTGGTCACTCCTAGTGGACACCAGGAGTCCACACCGACACGTTTAGCCTTTTCCAATGGAGCAATTTCTTTTGGACCATTTGCTTTTCAAGTCCCGGGCTAATCACCCACCACACGTCTCCGCTGGAGGGCACGGGCCTGGCGTCCATGCTTCTGGGCCTGAACACACAGGGAGGCTGAATTCTAGGATGCGACACAACCCTGAGCAATTTGTGACATCTTCTTTCTAAAAGCAGAAGGACTCCCTGAAGCCACCTCTTCCCTTTTCCAAAAACAGAGATGAAAGGGAACTATCTGCAGAGGAAACAACTAAAATTAGTCACTTTAATTACAAAAGAGTAAAAGGCTTCCAGGTTGTGGTCTGATACGCACGCAGCTTAGAGACCATCACTCCTGCGGTCACGACAAGAAAAAAGCTGAACAAGCTGAAATGCAGCAATTCTTCTTAAAACCATCGGAGAACTGAGGCCACAGGGCAGACATCACCACAGAAACTGGAGAGACAGGTGAACCCAGAGGATCACAGCGGGACGGAGCAGAGGCCTCTGCTGGAGGCAGGATCTGAGCAGCAAAACTGTGACTGTAGCTGATGGGTTTCTCGAGGCTCCGTGTGGACCAGCCTGAGAGTTAAACACCTCAGGGGGCCGTGTTATGGGGCCTCCACACTTTCCTGAGTTTTCCCTCCAGTAGCCCCACCACATTCTCAGGGTGAAGAACTAAGAAAAGCCTCTCATGCTTCCTGCAGAGACAAAGAAAAGAACCATTTTGGGACACGCCCAGCACGGCCTGTTGTCCTCAAGAACGCCTTCCCTCGAGGGAACTGTGTCACCAGAGACACCACCTCGGCTTCCACCAGAGCATCGCTGGCCTGGGGGAAAGGAAATACGTAGTCTAGGCCCTCGAGCTTTCCATGAGGATGAGGGGAAATACCCAACTCCAGCTCCCTCGAGCATTCTCTCACCTGACGGGGAAAAATCTGAGAAGCACTTGAAAAGGCCAAATCCAGGGACACAGGCTCACGAAAAGACTGAGATCTAATCATAGAACTTTAGAACACTTCTCTTTCTTCTATACCTTCCCACGGCATTAACAGGGCTCCTGCATCAAAATGAGATTTCAACAGAAAGAACGTCATCTCAGATCTGACTGAAGAAAAAGTCTCAAGGGAAACCCAAAGAGAACAGGGCAGACAAAATACACAACAAAACTCAACAAAAAACAAAGGACCCCAGAGGAAATCAGAGCTTCTGACACCTGTGGTAGCAGCAAACAGTCAACATCTTAACTCCTAGAACATCAAAAAACTCACATTACAGGCCTATTCACCTCAGTTGTTCTTACCCAATACATCATGTCCAGCTTTCAACCAAAAACTACGCAGGGGCCGGCCCCGTGGCCGAGTGGTTAAGTTTGCAGGCTCCGCTTCAGAGGCCCAGGGTTTCGTCGGTTCGGATCCTGGGCGCCGACCTAGCACCGCTCATCAGGCCACACTGAGGTAGTGTCCCATGTAGCACAATCAGAGGCACTCACAACTAGAATATACGATTATGTACTGGGGGGCTTTTGGGAGAATAAGAAGGAAAAAACAAAAAAGAAGACTGGCAACAGATGGTAGCTCAGGCGCCAATCTTAAAAAAACCCACAAAACTACCGAGCATACTAACAGGCAAAAAACCACAGTTTCAAGAGACAAGGAAAGCATCAGAACCAGACTAGGATATGACAGAGATTTTGGAATTATTAGACTGGGAATTTAAAATAGGTATAGTGAATATGCTAAGGGCTCCAATGGAAAAAGTGGACAACACAGTTATTTAACCATTCGCCCACTGAAGGCCATCTCAGTTGTTTCCAGGTTTTAGCTGTTATAAATAAAGCTGCTGTAAATACTCATGTACAAGGTTTCTGTGGGAACATAAGTCTTCATGTCTCTGGGAAAAATGAGCAGCTGTGCAATTGCTGGCACATAGTGTAGTGGCACGTTTAGTTTACCAGTAAGAAACTGCCAAAACGTTTTCCAGAATGGCTGTACCATTTTACATTCTCCCAGCAATCTGTGAATGATCCAGATCCTCCCAACCTCACCAAAGTTTGGTGTTGTCACTGTTTTTTATTTTAGCCATTATGATAGACGTATAGTAGTATCTCATTGTAGTTTTAATGTGCATTTCCCTGATGGCTAATGGTGTTGAACATTGTTACATGTGCTTATTTTCCCTCTGTATATTCTCTTTGGTGAAATGAGTCTTCACGTCTTTCGCCAATTTTCTAATTGGGTTTTTATTTTTTATGGTTGATTTTTAAGAGTTCTTTTTTTTATGATCAGATAATGTGTTTGTATGCTATTGAGTCTTTGAAATCTGATGAGGCTTTCTTTATGGCCTAAAATATTGTCAAATTTTGTAATTATAAACATATATGCTTGAAAAGAATCTGTGTTCTTCAATTCTTCGATGCAATGTTTGTGTCTAGAAAGTTCTTTATATATTCTAGATAGTACTACTTTGTTGGGTGTGTGGTCTGCAAATATTTTCTCCCAATCTGCAATTCGTCTTTTCCTTCTCTTAGCAAGGTCATTCACAGAGCAAAAAATTTTAATTTTGATGAAATCCAATTTATCAATTTTTCCTTGTAAGAATCACGCTTTCAGTGTATCAGTTGTAAGCCTCGGCCTAGCCTTAGGTCCTGAAGATTTCCTTCTATGAATTTTTCCCAAAAGTTCTATAGTTTGATATTTGAGTCTGTGATCCATTTTTGGTTACTATTTGCATAAGATGTGACGTTCCTTTTTTTGTCTATGAGTATCCAATCGCTCAGGCATCAGGATGAAAGGCTATTTTTCATCCATTAATTGCTTTTGCCCCTTTGTCAAAAATCAGTTGGGAATATTTGTATGGGTCTATTTCCAGTTCTCTATTATTTTCTCTTAACCTATGCATCTATCTTTCTGTCAATACCACACAGTCTTGGTTACCATACCTTTAAAATAGCTTGTGAAAACAGGTGACTGATTCCTTCCATTTTCTTCTTTTTAAAAAAATTGTTTTAGCTATTCCAGTTTGCTTTTCCATATATTTTTAGAATAATCATGTCTATAACTATAAAAAATTTTGCTGGGATTTTGATAGGAATTACATTAAACCTGTATACCAACCTAGGACAATTGATATCTTTACTAGGTTGACTGCTCTAACTCAGGAACACAATACGTCTCTTCATTTATTTACATCTTCTTTGATTTCTTTCATAGTATTTTGTAGTTTTTAATTCACAAGTCCTGTAGATGTTTTATTAGATTTACACCTAAGAATTCCTCTCTTTTGCAGCTATTGTAAACGTTATAGTATTTTTAATTTTGATGTCCATGTGTTCATTGCTAGTGTTAACATTAAATGCAAAATAGAGAGCAGACTTGACAATTCTCTGAGCAGACAGAACTAATGAAGCCCTGTAAGTAAAACCTAATTTAGCTTATCCTGCAATGCAAGCAGAACTTAACTTGGGCTGCTTCTTATAAATGCCTTTGAAAATCATAAATGAAATTTAAACTGTCTTCCAAAATTGGAGGAAGATAACTGCTTTTAACCATGTCATTAACACCAGTGCTATAGCCAATCGTTGTAAAGAATGAACAGCTTCTGCATTTTGACTATATAAGCAGTCCTATAACAATATGCCTCTGAGCTTCATTCCACCGTTGGTCTGAATGCTTCCAGTTCACAGACTGTTCTTGTGTGTGTGCAATAAACTCTTACTAATCACTATTTTATTGATCCAGTGGTTCCACTTTTGGTATTTCTGGATTTTTGACAGTAGTATATTGAAATAGAATTGATTTTTGTATGTTTATCTTGTATCCTGCAACCTGCTGAAGCCACATTTCTTCTAAAAGTTTTGTTGTTTTTGTTTTTTTGCTAGATTCCTTGGGATTTTCTATATAGACAGTTGTGTCATCTGCAAAGAAAAGCACTTTTATTCTTCCTTTCCTTCATCTGAGAATATCTTGATTCCTAAAGGATATTTTCACTGGATATAGGATTCTGGGCTGACAGTTCTTTTCTTTTAGTACTTAAGAAGTGGTGTGCCAGGCTCTCCAGGGAGAGAACTGTCTCAGTACATTTTAACCTTTGTCACCTGGTCCACTGATAAAAATCCTCCTTTGGCTGCTTTCAGTTAGGGAACTTGAGTTTCTTATTTCCTTTCTTTTTATTCCTGGTTCTGTCATCTTGGTCATCACATAGCCACTGTGTTTCACTAAACAGACTTCCAGAAAGATTTGGGAATCTCTGCTGGTTTCCTGTCTCCTGAAAATATTCTTTCACTTCCTGGTTTTCCCTCAAACAGGATATTGTTTCTTTCCTTTTCTATTCTATTGTGGAATCTTCCCCAGGACATAAGGTCTACGGCCAAAATTCCAAACATGAAGGGGAAAGGGGGAGTAGATAAATGCCTTATTTTCTGCCCAGACAAACATTTTATTCTGGATCACAATCAGCCTCTAAACTACAGCCTGAAAAAGTCAGTAATTCCCTTGATCAACTAATTCGTAGGTCCCTAAAGAATGGGTTGCTACTGTAAAAACCATCAATAAAAATGTGATATGTTAAAAGGCAAAACTGTGGAGACATTAAAAAGATCACCAGTTGCCAGGGGTTCAGGAAGAGGGGAGAAGGGATAAATAGATGGAATACAAGGCATTTTTAGGGGAGCGAAACTATTCTGTGATAGTGTAATGGCAAATACATGACATTATGATCTTTCAAAACTCACAGAACTGTACAAAAATGTGAACTCTAATGTAAACTAAGGACTTCAGTTAATAATCATGTATTATTATTGGTTGTATCAATATTGGTTGATCAATTCTAACAAATATATCACACTAATGCAAGATGTTAACAGGGAGAATTGGGTGGAGGAAGGAGTATATGGAAACTCTCTGTACTTTCTGTAAACCTAAAACTGCTTTAAAAAATAAAATCTATTTTAAAATGAAAAAGAAAAAAAAAGAAAGAAATGGTGTGCCACTTTCTTCTGGCTTCCATGATTTTTGATGAGAAATTTACTGTCATTCTAATTGTTTTTCCCTGATAGTGTGTCATTTCTCTTTCACTGCTTTCGAGATTGTTTTCTCTGTCATTAGTTTTCAGAAATTTGCCTACGATGTGTCTTGGTGTATATTTCTTTGAGTTTGTTTGGCTTGAAGTTCTCTCTGCTTCTTTAAGCTATAGGTTTGTGTCTTTTGTCAAGTTCGGGAACTCTTCGGCCATTATTTGAGTTCTTTTTCACCCCTGCCCCCTGCTCGTCTCTTCCAGGACTCTGATGATGTGAATGTTAGGTCTTTTGTTACAATCTCACAGGTCCTTGAGGCTCTGTTCGTTTTGGTTCAGTCTGCTGTCTTTCTGTTGTTCAGAATGGGTAGTTTCTATTGCTCTGTCTTTACGTTCACTGATATTTCCCTCTGTATCCTTTATCCTACTCTTGAGCTCATTCTTTAATTTAAAAATTTTTTTGCATGATTGCATTTTTCAGTTCTAAAATTTACATTTTGTTTGGCATTATATCTTCTCTTTTCTTGCTAAGACTTTCTATTTTTTCATTTGTTTAAAGCATATGCTTAATTGCTTGTTTGAGCGTTTTTATGAGGGCTGCTTTCAAATCTTTGCCAGATGATTCCAATACCTCTGTTATGTCAGTGTTGGCTTTTATTGATTGTCGTTGTTCAGCCCATTTGAGATCTCCCTCTTGTTGGTGTGATGAGTATTTATTTATTGAAATCTGGACATTTGAGTATTACGTGATGAGACTCTGGGTCTTATTTAAATGTTCTGTTTTAGCTGGATTTTCTGATACTGGTGAAGGAATGAGGGTCCTGCCTCATTAGTTCCAGGTGAGTGTGGAGGTCCAGGATCCTCACTGGGCTTCCATTAACCCCTGAGTGCGATCACATTATCTCTCTGAGATTTAATTTCCTTGTATGTAGGATGGGAACTTATATTATAGGGTCCTGTGGGAATTTAAGGAGCTAACCCAAGAAAAGAGCCCAGGCACACACTGAGAGCTGGACAAGCTATAGCTATTGGAGTTAATATTGTCACCATGATGTCAAAGAGCCTGATAAACACTCCGGTATCCGTTCACCTGGAAAATGAAAAGCACTGACCACATCAACTTTGTCTCCACCAAACTAGGATTCTAGGAGTTAGAAATAATGGCTGCTTTAGGTAGGTGGACAGCACCACCTAGCAGAGGAGAAAGGAAAATTGTCAAAGTGTTGCCATGACATATTAAGGGTGGGTGTAGGATGGCCCAGTTTTAAAACTATAAATATACGTACACACACGCACCAAAAACGCCCCAATACCAGGTGACCCCAAATCTAGGTCAATTTTTCCAATGGGCTAATAACAAATATTTCCCAGGGAGAAAATGAAAATTCGTTGGGGTTGTCCTGCTTATATAAACTTTAGGGAAATGAAACATGCACTTAAAATATTTAATTTACTTGTTTAGATACAACTATATATTTACATATGAGTAATAGATAAGTAATGCTCTTTTCCACTTTCAAGTTTCAAAAAGCTTTTTTTACAACACTTCACAGGCATCGCCAACATCAGTGTTTTTCTCATCTTCAAGCCAGTTTTTGAATCTTCTAAGCCGGCTTTCCATGATCCAGCATCTCTCTTCCAACAAGCAGAAGGAGAGACAGGCCTTTTTGAATCTTGATATTCTTGACAAATGATAGTAATGCATTCATGTGGCATTAGGACATTTTTAAAATGCATCCTCTAGGTGTATATTTGTGACCTTCACAGTATCAATGTGAGATTCCTATTCAAAACGATTGTTAAAACACTTGTGCACACCACCACTCGTATATGCAAATGTAAGGCCCTCTTTCCAGGAATAACTGCTAAATCTGAGTCCAATTTCTTTGCCACTTGTTTGACTGATTTCATAGGGCCACCCATTTAGGCCTCCAAAACTCTCATTAATTGAGATCTTTTAAAGCCATTGTGTCTTTCCCAAACTGTTCTTTGCTCTTCACAATCAACCCCCAGGCCAGCCCCAGCGGCCTGGTGGTTAAGTTCTGCACCCTCCACATCAGTGGCCAGGACCTGGTTTCCAGCGCGGAACTACACCTCTCGTTGGTAGCCATGCTGTGGCAGCAGCTCACATACCCCCCCACAAAAAAGAGGAAGATTGGCAACAGATGTTGTCTCAGGGTGAATCTTCCCCAGCAAAAAGAGGAAAACTGACAAGAGATATTAACTCAGGGCTAATCTTCCTCAGTGGAAAAAAAATCAACCCCCACCAAAGAAAACTTTTTACAACTTCCTCTTTCGTATGGGTTCTTGAGGATGACGAAGCAACTCACCTAAACAGGAGGAACAAAACAACAAATAAAGGGTGTGCTTGCCTTTGCTCTTAAAAAAGAAAGAGCTCGGTCAATCCCAGGCCCCAGCAACCCTCAGGCTCAGCCCAAGCCCCCTACCCGCTGTGTTGAGAAGCCGGTCTATTAAGAATATGCAGACTATGATCTGCTGAATGAGGAGGCACAAGCCACCCACACTGGGTGAGCAGGTAGCTCCCTCAGCATCCAAGCTCCCACTTTAGGGAAGTGAAAACCCCAGCGTCATTCTGATCGAAGGTGCAGTTTCAGTACACCCACGCACAGGAAATAAAGTCTCAAGATTCGTGACTTACAGATCCCAGAAGGTGGAAGGTGGTGGGCCGTGCAAAGAGCTGGGGAAAACGCAGTCCCAGAGAGTAGGAGATAGAAAGCAGGGTAGCAAGCACCTACTACATAGAAGGTGGTTGGGGCAAAGGTCACTAACTTTTCGTGGTCTCAACTCCAAGTGGTTATTTTAAAAGGTGCCCTGGGCCAGCCTGGAGCATAGTAGTTAAGTCCGGCATGCTCCACTTCACTGCCCCAGGTTCGTGGGTTCGGATCCCAGGCACCAACGTATACCATTCATCAGCCATGCTGTCGTGGCAACTCACATACAAAATAGAGGAAGATGGGCACAGATGCTAGCTCAGGGCTAATCTTCCTCAAGCAAGAAGAGGAAGATTGGCAACAGGTGTTAGCTCAGGGCGAATCTTCCTCACCAAAAAAAAAAAAAAAAAAAAAGTGCCCTGGGAAAAGCAAAGAGGGAAATTACATTAGGAATCCTAAACTCATTATCTAAATGTCCAGACTCTGGGTGTGAGCAGGGTTGTCATACTGTAAAATGCCTTGGCAGCAACTCAAAATAGTTATTTTTCTCATTGAACCCCCTCACCCAGGCACCAGTACCTCCTGATCCCAGGAGCAGACATGGTCCTGTTTCAGTAGAGGGTTGAGGTCTCCTCTCCACGACGCAGGAAATGGGGCGTCGGGGGAGGCCAGGTCCAGGACATTCTGGGAAATGCCTAGCGTGAAAGACTGAGCAACCTCAAGGGGGCGCTTGGCTCCATTTCCCCACCATTTTAGCTGGCAGCCTGAAACAGAAACACAAAATTAGAGCTCAGCGAACTCAGTTTCGGTTTCCCAACAGCAAGAGAGGGGGGAGGATGTGGCAGCAGAGCTGGCTTCTGAGCTTAGAGCAGCCCGGGGAGAGATAAGATGTACTATCCGGTCCTTTAGCCTGCTGGAGAAACAGGGGTGGCAGAAGCAGAGAGGATTTATTCCAACGGGCAGCCTGGTCTGGCAGAGATGGAGCCCTCCCAGGACCTGTATGAGACCCCTGCAGACAGGCTGGATGCCTTTGTGGAGCACTGCCTTCAGCCCCACGGAGAGTGGAAGGAAGAAGTTCAGGACGCCTGGCAGAGAAGCGAGAAGTTCTTGAGGAATCATTGCTTCCGGGATGAGCTGCTTGGAGACCAAGAAGTCAGGGTGCTGAAGGTGGTGAAGGTGGGCACATGGGGACCCTGGGGTTTCCGATCCCAGCTCTAATGCTTTGGGACTGTGTGAGCTTGGGGGAGGGGTCATTTCATCTAAGTTTCAATCTCCTCTTTAACCCAAATTTGTTATAAGGAATACATGAGATAAAGTGTGGAAAACGCTTTTAAACAGTATATTATCCTACAAATCTTAAGGATGATTATGATTATCCTCATCATGTTTTATTATTGTTGTTATTATTTGAGATTCAGCTGTCTGAGTGCTAAGGAGGCAGGTGGAATGTAGATAAGAGCTCTCTATAAAATGCATGCTTTTGTTTCTTGTTTGAAAAAACTGTTGACTTGAAAATAAAACAGCCAGTTATTGTACCAGCAACGTGAGCTTCTTGGGAATAGCAAAGGAATTGCAATTCTGGGCAAACCACTTACAACAAAAGCCACAGGCAGATCCAGTAAGCAAAGGAGAAAAAAGAGGGAGGTGGAAGTGGCTGTTATTTTGAACAAAAGTCCATTGGTGGAAATGGAGAGTTGGGAGGGGGCGGGGCAATCCATTTCTAGTTCGGGATGCAATGTACATCTCTTCCTGTTGGGGTCTGTAATTGAACATTTCTTCCTCTTTCGGTCTGTAATTGACAGTCCTCCCTGTAATTGACACACAGAGTCATTGTATCTGAGGGCTTCCCCTTCTGGCCTCCAGACTCCATTTTAAATGAGATTCCCCTTTATTAATTTTCACAAAGCCTACTTTATGCCCAAAGTCACAAAGATAATCTCCTATATTTTTCTTCTAAAATGGCACTGTATTATATTATATAGTTAGATTAGAAACTGTCTAGCCGTTATGCAATACCAGAGAGGGCTTCGTGGGTTAAATGGATTTTTAGGGGCTGACCATATAATTCAACACCCATTTATAGCATGATTTCTCCTGGGAAAGTACTGAATTGTAATTCAACTTTTAACACATCACCCTAAACCGAAAGTATCTTGACCATAAGTCTAGCTTTTGCTAGGAGGAAAGACATCTAGCATTAACTTAAGTAAATCAGGCTGTTTGCCTGGGGGCGGGGGGTAGTGGTGCAGAAGGTAAGGCTGAAAGGACATGCAACTTTAAAGAATCTTTAAATAAAGACTCAAAACCAAAGATTCAGGGGTGTTATCAGCAAACCATGAGCTTCCAAACAGAAATTCAGGAAACTTAAGCTCCTGTAGTTGCTTCAAAAGATCCCACTTTGCACTTCTGGGCTCTGACTCTTCTGCGTATCTGAATTTCCTGGAGGAATTGCAACCTCTGCTTTCTGCTCTAGAGTTCCATCAGCATTTTTGCTTTCAGGACCTGAAACTAAAAAAAGGAAATCTCCGTAAGAACCAGAAAAGGGGTGCATATTCTCTGAAGGATGGGTCTAAAAGCGCTCAAGTATTTTAGTATAAGTTCTACATAAAGATCTTCTCTGGATTTGAATGTGCTGTGTTTCCACTGGAAACACTACTCCAATACCCATATCCTGAAGTTCCCATTCCCACCTTTACAAGTGGAGACTATTTGCCTGCGGAAGAAGTTATTTTCCCTTTCTTCTTGTTCTCTCAGTGATCTCTTTATCTAGAAGTTTAAACACCCCTACACTAACCATCTCCAACTATTGTGAGCAGCCTAGAACAAAGGATTTCTGGAGTTAAACACCCTATTTGGATAAACATTGGTAAACAAATAATAGCCAAAAGGACACATGTTCATTACATTTCCGTTTCTATATTAGGAGGAAGGAAGAGGGTACATTGCACATGGCACATAATTCAACTGCCTTTCTTGATCTAAGCACTAGATTTTCTGAGTTGAATGTAGTTTTCCTGGTTTCATCCATCTATATCGTGGTGAGAGTGCTGTATTTTTCTAGAATTAAATGTACTGATTTCCTACCACGAGTGGCCTAGAGCGCCTTCTGAGACCAGTAGTAACTTTTGCAAAGACATCCCTTGCTGTGCCTAATCGCGGCCACCCTCTGACACCCATATTCTTCCTTTTTCTTCTATTCTGTTTCCTCGAGTCAAGAAATGCTAGTGCCAAACCAATGCCAACGTTAAGGTTACATAGGAATCTGAGGTCAAAATTGCTTCACGATTTTTTAAATTACATGAGTAATACATTTAATCACAAAAATATAGGAAAATACAAAAAAATTACAAAATGAATGACCTTACTAGGCATAGATAAGCACTACTAACATTTTAGTATACTATGATTACATTTTACATGTTTATAAATAACTAGAAAACGTTTTCTTTCGTACGTACTTATAAATACATTTATTTGTAAAGAGATTGTAAATTTCTGGTACTGGCCAAGATGGAGTAAGGCTCTTATAAATCTGTCTATCACAAATTACAACTAAGACTCTGGACAGACATCAAAAAGCCAGTGCTTGAGCACTCTGAAAAGTTAACAATAGCAGGCAGATTGGGGACTGAAGTCAACCCTTAGTGACAACCTATCACAAGAGTGATTATGGCGGAGCAAACTATTAACACACACGACAACATGGGTGGATATCAAAAGCATGGTGCTGAGTGGAAAAAAACCCCAATTTCAAAAGGTCACATACTGTATGATTCCATTAACATAATTCTCGAAATGACAAGATTATCTCGATAGAAAGCAGATTAGTGTTTTTTCCAGGGTTTAGGGATGGCAGAAGGGAGAGAGGTGGGTATGACTATAAAGGAGCTGAATGAGGAAGCAGAATGGAATAATTCTGTATCTTGATTTCAGTGGTGGTTACGGGAATCCACACATGTGCTAGAATGTCCTAGAAGTAAACACACACGTTGTATCAATATCAATTTCCTGATTTTGGTGTTCTACTCGATTTATGTAAGAAGTGACCGTGAGGAGGTAACTGGGTAAAGGGCACAGCAGTCTTCTCTGAACTATCGTTACAACTACCTATGAATCTATAATTACTTCAAAATAAAAATTAGCTTATTGTATGTGGGGAAAAGGAGAAGGGCCAGCCCCCCTCCCTGGCTACTGAAGGAGACCCCCCGCCCCAAGTTCCCCTCCGTCAGAGGACATGTTCCCTTTAGTGTCGTTCACCAGGGCCAGGAGTGGAGACAGCCCCTCAGAACTCCTGGGTTTTAGAGGTTGAAGGTACTTTCACAGGTACAGCAACAACCACTGAAATGTGGTTGTCTTTAAAAATGACACTTGCCAGGACCGTTTCCTGTCCCAGGAAAGTGGCTGCCTCTCTACGCTTTGGAGGAAGAAAACCATGCTTTGAAGCAAGCTTCTCTTATTGAGCATTCTTTTGGCCAAATATTGTAACTTGTAGTTTTCTAGTTCAATTTCTGGAATTACATCAACACTAAGTGGGGGAAAAAATGTAAAAAGATCAAAATGTACAGGTGGAGAGGACAAGGCCAGAGGAAGACCATTTGCAAATGGACTAAGGGCAGGCAGGACTTTCCATTCTCAGGCCCCCTCTAGGCACTCCATGATCACGCTACCTAGATTTTAATCCTCCTGGGATCTTTATCCACGACGTCCGAATTCCCTTTCCTGCTTGTTTCCTATCCAGGGGCAAGATTTGTGATTCACATCTCAAGGCTGCAGCTGGGCCTCCTTCCATGAACATTTATGCTACCTATAAACTAGAATTTCCAGCATCCCTGCACACACACACAAGTCTAAAAAATATATTTGTGCATACACACACACATGCCTACACACACACACAAAATGTGTGTACAAAATATATACACAAAAGTATGTTTGTCTAGGCCAGAACTTTCCAATAGAACTTTCTACAGTGGTGGAAATGTTCTATATATGTGCTGTCCAATGTCTCATCGCTATCCGTGAGTAGCTGTTGAGCATTTGAAATTAGGCTAGTGCGACTGAAGAGCTGAACTTTTTATTTCATTTTATTTTAATTAATTTAAATTTAAATAGCCACATGTGGCCACCACGTTGGATAGCCTAGGTCTAGGCATTGAACATTTACGGAATAATATATAAGAAGCTGGTATCTGTGGTTGCCTCTGGAGAAAGGGCTTAAGGCCTGGGGTGCAATGGAGTTTTACATTTTATTTATATTCTTTGAATTATTTATCCTGTACTTAATTTTTCTAATGAATGAAAAGATGTGGTAACAGCCACAGCAGACGGCACCATGTGTGATGGAGACCAAGAACTCCTTTTGGGATCTGTGTGAACAGCCTAACGTGGGTGCCTCTGACTTCACTCCTCACTTTAAAGCATCATGCCTCAGGGGAAGTGAAGCTCAACATCGATGTCCTCCCCAGGGTGGCTCCTCTGGGAAGGGGACGACGCTGAACCACAGCTCCGACGTGGACATGGTCCTCTTCCTGAGCTGCTTCTCCAGCTTCCAAGACCAGGCAATGCTCCGGGGATTCATCATCAGCCGCATCGAGGAGAAATTGACTCACTGTAGCAGGAGCCTGGCCTACAACATCACTCTGGCCCCGCGCAGAGAGACGATCAGTGTCCCCCGCTCCCTGTCCTTCCAGGTCCAGGCCAGGAGGAGCAGTGAAATCATCAGAGTGGATGTGCTCCCGGCTTTCAATGCTCTAAGTAAAGACAGTGATGGGTCAGGTGGAGGGAAGGGAAGCGACTCAGGAGCCTTTCACCAACCTGGCCTTGGGGGAGGTTTGGGAAAGTGGAAAACAATGGGGGAGAATGGTATTGCCTCTTTTTTCGGGGGGGATGGGACTGGAACTATACCTTGAAGATTAAGTCCTTCCATAAATGCTTGTGTTGCCATGTCCCACTGCTGAGAGGAATCTCAGGTAATGGATTCCCACCTAACCCAAGGAGAAGATTCTTCTCTGACCCTCTGTGAAGCACCAGGGCAAGCAAGCCCTTCAAGGTCTTTGGAGTTAGAACTGGACTGAAATCATTTTAAAAGCAGGGCTCCTAATGTCTTCAAATTTTGGCTCCAAGACTTACTAATTGTGTGACCTTGGGCAAGCTACCTAACACCTCCAAGACTCAATGTTCCAACCTGTTAATGGGGATAATAATATCAGGTTGAATCATAGGAAACTGACAGTATTTGACCCTGTTTGACCCACAAAAAATGGCAATTTCCTATGGTTCCACTTAATTTTGCCTTCTTCATGGAGCTGTTCTAAGGATTCCATGAGCTTAGCCCAGTGCTGACACATGGTAAGTCTTTGGTCAATGCGACTTATTTAAAATCTACATGATTTTGGGGAGGGCTGCCAAACCCTTGAGGCCTCCACTTCCTTAGTTGTAAAATGGGAAAAATAATGCTATAGTGAGGATTGCGTGAGATAATTTATGCCCACTCTACACACAGTAGTCCTTTTCCCATCTTCCTCACCTCAAAGGGAGGATTTTCCTGACCAGGTGCTTTTTTCTCCCAGGAAATTTTTGCCCGGACTCTAAACCACCACCGGAAATCTATGAAAACTTGATCACCACCCATGGCCCCCCTGGGGAGTTCTCGCCAAGCTTCACAGAGTTGCAGAGGCACTTCGTGAAAAGTCGTCCTACTAAGCTAAAGAGCCTCCTGCGGCTGGTGAAACACTGGTACCTGCAGGTGCGGGGCTGGGAGACGTAGTGACTGGAGGGAGGGCAAGCGCCTCCTAGCATTTTTTTTTTAAGAGAAAGAAATGGAAACAACCTAACTATCTCAGAAGAGGGAACAGGTTCAATAATGTAGGTGGAATAGTATAATTGGAAATTATTTGTAAACGAGAGAGCACTGGACAGTGTTTTGCATTATTGTTGTGGCTGTTGTCTGTTCTTGCTATATTCTCTTCACTTCTGAAGTGTCGCATCCCGGTCATAGCCTCCTGGTTCCAATGACATGTTCCTCAAGGGCAATTCAATGGTTCTTGATGTACATAAACGTGATTTTCCATAGGCTTCAGACCTCAGGCATTTCACATAATAATAACAGCAACAATAGTCATAAAGCTACTATTTACTCTGAGTTAATTATGCTCCCTGATCTAGGCTAAACGCTCCGCATATTTTTTCTCATTTAATCTTTCCAATCGCTCTGTCATGTATGTGATATTCATTAGCCCCATTTTGAAGATGGAAAAACAAGGCTCAAAAGCGAAAGTGTGGCTAAGATTTGAGTACGAAAGTGTCTGACTCTTGAATATGTGCCCTTAGTCAACAACCTTAATTTCATGATCATAGTTATTTTTGCTGATTATTTGAATATTACATTGAGCTCATTAACAAAAATTCAAACAATGCAAAAAAAAACTCAAGAAGGTAAAATACACACGAAATCTCTGAGATAATACCAATAACATTTTTGGTGACTATTCCTTCACGCTTTTCTTTGTGTCTTTATATTTTATAACACGGCTCATGCAGAGGTTACATCAGTGGAATCATATCGTGCATACTCTTTTTGTAGTCTACCCTTTAAAAAAATACATTTGCACATTGACCTTTGGACTTAAACTTGTGGGAGTTTCTTATTAATGTATTTTGCATATTTTTCCATTGGGTTTTTTTTAAAGATTGGCCCTGAGCTAACATCTGTTGCCAATCTTCTTATTTTTTTTCCTTCTTCTCCTCCCCAAACCCCCCGAGTACATAGTTGTATATTCTAGTTGTAGGTCCTTCTATTTCTACTATATGGGACATCACCTCAGCATGGCTTGATGAGTGGTGCCACGTCTGCACCTTGGATCTGAACTGGCAAAACCTGGGGCCTCTGAAGCGGAGCCCACGAACTTAACCACTCAGCCACGGGGCCGGCCCTCCATTGGGTTTTAAAATCTTTTTCTTATCAGTTGTAAAACCTCTTTGCAAATTGTAGATACTTACCATGATCTCTCATGTGTTGCAAATATTTTTGCCAATATATCACTCATCTGTTGACCTTAATTATAGTGTCTTTGACAACATAATTAATTCAAATTTTAAAATAAACATATCTGACGTTTCTTTTATAGATTCTAGGTTTCCTATCTTACCCACATAGATATGTAGTCTCTTAATTTTTTTTCTAATATATTTAATATATACTTTAACTCCATTTATAATTTATTTTGGTATTTGGTGTGACAGTGGGATCATCTTTAATTTCTTCTAGATGGCTAAGTTGTGCCAGCATCATTTAATGGATTATGCATCTTTTTCCCACTGAACTGAAATACCACGCTTGTCAATTCTTAAATTCTTGTATCTACTGGGAACCAACTCTGGGCTATCTGTTCTGTTACACTTGGCTATTGTTTATTCTGACGCCAAAAGCACACTGTTTCTGTTACAAGTCCTTTACATGACGCATCTGAGAAGACAAATACCAATCTCTCTATTTTTCTTTTTCATAATTTTCTTGGATTTCCTAGGCAATTATTCCTCTATATGAATCTTAAGATCATTTTATCCCTTTAAAAACACCACTGGGATTCTAATTGAAATTGCCATAAGTTTCTAAGTTAATTTTTGAAGAGCTGAAAATTTCACATGATTACTCTCTCTTCTTCATCTTTCTGATGAAGTTTGTTCTGGTTTTGGTTTATGTTTTCAGTGTGCTTGTGTGTTCCGTTTTCTTTGATTGTATCTTGTATTCACTATATTATATTGCCTCCCCCATTCCAACTGAATAACACAATTGTTGAGGACCAGAAGGTCCACAAGAGGCCCCAACTTCCTCTTTTATTGAAATTTTGATGGCCCCAGGACATAGCTCATCTAGATCCCAAGCTGCTAGGCCCACGTCAGATTTCACAGATGAGCTGCATAACCCACATGTGAAATGAAGTATTCCTGGGCTCTGGAAACACAGAGACCTGGAAATTCCCAGTTTCCAGACTAACAATCTCATATTCTCCCTCCCTCCCTCCCTCCCTCTCTCTCTCTCTCTTCTTCCTCTCCAGTACGTGAAACGTAAATATCGAAAAGCAGCAGTGCCCCCAAAATATGCACTGGAGCTTCTGACTATCTATGCCTGGGAAATGGGTACAAACAAAAATGAGAGCTTCAACCTGGATGAAGGATTTATAGCTGTGATGAAACTCCTCAGAGATTATGAAGACATCTGCATATATTGGACCAAGTACTATGATTTTGAAAATGAAGTTGTCAGAATCTTTATCAAAAAACAGTTGAAGGAATGCAGGTGTGTTGGTTGCATTACCTTCAGCTGCAAGCTAATAGAAAACCCAACTCATACAGTCTTTAAAATAAAGGGAGTTTATTGGCTTTTGTAGCTGAGAAATCCAAAGATAAATGAAGCTTCAGGTATGGTGTGATCTAGATGTTCACTATGTCATCAGGGTCCCATCCATGAATTGCTCAGCTCTGCCTCTCCCAGATTTTACCTTTGAATTCAGGCTAACTTCCTCATGGCTGCATCAGTTCCGGGTTTCTCATCTGGACTCATACCTTCCAGTACAAGAGAGAGAGCCCCTTTGCCCTAGCATTCCAAGCAGAATCCCTGAGATTCATTCTGATTGGGCCAGCTTAGGTTACACCTCCAATCCCGAGCCAACAGCTTCAGCTTGCAGGGAGGCCTCCCCACACAGAGGTATGCACAATCTCATAGACGTGAGTGACAGAGTTCTGAGTGTGATGGAGATCCTCCCCACTCCTCTCTCCCAGGCCCATTATCCTGGACCCAGCTGATCCCACCAACAACCTGGGAAGGGAAAAGAGATGGGACCTGGTGGCCAAAGAGGCCGTTTACTGCCTGAAGCAGGATTGCTGCAGGACGGAAGACTCCAGCCAAGCCTGGCACGTACAGGTACAACCCCTCCTCACCTCACAGTCATGACTCAGTGATGACCTCACTTCAACCCCCCATAAATCTTCCCCACTCCTGCCACCGCACCTGTAAGTCCCCAGGACAGGCAGCACCTCCCATGGAGACATCCCAGCCAACCAGGTGTGCATTTCTTCCCCCTCTGCTGCGTCTGCACCTCAGTTCTTTCATCTGTATGATGAGCAAGCAATTTCTGCCCTGCTCTGTAGCCGTTTGAGGGATACAGTCAAAGGATATATTCATATGCATACATCCTGTGGGGTAACGTTTCCTCTATTGCGGGTTGTCGAAATCTCAACTTCTTGCTATGAAAACAAGAGATTTAGCACGTGTCTAAAAACAATCAGTGAGGAGCATAGGATTCCACTGCAATGAGCAAGCCCAGGGGCACAGCCCCCTGCACATGGTGTTTCCCGCACAGATCACAACACTAAATAGGAATCCAGGGTTCAGAGACCAGGACTCTGCTATGAGCTCACTGAGAGATCTGATTTCCCCAGCCCGCTACTCCTGGAGAAATCTTGTCACAGTCCCACTTTTCATTTCCTGCACACAAATTCTCAGTCTGGCACCCAAGGCAACCCTGAAGCAAATAAGGGACAGAACCAACCTATCAGCGGGACCCACCACTTAGCCACATCCCATTGGCTGGAATATCCAGAAGACTGGGATTCCTGGGAGACAAGAGTCATGGAACAGTCTTCCAACTCTTGCCAGGACCCCTCCCAGTGATTACTATTATCATTTTATGTTTTGTGAAAAGGCAACACACTTTCATAGCCCAAAAAAGCAAACTGTTGAAAAAAAGCACACAATTAAAATCAGTCTCCCTCCCCTCCCAATGCCCAGTCTGTCAGTTCTGCCCCGTTCTTGGCGTCCACTTATCAATTTCTTGCATCTCCTTCCATGGATGTGCCACACAAGCACATGCCTGTGTCTGTACAACCTATTTTTTGCATCTTTACTTTTATTTTCTTAAATTATTAGGTCATTCAGTTACTCAATTAAATTATCTGCAAGACAATCCCATATCCACACATATAGGCCTAAAAGGCATAACCATATAACAAAGTTCAAACCAGGATATTTCTGAACATGCAATGGGGTGATGTTAATTATGCCAGGACAAGGGGCGTACACCAGGACTGCCCTAGACTAACGAGAACATCAAGTCATTCTGGATCAATAGCTAGATCATAATCCAATGAATAAAAGTAACTTAACATATAATCAGTGCCCTACTGATAGATTTTTTAAGATGCTTTCAGACTTTGGCTATTACAGTGAATATCCTTGAACATCCATCTCAGTGCCTGACATACATTGAATCATTTAGCCTACAACAGCCCTATCTATGACGGACTTCTGGAGAAGGTGCTAATGTTATCCCCATGTGACATGTGGGGAATCTGAGTAGGTCCATATAGACGGAGTGGTTATTTGGAGAGCAGTTGCCAGTTGTCACTCTGGTTGGGGTGAGTCAGAGGACAGAGGATGACCCAGTGGTCCTGTAAGCCTAGGATGACCAAATGTTCTGCTTTGCCTGGAACAATCTTGGTTCATACTTGTTGGCTGAGAGAATTATTGACTGCATCTCCTTTTACTTTTAAATGTGCCTCAGTAGGCAACAAATTATATCATCAGTAGCCAGAAGAGGGGGGATTTTGAGACAACAGACAGCCATGCCATCAGATACCTTAATCTGCTCCCTGCTCCCTTCCAGCCAGCAAGGGACGTCCAGGTGATAGTGAAACACACAGGGTGGGAGCCCTGGACACTCTCAGTGGACCCCTACAGCCCCATCTGGAAGATGAAAGTGGAGATCAAGAGTAGGTGTCGCCTCCAGGGACAGCAGCGTCTCTCCTTCCAGGAGCCAGGAGGAGATCGGCAACTGCTCAGTAGCCGGCGGACCCTGGCAGATTACGGGATCTTCTCTAAAGTGAATGTCCGGGTGCTGGAGACCTTCCCTCCTGAGATCCAGGTGTTCGTGAAGGACTCCAGCGGCCACACCAAGCCTTATGCCATTGACCCTGATAACTCCATCCGTGACTTGAAAGAGAAGATTGAGGAGGCTGGAGGACCTTGCGTGGAGGATCAGATACTAAGGTTCCAGGGTCGGAAACTGTGGAATCATCGCAGCCTCTCAGACCTGCAGATAGAGGACTGTGACACCATCACGCTCATCAGGAAAGACTACAATTCTCCAGTAGTGCCAGTGGTCTGGCCGTTCACGATGTAGACTTCTCTGTCCTGTCCCCCCAGCCCACCTCTTTCTACCCAAACCACTGTGTTCCTTCTGAACATAAATACCCCTCCCCTGCTTAAAATCCTCCAATGGCTCCTATCACCTACAGAATAAAGTTCGAGTTCCTTTGCTTGGCATTCAGGGACCTTGACAATTTAGGCCTTGCCTACTCCTCAATCTCTCCTTACCTCGCTCAAAACACACTAGATGTGGCCCAAGCACTTGCAATCCCAGCACACTGAAGGCCAGGTCATAACTTTATCACTTTGAGTCAACTATCCTTTCCCTGCACGTTTTCATCTTTCAATACTCAAATCTCTAGGTCATCGATTCTCAAAGTATGGATCCTAGACCAGCAGAATTAGCATGACCTGGGAACTTTTTTCTTTTTTTCCAAGTAATTTTCTTGAGATCGTAATGGCTCATAACATTGTGTAATTTCAGATGTACATTATTATTTGTCAATTTCTGAATACACTTCATCGTGCTCACCCCTAGTAGTCTGATTTTTGTCCATCACCATATATATATGTCCCTTTATCCCTTTCACCCACCCCCCAATCCCCTTCCCCTCTGGTAAACACTAATCTCTTCTCTTTATCCATGTATTTGTTATCTTCCACACGTGAGTGAAATCAAGCAGTATTTGTCTTTCTCTGGCTTATTTCGCTTAACATCATACCCTCAAGGTCCATCCATGTTGTTGCAAATGGAACGATTTTGTCTTTTTTATGGCTGAGTAGTCTTCCATTGTAGATATATATACCATATCGTCTTTACCCATTCATCAGTCAACGGGCACTTGGGTTGCCTCCACATCTTGGCTATTGTGAATAATGCTGCAATGAACATAGGAGTGCATAAATCTCTTTGGACTGGGAACTTCTTAGAAATGAAAATTCTCAGCAACTATCCCAGATTTATCTGAGTCAGATTGTCTAGTGGTGGGACTCGGTAATGTGTGTCTTAACAAGCCTTCCAAGTAATTCTGATGCACACTCAAGTTTGAGAACCACTGCCATAAGCCCCATACAGCTGACCAAGTCATCTTCTGCCCCTCCCTTCTCCCCGCCCCCAGGTCAGATTTCTGTGAAAGCACTTGGGCCCCTCATGGTGTCCCTTTGTTAGATCATCTATCTCCCTAGTCTAATAAGACTTGACAAGGATAGTGACAAGAAATGGTTTAGAATGGTGCCTGCCTGACACAAATGCTTGGCACGTTCTTGTTGAATAAATGAGTGAACCAATGAATGGCTTTGAATCCTTCACTACTATCTTCATGAAAGTCTCAGTCCAATGCCATTTTGGAGACCACATTGTTTGGGATACCCCCCAGGCCATGTTTCATTCTTTGAAAATGCCCACACTCACCCATCAAGCCCCATGCTGGAGTGCTAGCCCTATGCCATGCTCATACCCAATAGCTTCACCTCTCTGTCCAAACCTAATTGGACCAAAGTGATCAGCTGACCCATAGGTAGAATCCATTCATGGTTGTACTTAGCCTATCAGATTTTGAGTTCTGGGGTCTGGGACCAGGCACGGAGAGCTCTTGGTACTGTTAACTGTGGGTGAACCTCTAAGTAGAAATGCAATCAGAACTGAACAGCCCAAGCAAGAACCCCACCCGATTCCACACATTAGTAAAGAGAGAGCCCTCTGCATAGATAGTGGAGCCACACCTCTCAAGAGATGGAATCAAAAACCCTCAAGCAGCCCCAGGGAGAGAAGCTGCAGGATGCTATTAGACCTGCCCTTTTTTCTATCAAATTCCCCCTGTATCCTTTCATCAACCTAAATTGAATGAGCAGCCACTCACTGAGTGAATCAGAGTGACTTGGGTGTCTTTCCTGCCCCAAGAGCTTTGACGAAGATCTGCTTCGGCAGCTCAAGAAAATTCTTTGTTTCTTTTCCTCTGTAAATTAATAATCCTATGCATCTACATAGCATTTACACCAAGAGTCTTCCTAGACATGATGTCATTTGATTCTTATCCTCACCACTGCCCCACAAGTTAGATGGATGAATAGAATTAACACCCCTTCCTCCTTTTTACAGATGAGAATACCAAGACTTGGAGGATAGGGACTGATGTTCAGAGGGCAGCTTCTGTGGAAGAGGAACCGGGACAAGCTCAGCAGGGACTTCCTGGGGCTCTCATACGTCACCTAGAAGGCACACCTTTCTCTCTCACTTTCTCTGGGCCTCACCCATAGGCACACTCCCTGAGCTCCAGTTTCATCATCCTACTAACCTTCTCCAATCCCTTCAATAATATTGTCCACAGCAAATAACTTCACCTCTGGCCACAGCTGATTGGACCAGGGATGAATCACCTGACCCAAGATAGAATCCATCCATTGGCTGGGCTAAACCAATCCAATCTGAGTTCTGGGACATTGGAAGCTACTATTTCTTGAGCATTTTCTGTTGTGTCAGGTGTAGCACACAACGCTTGGCATCTATTTATCCTCACAATGAGCTTAGGTTGATAACCATTGCCCCCATTTTGTAGTTGAAACAGAAGCTCAGACAGGTTAAGGGTCTGGATCAAGATCACATAGCCATTAAGTAGCAGAGCTGACATTCAAGGTCGTGTATGTCTGACCAGAGACTATGGTCTTTACTACACAATACCGCCTCACTTAGCAGACCTCAGCTCCGCCACTTCCTAGCAGTGGATCCTTGGGCAGGTTTCTCAGTCTCATTGACCTCAGCTTCCTTGTGTACAGAATGGGACATTGACTGTACCACTTATTTCACAAGGTCATTGTGAGGGACACGTGATGAGTGTGAAAGCACTTTATAAACTGTAAAACTCTGCCAACAGGAGCTAACGTGGCACAGAAACAATGGATGGCTGGGGGCTAAGATAAGAAGAGGAACTTACAAGATAGAAACAGCTGCTGTGTGGAACTGGTAGATCCAGCTTTGTTCTACATTCTAGCGTGAGAGATACACTTTATCTAAAAAAAAAAAAAACCCAAAAGATAGGCTTTGGCTCAAAAAGAGCATAATTTTGATAAGGGCTATAAAAGAAGCAGCTTGAGAAGGGTAGACCTGGAGGGAGTTGGCTCCTGACAACCCAGGAGAGAGGAAAGAGCTTGACATGGTCAAAAACTGATGGAATGGGTTTCAGGGCAGGAGGGCAGGGGGAGAGACTGGCTTTAGAAGCCGGTTGCCAGCATCCAGGGAGAGGTGATGCTGGTTTGGGCTGGGGATGGGAGTGGAGATGGAAAGAAGCAGATAGATTCAAGGTCCATCTTGCTGATGGGTAGAACGTGGGCTCCCAGTTACCTTTACAGGGTTATTGATGGGGAGGGGGCTTAAGGGACCCTGCTGGACTGCTAGAAATGTTCTATTATCTCCATCTGGGTGGTGGTTGCAGGGGCATACGCAAACGCAAAAACTTTATCCAGCCGTGCATTTAGGTGTCTCAGATCAGCTTCCCAGGGAAGCAGATTCTGAGATGGAGATGTATGTACAGGAGGTCGATTAGGGAGTAGTTCTCAGGACCAACATCTGTAAAGAAGTGAAGGCACTGGGACTGAACAGAGAGAAAAGCTGGACTGTGATGCAGTCACTATAAAGACTTCGGCAAACCCCACGGGGAGCTCTGGAGCTGTGATGGCCCCTCAGAGTTGTCCCCAAGTGAAGCAGGGGATCAGGCCTCTGTACAGCACCCCTCCCCCTCCCCCCACATCAGTCAGTCACTGAATACAAGCAGCCCCACGGAAGAGGGTGGAATCTTGGGCGAAGCCTCCCTCTGTCTGAAGCCAATGCTCAAGCAAGGACTCAGCTGAGAGTTTTCAGCAGCAACACTCCCAGCAGCTGGGGAAATGGGTTCAATGGTCGTGAAGGGGCATCTTGGTGGCACACGACAGTATCCACTACACTTCGGGTCTGAGCACTTTATTGTGTGTAAGTTACATCTCGACGGAATAATCAAGGAAAAAGAATGACACTCAGATTTCTAGCCACCTCTGGTGGATGGTGTACCCTGCACTTCTTGCTATTCACATTCATCTCATTAGCAATTATGATTTGAGATTCATCTCCCCCATTATAATAATAGGTAACATTTATTGAGCACCAACTATGTACCAGGCACTGAGCTGAATATTTTTCATCCATCATTTCATTGGAGCATCATAGTAGCCCTAGGATGTAGGTACTGTCATTATCCCCATTTTACAGGTGGGAAAACTGAGGCGCAGTTAGTTTGAGTGACTTGCACATTTTCTTTTTTTGAGGAAGATTAGCCCTGAGCTAACATCTGCTGTCAATCCTCCCCCCCTTGTTTTTTTTTTTTTTTTTTGCTGAGGAAGACTGGCCCTGAGCTAACATCCATGCCCATCTTCCTCTACTTTATACGTGGGATGCCTACCACAGCATGGCTTACCAAGCGGTGCCATGTCCGCACCCAGGATCCAAACCTGCTCACTTAAACACTGCACCACTTGGGCCGGCCCCAAGTGACTTGCACATTCACATGACTAATAAGTTAGGATTTGAACACAGGTATACTGGCTCCAAAGCTTGTGCTGTGACCCCTTTGTTATGTTGTAAACTCAGCAAGACTGGAGGATTCTGTCTTATTCACCATCCTCCCCAGTGCCTAACATAGGGGCTGACACATAATGGGCACTCAGTAAATGTGTGTTGACTGAATGGATGAATCTTGTAGGGATTAACTGCAGTCTTGTACGAGGACTAGAAGGACAGAATGGATGTGAAATGCTTCACCCAGCACCTGAGACACAGTGAGTGCTCAAAAAATGTAGCAGATACCAGCTGTTATTAGTTCCTTCTCCTGCCCCTCCAAGCTCTCTTTCACATCCCAGGGCAGAGGTAGAGGGATTTCTAAAGAGCTGAATCCTCTCTGGCCCTGACAGTTCCCTCACTCCTAGTCCTATACTGGGCCCAAACTGCAAAAACGGAGAATGCATGTTGTAGAAGCAATTGCTGTCTCCTCCAATATCCTTTCTCCTCTTCCTCAACAGCAACAGAATTTTTAGCTAGGCATATGGCCAAAGGCTAAAGACTACATTTCCCAATCTCCTTTGCAGCTGGGTGTGGCCATGTGATTAAATTACAACCGATGGAGTTCATTTGTATTTCATGCACAAATTTGCATGTTCATCCCAGACAATCTTGATTCGTCTATTGAGTTCAGATTTCCCGGGAGTTGTCTCCCCTCTGCTTTATATCCAGGAAAGAGGATGGAGAAAATGTCATAATATTAGGCATTTGGGGACATTTTTGTGAAAATTTCTGTCCTTTGGATAGGCTTAAGACTGGTTGTAGCTTTTTCTTCCATGGTACCCCAGATATCACAAGGAGAAAGCTCCTAAGATCCGCAAGCCCAATTGAGCTCTGTCTTGCTGGAATACAAGACGGATTATGATGACGATCAGGGACGGGGCTCCCTAGTTTGCCTGCCTTTAAATCGGGGGCATTCACAGCTCTGTGGACTTCTGGGGGCCTGTGGGAAACAGGCTGATATGAGGTAATGAAATCAGCCTTACTGAGGGAGACCAGGAGGAAACGATGAATTTGACCCTGTTACAAGAAGAGATTCAGAGAAGGAAACCCTATGGTTTCATGAAGGAAGGACCTTGAACTACTGACCCTTCCACTTCCTCTCCACCCTGGATTTACTTCCTTTTCTATCCAGCCTACCCCCCAAAGTCAAGTCTATCAGTCACTCACTAGTCAATGTCTTCATCTTTCCTGCCCATTTGTCCATACAGTCCATTCAGTCTTGGATCATCAAGGACACTTTTTGCTGCAAGTGACAGAGACACAATTCAAATTAGTTTAAGCAAAAATAAGTGGAATGTAATGGCCCATAAGAGTCCAAGGGTAGCTTATATCAGGCACAGCTGGATCAAGGAATCCAAATGACGCCAGAAGTTATGTCAACTGGTTTACGTCATGTAACAAACCATCCCCAAACACCCATTTATTTGCTCGTCGTTCTGTGAATTGGCTGAGCAGTTCTTCTGCTCTGAGCTGGCTCCCTGAAGCTGGAGGTCCACAGCATCCTCACTCACATGTCTGGCAGTTGGCTCAATATCAGCTGGAAAAATAAGAATCCCTTAACCACGTGTTTCTCATTATCCAACAGGCTGGTCTGAGGTTATTCACAGGGTTACTGGGTTCTAAACTTAGCAAGAGGAAGGGCAAGCCCTGATACGCGCTCACTTTTTTAGCCTCTGTTTGCATCATGTTTGCTAAAATCTTATTGGTCAAAACAAGTTACATGGCCCAAGCTGTGTTTCAAGGGAGAAATAGGTTCCACCTCTTGATGGAAGGAACTGCAAAGTCAGCATTGCAGAGGGGCGTGCATATGGGGGATGGGAAAAATTTGAGAGCATTGTTTTAGATTTTCTTGGATAATCTCTCCATGTGGCAGGGAAAATGGCCCTGTCTCTACCAGGGTATTCTCTGCTGCCCCATACAGAACCTTTGTGGTCACCTGCTCAGCCATTATAAAGCATGAGCAAACATGGAAGTTCAAGGGAGTTAACACCCCAGGGGACAACCTTTGACCAATGGAAAGACAGAAACCAGTGGATGGGAACTCTCCTCTTCCACCTTTTGGATGGATAATTTTGAGGGACATTCTACACAGCTCCTCAGAGGGTCCTCAGTGAAATAAGACCCAAGCTGCCCACAGCTGAGGGTCAATTTAATAATCAATTAATAATATTGATATATTTTAAAAATATTCATTGAATTGGTTTTCCCTCCTTCTCAATCCACTACACCCGTCCCTTGAGATCATTTCCCAGATCAAGTCATCTTCACACAAGCCCTTGTCCCATGCTCTGCTTTTGGGGGAACCCAAGCTAAAGGCAACACCCAACTTAGTGTGTCTTCCTTCTGCCTAAAACCTCACCCACCCCCTTCCTATCCACGGGCTCTTCTCTCTCCCCACAGAAACGTGCTCAACAGGGCAGCATTTTGTCTTCTGCTATTTTGTATGTGGGTCACCACCACAGCATGGCCCCTGATGAGTGGTGTAGGTCCGCACACAGGAACCAAACCCAGGCCACAAAGCAGAGCACACCAAACTTAACCACTAGGCCACTGAGCCAGCCCCCCTTTTCCCTTTTTAAATCTTCAAATTTCATCCACTGTATTAGTGATCAAATAATTAAAAGTTTCTCAACTGTCAGAGATTTCATGAAGCTGAGTAAGAACTAACATGTAAGGTCTGTTTATTGTTTGAATAACTTTCACATTGTCTTGAAGTTCATTATCCATCATCATGAACATATGGCAAATGTTTAGAGTCTTACTTTATTGTTGACTTAGGTTTGCAAAACTGCCCCTGCTGTTTAAACTGTTATAATATGGGACTATTTAAGAACCAGGCACTACCAAACATTGGAAATATGGGGACTTTTCAAATTTATGTAATTAAAAATGTGATGCTTTCCATTTGGTGTTAGCCAGTTTGAAAGTTTAAACTGAAATGTGTCATGACTGAGGGGTTTTTTCCCCCTAGAATTATACGTAAAATAATAAACACTTTCCACCCTACCACCTCCTCGAGCTCACACCCTGTCTTTCTCCTCCCTTTGACAACAAACTTCTTGAAAGGGTCAGCTACACTGCTGTCTCCATTCTCCTCACCACACTTAGTCCTTGACCCATCCTAATCCGGCTTCTGCTCCCAGCTCTCCCTTACACTGCACCCACCATGGTCACCAGTGGCTTCTTGGGTACTTCTCAGACCTATATTTCCCACTTAGAAGCATTAGGCAATGTGAACAGCTTTTTTTGCTCTCTGCCTTTGTCCCACCTCTTTCACCACCCCATCTAGTACTGTGAGTTTCACTTCCTATGTGCATCATTTAAATTTTGGCATTGGTCATCCTTCTCCAAGGCACCAACAACCATCTCCGTGCTGAGGAAATCAAAATTTGTCTTCACATGGAGCTGCTTACTCCCCTTATTATCTATGGGTAGCTCCAAGTCATCATTCCGGATCTCCACCATTCTCATTCCTCCTTCTGTCTTCCTTTCTTGTTAATAGTGACCCCTCACCAGTTACTCAAGGCCCCATGCCAGAGAGCTGATAACCATCCCTGCCGTCTCCCTCTTCCTCACCTTCTACCTGTAGTCACCAAGTCCTGCCTACCCATCTGCCAAAATAGACCTAGAATCCAGCCCTTTCTCTCTACCTCCACTGCTTGCAGCCTAGTCCAAGCCACCGTTATCTCTCACCACTATGGACACTTCACACTGTCCTGATACATCCTGACACGTCTCCCTGAATCTACTCTTGCCTCCTACAATCCAGCCTCACTACAGAAGTAGCCAGACCAATCTTTCCAGAATGCTAACTTCATCACTGGTCACTCCTCTGATTTGCCCTCAGGACAAAGTCAGAGCAGATTGACCAGGCATTTGACCCAGTGGATCACTTCTTAAAACGATGTCTTCACTTGTCACACCACTCCCGATATTTCTTCCACCTCCCTGGCTACTTCTGATTTTTCTTTGCTGGACTCTTGCAACTCCTCAACCTCTTAATACTATTAATACTATTAAGAGCTTCAGGGCTCAGTCCTTTTCAAAGTTTCTTGCTTTGTACTCACTCCCTTGGTGATCTCATCCAGCTTTAAATATCTCTACACTAGTGATTCCCAAATTTGTATCTCAATCCCACCCAGAATCTTCCCTGAAATGCAGACTCACACATCCATCTCCTTACTGATACTGACCCTGATATTGGTTCCCCCACATTAAACCCAGCTTACGTGGAGTTAAAACCAAAATACTCATTCGCTGTTTACTCCCTGGCTTCCTGGCTCCAGAATCCGCTATCCTCCATGGAGACAGACACAGCCAAGGACAAGCACCTGGATTTGCTATCTCCTCCTTGCAAGGAGGTACAGCTGGTGGGAAAGCTGCTGACCAGCAAGGCCATATGTTCCCCCTCCCCTCCCTAAAATCCCAAATAAAAACCCTTCCTTTTAGCTTTTCAGGGAGTTTGGGATTTCAGCGTTAGCTGCCCTTTCTCCTTGCTCAGTGCTGTGCAATAATAAAATTCCTACTTTCTTCCACTACACCCGGTGTCAGAGATTGGCTTGCTGCACAATGGGTAAGCGAACTCACTTCAGGTTCGATATCACTACTCTACTTGGATCTCTATTAGACCCTCAAATTTCAGTTCCCAAACTGAGCTCCTGATCTTCATCCTACACTGCACCCTTCCTCAGTCTCTCCTGTCTCAGTTAAGGACAAGTCCATCCTTCCAGTTGCCAAGGTCAAAAGCCTTGGAATAGTCCTTGGCTCCAATCTTTCTCTCACATCATACATTTATATTCAAAATATATCCAGTGAAATGATATGATGTCTGGTATTCAATTCCAAATAATACAGGAGAGGAGATGTGGATGGGAGTATAACTGAAACAAGATTGTCTTCAGGTTGATAATTGTTGAAGCTAGGTGATGGTACACGGAGGTTCATTATATTATTCCACTTTGGTTTATGTTTGAAATTTTCCATAATAAAAAAAAATTTATACTACTTCTCCCTACTTTCGCTGCTACCATCCTGATCCAAGCCACCATATCTCTTGTCTGGACTGTCTCGGTAGCTTCTTACCTGGACTTCTGCTTACCCTCTGTGATAAGAAAAACAATTTTTACTTTTCTGAATTGCTGCGTAGGCATTTTACGCTATGACAACCCTACTCACACCCAGAATCTGGACATTTAGACAAGGACTTGAGTTTTAGATGCCCACCATAGATTCCCACTTTGGTTTTTCCCAGGTCACCTTTTAAAATAACGACTTAGAGCTGAGCCCACAGGAAATTATTGACCTCTGCCCCAACCGCCTTCTAGGTAGTGGGTGCTTGCTACCGTGCTCTCTATCTCCTGCTCACTCGTGACCTGGGAGGGAGGACTCCCCCAGCTCAATTGTGCCCCCTCACTTCTGGGATCTGTAAGTAGTAAACCTTGTGACTCTACTTCCTTTGTGTGGGGGTATCGAAACTACACTATGACTGACCACGGGGATTTCACTTCCCCAAAGTGGGAGCTCCAATGCTAAGGGGGCTGTCTGCTGCCGCCATGTGGGTGGCTCGTGCCTCCTCATTCAGCAGATTATAATCTACATATTCTTAATTTAATATACCAGCTCCAACTTCTCAGGACACCCTCACACCTCCACCCCCCACCCCCGCTCTGCCACTCTCTCTGCTTTTAATCTAATCTTCCCCCAGCAGCCAGTGTGATCCTGTTAAAAGAAAAATCAGAGCATGTCTCTCCTCTGCCTAAAAGTCTCCAATGGCTCCCCATTTCCTTCCAGTCAAAGTCTTAGTAGTCTTCAAGATCCCACACCATTTGCCCCTCGCGCTTTACCACTCAAACCTCATCCTCTCCCACTCTCCCTCCTTGATCATTCCATTCCAGTCACACTGCTGCTCCTCAGACACACCAGGTACACTGCCACCTCAGGACCTTTGCACTTGCTATTCCTTCTGTCATGAATGATCCTTCTCCCTCAGACATATATATGGCTCACTCTTCACCTCCTTCGTGTCTTTGCTCAAATGTCTCCTTTTCAGGCCTTTCCAATGGTTATCTGAGACTGAACCCTTAAACATACACACCATGTGGGCACACACAGTACCTCTTAACCTTTTTCCCTGCTTTATTTTTCTGCTTAGCACTTAACCATAACTTTACTTATTTATCCTGTTTATTGTCTGTCTCCACTATCAGAATGTAAGTCCTCTGCAGGCAGAGATTTTTGCCTCTTCACTGCTGTATCTCCAGCACCTGCCCGGCACATAGTGGGCAGCTGACATATTTCTGTTGAATGAATAAGTGAACAGCACTCCAAGATTCAACCCCAGCTCACCTGTCCAGGTACATCTCTGCCCTCTCCCCTCCTTATCCTCCATGCCAGGGCATATTTGACAACTGAGTCCCTGGCACACACCAGGATGGTCCACACTCCTCAACTTCTACCCATGTTGTGCCCTCTTCCTCCTGGCTGCATCCCCAGTCTTTTAAGACTCATCCCAAGCAGGTGTCCACTGACACCTCAGGTGACCCAAAATAAACTCTTCTGCCCAGCTTTCCACCAGGTTTCTGTGCCCTTTTTTCCACCTAGCACATATCACGCTGGACTCTTGGTGTCTCTTGTCTGTCTGCCCCACTGCTCCGGGAGCCCCGTCGGGCAGGAATCATGTCTTATTTTATCTTCTGAGCACAATGTCTGACACCTAGCAGGCACTCAATAGATGTTTAGTGAACGACTAATAATACTTGCATTTACTGAGTGCTTTCTCTGCTCAATGTTCTCATGCTTAATCCACACACAACCTATGGGGTCGGGTGTTATTATTAAACCCACTTTATGGCAAACTATGGGAGAGTCAGAGAGATTAAGAGTCTGGTGGGGTCAGCCCAGTGGCACAGCGGTTAAGTGAGCATGTTCCGCTTTAGTGGCCCTAGGTTCGCAGGTTCGGATCCCGGGTGCGGACATGGCACCGCTTGGCATGCCATGCTGTGGCAGGCGTCCCACATATAAAATAGAGGAAGATGGGCACACATGTTAGCTCAGGGCCCGTCCTTCTCAGCAAAAAGAAGAGGATTGGCAGTAGATGTTAGCTCAGGGCTAATCTTCCTTAAAAAAAAAAAAAAAGTCTGGTAAAGGGCCAACTGGAATTCAAAGTCTCTGCTGTTGGACTCTAGAGTTCCCACTGCTCACCCCAACCATGAGCAAGTCCCTTCTCTCTCTGAGCCTCAGTTTCTTACGGCAAGGTAGGGTGACAGGATTGACAGATACCACCCGACCCCGTCCTACTGGGAGATTTGACTCCTCTAGGGTCAATCTCAAACCAATTTCAGTTTCCAAACGTCATAAAAAGGAAACTCTGAAAGCTGAGAATCGAAAGCAAGAGCAGAAAAGTTGGCTGGAAGCCAGGCCTCTTAAGGTGGCCCTAGACCTTCCGGCCTTGGCTCAGCATCCCTCAGTGCCCCTGCCACAGCAAGGGGTCTCCAAGAAGGGGAGCCCCAGGTCTGCCAGTCACCCTTGGTTTCCTCTCCACTCTGGTCCTTTATCCCATATGGTGCTGGAGATCAGCTGAGAAGGAACCCCCTTAAAGAAGGGGGTGTGTCCCAGGAGCTGGGTAGGTGTGTGCTTATATATCTGTCCAGCAGCTATACTCTCAAGACAGAGATGGCACTGACCCCGGAGCTGTATGACACTCCTGCCTCCAGGCTGGACTCCTTTGTGGCCCAGTGGCTACAGCCCAGCCGGGAATGGAAAGAAGAGGTGCTGGAGGCAGTGCGGACCCTGGAGCAGTTCCTGAGGGAGCAGCACTTCCATGGGCAGCGTGGGCTGGACCAGGAGGTGCGGGTGCTGAAGGTGGTCAAGGTGAGACTGGTCCCCTCCATCGCTGGGCCAGGGCTGGGCAGAGCCCAGCACAAGGATCCACGTCCCTAAGGATGCTGGGGACTCCTCACCTCGTTATCTCTAGTCCACGCTGCTCACATCTCAGGACACCCCACTGCACTGCTGCCTTGAGCACAATGAGTCCGATAATGGAGCTAATAATAATAGTTCACTTTTTGGGGTACACTGGCCTAACCCCTAATGTATATTATCTCCAATCTGTGCCCCTGTGAGGTAGGCACTATTCTTTTCCCATTTTACAGATGAGCAGAATGGAAGCTCAGAGACTTAAGATTCACAACAACTAAATGCAATGCCAGGTCTGTGATTGGATGTTGGTATGAATAGACCATCTGTAAAATACAGTTTGGGGACAACTTGGGAAATTTTAATATGGTCTGGTTGTCGGAAATGTAAGGGAATCATAGTTGATTTTGTTAGGTGTAATAGTTTTGTGGGTTTTGGGGGAAATGTTCACTTTTCTTGGACACAAATGCTCAAGTATTTCAGGACAAAATTCCTTGGTGTCTGTAGTTTACTTTAAAGTGGTTTAGATGAGGCGAATATGGCAAGGAGTTTAGACTCGTTGAATCTAACTGGTCGGATATATGAGTGTTGTTGTATTCTCTGTTTTTCTAGGTTTTAAATTTTTCTTAATAAAAAGTTTTTTTAATGGAAGCTTGGAGAGGTGGGGTGACTTGCCTAAGGTCACACAACTAGTTGTAGAGCTGGAATTTGAACCAGGATCTACCTGACTCCACAGCCAGTCCTCCAGGCTGCCCCCAATGAGATTTCCCCCCACCCCCAAACCCTTCCTCCAGCTTCCTCATGTCACCTCCTGTACTGGCTAGCATCAAAATTCAAGAGGGTCAAAGATAGTAAGGCCCAGAGAATCTGACAGTCTCAGTCAATCTTTCATTTAAACATTAAGGAAACAGGCACAGAGAGAGTGAGAGATGTCCCCAGCTTATGCAGCAAGCTAGTGGTAAAGGCAAAATCAGAATTAGGATTCCTGACTCCCAGCCCACTGCTCTAGTCCCCGCTCTGGGGGGCAGCTACAGGGAAGGATTTAGCAGTCTCAGGCCCCTATCTGTTCTTTACACCACTCCCCAGCCTCTGGGACCTGAGGCCATGTGATTTGGAAGTGAGAAACCACAAGTTTTGACATCAGACAGACATGGGTTTGACTCTTGTCTCCTTCCCTTCCTGGCTGTGTGACCTTAGGCTTGCTGTCTTATCTCTCAAATCCTCCGTCTTCTCATCTGCAGTTGGGGCAACATCATCATCATCATCTCTCCCTCATCAAGCAAATGGGGCAATGCCGGCTCAATGATTAGTGCATGATAATTGCTCAAAAACAAAAGCGTGGTTATAGATTCTCTCCCAAGCTCTCTTCTGGGTCTGGAGCACCAGTGTGAGTCAGGCAGACCCTCCTGAACTGGCACCCTGACAACCTGAGAATGAAGCAGAAGGAACAGGAAAAGTCGGAGTTCTCCCCTTAAGCCACTAAATAATAGCGATACCAAAAGAGCAATGGCCAATGAGAAATAATACTTTATTCGAGCTCTAAACCCTCCTCCAGCCCTGAAAATCTGGGGAGTTGGGCTGGTCCACAGCTTGAGTGGATGATTGTCCTCCAATGAGTTGGGTTTAAATGGTTCAAACTGAAGCCAAGTCATGAAGTCTATTCTAGAATGTTCTTTCCTCTCTGCCTAGGTCTTACCTCTGGGAAAGGTGGGAAGGGCAGTCTAGGTTCAGCCTTCAAGGGCATGTGACCTTCGTCCACATGCAGGGTGCTATCCCCAACTCTCTCACTGGGGCTGAGGCATTGAGTCTGAATGTAGGTGGAAAAGAGAATGGAAGAGAAGGGCAAAAGATGGCGGGTCTCCTCCTCAGAAGCAGGGTGTGGCTCACAGACTTGAGTCAAGAGGAAGAAAGAGGTAGAAGAACCACGCCTGTGTTCTGACTCTATCTGACTCCTGGCTATGAGTCATGGTAAGTTGGTTAACCCCTCACTGCCTCAGTTTTCTCATCTGTACACTGGGGATAATTACACTTCGATCAGTGGGTGTGAAGATTAAAACGTACTGTATGCAGAAAGTGCTTTCAGTGCTGCCAGACACAGTGAGTGCTCAACCCATGATACCCAGATTATAATCAGAGTGCACCAACAATGTGACTCCACCCACAGAAGCGGTAGCCAACCTGAGGTCCGATGCATCCCCAGTAATTCTACTCTCGACCCAGAGAGAGAAAGAGGAAAGGCCAGAGAGTTGTGGGGCTTTGTACACAGAGGCGATATGGGCTAGAGAGCAAATCTAGACTCTTAGAACATCAAAAAGACCCCTTCAAAATCATCCAGCTCAGGCTCCTTCCATCAGATGGGGAAACTGAATCCCAGGCAGCCAAAGGGATGATCCAAGTCAACTAGACAAAGAGGAGGAAGAGAAATAAATTGCTGACTACCTGTGTGCCAGGCACCCCGGCAAGCCTTAGCGCACATTATCTCACCTAATCCTCCCAATAACCCCATGACTCTGCTCCATCATCACTCTCATTTTGCAGATGAGGAACTTAAGGCACAGGATAGTCACACAGCTAAGAAACAAGGGCAAGATCAAGGTCAAAGTCAGGCTGCCTCATTCCACAGCCCACGGCTCTTAGCCACCAGGCAATTCTGCGACCCCCTTTTTAATGTCACGAAATGACTCAGACCCCCCAGAATTCTCAGACAACCCTGTGGAGTAGACATTACTATTTCCTTGAAGTGGGCATTTCTCTGCAGATGAGAAGATTACGGCTCAGAGCAATGCAGTGCAGTAAATCAGAAGATTGGGCTGGGGAGTGGGGCTGCCAAGTTCAAACCCAGCCTCTACCATGAGTACCCTAGGTGACTCGCTAACCGTCTTGACATCTCAGCTTTCTCACCTGTAAAGAGGAGATATTAATACCACCCACCCTTCCCTCAGTATTGTGTGTGACAATCCACATAAAGAGCCTCAGGGATTGCCCGGCACAGGCAGTGGCCTCCGGTGTGTGACAATCCACATAAAGAGCCTCAGGGATTGCCCGGCACAGGCAGTGGCCTCCGGGTGACAGGCTCTGTGTTCTGCAGGTGGGCTCCTTCGGGAATGGCACAGTGCTCAGGAACACCACGGAGGTGGAGCTGGTAGTGTTCCTGAGCTGTTTCCACAGCTTCCAGGAGGAGGCCGAGTACCACCGATCCGTTCTAAGCCTGATGCGGAAAAAGCTGTGGAGTTGCCAGGACCTGCTAGACCTCAGGCTCGAGGAGCTGAGGGTGGCCCAGGGAGTCCCCGATGCTCTCGTCTTCACCATCCAGACCTGGGGGACGGCGGAGCCCATCACTGTCACCATGGTGCCTGCCTACAAAGCCCTGGGTAAGGAGAGGGGAAGCCCACCTGACTCATACCCCTGCCCTCCTGGGAAACTTGCACCTCCCCCACCTCTCATTCATGGCTACACACAGACACCTGCACTTGTCCATTCAATCCACGTCCTGTGCTGGGTGCTGGGCAACCACAGGGTGCCGGACTGAGCCAACTCTAGCTGTCATGTGGCTCAACTTGGGAAACAGATTTATCAAGGAATCACGCAGATAAATATATGATCATGAGAGGAAGGGAGACCCACAGAGAGAAAGAAGTTAGAAGGGTAACCTCAGATGCTTTTGTAGCTCTTACCATGGGTGCAGGGGCCTGTCATTGTTCAGGCTTTTCCAGAAGCAGATGCTGAGATGAGGGTTTGAGGACAAGGAGTCCCAGGAAACGCTGGCAGGGATAGTAGGGAAGTGAGACAGGGAAGGGAGGGGCGTCACAAAGTGCATAGGGAGCAAGTCACCATGGTGAGCAGCTGGGCTTCATGACCCTGGAGAATTCTAGGCAACAGCGTCAAGCACGCCTCAATTGGAGTGTTCATCCCCCAACTTCCCACCAGCCACGGGCTGAGGGCTGCTGCCTGGGAGAATTAACTCACCAGGTTTGTCTCCAGGCAGAGTCCTCGGTGTTTGAAGTAAACAGTATCAGCCACAAGCCCAGACAACACAGGTTTCACCTCGTGTGCCAGCTCCTATCACCTAGAGTGGCTGCAGGGAGTTGCTCTGTGGAGAAGGAGTCAGAAATGGGCTCTCATCTGAGCAACAGAGAGACTGTCCGGCTGCCTTCGGGCTGCGTGCTGGGAAGGACACGCTTCGGCTTTCTTGTCTGGAATCAGTTCTCCTCTTCGGGTGTCAGGAGGTTGAGAAAGAGATCCAAAACAGACAGTAAGGGAGACCAAGGGTGTTGGGGACATCAAAAGAAGACAACAGTCCTTGAGTGGCCTGAGGTCTGGAAATCCCACTTTCAGGTCTCCAGAAAGACAATCAAGCAAGGCAAACCTTTATTCTCTTAGGCTATGAGGTCTCAGGCTCCCCTGGAGAGAGACCCCCAGCGCGTTAGCAGACTCCCTCCCACAGACTACTTATCAATCTGGGGCCTCCTAAATCCCCACTCTCTCCCTTTTCTTCCTCTCACCTCAGGGCCCTCTGGTCCCAACTCTCGGCCACACCCTGAGGTCTACGAGAGCCTGATTGAGGCCAACGGTTACCCTGGAAATTTCTCCCCATCCTTCAGCGAGCTGCAGAGAAACTTCGTGAAGCATCGGCCAACCAAGCTGAAGAGCCTCCTGCGGCTGGTAAAACACTGGTACCTGCAGGTGAGGGGGCTGCCAGGATGGGGGCAGGAGTGGGAGACGGAGGGGCGGGGGAAGAAAAGGCAGGAGCCAGATTTGTCATCTCAGGAAACTGTATAAAGGGGAAATGGAGGTCATGGGGACAGAGTGCTGGTCTTTTGAGCTGTAAAGTAAAACGACGACGAAGATGGAGAAGGAGAAGGAGGGAGAGGAGAATGAGAGACGGAGACGGAAGGAAAAAAATAAGGACCAAATAGTATTTCAGTAAACAAGAGCTTGTCATGCTCTGGTTACTGGCTAATGTCAATTTCACCGGGTTCTCTGGATGGTCATCTCAGCTGATTAAGGAATAACAAGAGGGAAGATTAATTTAATTCCACCCTGCACCACTTCCCCCTCCAAATGATCCAGTTCCTGAGTATCAGGACCATTACTGAGTAAATACATTCGTAGCAGCTACTTTTTAGATTTCACACGTAATGTCTGCATGGTACCCAGTATACTTCAAAATATCCGGATGAACAGAGTCATCTAAACTTATGAAAGGAAGGCTCAGAAACAAACACAAAAATTAGAAAGAAAATGCTTTATTTAAAAGGGAAAAAGAGTCAGATTTTAGAAAGATTGGCTCAGTTAAAAAAGAAACAAATATTTAAACATAAAAATCAGAAAATTACCAAGGTTATTAAGTTTACAGTTAGTCCGTTTATGGTGGGGAAACAGCAATTTTCTTGCATGACTATCATATCAACCAAGGTCGTCGTATGTCTTCAGACATTAGCATCACCACAGCCAAGAATAAAATTGTTTTTGTTGTAAGTCAGCCGCTTACAGGAAATGATCCAGGTTTTGCGGATTTGGAGAACTAGAACTCAACAGCATGATCCGTTTGCTTGCTTTGTTTGTTTGTTTCAGGGTGCAAAGTGTTTTCCTCCTGCGTATGATACGCGCTTTTATTTGTAACGCCCACAGGACAATATTTCAGCTTTACTTATATAGCCATTCCTTTTGTTCAAGTCTCTGCCCCTAAGATAACAATTTGACCACATGTGGCTTTTTGAAACAGTTTTTGATTCAGTATTATTAATTTGATGTTTTCTCTTATTTGACAAGTTGTATTCAGTTATGTGTTACAAGATGTGTTGATCAATACATACGGACATAAAGAGCTCATAGCGTATGGTGAACAAGACGCGAGCCCCATGATGCTAAGAAGGTTAATAGTTCTCTTTTGTCTGGAGGATTTGTCAAGTCCCTGGAGTCATCCTTTACTTTCATGGCTCAGAAGTATTTTCTTGCTCTTATCAGTTCAGCTACTGGGGTCAGGGACCAAGGCACATCGATTTAGCTTCTCCAGGTTTCAGCGGTCAAATTTTAACTGTAAGGATATCACAGAGCACAGAGATGTCCACGTTAGTTAATGCTGTGGCCTGCCAAAGAAGTGTTGTTTTTACTCCCTGTAATGCTGGGTTTTCCTCAGCCTTCCAACAGTATCAGATCAGATTCTAGGAGGGACTTGATAAACGTCATTTCCACGAAAGAAAAGACGTCCTTGATTTTGTTTTTTTATTTACCAACAAATGAATGTTTATTTTTTCTATTTTGGAGTACTTAATTCAATGCACTTCTGGGAATGAGATGGGACTTTCCCCAGTGTTTCGGTTGAGGTTTTGACATAAGTTCTTTGTCTGTTTGTTTTAGGGGTTTTTTTTTTTTTTTTTTTGCCATTTTAACTGTATAATTCAGTAGCATTAATTACTGTCACATTGTTGTGTAAACATCACCACTATCTATTTCCAGAACTATTTCATCATTGCAAACAGAAACTCTGTACCCACTAAACATTAACTCCCCACTCTACCCTCTCCCCAGCCCCAGGCAACCACCATTCTACTTTCTCTCCTGTTTTTAAAAAAGAAATAGGCCCAAAATGGAGTCACTTGTGCTAAGCCCCACCTCAGCAAACCAAGACTTAATACCAACCTAACTGCAGTTTCAGCTGCTCCCAGGAGTCTAACCTTTAACCAGTCAATCTGGAATTATCTGGTCAGTGCTAGTGAGGTCATCTGCCTGATAGACCCAAAAATCCCCCAAAGGAGGGTGACCTTGCCTGAAACAATCCACTCTTTGCTGGAATAACTTCCTTCCTTATTCCTAGAATAACTTTTTAACACTATGAATCTCCCTATTCTAAGTCCCTTGTATGAGCGGAATAATACGATATCTGTCTTTTTGGTTGGTCTTAATCTGTCCTTGATTCTTAACATTGGGATTATCATACCTAACTGAGTGAGATTTCTGGCATGAATACAAATTTTTTTACAAATTTGATTTATTATTACTGATTTGTTGATAAACTAATTTATCTAATTCTATCCTGGTAGGAAGGAGGACGAATTGTTATTGAACTTGTGTAAATATGACATAGTCATGAAAAAGAAATTAACAAATTCACTTTGTGAATGTTTAACTGCCATGCTGAATAGTTTGTAAGCAGGGCCAATTTCTATATGTTATTATTTTACAGAATAATTATCGTTTTTCTGAGGATTTGTTAGTTTATAATCTATAGTAGGAATTTTTTTATTCTGAGGTGTCAGTTAGAATAGTTTAATATTCCAATAAAATATCCAAAAAAAATCATTTAAAGAATGTTTAATCTTAGTTTGCACAATTATAGCCCTATATTGAAGACAGTAGATAGATTAAGAAGAAAGAAAGTGTTTTTTTCTCACATAGACATCAAAAATAGAACATTAACTTGGGAATTAATTCTTGCTTTGTTGATCTTTTTTTAAGCAATCGGCTTTTAGGAAGTCATCTGCTTCTGGAATAAAAGAGTTTGGTGAAATTCTGACTCAGTTCCCTTTGGTGAGGATATGAGCCTTCACCCATGAATTTGTTCCCAGTTACGCTCCATAAATTTCCTATAGTGGAGTGGGGAGAAAGGGATCTGCCCACAGACAGATTATATTGTAATCAGATAATTCTTTTGTAGAATGCTCTTTTCATTTACATACATAAAGACCAAAAGAACTGGCAGCTTTGGATGTATCGCTTTAATTATGGGTCAAAACTAAACACAACGGAAAATCCACCTTTCAGGCAGCTCCTAATCTCATAGGGGTGTTTTCTAGGAGTCGCGGACACACGCTGTTGCCCGTGTGTGTCCATGTATGTGCGTGCTCATGTGCACAAACACACACACAGACAAGTTTATGAGTGACTTAAATTCATAATAGCATGCAAGACAACAGTAGTGAGGCCCCCGGGAGATAGCCCAGAGTTCTCAAGACAAACAGACCAAAAGAGAGAGAGAGAAAAACAAAAAATACGATCAAACTTGGTAATTGACTGTTTGCCACCCAGCAGAGAATAGATTCCTACGGTTTGTCTGCCAATAGAGACCGCCAGATGTCAAACCATAAAACCAGATTCACGGATTGTTGTCACCAACAGGGACATAAGTGGCCCTCTATAGATAAGAACAAGAACGAGAATTAGACTCGGCTAAGAATCAAATTTAATCCAGAATCAGAAACAGAAGCAGAGTTTGTGGTGGGGGGGAGGAGAGAAACATCAGCAGGAGTCGAAGCTGTTGCCATAAAAGGCTCACCCTCAGAGTTGCACAAGGGGCACATCCGAGTGTAAACAGCCACGCGATGCATTTCTCCAGCAGCACAATTTCGTCAGTTCTGGAAATACGTCCCCCTGGACAATCTCAGTGAGACCTCCAACTGCACTGAGAAACTAAGAGACAAAAACCATTTATTAAATAAGAACTTGCAGAGAAATTGCAAGGGAATCAGACTGCAGAAATTAAGGCTTAATCCATGGGTATTTAAAGAAAAAACGATTACCAAGATTACTGGGTTTAAAGTTAGTCTCTGTTAATGGTGGGAAAATACCAATTTCCTCACACACTTACCTTATCCAGAAAGGTCATGATGCATCTTCAGACAAACAACATTGCAGAGGCAGAGAAATCCAAAATGTGAAGAAATCAGAGCATCCCTGAACATCAGCACTGGAAGGGAACATAAGTCTTTTCTTCTGGGTTTTTTGTTTGTTTGTTTTTCTGTGTGTGTGTGAGGAAGATTGGCCCTGAGCTAACATCTGTTGCCAATCTTCCTATTTTTGTTTTTTCTCCCCAAAGCCCCAAACATAGTTGTATATCTTAGTCGTAAGTCATTCTTGTTCTTCTATGTGGGACGCCACCACAGCATGGCTTGATGAGCAGTATGTAGGCCTGTGCCCAGGATCCCAACAGGCAAGCCCTGGGCCACCAAAGTGGAGCATGTGAACTTAACCCCTCGGCCATGGGGCTGGCCCCCCTGGTTTGTTTCTTTTGTTTATCATTTAGATAGTTTATTGAAGACCCTGAAAGAAATTAAGGGCTCATTTTTCCTAAGGCTTACATCTTAGGATTTATTTTTTTCCTAAAGATTTTTAGCTTACTAAATTTCATTTCTCTTCTATTCTGACTCATAACTAACATACATACCACCATACTCCCAACTTTATCATCAGTGTACTTATTTTGTTTTTTTTTCTGAGGAGGATCATCCCTGAGCTAACATCTGTGCCAGTCCTCCTCTACTTTGCATGTGGGACGCTTCCACAGCTTGGCTGATGAGTAGAGTAGGTCTACACCCTGGATCTAATCCACCAACCCAAGCCACTGAAGTGGGACGTGCAGACCTTTAACCCCTTGTCCACGGGGCTGGCCCCCAGGATTTATTTTTATCTGCATTTTATGTATCATCTAAGTTTTATGAATCCCACTAATAAAATCCCACTAGTACTGGAGAAAATAAATTGTATTGCTATGAGTTTAAATTCTTGACAAAATTATAATTCTGTTAGTTAAGATTTACAGTATTAAATGTGAATTCACAAAATGTTACAAAAACTTGTTATACAATAATTTTTATAAAATTTTATTAAAAATTTATAAATAAATTTGAATTCAATTAAAAAAATCTTGTTAAGTCAAGGATAAATTTGCTTTTAGTGAGTCAATGACTTATAGGAAAGCTCAAAGCTTCATTTATTTTGGGGGCTAGAACTAAACAAGATGACCCTGTTTTTGTTTGTTTCGAGGTCAAAGTGAGTTTTTTTCCCTTTGACTGTGGAGTGTGATATAATGCTTATTTATAATGGCCACAGGACAAGATGTCAATTTTGCTTCCACAAACCAAATAGCTGGATATTTGACAGAAATTTTCACTTTCTAGCTGAATAACAGAAAGGTTCCTAAGACAGGAAGTGACTGGCCTCAGTTAAGATGCTTTCTTTTGCAGCTAACAGAAAAACCAACTCAAACTGGTTTAACCAATAAAGAGAATTATCAGCTCATGTGTGAAAACCCGTAACAATGGGGAGGGAGTTTCAGGCACTGTTTGGTGAGGGCTCCGGCTCTGTTTCTCTATAATGCTCTCAGCTTCTCTCAACGCTGTGTTAGCTTTGTCCTCAGGCTGGTTTCCCTCATGGTGGCAAAATGGCCATAGCTGTTCCTGCCTTCACATCCACACATAAGAGAGGACTTTTCTTTCAACCACTGAACAAAAGAACTAGGCTTTCCTCAAATTGAGCCAACTTAGGTCACATGGCTTCTCTTGAACCAATCATTTGGCAAGGGGCATAGGTTTATACTGATGGCCCTGACGAGTCAGGGTCCACCTTGGAGTTGAGGGTGGCGTCAATCCCATCCAAACAGCATGGCTACTATACAATGGAGAAGGAAGAAATGCCTGCTAGAGAGGCAACCCCAGTGATCACCCCAGAATCTCAGCTATTACCTAATCCTATAGTTCCCTGCTCCCATCGCTTTTTTTCTCTTTAGCTAAGAAGCCTTTTCTTTAAAGGAAACTCTTCAGAAGCCCAATACATTAAAATAGATTAAAATGGAGCTGACTGGGCTGGAATGCTGGTGGTGAGCCCATCCTGCTCGCTCCTTGGGACACATCTTCATAACTCCATTCCAGGAATTATGTCAAGCACAGTTTGAAACCCACTGGACTAACGCAGACCTTTAATTCTAAAATGGGAAAACTCATTTAGGGCCAGAGAGGGAAAGTAACTTGGCCAAGATTACACAGCCAGTGGGTGACAGAGCTGAGACAAGAACTTGGACTTTCTGGTTTCTGGTCCAGTGCCATCCTTAGAGAGAATCTTGGGGTCTCTCTCTCTCTCCCCATCTCTTTCAACAGTATGTGAAAGCCAGGTGCCCCAGGGCTGCGCTGCCCCCTCTCTATGCTCTGGAGCTACTAACTGTCTACGCCTGGGAACTGGGTACTGAAGAGGATGAGAATTTCAGGTTGGATGAAGGCTTCGCCACTGTGATGGAGCTGCTCCAGGAGTATGAGTTCATCTGCATCTATTGGACCAAGTACTACACGTTCCAGAACCCAATCATCGAGAACTTTGTCAGAAAACAGCTCAAAAAAGAGAGGTACTGGGCCACTGCTTGCCCACCACGTCTCACAGAGAAAAGGAAGAGAATGGAGGGAAAGGTGGGACGGGGTTTTATGGGTGGGCTTTATTAAGGAGTGAAGCTGCACTGAGATCTCATACTGACACAGCTGACGTCCCAAGTTGGCCACCTTTCAAAATCACCAGGGACCTTAGGAGCTCTAAGCCTTTTCCTTATCCCTCAAGCCACACTCCACTCTAGCTTAGCCCTCTGTCCCCAGAAGACTATTGCAGTGCTTTTTAGTGACAGCATGGGAAAATAGAAAGATTCACAGAGACCCGCGTCTAACCCCAGCTCTGCCGTTTTCTCATCTTTGTGAGCCTCAGTTCCTCATCTGTAAAACAGGAGTAACTGGCACCAACAATGCCAGCCTGTTGTGCGGGGCAGAGAAAATACAGGTGAAGGGCCTGAGGTATCTAGCCCGTGGTATATGCTGGAGAAATGCTCACCACTGTAGCACGTGCTGCCAGTGCCCCTCCACATCCCCTGGGCACTTACCATTTCAGTCAAGGCTGGCTCGACCTCCACTGTCTCTACCTGCATCCCTTTGCCTGCGGGTTTTCAGCCTCCCCCAATGACTGGTGGAAGCTGGTGGATAAATACCCCAGCTCCCTCCCATCTCAGATGCAAGGACTCTCTCTGGGTCATGCGAGCTTCACTGTTTCCCAGGTCCCCCCAGCAGGACTAACTCCAGTTGCCCACAATGGTAATCACCCTGGATACACACATTGGCATCCTTCCCTTCCCACCTCACTTTCCCACTCCCTCCTTGGTACTCCTGGCATCTCCTTCTGAATGAACCACTTGCACTCAAATCCTCGTCTTGGGATGTAGGGGAACCCAGCCTGAGACAACTCTTCATGTTAGGAGCTCTAGGTCAGTGCAAACAACATCACAAGAATGGTTCCCTTATGTAAGTGCTGGGTCTTTTTTTACAAGGAAGAAAAACCCGGCCTCCTTATGGAAAGAGTTTTATTATAAGGATGCTCAGAAAAATGAGGTTGGAAAAGCATCGGGACCTGAGGCAAACCTATAGAGATTCACTCTTTCTCTGTCGCTCTTCCTCATTGCCCCCAAGCCCTCTTCCCTCTCACAGCCTCTGCTTCTCTCTCCACATCTGCCCTGCTCCCCTCTTACTCCCAGTTAGCTCCATCATGCTTGGTCCAAATGCCAGAGGGAACCAATCTGATCACCAGGCACACGCCCAGCATATCGGGTCATCTCAAGGGTCATTTTAGGTCAGGTGATCCCATCCCATAGAACAGCTTGGCGCTGCTCCCTAAATATTTCAGGCAGGACTATTTCTGGAAGCCAAGGATGTTGGAAGTGGCAAGTATGGATCTTAAAGTGTCCAGTTCATTCCAATAGCTTGTCACATGTTGTCACATAGGTAAGCCGCAGCTGCCTCCTAAGTCAAAAGCTCTTGGAGTGCAAGGGTCAGGTCTTGATCCTGGGCTTGGCATCCAACACACAGGTCACCCCAAGCAACCCAAGGAGGCTATCAGACCCTTTCAAGCCAATATTCTTGAAAATATTCATTTGACATTTATACAGGAGAGACACCTGAAGGCAGCTCAACCTCTGCTCTGTTGAGGCAGAGGAGATGGGCAAGAATCCCATGTGCTGGCTGTGAGAACTTAAAGAGGTCTGTGCCTCAGTTTTCTCATCTGTAAAATGGGGGCAACAACAACAATAATAATAGCCACCACCTTATAGAAGTGTTATAAGGATTAAAATAAGTTCATTCACATAGCCTTTGGCTCAGTGCCCACCTGAGCGGGCATCTGTTGTTGCTTCAGTATGCCTTTTGGGGTCTCACCACCCCCACCCCCAAAATCCCTTGCCAACACCTAGAGTACTCTCCTCAAGAGGAATTATTGGAAATATACTCGTTTCCATCTTGCTACTCTCTGGCAATGTTTTTGGGCCCTCCTTGACTGATGGTTCAGGACTCTGGTCATGGCAGATGCTAGTGGCTTGAAGAGATGGTTGCTGAGAGGGCTTTTTTCTGGCTCGCAGGCCTCCAAACCACAAAGGGCCTGGGTACCCTCTCCCTGTGTTGCAGGCCCATCATCCTGGATCCAGCTGACCCCACCCACAACGTGGCGGAAGCGTACAGATGGGACATAGTCGCTCAGAGGGCCTGCCAGTGCCTGAAGCAGGACTGTTGCTATGACAGGGAGAACCCGGTCCCCAGCTGGAACGTGGAGGTAATGGTCCCTCTCCGGGCTGCCAGGGGCTTGCAGCTCAGAACGAGATAACTGCATTGTGTTTCCTTATTTATTTCTGCGTCAGTGGAGTCAACAGGGCATTAAAGTCAGACAGTTGTGTTTTTTTTCTTTTAAAGATTTTTTTTTCCTTTTTCTCCCCAAAGCCCCCTAGTACATAGTTGTATATTCTTCTTTGTGGGTCCTTCTAGTTGTGAAAGTCAGACAGTTTGAGGCCTGGCTGCACCATCCACCAGCTCTGTGAACTTGGGGAAATTATCCAACTCTCTGAGCCTCATATTCCTTAGCTTCAAATTCTTGTTTCCCTTTTCTTTCATCTTCCTATAACCTACTAGAAAATCAGTTCCGTGCTCTTGCTACTTCTTTGCATGAGCTGAGCCCAGGCAAGTCAGTCCAGCAGCTGTTTTGTGCCAGCACTGGGCTTGGGGCTGGTGAGGTCGCCAAGAGGGCAATAGTGGTACAGAAATAAGACATGCCCCTACCATCAAGAAATTCACCAGATTTCGCTAGGAAGCAAGTCCTTGAAACAAATTTGCACAAAACTGCTAGAAAGAATGACCAGAGAAGATACTCAGAAAACAAAAAATGCTAAATAATAGTATAATGTGATACCAAGCCTATGGTACAGGCAAAGATCACAATAATCAATTTTATTCACATTGTACTTTACAATTTACAAACCGCCCGACTAGGGACAATTCTGTAAAGTAGAACGTTCAAGTATTATTATTATCATGATCTTTATCTTTATCATTATCATCCCTATTTTACAGATGAGGAAATCGAGGCTCAGAGAGGTTAAGTTAATTAACTAAGGTCACACTGCTAAGGGGCAGCAGAATTCACACCCAGGTCTTTGTGGGCTGTGGAAACAGAAAATAAATATTATCTGGAATAAATATTATCTGAAATATTCTCTGGAATATCACCAGAGAAGCCTCCTTGAAAAAGACTGGGTTTGACGTGGGCCCTAAAAGCCAAGGAGGGATGCAGACACTCAGAACAGAAGGCATTCCATCCAGGTAGAGGGTCGGCTGGGAGATGAGGGGCAAAGGAATGGAGGTGTTCCCTGGAACAAAAGACTGGCCTGCTTGGAGCAGAGACAGACGCAGAATCAGAGGCTCTCTGATAAGGTGCGGAGATTACAAACAGGGAGACCACCAGCCAAATGAAGCCCACAGATGGGCTGAAAAGTATATGCTTCTGGATTTTCCCTGAATGTAAAAACCATCATGCAAAGATTTTTATCTTCGGACTTAACGCAACCCCTCTCTCTCCTCTCCCTTCCAGAGGGCACGAGACATCCAAGTGACAGTGGAGCAATGGGGTTACCCAGACTTGATTCTCACGGTGAACCCTTATGAGCTCATAAGGCAGGTTAAAGAGAAGATCCGGTGGAGAAGAGGCTACTCGGGCGTGCAACGTCTGTCCTTCCAGGAGCCCGACGGCAAGCGGCAGCTCCTCAGCAGCCACTGCTCCCTGGCCTATTACGGGATCTTCTCCAACACTTGCATCTGTCTGCTGGAGACCATCTCCCCCGAGATCCAGGTCTTTGTGATGAATCCTGATGGTGGGAGCCACGCTTATGCCATCGACCCCAACAGCTCCATCCTGGGCCTGAAGCAGCAGATTGAAGACAAGCAGGGACTGCCCATGAGGCAGCAACAGCTAGAGTTTCGAGGCCAAGTCCTGCAGGATTGGCTAGGTTTGGGGAGCTATGGTGTCCAAGACAGCAACACCCTCGTCCTCTCCAAGAAGAAAGCCAGAGGGACTCCGTTTCTACCCAGTTAGTTTCCTCTGGGAAACCTCTCTATGCATTTCTGCCATCTCATCCGGGACTTATTCTGTCAACCACTCCTTCCAGCTTTCTGCTGTGAGGTCCCATGTCTTCACCAACTTTGTACATGGTTATCCTAGCCCTGATAGTGGAGGACTAAGGAGGGGTGTGAGAGACTAGACATACAAATGGACAATGGCCAGACCATATATGACAATAGAATACTGACCCACAATCTTTGCAGCCACCAGCCAGGAAGCCAAACCACAACCTGTGCAGCAAGCAACTCAAAACAGTGAGGACTTGGTCAATAACTGGGAGCTTCCCTAACCAAGCCCCTTCCAATTTAGGACCAACCGGAGAAAGCCAAACAAGCTCCCTAACCAATCACATGGGATGCTCTGCTTCTAGGTAGCCCACCTCCAGTTTCTCTGTGCCAACAACCTCACAGGCTTCCCTGAAGCCTTCTCTTTTCTCCACCACAAAGCTTCCCCATGACCCTGCCTGCCTCTGAGCCTCTGACAAATGCAACGGATGGTGGCTCACTCCCTTGCTATAGCAAGTGGGAATAAATAATCTTTGTTTGTTCTCTACTGGGTGGTCTTCATGTCTTTCCACAGATGCTAATGCTATCCTTGTGGCTGTTGCTTAATCATTTGAGCCCCTCTCAACTCTGGGAAGTGAGGACTGTAGGGAAACTGAGATGAAGATAGGCAAAGTGTGGGAGAGCAAGAATGACGCAGTGTAAAAACATCCCCTCAATTCCTGAAACACACACACAAACAGTACCTAGTGGTCCAAGGACTTTAGGAAAATGACAGCATCTTTAATTATCAAAGAACATCATATTACCAGGTTTACTCCAACTAACCAATAAAAAGTTTCCTTTTTCCCCTCCCCTCTTGCCCTGCTTTCTGATGGACTACTTACCATAGAATATAAAATGCACTTCATAATTGGTTCTCAACAGCCTCTGGACAATTTATCAATAGTAACCAATTTCCCACCTCTTCTTGCCTTCAGGGGCAGAAAGAGTGCCACCCTACATCTTTTATCCTTTATAATGCTGGATACAGCCAAGTTGTAGGTGGTGGGCAAATTCTTGTTTAGAAAAAGGAATAAGTTGATGTGGATCAAGGCTGCCCCAGGGAAAGAAGCCCAAGGTGTCCTGGCTGACATGCCGATCTATATGACCCAATACGTATCTAAAGTTATATGACCACACAATAACCAGACCCCACCTGCACTGATACCATTTAATGACTTTTTACATCATCTTTCCATTGTCTTGTAAAGAAATAACTCACATACCTATGCCTTATAAACTTAGCTTTAACCCTCAACACATTGCAGCTCTTTACTGCCCATGGGTCCTGTCCCCATGCTACTCCATGCTATTCTCTGAATAAAAGAGCACTACCGCCAGACCTTGAGAGTCCAAGAAATCTTTCTTTCAACTCCTCGACTCACCGAGCCCGCATCAAAGTCACCCTCCACTCTTTCGTAATAAAAAAGACCAAGGTCAGAGAGTTTATTTTAATAAAATTTTGACACACTCAGCTTCAAAGATAAAACATGAAGCATTCCAAAAACAAAAGTAATTTTGTTCATCCTTCATGTGAAGCATCTTTTTGTTTGTTTGAGGAAGATTAGCCCTGAGCTAACTGCTGCCAATCCTCCTCTTTTTTCTGAGGAAGACTGGCCCTGAGCTAACATAAATGCCCATCTTCCTCTTCTTGATATGTGGGATGCCTATCACATGTGCCAAGCGGTGCCATGTCCGCACCCGGGATCCAGGTCTGTGACCCCCGGGCCGCCGAAGCGGAACGTGTGCACTTAACCGCTGCGCCACTGGGCCGGCCCTCATGTGGAGAATCTTAACCGCAGAGATTCTAATGTGTTGGCCTTGGGTAGTCCTAGGAGTCAGTATTTAAAAGTTCCCCAAACGTTTCCAATGTGCAGGCAGAGAGAAGTCCTGAGCTATAAAAATGCAGAATGTGTCCCATACCAAACCGGGCATCAGAATATCCTAGGATAGTGCCTCTCAAATTTCAATGAGCACGCGAATCACCTGGAGATCTTGTTTAAATGCAGGTTCTGATTGAGTCAGTGTGGACCACAGCCAAGACTCTGCATTTCTAACAAGCTCCCCAGTGTTGTCAGTGCCGCTGATTCACGGTTTTAACCCCGAGTAGTAGCAAGGCCCTAGGATATTGGAGGAAATACAGATTCCTGAGTCCCACCTCTCAGAGATTCCGATTCGGTTAGTTTTCAGTTAAGCCCAACAATCTGCATTTTAACAAGCTCCCTAAGGTGTTTCTGACACCCAGATGGATTTCAGAATTACTGGAATAAATAAACAATATTGAAACCACACTGGATCAAAATTTGGGAACCAATCCTGGTTCTCTCATTAACCCCTTTGTGATCTTAGGCAATTCCTTCCCCTCTGCAGATTTCATTTTCCTCATCAAGAAAAGGATGGAGAAATTCATCGCTGATGCTTTCCTAGCTCTCACATTTGAGGAAACCCCCAGGACACCTCAGGGCCCACGGCGGCCTGAGTCCGAGAACTACAATCCCCACAAAGCCCTGCGCTCCCCCGCTCTCACGTGGGGTCGTGGAAGCGGGTCATTAGCGGAGGCGCTCCCCACAAGCCTTCGCGGTGGTTCAAGATGGCGGCGCCCAGTGGCGCCGTGAGCGATGTGGAGAGCAGCAGCAGTAGCGATGCAGAGGAGCTGGCACGGTGCCGCGAGGCGGCGATGCCGGCGTGGGGCTTGGAGCAGCGCCCGAGGGGGCCGGAGAAGCCAAGAGCCGGTAGGGCACTGTGTTGAGGAGTCTGGCCGAAGAGCGTGGGATCTTTCCCTGGGGCCTGAGAGAATGGGTGGTGAGGAGGGGGTCACCGGGACGCGACTTCTTACTCCGAAAGAAATCCAGGGACTGGGTGGGGTTCAGATTCAAAGCGCGAGCAAGTGCAGCAGGAAGGGTTCCATTATCCCAGTAAGGGAAACTGAAGCACCTGAATATTTCTTGACTCTGCTTCCTTCGGTCCATCCTCTGTCGCACACTGGGCAGCCCGTCACCTCTCCAAGACGTCTGCGACATGCGCCTTCCTGGATTCTCGCATCCAGCCTGTCCCGCCTCCAACACATTTTCACACCCTGGGGCTGCCAGCGAGCTGTGTCCAACACGTAATTCTGACCGTCACTCCCTAATGCCCTGGGAATAAATCCAAACCCTCTCATCACAGGGGTACGTAATGTTGCATAGAATCCAGAGGGTCTGTGAATTTGGAATGGGAAAAATATTTCATCTTTACTTCGGTTAATCTCTATTTGAAATTTAGCATCTCTTTCCATCATGCATGTGAGCAGCAAGCTACAGTAGCTTTGGCAATTCCTGTCACTTTGTCCTGTCAAAAGTGACTGATTTTCACATCCCTTTACAGTCTTTGCAGATCTATCAAAGTATTTTATTCACAACAAAATATTGGGAAAAAATTATTTACATTCATCTCTCCCTTAAAATCACAGTAAATTTTAGATCTGTCAGTATATCTTATTTAATGCATTAATAAGCATATATTGTTAATATCTCAAACTTGGTTTTTCTATTAATGATTACTGAATTTTGTATGATTAGTTTTCTTTGTAATCCTATATGTTGTATTTTATGCCTTTAAAACATTATTCTGAGAAGGGATCCAGGCTTTACTGGACTGCCAGAGCAGGCCATGGCAAAGCAAAGTTAAAAACCCCTGTTTTTCTTTAGAAGGACTTAGAAGCCCTTTGGTAATCCATTCCCTGCTTGCCTCTCCCTTCCTGCCCTCCTACCACACCGCACTTTCCGTAGGTAGGCTCCAGCCCATACTATGCCATCTCATCTCTGGGCACCATCTCTGCAGTTTTCTCTTCAGGGTCTATATACAGATCTGCCTTTCCATCTCCATCACTCTCTAGCAGTGAGAATTTGGGCAAGGTTCTTAAATCTCACTGTACCTAAATTTCCTCATCTGTAAAATGGGGATAATGGTAGTACCCACCCCGTAAAGTTGAGAAGTAACTGAGACCATGCATCTACACTGCTTGGCACGTATTACAGTCCCAATGAATGGCAGCAATTACGTGGCTGGTCTCTCTACACAGACTGCTTTCCCCCTCCTGCCTACTCTTCACTCTTCCTTTGATGCAGCTGAGACCCCACCTCTTCAGGAAGGCGGGGTTACATGCCTCGTCTGCGCCGCCATTGTACCTTGTGTGATTCCCTTCATAGAGAGTGCTTTCCTTTCTTCCTCCAGTTGCTTGCTTACTTGCCTTGTCTTTTCCCTTTTCATCCCTGCATCCCAGCACCTTGAGTCAACCCTGGCCCCTACTTGTGCCACAAATATTTATCGAGTGAGAGGTTCCATGATGTGAACTTCATGAAGGCTGTCATCTGGCCTGTCTCTTCACCGTGGTGTCCCCAGGGCCTAGCACAGTGCTCAGGAAGATAGTTCTTGAGTGAATGAACTTGCCAGAAAGTCACCTCTCTGATGAATGCGGGGGCTGAGGCTGCAGCCAGACTCCCAGCGCAGTTGCGTCTGCCTTGGCAGAATGGATTCTTCTGTGGCAGTGGGAGAAGGACTTGATGTGAAGTGCCAGCTCGGATGCTGGTCCTAGACAAGTCACATAGCTTCTGGGAGCCACAGTTTCCTCATCTGGAAAATGCCTGACTCCTAGGCTTGCTGTGAGTCTCAAATATGAACGAGTTTTGCCCAACCTATGAAGAGGTACACATGTGAGAAGTGGCACACACACCCCATTGTTTTGTGACATCATAAAGCCCCTGCTGATCAAAGTAGATGTAGCTGCTGATAATAAATGCTGTCATTTATTGAGTGACTACTGTGTGCTAGGCGAGATACTGGACATTTGATGTACATTCTTGGGCAATTCTAATAATAATGGCCACCAGGAGTTGAGCACTCACTGTATGCCCTGCGTTCTAAATTCTTTGCATTTGTTTTCTAGAGTAATTTTCCCAGCAATACCACAAAGAGGGAATTTTTAGCCCCATTTTACAGATGAGAAAGCTGATGCTCATAAAGGTGAAGTAACTCGTCTAAGGTCATCCAGCTTGTAAGTGGCAGAACTAGGCATAAATCTGGGTCTCTCTGACTCCAAGTCCATGCTGTTAACTGCTCTTAGCCACTCCCTGCTACAGACAAGTGCCTATTGTAGGCAAAACTCCCACCCTTTGGCCCATGACTGTGCGCATGTAGGTCATTATTTTATTAGAGTAACCCGTGATACAGCTCCTGGATCCAGCGATAGGAACTGGTCACTCAGACCCTCAAACCACTTTAATTTTAGGGCAACATACACTTTGACTCCTTTATGCAACATTTATTTCACACCAAGGCACTATGCCAGAGCTGGAGATAGAAAGACCAAAAGAGGCAGACTATGTTCTCCTGTAGCTTACAAATCCAGGGAGATGACATGCAAACCAAGTGCCCAAACAGTATAAAACTTCATTGTCCTCACTCTGAAAAATTGATAATCCTATCCCCATTTTATGGGCTTGGGGAGCTAAAGTGACTGCCCAGGGTCACACAGCTTGTCATTGGAAGAGCCAGGGCTCAACTGAACTCTGTCTTCTGGGGCCTGGGGTCTAATACTGCTTCTGTTCCCTGATGGCACCTCCCATGCACTGCTCTGCAGTCATGATGGAGGAAATCCTCCTCTTCCTTGCTGTTGTCTGCTCAACAAGAGGGACCAGGTCTTTCAAGGCTGTCCATCCCGGACCTCCATGTTACCCAACTCCAGGAGCATCGGGCACTTGGCCTTCTGTGTTGTGCTCCAGAGTACAGTGACACAGACCACAAAGTGAACTGTGTCCCCTGGAGTTGTTTCATGCACAGTGGCTCTGCATTGGGTCCAGAGTCACCAAGCATCCATTTTGTTCAATTGGCCCCTTAAATAGACAGGCACGTTTGGTCCCGCGACTCGAGTCAAAAACCTCAGAACCATCTTTCATTCATCTGTCACACCGTCCATCGGCAGAGTCCTGTTGACTCTGTCTTCAGAACGCACACACCCGGAGTCCTGTCACTTCTCACATGTCAGTGATCGCCACGGTCTCCCTGCTCCTGCCCTTGCCCCACTGCACTCCGTCTCCACACAGCAGCCAGAGAGTCTATAAAATCCTAAGTCCACTTAAGGTCCCTCCTCCCCTCCCTCAAGGCCCAGGTCCTCACAGTGGCCCACCAGGCCCTTTGTGATCTGGCCCTCACAAATCCCCCATTTCTGCTGCTCCCCCAGCTCACTGGGTCCAGCCGCACTGACCTCCTTACTGGTTCTAAAACGCACCAGACAGGCTTCTGCCTCAGGGCCTTTGCAGATGCTCTTCCCTCTCCCAGGAAGACTCTTCCCCAGATATCCACTTGACCCACTCCCTCACCTCTCACATCTCTGTTCAGATGTCACCTGTCGGTGAAGCCCTCCCTGCCCAACCTTTATGAAATGACCCCCCACCCAGTGCTCACCACCGCCTTCCCCTGCTTTGCTTTTTCCCCTAAACTTAGCATTATCTAATTTTATATTTTAAGTGTGTGTGTTGTCATCTGTCTCCACCAACTAGAATGTAAGCTCCCTGAGGGGTGGGATCTTCGTCTAAATTGTTCAGCACCTAGAATACCACTGGCTAAGGTTAGACCTTGAGTGTGTGGTGGAGTGAGTGCCTGCCAGGCCAGGCATCCCCAGTGTCTTAGCTTGAAAATGTGATCAGCATAAGTGAGCCAACTTCTCTTCTCCAGCAGCACCTAGCGCACAGCCAGTCGCAAGGTAGGGGCTCAAGAAATGCTGGGATCAAGTTACACTGGACTTGCCCATTTGTGGTGGTTAAGAGGGGGGCTCTGGAGCCAGATGGCCTGGGTCTTCATCCCAACCCTGTCACTTATTAACTGTTTGACTCTGGCTAAGGTATCTTACATCTCCTCACTTCAGTTTCCTGTTCTGCAAAATGGAGATAATGGTGACCCCTCTAATGGGGTTATTGGGAAGATTCAATGAGTTGTACATGTAAATTACTTAAAATCGCGCATGACACACAACAGATACTGTTATTGCCGTTCCGTCTATAAATGCTTCAATTCTCATTATTTCCACAGATGCGGCAAATAATCAGTTGCCAGCCACCCAGCCAAGCCTCAGGTACTGTGCACTTTGGGTTCAAGTTTCATCCATTCATTCAACAAATATCGATCCTCTGCTGTGTGCCAGATGCTAGGTCAGACCCCGCGACATCAGAGTGAATGAGACACACGTAGTCCCTGCCCCACAGGGGCTGCGTCCAAGCCAGAGGAAGTGAGGGCCTTTTGTGTGTGTTGTAGGCATAAGGTGGATGAGCACGACCAAGATGGCAACGAGCTTCAGACCACTCCCGAGTTCCGAGCCCACGTAGCCAAGAAGCTGGGAGCCCTACTGGACAGGTAACCAGAAGTGCCCCTTCTCTTCTCCGCCCTCACGAATGCGAACAGTAATGGCCCACATTGGCTGGGGGCTCAGGATGCAGGAAGACACCATGGCAAGCACATGGCGTATGTCACCTCGTTGCATTCAGTCACCCTACCACGTAGGTCGGGTCCTTGTCCTTATTCTCCAGGTGAGGAAACAGGAAGGAGTATTTGCTTGAAGTCACGAGGAGTAAGGAGCAGAGCTGGGGCTCGAACTCAAGTGCGTTTGGCTCCAGAGGCCACGCTCCTAACCGCTGTGCTATCCTGCTGCTGTGAGAATGAGAGGGACCCCGAGAAGCAGGAGCTCATTCCCACCACAAGGGGGCACGAGACAGGCGGGGTTACTGTTTCTTGGGAGCTTTCTGTGCGCCAGGCACTGTGCCAGTCGCCTTCTTGCATGTGGGGATGCAGTCTGTAAAGATCCAGGTCGGCATTGCGAAAGTCAGTGCCAAGGAGTACTAGTCCAAATGTAGCTCCAGCAAAAAGAGGTCCAACGGCAGAGAAGCTGGGAAACACTGCAGCCTACATACCTCCCCTGAGCCCTTGGAGATTTAGATTCATAATGGTATATTCAAGGCTCTGAGAAGGCCTGCAGTAAACAGACCTTGTGTAACTTTGGTTAGCCCCACATTTCCAAACTTACTTGGCCACAGTGCCTTTGTTTCATAGAAGACTGATAATGTAGCAGGGAACGCGCATTGGGATGCACTGGGCTAGCTCCATTCGTGATTGGCAGAGCCCTAGAAGGTTCTGAAAGGGAGAGGGGGGTTCGGGCCATAGTCCTTCAATTTGAAGGAGACATCAAAGAGGACAAACAAGCCTTCCCAAAGTGCACCAGCTGCTCCTCTGAGACAGAATGCTGGACCAGACCTCAGCAGCCTGACCCACCGCAGCATTAGTGCCAGACCCCCAACCTGAGAGTGGAGGACGTGTTTGGTGAGGTCAGCTGGCATTTCAGCCTGTGGGAGCAGTTTCTCTTCGTGGCTGTTCAGCTCCAGGGTGAACGAGGCCGCCTGACGCTGCAGTGCTCCACGGTGGACATCTCCCCGGGAGGTTAACCACAGTCGGGTATTCCCTGCAATGTTTCCGTGTTTCTCTCTGAAGAGACTTAAGTGACACTCCAGCTGGTCCCTTGTGTTAGATCAGGGTTTCTCAGCCTTGGCGCTGTGGACATGTTGGACTGGATCGTTCTTGGTTGTGGGGGGCTGTCCGGTGCATTGTAGGATGGTTATCAGCATCCCTGGCCTCCACCCATTAGACGCTTGGGACAGCATTGTCCCCACCCTCTCCCCAGATTGCTTGCCTGCACAGGGCTGTGAGGGAAGCCTTGGCATATAGGAAGGCAGTGAGGAGAAAGCGCCCAGCGCATCACCAGGTCTGCTGCAAGGATGGTGTTGAGAGTGTTGTTCTCTGCAGGGTATGGTGACTTCTCCATCAGCGTTCACCAGAGTCACACGGCCTGGTCTCGGCAGTTCTCCTTGCTCTCTGCTTCTAGAGGGATGTGGTTTATTTTTATGTTGGAGGCTTGTGAAGTTTGTTGCTTATCTTGATGACAGTAATCATCTTCATCCCCATCGTAACTACCATTTACTGAGTGTGGGGCCAGCCTCTGTGTGAAGTGCTTCATATCCACTATCTCCTTTAATCCTTGTGACGACCCTCAGAGGCAGGGACTCTTGCCGTTCCCGTTGAGGCTCAGAGAGATGAAGTCACTTGCCAAAGAGGACACAGCTAGGAAGTGACAAAGCCAGCATTCAAAACCCAAGTCTCTGAAATTCTGAATAAAATAAATAAGGTCAATGGATTATATCTCTGTCAGTTTCCTGGTTGTGACATTGGACTATAGTTATGCATAGTGCTACCATAGGGAGAAACTGGGCAAAGGGTTTATGGGATCTCTCTCTATTATTTCTTGCAGCTGCCTATCAGTCTATAATTATCTCAATTTGTTTTTAATTTGAAAAAAAAGATTTGCCCTGCTCTAGAAATGATCTCTGAACAATCTCTGTAGACTGGTCATATTGCCCTTTTCATGCTTGCTACCAGGAAGCTCAGAGAAAACTATGTACCCTCTCTCTAGCAAGTGTATAGGACTTTCTGACCACACTTCTGGCTCTTTCTGTCACTCCTTCCCTTATTTTCTCTTTGTCCTATTTGAAATTGTATTCATTTTGTTGTACTGTGAATATCTTTAAAACTTCCTCAACACTTTTGGAATAAAGTGGGTTTAAACAAATGAAGCACTGCAGTTGGAGCTGGCAGGGGCCGTTCAGCATGTTATGGCTGTAGACATTAGCATTCTCATCAGGCCAGTGTGCTGTCTGCTATTGCACTTAGGGTCACATGCCCATACCCCTCCACTTAAAAAAATAATTGTTTTAATTTTGTTGTAGTTGTTGTTACCCAAAATCTTATCGTAAATCAACCATCTCCTCTTCCCTTAGCTCCATTACCATCTCAGAAGTAGTGAAGGAGCCGAGGAAGGCTGAGGTACAGAGGGTCGCCCCAGAGGATGACGGTGAGTGGTTGCACCATTAATATCAACTTCCGTTTTTTAAGTGCCTGCTGTGAGTCTGGGGCTGGGTAATGCAGATTCGGTGTATTCTCTCCTTTCATCTGCACAGCCCCGCTCTGAGGCAGGCGTTATGGTGATGCCCCCATTCACAGGGGAACCGGAAGGGAAGCTGGGGCTCTGAGAAACGAAGTCCCCTGCCTGAAGTCGCTCTGTCTGGGTGACCCTCAGCGGGAGCTCCTTATACCACACTGCACAGCCTCTCCCCTCTGCTCTCTGGCCCATGCCCAAAACATTTGCCGCTTTGGAAGCTGCCTTATGCAGGAGGCTCAACTGCTGACTTCTAGAAGCCTCTGAGGGCTTGCTGACCTGGTGTGGCAGCCGCGTCTCTGCAGCAGCCCAGCCTCCGCCTCCAGCAGGCATCAGGCATGCCCCTCCTCATACAGGCAACATCCTGGAGTTGGACCAGCGATGCCCGGGCCTTTGCCTCTGGACCCGGAGCTCCTTGAGGCGGAGGCAGGGCAGCCTCGGCTCCCAGGAGGAGGGCCGGCCCCGGCAGCGCTAACTCTGCCCTCTGCGTTTTAGGCTTCCGTCTTTTCTTCACCTCCATCCCCGGAGGCCCTGAGAAGAGAGCTGCTCCCCAGCCCCGCCGGAAGCGATCGCCTTCCAGCTCCAGGTGAGATCGCACACCCTCACCTCAAGTTCCCTCCTTTCCGCCCGTTTTCTGTCTTGGCCAGTCCCAAGGCAGAGCCAAGCAGACTCCAGTCAGGCCCAGGCCAAGAAGGAGCTCCGTCAGGTAGCCAGGAAAATAGTGCACTCGTGGGAGGGGGTGAGGTTCTACTGGGAGTGGGCTGTGGACGTTTACTGCTTTTTGAGCACCCATCTTGTGCCGGACACCTCACTCCTAGGACATCCCTTTGAGGCCTGGGCTTAGTTAAGATCTCCATTTTATAGATGAAGACACTGAGGGTCAGAGAGGTTAAGTCTCTTAATGAGGTCACACAGCTGGAAGAAGCCAGTATTGGAATGCATGTGAGCCTCGCTCCTAAGCCTGAGCTCTCTGACTGCCTCCCTCTGTGGCCTCTTTCTGGTGGCTTGGACTCAGGCAGCGAGAGGTGGCTTTGGGGCCCCGTCCTGACTCCCGCTGACCCAGGCTGTCCTCCCCTTACAGCAGCGAGGACAGCGACGAGGAGTGGCAACGGTGCCAGGAGGCAGCTGTGTCAGCCTCTGACATTCTCCAGGAGTCTGCCATCCACGGCCCTGTCAGAGTGGAGACGGAGGAAAAGAAGAAGAAAAGGAAGCTGAAAAAGAAAGCCAAGAAGGAGGCCACTGCCGCCTCGGCCACAGCCGCCACCACCACAAGCAAGGCCGCCCTCGGGAAGCGGGAAAAGGAGTCGGCCGAGCTCAATGGAGACCAGGCATCTCTTACGACCAAAAAGAAGAAAAGGAAGAAAAAGGCAAAGAAAGCCAGCGAGGCTTCCCTGTTCCCACCAGCAAAGAACGCAGCAGCCAGGCCTGCAAACTGACCCCAGCCCTGGGCATGGGGCCCGACTCACCCTGAGGACGAGGGGCCCATGGGGACAGGGCGTTTCCAAGCCCCGCCTCCCTCTCCAAGTTCAAGGACTTGGCTGGCGAGTCCAGACCCTGCCCCTGATTGGGGCTTGCCCAGGGGCTGGGGTGTCGAAGTGGTTGTGGGGTGAGAAGCCTAAGCAAGGCCTGCCTTTCTGTGCTCCCACTGGGACTGGAGCAGACCTGTGGTACCAGCACATTCCACAGCCTCAGGAAGAAGGAGCCTTCAGTTACTCGAGACTGATGGCGGGTGGTAAAGCTTCCATCACCCCAGGACAGTCTGCGGTAAGCAAGTGAAGGGACCTTTCCCTTCCCCTCCGCCGCCTCAGCCTGGTGTGGGAGGCAGTCTTCAGGAAATGAGGGAAGGGGTCCCCAACATGCCAAGGCCCGGGAAGGGTTTTGTACTTCTCCCTCCAGGCCACACAGACTTGATAGAACATTGTCCGAAAAAGAAAGAGAGATTTTTTACCCCCTAGTTTTCCAGAATTTTCTTTCTCTGCATTTGTGAATATACCACAGGCAATCACGTCTCTGAGCCAACCAGGTTATCGAAAATAAATTGTCAAGGGACCCAAAACGTAACAAAGTGGTTTGGATGCTGCCTCCCGGTCAGTGCTGAATCTGGATGAGACATTCTACATAAGCATCGCATGGGTGGGGTCCTCCTGCACCCCAACTTCGGGACTTCGGGGAGGGTCACAGCACCTGTGGCCTGGGTTCCGTGCCCCAGGGGGTCTTGTGCAGGAAGGAGCAGAAGCTCAAGGTTAAGGTGAAACTCTGGCTCCACCACCTGGCCTCAGAGATTGAGCAGGGCAGGACAGGCGCTGTGACATGTATGTGCTGGGGCCCGTCTCTCCTCAGGCCCCTGGCCCACCTCGGCCTCCCCCTGCCTGCCCAACACCCTCTGGGTGGTGTGTGGACAAGCAAGAAGTGTCCAGTACGTTCCTCATTTACTTTACTGAAAGTTAAATAAATGTACAGGTGCGCCCTTAGCTGGCTGCCAGCTGCAGTGGGTACTGGTTCTCCCCTGGCCGCTTCCTCAATCCCAGGATGGAGGTAGGCCACTGAGGGCCGGGTTATCTGCGGCAGCCCCAGGGAGAAGAGGATACGGGTGCCTTGTCCCTCCCCATGCTGCTCAGGGCCTCGGGCTCCTCAGGGTGGCTGCAGACCGCCTGGCTCCCCATCCACAGCCAGCTGGGCTCCCAAGCTTCCAGGCGTCACAGGTGGCTCTGCTCCCTCTGGGTCCCTCAGTTCTGTGGCTGCTTAGGCCTTGCTGCCTTCTGAGCTCAGCAGCTTCTCCCCCAAACCAGGGAAGGGTCTGCAGGGCCCCAGAAGCCAGAGGTGCTGCTGCCCCAAGACCTGGGCTCAGCACCAGGCACAGAGTCACGAGGCTCCCGCAGGAGCACGGACAACTTCCTGGCCCTGAGGGGGGCTTCCCAGTAGAGGCAAGATGCCAGGCTGGCGTAAGAAGGCGTGATGTTCAGGAAGATGAATGTCCAAGAAAACTGGAGGTCGTGGGGGCCAAGAAGAGGGGATGGCTCAGGACGAGGGAAATTGGGAGAGCCCTGCGTGCCCTCCTTGTTAGCCTGAGCTCCCCTGGGGCTGGCATGGGAGCCCAGGTCCTGGCACAGAGGAGCCACGAGGACAGCTTAGGCAAGTGGGGGATGGGTGGGTGTAAATGGGCATGTGGATCAGTAGCTGGAAGGGGGCAGAGTGGAGTGGCCTGGTTGGGGCATAGGTGACAGAACGGTTCACGTTGATCTCGGGCCTCTCTCGGAGCTCAGCGACTCACAGCTACGCAAGCTTGTGTCCTGAGAAGTGTGGCTGCCAGAGTTTCCTTCGGGATGCTGGGCTCTCCACAGATTCAGGCTGGGGCTGCCAGAGTCCAAAGGCTGCCCCTTTCTGCTCCAAGTGACAAGATTTACCTGAGCAGCAGGGACAGTCCCTCCCGTGTCCTGCTAGGAACAAGCTCTGCCTCCCAGCTCTCCACGGTCCCCTCTTGTGCAACGGAAGCACCCCTCAGGTGCGGGTGCCTCAGAACGCTCCCTTTCTGGCGCCAGCAGACCAGGGTGGGGACCGAGGCACCGTTTTCCAGGGAAAGGCAGCAACCCCGTGGCAGCAAAAGTTTCTTAGGCTCAAATGTCCTCGTCACCCCCCAAGCAGGCCATGCAGGCCCCAGGGCCCAGCCCCTCCGGGAGGCGGTTGCCATGGTTACTGGGAGGAAGAGGCCATCTGCGTGGAGATGAAGGTCTCGATGACGCTGTGGTTCGAGGGCAGCAGATGGCTGTGCCCATTGGAGGAGTCGGAGCTCTGGTACAACACCAGGCTGCTGGAGGACACTGCGGAGGCAAACAAGGCTGCTGGCTGCCTGCCAAACCACCCCAACCCCACCTGTCCCTAGGGTCCTCGGGACAGGGGCAGTGGGGCCTCGCCACGTCCTGAATCACAGCAGATAACAGGAACCCCAAAGTCAGACCTACCCTCGGGTCGTCTGATCCCCCAGGCAGGCTCCAGGACCAACCAGGGAGTGGCCTCCTCAGGACATTTTGGTGGGAGCGTTAGAGAAGCCGTGGTGAGGGGGTGTGGTGGTGGTTTGCTTTAGGCGCCAACTCGGCTAGGCGGGAGTGCCCAGTCACTGAAGCAAACACTGATCTAAGTGTTGCTCTGAAGGTGTGCACATGGTTTACACCTACAGCCAGTTGATTTTAAGTAAAGATTTCCCTCCATAATGTGGGTGGGCCTTATCCAATCAGTTGAAGGCCTTAAGAGCAGAAGCTGAGGTTTCCTAGAGAAGAAGGAATTCCACCTCAAGACTGCAGCATTAATTCCTGCCCTGTCACCAGCCTGCTGGCCTGCCCTACAGCTTTCAGACTTGCCAGTGTACCCCCACAGTCATGTGAGCTCATTCATTAAATATATAAACATTCCTATTGGGTCACCATCTCAGGAGAGCCCTGCCTGAGATGGTGAAGAGAAAGGCCTTTGAGTTTGGACCTAGTAGCTGTCGGAGGCAAGGCCGAGGCCCTCCGCTCCTTGAGTGTCTGCTTTCTCATCTATAAAATGGGCTGATGAAGTGTGCCTCATGGGTAAGCATGGGGCCTGGACCGTGAGCCCTCAGGAACCGTCACTGCAGCCACCAGGGCCGGATGGAGGAAGCTGAGGCCCACAGATGGGGAGCAGCTTGCCTAAAGTCGCACACTTGGCAAGCGGCTGCCCCAGGCCTCAGAGCCCAGCAGCCTGACTCCAGGGTGCCCGCCCTTCACCATGACAAGGTGGGTCACAGACTCAGGTCCTCAGAGAAAGGAAATGAAGGGCTGAGTGGGACGTGGTGGCCTGGAGAGTGCACGCTCCGTTGTTGCTGTGTGGGAACACGAGTCCTTCCAATATTGCAAGAGAAGCCAGAGAGCTGGTCTTTATGCAAGCTCCTGATTTCAACATTGGCACTGAATTCAAAGCGTGCTAAACCCTGAGCAAACCACCGCCTCCGTGAGCCACTTGCGGCCACAACAAGCCCACTTCCCTCATTATTAGCCCCCGCTGCCTCTCGCTATTACTTAATCTTTTTCCTCACCCGAGTCACCGAGATGTTCCTGTAAGATGTGCCCATTTTCCTGTGGTTTCACACCCCGCCTCGCTCAGTTTAGAGGAGCCCAGGGTGCCCTCCAATGCGGGTCTGGGGCCGCCTCCCATTGAGCCCCAGCTGCCGCATACCTTTCCCCCTGACTGGGCAGCGAGCAGGGAGCAGGGAAGGGCTGCTCACCAGTGGGGCTGGTGCTGAGCCGATGGGCAGGCTGCAGGTGCTGGATGCCCGCAGAGTCCTGGCTGGGGATGTGGATGGTGGTGGCCTGTGACACCGGAGGATGAAGCCCGGACTCGCTGGAGGCCTCAGTGTCTGTGGTGAAGACCTGGGAAAACAGCAGCCTCCTGAGCCGCCGGCTGTGCTCTGGGGAGGGGCCCGAGGAGGGTCGAGGGCAGGCCTGGGCCTTACCTGCTTGGTGGGTGTGAGGCTGGCGAGGGCGCTCAGGTTGGTGGTGTCGGTGATGAGCATGGTCTGCGGAAGCAGGCCCGTGTGGGTGTACTGGGCCACCTCAGGCTTGTGGCTATAGAGGGCTGGCCAGGAGGGAGGAGAGAGAGGAGGACACGACATGGCACCCTGGGCTGAGCTGGAGCCCTCCCAGGAGGGCCTCAAGGCTGGGTGCTCTGGCGGAAGTGGGGTGTGGGCCTTGGTGAATGGCCCGATGGGGCACTGGCTGAGGACTCAGGGCTGATTCCCAAAACTGGGAGCTCCAGACAGAGGGATTGGACCCTCTCCCCAGCTACAGGAGCCTGCTCAGCCTGGCTTGATGGAGAGAAGCCGGGGGGAGGCCAGCACCCAAACCTAGCTCCTCCCGTCACCTGGAGATGACATGTGAAAGGGAGTAGGAGGCACAGGTGCTGCTGTGCCAAGTACAGGCTCGGGGGGAAGGGCGGTGCCCCTGCTAGGGTGGGCAGGGCAGAGGGCAGCACATCTCCGCCTCCAGGACCCCTCTCCGAAATGTAACCCAGAGTGCCACCTACAGCCCCCACCCCCACAAAAACGCCCACGGACACCAGCAGGAAAACACACCAACCACACATTCTCACGCTGCGTCAGATAAAGCCATAACCACCCACATACACACTCAACCAAATACACACAGTTACGCAGATCCACAGCCCCTTCTCCCCAGTTCCAAATGCCAGAAAGGTCTGGAAACCAACAGGTTTTCCTAAGGTTGGCACTGGAGCTCATTGGGTGGCAAAGTGTGACCTGAACCTGACGTGAGGTGATGCAAGTCTGTATTAACCTGCCTTGTGGAATTCTACCTTTTGCCGCAGAGATAGCAGAGCTGCCCCAAACCCTGCTGGGAGTCTTATGTAATCCATGGTCTGGCCACCACGTTACATTTCCAAACCCTGAGAATACTGAATTCGGAAATACGTGTGGCCCCAAGGCTTTCAGAGAAAGGACTGGGACCTGTACTCCCACTCGTGAGCGTGCACACGCAAACACCCAGGTGTGCCCACTCATACAAACCTGCACACACGCGTGGCCACACATATTCACACACTGAAACGTTTTCTGGTCACAGACACTCATCTGAGCACCCGCAGACCACCCCATCACAGAAGCACCTACATTAGTACCAGACACACACGGAGACCACAGTATCTGCTCAGCCGCCCTTCCCCCGTCCACATCACCAGCCAACCTCTCCCCCCACCCCCCACCTGGGGCCGGGGCGCTCACCGTGGGGGCTCTGCAGCTGGGCCATGGTGGCCATGAAGGGGCTCTGGGCCACGTGGCTCTGCACAGGGGGCATGAGTGGCTGCTGGTAGGAAGGGTGCAGCGGCTGAGAGAACTGGACCGGCTGCAGGGTGGTCAGGCTGCTGCCCATGCTGTTGATGACCGGCACGCTCTGTGCCTGCGTGGAGGCCAGGCCTGGGGCAGGAGGGGCAGGAGTCAGCCAGGCCTCCTGCCATCTCCACTGCCTCCCCAGGCCCAGCACAGACCCTTGGTGGCACCATCCCTCCCTCCCTGAGCCAGTGAGTTGCAGGAGGGGACAAGGCAGACAGGAAATACCTTTGGGTTAGGACCTGTCACTAACTTACGTGGCCTTGGCAAGTCACTCCCTGTCTCTGAGTCTCTAGCTCATTATATGGGCAAGGAGTATGTCAAACTAGGTTCCCTGGAGCCCTGGGGTTCCACAGCAGTGCAAAGGCCCTGGGGCTTAACTCTCTGTTCCCCTCTCCCAGCAGCTTCCTATCTGTTTCATATATTGAGCTTCTGTACAATAGTTCCTGCAAATAAAGTCTTCCTGGGCTTTAAAAAAAAACCCTAAAACCTAGAAAATTGTGACCCCCCCCTTCCCTGCTCTGTTTTTCCCACAGACTTGTGCCTCCTAAAGCACTATATACTGTCTGCGTTATGTTCACTGTCTGCCTCCCCACTGGGTCGCTGAGATCTTGGTGAGTTTGTTGCGCTTGTATATCCCTGAGGTAGCACAGAGCCTGGCACAGAGGAGGCACTCAACAAAAGCATGAATGAATGAATGAATGAATGAGTCCCAGGGGCTCTTCCAGCTCCTGGATTCTGTAGGAGCCCCATGAACCCCCTACTCAGATGCCCTCCATCCCCACAGCTTACCAATGACCAGGGTGGAGGCACCCGTGTTGGTGAACGTGGGGCCGAGGGAGGCAGGCTCCCCAGGCCCAATGGCCATCACCCCAGGAAGCGAGGCCATGATGAGGTTCTGGGGCTGCTGGTTGAGGCCTGGGGATGTCTGCTCCAAGCTGTGCAGTGCTGTCAGGGTGCTGACAGGAGGCAGGGGGCCCCCAGTTGCTGAGACCTTGGAGGGGAAACCAAGCTGAGTCAAGGTGGGGCCTCAGCCGAAGGAAGATGGGATTGGAAGGGCCTTCCTCCACTGGGGGGAGCACTCACCAGCTTGGCTTCAGTGCTCAGCAGGCTGTGACTGGGCTCCAGGCCTGTAGGGGACACTTGGTGCAGGGGTGCAGACACTGTCACCAAGGGACCGCCGCTGCTTGAGGGCACTTCTGCCCCCTCACTGGTTGCAGGCTGTCCATAGCGCACACCTGGAGTGGGAATAGTGTCCAACCTCAGCACCCCACTTTCCTGCTCACCTCCCAGGTCCTCATCACCCCAAACCACTTCAGTTTGCTTAGGCCACTCGCGCTATCTTTATGCAGCCAGCACATTCTGCTTGAGTGACCACCTCCTGCCAGACCTTGCGTTGGCTGCTTCCAACTCCTTGAACACAAGGGCTAAATTTTATTAGTTCTGCACCCCCACACCCACCCCCACACCCACTGCCTAGTGCTACACCTGATATGCAGTAGGTACACAATAAAAGACAACTGAACCAAACTAAACTGAGGCTAATAAAATTAAACTGCAGTGATCTGAGTTGAATAGAACGAACTTGAATTAGTTGAATGAAACTGAATCTAGTTGAATTGAACCTGAAGTGAATTGAGTTGAATTGAATCAAATTGAATTGGATTGAATGGAACTGAGCTATACAAAATTAGCTGAATTTTCTTGAATTACATCTAATCAAACTGAATCAATTGGGAATTGGATTGGATTAAACTATACCAAATTTAAATGAACTAAATTGGATTATAGTGAGTTGAACAGAATTGAGTTGAGTAGAGTTGAACTGAAATGAATTGAGTTTGTTTGATCTGAAATGAATGGATTGAATTGAAGTAACCCAAATCAAGCTAGGTTGGAGTGGATGGAATGGAGTGGATGGAGTAGAGTAGACGGAGTTGAGTGGGGTGGAAGGAGTAGAGTGGAGTGGATGGAACAGAATGGTCAGTGGAGTGGATGGGGAGTAGTGTAAACAGAGTGGAGCAGAACCAAACTGCTGTGCTAAGAGGCTGGGCAGCTGCTGCCACTGGGGTGCTCCCCAACTTTCCCACCTACCGCCATGTCCCCTCTGCCTACAATCCCAATTCCCCTGCCCATATAGCACTCACCATGGACCTTACTAGGGGAGAGGGCAGGTGGGGGCAGGCCCGGGGAGCTGTGGGCAGGCAGCGCAGGGCCCGGGCCTGGTCCCGGTGGCGGCCCACTGTATGTGTCCATGGCCAGCTTGTGCCGAAAGGCTTCTTCCTTGCGCCTATTGGCAAACCAGTTGTAGACACGCACCTCCGTGACGAGGTTGGAGCCCAGGCCCTGTGCCTGCGACGGTGACACCCCCCTCTGGATGCACTCCGCCCTGCAGAAATGGCCACTTGTGAGCCTCCAGACAAGGCACAAAGGAGCCCTCTCTTGGGGCTGCGGGGAAGGCTCTGGGAAGTGGGGCTCTACCTGAGTGTTTGAGGAGGCAGACCTGGGTTCCAGTCCCAGTTCTGCTGTGTGACCTTGAGCAAGTGACTTAGCCTCTCTTAGTCCCTCCAATCATAAAGTGAGCAAAATAGCCATAGGGTTTAGTGAGGATGAATGAGATGAGCAGCCACTCAAGGGTTGCTTGGGTCGGAGGGGGCTGAGTGCCAGGAATGGAGCTAGGTTTCAGACACTGAGCAGGAGTTGAGAACTCCTGGGCCAACAACAGGATCTCTCAGGACTGGGGAGTCTCCCCCAGGACCCAGAGCCACCCTCCCCTTCCCCAGCCTGGCCCCAGCCCAGGCCAAACCAGCCCTGCCAACCGCCAGCCGTTCTACCTGTTGCACTCCTCCACCAACGCCTCTCGCTCCTCCTTGCTGGGGTTCTTCTGCCTCTCGTAGGCCTGGAACAGGATCTGCTGGGATGCTGGGCCCCATTTGAAACGATTTCTCCGCCCCTTCTTGGTTGGTAGCTCATCGCCCGTGGGCTCTTCAATCAGCCCCCCCTGCCCTGCGTGGGTGAACTCTGTAGGCACAGAGAGCCATAAGCAGGGCATCAGCCACTCCCACCCTCCCACATCAGTTCATCTGACCATGCCCCTGATTCTTTCTCATTCCCAGGGTGCTGAGCCAGAGGAGCTTCCAGCTAGAACTTAGAATATCATTTAATCCAGTGATGGCAAACACACAGCACACTTGCCACCCCTTTCTTAACATGTGTCCAAGGCAGACATCACTAATCAAGCCCCGCACACTTTTCTACTGAGCCAAGATATAAACTCACAATCCTTCTCAAAACAAGGCTCCAGGTAAGAATCACCATTTGTTCACATTTGACAATATGCCATCCCATTTTACAGATACGGAAGCTGAGGTTTAGAGAGGTTAAATATTTTTCCATGGTCACACAGTAGACCAGAACCTTGAACCATATCCCCTGAGTAGATTCAGAGCTATTTTCAACATTCCAGACTTGGAAATCCAGGTTAAAGTGCAAGTGTTAGCCAGGAGAGAAGAGACCCACGCAGCCCTTGTCAGCTTCTTCCACTTTAATGGAAACTAGTTTATCATTATCTCTGAGCAGGCCACCAAGCGTATGGGACAGCCAAGTGCCAGGACAGAAGGAAGATTCTGAGTCAGGGGCATAGCAGCAGGAGTGCCCTTGCCGTCTGAGTGCCAAGAGCAGAAGCAGGCACCAATGCTCCAGCGGGGTTAGACCCATCAAAAGCCAAACTGAGAAGACACTAGAAGCCCGCTTGGCACAGATTCTATCACTCTCAGCAGCTGTGGCTTGAGCACCTGCTCATGCTGACTCTCAGTTGGCCATCTTGCCCGGCAGGGGGCTGGCCCAAGATCTGGAGTACAGGACACTATGACTTAGCCCAAAAAACTAAAATATTTCAGCTTAAAAAAATTACCCTGTCGTTAATCTCCAAAATATATGATGAACTCACACAACCGAGCAACAAAAAACAAACAGCCCAATCAAAAAATGGGCAGAGGATATGAACAGACCTTTTTCCAAAGAAGATATACAGATGGCCAATGAGCACATGAAAAGATGTTCAACATCATTAATCATCAGGGAAATGCAAATCAAAACTACACTAAGATACCACCTTATGCCTGTTAAAAAGGCTATAATCACTAAGACTAAAAATAAGAAATGTTGGAGAGGGTGTGGAGAGAAGGGAACCCTCATACCCTGCTGGTGGGAATGCAAACTGGTGCAGCCACTATGGAAAACAGTATGGAGATTCCTCAAAAAACTAAAAATAGAACTACCATATGATCCAGCTATCCCACTACTGGGTGTCTACCCATCAACTTGAAATCAACAATCCAAAGTAACATATGCACCCCTATGTTCACTGCAGCATTATTCACAATAGCCAAGACGCGGAAGCAACCCAAGTGCCCATCGACTGATTGGATAAAGAAGACGCATATATATGTACAATGGAATACTACTCAGCCATAAAAAAAGACAAAATCATCCCATTTGCAACAACATGGATGGGCCTGGAGGGTATTATGCTAAGTGAAATAAGCCAGACTGAGAAAGACAAACACCGTATGACTTCACTCATGTGTGGAATATAAACAAACACTTGGACAAACAGAACAGTTCAGGGGTTACCAGGGGAAAGGGGGGTGGAGAGTGGGCCCAGGGGGTGAAGGGGAGCACTTATATGGTGACAGACAAGAAATAATGTACAACTGAAATCTCACAATGATGTAAACTATTATGAACTCAATAAGAAAAAAGTTACCCTGCCAAGGTCATGAAAAATAAGGAAAATCTGAGAAACTGTCACAACCAAGAAGAGACTAAGAAGGCACAACTAGATGTAATATGTCTACAACTGGATGGGATCCTGGACCAGAAAAAGGACATTAGGGATAAACTGAGGAAATCCGAATAAGGTATGGACTTTACTTAATAATAACGTATCATGTGGGTTTGTTAATTGTGAGAAATGTACCTACTAATGTTAATAATAGGGAAAACTGGGTCTGGGGTATATGGGAATTCTCTGTACCATCTGCCCAGTAGTCCTGAAAATCTAGATTTATTCTAAAATTAAAAGTTTTTTTTTAACTGCCAAACATGCAAAGCAGATAACTTACCCCGTCGGGGATTTGATGGGAGAAGTTCAGAGAACACCTGGCAAGAAAATTACATATAGCAGCAACAGCTAATGCTTTTGCTTTCTCAATGCCAGGCATTTCTACAAATTGCACCTTCAGGGCAGCTCCACAGAGTAGATGCTATTTTATCCCGACTACATGGATGGGGGAACTGAGTCACAGAAAGGATAAACAACTTTTCCAAGGCCACACAGCTGACAAGTGGCAGAGCCAGGATTTGAAGCCAGGAAGCCTGGTTCCAGAACCCTACACTTAGCCACTATACCACACTGCCCCTTCTTGAATAGGGCCCTTCTCATTCAGTTCAACATCTGTTCATTCTCTGAGAATTCCCCAGTGGCAGGCACCTGCTTTGCCCGCATAGCATCGTTTCCTCCTTCTTCAGAAACAGCACCCTGATTCTCTTTGGGGCTCCCTCTCCTCCCTTCCCAGCCCATCTGGGTAAGGTGAGGTGACCTCACTCTGGCCAAGAAGAACACCACATCCCCCTGGCCACTGTGATTGGTTCATGGATCTTCTCAATAAATGGTGCTGGGTAGTCAGTTACACAGGAGAGGAAATGAATTTGGGCACCAGTACCTCCATCTGTAAACTGAATCGAAAGCAACTTGTAAAAAAAAAACCACAGGGGCCAGCCCCTTGGCCGAGTGGTTAAGTTCGCGTGCTCCGCTTCGGCGGCCCAGGGTTTCACCAGTTCAGATCCTGGGCACAGACATGACACTGCTCATCAGGCCATGCTGAGGCAGCATCCCACATGCCACAACTAGAAGGACCCACAACTAAAATATACATCTATGTACTGCGGGGATTTGGGGAGAAAAAGCAGGAAAAAAAAAGAAGATTGGCAACAGTTGTTAGCTCAGGTGTCAATCTTAAAAAAAAAACAACAAAACCATGAATCCCGACTCTACCTCCTGCTGTACACAAAAATCAATTCCAGCTGGACTGCACCTCTAAATGTGGAAAGTAAAACAAAGCTGTTAGGATAAAATATAGGAGACCATGTTCATGACCTTGGGTTAGACAGAGATTTCTTAAACAGGACAGGAAAAGCGCTAACCATAAAGAAAAAAATTAAGAACTTCTGTTCATCAAAAGATATCATTTCAAATATATAAAGCAACCCACAGTGTAGGAGAATATATTTACAATGCATACACTTGAAAAAGAACTTGCAGTGTATTTTTTTAAACTTTTACAAATCAATAAGAAAAAAGTAGACAATCTGAAAGAAAGATGGGTAATCTTGTACAGGCACTTTTTTTTTGGAGGAAGATTAGCCGTGAGCTAACATCTGCCGCCAATCCTCCTCTTTTTGCTGAGGAAGACTGGCCCTGAGCTAACATCCGTGCCCATTTTCCTCTACTTTCTATGTGGGACACCTACCACAGCATGGCTTGCCAAGTGGTGCCATGTCCACACCCGGAATCCGAACCAGCAAACCCCGGGCCACCGCAGCGGGACGTGCGCACTTAACTGCTGCACCACTGGGCCGGCCCCCTAGAATAGGCACTTCTTAAAAAGGCTTTCCAAGTGTCCAATAACCATATGAAAAGATACTCAACATAAGGAGTCATCAAGGAAATGAAAATTAAAACCACCATGCAATAGCACCACACATCCAGCATGGCTAAAATAAAAATGACGTTACCAAGTGTCGGCAAAGCTGTGGAGCTCCTGGAATTCTCAAACACTGCTAGTGGGAGTGCAAATTGATGACCATTTGGCACTACGTACTCAAGCTGAACTTATGTATATTCTTTGATTCAGTGATTCCACACCTAACAGAAATATATATACACATTCAGTGAAAGACGTGTCCTGGAATGTTCACAGCAGCACTGCCGGCAATAGCAAAAACTCAGAAGCCATCCAAGTGTCCATCAAAGAAGAAATAATACGTACATTGTACTCACACAATGGAATATTCACATGCAGCGATGAGAATGGCCGACCTACAATGACACGGAACCGCACAGAGGGATCCCACAAACGTAATGTTGAATGAAAGAAGGCACTGCATGACTCTATGACTGAGTTTATATGAACTTCAAAAACAGTCATAGTTAGCCCGCGATGCTAGAAGTCAGGATAGTGATTGTTCCTGCTGGTGGGACGGGGGCTTCTGGGGGCCTGGTAATAGTCTCTCTCTTACCTGATTGGGAGTTACATCAGTGTGCTCGCTTTGTGAAAATTCATTAATCTGTACCCTTAGGATTTGTGCACTTTTCATATGTTAGACTTTATTTAAACTTTACATTATTAAAAAAAAAACTCATTCAGCTGGAAAGAGCTAAAAAGAGGTGCACATTTCCCCCTGAGGTTGCTAAGCTGGCAGGATGGCAGCCCAGAGCTCCCAGGGCCATCTTTGCCTACGGGAAGAGAGCCTGTCTGAGAATGAGGCCAACATAAAAGACAACAGAGCCTAGAGATGCTGGATCCAGCCATGCCTGAAGAAGCCATGGACTCTTCATATCCAAGAGCCAATAAGTTCCCTTTTTTGCTTATATCAGTTTGAGAAGGGGTTCTGTCCCTTGTTACCAAGAGTCCTAATACTTCAGTCATATCTTGAATGTTCTGCATCTGGAATTTTCCAATGTCTCCTTTAAAGTTAAAAATTCTCAGGGGAAGGCTATTTGGGCCACAGTGTGCTTCTTGATTCCCAGCTCTGGGCTGAATCTTTGATTGCATTTCGAACAGTTCTCTCAGTAACACATATGCGTTTAATTGAACATTGTCAATTTCTTCCAGTGACGGTCTTGGGAGGAGACAACCCCCTCCGAAGCAAAACCTAGTTCTAACGGATTTTCAAAATAAGTCTTTATTGTTCTCAGACAAATTATAACAGTACGAAAGTGAACTTTTTTGGTAAGTTTTTTCTGAGTGTGTATTCCAGCACAGTAGGAGGTAAACATGCCAATCATTGGGGTGAGGGCCAGGCGTGCAGTAAGGATGAGAGATGTCTACGGTGTGCATTATTTTTTTTCCAACAGTGATTTTTACTGTTAGTGGGAGTGTAAATTGTCACCACGGCCTTGTAAGGAACTATGGGAACATCTATCAAAGATTTTAAAGTACCTACTGTGTGACCCAGTTTTCCACCTCCAGGAATTCATCCTGTAGACACACTCTCATGTGAGCGCAAACGTATCCAGAGAAGGATGTTCTTTGAAGCAGTTGTTTCTAATAGAAGATTGGAAAAACCCTAAAAGTCCTTCAGTAGGGGGCCAGTTAAACAAATAATGGCGCCCCCAAGTAACAGAATAGCTAGCAGCCCGCCCAAGAGTAGGGGAAGATTATCTATATTATATATTACTAGCAGATGCTTAAAATATCTCTGAAAGGATCCATGTGACAGTGGGAATGCCAGTGGCTGCTTTAGAAGAAGGACACCTAACTTTTATTGGAAAAGCTTTATTTTTTTCTTTTTTTAACTGAGTATATATTGTCTTTTTATTTTTTATTTATTTATTTTTTTTTTCTAAAGATTGGCACCTGGGCTAACAACTGTTGCCAATCTTTTTTTTTTTTTCTGCTTTATCTCCCCAAACCCCGCCTGTACACAGTTGTATATCTTAGTTGCAGGTCCTTCTAGTTTTGGGATGTGGGACGCTGCTTCAACGTGGCCTGACGAGCAGTGCCATGTCCGCGCCCAGGATCCGAACCCTGGGCCACCGCAGCGGAGCGCGAGAACTTAACCACTCAGCCACGGAGCCGGCCCCTATATTGTCTTTTTAAAAACCTGGATAATTAATTTAAAAATTATCAAAAAAATGTTTACACATAGACAAGCTCAAAAGTGTGAACACGTCCTTGGGATTTTGTGGGGTGTGAGGCTTGAGTAAGGAAACCCACCATTCCCTGAATAATAGTGTGCCCAGGTCTTCCCGGGTCTGCAGTGGAGGATTCCCTGAGTGTACACCTCGCCTCTGAGCCTTTACTCATGCTGTTCCTTCTGCCTGAAACACCCTTCCGTGCATCTCCATGGGTCAAAATTCGACTCACACTTTAAGACTTCGTCACTAGGTCATACGTACTTCTAATGTGATCCTCCCTGATGCCCCTCCCTCCCTGAGGAAGAATAGATGACTCTCGCCTCCTGCGCCAGCTCAACACTTTGAAAGGCCTTACGGAGTACGCTGTGCTGGGCCTGCACACAGTGAGTGCTCCCGAGACACTAGCGCTTGTTGTTGTTATCACATTATAACTCACGTCTCACTGTATCATCCTGATTTTTTCTCCTGCTTCCCCTCTACACAGAGGGCTCCTGGAAAAGCCGGGACCCAGTTCGTGCATCTCTGGATGCCCAAGACCAGCCCTCCTCGCCCAGGGGGCCTGGTGCAGAAGAGGTAATAGACGCTGGTGGGGTCCCGCTGCCTTCCTCTGTCTGCCAGTCCGAGCGACGGGGCGGGGAAGCTTCCGGCCTCCACCCTCGAGCTGCGGAGAGCCCCGAGCCCTGCCGGGGAAGACGGGCTGCGGTCGGTCATTACTTACGCTGGGCCACCTCTCGCTGCTTGCGGACATACCAGGTGTACAGGGCGGCTCGCTTCTGCGTCTTCATGGGGGTGCCCTTGTTGAGGTGCTGGGACAGGTGGGACTGGTTGAGGCCGGTGGTGTCGACCACCTCCCGCTGTGGGATGTTATGCTGCTGCAGGTAGGACTTGACCATCTTCGCCACGCGCCACGGGTCCTCCCTGGGAAGAGGGCAAGGATAGGGCTGCTCAGGTGGGGCTGGGGTTCCGGGGGCTGGGAGCCCTGTGCTCCTGGGGGTAGGGATTGTGAGTGAAAGTGGCCGTGGAGCCCAGGGGCCTGCACCCTCACTCAGGGACAGGAAGGTATGGGCACTCGTGCCAGGACACAGACACACGGATATGGGGATAGAGACTGGCAGACATGTGGTCACAGGCCCCAACTAGTCCCACACAGACATGGGAACAGATAAAAGTTTAGAAACATGGACACGCAGACACATCTGTATGTAGACAGGAACAGACTCCCACTGGAAGCTGCAGAAGCCTTTGTGCCTCCTTTAAAGATCCTCCCCTCGTCCTACCTGGAAATGTTATTTGTGGCTGTGTCATAGCCACTGGGAGAGCCTGTAAACACCTTGAGGGAAGGAACTTGTGGTTTTCAGCACCCAAAATAGCCCTGACATAGAGAATGCCCTTGATGAATGCATGAACCGATGAGTGGATGGAGGGATGATAAAGTGGATGGGTGGATGGATGGATAAATAGGATGCTGGATGGGTAGGTGGTAGATGATGGATGGGTAGATGGATGGATGGTAAGGTGGATGGATGACAGAGACCTACTGAGTCTGAAAACAAGGAGAGAAACACGATTCTCCCACTTTACCGGGGCCACTGAGGCAAAGAGCATTTGCGTTGTATCTCTTGCCCCAGGTCACAGGGCCAGCCTAACAGCCCCATCCCACCTGAGGGATTCAGTTCTAAGTTAGCCCATCAGGTAAAAATCACTTAGGGTCAAAATGCCTCCTGAAAATCAGCACTGAACCCTGGGCAGTGGCCCAACCAGCTTCCCCACAGCACTGGGGCAAGTGGCTGGTTTTTCAACAGAGTCCCAGGTGAAGAGTTAGAGGTTGGCATTCAGAGGCCTTGTTGGATGGAATATGGGAGCATCTAAGTACCAGAAGGGCACTTTGGGCTGAGAGTCCCTCACTAGAGAGACTCAGGGACCTGGGGCCATCTATACTCATGGCCTGTCCTCCGCTCAGTGTGGGGGTGAATTGCCTGTACTGTATAAATCCTTCTCTCTCTCCCTCTCTTGCTCTGTCTCAACCCTCTCTTCACCATCCTCTCCTGAGCTTATATTACAAATGTGTGTCCAATAAATGCAGCTCAGGACAAGTGTTGAAACTGGCAGAACCAGGATTTGAACCCACATCTCTGCGATTCCAGAGCCTGTGCTCTCACCCCCTCGACTCAGCAATTTCCTTCTAGAATTTGAGTCTTCTGCTGTTTGCATGTGTGACAAGTGTAGGAGGCGATTCGTGCCACGATGCTTGCCACAGCAAAAGACTGGAAACAACCAAAGTATTCAGCGAAAGGGCGCTGATTAACCAAATCATGGTGCCTCCGGATGATGCAACCGTAGAAACCCACTGAGAAAGCTCTGCGTGCGCCCAGACGGAACGGAGTTTGTCTGGTGGGTTTGCTGTGCTGCTATTTGCATAAAATTTAAAGTGGGATGAAAGAAGATTTCTACATCTTTGCTTGTGTTCACATGAAATGCCGGAAGGACACAGAAAGAACTGGCGAAGCGTCCACAAAAGGGGAATTGGGTGCTGGGGACAGGGGAAGAGGAACGGTGTTCCCTGTTACTCTTCTGTGCTTTTTAATGATGTAGTATAGCATAATATTATGTAATATACTACATATGCATAAATGATACTTAAAACTGAGTTGTAAAACACTGAAAGCAAATAACCCCCCAGCGCTCTGAAGTCCTCGCACACTGCCTGCCCCTGGCCCCTCTCTACCTGCTCAGAGAACCAGCCTCGGGTCACCTGCTGACAGTGCTCTTCTCAGACACCAGCACACGGAGCCTTCATCAGCTTCGGCGCTCTGACTTCCTCCTTTTTTATCAGCACTTCCCATAGAGGCAGGGAGGCTGGAGGGTGGGGACAGATACGTCTAAATGGTCAGCACGCAGCACAGCAAAGTCCCATTGGTGCGAGAATGACAGCCGTGGGGATGAATGTTCCCTGAGTGTTAACTGTGGGCCAGGCACTGTGCTAAGAGCTTGTCACATAAATCTTACAATAATCCTAGGAACTAGGTACTCCTTGTATGCCCATTTCACAGGGGAGAAAACTGAGGCTCAGAAAGATGGGCACTTGCAAGGGGACCTGGTTGGGACTCAAGAATACTTCACTTTGCTGGGGCCCCCAGACCTCTCCCGAGTTCCTGTCTCCCCAGCTCTCAGGGGCCCCACGGTTCCTCTCCTCTCTGCCTCCCCCGCTCCCTGGGTGCCAGTCGGAGCTGGGAGGGAAGGGCAGTACAAAGTCCAGCCTTGTGCTTCGTGGCAAACATGTTTATCTGATTCTGGAGCTGGGCTGCCCGATGGCCCCCTCCTCCCCCAACCACAGTCTCACCCTCCTGAGCATTCCTCCCTCCCTCCCGGCTCTCTTCTCCAGAGAGAATAAGCTCCATCTGCCTCTCAGCAGGGCCTCTCCGGGCTCAGACTAAAGATGCACTATCTGTCACTGTCCATCTGACTCCCTGTGTCTGTCTGTCTTTGCGTCTCTTTCTCTGCCTTCTTCTCTCTGTGTCTCTCTTGTTCTGTCTCTGTGTGTGTCTCTCTGTTGTTCGCTCTGTCTCTTTCTCCTCCCCCTATTATTCACACACGCACACGCAGACGCACACACACTCGGTCTCCAAGGACCTGACTCTTTTCAGGACAGTTTCCCCAACTCAGAACTGACAGGCCACGTCTCCAGGTATCTCCTGCTTTCGCTCTCGTGGGTTTGAGAGTCAAGCCAACCTGGGTTCACATCCCACCACTGCAACTTCACACGTGATGTGTGCAAGCCCCACATCTTCCTGGTAACACGGCGGTAAACCCACGCCTGCCTCGCAGTGCTCCCGGGAGAACTGAATGGGTTTCAAATAGGAGTGAAACTAGCGCAGGGCCTGGCACACAGGAAAGGCTCAGTAAGTGGAACGATATTGTCATCATCATCATCCAGGATGTAGTCTTGGGACCCCCGGACCCACAGCAGAGGGGAGGGGGCCCAGGAGAGGCGAAGACCTGCCCATATCTCCCTCCTCCCGTCTCCTGCCAGTTCTGGGGTCAATCACAGGTACAATGTTTGGCCTTTTGCTCGCTGGCCCCTGGGGTTTCAGGGAGTCCAAGGGTGTGGAGCTGGGAGACCAGCTTGCAGAGCTTCATCTGCAAGGGGGAGCTGAGTTTGAAGCCCAGCCCTGCCACTCACTGTCCAGGTGGCCTTGGGAACTTGCTTAACCTCCCCGTGCCTCAGCTTCCTCGACTGTGACATGGGCAGATCATATTTGAGAGGTTGTCAGGAGGAGAAAAAGGGTTGCGTGCCTTTGCAGGCCCCCCGCCAGCTCTAGAGCCCTGCATGGAAGTGAGTCGATGGTGACATCAGCAGTGCGAAGGACTGGGGAGGCTGACGGGAGAGATAAACCTATCAAGGACAGGCCTGCAAACTCAAGGGCACCGTGCAGACTGTGGGCTCAGGAGGACCTGCGTCCTAGTCCTGGTCTTACTACTTTGTAAAGTGCCTCGGGCAAGTCGCTTTGCCTCTCTGAGCCCTCATTTGCTCCTCTGTAAAACGGGACCACTGTTAATAACATCCGTTTATTGCACTTATGTGCTATTCAACCCTGTGGGGCCCTGCAGAGGACACTGGGGCCCAGAAAAGTGAAATCCCTGCCCAAGCTAGGAGGAGGCAGAGCTGGGATTCAAACCAGGATCCCAGAGCCAAGATTCGGCAGGATGGCCTCAGTCAGGGATGTCAGATTGTCCCACCTTGGCCACTGTTTTCCTGGGTCTCAGGGCCCAATGGGGAGGATCAGAGAGCCTCAGGGTTGAAGTTTGAGCTGCTCCGGGACAGGGAGGACCTAGGAGGACCCCCAGGAAGGAGGTACAGATTCCTCCCTTGGCCATAGCCACAAATGTCCCCAGGCCTCAGAGAATCCTAGTCACTCATTCACCCACTGGGCTGGATATCAGGGGTAAGAGTGGTGAACAAGGCCACACGGGCGGGCCCTGCCCTTGAAGAGCTTCTATTTCACAGCAGGAGATAGAAAATAAACAGATAAACTAATAAGATCATCCTAAGTAATGATAAGGGACAGGAGAAAGTAAATGAAAGTAATGGACGAGAGAGTGACTGGAGTGGGCCTACCTTTAAATGGGGTGGTTTAGATGGCCACCCTGAGGAGATGACATTTGAGCAAAAGGAGGAGAAGAAATCAGCCATGGGAAGATCTGGAAAGAGGGTTCCAGGCAGAAGGAACAGCACGGGCAAAGGCCCTGAGGTGGGAATCAGCAAAGTCAATGTGACCGGCAGAAAGAGGGTGACCTCAGGAAGAGGTCAGGAAACAAGGGCAGGGAGTTTGAATTTTATTCATTGTCCAGGTAGGGAAACTGAGGCAGAAGGTGGAGAAGAAACTTGCCCAAGGTCACAGAGTGAACCAAGGATGGCGATCTGAGGGGAGCGCTCAGGTTCCTGCTGTGGCCTCAGGCATAGGGCACCCCAGGGAGGCCTGGGACCCAGACCCACCCCTGCCTCTTCCCAGGCACTGTCTTCTCCAGAGAAATGGCTTCCACTAGAAGTCCTGCCTGGGCATCATCCTTTCCAGCCTCAACCTCTCTCACGGCCCAGGCCTTCAGCGGGGTCCCCCACCCCTCTCCTTCTGGTGCCCTGAAGCTAGAGGCCCCACTTTTTTCCCTCGGGGCGTTTTCAGATCCCTTTTGTTACCTGAACAATAAGTAACCCAGGTAGTTAGTTATAAACTCCGCAGGAACAAGGAGCTGGTTGATAATTTATAGCAACATCTCAAATTTAAATGGAAAGTAAATAGCATGCTGTTAGCATTAAAGAAAACCCAATCGGGGCAGGCGGGAAGCACTCCAGCCTCCTCTCGGCTTGGGGCGCCTCAGTCTCTCCCGAGCCCCTTCTCCCAGCTGGGTGTGAGCCCCTCTCCCCTCCCGGCCTTCTGCTCAGCTCTGCCGCTCCAGGCCTCTCTCTCCATCTCCCCCGACATCCTCTCTCCTCCTCCTTGTCTCCCCTCTCTCCCTCGGCTTCCAGGTCTCTGCTGGTCCCCAGGGAGCCCTCTGACCTCTGCTCCCCCATCAGGTGCTGTGGATCAAGTCTTCCCCTCACCCACCATCCCACCAAAGGGGCCGCCGATCAAGAGGCCCCGTCCCACCAGGTAAGAAAGGCCCCGGGCTCCCCCTGCCTCCGCTCCCACTCGAAAGCCCCCATCCCTTCTGGGGCCTCAGCAGATCTGGCCCAGCCCCACCCTGCCAGGGTGGCCCTCGTCCTGGGTCTGGCGATGCCTGACACTTTGCCCCTCCCCTGCAGCCAGCGGGGCCCTTTGCCCTCCTCTTCCTGCCAAGTCAGGGGGCCCTGGCTGCTCCCCTGCCCGCTGCCCGGGACCTCACGAGGCCTGGCAGACCCTGAGGGCTCCCTGAGGCAGGATCCAGCCCTCCCCCACCCCAAGCTGGGATCAGGACCTTGGACAGAAAAGACATGGTCCCCTGGAGAGGGGCTCTTTCTCAGACACCTCCCCCAGGCACCCCGGTGGCCCCTGGACCCCAGTCTTGGCAACTGAGGGCACCAGAGTGGGTGTGGAATCCCAGCTGGGTGGCCTTAGTCAAGCTACTTCCCCTCTCTGGGCCTCAGTTTTCTCATCTGTGAAGCAGAGTTATCCATAGCCCTCCCAGGGTTCACCTCGACATTACCTGAAATTATACACGTGAAACCTCAGCACAGAGCCCAGGTGTTAGGATGGAGGTTAGAGAGCCTTTGGGGAGGGGCGGTCCCTGAGCCCCTGGGCCCCCCTTCCTCCATCCCCACATTCCCCATCCCCCACCCTACTGGGTGGGAGGTTGGTTGACCCAGGCCTCCCCAGGACACCGTCCCTACAAGTTAATGATCACAGGCCTTATCAGAGCCTTTTGCCGTTTATAAATTTATAAAACAAAAGAGAAATAATAAAGCCCGTGGGTAATTAGTAACCAGGTTAGCTCTGCTGAGGAGAGGGGAGGCATTGGGCTCAGACCCACCCAGTTCTGTGGGAGATGGGGAGCCAGCCAACGGATGGGGGTACAGAGCAGAAGGCCTCTAATGGTGCCTGAGGCTGTGCAGGAAAGGGGAGCAGCTCCCGCCCTGAGGTTCCATCCCCCTCAGGTAAGAAAGATCTGGGCTTTCTCCACTGAATGCTTGAGTGCCCAGGTCCCAGGGGAGTCCCTAAAACCCCGGCCTCAGCGCCCCCCCTCCCCAGCAGTGTATCCTGGCCCTTAGCAGAGGAGTTAGGGTTTGGGGACTAGAAGTGGCCGTGGCGGCTAAAACTTCCCACTGGCCTCCATCTCTCCAGGCGCTTACATTGTGGACTCTCTCGCTTTTTCCGATCTTGGAGCTCCCCTGGGGCATGTCCCCACTTCCCAAGCCCTGGGCTGAAAGCCGTGGCTCAGAGGGACTCAGACTCCGCAGAGGGCCAGCTAGGGGGCGGGAGGCTCCAACCTCTGAGCAAGGACCCCCCAACCCCCCACAAGCTCTCATGGGCCCTGTTTCCCTTCCCAACAACTAGGCTCAAGGCCACCTCTCATGGAACTCCAGCCTCAGAAGGGCTGGTCAGGAGCAGAGGGTGGGCGCCTTGGGAGCACGACTCAGGGAAGGGGGGGTCCTTACTGCAGCAGGGTCTCCACCACGGCTTTCTGGTGGGCCGCCTCCTCGGGGCTGAGGTTCTCCAGCTCTTTGAGGATGGGTGGCGTGAAGTCTTCCCCATCGTCGTCCGTCTCGTCCTCGGAGCCCCTCGTCTCCCCAAGCCCATTGGGCAGCTCGGCCAGCTCCCCTCGGCCGCCACCGCAGGACTCCCCCTTGTCCAGGGGGCCATCTCCAGCCAGCAGGTAGGGCCCTGGCTCACCCAACGCCTGGATCAGCGCCTCCTTGCTCAGGCCAGACTCGAGCAGGGCGGCCAGGAGCTCCGTCTGCAGCTGGCTCAGTTTGGAAACCATGGCTCCGCCACCCCTGGACCATGCGGCCCAGGGCCACCGAGCCGGCCGCCTCCCCCACCGTGGGGGCCGTCTCCTCGCCCGGCGGCCAGCAGGCAGGCACCAACCAGGCTCCTTGCACCCACTGTCCCCCCAAACCCCACCAGCCAAGCCCTGTGGGCACCCCCAACCCCCAAGGCTGGCCCCAGCGGCCAGTGAATCAGGGCCCCTGCCCGCTCTGTTTACATTGGAGCTGGGGAAATTCTCCAAGGTTCATATTCATCCGTGTGCTTAGCGAAGGCACTGGACTTTGGACTTCAGCCCCGCAGAGTGCAGGCCTCATGGCAGCGCGCAGGGCCGGGAGCCGCGGCCTGCAGTGGGAGTGGGCAGAGTGGAGGGTGGGGGAGGCGGCGGTGGGGGCCCGGGCAGCTGGGATGGAAGGTGCTGGGAGCCCGGGCGGCCTTCGGGTGAGCAGCTCCAGATCTCACCCCCGGGACCTTGTAGGGGCGTCAGGCCGAGGCAGGAGAGCAGAAACAGCATGTTTACCCGGGGAACAGGAGCAGCAAGGCATTCTAGGCAGGTGGGCCAGCTCTCCTCAAGGGCAAGGCTAGGTCACATCCATCTTGTGACCCACCCTCAGGCCCCGAACCAGGCCTCCCCATCAGAAGAACTGTTGACTGGCACAAGTCTACTGAGTGCCAGGGATGTGCTCGTCTGTAACGTGCGTCATGAGCTCATTGTGTCCCCTAACAGCTGTGAGTAGGTACAGGGACTATCCCCATTTCACAGAGGAGGAAACTGAGGCCCTGAGAGGGTAAGCAACTTGCCCAAAATCACACAGCTAGCAAGGGGCAAGAGGCAGGATGGGAACAGGGTGAGGCCAGGTCAGGCACTCGACTCAGGGGTGAATTTTAAGGGGGTGCCAAAAAACTCAGTAATCGAGAAAAATACTTTGATACACTATATTAAAAAATCTAAATGAATGCAAAACCCAAAAGAATTAAAAACATACGCTCCCACAGAAATTTGCACATGAATGTTCATAGCAGCATTATTCACAATAGCCAAAAAGTAGAAAAAACATAAATATCAACAGATGAATGGATAATTAAAATGTGGGCTATCCATGCAATGGTGCCTTATTCGGCCATAAAAAGGAAGGCAGTACTGATCCGTGCTACAACGTGGATGAACCTCGAAGATGTTATGCTGAGGGAAATAAGCCAGACACAAAAGGCCACATATTGTGAGTCCATTTACATGAAATGTCCAGAATGGGCAAGTCCGTAGAGACAGAAAGTAGATGAGTGGTTGTCAGGGGGTGGGGGGCAGGGGGAACGGGGAGTGGCTGCTTAACAGGTATGGGGTGACTTTGGGGATAATGAAAATGTTCCAGAATTGATTAGGTGATGTTACCCAACTCTGTGACTCTACTAAAAAAGACTGAATTGTGCACTTTTAAAGGGTGAATTTTATGATATATCAATCAATAAAAAATATTTTTTTAATTAATGCAAAAATTCTGTGATGAACAAAATATCAACATTTTAAATAAAGACAGGCTCCGGCCCTCACTACCCTCCCCCTAATCCCAGCCTAATCCCTGGGTGAGTGCTGGTCCCTCACACCCCCACCCACCCCTTCCCTCCTCCAGAGCCTTGATAAAATTTCTGCACGTGTCCCCTCCGGTGGCCCTAAGCCCCCAGAACAGAGGCCGCACACCACTTCCTGGAGTAGGCAGGGTCATGCTGAGGGGCCGCCCCCCAGGCTGGGGCATGTCCAAAAGTTCCGTATCTGTCAGGAGTCTGTAGAACCAGGGTCACAGCTGGCGACAGAGGAAGGGTGAAGGAGCTATTGGCCAGAAAACTCTCGCACAGCCAGGCAAGTCCAGCAGGGAGGAAAGGGGGCTGGTTGACAATGATAACTGAGCTCTCCGTCAGCTCAAATCCACCTTCTCAGTCTGTCCGCTCCCACACCTGGTGCTCCAGCTCCCCTCACCCCGAATTACATCTTCATTTCTGCACACACCTTCTAACATGCTGGGCAACTGCGCGGCCCAGCACAGCAGCCACTAGCCACGTGTGGCTACCGAGCACTGGAAATGTGGCTAACATCTTCTGGTTGAAATGATAAAGTTTTGGATATATTGAGGAACATTTAAAAATTTTAAAGTAAAATTTAAAAATTTTTTATGTTAAAAATTAGAAAAATTGATTTCATCCATTTCTTTTTACCTTTGAAATGGTACTTCCAGAAAATTTCAAATTACATACGTGGCTCACATGATATTTCAGGCGGACAGCACTGCTGTATAATGTACTTACATATTATGTTTGTCATTCATGGTTCGTCTCTGTCTGCTAGAAGGTAAGCCCCCTGAGGGCAGGGTTCTTGTCTGTCTCGTTCACTGCTGTATTCCCAATGCCTAGATATTGCCTCGTATGTATATAGTAGGTGCTCAATAAATATTTGTGGAATAAATGAATGAATAGCTCAATTTCATTGCACACTGACCATGTATACTTAACTCTGTGCTAAGCTTTGTCATGTATTAAATTCTCAGAACGACTCTGTGAAGTAGGTAGTTATTCCCATTTTGCGGAAGAGGACACAGAGGCTCAGAGTCCCCCAGGATGATACTGATAGTTGACCCTTGGTAAAGTGGGACCCCCCACTTTTCTTCCAGTGCTTTCTTTTTCCTCCGGTGCGAGTCACTTTGGGGTCAGACGGCTCACTGCTGGGGGCAGACTTCTCAAGTTCAGGCTGAAGGACAGGAGGAAGCTGTGTCCTGTCCCTTTGCAGTTTCCTGGCTCTCCTGCTTGCTGTACCCCGCCAGGAGGCTGTCCCTCGGGTGACTTTTCACCTAGAAGAGGGAACCAGGAGGCGGGAGAAGGGTGGGGCTGGATCCTTTGCACAGCTTTTTAACTCATTAATTGCAAGGTCCTCTGGCAGCCGCGGTGCCTCCGGGACTGAGGGTGGATTTGGTTGGGAAGTGGACCAGCGGTGGGTCGGGGGAGAGCCTCAGTGGGCCCAAGAAGAGAGGCCCCCCCCAGAGCCCAACTCCAGCTCCCAGGACACACAGGGGCTACTGTTCTGGTCCCCCTTAGTGGGGCCCCCTCTGATGAAAGAGAAAGGAAGTCAGGAGCCTGGCCCTGCTTCCAGACATGGAGGCACACAGGCAGACAGGGCCGCCCTGGCCCACAGTCGGGACAGATCTGAACTGACTCCGGGTCGGGAGAGCAGTTCACCCTCCGAGAATCACGCGGGACCTAGTTTGAATTTCACTGTCCCCACACCCCGCCCCACCCCAACTCCCACTGAGTGGCTTCAGGCAAGTGAGTGAGCCTTTCTGGACCCATCTATAAATAGAGGCGTGGATCTGCTAGGGCTGTAAAGAGCGTGATGGGGAAATTCCAAACTTCCTCCATTGGCGCCACCCTTAACGTCTCCGTAACGTTTCCACCGCACCTCCTGCCTCTGTGAAAAAACTAACAGCTATGTTTACTACGCAGTGAAGTCAAAACAACTAATAAGTATTTATGTGTTAACAACTTAGTAGCCTTTTGAAAACTGCACATAAATTGAAAGGAAAAAATGACATTTCCATTCCTTCCTAAATAATCATCACTAGTGGGTGGGCGGGCTTGTGGGGCTCCACACAACTGCTCGGACCTTGGAGTTAGACTGGACGGCACCGCCCTCACTTTTGGTTCCACGACGATTTGTGCACGATGCTTGCTTTTCCTCAGACCTGCCACAAACCCAGCTTTGCAAAGAGATGACGTCATCTGAAGGAAGGAAGCTCCGTCTGACGCTCAAACAGCGAACCACCTCGAGCTGGTAGTTTACAAGGCGTCCGGCAGATGTCGCTGTGATCCTCTCAAAAATGCTCTGAAACAGTCCGCGGCGCCCAGGGGCACCTCGGCGCACCGTTTGGGACCCGCGGTCCTAATGGGTCTCCTGGGACGCAGCCGATGTCCCGTCACTGGTGGTGCTGAGTTTCGTCCCCATTCTCTCCTACCAGGCGAGCAGCTGTTTGCAAGGCCAAAGTTCAGGCAAGGCGTAAGGCTTCTTGGCCTTGGGAGGCAGCGCAAAGCACCGTGAGCCGGACTCAGACTCTTGGAATTCGATTACCACCACCCCCACCCCACCTCGGGCCCACCTGTGTTCAGACTCGGACTGTGCTTCCTCCCAGTCCCATTGCCCTTTAAACCTGTAGTAAACAGTCGCTGGCATATGCAATTTTCATCCGTCTCATTTAACAGCTCAGCAGCCTCAGGAGGTAGGTAATTCTATCCCATTTTCTTCTGTTTTGTTTTCTTTCTTTCTTTTTTTTTTTTTTTTTTTTGAGGAAGACTGGCCGTGAGCTAACATCCGTGCCCATCTTCCTCTACTTTCTATGTGGGACGCCTACCACAGCATGGCGTGCCGAGCAGTGCCATGTCCGCACCCGGGATCCGACCCTGCGAACCCCGGACTGCCGAAGCAGAATGTGCGCACTTAACCGCTGCGGCACCGGACAGGCCCCTCTATCCCATTTTACAGATGAGAAAACTGAGGCTCTAAGAAGATGTGGATCCTGCCCAGTTAATGTGTGGCAGAGCTAGGATGGGAACCCAGACCTCTCTGATGCCAGAATCCAAGCCCTTGACTGCTAGTCCATGTACCTCTTTCTTTGAGGCAGTTCATTCTCACTAAATACTTGTTACTATTACTTTTTCTTGTTGTTGTCCTGGGTAAGTATAACTCTGCCCATTGGCCTTGTCACCTCTGTGCTGGTTTTGCAGATAAAGAAACTAAGGCGCCAAGGGAAGAAAACACAATGGTTAAGAGCACAGGCTCAAGCCAGAGTGCCTGGATTTGAGCTTGGCCCTGCCACTTGCCAGCTGTGTGACCCTGGGCAAGTTGCTTAACCTCTCTGTGCCTCAGTATCCTCTTCTCTAAAATGGGGATGAAAATACTGTCTGCCTCATGGGTTGTTAGGAGGATTAATGAGGTAATACACATAAAGACTGTGCCTGGCACATTGTAAGCGCTCCCTACTGTTGAATGATTATTGTTACGTGATTTTTAACAAGACTGTCCCACTCCTCTTGGCCAGGCTGAGTTCCCTTCTTTTGCAAAAGTGCTGCCACCATTCCATTTGACTCTTAAGCCCTGATTCTGGCGTTCAAGGTCATCAATACCTCAACTCCGCTCTCTAACCAGGAGCATACCTGGAATCTCTCTCATCTAGGCTTTTGCACAAGCAGTTTCCTCCACTGGAGACCTCCGCCTGTTAACCTGCCCTCAGATCCTCCTGGATCTTTTTCTGACCCCTTCTCTTACCCACAGCAGCATGAGTCTTCACTAGCCAGCCTTCCCTAACTCACTAGAGCAGGGCCAGCAGTACCAGAAAGCCCTGGACTGAGGGTTAGAAATACAGATTCCTGGCTCCATGCTCAAGGATTTGATTTAATAGGTCTGGAGTGAGGCCAAAGGGTGCAAGCTCCTTGCATCCAAGAGCAGAGGACTGAATATCGTTCTCTGTAAAACAGCAATAAATGTGTTTCTATGTGCATATTTGAGAAAGACGTGGAAGGACATGCTCCAAGCTGTCGACATCAGTTACCTTTGGCAGGGAGGTATGCACAAACAGAAACAAAAACAATAGCTGGGGAGGGGGAAAAAGTAAAGAAGCCTCAAAAAAAAAGAAGAAAAATTGTAACTTTGGGGGGTGATGGATGTTAACTAAACTTATTGTGGTAATCATTTCACAATATATACATACATTAAATCATTAGATTGTATGCCGTAAACGAATATAATGTTATATGTCACTTATATCTCAATAAAACTGGAAAAAAATTAAATTGTGATGATTGCACAACCCTGATAATATACTAAAACCGTTGAACTGACACTTTAAATGGGTGAGTTATATGGTATATGAATTATATCTCAATAAAGCTCTTAATATAAAAAGCAAGAAAAGAAGCCTCAAGAAAACATTGCTTGTATAATGAAGTGATTCTGTGTGCGTCCGTGTGTCGGTATAAACCACAGTGAGCCACAAAGAAAGGTGTCTCCTACTACGTGCCGGAATTTCAGGGGATTTTTACTTTCTGGCTTATTCTTTTCTGTATTATTTGAATAGTTTAACATGAATATTTATTTTCATAAATATGAAACAAACAAAAAAGTTATTTTTATTTGAGTGGCACCTCCTTTCAGCCCCCTAGAATGAGTCAGGATCTCCAGGCAACGGTGGCGCCCACGGTTCTGTTCCCCACCTCAGGTGTTGTCCCTGGATCCCCACCTGGCTATGGGCCACAGACGGCGAGAACCACGCTCTGTCTCTCCCGGGGCGCCCAGGGATCAGTAAGGGCGGACACCTGCGCTCCTGGAGCTCCGTACACTGCGCATGCCCAGGAAATACCTGCGAGGGGGGAGCCCAAGCCGCTCATTTGAACGCGTTTCTCATGATATCCTGAAGGTACCTTGTTAATCCAATTAGAGTGTAAACTCTGGGACAGCCCAGCTCTGATCTGGGCACATCGTAGCCCTCAAGACAAGAGCAAAAACTGGAGGCAGGAAAACACCTCTAAGAGGAAGGCGCCCGCGCCCGGGGCGCCTGCGTCTGTTTTATTGTCACCCTCCTCGTCGACGGCAGAGGGCGCCCTAAGTCCACGCAGCCAAAGTTCCCAAACCCGCCTCTTCCTAAGAATTCCCAGCCGCCGAGGAGCAGGAAAAAAATCCGATTCCGAGGCCCCGCCCCCATTGCTCCTGAATCACTTTCTGGCAGAAATGCCACAGAATCTCTTCTTTAAACAAACACCTCAGGCAGTTTTCTCAGGATCCAGCAAGTTGCAGAAATTCTGTCTCAGCCCCTTGGGTTTCTCAGACGTGGCTTCCCCGCTCAGGGTGTTTACAAGACAAGTAACCTGGTTCCAACCAGGAAAAGGCCGGAGGGACGTCCTGTAACACAAGCATGTGAATCAAAGTGAGCCACAGATACGTTAGTGGGGACTTCAGACCCTGGGGCGAGTTGAGGGCGCTGCCCAAGGAGCAGACTGTTACAAACTGCCGTGTCCCTGCTGTGTGACTCTGAACAAGTCCCACAACCACTCTGAAGCTGTTTCCTCATCTGTAAAGTAGGCACAATGTGGGCCTAATAGGGTTGTTGTGAGAATTCAATGAGATAAACCACAGTTGTATCTGTACAGCAAGCAGGCATTTGATTAAATGTTAGTTTTCATCCTAATAAAAACAGTTACTGGGGTACTGGCCCCATTGCCTAGTGGTTAAGTTCAGCACACTCTACTTTGGCAGCCAAGGTTCGGTTCCCCGGCACAGACCTACACCACTGGTTGGGGGCCATGCTATGACAGCTACCCACACACAAAATAGAGGAAGATTGGTGCAGATGTTAGCTCAGGGGGAATCTTCCTCAGCAAAAAAACAACAAAAAAAGCTAATGTTTTTGAGACTTAATATGTGCCAAACCCCGTGCTCAGAGCTTTACATTTATTTGCTCCTTTAACCTTCACAACACTATGAGGTAGGTTCTACTACTCTCCCCATTTCACAGATGAGGAAACTGATGCACAGAGAGGTTAAGCAACTTGCCCAAGGTCTCCCAGCTAGGAGATGGCAGAATTGGGATTTGAACCCAGGGAGTCTGGCTCCAAGCCCCAGGATGAAGTAGCCCCAGGGGAACAAAATTACAGCATCTTTTAGGAATCATGAACATTGCTCCTCGGCTTCTTTAGGGAAAAGTAGACCCCACCCACCCCAAGCTGAGCGAGTCCACAAAGTAGCCAAGGGGCCAGATGTAGGCACAGGCCGCCAGCGGGGCTCCCAGCCCTGCGGGTTTTCCCGGGTCGGCTTATACACCTGAATTCGTGGGACCAGGAAGTGCCGATGCGTTGGTCTGGCAGAAGGCGGTTATCAGTTCAGACGTCCCTCTGGTGGACAGGTGTCAGTGAGTCACAGCCTCAACATAAAACATCAGCAATTCCAGAAAGCCCCGGTTTCTGGACTCTGCCCGCTGGAAACAAGGCCTTTGTGAGGATACAAAGGGGCAAGAGGGAGCTCAAGATGAACTGAGCCTCCTCGAGTCCTGGCGTTCAGGTCATGTCCATTCTCATGCCTGACTCGGAGCCTCTCGACTCCCAAGTTATTTTATTTATTTATTTTTTTTTTTTTGAGGAAGATTGGCCCTGAGTTAACATCTGCTGCTGATCCTCATCTTTTTGCTGAGGAAGACTGGCCCTGAGCTAACATCCGTGCCCATCTTCCTCTACTTTCTCTGTGGGATGCCTACCACAGCATGGCATGCCATGCAGTGCCATGTCTGCACCCTGGATCCCAACCCACGAACCTTGGGCCGCCAAAGTGAACGTGTGATCCTAACTGCTATGCCGCCAGGCCGGCCCCTGGAATTCCAAGTTATTGCCAACCCAAAACAAACAAACAAAAACCTTGCTATCGTGTTTCTGGATGGACTGATACAAAGGATCCTGGGCACACTGGTCGTTTCTGGGGACGGGAACCGGGAGACTGGAGGACAGGGTGGGACGGCAGCTTCCCTCCTGTGAGACTTCGTTTTTCACACCCTGAGCGGCTTGGTCAGGGTCCTGGCAGGGTCCAGCCGGCACTCTCAAATCAGATGATGCACAAGGCTTTCATAAAGGGGCTCTTTCCCAAAGTGAGGGCAGATGGAGGGAGACACGAGGGATGGAGTCCCCGGCGAGTGGGGGGCTGGGGCTGGTAACGGCGGGGAGCTGTTGGCAGGCCTGGGCCTGGATGGACCGGAGGTGGGAGTGGCCACCAGTGCCTTGGAAGGGGCTGTCCTGAGAGGACGGAGCCAGATGACTCAAACCCAGGAGGGGGGACAGTAAATCCCCTGCCTCCCCCTGCTGCTGGCCTGCCCCACTCCCCACACCCCCCACACCCCCCACACCCCACCCTCCCACCCCCGGCCTCCCGTCTCCTGCTGGCCCCTCCACTTGACAAATCCAGCCTCAGGGCAGAGACAGGAAGACCCCGGATCACAGAGCAGGGTGGAGACAGGCAGGCCGCAGTGCCTCCGCAGGGCAGACCAGCCCACCACACAGTCGACAGGCTGAGTGATGTGGCGATCAGAGAGATATTTGGTCTTTCCCAGTTCCGGGCACAGGGCTCCTAAACCGCTGTAAAGTTGGATGTTAGGGGTGATAGGAGCCGCTTTTGTTAGACTATTTGCTCTGGGTCCCCAGTTCCTGACAGGAAGAGCTTCTGAGACCTTTGGAATCTCCAGCGTGATAAGCGTGTCTTTTTGTATATTAAGGAGATGACTGATGGCTGGGAGCTCTGGGGGCTCCTCACCAGGATGTCGAAGGTGTGATCACTGTACAGAGTTAGAAATTTCAGTCGCACCCACCCCTCCACACCCCTGACTCCTGGGGAGGGGAGAGGGGCTGGAGATTGAGTTCATCCCCAGTGGCCAATGATTTAATCAATCGTGCCTACATCATGAAACCTCCATAAAAACCCGAAATGAAAGGGTTCAGAGAGCTTGTGGTCTGGGGAACACATCCATGGGCCAGGAGGGTGGTGCACCCCAACTCCACAGGGACAAAAGCTCGTGCACTCAGGGACCCTTCTGGATCTCGCCCTATCTATCTCTTCCTCTGGCTGGTCATTTGTATCCTCTGTCACATCCTTTATAATAAACCAGTGATGGTAAGTGACATGTCTCTCTGAGTTCTGTGAGCTGTTATAGTAGATTATTGATTCTGAGGAGGGGGTTGTGGGAGCCCCTGATTTGCAGTCAAGTCAGACAGAAGTGTGGGGACCCTGGGAACCCAATACCTGTGACTGGCATCTGAGGTGGGGGCAGTCTTGTGGGACTAAGCCCTTAACCTATGCGGTCTGCGCTAATCCTGGGTCGCTGGTGTCAGAAGAGAATTGAATTGAAGGCTGAGACTCCTGGAAGTCTCCTAGAATCCTACCTACAATTCACCGAATAAAGTGCAGTCACATGGCCACAGCAAGGGGCAAGACAGGCTGGGGAAGGTCTTTATTCTAGGCAAGAAGATCGGGATTCTGTTAGGAAGGAAAAAATGGGAGGGATGTATGTTAGGTATGGAACCAGCTACAACTAATGACGATAACATCTCCATTTATTGAGCACCTACTATGGGCCAGACACAGTGCCAAGCACTTAGTGTGGCCTGGTCAGACAAGGCTGCTCTGCCCCTTCTGTAGCCAGGGAAACACAGGCCTGCAGGCGTGCGCGCGCACACACACACACACACACACACGCACGCACAAAGACAGTGGGGCCTTTGGGGCCTGGCCTCTTCCCTGTGAGCCGCAGATGTGTGAAGTCTTTGTAATGTGACCCCCAGCAGGGAGGGGTAGTTTCCCTCAGCATAATAAGGTCAGGATTCCTGGTTCTCATGAAATTAAATCGAAATGCTCTAACTAGGAGGAATATGAATTTCCCATGCAGAAGATAGCAGGGAACGTTTTCAGAAGGAAATGAATCTTTGTGGTTTGAGACCTGTTTGATTTTAAATACATTGAGAGAAAAACAGCCACTACCTGGCATGGAAACCCCCACTGCTCCAGCCAACCCTCTCCTCCCCCTTCCTGACCCAGAGGAGTCAACAAATGATGAGACCAAAGTCCCTCTGTTCCCCTCTGCGAGTCAGCAGAAACTCGGAGAAGAAAGACTTTTGACGGTCAGCAGACTCCGGGAACTGTGTACTTTGCTATTTACGAAAAGGGGCTTCGGCGGGAACTTTGGCATTTTTACGGAGATGAGTGATGCTGCACACGAGGGCTGGGAGGCGGCAGGAAGAGAGGACCCGAGCTGTGAAAAGGCAAGAGAGAAGTAGGCGGTTCAGAGAGGAAGGGAGAATCCCAGGGCTGCCGTTTTGCACAACTCCAGGGTCACGTCCACCCACAGAGAGGCCAGCCCTGTTCCATAGACCCATTGGAAGGAGATCCTGCCGGAGGGGGAGCGGGGAGCTCGGAGGGGTGGAGGCTGAAGCAGGGCTCCTCCTCTGAGAAGTGGGAGATGCCCCAAGACTGGAGACCCGGTTTGGGGCTCCTGAGGATCGGAGGCCCAGGTACAACCTGGGAGACTGGCTCCTGGGTCTGGAGTAGCCAGTCTGAACAGAGACCCCTGCACGGAAATAGTGGTCTTGCCAACCTCAGGGGTTCTGCGGGCTTGAACAGATGGCATATCGGGGCAACCAGAGTAGATCAAAAGCCAGACGGCCCCCCTCAAACATATTTGCCTATAGAGGAATCCCACAACCTTCGTCCAAGACCAGAACTAGGAAGCCCTGAGTTATGGCCGAGTTTGCATTCCAACTACCTGAACAGGTCGGGGTCTTGGGTCAGGAATAATTGGATTTCAGAAAAAATTAAGTGATGTCCCTGGCTCCTGCGGTGGAAATTCATACCTGTCCCAAATTGCAAGGAAATGGATGTTATGTAAGAGGCAGGTGACCAGAGCCTTCTGCAAAGAGCCTGCCAAACCCAAGGTGAAGGGCATGGTCTTCCACAAGGCTGCCTGTCACTTCAGACTCCAGCTGCAAGTTTGGAAGTCCCCAGGCCCCCCTCGCTTTTGCCCTTTTATAGTATAGAAACAAGTGGGAAATGGAAAAATGAAAAGGCTGACTGTCATCAAAAGTGGTAGCTCTTGAAACAACTGGAACAGTTAAATTTGCAAAGAAGGGGAGATTTTAAGCCTTGATCAGAATTCTCCATCTTCGACCCCCCACAGCCTTCCCCAGGGCAGCTGAGGACAACTCCATCCTCCAAGTTGATTGGGCCAAACACTTTGGCCTTATTCTTGACTACTCGCTTTCTCTCATATACCATAGTCAAGTGGTCTGGAAATCAAAATTAAAATTTCTCCCAAATCCAAAAAAAATCCCAAAGTTGAGTGGGCTTGATGATATCATTAGGATCCCAGGTTCTCTTCCTCTTCCCTCTCGGCAGTCCACAGCATCAGCTTCACTGAAGACCGATTCCCCTCATGGTTCCAAAGTGGCTGCCACCACTCGCTGAGGCATCTCTGCCTTCTCATGGAAGAAGGAGAGGGAGGAGCTTCTCACACCCATCAGCCCAGAGCAAGCCCCTTCTTGCATCTCCTTGGTTCACTGGCTCAGTCTCAACTCTGAATCAATCACTGGCAAAGGGGGATGGAGTTGCCATAATTGATGTCGGCCAGAGCTTCTCAAGGTGTGGTCCCAGGACCAGCAGCATCAGCCTCACCTTGGAACTTGTTAGAAATGCGCATCCTCGAGCGTCGTCTCATATCTGCCGAATCATACACTCTGAGGGCGGGGGGCCTGGTGGGCTGGAGTTTCACAAGCCCTGCAGGGGATGCTGGCGCACGCTTAAATTGGAGGACCACTGCCTGATGGAAAGACCTTCTTAAACCACCATCAAGGCCCAGGGTGAGGATGACTTTGGAGGAAGGTAGGTGAGGCAACGTGTGGGCGGGGAGGGGGCCCTGCAGCTCACACTGTGGACAATGAGATGACAGGGACGATGTGTATCCAGGCGTCCCCATCTGCAGTAAGGAGACAATAAGATTGGAGTTTCCACCCCTAAAGGACCCCCAGAGGAAAGGGATAAAAGGACAGAAAGAGAAAGCGCCTCCCCAGACACTGTGCCATCTGATCTCACAGCGGTCCTTTAGAATAGATGTTAATAAATTCCCAGGTTAGCGACGAAGAAACTGGGGTTCAGAGAAGTCGCTGCTACCCAGCTATACACAGCCACCTGTCTGGGTCCCGCACTCACTGCCATGTGAGCTGTCCAATCTCTCGTCCACGTGACCAGAGAGGTACCGATGGCGGGGCAGTGGGAGCAGAGCAGTCAGCAGCAAGGGGGAATGTTTTGAGTAGAGAACTTTAAAACAATAATCAAACAGGCTAACAGTCAGTCATTATCAAAGTACAACAGCGATTTTTATTATCAAAATACAATAGCAATTCTAAACAATGTCTGTGACAAAATATTCTCCCCGGAGTTGGTTTAGGTTCTGAACAATTGCTACAGTTCCTGTTGAGTTTCAATAAATATAAATGGTTATATAATATTATAAATATATAATATGAATTCAAATAGAACCCAAAGCATAAATTTAAAACTAGCACTTTTTAATAACTCACCTTTTTTTTTTTAAAGATTTTATTTTTTTCCTTTTTCTCCCCAAAGCCCCCCAGTGCATAGTTGTATTATATTCTTTGTTGTGGGTCCTTCTAGTTGTGGCATGTGGGACGCTGCCTCAGCATGATTTGATGAGCAGTGCCATGTCCGCGCCCAGGATTCGAACCAATGAAACACTGAGCCACCTGCAGCGGAGCGCGCGGACTTAACCACTCGGCCACGGGGCCAGCCCCTAATAACTCACCTTTTAATAAACACTGCGGTCTGCCTGTAGGATGTTGATTCAGAGAATTCCAGTTGCTCAGCTGGTCCCTGACACGGCTGGTCTCAGCTATCTTGGTTTCAATGTAAGTTTATAAAGATATGAAATCATTGGGCACAGTTTATGACTCCAGAGTCTACGGTGTAACAGATTCGTCATTTAAACAGTAGATTAAAAAGAAAATAGTACAGTGATTGTAAAGATCAAGAAACAGAACTTAACCTACTTCGATTGTGTCACTCTATGTGGCCACTTGGAGTTTTTGTGTTTAAAATTTAAAACAGGGCAACAGTGTGTGAGCAACAAGGTGTAATACTTCTGTGTGCTCAGGGCTAATTTTAGTTCATGCATGAACTATTTTACTGAATTTCAACAATATATGTAAAATTGAAATGTGTTCCTACTTCCTAATTGTTAATTGTTTTAAAATGGAACAATCAATCAAGACAATGATGATCCTTATTGATCATTACGTGATTAATACTGAAAATGTTTTTATCATCTAGAGGGAGCGTTAAAGAATGATATGTTCTGGGTCAGACACGGGCCTTCAAGTGTCTGAAGACCATTTTCACACCACAGCTGTGAGCTCTCTCTTCTGGCTAGATGGCCCTAATTCCTTCGTCCGCTCCTCAGCTGACACATTTCAGACAGTCCACTTGCCACTTCTGTTACCTCTGGAGCCTGATGGAGACCTTCTAAGGTTGTGGCACCCAGAACGATGGATTCTGTACGAGAGAAGAGCAAGCACAAGTTTTAGAACCAAGTGGATCTGGATTCAAATCCTGGAGCTGACTGTGTGACCTTGGACAAGTAATTTTCTCTCTAAGCCTCTTTCCTCATGTCTACAATTTGGTTAAGAATCTTTGTAATCTCCTGGGGTTAATATGAGGATGAGATGAGCTAATTTATAATTATTTAGGTGTGATTAGTCACACTCTTTCCCTCTCCACCTTCCAAGGGAAGAGGATTCTCGCTGACTCAGCTCATACTGCTTGATTACGCAGGGTCCCAGCGGTGGGTTACATCTTGGGAGAAAAGTGGTCAGAGAGTTCGAGACCCGAGCATACTTCTAAGGAACTGCTTCCTGTAAGGAGACCTCTGTGATGGAAGAGGGAATGTTTTAAAGAAGTCTTACGCTACAATGGACATGTATTTACTCCAAAACCACACTTATTAGAATGGCTAAAATTAAAAAGACTGACCTTAGCAAGTGCTGGCAGGGATATGGAGCAACTGGAACTCTCGTCCACTGCTGTTAGAAAGGAAAGGAAAAGTGGCACAGCTACTTTGGAAAATAGTTTGCCGTGTCTTAAAAAGTTAAATATATAATAATCATATGATCTGGCTGTTCCACTTGTAGGTATTTACCTATGAGAAATGAAAACATATGTCTCCAAGTAGACTTGGACCGCAAACGTTCGTAGCAGCTTTATTTGTAATAACCAAAAGTTGGAAGCAAACCAAATGACTATCAGCCAGTGAATGGATAAACAAAATGTGGTCTATCCATACAATTGAATACTAGCCAGCCGAAAAAAAAGGGATGAATTATTCATGCACACAACAACATGCGTGAATCTCAAAATAATTATGCTGAGTGAAAGAAGCCAGACAAAAAGGAAAACATACTGTATGATTTCACTTATATAAAATTCTAGAAAATGCAAACAAATCTGCAGTGAGAGAAAACAAACGAGTGGTTATTTGGGAATGGGGGGAGGGCAGGGTAGGTGGGAGGATAGGATTGCAAAGTACAGGAGTAAACTTTTAGGAGTTACAGGTATCTTCTTTTATTTTTGGTGAGGAAGATTGGCCCTGAGATAACATCTGTGCCAGTCTTCCTCTATTTTGTATGTGGGACGCCTCTGCAGCATGGCTTGATGAGCAGTGCAGAGGTCCACGCCCGGCTGGGATCTGAACCGTGAACCCCAGATCACTGAAGTGGAGCAAGCGAACTTACCCATTACACCACCAGGCTAGCCTCGTTACAGGTATATTCTTTAGCCTGAGCATCGTGTTGCTATTACAGGTGTATGCTTATGTCAAAACTTATCAAATTACGCTTTAAATATGTGTAGTTGATTATATGTCAATTATACTTCAACAAAGCTCTTTTTAAAAATGTACTCACTCCTTTGCATTTTTTGAGAGATTGGGAAGAGATTTTAATTACTTCCAATTACATTTTTCCACCAGATAAGTCACTGCACGGAGACTAGGCAACCAGAAGTGCTGGTTATATTTGGCTTGCATACATTAGGCATACAGTTCATGCCTGGCTTCATAAATAGCACTGATTGGGATTATTAATGCAGCATCCCAGATCTCATCTGACTGGCACAGAACTCTCTATTTAGACCAGAAGTTGCAAACTTTAGGGGCCAGGCAGGTGAAATAAAGCGAGCAAAGAGAGACGAGCATATAGAATAGGTAATGGCAGAGACTATGGCAAAAATAATTGATGTCCACTCTAAATGCATGCAAATTCTGGGTGCTGAACAACAGACGTTGGTGGGCTGAATCCGGTAAGTCTGGGGGTGGGGAGTCGCTGCCTAGCCTCATGGTTGGATCCTGCGTGTAAAGTAGGTCCATGCAACTCGGTCATTGGATGACAACAGCTAACGTTTTACAAAATACTTTTATTCAGTCCTCCCAACAACTCTCTATGCTTGACAGGATTATCTCCATTTTCTAGATGAGGAAACCGAGGTTCGGAGATGTCACCAAGACCCCAGTCCAGGGTCAGTGAAGTTAAGATTCCAACTTGCTGCTTCTCACTCTGGCCTGAGTTTTTTCCCCACCCAGCTATGCCCATGATTGTATTGCCTTTGTTTACTTCCATGGAATAAACCACGTTTTTCCATGCAATTTTCTCTTCCTTCCCGCAGCAGTCACTTCCAGGGGACAGGGATGTTTTGGAAGAAAGCGCTCAAGGAGCCCTCTGGTGGACATTCTAGGAAAAAAAGAGTTGGAGACACGAACTGGCTGTTGCAACTCCCTATTTTTATTTTTATAAATTCCCTTTTTAAGGAGTTCATCCGTGTCTGAATATCCTGGGATAGTAAAGCGGGTAAGTTCACTTTAAGCAAACCATTATGTAAGAACTTAAACTTGCAAAATGGACTTGTTTATTCATTCCACAAATGCTTACATCTGGTGTGTGACAATCTTAACAGTTAACAGGGCTAACTCCACGCCAGGCCCACTTTTCAGTGCTTTACAGATATTAACAGTTAGTCCTGAAAAAACAATTATTGAGGTGGGTTCTGTTACATTTTAGTCCGTTCCAGCTGCCATAACAAAATACCAAAGGCTGAGTGGCTTAAACCACAGAAATTTTATTTCTCATGGTCCTGGAGGCTAGAAGTCCAGGATCAAGGTGCCAGCAAGGTCGATTTCATTCTCAGACCTCTTTTCTCACCTTTTAGGTGACCACCTTCTCGCTGTGTGCTCACATGACCTCTCTGTGCTCTGGAAGAGAGAGAGCAAGCTCTCTGGGATCTCTTCTCATAAGGACGCTAATGCTATCGGGTCAGATTCTCACCTTTACAGCCTCATTTAACCTTAATTACTTCTGTAAAGGCCCTATCTCCAAATACCATACAATGGGGGTTAGAGCTTCACCTATGGATTGGGGGTGGAGGGGGGGACCACAAACGTTCAGTCCATCGCAGTTATCGTCTCCGTCTTACAGACGAGGAAAATAGAGCCCTGGACACACACATTGGCAAACAAAATAGAAGCCACCTCCACCCTTCTGAGCTTACAGTCTGGCAGGAGAGACTGATATTAAATTACAAAATTTGATCATCACCGTGGAGAAAAAGCAGAGAGAGTTCAGCAAGGGTAGAGCAGTGGAATCCAGTCTAGATTAAGGAGTCAGAGAGAGGGACTTTCCTCAGGAAGCGCGGGGCGAGCAGAGAGGGGTGTAGAGTGGAAAACCCGGAGGCAGACAGAAGCAAGGTACATTCTAGAAACTGAAGAAGTGTGGATATCATGCAGCAAGCCACAAGGGGATGGTGACAGAGGGGGCTGGGGAGACGAGCTGGAGTCAGACCCCACAGGAGTGAGAGGTTCGACTTGGTCCCTAAGGCAATGGGGAGCCACTGAAGGCTTTAAGGGGAGGATACCATGGTCAGACTTACACCTCTTTGGAGGGGAATCTGGGTGAGATGAGGGCGGAGTGGTGGGAGGGAAGATCTCTTCTCCAGGGCTCCTTTCAGTGGGCACCCTGCCCTCCAGTCTGCCCTACCCTCTGCCCCCACGACGCATAAACATCTTGGCTCAATTCACACAAAACTTTTCAGGAGGACATCAATTTTCGAAGAGTTAGGGCAGTCGCCTCTAGAGGCAATCATAGACAGAAGGGAAGGAGGAAAAGGCAGCAGGGACATCTGAGTACCTACCATGTGCTACTTCATTTATTCCATTCATTCATTCATTCATTCAGGGGAGCCCCATGAGGTGTGTGTCAGAGACAAAGCCGGGGGCTCACGGAACCCATTTCCTCTTCCTGAGTGCTGGCACTACATTTCCCAGACCCCTTGCAGCTAGGACGTGAGCAATAGGCCATGAGCAGAAGTGACGCACCCCCTCTACCAGGCCTGGCCATAAAGCATCCTGTCCAATCTATTATGCTCTCTCTCCTGTCCTCGTGGAAGGGAGCAAAGAAGTTTAAGAGGATGGAGGCTTGTGATGAAAAGGGACCCAATCCTCGAGTCCATCAGTTGGAAGACACCTGCCCAGGAACATCTGCATCAGACATGGCATGAGAGAGAAATACACCTTTGTTGCATTAAGCCAGTGAGATTTTGTGGTTATTTGTCACAGCAGTAAGCCATCCTGATTAACACAACATATTTGATAGTATACCCATTTTTTTTTAAGATTTTATTTTTCCTTTTTCTCCCCAAAGTCCCCTGGTACATAGTTGTGTATTTTTAGTTGTGAGTCCTTCTAGTTGTGGATGTGGGGTGCCGCCTCAGCATGGCCTGATGAGCCGTGCCATGTCTGCGCCCAGGATCCAAACCCACGAAACACCAGCCCGCCGAAGCGGAGCACGCAAACTTAACCACTCAGCCATGAGGCCGGCCCCTATAGTATGACCATTTTACAGACCAGGAAACAAGTGGCCCAGAGAAGTTAATTAAGTAGATGATGGTCACACCGCTCATAAGGAGTACAGCAAGAATTTGAACCAAGCTCCACCTGACACTAGACATCCCTTTCGTTTGCTCTTCTCTTTCTTTCTTCAAATAACTTTTTTAAAACTGCATGAGGAATGCATACAGTGTTTTGTGTGAATGCAGCCTAATTCATTTAGTCAGTCCATTTCTGAGGGCTGTTTCCATTTTTTTCCCCTACTGTCATAAGTCCTTGACGTCATAATCCTTCAGTGAATATCCTTATAGCTAAACCTTTATGCATAATCCTTGATGGTTCCTTTAGGGTAAATTCTTAGCGATGGAATTTCTAGGTCAAAGTGTTTGCAAGTTTTATTAGGCTTCGGAAATACAGATAGCCAAACAAATCTCACACTCTTCCTTCTGCCCCGTGCTGGCTCCCAGGTGGTTGGCTGAGGATGGGGCGGTGCCTCCAGGTTTCTCTGACTTCTCTGGCTTCAGTGTAAGGCGTCGGGAACGCAGGGCCCAGCGCTGCTGGCTCCATACGAATCTAGGGCATCAGGCAAGGAAGAAGCCCGCTGGGTAAGGGGGCCCAGCCTACCAGTGGTCCCCATACACGTGCCATGAATAGGGCTTATTTTTCAAGCCCCAAAATTTATTAAATTTTATGTATTTCTTGAATAGATAAGGTGTGAACATGGCACAAAATTTGAAAGACAAAGGGTATAGAGCAGAAAGTTTCCTTCCCACCCCATCTTATATGCATCCAGGTCCCCCCTGTTCTGTGGATAAGCAAGCCAAAAGGTACGTATACATTACTTGATTGGATGTGGGAATTGTGAATTTTAGCTTGTTGGGTGCTGATATTTTTGTATTCTTATCAGTATTTTGTATTCTTATCAGTATTCGTGAGCTTCGTTCTTTGAAAGTACATACATTTTTTAACAGAAAAAAACAGCATACTATATACATAGTTTGGCACATGGATTTTTTTTTCTCTTAACTATACACTTAGGATTGTTCTATATCAGTCCACATAATTCTACGTGGTTCTTATTAAATGGATCTATAGTATTCCATTGTAGAGACATTTCATTATTTTTTTATGATTTCCCGTTCTTGGACATTTAGGTTGTTTCCAGTCTTTTGGTGTTGTAAATACAGTAGCAAGGAACATCCTTCACCGAATATTTATTAGACTCCCTTCTCCAACAGAAAGTGATTCCCCCAAGACCTGGGTGGATAACGAAGATAAGCTAGCAGAGACAGATGTGGTCCATGACCTTAGAGAACTTAAGATCAAGTGGGAAATAGACAGTCAACAAACAGGTGAAGTATGCGGAGCCACAAAGGGCATTGTGCCTTGGGGGCACTAACGGGGTGCCCAGACACATGCGCAGTGCCAAAGGGGACTTGGGGGAGTGCCTAGCCTTCCTCCCCATCATTTCCATCAGCAGAAGTCGAGAGAGGACAAATTAGATATTGACGTGGATGATATTTCAATCTCATGTAAAATATTATCTTAGGCTGAGTCTGACACAGGTGCCGAGATTCACTGAAGGAGCGAGGGAAGCAGGACAGGGCAGGGGAGGCTAGATAAAGTCCAGTCTGACCCGATCTACCATGGCAGGGGCAGAGGGCGAGGAGCTCTGGAGTCTAAATTGCACCATAGATGCGTCCCACCTTGAGGCAAGAGGGCCAGCCTTTTGTGTCCCTATGCCAGTCATGGACTGAAGCTGCTGGGCAGGGGAGATAGAAGCTGGTGTCATAACCTCCTAGGTGAGGCAGGGCCCCTTGGGGGAGGGCAATTTTCTGCTGAAGGGAGCAGCTGACACTCCTAGCGGATAGACAATGGATGTCCCTGCTGGAAAAAGGGATCTGAGCGGGGCACCTAGCATCTTCCACAGCTTCCCTACTGGGAAGGTTAAAGAAGGCTTCCCTTCTCCAACAGAAAGTGATTCCCCCAAGACCTGGGGGGATGAAGACGAGCTAGCACACAAAATGGAGGAAGGAGTGGGGAGAGCCTTCCAAGCAAAGGGCCAGCACTTGCAAAGGCATGGGGGTAGGGAGGAGCGTAGCTCGTTTGAGGAACTGAGAGACAGCCAGTGAGGCGGAAGTGCAGATAACTGTGGGCAACCGCAGGGCTGGAGGCCGGGTGGAGATTGTGCTGGCTCTTTAACTTCATCCTCAGGGTAAAGGGGAGCCACTGGAGGTTTAGAACAGCCGCATGACGTGAGCTGACTTCCATTTTCAAAGGACCCCTCTGGCTGCCGTGAGAAGAACGGACGCCTGGGGGCCAAGGGCAAAAGCTTGGACTCCAGTGAGGGGCTTAGTGGTCTGGTCCAGGCAGGAAATAATGGTATTTACACAAAAACCATATGAATATTCACAGCAGCATTGCTCATAATGGCCTAAAACTGGAAACAACCCAAATGTCCATCCACTGAAGAGTGGATAAACAAAATGTGGTCTAACCATACAATGGAATATTATTCAGCCATAAAAAACAATGAAGTAATGATATACGCTACAACGTGGATGAACCTTGAAAACATTATGCTCAGTGAAAGAAGCCAGACACAGAAAGACCATATAGGGGCCGGCCCGGTGGCGCAGCGGTTACATGCGCACGTTCCACTTCAGCGGCCTGGGGTTCACTGGTTTGGATCCCACGTGCAGACATAGCACGGCTTGGCAAGCCATGCTGTGGAAGGCATCCCACATAGAAAGTAGAGGAAAATGGGCACGGATGTTAGCTCAGGGCCAGTCTTCCTCAGCAAAAAGAGGAGGATTGGCAGCAGATGTTAGCTCAGGGCTAATCTTCCTCAAAAAAAAAAAAAAAAAATTGACTGGGCTACGGGATGTCCAGATAGCTGGTAAAACATTGCTTCTGGGTGTGTCTGTGAAGGCGTTTCCAGAAGAGGTTAGCATTTGAATCAGTAGACTGAGTGAGGCAGATGGCCCTCCCCAATGTGGGTGGGCCTCATCCAATTCCTTGAGGTCCAAAAGGAGCAGAAAGGCAGAGAAAGGGCATGTTTTCTGTCTCTGCTTGAGCTGGGACAGCAATCTTCTGCCCTCGGACGTCGGCGCTCCTGGTTCTTGGACTTTTGCGCTCACATCGGCGTTTACACCATCAGCACCCTTGATCAGGTCTTCAGAGTCAGACTGAAGCACACCCTAGGCTTTCCTGGGCCTCCAGCTTGCAGACGGCAGATTGTGGGGCTTCTCGGCCTCTGTAAACACGAGAGTCAGTTACTACACTGTCTCCTCTTATCTATATATCTGTATCCTGCAGGTTCTGTTTCTCTGAGGACCTTGATTAACATGTATATGAATTAGATCTCAGTCAACAGAAGGAGGGTGGGGGGAGGAGAAGGGTGACGCACCCAATGGAGGGAAATGGCTGACTTTGGGAGGTATTTTTGAAGGTGGGTGACTTAGAGGGAGAGAGAGGGGCAGGGAATGGCCCAGTAGGAGTCTCTCCTTCCCTCAGACATTTTACTGGGAGAAAAGCAGAAGCAGCAGCAGCTGTGGAGCCCCTATCAGAGAGTTGCCAGCTCCCCAGTCTGAGGTGCTCAGAGAATGGAGAGAACACGCAGCACTAGGCTTCAAAAAGGCTCAGATTTTGAGACCTCCATTCAGCGGCTTGCTGGCTGTTGTCCTTCTGCAAGTAGCTTGCCCTCTCTGGGCCTCTGGATGGAGGTGAGTCTGTGAGGCGCTGAGCTGCCTTCTCAGCACATTGTTGTAATCTGAGCACATCAGGACAAGCCCCAGGCTGCTGCCTTCTCCGTGTGGCTTCAGAGTCCCCAGGTAAAAACCCGACCTGCCTGGCCAGCCCCAGCTCTTAAACAACACGGCCCTGCCTCGGGAGAGCGTTTTCCCCTCCAGGACCTCAGTTCCACTGCTTCTGGAGCCCAGCATTGTCCCCGGTCCATCTTCAGGATAACCCCAGTCTCTTGTCTTTGCTAACTTCAAATCGTGCTTCTGCTGTGCCCTACCTATGACCTTGGGCAAGTGATGTGCTCTCCTAACCTCAGTTTTGTCATCTGCATGTTGAGGATCTGTAAGGATTTAATGAGATCTTATGGCACATAAAGTGTTCAACCCAGGACTTGGCACATAGCAGCTCCCAATAATTGTTGGGTATGGTTTTTTAACTTTAAAAGCCATTTTATTATGTAATATTTAATATGTACCATATAACACATTCATTCCAAAAGCATTTATTGAAGACCTACTGGGTACCAGGCCCTGTTGTAGATGCTGGGGATAGCGCAAGGACTAAACCAGAACTAATTGCTGCTTTTGTAGAGCTCACCTTATAGGGAGAGAGAGATAGACAATATACAAATAAAAACTGACAGTTTTTCATCTCTCAGATGGTAACAAGCATTCCAGAAAAATATAAAGCAGGAAAGGAGGACAGAGCGGGTGATGGGGGTATAATTTTAAATAATGGGACCATAAAAAGCTTCATTGAGGAGCTGACTTTTGCTCAAAACCCTGAAATAGGTTATAAAGCTTAATCACAAAATAAACATCATCCATGAACCCAGCACCTAATTTATGAGCTAGAACATTATCCCTCCTAAAGCCATGATTTTTGAAAAAAGGTTTTGCACTGCTTTCTCCCCACTGAATAGAGTGTTGCTTCTCAAACTCCTCAAACTGTGCACTGGCGTCATCTGGGGATCTGGTTAAAATGCAGACCAGGCCTGAGGTTCCGCATTTCCGACAACAAAGCTATGGCTTTCATACGATGGTTTTCATGTCTCTCTCATGGCCCACCCCAGCTGTAGCCATCTTAAGATATTCCTCCTTCTTCTCTCCACCTCTGTCAAGATGCCTTCTTGCCTGCCAGCCTCACATTTCCCTCCTTTCTCGTGAGTTCTGAAGCACTTTGTAGCTCAGTTAGGAAACCTGAGTCAGGAGGTCTGCGTTCGACGTCTAGCTTGACCGCAAGCTCTCTCTGCAGCCTTCAGCAAGTCATTGGCCTGCTCTGTGCCTCAGTTTCTCCATTCTGAAAATGAAAGACAAGAGGTTCTTCAGACCCTTCCAGCTTAGACTATGAATTGGACTGTGTGTGCGTGTTGAGCGTGTGTTTCTCTTCTCAGCATCTAAACCCCATTCCTGTGTTGGGAGGATCTACCTTGCGGATCAAATACCAGATTTTGTGGGGAACAAAAATATCAAATACTTGTGCTCACCACGCTGTCTCATTTGGATGGAACCTCTTGATGGGTAGGCTGAGGGCTACCTAGGGGGAAAAATGGTCCAGGCTTCCTGTGGCTTCCAGTGTCCAGTGGTGGCAGCAGGCTGTTTGTGGCAAAATCCTTAGCTGTGGTTCCAGCCATCCAGTTCCCCTGGTCTTCTGCCAATTTTCTGATCCTATTTCTCTTGCCAATTCTCTAAGCTTCTAGAACTCCTTTGCACAAATTCCTTTCTGCGTAAGTTACCTAGAATTAGATTCTGTTGTTGGCAACTGACGGGCTCGGACCTTCAAGTGGCCCTGTGATATAACCATGTGGCTTTTCCTTTGCTTTTGGACGTGTATGTCCTGTGTCTCCTCACCCCCAAACTCCCCTTCCCAGATAGGGGCCTATCCTGAGGGCCTAAACAGAGTGCAAAACTCAAAAACAGCTGGTTCCCAGATGTGGAGTCCTTCCAAAGATCCTGGAGCATCTTCTGGTTCAGGGGGCCCAATTGTCAGCCTGATATAATCTGCATGTGGATGTGCTCTATTTGTAAACTTCACATAAAAGTCTCAGATTTCCAGCTTTTCCTGAAAAATTGGAAGATCTGGTCACACTGACCCAGAGTTCCACTTGGCAACATTTGGTTAGAGCTGAGTAGCACCTACCCGCTTTAGATGGGATGTGACTTCTCCAATTATCCACACTCTCCACTCATCCCTACTGTTTTACACCTGGACTGGTTCACTCATTTAAATGATCTATTTGTGTCCAGGAGGCACTTGAGTTTGCACCCCTTGTTTAGGTGAGTAGAGTCTTGTAGTTCATGCCTTGTTTTCCTTGAACGCGTCTTATAAGGCCACAACTGGGGATAGGATGTGGCAGAGTGACTTTGGAGTTATTTACTAGCCGTATAACCCTGGGAAAGTCCCTTAACCTCTCTGACCCTCAGTCTCCTCGACTCTGAAATGGAAATAACAGTTCACAAGAATATTGTAAAAAAGATAAGGTTGATAAAGCGAAAGACAGAGTAGGTGTTCGCTAAAAGTTTACTAAAGAGTTAGGGGCTCCTGAGGTCTTCAATTTGGAAGTGCCCAGCAGGATGCTCGGCTCATAGTGGGTACTTAGAAAATGTGTTCTCTCTTCCCCCAGCTTCTTGACTGCTGGGCCAAACTCCTGGGCAAGGATGTTGTGGCTGAACCGGGCTGAGCAATCAGGCCACGTTGTCCTCCAGAGCAGGCTAGAAATACACTGGTCCCCGAATAGCTATGGAGCATTAGGTATGAGAGGGTGGGCATGACACCTCATGGAACGAGGCCAGCCACACCCCTTGATTTGCAGGGGACTCATGGGCCTCTCGGAAAAGAACTGACACACTGTCCAGGCGTCTGATCCTGGGATTCCAACAGGTTCAAACCAGCCCAACAGGCTTAGTGGGGGCAGACAGAAGCTGGGTGAAGGGAGGAAAGGCGCCTGAGAGAAAATCGCAGGAGGAAGACACCAGGCAGAGAGGGCCTGACAGCGGGCTGGGCCTTTGGATTGGAGAGAAAAAGGGCTTGAGGAACAGTCTGAGGCTGTGTGGGCCCTTCTTCATCCCCACATAGTCCTCCTTTGCTCTGGGATGGAGAAGGCTGGGGTGGGAAGGCAAGAAGGGGCTCATGTGGGGCTCAAACAGCTCTGCCAAGGGACCCCCCTCTCTGAAGGAGCTCAACAGGAAACACTGCAGGGGGCTGGCCAGAGAGAGGGGGCAAGAAAAAGCCTCCCAGGTAGGCAGGCCCCGGAGGGAGGCCGGCAGTGGGGCAGTGCCCGAGACCCACAGACAGTGGCGGAGGCCTCCAGCCTGCAAGTAGCAGCACCAGCCACATCTGAGGCACCTCCTCCCGCCCCGAACTTCAGAGAAAATCACAGCCCCCTTCAGAACCCAGAGTAGCACTGAAATACTTGGTGAAGGGGACCCAGGTACAAGATAGGACTTCCTGCTGGCCCCGTTGGTGGGGGCTTGAGGGGTGGGTTTGGAGCTCGAAGACTGCAGGCGTGGCTCATTCGCACCTATCCAACGCCTGTTCTGTGACCAGCTCTGTTCTGGGCGTAAGTGAGAAGCAACAACCAAGAGCTTCCAGGCAACAGGGGAGATAACGACAAGCAAGTGATCAGATGACTCAAAGTGAATTCAATAGTGACATGTATCGTGAAGAAAACAGGTGATGTCAGGGAGCAGGGCTGACCTGATCATTTGAGTCACCATGGGATGAGTGAGGCAGAGGGGTCACGAAGGTTTCCTTTTCTTGCACACCGCCCCCAGGCCTTGCCTCACTGGGGCCCCTGTCCCATCTGAGAAATCAGGTCCACCGAATGGCTTGCCCAGGAGGGCAGATCAGCTCTGTAGCCCTGTCAGCAAGCCAACCCCAGCGGCCTTGCCCTAGGAAGAAGGCCAAGCATGTGGGTGTCCTCTGAACCACTGGCGGGGATTGCAATGTGCTCCTATCTGCCCAGGTAGGCCCAGGCTCCTGGGTGGGGGTGTCACCTGTGACTCATTGCTGGGGAGCCACCTGCCATCCCCAACCTGTCTCAGCTGTAGGCCTCCCAGAGAGGATGTGACCAGAGACACTCATGGAAACAGGAGCTTATAGTCACTGGCGCAAGCTGCCATCCCCTCCTCCCTGCATACCCCACAGTGGCCCTGGTGAAATTTAAGGTTCATTTTGCTTCTTCCTGTGGGCAGTGGGTGTGGTCCTTGAGGACATGATGTCAGCCTTTCTTAGGGGAGTGGCCTGGGGCTGTCTTGCAGCATCTGAAACGCTTGCTCTAAGAGCCGGCCAGCCAGCAGCGGCCAGCACCAAACCGTCACTAGCCTTTGTTCCTTCTCCCTCAGAAATGCCTCCTTCAAAGTCCACTCTGTTCCTCCCTTTGAACCCCCATCGCATTCACTCAAACCCAGACCTTCCCTTCCACTTCCTGGGGCCCCGTATTTCCTTGGATTCAAAGCCTGGCCCTGCTGTTTATTTAGTACCTGTCTGCCCTTCGACCCCTTCCTTCCCTTCTGTGCTTTTCAGTTTCCTCTTATGTAAAACAGAAATAAAGAGGCTAGCCTCATAGGGTTGTCATCAAATTTTTCATCCAGCAAATATTGCATGAGTTAAGAGATATAAAGCACTTTGAACAGTGCCTGGCACGTAATAAGCGCTCAATAAATGGTAGCTATTTTACTATTATCATGATTAAATATTTACCAAGAGTCTATTCTGCCAGGCACTGGGGATTCGGTGGTGAGGAAAACAGACACATTACAGTGGATGAGGTAAGATAAAGGATGTGCACCTGGCACAGAGAGGGTCCCCAACACATGGAGCATGTCCCAGCTCTGAGAACTCCTCTGGTCCTCAGTTTTCATGGAGACCTACAGACCTGACACAGGATGGAGGCTGAGTGAATCCTCTGGCTTGGAGAAGAGCCCAGGAGTGTGCCAGCACTAGTCACCTTGGGGTGTGCTATGGGCCACCTAGGAAAGGCTTCCTGGGGAAGAGTCCTGAAGAGTAGTCTGCCACACAGGGGACAAGCTTCCAGGGTGGCTTCTCTCATCTCCCCCAGGCTGCCCAGCTGGCCTCTAGAAATGAGCTTGCCTTTCCTGGGTCCTCTTGGTCAGGCCCGGGTTCCCCTAAGGACACTGTGACTCACGCCTAACTCTCAGGAACAAAGGTGATTAGTTTCAACGATTTAAGTCTGGTTTTGCAATTTTCACACCCCATTCTGGTATTCAAAGTTGCCACTCAAGGCTTTACTGAAAGTGTGGCCTAAAAGGTCCAACTCAGGCATGAAGGGGCACAACCTGATGCTGAGGGCTTCTTAGTCACTTCTAGGAAGTTCTTCCAGGCTTTGGGCTCAACTTAAAATGCTTCCTGCACTAGGACAGAGGGACTCAGGTGGGGCTGGATCAGTCGCAAAGATCGAGGTTGTGTTAACTTTTGGGAGAAGGGGGTGTTGAAACACCTGAGAAGACATAGGTATAGTTTAACTCTAGAAGCTGGATTTAGATAAGAGATATAACAAAGTTTATGAAAGCAGAAAAGCTGATGGAGGATGTGTTCATAATAATAGCTACTATCTATTGAGGGCTTACCAGGTGTTAGGCACTGTGTTAAAGATGTCACATGCACTATCTCATAAAATTCTTCCGACAGCCCGGTGAGGTTGGTGCGATTAGATTATTATCTCCATTTAAGAAAGGAGAAAACAGGAGGCTCAGAGAGGTGGGGCAACCTGCCCAAGGTCACACAGCTAACAAATGACACAGCCAGCATGTGAATCTATGTGGAGTGACTCCAGAGCCCACAGCCTTAACCTCAGCGCCAGTGTCACTAACCAGGTGAAGCATGATAGAAAAGTGAGAATGCTGAGCTATAACAGACAGAGGAATACCGGTGGGAGGTACTTTGCCTTCATCAGAGGGGTTTTTAACCCTGACTGGGCATTAGAATCATGAAGAAACAGTATAAAATGTAGACTCCTCGTCCCTATCGCTAGGATACTAATTTGGTAGACCTGGTACATCTATTTTTCATAGTTTCTCAAATGATTTCTGATGATGTGGGTTGAAAACTACTGCCCTACTCTGAATAGGGGTTTTGAGGGATCTCACCCCTTTCCATCCTCGAATATTTACCAGTGGGCTCTAGGCTGGAATCCAAACCACCTTGAAGATGTTTGGGTATGGTTATGAAGTAGAGCAAGGATAGAGTTACGTCATCAAGCCGGTTTCAAATCTTGGCTTAGCCATGAACTAGCTGTGTGACCTTGGGTTAATGGCTTTACTTTTCAAAGCCTCTGTTTCCTCAGCTTAAAAATGGGGGCTAATTATACTGACCTTAAGGAGGTGCTCTGAGAAATAAAAGGATTAAGGAATATAAGGGGTGTAATAGCAGACTAGTTTGGTCAGAATAACTTTCTCTCAGATAATGATTATAAAATCTGAACAAAATATATACCTAAAAACACCCAATTATTTGGAGGCACTGGAAAGCATCTAACAGCAGGCAGAAATGTGAGCGAAGTCAACATTCGAAAGACAGAAGCTGGGGGCCGGCCCAGTGGCATAGCGTTAAGTTTATGCGCTCTGCTTTGGCAGCCTGAGGTTTGTAGGCTGCGGATCCCAGGTGCAGACCTACCCACCACTATTCAAGCCATGCTGTGGCGTATACAAAACAGAAGAAGATAAGCACAGATGTTAGCTCAGGGCCAATCTTCCTCAGCAAAAAGAGGAAGATTGGCAACAGATTTTAGCTCAGGGCTAATCTTCACCAAAAGAAAAAAAGAAAGAAAGGAAGGAAGGAAGGAAGGAAGAAAGGAGCTGCACTGTATGAGATTTGCATTTTTGTGACCTTTGGTCTGAGGCATTACCTAATCTGTGTGGGAGTGGAGATGTGTAGAAAGCTGTGATCTTACTGGTTTGAGGTATCAAGAGTGTGGAACTCTATGCAAATTGCTAGAAAATCAAGGGGAGAAATCCCAGGAAAAAATGAGCTGTAAAGAAAATGAGTCCTAAAATCTATGTATAAACTCTGTCCAAATCCTTGGCTGTCCACTGAACTATGCACATGCAGAGGAGGCCCCAGGGGTCCTGCTGAAGTCATCAGCTGGAAGCTGAAAGAACTGAGTGGAAATTTCAGGTGCTGCCCTCTACGAGTCAGACAGTTTGGAGTTTGAGTCCAGCCAAGTTAATTGCCAGCTAGAACAAAATTAACACTCTTGTGAGGAACATAATGGAATCCAGGGTCTCTACAATGTATCACTGACAAAGTCCAGCACATAAAAACCAAGTGCTAGACATATGAAGACACAGAAAACTGACTCACACTCCAAACTCATTCTTAAAGAGAAAAAGTGATGACCCAGATATTGGAATTAGCCTCAAGGGTTTGAAAGCAACTCTTATAAATATTCTCAAGGCCTTAAAGGAAAATATAGGCATAATGAAATAATAGATGGGGAACCTAGCAGAGAAATTGAAAGTATAAAAAAGAACCAAATGAAAATTCAAGAATTAAAAACTATAATAACTGAAATGAAAAATTAGCTTGATAGGTTTAATAGCAGAATGAAGATGACCAAGGAGTCAGTCAATTTGAAGACAGATCAATAGAAATTACCCATTCTGAAGACCAGAGAGGAAAAAAATAACCCCCCAAATTAGGGGCTGGCCCCATGGCCAAGTGGTTAAGTTCGCACGCTCCGCTGCAGCGGCCTAGGGTTTTGCCAGTTCGGATCCTGGGTGCGTACATGGCACCGCTCATCAGGCCAAATTGAGGCAGCATCCCACATAGCATGACTAGAAGGACTTGCAACTAAGATATACAACCATGTGCCAGGGGGATTTGGGGAGATAAAGCAGGAAAAAAAAAGTTAAAGAGTTTTTAATGTGGGACAACATTAAAAGATTTATATGACGCACGTAATTCAAATTTTAGCAAAAGAGAAGAAGAAGAATGGGGCATAAAAATATTTGAAGCAATATTTGCTGATGACTTCTCAAATTTAATCAAAGATAAATTTACAGGTTCAAATAGCTCAGTGAAGCCCAAGCAAGATACATACAAATAAAACTATGCCTGGCACAGCCTAGTCAAACTGCTGAAATTCAAAGATAAAGAGAAAAATCTTGAAAACAGCCAGAGAAAAATGACACATTATAAACAGGAGAACCATGATACAAATGGCAGCCGACTTCTCATTGCAAAAAATGGAGGCTAGAACCAAATAGATCACTATCTTTAAAGTGCTGAAAGTCAGAAAAACCTCTCAAACAAGATTTCTACATCCAATGAAGACATGCTTCAAAGGTGAAGGCAAAATAGACACATTTTCGGATAAACAAAAACTGAATTTGTCACCAACAAACCTGTATTCTAAGAAATGCCAAAGGAAGTTCATCTGGCTGAAGGGAAATTACACCAGATCTCAGATCTAGAGGAAGGAATGAAAAGCACTTGAAATGGTAAACATGTGAGTAAATATAAAAACTTCCTATTTTTTCTTTTCTTCTCTTGATTTCTTTAAGAGACATATGACTGTTTAAAAGCTAAAATTATGAATTTTTGTGGAATTTATAACAGATGTAATTTATATAATAACAATAGCACATGGTGAGAGTAGAGATAAGTGAAGGTGTATTTCTGTGAAATTCCTATATTTTACGTAAAGTAGTAAAATATTTAAGTAGATTGTGATAAGTTAAAGTTTTGTGTTGTAATCACTAAAGCAACTACCACAAATACAACTCAAAGCGGTATAGCTAAAAAAGACAATACAGGAATTAAAATGCAATACAAAAAATTATTCAATTAACCCAAAAGAAGGCAGGAAAGGAGAAACAGAGGAACAGCAACAAAAAGATGGAAAAAGTAGAAACAAATAGCAAAATGGTAGAACTAATCCTAAATACGCCAATAATTATATCAAATGTAAATGGACTAAACACTCTAATTAAAACAGAAATTGTCAGACAGGGTAGAGAAACAAGATCTACATGCATGCTCTCTACAAGACACATACCTTAGATGCAATGCCACATATAGGTTGAAAGAAAAAGCATGGAAAAAGATATAAAACAAGAACAGAAATCATAAGAAAGCTGGAGTGACTATATTAATAGCAGATAAAGTAGACTTCAAAACAAAGACCCTAACAGAGATATTTCACAATGATAGAAGGGGCAATTCATCGTGAAGATATAACAATTTTAAGTCTGTGTTAACCTAATCACAGAGCTTCAAATACGTGAAGCAAAAACGGATAGCATTAAAGGGAGAAGTAGACAAACCCACAATCATAACCAGAGATTTTAACACCTCTCTCAATAGTTAACACAAAAAATCAACTACTAGACAAAAAAATCAGTAAGGACATAGAATATTTGAACAACATTATCAACCACCTTGACTAAAGTGACATTTACAGAAAATGATACTCCAAAGTAATAGAATGCAAATTCTTTTCAAATGCACATAGCGTATTCACCAAAATAAGCCATATGCTGTGCCATAAGCAGGCTTTAAAAATTTTCAGAAGATTGAACTCTTACAGAATATATTCTCCAACCACAGCAGAATTAAATTAGAAATCAAAAACAGTAAGACATCTTGGAAAGCCCCAAATGCTTGGAAATTAAATAACACACTTCTAAAAAAAACATAGTAGACGTAAATAAGTTGAAAACTTATGTCCACACAAAAACCTGCAAACGAATGTTAATAGTTGCTTTATTCATGCTTGCCAAAGCCTGGAAGCATCCAAGACATCCTTCAATAGGTGAATGGACAAACAAACTCTAGTACATTCATACAATGGAATATTATTCAGTGATACAAAGAAATGAGCTATCAAGCTACGAAAAGACATGGAGAAATCTTACAAGCACATTGTGAAGTGAAAAAGGCCAATCTGAAAAGGCTACATACTGTATGATTCCAACTATATGATATTCTGGAAAAGGCAAACCTATGGAGACAGCAAAAGGATCAGTGGTTGCCAGGGGTTTTCAGGGAAGGAGGGATGAGTAGGTGCGAGCACTGGGGATTTTTAGAGCAGAGAAACTATTCTGTATGACACTGTAATGGTGCGTACATAGCATACACTTGTCAAAACCCATAGAACTGTAAAACACAAAGAGTGAAACCTAACATAAACTATGGACTTCAGTTAATAAAGGTACCATTGGCTCACCAATTGTAAAAAATGTACCACACTCATGCGAAATGTGAATAACAAGGGAAACTGTCTGGGGGAGAGGAAGTATATGGGACCTCTCCTCTGTACTTTCCCATCAATTTTTCTGTAAACCTAAAACTGCTCTAAAAAAAAAGATATGTTTTTAAAAATCCATGATCAAACACTGTAAGTGACCTGATGCCTAACAAGCTCAGCATATACCTTACTTCTGACCTCTGTCTTCCCTTAATGTCTCTAACAGAGATTTCTCTGCCCTTAATGATTCTCTTTCTTGGTGGGGGAGAGGGTTGTGGGGGATGGAGGGGATGCTGAATATGATCATAGAAAGGATCATGGGAATAGCAGGCGAAACCAGTTGTTCTGAAACCTGTTTCGCCTTCTCACTCACTCAACCATTCATTCCACAACCTTTGAGCTTCTACTCTGAGCTAAGGGCTGCACTGGGCGCTGAAGAGGTAACTGGCAACAAGCCACAGTCCCTTCCCACAAGGCGTTCACCGTGCAGAATGACAAGAGTACAGGCAGTGACAGTTCACTGTGCTAAGCATTAAAGACACGGGTAAATTCAAGGGTCTGTGGGAGTATGGGGGAGGAGTATTTAACCCAGCCTAGGTTTGGTGCAGACTTCCTGGAAGAGGTGACATAGAAGCCAAGTCTCAAAATTAAGAACCAGCAGTTAAGAAGCAATGGGAATGCCTCCTGGGCTAGGTCAGAGATCTGGAAGCAAAAGAGAACATAGCCCATTAGGAAGCTGCAAGTAGTTCACTGTGGAATGTAAATAAAATGCGTGTGTGTGTGTGTGTGTGTGTGTGTGTGTGTGTGTGTATTGGGGGAGTGGAGGATAGAGGTGAGAAATGGGCTGGAGAGGCAGGCGAGGACTGGTCAGACCTGAGCCTTTGACCCTCTCAGCAGCAGTGCCTACGCAACCCAGCCAGACCTGGCAATGCTTGCTCTCCGGAGTCTGTGCCTAAGGCAGATGACGCGTCCTGGGGAGACTCACCAAGTCCCCTTTGAACACACTTGGTAGAAGGAGTGATCCTATAATTACCATGGTGATAATTAGAGGAACTTCCATTGCCTCTTTCAACAAACATTGCACAAGCTGCGGCCGTCTCACCTGTGGGGGTGGAGGGGAGCCAGGCACCGCTCCTGGGGGGAGCCAATGCCTGCATCTCCTGCCAAGCACACCTGACTCCCTGGCTGAGGCCCAGAGGTGCCATAGATACACCTGGGACTGCTCCAGCTTGGAGCTGAGTACTGCTGGCAGAGGGACTGAAAGTCACTCCCTGAGTGACCCAGGCTGGGCAGCCTCCAGCCAACTCACAGGCTTCAGATTTATTTCAGTCCAGCCTTCTCAGGGGACCTCAAGCCTGCAGAACTCCTGACCAGGACCTGGAGGTGCCTTCTACTTTTGGGCAATCTTAACCTGAGATGCTCAAGCCACCAGTCCCTGGGTCACGCTTCATCTTCCTGGGACCACGTACACAGGGTTTCCCTGGCCTGCACACCCTCCCAGCCCTGTCAGAGGCTCTTTGGCTTCTTCCATAGTCTGCATTCACATGTTTTCTCAAGAGACACTTTGAGGGCCTCCGGTTTAGATGGAGAAAAGAAAACCTGTCTTCTCATTTCTGACCCCATACTTTCAACCAGACCCCTTCTCTCTCCTTTTGTCCGCCAGATTTTTCTTGGTGCAAAGAATGGTCCTCTTCCTTCTGGGAAGGCCTTGGCCTGTTTCATCCACCCAACACCACTTTTCACGTGGCTTTGCCTTCTATGATTCACTGGGAACTAAAGCCCGAGTGACTTGCCCAGGGGCTCAGTGTGTCTTTTTGTTTCACTAGCGACATGTCTGGTCTGTTTTGTTCTTAGCTCTCCAGAGAGGGAGCTTCTGCATTTCCCAAAGCCACTTGTTGCCAATGGCTTCTGGCCTTTCCCATGGGGCCTGAAACCTCACTCATGCCCTTTCGAGACTCAGAATGACTTTGTGTCATGTTCAAGGGCACTGTTGGTATTCTGTAAAAGCACCTGGCAAAGTTGTAAGAGATGGATGTTAAGGCTCTTTGCCTTCCCATCTCCCCATGATATCCCCACATCCAGTGCAATTTATGACTGGGCAGATATTCGCAGGCTGGTATCTCTCTCTGAATGGTCAGATGAGGGTCCCCAGTGCTTTGGTAATTTATTTCTAGGGGCCCTGCCTCAAATCCTCTCTTGGACCTTGATCTTATCACCTGGCCCTTTCCCAGGGCTCTCTGGTGAAGCTTCAGGAAATACGTTGAACCTGACTGGTCCTGGCACCTGGCAGTGAGGGAAGGAGGAAGAAGGCGAGCTTGCTTCTGACGGAAAAATGTACTTGGCTTTCTCATTAAAGGGTTCCCCTTGGGGAACAGGCAAGTGGCAGATGTATGGGCAATGGCCAACTGATGCATTTGGAGATAGATTCAGGGTGTGGTGTTTCCGGTAAGCCTGGGCAGGCCCTGGGAAACTGGAGCAGAGCTAGATCCCGGCCTGAAATTGGGCAACCTGCAGAAGAGCTTGAGTATGCTGGTTTCAGGTGTGTGAGCTCTGCTCCCTGAGGAGTTTGGGGATCCAAGGGGTAGTATGTCAGCTGCCCAGGCATGTTTCTAAAACTTGGAACTGCACTGATCACTTTCATTCATAAACATAGTACCAGGCAAGGAGGTTTAGCTAGGCCCTTGGAAGTCTGGCCTCAGTGCACCTTTTCCGTCTCTTCTTTCAACATTCAGCACAAACCATCCATCCCACCCCTGGATCCAAGCTCACTCCGAACCGTCACCTCTTTGGGCCTCACTCCCTGTCATTCTCTCTTGCTAGAACACCTTTTGTCCTGGTAAGCCCCTCACTGTTTCAGACCACATCATCCACTCGTGGAGAAGCATTCCCCAAAGCCCTGGGGTTCAATTCATCTCCCCCTCTTCTCTCCCCTAAGCTCCAGATTCACTCTGTTGGCCTCTGGTCTAATTCTATCATCGTTACTTTGGCGCCTCCAGTATTCCAGATGAGCTGTTCCCTGAGCCTTCTGCTCTTGCATTGCCAGCTCTTCCTCATCCTCCTCAGCGCGACCTTCCTTGACCACCCTATCTAAAGTAGCCCACACTCCTACACACCCTCTGTCCCATTTACCTTGTGTTATCATCTTCCTAAAACTTAGCAGCATCTGAAATTATCTTATTTGTCGGTTTGGACCATGTCTCTTCCACTGGAATGTAAGCTCTCGGAGGGCAGAGATGCAGCTGATGAGTTGATACATAGTTGGCACCCCATAGATATCTGTTGATTGACCAAAGGCAGGCAAGTATGGGATGTTTGACTTTGCACCCCTGGACTTGGCAGCGAGCCTGGGCGCAATAAATGTTAGTTGCGTGGACTACGTGCTAAATGAATGAATGAATGAACCAAGGAACGTACGAATGCAGGGATGCAGCGCTCTGCCTACGGACCCACAGGATGACTGACAGTTGGGGACCCGTGGCCACACGCTGTTGATTGACGGTTGACAGGTGAGTGGCAGCCAACAGACGCTCATCGGGGTTCCCGATTGGCTGGCTGCAGCAGCCCTTGCAAAAGAGGTAGGGGAGGGAACCCGAGGCGACCTCTCCGCGTGGGAAGGGGGCGGCCCCAGGCGGCGGGAGGCGGCCCAACCGCCAGAAGCCCAGCGAGCAACAGCCGCCTCGAACCGACGAACCCACAGCTCCGCGCATGTGCCCGGCGCGAGGGGCGGGGCGCGCGCGTCACGTGAGCGTGTTTTGTGCACGTGACCCGCACCGGGCCAAGGCTCGCCCCCGCCCCCTCCTGCCTCCCCTCGGCGGGTGTGAGCCGAGCGGCCTCACCTCACCGCCTAGCGCCCCCCTCAGCTGCCGCCGCTGCCGCCGCCGCCTCCACCCGCCAGCCATGTCCCCCGGCCGCCGCCGCCGCCGCCCGAGCGCCGCGCTCCCGCGGCCCAGCGCGCAGTGAGCGCGGGGCCCTCTCGCCGTTCGCCCGCCCCGGGGCCCCCTTGTTCTCCGCGCCGCCGCCGCCGCCGCCATGTTGGGTTTAGAGCCGCAGCGGAGCCGCCGCCGCCGCCGCCGGTGAGGGAGGCCGAGAGCGGAGCCCGCCCCGCCCCGGGGCCCAGGGAGCGGGGCCGCCTCGGAGCCCGGCCTCTCCCCGCCAGCCGCCTCCCCGGACGCCCGCCCGCCGTGCGTGCGAGCGAGCGAGCCAGCGAGCGAGCGCCGGGCCCCGGCCGCGCCTTCCGCTCCCGGCCCGAGCGAGCCCGCCGCCCGTGCGTTCCCCGCCGCCGCCGGGCCCGGCCGGAGCCTGCAGCGGAGCCCGCGGAGCCAGCGCCATGGCGGAGCAGACCTACTCGTGGTGAGTGCGGGGCTCCGGAGGCCGGGGCGCGGCGAGGGTGGGGGCCGGGGGAGCAGAGGAGGAGGAGGAACAGGTGCGCGGCGGGGGGGCGGCGGGTTGGGGGTGCACGCCCCCCTGGTCCCCGCCAGAGGGGGCGGCTGGCGCTCGGGGAAGGCGGTGGACGGCGGGGACCCGGCGTCCGAGAAGGGGGCTGGCGGAGGCGGCGGCGGCCGCGGCGGATGTCATCTGGTCTTGGGCGGAGCAGGTGATGGAGAAGGGGAGCATGACCCCGGCGGTGGGAAGCCCGCCGATGGGAAGTTGAATCCCACGGGCACCCCGGAACTGACTTGAGAGGGTGGCTCCTGGGCAGGAGGAATTGAAAGGGTGGAGAGAGGCGGGCCGGGGCAAAGGTGGGCCACTGGGCCGAGAGGAAGGTGGTGAGAACAGGTGATAAGAGGCTGAACTTGCAAGTTGTTTGAGAGGAGGAGCCGTCTCCACTGGGGCTGCTGCTTAGCACTGGCATGGGGAGTGAGGGAGAGTTGTTAAGGTGAGCAGAGGCCCAGCTGGGAGGGGAGGAGAACCGCGGAAGGAGAGGGTCTGGGGAACCACGGCGGGGAGTCCCTGGTGAAGAGGTTGGAGGGGGAGCCTGTTTGGAGAACCAAATTCCGGAAAGGAAGTCGTTGGTGACAGTGGGCATGGGCAGAATCTTTGTAAGGGGTGATGCTCTGTTCTTCAGAATTTTAAGTGGCGTGGTGCCTTAGGGCAAATATGGAGATGTGGGATCTGCAAGTTAGATCCACTTTTATAGGACTTTTAAAGTTATTAAATAGCTTGTTAAGGACTGAAAAGCGTACTGTGTAGTTTATGGAGTGAGAGCATAGCTATCCTGAGAAGGAGGGCCAAGGTTTGGGGAAAGGGGGATGAGAGGCCTCCCTTTAGCGTGCATGCATAGGTGGAGTATTTGCAGGAGGAGTTGAAAGCGTGATGATAATATCCGCGAAGAGTGGAAATGGGATTGTGGGGAGGAAGTAAGAGCTGGAGGGTGAGGAAGCAAGAAATGGATTGTAGGTGTGGGCATGGGAAGTCTGGTTGCAATCTAGACAATTGTTCGAAGATGGTTTACTCGTTGAAGCAGATGTGGTTTGGGACAGAACTGTAGGCTTTCTCTAAGAAAAGAGCGTAATGGAGTGGGAAAACCATGGCATTTGGAGTTGGAGGACTTAGTTCGGAGGTCTGGTTCACCACTAACTTGCTTTATAACTAGACAAGATAGTAAGTTCTCCATTCTTTTTTCCTTACCTAGGAAATAGGGGAATTAACCTTTTTCATAGGCTATAATGATTAAATGAATAACTTCACAAAGCATGTGGCAAACACTAAAGAGCTGTATTTTGTTATATTATAATTATCTTAGGGACCCAGCAAAGCAGTGGGTAATATCTGAAAATGAATAATTTTATTTATTTATTTTTTGAGGAAGATTAGTCCTGAGCTAACATCTGCTGCCAATCCTTCTCTTTTTGCTGAGGAAGACTGGCCCTGAGCTAACATCCATGCCCATCTTCCTCTACTTTCTGTGCGGGACACCTACCACAGCATGGCTTGTCAAGCGATGCCATGTCCGCACCTGGGATCCGGCTGGTGAACCCCAGGCCACCGAAGCAGAATGTGCGAACTTAACCGATGCGCCACCGGGCCGGCCCCTGAAAATGAATGATTTTAAGTAGAAAGCTTTCACTGAGTGGATGATTGGTGGTGGTTGGGGTTATGATAAGTCAGGAATTCACTGTGTCTTCTCATAGGGATAGAGGATTGGCGATTGAAGATGATAATTCAGAAGGGAGCTTCAGTGATGTATATACAATCTCAAAAAGAAAAGCGAGAGATTAAAGGAAAGTAATGCTAAAGGAAGAATTAAAATCTTGGTGAACAGTTGTGACTGCATGTGTTCTTTTTTTTTTTTTTAAAGATTTTATTTTTCCTTTTTCTCCCCAAAGCCGCCCGGTACATAGTTGTGGGTCCTTCTAGTTGTGGCATGTGGGATGCCGCCTCAGTGTGGCCTGATGAGCAGTGCTGTGTCTGCACCCAGGATCCGAACCGGCAAAACCCTGGGCCGCCTGAGCGGAGCACGTGACCTTAACCACTTGGCCGTGGGGCTGGCCCATATATGTGTATTTTTAAAAAGGTTAAAACTCGTTTGATAGTTCTGAGCAACAGTGAACTGCCTCTTACTGGCAGGTGATATGGAACAAAGCTGACAGAGGTTTCTCATGGACAGAGTAAGAAGTGAAGGTAGAGGCGCTGTTGTCCTACCTTGTGCTAACTCATCTTAACGCTGGCCCAGCTGAGAGGCCTGATAGCTGCTCTGCTGTTTTTACTGTCCTGTATAGAGGCCATGGATGATTGAAAGAGTAAACACAGTGGCCAAGAAATGGGGTAAATGAGAGTGTTTTACCAGGTAGGTTGGCCACACAGGTGTGTGATACTGGATGGCTCTACTAGTTAAGGGGGGATCATTTTGTCAAGTTCCAACAGTTTACAAGATTTACTCTACTAAAATACCTCCTTCGGTCTCAGCTCCATTTTCAGGCTGCCCTCTGTATCCGCAGGTTCTGCATCCATGGATTCACCCATGGATTGAAAGGCCTACGGTGGTTGCATCTATACTGAACATGTACCGACTTTTTTGGGTCATTATTCCCTGAACAATACAGTAAACAACTACTTATGTAGCGTTTACATCGTATCAGGTATTATAAGTAATCTAGAGGTGATTTAAAGTCTATGGGAAGACATGCCCAGGTTATGTGCAAGTACTACACCAGTATATGTAAGGGATTTGAGCGTCCGTGAATTTTGGTATGAATTTTGGAGGGGAGGGCGGGAACCAGTCCCCCACAGATAATGAGGGACGACTGTATTTGCTTTACAGGCAAAGAAGCTTCTTGAAGTCGACTGCTTAGCCCCTCAGTTTAGCATGTTTTGAGATAGAGAAAGCTTTTACATCATCTTGAGAGAGTGACATATGAGGGGAGAGGATTGAGAAACCAGGCAGCTTTCTAGTTCTTCCTGAGTCAACCGGATAATAACATAAAGAACTATCCGTGTGGCATATCATATACGCTCATTTAATCCTCACAAGTGTCTGAGGTAGGTTATCTTCCCCTGTTTTATGGAGGAGGAAACTGGCTCAGGCGGCCAAGTGATTTGTCCAAGATACTTCATCTGTGGTGATGCTTTATTTTGTTTGACCTGAATTCTCCCATCATTTTATTCACTCTCATTGAAGTATAAATATGGAAGAGGTGTTCCAAAAGTACATGTCAACTGAGTTTTGGGTTATCTATCATTTTGCAGTGTCTTTGTCACCGTTCCCTTGGTTTGTGCAAACAATCAAGATTTGATTTGTTTTTTTTTAAATAGACTTGCGCTTTATTTGTATGTGGCCTTTAGGAACATCAACGTTGTAGAGACTACTGTGGCAGTATAGATTTGTCTGAGGATGGAGTCAGTGAAGAATGTAGAAGCATATGAAAATAGGTCCCTTTAGGATTTTCATAGAATATGTGTAAATTATAAAACAAGATTGGCTATGAGTTGATAATTATGGAAGCTCTGATGAGTACATGGAGGTTTATTATTTTATTCTGTATACTTTTATCTTTTCGAACTTTTTTTTTTTTTTGAGGAAGATTAGCCCTGAGCTAACATCTTCCGCCAATCCTCCTCTCTTTTCTGAGGAAGACTGGCCCTGAGCTAACGTCTGTGCCCATCTTCCTCTTCTTTATACGTGGGACGCCTGCCACAGCACGGCTTGCCAAGTGGTGCCATGTCTGCACCTGGGATCTGAACTGGTGAACCCCGGGCCGCCAAAGCGGAACATGTGAACCCAACTGCTGCGCCACCAGGCTGGCCCCTCTGTATACTTCTACATCTTTAATTTTTTCCTAATAAAAAACCCTTATACGTAAGTTCATGCTCTTCTCTGGTTTCTTGTGCTTGCTTTCTTCCTAGCAAAGTATGTCAAAATCCTGTTACCCAACGGTCCAGCTCACATTCCACCTAGCTGTGAAGCGTTTTCTGACCACCCCAGTTGAAAGTGATGTCTTTATTTCTGATACTTGTAGTTCTGTTTGCGTCCCTCTCCTTCACTTTTCATGTGTGAATACCTCATCTCACTAGATTATTGTAAGCTCCTTGAGGTTAAGGATGCTATTACACTGCCCTGTGTCCTCTCATAGTGCCTAGCTCGTTGTCTTGCCCATAGCTCCTGCTTAGTAAATACTGAGTGATTGAATATGACACATTTGCAGGGTGGTTCATCCTTTGTTGAAAGAACATTAAATGTAAGGGGAAACTACAGATAGATGAGTGTTTGTAATCCATATACTTATAAAAGAGATCTTTGGGTAACTTAGTTTTCTGGTGTCTCAGTGCCTGGAAGAATGAGGAATGCTATCCCTTAATAAAGTTTTAAATAAAAGCTCTTGACAGAAGAAATTAAAATAATTGGTAGTAACACCATAAACTTTATCACAATTTAACCACAAGTTTCTGCTTGTATCCTTTTTATTCATAAACACTGAGGAGGTAAAAGAACGCATGTGACAACACAAATTGAAGGTGCTAGACTTTTATTTATTTGAGAAAAACACCCGTTCACTGTATATTTATGAGCAGATTTAGTGTAAGTTCTTTGAGCAACAGGAACTTGTCTTTTAATGGAGTCAGTGAGTAATTGTATATAACTGAACTTGAATCTTGGTAAAAATTACCTGTGTGTTAGGGTTGATGTTGGTGTAGAGGGAAAAGAAAGTCAGTCTGTGTGAACCTCATTCAGATGAATTTTGTTACCAAAGTAGTATCATCATAATTTATTGTGTGTTTTCTGTGTGCTAGGGCTTTATAAGCACTGCTGAGTAAGGAAACTGAAGCTCGAAAAGTTTAAGTAACTTGCCCAAAGATATAAGTGGTAAAGGGTTCAAAATCAAGACTGTTGGACACCAAGATTCTGATGTTGAATCTGTCTATTTCCATTTTCACAGTCACTACTACAAGCCAACCCTGTTTTGCATGAGTTCCCTATTAGCCTCCTCAGTGGGTTCCCTCCATTCTCCACAGAATGGCTATTCTTCTGAGTGACCTTTTTTTTTTTGAAAGATTGGAACCTGAGCTAACATTGCTTGCCAGTCATCATCATCTCTTTTTCTTCTTCTCCCCAAAGCCCCCCAGTACATAGCTGTGTATTCTAGTTGTAGGTCCTTATAGTTTTGCTATGTGGGACGCTGCCTTAGCATGGCTTAGTGAGTGGTGCTAGGTCTGGGCTCAGGATCTGAACCGGTGAAACCCTGGGCCGCTGAAGCCAAGCACCCGAACTTAACCATTCGGCCACAGGGCTGGTCCCCTGAGTGACCTTCTAACAATCTTAACTCAGATCATGTCAGTCCTCTGCTTTGAACTCTTCAGTGGCTTTTGGCCACACTTAGAATAAAATCCAAATTCTTTAGTATGGCTCTTCGTGGTCTCATTGTGTTTCTTAGGGATAACATACAATAAACAAACTAAAAATTACACAGGGGTAAGAGTCTTTATATTTTGGTACTGTGTCCACTGCCTGGCGTATAATAAGTTGTTGGTAAATACTTACTGAACAAATGGATGAGAATGCTTCCTCCTGGGCTACCTATCTTAAGATGTAATGTAAGGCCTGCATTATACTGAGGTGATACATTGTTGTGATAATGGACATTATCCTGTCAGGTATTTGTAAATAGTACTAAACCTGAGAATGAAAATGCAGATCTCTGGAACTAAAGGAAGGCACTTCTACTTTTGGATTACTGTTGTCTATCCTTGTATCTGTTGTGATCATATCTGGTTGTATTTTGTAATCATTGCATCTGCTAAAAGTTTTTCAGAGAAACTGTTTAGTTGAAAATCTGCGTCTAGCGTTATAGACTTTAGATTTGCTCATTTTTGAAATAGGTTTTGCCTGTAAAGTGCTATAATAATGTTTTGGTGATATGTGATTCAAACCAAATTAACCAAAGCTAAGATCGTTTTTCTCAATGTTTCTTATAAAGCCTTTGAGGGTAAAAAAAAAAAAAGCTGGGGAGTTTATAACCTTATCAGCTTGTAATTCATCAAGTAGTACTATGAATTAAAATGCCTAATATTCATGCATTTCTCAAAATAGATTTCTGTGTGATCATTTATTTTAGGGATGACAAATGCCGTTGAATTGAGGTGTTATATAGTTCTATAAAATTGTATTTTATTTCAACATTAATAATTTATTTAGTTTTCATCATTCTTACTGTTTCATCAAACCAGCTCATGAAAAATCAAGGGGCGTCCTGAGAAGAGAGAATCTAACCAAGGGCTGTTTTAGTTCACTATATTTGACATTGGAAGCTTTATGTGATTGCTGTCCCTGGCAGTAGATCCATAAGTATAATTGGATTTTTAAAATTCTATAATTTCTGGGTTTAATGGTTCCTTCTTAGGAGTTAAAGGAAAATATTGGTTTTAGTTGTGTGTATAAGTCAAGAAACATTTGCAACTTTGAGTTTCTATTGCGTATTTTCTAATCATCGCTAAGAGTTAGAGGGTGTCTAGAGGGGCTCCAGGTGATCAAATTCAATTTTTCAGGGAAAAATCTACAGTTAATCTCCATGGTCCTCACAGTGAATCGTTAGCTTTCACATTTTGCTGATGGATGTCACAAGAGCCACAGCTTAAAATAAAACAGACCCACTCATTTACTGTGATAAGACCAGATTGAGCCCCTAAGAAAAAGTTAGATTTGAAAATATTTTTAAGATATTAGACCAATGTATATGCCTAAACCTAATAGAGACCTAATAGGCAATCCTATTTCTTGGTTTATAGGGTTCACCCTAACCCGGTAGGTAAACTTGATAACTTGATCTCTACTTTGGAGTTCCAGTATTGATAATGAAGAACCACACTAAAGAATTTTTAAAAAGTGCATGAAAGTAGAGGTATGCCCTGGTTTGGTTTTTTTTTTTTGAGGAAGATTAGCCCTGAGCTAACATCCACCACCAATGCTCCTCTTTTTGCTGAGCAAGATTGTTCCTGAGCTAACATCTTTGCCAGTCTTCCTCTATTCTGTGTGGGATGCCAGGCATAGCATGGCTTGATAACTGGTGTGTAGATCCGTAACCAGGATCTGAACCAGCGAACTCTAGGCTGCTAAACCAGAGTGCGTGAACTTAACCGCTATGCCACTGGACCGGCCCCCTAGTTGTTTTTTTTTTTTTTTAAGATTTTATTTTTTTCCTTTTTCTCCCCAAAACCCCCCGGTACATAGTTGTATATTCTTCGTTGTGGGTCCATCTAGTTGTGGCATGTGGGACGCTGCCTCAGCGTGGTCTGATGAGCAGTGCCATGTCTGCGCCCAGGATTCGAACCAACGAAACACTGGGCCGCCTGCAGCGGAGTGCGCGAACTTAACCACTCGGCCACGGGGCCACCCCCCCCCAGTTGTTTTTTTTACCTGTTTGTGAATTATATTGAGTATAAATGGTCACTCAAAAAATATTCAATTCTGTCATTGCCACTCATTAAATTTTCATTTGAAATCCTAAGATGAGGATTTAATTCTGTTCTGGTTTCTTTGAATCAGGAGATCTTTAGTTTGAGGGTGATTTTCATCTCTGATTAGCTGTGACCTAGTCTTGTCTTAGACCCAGTGTTGTATTTTGTATAATGGTTATGCTTATCCTACTCCACAGGCTTGTTGTGAGGATTCAGTGAGATAATGTATGTGAAAATGCTTTGTAGATTGTTCAGTGCAATATAAAAGCAAGTTATTTGTTTTCTGCATTGTTAGACCCAGATAGGTTCCAGATAGAGTTCCTTACTACAGAAATGACTTTTCTCGTTTCACAATTTAACTGTCATTTAAACTTTAAGATGTCCATTCTAGTGAGAATTCTCTTGAGATGTCCAAATAGTACCATATAAAAAGAAATAGAAATAATAGTTTGCAAAATGTCATTGGTTTATATTGTTGCCTTTGAAGTGTGTTATAAGGTCACCTCCTTAGTCACAAGTCTCATAGTCCATTGCTACATTACACAAAACAAGGAAGAAAAATCATGAATTGAATAAAGGCTAAGTTTTTTTCGTAAGGTGGTTTTATTTTGGTCTTTTGAAGGCAGTTTCCCTCACAGTCTGCTCAAAGGAGGGAAGAGCCGTGGTGTGGATAATCCTAGTCTTTCTCTGGTTTTCTTTGGAACGCACAGGAAACTTTTCTACTCTAAAACGCCTGAGGAGGGGCTGTTAGCAGTTTCTTATCTACTTCCTTACTCCACACCAAATCAGCCAGGCACGCCCATTTCCCTTCATCTGAAGGCCTCAGATGGGCTTCACTCTTGACCTAAATAGGACATGTGTAGCAAAGTTTTGTCAGTTGTTTCTTCTACCTGGTTATACAGACGTTTTGACCTAAGTACCTTGCTTGACTTTGTTTTCTTGTTTCTTGGTCTTATATCTTAATTTTTGCCCCGAGTCTTGCTTGACCTTGCAAACTGGACTAAATCTTCAGGCCTTGCCTGACAAGGTTTAACTTTAAAACCTTTGACTGTATGCTCTGACTCAGTAACCGCTCAGAAATTTACATTCGTTTCTCAAAAATGCTTGCAGACATACTGCTGTTAGAAGTAAAAGTTAGTTTTAGAGGATGAATTCTCTTACTTATGCCATTGATTAGTGTAAGCACTAATACCTTAAAGATATTAAGGTCTACTACCTTAAAAATGTCTTCAAACATAGCGTTCATAGGGGCCCAGTCTAGTCTTATTATGGAAATGCCTCCTGGGACCACAGCTGGGCTAGCTAGATTTACTTAAAGATTGGAGATAAGGTCAGTTAAGCAAGAGGGAGAGTGTAGAGAGAACAGAATGGAAGACCAGAAGCTGAGGCTTGGGAAACTCAGAATTGAGAAGTGAGAGGAAGAGGAGTCAAAAGAAGCTTTATCAAAGGTCGGATAATTAGGAAAGTGCAATGGGGATGAAAGAGAGGGCCCAGAGGATGTTTAGGGGCAGGAGTGTAAAAATCTACAGGCTTCAAAGAGAATGAAGAAGAAAACAGGCCATTGAATTTGCAAAAGGAAGTCATTACTGAAAGTGCACTAATAAATAAAGATCAGAGTAGTGAGGGTGAAAGCCAACTTGGCGATGGGCAGTGAAGAAATACAGGCATCCTTTGGGGGCTAGCCGTTTGTTGAGAGATAAGATGTAAAAGACCTAAGGAAGGATGGCTGATACAGACGGCAGGGTCATAGAGGTCTTTTGTTTTTGTTTTATTTTTTAAATAAGGGAGAGAATTGTGGATTTGAAGCCAGGGAGAAGGAGAAATTGATCTTGGAAAGAGATGGTTTTTTACTGTAGTTTAAGTTTAGAGCTTTCTACTTTTTTTTTTTTTTTTAATCTTGGAGTTCAGTTAGAAGTTGCACAGAGAACGTAATGGGGAATGAATGCTTGGTGTGCACATTTAGTCTGTTTCTTTTGTCTTTACACTGTCTGTAGTTCACATTGTATTGCATTGGATGTCCTAGGGTTTGTTTTTTTTTAATTGGCTACAGTGTAAAATCCAACCTCTTCAGTCTGACTTTCAAAACAGTCTGGCTTTGTAACCCTACTTGCCTATATTTTCTCTAAAATACTTGTTATTTCAGCCAAACTGGATTACTCACTGTTTCCCCTTTTATTTAAATTGACTCGAATACCTGGTTATACCTGGTTACCCTTTCTCCCAAGTCTCTAAATGTATAATTCCTACCCATCTTTCAGCCAGCCCTGGTGGTCTATTGATTAAGCTTCGGTACTCTCACCACCACAGCTGGGTTTATTTCCCAGTCAGGGAACCATGTCACTCGTCTGTTGGTTGTCATACTGTGATGGCTATGTGTTGCTGTGGTGCTGAAAACTATACCAGTGGTATTTCAGATACCAGCAGGGTATTTATCATTTATCCCCAGTCGTCGTCTTCAACTTGACCACAGACTGACTGCTACCAATTAATTTATACTTTTATCTCCCAAGCAGACACTTGTTAAATACGTGACATATATTATTTTTTTAAAGTGGAGAAGCTTTGCTTTGTTTTTTGTTTTTGTTTTGCAAATAGCAACAGTTTAGGGGAAAAAAATCAGTAACATGCTCAGATTAAAATACTTTGCAGGAAACGTCCCTTGAGGTATGAGGAGCTATAGGCTATATGGAAGCTAGTTTCTGAGCAGTTTAATGTTTTCTCTCTCTGTTGTTATTATATCAGAAATTCATATTTTTTGTATTTAAGCTTTTGTTTAAAAAGCTGAAAATGTTTTTTAAAATAGTAACTTAAGCTTGCCTTCATCTTTTCTGTTTCTAAAAGACTGTTTTCTCTTTTAACTCACTTCTTGTCTCTTGTTTAATAATTATTAATCAGAAAGGGCTATTTTAAAAAATCTCTTGGCCTGGCGTGTGCATATTTTAAATTTTGTAGATACAGCAGTGCCTCGGTCTAAGGTCAGAATTAAATAACCTAGTCATCTGAAATAGGCATTAACCAGAAGTTTGGGGGCTTAGGAGTTTATTTTTGTTTTTGAACCTTTGCATGCTGTGCATGGAGAAAATAACCTAAATCTAAGGATGATGTAGTAGGCTGGTATTCATGGATAGCAAAGGTTCTAAAAGCCGAGACTAAAGGTTATCAACCAACTTAGAAAAAAGGGACTTAGTAGAAGTAGGAGAGAACAGTGTAACAGCAGATGTGAAGCAAAGGCGACGGTTAGAGACTCAGACATCAGGAAGCTTCAGGGAGTGAGACCAATAACAACTTTTTAAAAGATTTGCCGCCTCTTCATTCCCGTCTTTGTTCCTGGATGACCTTCTTGGTGTGCACTTAGTACACTGCACTTGCTTCTTTCAGTTGTTGATTTCCTTTTTCATCTGCTTGTCAAGTTTTTTGTTTTGTTTTGTTTTTAAGATTGGCACCTGAGCTAACAACTGTTGCCAATCTTTTTTTGTTTTTCTGCTGCTTCTCCCCAAATCCCCTCAGTTCATAGTTGTATATTTTAGTTGTGAGTCCTTGTAGTTGTGGCATATGGGATGCCGCCTCACCCTGGCCTGACAAGTGGTGCCATGTCCGTGCCCAGGACCCGAACCAGTGAAACCCTGGGCCACCGAAGCGGAGCACAGGAACTTAACCACTCGGCCACGGGGCTGGCCCCTGCTTGTAAAGTTTTGAGGACATGAATTATATTTTGTTCATGTCTTTATTGTCAGTTTTTTGGCACATAGTTTATTTAAATGTCTTATTCTGTATTGGATTAAAAATAATAATAACCCTAAAAACGTAATATTAGGAAGCTAGAAGAGTATGTGATGTCTTAAATTGCTCTGAACCCTCACTTAAAGAGCTTGAAGGGACATGCGTCAAATATGGTGTGAGGTATGTAGATGACTCCCTTATGCTGAGTAAATGAAACTATATTATTCAAGGTGTTAGGCTGGACCTACCTTGATAATCACTGTTTAATCTATGAAACCTCTTCAAAATGCAGTGGGAGAATTGGTTACTGTATTGGTTAGCTATTGCCATGATAATACTACATAACAAGTTACCCCAAAACTCAGTGGCTTAAAATAGCAATCAGTCTCCAGATTGGCTAGAGGCAGCTTTGCTTCTTGCCTCGTATCTGTGAGTCATCTAGTGGCTCTGCTTCATTTATGTTCGTTTTGGGGCCCAGACTGAATGGGCAGCAGCTACCCAGGGAAGTTCTCATGACAGTGGGAGAAGCACAAGAGGGCAAGTGGAAACCTGCAAGACACCTTGAGGCTCAGGCTCAGAACTGGCACACTACCATCTCTGCTTCATTCTTTTGGCCGAAGCAAGTCATATGGTGGAAACCAAAGACAAGGAGCCACAAAACTGTATCTCGCCCCTTTTGTGAGAGCTGCTGCAAAATCACATGGCTAAGTAGTAGATTCAGGGAGGGGTGAAGAATCAGGGCCCGTAATGTCGTCAGCCACAGTTGAGGTTCCCTCTCCCCTTTCGTATGGCTAGTTATCACTTTTTCATTCTATTCTAAAATGAAGCATTTTATATCATCAGAGTTCATATAGGTCTCTTTCTATAGCACTGTGGTTTTCATTCTAATGTTGTAAATTTTTTAAAGAGCTTTTGTGAGATAGAATTCACGTACCATACAATTCACTCATTTAAAGTATACAATCCGGGGGCTGGCCCCGTGGCCGAGTGGTTAAGTTCGCGCGCTCCGCTGCAAGCGGCCCAGTGTTTCGTTGGTTTGAATCCTGGGCGCGGACATGGCACTGCTCGTCAGACCACGCTGAGGCAACGTCCCACATGCCACAACTAGAAGGACCCACAACGAAGAATATACAACTATGTACTGGGGGGCTTTGGGGAGAAAAAGGAAAAAATAAAATCTTTAAAAAAAAAAATAAATAAAGTATACAATCCAGTGGTTGTTGGTACGTTCACAGAGTTGTGCAGCTATCACCACAATCAATTTTAGAACATGTTTTTTAATCTCAAAAGAAACTGTGTACTCATTAGCAATTACTCTCTTCCTGTCCCAGCCCCTGGCAGCCACTAATGTCCTTTTGGTTTCTGTGGATTTGCCTATTTCATGTAAGTGGAATAATACAATACAGTGTCTTTTGAATTCTTTCATTTAGCATAATGTCTTCAAGGTTCATCCTTGTAGCATGTATTAGTGTTTCGTTCCTTTTTATTGCTGAATAATATTCTACTGTATGTATGTACCACATTCTACTTATCCATTCATCATTTGATGGTTGTTTGGGTTGCTTTCAACTTTTTGTCTATTATGAATAATGCTGCTATGAACATTCTTGTAGAAGGTCTTGTGCAGATGAATGTTTACATTTTTCTTGGGTAAATACCTAAGAGTGGAATTGCTGGCTCATAGGATTTCTCTATGTTTAACATTTTAAGGAACTGCCAAACTGTTTTCCAAAACGGCTGCACCATTTTTCCTTCGCACCAGCAGTGTGTCAGGGTTCTGATTGCTCTACATCCTCAGCAGCATTTGTCCTTGTTCATCTTTTTTATTATAGCCATCCTAGTGGGTGTGAAGTGTTTTTTATTTGTGTAATGTCTATACTTAAGGGTTTATAGAGGGAAAAACCAGTGGTTTAAAATGTTAGATCTGTTTGTTCTTAACAGTGTAGAACCAAAGTTGAACCTCAGTTTTAGTCACTTAAAAATCTAGCATTGAGAAAAAAAATAGAATCTTTTGGCTCACAGATTTTTCTTCAGGTTACTCCTTATTTCTTTTACATGCTAGAATCATTTAGGAAGAAATTAGTGTCAGATGATTGTTAAACTAGTTTCTTCCCTTTGGGTAAGTGAATGACCAAATTACTCTGGCAACCTGCTGCAGCATCCGAGTCCTGGTTTCATGACTGAAGGGTTGTTTTTTGGGGGGCAGCACGGGGGCGGGAGGAGGGAAGTTCTCCTTATCTCTTCTTTGTCGGGAAGGTAATCACCAGAGGAATTAGTTGTAAAATAGGACATTTTCTGGGGAAGTACTGTTCAATAAAATATGTGAGGCACATCTGTAATTTAAAGTTTTCTAGTAGCCACATTAAAAAGTAAAAAGGAACAAGTGAAATTAATTTTAATAATGTAGTTTAACCCAGTATGTTAAAAATATTTATCCTATCATTGTATGTAATCATTACAAAAATTAACAAGATATTTTACATTTCTTTTGGTACAAAGTCTTCTCAATTCAGACTAGCCACATTTCAAGAGCTCAGTGGCTACATGTGGCTAGCAGCTATTGTATCGAACAACACAATCCTGGAGGTCTAAGAGCTTATGATCTAGATTTCTGGTTGCATATACGATGATCTGTGTATCTTTAGGAAAACCAAATGAGGACTTGATCGGCCCATATTTCTGGTTCTTTGATTTTATGTTGTTACTGCATGGAAGAGGGTCTTTAGAGGGATGTAGAGAGGTAACCTCCTTACAAGTCCATTTTTGGTTGTGAGTAGAGATTAGTTAGCAGGAGGAAGGAAAAAATTGGTTTCTCTTATCATTAAGGATGGTACTAGGTTCTATAGTTCTTAACAAATGAAAGAAATCTGTTGTAACTGCTACCGTTTGGTCATTATTCTAATTGTTCTCTGTGTTCAGGGTCTGCTTTGGCCTGTTTTTTTTTTTTAAAGATTTAATTTTTTGCTTTTTCTCCCCAAAGCCCCCCTGTACATAGTTGTATATTCTTTGTTGTGGGTCCTTCTAGTTGTGGCATGTGGGATGCTGCCTCAGCGTGGTTTGATGAGCAGTGCCATGTCCGTGCCCAGGATTCAAACCAACGAAACACGGGGCTGCCTGTAGCGGAGCACGCGAACTTAACCACTTGGCCACGGGGCCAGCCCCTGGCCTGTTCTTTATCAGTTATATACTGCTTGTACTGTTTGACCACATAGCTCACTTGGTTAGACAGACTAAGGTTGTAGATTTTATCTCTGTAATTAATGAATGACTTTGTGCCTGCTGGGGCTCCACTACGGTGACTAAAGCAGAACAAACATGCTCCTCTCTCTTCCCTGAGTTTACACTTGTGTTAGAGACTGCTGGTATTTGCTGGGTCAAATGCCGGCAAATGTAATTAAGACATCTTGGAGAGAAATTTCAGAGTAGGCCATAGTAAAGACTGTGTGTCCCAATTAATCGTTTGATTACTAGAGGGACTGAATTTGGTCAAAAGTGTCTTAATATTTGAGTGTCTTTACTCATAGCTTTTTTGCATCCATTGAGATGATCATATGGTTTTTTATCTTGATATGGTAAATTACACTGATTGATTTTTGAATGTTAAACCAATCCAGCATTCCTGGGAGCATGATGTAATATGCTCTTTCTGTGTGGCAAGATGTGCTTTGCTCAAGTTTTGTTCCAGATTTTTGCATCTATTTTCACGAGGTATATTGACCTGTGATTCTCTTGTAATGTCCTTGGCTTTGATATCAGGGTAATGCTGGTCTCGTTAAATGAGTTGGGAAGTGTTTCCTCCTCTTCTAGAAGAGTTTGTGTAGAATTGGTAATATTTCTTCCTTTAAATGGTTGATAGATCACCAGTGAAGGATCTGGGCCTGGAATTTTCTTTATAGAAAGATTGTTAGCTATTAATTAAATTTTGTTACCAGATACTGAGGTTTATTAATTTTATCTGTTTTCAAAGAATCACTTTTGGTTTTTATTGCTTTTTCTCTTGTGTTTTTCTTTCTGTCGTATTGATGTCTGCTCTTACATTATTTCCTTCCTTCTTGCATTTTATTTGCTTTTCTTTTTTCAGTTTCTCAAGGTGGAAGCTTAGATCATTGATTTGAAACCTTTCTTCTTTTTCCAAGATAAGCAGTTAAAGCTATAAATTTACTCCTAAGCACTTTTTATAGCTGAATTTATTCATCCCATAAATTTTGATCTTTTTAATTTTCATTCAAGTCAAAATATTTTAAAATTTCTCTTATAGTCTCCTTTGATTCATGGCTTATATATTTAGAAGTGTATCTTTCTATTAACTAGTTTAACTCTCTTATAGTTACAGAACATGCTTTGTATTATTTCAGTCCTTTTAAATTTGAAGGAGTTTTTGTTTGATTGGTTTTGGTGGTTTTTTTTTCAGTGATCCAGAGTATGGTCCATGTTGGTGAATGTTTTAGGTACACTTGAAAATAACGTGTATTTTGCTGTTGTTGAGTGAAATACTATATAATATCTGTTAGGTCAAGTTGCTTAGTAATGTTCAAATCCTTGCTGGGTGTGTGTTGTTTTCTTTTTTTGAAAGGTTGGCACCTGAGCTAACATCTGTTGCCAATCTTCTTCTTTTTTTTTTTTTTCCTCCTCCTTCTCCCCAAAGCCCCTCAGTACATAGTTGTATACTCTAGTTGTAGGTCCTTCCAGTTCTGCTGTGTGGAACGCCACCTCAGCATGGCTTGATGAGTAGCACTAGGTCTGCGCCCAGGATCTGAAGCGGCAAACTCTGGGCTGCCGAAGCAGAGCAAACGAACTTAACCACTTGGCCACGGGGCCAGCCCTGCTGGTTATGTTTTTATTCTGTCAGTTACTGAGAAAGGTGTGTTGAAGTTTCCAACTTTAATTACTTTTTCTATTTCTCCCTTCAGTTCTGTGAGTATTGAAGCTCTATTATTAATTGTGTACATATTTAGGACTGTTACATCCTTTTGATGAATCAACTCCTCTATCACTGTGTAATATCCCTACTAATATTCCATATTCCAAAGTCTACTCTCCTGGTATTTATACCATTCCAACTTATTGTCTGCATGGTATATGTATATTTTTCCATCCTTTTACTGTTGATCTATTTGTGTCTTTATATTTAAACTGTGTTTCTTGTTGATAGCCTGTGGTTAGGGCTTACTTTTTTATCCAATTTGGCAACCTTTGCCTTTTAATTGAAGTAGTTAGGCCATTTACATTTACTATAATTATTGATATGCTGGTATTAAATGTATTTTCTTTCTTGCTATTCGTGCCGTTGTTTCTTCCCCCTTTCCCATTTTTCTTATCTTTTTTTTTTTTACATTTGGTGAGTGTTTTTATGATTCCATTTTATCTTCTTTTTTGGTTTACTAGCTTTATGTTGTTTTATATTTTTTGTGGTTGATATAGGGTTTACTGTATATATCTTTAATTTATCACCATCTGTGTTGAAAGTGTTATACTACTTCACCTATAACTTAAGGAATTTATAATGGTGTACTCTAATTTTTCCCACTCCAGTTACTTTCATGGCATAAGAAGCCACTAGTAACTTAGTGCCTTAAAACTATTCATTTTGCTAACCTATTCTGTGGGTCAGGCGTTTGAATGGGGCACAGTAGGGACAGTTTGCCTCTGTTCCCTGTGTCTGTGGCCTCTGCTGAGGCAGCACAAAGCTGCAGACTGGGATTATCTGAAGCTTTGCTCACTCACATGTCAAGCAGTTGATGCTGGCTGATTCCTTAGCTTAGCCTATTGGCCAGAACTCATACACATGACCTCTTTATATGGCCTAAGTTTTCTTACAGTCTGGTAGCTGGGTTCCAAAGGCAAGTATCCTAACAGAAAAGAGCCAAGTAGAAATATTTTGCATTTTATGATTTAGCCGTGATCTTGAGTTATGCACTGTTACTTCTGCTATATCCTCTAGGTGGATACAGTTACAAGGGTCTGCCCAGATTCAAGGAGAGGGACAGTGGGACCCCCACTCCCCCACCCACACATCTTGGTGGAGGAATATCAGTGGTACATTGAAAGTGTAGCATGTGGGTTGAGTTGGGAGGCAGCCTTTGGAAAATATAGTCTACCATGCTTTTGCATGTCTGTGTTATGTTTATAAGATGTTTTAATTCTTTGTATGTTGTAAACATGACAGTATATTATTTTGTTTTAAGCATATGTCTTATAGTTACCATTTTTTCCACACTCTGTTTCTTTTTGTAGATCCACATTTCCATCTGGTATTATTTTTCTTTTGTGTGAAGAACTTCCATTAACATTTCTTGTAGTAGGAGTCTGCTCATGGTGAATTCTCTCAGCTTTTATTTGTCCAAAAAAGTCTTTGTCTTCATATTTGAAAATGATTTCACTGCATATCGTTAAAAAACAAAATTGATTTTAGTAAATTTGAAGATCTAGTTGGCTTTACTCAACAATTCATGAATCAGGCAGCATCTTATCCAGCAAATAGAATCTCTAAGGAGCTGTACAAAATGAAAGGCTTTTATAAGCAGAAGAAAGGAGAGCAAGGAAGTTATTCTAGCAAAGAGTGGATTGTTTCCGGCAAGGCCACCTTCCTTTGGGGGAAGGCAGGGGTCTGTCAGCCGGATTACCTCACTAGTGCTGACCGGATAATTCCAGATTGACTGGTTAAAGTTTGCATCCCTGAGAGCGGCTGAAACTGCAGTTTTAGTTTAGGTATTAAGTCTTGGTTTGCTGACGTGAGGCTTAGCACAAGTGACTCCATTTTGGGCCTGTTGTCTCTTTTTTAATAGTATAGATTTTATGTTGATTTTTTTTTCTTCAGGATTTTAGGATCCTCCATTTTTTCTTCCCTGCACAATTTCTAATGAGAAGTCTGCTTTCATTTTTATCTTTGTTCCCTTTTGAGTAGTGTGGCCTTTTCCCACTGGATGCTTCAAGTTTCTGTTTTTACCACTGGTTTTTAGCAATTTGATTATGATGTGCTTTGGTGTTTTCTCCTTTAAGTTTCTTTGTGTGGGGCTTGTTGAGTTTCTTGGATCTTGGGTTTATAGTTTTCATCAAGTATGTCAAATTTTCAGCCATTATTTCTTCAAATATTTTTTCCTGCTCTTCTTTCACCCTTTCTGGACTCTAGTTCACCCGTGTTAGATCACTGGATAGTGTCCCCCAGGTTACTGAGGCTCTGTTCTTGTTTTTTTTGTTTTCTTTCAGTCTTTCTCTGTGTGGATAGTTTCTATTCCTGTATCCTCAAGTTCACTGATATTTTCTTCTATGATGTCTTATCTATTATTCCCATTCAGTATATTTCTCATTTCAGGTAGTATAGTTTTTAATCTCTGTAAGTTCCATTGGTCTTTTAAAAAAAGTGTATTTCTCTTCTTTCCGCATCGTGTTCCTATGAACCGTATTTATAATGTCTGTTGCAGCATCTTTGTCTTCTAATTCCATTATGTGTATTTTTTATGGTTCTGTTTTGATGAATTAACTTTTCTTCTGGATATGGGTCATCTTTTCCTGCTTCTTTGTATGACTGGACATTGCGAATTTTACATTTTATGTTTTTGGACACTGAAGTTTGCTATATTCCTTTACACATTGTCATACAGCTAAGTAACTTTTGGATAGGTTTGATCCTTGTGAAGCTTGCTTTTAAGGTTTTTATGGCTGTTCTTGGCTGTGTGTGAGCTCTGGGAATTGTTGGGCTGTGACTTTTTGGTAGTTTGTTCCCTGCCCTTGGGGAGAAGGTTTCACTTGCAAATTTGAGATTCTAGGGAACCACCTTGCAGATCTCCAGAGCTCTCTGTGCTTGCAGCTCCTTGCAGGACTTTGTCCTGCAAATTCTAGCTGCATCACCTTCCCCCAACCCTGTAGTCTCCTCAGTGCAGTCAGACCCCTGCCTTCTGATTCACTGGTCTGTCCCTGCAGTGAGGCCTGGACGTTGCCTCCAGGCAGTAAATTTCATAGAATTTACCCTCTGTTTCCTTTCTCTCTCTCTCTCTCTCTCTCTCTCTCTCTCTCTCGCTCTCTCGCTCTCTCGCTCTCTCGCTCTCTCGCTCTCTCGCTCTCTCGCTCTCTCGCTCTCTCTCATCTCAATGTCTAAAAACTATTTTATGTATTTTGTTTGGTTTCCTAGTTTACAATAGGAGGGCAATTCCTGTAGAAATTACAACTTCATGTTCAGAATTGGAAGTTTTCCTGTTTACATTCTATTAATACTTTCAATGATTTATCAATTTTGTTTGCCATCAGTTCTGTCAATTTTACTTTCTAATTTTCCAGCTTTATTTTTTCCCATATCTAATCTTCTTTTAAAATTGTGGAGATTTACCATTTTAGCCATTTGTAAGTGTACAGTTCTGTGGCATTAAGTACATTCACATTGTTGTGCAACCATCACCACCATCCCTCTCCTGAACTTTTCATCTTCTCAAACAGGAACTACATACCCATTAAACACCTAACTCATGTTCCATCCACCCTCTCCTTAGGCCTTGAAAACCACCATTCTACTTTCTGTCTCTATGAATTTAACTACTCTAAGTACCTCATATAAATGAAATCATACAATATTTGTCCTTTTGTGACTGGCTTATTTCGTTTAGTATAGTGTTTTCAAGATTCGTCCATGTTGTAGCATGCGTCAGAATTCCCTTTCTTTCTTTCTTTCTTTCTTTCTTTTTTTTGGGTGAGGAAATTGGCCCTGAGCTAACATCTCTTGCCTATCTTCCTCTTTTTGCTTGAGGTAGATGGTCCCTGAGCTAACATCCATGCCAGTCTTCCTCTACTTTGTATATGGGATGCTGCCACAGCTTGGCTTGATGAGCAGTATGTAGCTCCACGCCCAGGGTCTGAACCTGTGAACCCTGGGCTGCCAAAGCAGAGCATGCAAACTTAACCACTACACCACTGGGTTGGCCCCTCCCTTTCTTTTTAAGGCTGAATAATATTCCATTGTATGGATGTACCACGTTTTGTTTATTCATTTGTCCGTTAATGGACATGGGTTTCCCCATTTTGGCTATTGCAAATATGGCTGTGAACATGGCTGTACAAATATCTGCTTGAGTTTCTGTTTTTGATTTTTCCCAGCCTTATTTTTGTTTGTTTTTGCTTCTGTTTTTCTTTATATTGTTATTTTGCTTTTATTTTGAATCTGCAGATATATTCTTTCCTTCTTCTTTGCCAATATAATAAAACGAAACATTTCTTTTACAATGTATGTCCTAAAAGTTGAGAGGTATAGTTCTTTTAAAGTTGTAAAACATTTTCATTTATTGCCTACTTTTTAGAGTTTTTAAAGATTTTCAGAGTAAACCAGCTAAACATTTTTGGTTACATTTGTTTGAAAACAGTATGAAACCTTCAATGGCTTTATCTGACTATTTGACAAATTTTCACTTTGGACAATGTGCTCGTAGTGAGTAGTTTGCTGCTCCAATAAAATCCAATTTTCAGATAATTCTGTTTTTGGATTCTGAGCTGTATATCTGAAATCACATTCAAAATTCTTTTGTTCCAGAACATATATACCCATTCTGGTTTGTACGCAAACCACATTTAATTATATATATTTGTGATATGCTTAGATGTAGTATTTGTTTCTATTTTTATAACTACTTTTAAGTTGATCCGTTATAGTGAATTGTAGCTACAAAAAAATACTGTGTAGTAGCAAAAATGCTAATTTAAGAAGTAAATAGTAACATGCAAATAATTTTTAAATATCCTAGCCTGGTTCCTTAGCTCAGCAGTTCTCAGCTAGGATAGTGCTATCTTCTCTGGGGTGGGGGTAGGGGGGCATTTTTGATTGTCACCATACTGGAGCTTATTGCAGGCATTTTGTGGGCAGGGGCTAGGTTTGCTAGATGTCTTACGTTATGCAGGACCATGCTGTAAAATGAATAACTGTTCTGTCTTGTATGATATTTGAAGCTCCTGTAATTACCTAAGTCTAAAATATTTTAATATAAACACAAAGCATTTTTACGTGATGTTAATATACATTTCATTCTATGAATGCAGCTGCCCTGTATGTCAAGGGGTGAGTAATGTCCTTTCATTTAGAGCTTTACCAAGAGTTGTTTACCATTTTTGAAAAATGCATCACAGCTCTACCCCTCATAGCATTTTAGTCACCATTTCACATACCTGATTTGGTCTGTCACGTTCAGGGTGATTCTGTATATTGGTGCAGGCATCTTACTGTATCATGATATCTTCTAGTGTATTCATGCTCAAGTGTTACGTATTGAATAGTGTTTTATTATGAATTAATTTCCTTTTCTTTCTCCTTCATATTATAGTTAGGGCGTTAACATTATGTGGATAGGTAAGTTGTCAATTAATATAATTTCAAGGTAATAAAAGGGACTGTTAAAAGAGTTTATTATAATCAGGAGGTTTTGAGTCTGATAAGCTTGGAGCCACTGAGTTGGTTGAATTACAGCAGAGGGAACTGAGCTGCACAGTCCCTGTGGCACACACGCAGCCTTAAATATCGCTTCAGTATTCATATAATATTACCTTTCAGATATGTGTGAAAATATTATTTTATAAATTTTGCTTGAAAATTAACCACACCATCTGTCTCTTGGCCACTTGATGAATGATTGGGCAATCCTAATGGTCCATGGACTACACTTTGAGAAACAATGCTATATTTCTTATTTTGCTTTTATATATTGACCTTATTACTGTTTTTGCTCTGTCCTCTGCTTTGTCAGATATAATTTTCACTCCCAAGACTGTTTTTTGTTTTAAAATTAAAAAAAAATTTATTAAGGGATATAATTGACATACAACATTGTGTTAGTTTCAGGTGTACTCCGAGACACTCTATTTTAGTTCACTGCTAAAGTCTGCCCTCACCTTTAGTTTACCTTTTGCAAACAGTGTGTTGTTAAATTTAGATTTTAATTCGTTCTGAAATGACTTTTTATAAGGATATCTGATCATTTGCATGTATTACTATAATTTTTTACATGTGAATTATCTAATATCATAATTTCTCAACTGTAGGATGAACTTTTTTCAGTACTTTTAAACATTTTTGATGTGCCTTTGCAGTCCTTAATGGCAAAAGAAATTCGCCACGTACTGGAGGATTACTTTGTACTGCAGATGTCATTGCCTGCGTAGCTATACATTTAGCCATGTGTAGAGGCGTCTTTTCACCCATTTGTCACCTCTATAAATTTATTCGCACTGACAACATTACATGTGGCTGACTTTTTTTTTTTTAAAGATTTAATTTTTTTCCTTTTTCTCCCCAAAGCCCCCCGGTACATAGCTGTACATTCTCAGCTGTGGGTCCTTCCAGCTGTGGCACGTGGGACGCTGCCTCAGTGTGGCTCGATGAGCTGTGCCAGGTCCGTGCCCAGGACTCGAACTGACAAAACAGTGGGCCCCCTGCAGTGGAGCGCACGAACTTAACCACTCGGCCACGGGGCCAGCCCTCTACGTGTGGCTGAATTTTAAGTTAAATGTAGATATATAATTTGTGTTATACTTCTTCAGAAGGAATATGATACAAGGATTATTTTATGTGTAGGAAATAGCCTGTACTAAGACGGGTAATATAATTAAAAGCAATAGAAATAGCTAAATCCTTGGAACACATCGTAGTGTTTGAGAGAGAAGGGAGTTGAGTGTAACTGATTCGTGACTTGTGATGGATTATCACTCAATTGGTAACACCTTAAAAAAAATTCTTCGTGGGGACCGGCCCCGTGGCCGAGTGGTTGAGTTCTCCTGCTCTGCTTCGGCGGCCCAGAGTTTCGCCGGTTCGGATCCTGGGCATGGACATGGCACCACTCATCAGGCCATGCTGAGGCGGCGTCCCACATAGCACAACCAGAGGCAGTCACAACTAGAATCTACAGCTGTGTACTCGGGGACTTTGGGGAGAAGAACTTAAAAAAAAAATTCTTTCTGATTTTTAAAAGAAATTGCTTAACTTTTGGTACTATCTAGTTAAGAAAAAATGAAACGAGTAAAACCATACAAAATTCAGAGGATTCCCAGGTATGCCTCTGTTTGCCTCAGAATTATGCTGTTCAGTTCTAAAGAGAACAAAATTTATGGTTTTTGAAAAGTGACATGTTACCCTGATATGCACAACTGCTGACTGCCACAAGTTCAGGAAAATTGTTAAACTCTGAATTTGAAGAAAGTTTCAATTCAAACTTTGATCAGATTTTGAAGAGGAAAATAGTATGTAATTGTTTTGAGAAGTGTATACTATACCATCATTTTACAATGGATGGCATCTTAAAATGGAAGAAATGAGTTATTTCTGCCTTTTAAATTCTTTCTTCTTTTCAAATATGCCTTTTTCAGGTAGATTATGCCTTACCATTTTGGTTTATTCAGAAAATGACTTTACGTATCAACCTTTTAATAGTTATGTTTGTAATGAGCTTCATATTATTCACAGAATAAAATAAAATGTATAGATTTCGTGGTGATAGACGTGATCTGAGTTTCTCAGTTACACTGTTCCCCCTAGAGGTATGTTTCCCACCCATGGGAATAATAGGAATTCCCTCATGTGTTGTTACACAGGGTTCCTAGGCTCCTTCCCGGGAGTTTCTGATCTACTAAGTCTAGAGCGGAGCCCAGGAATCTAGATTTGTAGGCACCTAGTGATTCTTCCAGGCTAGCTTGGGAAATACTGCTGTAGAGCGGGGCCTGTTCCTGGGGTGCTGCCTAATTTTGACAACTACACAATTTCTTTGCTACAATTTAGGATACATCTACTGTCCTACTTACAGTACTATTTAGAATATTGCTAACATCTTGTAAGTACTTCCTGTGTACAAGATAGAAGGACAGGACAGCAGTTTGGCCTGTAGTCCCCATGCCAAACATTAAATGAGTTGAATTCTCACAACTCTTGGAGGTGTGGGTACTATTATCCTCATTTGGTAAATGAGGATAAATAATTTGTGTAAGGTCTTGAAGCTAGGAAGTGGTGGACCCAGGATTGGAACCCAGGCATCACACTTAACTCGCTGTCGCAGGTCAAAGGCTGAGCTGAGCTGGTTGTGCAGTACGTTGTAGAGCCATGTACGGTTCACTGTGTGTGTGAAGTAAGAAACATGGTAAAACATGAAATAGGCACAGTAAAAGGTTGAATACCTAACAGAATATTGCCTCCTAAGTACGAGGGAGAGTTAGAGTCAGAGCAGAAAACAGCTCTTTTCCAACAGTAACCAATCCTGAAGGGCCACAAAGTGATCACTTAGATAACTATTGATGCTTCTCTAGATTAGCAGTTCTCTAATCTCTAATGAGCCAGTCCCTATACTTTACTGGGAACCCTGAAACCCTTTTATGGGGTCATCAAGCTCAAGCTATTTTTATAACATTACTGAGAAGTTGTACCTTCTGTATGTGAACATTCGTACTGCAGGTACAACTGTGGGTAAAGTACTGGTGCCTAAGCATGAAACAAGGCGGTGGCACCAAAGATAGCCATTGTGTTCTTCACTGCCGCACACACCACAGTTAAAAAACAAAAAAAGGCAGTTTTACTTAAGAATGCCCTTGTTGAAATAATAAAAAGTTTTCCTTTTATTAAATCTTGATACTCAAGCACACATCTTTTTAAAATAGTCCCTGTGATGTAATGGGAAGTACGTATAAGGCACGTCTGCATACTGAAGTACCGTGGTCGTTTCAAGGAGAAGCACTTGGAGGATTGTTTTGAGTTGCATGCTGTCCTGGCAGCCTTTCTCCTGGGACACCATTTTTACTCGAAAGAATAATTGACAGAAAAACTATGGTTTTTCTGATTTGGGTTTGGCAGACATTTTCTCAAAAATGAAAGAGCTGATAGTATTTGTTGCCAGTGATAAAATTTAAGCTTTGCACCTTCCCACTATTTAAAGACCTCTCTGATAAGATCAGTGGTAATGTTAACAAATATGAATTTTTGATATTGAATAATGAAATGTATCAGCATTTTGAAGAGCTGCATAACTCAGTGAACTAATGTTTGCTGAGTAAAAAATCTATTCAAAGTTTAAGATAGACCAATAGATTTTAATGTAACAGAGTATAAAAAGCTCATGGATATGGTTTCAGATCCCATATTGCATGTAACCTTTAAGAAGCTACCACGTGTTGAGTTTTGTTGCAGTGCTGAAGAAGAATATCCACAATTATCTGAAAGGCTATATAACTCCCTTTTTAAACTACAGATTTGTGTGAGGCTGGATTTTCTTTGTATACGTCAACCAGAACAAATTATCATATTAGATGTGAGAATGCAGCTGACTTCTGTTAAACCAGATATTAAAGATATTTGCAAAAGTGTTAAAATGGTGCCGCTCTTCTCACTGTTTTTTTTTGTTTGTTTTGAGAAGGTTATGTTTCATTAAAACATGATGTATGTATGAACTTATTATTTTAAAATAAATATTTTAATGTTCTCAGTTTTAATTCTAATATGATAAATATCAGTAGATAGAATGTACATAAACAAAAGCTTTTTGGGGTTCTAAATAGGAGTCCTGAAACCAAAAAGTTTGAGAACAGCTTCTATAAACACTATGTACATTATTTTACAGTAGTACTGGTTGCATTGTAATTATTCTTGACTTATTTACTGTTTTGAGTCCTTATCCCTTCAGGTCTCTTGCCCAAAATTCTAGAATTGAAACCATTTGGAAAACATGAAAATGTTGGGAACCACCACCCAAAGCCGTGTTCCCAGTCCTTGGAGTTCCCTCTTACCCGTAACTGTTGTACAGCCCTTCTGTTCTTCTTTTTTGTAGCTCAGAACTCTCAGGTATTAGGGATCCAGAGCATATTTTGGAGGGTGCTTTCTGCTCTTCCCTCTTCTCTACCATGTCTGTTATCCTTGCTGCTCCTGTAGTGTAGTTATTGGCCCTCAGTTTAAAATTGAGAGATTGTTCTTCACAGATGTTTTAGGTATCTTTTAAGTTTCATAGTTTATTTCAGATGGTTGGAAGTCTGACTGCTGGTGAGATTTTATTCATTATTTATATCGAGGCAATCCATGGTCTGGTGGGAAAGCCTGAATATTAGGGATAAGGAACTCTGGATTGTAGTCTTGAATCTACTTTTAACCGGCTGTGACGTTTTTTGTTCCCTTGGTTTCCTCACCTTTGAAAGGCAGGTAATAATTACCCACCCCTACTCACACCTTACTCATTCAGCAAATAGTTAATTTTTTTTTTTCATGTGCTTGGTAGAGGACATGCAAAGAGGAGTCGGGCGTGATTCCTGCTCTCAAATAACTTAGGGTCTAGTAGGAGAAGTAGTGTCATTTTTGTCTTGTGTTTTGGTTATTTATGGATATATCTTATTTTAATCATTAGAATTTAACTTTAAGGCAAAATGTTATTTTTATACGCTTAATAATGCATACTATCGGCAGAGCTTTGCATCTGTTAGGCAGAGGAACTATTTCTTAACAGATAATGAGGGACAGGACTAACTTGTTAGGAGATTGGATGATTTTTTATGTTATGATTTCAATGATGTGCTTTTTTTTTTAATCTACCAGAGATTTGATTATGTATTAAGTGTAATATTAGTGTCTTCCTCTGCTGGATAAACCAGGAATCAGTTCTTTGCTATGATGCATATAAATGAAGACATCTTACCTGTGTAGTATCACCATAGGGCACTGTAGTTTACTATAAGAAGGCAAGGATCCACCACAGCCTGGTTAATATGACCAGAAATGTGGCTGCTGACACAGCTAAATGAAATCTAGCCTACATAGGTAACAGTCTCTTCAGGATTGGACTCCAAAAATATTACTCTTTTCTCCTTCCTTTTATTGCCAAAACCCTTCCCAAAGTTCTCCCTTTTGAAAAATTTTGTGCTTTGTCTCCTTCCTTTTTCTTGAATGTTATTGTACAGGAATCAGCAAACTATGGCCTGCAGGCGAAATCCTGCAGATTTGTTTCTGTAAATATAGTTTTATTGTAACATATTTACACAGCCATGCCCATTTGTTTACATGTCATCTATCGTTGCTTTCATGCTATAATGGCAGAGTTGAGTAGTTGCGACAGAGACCATATGGCTTGCAAAGCCTAAAATATTTGCTGTCTGGCCCTTTACAAAAGTTTACTGGCTTCTGCTCCTCAAACTATTTGTGGTAAAGTACCAGTTCCTCCTTCCTTCCTCCCCTCAGTTTGTCCTGAACAGATTTTTTGGTAAAATGTACTAAAAATAAATTACAAGGAAAAAAAATGAAATAAAAACGTACAAAACGCATGCCCCAAATTTTCATGGTTAGAGTCAGCAGACACAAAATTACCAAATTGCTGTAAAGGTTTTGAAACATTTATTCTGTTTTTACTTACCCTGAAGTGGATCAGTTACCGATAGTTTGTGAAACAGCGTCAGTGCTGAACCATATTTGAAATAGCCCTGTTCTAGTAGTCTGTCTGTGACTAGAAAATGCATTTATACAATTTATTGATCCCTTTCCTCGAGTATTTTTGTAGCCCAAATATACTATATATTTGTATATATCTTGTTGAGTATGCCAGAATATTCTGAAGAGATATCCTGAAAGTGATGTGTATCTTCCACTGGTGAGCCGCGTCCGTCATGGATAGTTTGATGTGTTCTTTATCACCTTAAAGACCCTGCTCAATGACTGAGCAGACTTTTTGACTCTGTTTTCCATTGTGTTTAGACTTAACTTAGCTTCCTTATTAATTGGGACAATATGGCTGTGGATATGTGTTCAGAAAGAATTCGTTTAAATCAGTGGTTCCTATAGGATTTCTGTTTCGGGTACTGTTGGGGTTTTTTTGTTTTTTTCTTTTGGTCAAAATACACTATAGACACACACTACTCTCTCTCTCTGTGTATATATAGTATATATCATAATTTTAGTCTCAGTTATTGCTTGAAAAAAGCATTTAGATTCCGTAATCTTTATCTTATTTAGGAAGATATGTTAGCACTTATTTTCATATTTTTGCTTATAGCACACTGTCAGTTTTAAAGGAAACACTAATAGATTATAAAAAGAAACTCGTTCTTAAAAAGTTAAATTTACTATATGATCCTTCAGTTTCACTCCTTCTTGTTTGGCTGCCTGTAAATTCTTGGCTCACATTTGGTTTCCTCTATTGTCTTCTGCTGTGTAGCGTTGCTGTCAATGTCTGATGATATTCTGATAGTCTTTCCATTACAAGTGATGTGATCTTTTTGCCTGGATGCCAGGACTTTTGCTTTTTTAAAAATCCAGTAATTTTGCTAGGATGTGTTGGTCAGAGTTGGTCCGTAGGGGTTGATTGATTCAATATAGAGGTTTTTTTAAAAAAATTTTTATTGAGTTAATGATAGGTTACAATCTTGTGAAATTTCAGTTGTACATTACTGTCTGTCAGTTGTGTTGTAGGTGCACTCCTTCACCCTTTGTGCCCACCCCCCACCCCACCTTTCCCCTGGTAGCCACTAATCTGTTCTCTTTGTCCACATGTTTAAATTCCTCATATGAGTGGAGTCATATAGAGATTGTCCTTCTCTGTCTGGCTTATTTCACTTAACATAATTAAAATTCCCTCAAGGTCCATCCATGTTGTTGCAAATGGGACGATTCTGTTCTGTTGTACGGCTGAGTAGTATTCCATTGTATATGTATACCACATCTTCTTTATCCAATCATCTATTGATGGGCACTTAGGTTGCTTCCACATCTTGGCTATTGTAAATAATGCTGCAGTAAACATTGGGGTGCACAGGACTTTTGGAATTGCTGACTTCAAGCTCTTTGGATAGATACCCAGTAGTGGGATAGCTGGGTCGTATGGTAGTTCTATTTTTAATTTTTTGAAGAATCTCCATACTGTTTTCCATGGTGGCTGCACCAGTTTGCATTCCCACCAGCAGTGTATGAGGGTTCCTTTTTCTCCACAACCTCTCCAACATTTGTTACTATTAGTTTTAGATATTTTTATCATTCTAATGGGTGTAAGGTGATGTCTTAGTGTAGTTTTGATTTGCATTTCCCTGGTGATCAGCGATGATGAACATCTTTTCATGTGCCTATTGGCCATCCGTATATCTTCTGTGGAGAAATGTCTGTTCATGTGTCCTGCCCATTTTTTGATCAGGTTGTTTGATTTTTTGTTGTTGAGTTGTGTGAATTCTTTATATATTATGGATATTAAGCCTTTGTCAGATGTATGACTTGCAAATATTTTTTCCCAGTTAGTGGGTTGTTTTTTTGTTTCAATCCTGTTTTCATTTGCCTTGAAGAAGCTCTTTAGTCTGATGAAGTCCCATTTGTTTATTCTTTCTATTGTTTCCCTTCTCTGAGAAGACAAGGTCTGAAAAGATCTTTTCAATACTGATGTCAAAGAGTGTACTGCCTACATTTTCTTCTAGAAGCCTTATGGTTTCAGGTCTCACCTTTAGGTCTTTGATCCATTTTGAGTTTAGTTTGGTGAATGGTGAGAAAGAATGGTCAATTTTCATTCTTTTACAGTGGCTTTCCAGTTTTCCCAGCACCATTTGTTGAAAAGACTTTCTTTTCTCCATTGTATGCCCGCAGCTCCTTTGTCAAAGATTAGCTGTCCATAGATGTGTGGTTTTATTTCTGGGCTTTCAGTTCCATTCCATTGATCTGTGCACCTGTTTTTGTACCAGTACCATGCTGTTTTTGATTACTGTCGCTTTGTAGTATGTTTTGAAGTCAGGGATTGTGATGCCTCCCGTTTTGTTCTTTTTTCTCAGGATTGCTTTAGCAATTCGGGATCTTTTGTTGCCCCATATGAATTTTAGGATTCTTTGTTCTAATTCTGTAAAGAATGTCATTGGGATTCTGATTGGGATGGCGTTGAATCTGTAGATTGCTTTAGGTAGAATGGACATTTTAACTATGTTTATTCTTCCAATCCATGTACATGGAATGTCTTTCCATCTTTTTATGTCATCATCCATTTCTTTCAGAAAGGCCTTGTGATTTTCATTATATAGGTCTTTCACTTCCTTAGTTAAAGTCACCCCGAGGTATTTTACTCTTTTTGTAGCAATTGTGAATGGTATTGTGTTCTTGAGTTCTTTTTCTGTTAGTTCGTTATTAGAGTATAGACATGCTACTGATTTATGTAAATTGATTTTATACCCTGGAACTTTGCTGTAGTTGTTGATTACTTCTAAAAGTTTTCCAATGGATTCTTTGGGGGTTTCTATATATAAGATCATGTCGTCTGCAAACAACGGGAGTTTCACTTCTTCCTTCCCTTTGGATTCCTTTTATTCCTTTTTCTTGCCTGATTGCTCTGGCCAGGACCTCTAGTACTATGTTAAATAAGAGTGGTGGTAGAGGCCATCCTTGTCTCGTTCCTGTTCTCAGGGGGATGGTGCTCAGTTTTTGCCCATTGAGTATGATGTTGCCTGTGGATTTGTCATATATGGCCTTTATTATGTTGAGGTAGTTCCCTTCTATGCCCATTTTGTTCAGAGTTTTTATCATAAATGGCTGTTGGATCTTGTCAAATGCCTTCTCTGCATCTATTGAGATGATCGTGTGGTTTTTATTCCTCAGTTTATTGATGTGGTGTATCACGTTGATTGATTTGCAGATGTTGAACCATCCCTGTGTCCCTGGTATGAATCCCACCTGATCATGATGTATGTATGATCCTTTTGATGAATTGCTGAATTCTGGTTGCCAAAATTTTGTTTAGAATTTTTGCATCTATGTTCATCAGTGATATTGGCCTGTAGTTCTCTTTTTTCTTGCTGTCCTCGTCAGGCTTTGGTATCAGCATGATGTTGGCCTCGCAGAATGTGTTAGGAAGTGTTCCATCTTCCCTAATTTTTTGGAATAGCTTGAAAAGGATAGGTATTAAATCCTCTCTGAAAGTTTGGTAGAATTCCCCAGGAAAGCCATCTGGTCCTGGGGTTTTATTCTTTGGGATGTTTTTAATTGCTGTTTCAATCTCTTTCCTTGTGATTGGTCTGTTTAAATTGTCTGCTTCTTCTTGAGTGAGCTTTGGGAGATTGTAGGAGTCCAAGAATTTATCCATTTCCTCTAGGTTATCCATTTTGCTGGCATATGGTTTTTCATAGTATTCTCTTATAATCCGTTGTACTTCTGCAGAGTCTGTTATTTCTCCTCTTTCATTTCTGATTTTGTTTATTTGAGCTTTCTCCCTTTTTTTCTTTGTAAGTCTGGCTAGTGGTTTGTCAATTTTATTTATCTTCTCAAAGAACCAGCTCTTTGTTTCATTGATCCTTTCTACTGCCTTTTTCATTTCAATAGCATCTATTTCTGCTCTGATTTTTATTCTCTCCTTCTGCTGACTTTGGGCTTTGTTTGTTCTTCTTTCTCTAATTCAGTTAGGTGTAGTTTAAGATTGCTTGTTTGGGATTTTTCTTGTTTGTTAAGATGTGTCTGTATTGCAATGAATTTTCCTCTTAATACAGCTTTTGCTGTATACTATATGAGTTGGTAGGGCATGTTATCATTTTCATTTGTCTCCAGGTATTTTTTTATTTCTTCTTTAATTTCTTCAATGATCCATTGCTTGTTCAATAGCGTATTTAGTATCCACATCCTTGTGCCTTTCTCAGCTTTTTTCTTGTAATTAATTTCTAGCTTTATAGCATCATGATCAGAGAAGATGCGTGTTATTATTTCAATTCTTTTAAATTTGTAGAGGCTTGTCTTGTTTCCCAGCATATGGTCTATCCTTGAGAATGTTCCATGCGCACTTGAGAAGAATGTATATTCTGCTGTTTTTGGATGAAGTGTTCTGTATGTGTCTGTTAAGTCCAATTGTTTTAGCTTTTCATTTAGCTCCTCTATTTCCTTGTTGATTTTCTATCTGGATGATCTGTCCATTGATGTGAGTGGGGTGTTGAGGTCCCTTACTATTATTGTATTATTTTTAACATCTTCCTTTAGGTCTGTTAATAGTTGCTTTATGAACTTTGGTGCTCCTGTGTTGGGTGCATAGATATTTATAAGCGTTATTTCTCCTTGATGAAGTGTCCCTTTGATCATTATATATTGGCCCTCTATGTCTCTCTTTACCTGCCTTATCTTGAAATCCGTTTTGTCTGATATAAGTATTGTGACACCTGCTTTCTTTTGCTTGCTATTAGCTTGATCTATTGTCTTCTACCCCTTCACTCTGAGCCTGTGTTTGTCCTTGGGGCTGAGGTGTGTTTCCTGGAGGCAACAGATTGTTGGATCTTGTTCTCTAATCCATCTTGCCACTCTGTGTCTTTTTATTGGAGAGTTCAATCCGTTTACATTGAAGGTGATTATTGATGCATGAGGGCTTAATGCTGTCATTCTGTCGCTCGTTATCCGATTTTCCTGTGTTACCTTTGTTTCTCGTCCTGTGTGTTTTAGCCTACCCATTGACTTCTGCTGAATTTCTTATGCTGGGTTTCTTAGATTTTTCCTTATTTATGTTTTGTGTCTCTGTTCTGTTTTTTAGTTTAGTGCCTACACTGAAGTTTGTATTTAGAATCTCGTGTATAATATAGTCCATTTTCTGGTGGTCTCTTACTTACTTGGCCTAAACTGATTTAGTCCCTTTCCTCTTCCCCTCCTAAATTATTATTTTCATCTCTTATTCCAACTCGTGTTATGAGTTTGTGGTTAGAGTGATATGATCGTCTTTGCTTCCCTTTATCCTAATGCTATAGTTGAGTATTTGCTATCCTATTCTGATTCTCCCTGTTTGTCTCCCTACTCTGTGGTTTGTGACCCCTTTCTCCCTTTGAGCCTTCTTGAGGATTTCTTGTAGTGGAGGTCTTTTGGTTACAAATTCCCTTAACTTTTGTTTTTCTGGAAAAGATTTAAGTTCTTCCTCATATGTGAAGGATATTTTTGCTGGATAGAGTATTCTTGGCTGAAGATTTTTATCTCTTAAAGTTTTGAATATGTCATTTCATTCTCTCCTAGCTTGTAAGGTTTCATTAGATAAATCCACTGAAAGTCTGATAGGAGTTCCTTTGTAGGTTATTTTCTTCTCTCTTGCTGCCCTGAGTATTCTTTCTTTGTCATTCATTTTTGCCATTTTTACTACTATATGCCTTGCAGTAGGTCTTTTTACATTGACAGATCTAGGAGATCCAAAAACTTCCTCCACACACATTTCTCCCTCAATCCCTAGATTTGGGAAGTTCTCTTCTATAATTTCATTAAGCACACTTTCTGCTCCATGTTCCTTTTTCATGCCCTCAGGGATTCTGATAATTCTTAAATTGGATTTCCTCATTGAATCCGCTATTTGTCTGAGATATTCTTCATTCTTTTAAATTCTTAGTTCTCTTTCTTCCTTTGTGTGGAGCCATTCAACCTGTCTATCTTCGATTATGCCAATTTGCTCCTCTGTGGTGTCTATACATGCATTCAGGGAATCCGTATTCTGTTTTATCTGATCCATTGTATTTTTCATCTCTAGTATTTCTGATTGATTCTTCTTTATACTTTCAATCTCTTGTGAAGTAACTCCAGAACTCGTTGACTTGTTTCTCTATATTTCTCTTTACCTCATTGAGTTTTTTGATGATATCTACTCTGAACTCATTTTCACTTAGTTTACCTATTTCCAAGTCCTCAGGACTTAATTCTGTGTTTTTATTGTTTTCCTTCTGGTCTGGAGCTTTTATAAATTGCTGAATGATAGAGGAGCGGTTTTTGCACATGATGGTATTATTTGGTTGCAATTACAGCCTGTTGCCACTACATGGGGGTCGAGAGCCATGCATTCTGAGCCCTCCACCTTCAGCCACAATGGCACCGCACAGCGTGGGTTGGGAGAGGAGGGGCACTTTCTCTCCTGTGCCAAACTGGATTCCAATCAGCTCTCACTCTCTGGTTTCCCCGGGGCCCTGGCTTGATGGGGTCCCTGCATACAAAAGCTTTCCTCTGTTAGCAGATTTCCACTGCACGGGTGGTGGGAGTCCTGGATGATCCCACAGACACACAGCCCCTCCTTCGTTCCTTCCCCCACCTGCGGCAGCGATCCGAGTCTCTAGGGGAGGGAGCAAAGTTCTCTCTTACCCCGTTCCAGCTCCTCCCAGGGGGGCTCCAGCCTCCGCCCTCCATCGTCATTTGGCTGCTGTGGGTCTCTGACAATCTCTGTATTAGTTGAAATTCAGTTGTTCCGTTTTGGTTGTAGTTTGGAGGGGAGAGAGTCCCGGGTGAGCTCACCCTGCCATGTCACTGATGTCACTTCCTAGAGTTTCAGTTTTTTAAAAATTTCATCAGAGTTTTCATAAATTATGGTTTTTCTTATGTATTCCATTGCTTTGATTTTCTTCTTTGTGGTATTATGTCATTTTCTTAAAAATTTTAAGCTGATTTTGAAATGTAGTTTTCATCTGTTTTAGAGGCACGTTTTTCTGGTAGGCTTTAGCTGTCTTTAGAGACGCTATCTGCCTTCTCCCCCTTTTTCTTATAATGACTTTGAGATGTTACCAGAATGCTTTTCCTTGCTTATTTTTAAGTGAAATTAATTTTCCTGAACTGTTAGAAAAAAAGGGTGAGTCATAAAAGCTCTTCTTGCTTCATGGTTCTAGAGCTCCCTCTTCTGAATTTTCTGGTCAGAAGGAGCAGAGAGAAGCCTTGTACTTTGACACATCTGGCCCTTACTCCTCCCAGTTCTGTATCTGGGCCGCCTTCTTCCTTTACCTCTCTTGTCTCTGTTCTGCTTAATTTGGATTCTGTTCCCAGTATTTTCTCCTCAGTACAAGGCTTTGTCCTGGAAGGGAGCTTCAGATGGTTAGCTTCGAGTTCGTAGGGCCCAGAGTACTCTCCTGCCAATGGCTAAAGTCCCCTTGCACTCATCCACAAGTTGGAATGTGCAGAACGCCTTGTAGTTTCAACAGGTGTTCTCAGTTTGGCCTACTGCACTTTCCAGTGAGTACCTGTTGTCTCTTTTGGGGTTTTCCTAGTTTCAGATTTGTTAAATACCCTGTTGCTTCCCTCTGCTTCTTCTCACACAAATAGTAATTCCACCTGAGTCTTTAGCAGTCACTACTTTGTCCCCACTTGCCTGTATTTGAATTTCTTGGGGATACTTTATCAGTTAGTTTTGTTGCAGGTGCAGATTTTTGGTTTTGCTATGCAGATTGCTCAATCTGTTTTTGTGGGAGAATTCAAAACCAACTGTGCCTTGACTGTTGCCATCATTCTAGAGTTCTGTCCCATAATTATTTTCTTAAATATTTATTTTTGAGGAGCAAAGTGGCAAAAATTGAGAATGATAATGTTTTTGTTTTTTAATTTCAAATGCGCATGTAGTCTAACACAATATAGTGGAAAAGCTCTGCTGTGATATACTGTCTTGATCCATTAGAAGTACCAAACAGTCATTATTTCACTTTGAAAACATGTTTAGTCTGTGTTTATATGATCAGCAAACTTCATAATATGCTCCTGGACTATTCTAATTTGAGAACAATTAGATAATTTAAATATGTATTTTGTAATTATTTATAACGGTAGAAAGGGAGGTAAATGGAAGAGAAATTAAGTTAGAAAAATTTTCTCTTTGTAGCTACACCTTAATAATGATAACTTCAAATGAGTCCTTGGATGGTAGAATACAAGTGATTAGTTTACTATTAACCATATTTATTTATGTTTCTTAGTAGTCTGGTCTTAATACATCCTAACAAAATGATTTTTAGCAAAGTACTTTTGATCCATTATTTAGGATACATTTGTTCTAGAAGGACTTCCTTTGGAATTGACGTCAATATCTGATCTTTAAATACCTAGGTTTATCTCAGTACTGTTCCAAGGAAAACAGTTTACTTCATCCACTTTTACTTAATTAGTATATCTTCAGCTACAGTTAACAAAAAAAAAATCCTGAATTGACTGGATTAATTCATAAGGACAGGGATTTTTTTTTTGAGTAAGATTAGCCCTGAGCTAACTACTGCCAGTCCTCCTCTTTTTGCTGAGGAAGCCTGGCCCTGAGCTAACATCGTGCCCATCTTCCTCTACTTTATATGTGGGACGCCTACCACAGCATGGCGTGCCAGGTGGTGCCATGGCCGCACCTGGGATCCGAACCGGTGAACCCCAGGCTGCCGAGAAGCGGAACATGCAAACTTAACTGCTGCGCCACCTGCCGGCCCCAGGACAGGGGTTTTTATCTGTTGTGTTCATTGCTGTATCTCTAGTCCATACTTAGGAAACATTTGAATAAATGAAAATATCTGAAATATTTCAGTAAGTAAATAGATGAAAAGGTTATCTCCGCAGCAGTGATTGGGCAGCTCAGTGATAGGATCAAGGGCCCATGTTCCTTCCATTCTGCTCTACTCTCTTCAGCATATCTGACTCATCTGTAGGCTTGCTGCTCTATTCTTTGCAAGATGGCTGCAACATTTTCTAGACATCACATCCTCGAGACCACATCCAGAGACAGAAAAAAGAACCTTCTCTTCCTATATATGTCTTTTTCTTTTTTTTTTTTTTTTTAAGATCAAGGGAAACTTTTTCCTCCCGTCTCATTGCCCAGAATTGCATCATAAACCTAAGCCAGATCGCTACCAAGGGGACTGGAATCTCCAGGATTTGCTTAGATATGTGCTGTCCAGTTGGATAGTCACTAACCCCATGTGGCTGTTTAAATTTAAATTCATTAAAATTAAATAAAATTACAGATTCAGTTCCTCAGTCGCACAGCATTTCAAGTGCTACCTTATTGGCCAGTGCAGATACAGAATGTTTTCATCATCACAGAAAGTTCTGTTGGATAGCGTTGGCGTACATTGATCATGATTCACCCTCTGGGCCTTTCAGAATTACACTCAGTATTAAGCCTGGACTTCTCTTGGCTGCCTTCCAGCTCTCCCAGGACATCTACGTGGTGAATAGGCACAATCTCTGAAGTGGCTCCACTCTGGTGTGGGTCTTGGGCTTCAGGCACACCTACACTCCTTGGCATGAGTGACATATTTCCTTCATGTATGAAAAAGAGTAAGGTTGTTTTGCTGCTTGAAAGAGGACTGAACACGTTTCTGGAGCAAATACTGTTTTACTTGAGACCGATAATTTTATTTGAAGATTAAGCTTAAAATTAAGAAATGGCAGAAGCCTTTGACTTACCTAACAAAAATTGGTTTATATACATTTGTCACTTTCTAATTGGGTAGTTGAAAAATGCCAGTAAACCACGTTATTTCTGTTAATTTATGTGCTATCCAGGAGCTCTTATAATGGAGATCTACTTCATAAGTTATTAGAGCTGTGAATGTGGATGTGGGTTGAGGTGTTTTGGTGCTTTCCATCACATAAATATCATTTTTTACTCTGCTGTTGCTCATCATGGTGGCAGAAAGGATATAATCATTGATGGTCTCCTTTACTTTCCTAGTTGCTCTTGCACTTTCTGGGGTCTTGTGATCATTTTACACAAAGAGGAGGAACAGTGGCTGGAAGGATACTGATTCCCTCTCCTCTTTCCTACATGCTAGAGGTAGGGTCAGGGAAGCCCTGCATGCTTCTCTCTCCCTTTCTCTCCCCTTGTGGAGGGTCATCACCAAACAGTTAACATGCATGTATACTGATAATCCTGACTTGACATTTCATCCAAATAAGCAGCTTGAATATCATAAGTGTGACAGTGTTCTTATTATCGCTCTGTTTCTCTCAGTTGAGCAGGTTTTGCTTATACTGAAAACAAAATGCCATATTTTGGAAACAGTTTGACAATCGCTATTATTTAAAAGGAATAGGAATAACAGAAAGTTTAGCTTTTCATTGTCAGTAACCTTTGCAGAGTTCTATAGTTTAATGATGCTTAGACTTTGGGGCATTCAGGCTGACTGAATTTTAGATTGACTTAATTAACAGCCATTTTTGTTTGAGTCTTTTAGAAAATCGTTTTAGTATTAGTAGGGTACTTTCTTGCCTTGATAAAACATACTGAATGCAATTTAACATTTATTTGACTGTTAAGGCTTTGGTAGCACCTCTGACTCTTGCCCATCAGTTACTGTTTTACTGATTGACAGGTGTAGAGGCTGTAAGAGAGGTGACCACACAGCACACCACCCCTGGTTAAAAAAAAAATCTGTGCTGTCTGCTTGCATACTTCTCCAGTTTATGTTAGCAGGACTAGATTTACTTAAATCTGACTATTGGAGTGTAATTTTACAAGCACCACCAAAACTTACTAGTTTCTTCAGCATTCTAAAGCAGTTTAGGGGTGGATGGACCATGTTTACAAAATTAATACCCTCCCACTGAATGCTGAGAATTATTCTGGCGCTAGATGGTGAAACATTGGCTTTATCTGAGCTTTGGTTTCCTCTGCTCCCCTCACAGGAGGCTCTTACACGTATTATCACCTTTAATCCTCACAGAGCTGTCAATGAAGGGTAAATTGGTAGCTTGCACAAACCATGAGGAGCTCATTTGGGTAGCTCAGTTTTCATCTGTTTGAGGAAAACTGTCATTGTGTTTTATTTTTTTCTGGGTGTTTTTTGTTGGCGGTGGTGGCGGGGTTTTTTGTTGTTGTTATTGTTCTGTTCTTTCAGATACAAATTCATCTCCTCACCAGCTTTCATAATGCCTTCAGTAGTTTTTCTGAAAAGCCGTGTAAATGTGATTTTCATCTAAAACAGTGGTTTTTGAAGTGTAGTCCCTGTACTATCAGCATCTACATTGCTTGGGAACTTTTTAGAAATGTAGACTCTTGGCTGTGCCCCAGATCTACTCAACCAGAAACTCTGGGGTGAAGCCCAGCAGTCTGTGTTTTAACAAATCCTCCAGGTGATTGGGATGCACCCTCAACTTTGACGGATCTGGAAGATCCGTGAATTTCATCACTTAGGACAAACTCTGAAACTTTCTTTCCATGTGCTTTGATTTGCATCTTCTTTCCTACATTAGTCTTAAAATGATATCAAAAGCATCAGGAAATATGACAATTTGTATTACAGTTTTTTACTTTGCTACTATTGTGTACATTTTTAAAGTTAAAATATTTTTTAATGTTTGGTGTCAGGTATTTGTTCTTATGATTTCTTTGTTTCTTTTTTGCTGAGGAAGATTTGCCCTGAGCTAACATCTGTGCCAGTCTTCCTCTATTTTGTATGTGAGTCACTACCACAGCATGACCTAGGAACCAAACCTAGGCTGCTGAAGTGGAGCACACTGAACTTAACCACTAGGCCATGGGGCAAGAACCTGTTCCTGTGATATTTTAATGAGTAAATGCAATTCCTTTGGGCAGATAAAAATGTCATTGTAGGGGCCAGCCCGGTGGCATAGTGGTTAAGTTCGCACATTCTGCTTTGGTGGCCTGGGGTTCGCTGCTTCAGATCCCGGGTGTGGACCTTCACACTGCTTGTCAAGCCATGCTGTGGCAGGCGTCCCACATAGAAAGTAGAGGAAGATGGGCACGAATGTTAGCTCAGGGCCAGGCTTCCTCAGCAAAAAGAGGAGGATTGGCGGCAGATGTTAGCTCAGGGCTAATCTTCCTCAAAAAAAAAAAAGAATTTTATTTCCGACACAGGAGTTCTCTGCCTTTAGATGTGATATACTCCTGGAGACTTATGAATAAAAAATCCTTACTATATACAGACACTTTCCTTCATCTCCTCATTCTCTCTCAGGAGAACACTGGATGAGCAAATCTGGTAGTGATAAAGAATATGTCTTTAATAGAAAATGTCAAATTGGCATGCAAATATTTGTGATAAACTGGGAGTTCCCTGTGTTGTTTGTCTTAGCTCTTTATCCAGAAATACAGCTATGCACTTTGCATGCCAGAGTGCATAGGACCACAGGTCCAAACAGTTTGCCCAGGCACTGTGGGGTACCCCAACAAACTCACATGGACATCACAGGATTTTTTTTTTTTTGAGGAAGATCAGCCCTGAGCTAACATCCATGCCCATCCTCCTCTACTTTATATGTGGGACGCCTACCACAGCCTGGCTTGCCAAAGCGGTACCATGTCTGCACCCGGGATCCGAACCGGTGAACCCTGGGGCCCCGAAGTGGAATGTGTGAACTTAACCGCTGCGCCACTGGGCCAGCCCCACACAGGATATTTTTAATTTTCCAGGGAAATATAGTGACATCTGTCAGACTTCACGCACACTGTTAGCTCAAGGTAGTTCACAAGTCAGCATTAAATCACTACATTCCTTTTGATATGATGTCATATTTTTGTAAAGCTAGAATTTTGGCCATTGTCATGAATAAAGCAAGCACTGTATGAAAATCAATGTGAAACAGAAATTAAGGGTGGCAGTATCCAATTTGATTCTAAGAATCAGAAGTTGAGAAGTTGTAGAGTACCCAAAGGGTGCTCAGTTAAGTTGTTAAGACATAAATACTGAGTTTGGATCTAACAGAACTGTCAGGCATTTCTTTTGGCCTAGCGCATACCGTGAAAAAATGACCGAGGTTATAAGGGAGTCATGACCTGAGAAAGTTAGGAACCTCTGGGGTAGGCTAAATTTTTTTGGTAACTTGCAGTTTGGACTTTAGGAATGGTAAAAAGTTGTACCAGAAATGGAAAGGAAAAAGGCCAGGGAATTATAAACATCACAGTGGAGGAGAAGGCAGTGTGTGGTTATGGTATAAAGTCTCTAGGGCCATAGGCTTTGGTTTCGAGTCCTAGTTCTTTGGCTAACTATGATTGTGGCCAGGAAATTAACTTTTCTAGACCTACTTTATCATTCATAAAATAGGAATGATAAGACCTCATAAGGATTAAATGAGATATTATAGGTAAATGTGCTTTATAGAATTTAAAATTCTGTCTAGGTGTGGTTGGGCTGAATAGTGGCTCCTCAAATATGTTCATATCCTACTTCCTGTTACCATGAATATGGTAGAAGAGACTTTGCAGGTTTGATTAAAGAACTTGAGATGGGGAAATTACCCTGAATTATTTATCCATCTGGACCTAATATAATCACAAAGGTCCTTAGAAGAGGGAGGCAAGAGATCAGAATGAATAATAGTAGGAGATTTCATGATGGAAGCAAGAGGTTGGAGTGACGTGATGAAGGGAACATGAGCCAAAGAGTACAGGCAGGCCTCTAGAAGCCAAAAAAGGCAAGAAAACTAATTTTCCCCTCAGAGCCTCCGGAAGGAACCAGCCCTGCCAACACCTTGATTTTTAGCCCCGTGAGACTGTAGATTTATGACCTCCAGACTGACAAGAGAGTAAATGTGTCTTGTTTTAAATCACTAAGTTAGTGGTAATTTGTTACAGTAGCAATAGAAAACTAATATAGTGTGTTAGCTCAAGTTGAAAAGGGGGACGTTTCTTTAAGAAACCATTAATCCTTTGTGAAAAGACTCGAAGTTCTTTTTCATAATGTGAAGTCTGGAATAGTAGGAGTTGGCTTTTTAGACTTCCCTGCACTGTGGCATACACTTTCATGTGTGGATGTGTTGAGATTTCCTTTGGCCTTACCACTCAGGTGGCTCTAGAGACTGAGTAAGTAATTAGATTTGAAAGGGTCAGTGGGGAGGACTCATAAACCTCTGAAACCTATAAGATAAGAGTGTCTCCAGAGGGCTTAATTTAATGGAAAGGGTTCCAGGAACTGAGTTCCCTTGGCAGCTCCTGGAGTTGTCCTTTACCAATCATCCATCATATTTCTGAAGCTAACTTAGTCCAGCAAGTTACTTTAGAACAGTTTCTCCAAGCCTAATATATTTTAAATTTGCACGCCAAAGGGTAGTATTTCAGAAGCACTCTGAACTGCAATCTTCGAGTTTTCTGTGGCCAGGTGATCCAGCTGAGGGAAGCATCTGACCAGTGTCTACCTGTATGTATCTGTTATACTGTTAGGAATGCTGTTTTTATTGAGACCTTATCAACATCCTTTCAGTCCTAGATTTTCAAATAAAAATATTTCACATTAGAAGTATGGATTGATAAAGCAGCAGCTGTCACAAAGAAGTGGTAAGGCTTGAGGACATGAAAACTTTAGGAGGAGAGTATGTGTGAGTTTTAGAGCCTGTAACCCAGAATTGTTTTGAGGAGTCTCACCTAAATAGGATTTTCCTAGTCCCAAAAGATATAGACCACATGTATTATTCACTAGTTAAACCAGTTCACAGCTAACTAGAGTGTATAAGCCAGACATTTTTTTGGCCATATTCTCACATGCCACATGCAAAAATCATATGGCATATGTTGGTCTCTGTCTTTTAGAGCAATTTGGATTTGCTAAGTCAAATTCATCATTTTACCTGTGTTTGCTATAAATTGGTAACCTAACTGCCCCAGATCTTTTCAGCAGTTACTCGGGTAAGCGATCACCCATTTCAGCTGCCTCTCTGGTGGCTCGTTAATCCATTAGTAGCTACTTAAACAGTAGCTGAGGAAACTCTCCTGCCAGTTGGCTACAACATTGTAGAAGTTGGTACAAATTACATGAAATCATTTTTTGCCTTTAGAAGACTGATTTAGATGGTTTGATGAACAATCCAGCTTTTTAGAGTTGATGATCCCATCTCTGCTAACATTGTTAGAGGGAAGAGGAGAGGATCAGGAGTATATTGTAAGTTTAGCTTTAGTTTTACTTTTACTAATGTAAGGACATTTACGTAGTAATCAAGTTTGTATTGCATCCTGGGCCCTGAAAGATGGTTAAAAAAAGAGAGAGAAAAATTGAGTGTTATATAAATCGTCCCTAGCTTGCTCGTTTTTTTGGACATCAGTATTATTACACATAGAAGTGATACAGAGTAGTTTGTGCACAATTTTTTAAAGATTTTTTTCTTACTATTAGCTTACTTTCTTTACTATTTCCTTTTATACTTCAGATATAATGAGATGCACTAAAAGAGCAGTAATTTAAAGCACTTGTGAGAAACTTAGCGCCTTTCTTTTGGTAACCTTCTGGGTTTAATTGTGACCCTTGAAAATGAGACAATCAAAAATTAGTTATGAAAATTATAAATTTGGCTTCCTTTAATCAGATATATAGACTAATTCCACAAGTCTGTGTAAAATATGTAGATGATTAAAGTAGTATAGCAATTCTAAAATAATACTTGTTTATAAGCTACCTCACTTTGGTAGGGGGCAAGTAAATTATTTAAAATAAACTCTTGCCATTCTCTTAATGGTACCACTATTCTCAGTCATTCAGACTGTACAAAAAATAGTGTTCATGTCCCACTCCACCTCTCTGATCCCACTCTCCCGTGTTGAAAGACTTTAATATGAGGCCTTAGTTCTGTGAGTATGAGAATAGTTGTGGATTCATGCCTCCCTGTAGTCCTCAGCCCACTCCAGGGCTTTAGGGTCCAGTGGCTGTGATTTGGCCTGTTTTCTCTGACTCTCTCCTTGAGATTTATATATCCAGATCCTGGTGTATTTGAAAGTGGCCACTGGAGAAAATGAGGTTAGACACTGCAAGTAGAACATTGCTTACAGTGCCAACTGGAGCAGCCTTGAGATTCTCTGTCAAGGCAGTGCTAGTAATGTTCTTTCCCTTTAATAGATTCTGGCTGCACTGTTCATCAGGAGATGCTCAGTAAGCTATGTCAGAATCTACTCTTGTACACATGCACCACCTAATGCCATTCCAGTGTTGATGAACAGGAACAAGACTGGTTTGGTTTGGGTTGAGTTGGTATGGTTTGCATAATGCCTTTCTTCTCCTTTGCTGTCACCAGACATTCAAATGCTTATAAAAATCGCTCTCTATGGGGCCAGCCCCGTGGCCTAGTAGTTAAATTCAGTGCACTCCACTTCTGCTGCCTGGATTTGGTTCCCTGGTACGGACCTACACCACTCAGCAGCAGCCATGCTGGGACAGTGATCCACATACCAAATAGAGGAAGTTTGGCACAGATGTTAGCTATGGGCCAAATCTTCCTCAGGCAAAAAGAAGAAGATTGGCAACAGATTTAGCTCAGGGCGCATCTTCCTCAGCAAAAACAAAAGAAACAAACAAAAAACTCACTCTCTACCCAAACCAGAGATTATCCCCTTTATCTCGGCAGTTAAGATGAACACAGTTCATATTCATTGTGGCATTTTAAAAGTAAGGGTACACACTCAAGGTGATTATCATATGTAAGTACAGGAGAACAGGAAGACCAGTGCTCTGCTGTGCAACATTAATTATGAATATTGGCACTATTTTTTTTATTAGATTAAAAGCCAGTCCAAATGGCTAAATACCTTAAAAATAAACCTAATCCGTATTTCCAGCCTCCCGAGAGGGACTAACAAAATTGGTTTTTTTCTTTCTCTCTAGTTAATGTTGAAATCAAGGCTATATCTTCTTTTCTTTAGGTTAATTTTGTTTGCTTGAATCTCCTTTTCTCCATTTTCCTTTCGTTGGTTCTGTGCGTAGTGAAGCTTGAGGCTATTGGTGCAGGTATTCAGTTACATAAAACTTCATTTATTTGTGTTTATAAGTCAGAATCCTATTTCACTTCTTCCTGAGCCTGAAGGGAAATCATAGAAAGTCTATTGAGATTTAGATTGTAAACACACTACTTAATTACTGCACAAGCTTAACCACAGAGTTTGCTGTCACAATATAAATACTCAGATGAGGGCCTGAAAGAAACCTCCGCACTTAACACTCACATGAACTAACTCTCTTGGGTTTTCTATTCCTGCCCTTCATCTGGCAAACAAAAATACGGAATCTGTTCCAAGAGCCTCTGTGGAACTGGTTTAGAAACTTTATAAATGCTTCAACTAAGTGCTCAAAACTCTTCTACTTCCATTCTGTTTTGCCAGCTTTCTCCAAGCCATTTTTTTAGAAACAAAAATTAGTTCTTTTTAATAACTGTTATTATATTCTTAACACATTTTACCTAATTTGTTGCAAGTTTTAAAAACTCCAATTTTAAGACTTGTTTCTCTTTCTATTCTTAAGTAATATACACTAAATAAACAAAACATCCCTGGCTCAGTATTTTATTCTGCAAAGCCTTTAGAGGATAAAACATGTTCAGGCTTTAGAATTCCAAGACAACTATTTTAAATGGAAATAGCAGCTGTGTAAGTAAACCAGAGACTGTAGGTTATTTCATCAATTTAAAACAGTAAAATTCCATTGCTTTTAATAGAATTAAAAATCTATATGAAGAGCTCAGTGTATATCTTTGACAAAATTGACACACTAAACAATTGTGCCATCCTGTGCATGCATTTGAAATGAATTTATGAAATTAGAAAATTATTTTATCAATCCCCTTAGAGTGTCCCTACTTTTCAGTTATTCAGTCATTCAAAATATTTACTGAGCTCTGGTTAGGTGCCAGGCGCTGTTCTAGGTGCTGGGGATACAGCAGTGAACAAGTTGTCAAGGCCCCTGTTCTCATGGAGCTTACCTTCTCATGAGGAGCAATAAATAAATAAAGGAAAATACCAGTAATGAATTCTAAGCCAGAAATTAATATAGATTGATACAGTAATTGGGATGACTCTGAAATTGGCTAGGCAGGAAATTCCTGTCTGAGAAGGTAGCATTTTAAGCTAGTGTCTGAATAACAAAATCCAGCCATGCAAAGATTGAAGGAAGCATATTCTAAGCAGAGGGAATAGTTCTAAAGTGGGAATGAGTTGGGTTTTCAGAAACAGAAAGGTAGCCAGTGAGGCTGAATCATAGAGTTTGTGTTGGTGTGGCATGGGGTGGGAGGTGCTGAGGAGGGGGTGAGTCAGGGAATAAGGGTAAGATTGAGGTCAGAGCTTGGATTTTATCAGTATAGTTGGATGTCATCGGAGGATTTTAAAGATTTTATTTTTTTCCTTTTTCTCCCCAAAGCCCCCCTGTACATAGTTGTATATTTTTAGTTGTGGATCCTTCTAGTTGTGGCATGTGGGACGCCGCCTCAGCATGGCCTGATGAGCGGTGCCATGTCCGCCCGAGGATCCGAACCAGCGAAACCCTGGGCTGCTGAAGCGGAGCGCGCAAATTTAACCACTTGGCCACGGGGTCAGCCCCAGGGACATTTTTTATAGGAACATTTTATAAGCTATGTGTAAGGTGTCCGTCCTTCTCACCCCCTGTAGCTTCTTGGTATGGAGTATAATGTTCTGCTACTGTCTTAGGTTGAGGAACAAGAGTTTCTGGTATTTGTTTGCAGATGTCTTTAACTTTATGGAACCTGTTGGCATTATTACTTTTATCAATCAAGTAGACCATCAGGGAACTTTCATGACTATTTTTTCTCTTCTTACTCTGTCTAAAACATATCAACTTCCTGTGTGTGCTTCTGACCCATCATTTCAAAAATTAAGCCTTTCTTTTCTTTTTGCCATCACTGTTTGTAGCTGTACTTTATTTTCTGTCAGTACTGATAGTCCAGCAGAAGAGATGCACACAGTCTTTGTGGGTGATCAGAATTAATTCAACCTGCAGATCCTTGAATTTACTATTCCAGATAGTAAGATAGTACTGGGGCATGATAAAAGCTTATAATAGTTATTGTCATATTTTGCCTTAAATGCCTAATAGCACTGGTGTGTGTTTAAATGTGCAAGTCAATAGTTCTGTGATCCAGTAGTGAAAGCAAAAATGTGTATTATGTTGATGGTTATTTTGCTGTGAAGAAAGGAGTTATATTGCTAGGTAGCCAGATACTGAGACTCTGACCAAAGGAAAATTGAGTTATCATTCTGTGACTGACCTTTCACTTTCCAGACTCAGAAACTGAATAGCTTTGGATAACAAGGGATGCTTGTTTTTGTAACATTGGGCTAATTGTATAAAGCACAGACTGGACTTGCCCAATTAACACATTTTGTTGCATATTCCAGAACTTTTGACTTAAACAGTCAAGTAATTTAACCTAATTATACAGTCAAGTAATTTAAGAATGAACATACTGAGGCAATTTCTCTTTTTATTCTTTTAAGGACGATATGTAACTTGGCCCTTTATTTCTTATCCTCTTAACAACATGAAGGTTTCAGGAATCTATATGAAAAACTGAGTTGAGGGGAGGAGACAACCCAAATGTTTTGCATATAAGTAATCTATTCTTTTCACTTAAAAGTGCATAGCAGAAAAAACCAGTGAATAATAAACATTTGAGCAATTCAGTGCTTTTATATTTTTAAATAACAGCTTTATTGAGATATAATTTACATACCATAAAATTCATCCTTTCATAGTATACAGTTCCATGGGTTTTAGTTGTGCAACCAGCATCAGTGTCTTTCATTCCCCTCAAAAGAAACCTGGATGTACTAGCAGTCACTCTCCATTCCCTGTCCGTCACTCCGTACCCAGCCCTAAGCAACCGCTCATCTACTTTGTTTCTATTGATTTGCCTCTTCTGATATGTCATATAAATTGAATCATACAATATGTGGCCTTATGTGTCTGATTTCTTTCGTTTAGCCTGATGTTTTCAGGGTTCTTCCATGTTGTAGCATACATAGTACTTCATTCCTTTCTATGGCCCAAAATAATCCGTTACACGGATATACCACAATTGGTGTATCCATTCCTGTGGTGGGCATTGGATTGTTTCACTTTTGGGTTATTATGGATAATCCTGCTATAAACATCTATGTATATGTCTTTTGTGTGTGTAAACATGTGTTTTCAATTCTCTTGAGTATATATGTAGGAATAGAATTGCTCCATTTTACAGTCTGTCATATTGTTTCTTAAATAATATAGTTGTTGACTATTCCAGTGAATGGAATGTGTCAGATGTATCTACCTACTGAAAAAATAATTTAGCCACAGAGCTAGGGATATTATTATGCTGTTTTCCACCTTTGGTTATTTAAAGAGAAAGACTCTTGGATTTAAGATGAATTGAGGAAGGCTCATCAGATTTTTTGAGTCTGCCCACTTTCATGGAATCATGGCTGTGTACGTTGGTAATACCTCTGATTCTAATTTCACATTTGCTCCTTGATTACTCTAAAAATTGTATCTGTTGAATGTTTGGATGCAAATAATAGAACTGAAAAGCCCAATGGCTTAAGCAATAAATGAGGCTTTTCTAGTACAGTAACTGAGAAGTCCAGGTAGCACTGACTTCAGGCAAGACTTGTTCCTCTGTTCTAAGAAGGAGTTTCCTGATGGCTTAAACAGAAGTCCCAATCGAATCTTATTGGCCCTGATTGATCTGCCTTGTGTTATGTGCTTATCTTTGGTCAGGATAAGCTAGAGCTGGGAATAGGTACAATCCAAATCAGCTTCTGTTAGGAGAGGAAGGCAGAATGTATGCTGGAGAGAGATCCAACAAGGGTCTACTATAGAGTAACACCTTTCTGTAGAGCTGATAAGGAAAAAATAAATGCGTATTCACAGCACTTGAGTCTGCGCCTGATAACCTGATAAATTCACAAAGTCCATCTTTCCTCAAGAGACCAACCCTTTTCTTTTTCCAGCCTTTCATGCATATCCTCTATAAATCTGTGCCTTTTATTCTTAAGTATTTGTTTTGGTAGAGTATTTTATAGCTTTGTTAAACAAAAATGATTCCTTTGTTTTAAGTGGTAAGTGTGAGCTATATTCATAATCACTGTGTCTAAGTTTTAATGCTAAAGAGACACCTGTCACAGTGAAGAATATTTTGTTTTTGCTCGGTAGTAGTCTTGCTTGATACAAGGGTTGGATTTCTAGTGACCAGTACAATTTGAGTTTTTTGGCTGAAGCAGCATCTCTATATCATTCTTGCAGCTAATTCTAATAAGTAACAAGGCAAAGGAGTAAATAGGATAGCCTAAACATCCTCCTCTGGGCATCAAAGAGAAGAATGCAGATAAGCATTAAGTGAGTTTCTACCTATCATATGAATTTTATCCAGTTTAGTAGCTTTCCTTGTATAGCTATTGTTAGTTGTTTTGTTTTGTTTTGGTTTTTTTTTTGCTGCTGCTGCTGCATAACAACTTCAAAACCTCAGTGAATTACAACCAACAACATTTACTTTTGTTCTTATGTGTGTTCAGGTTGGTGCAGGTCCGCTGATCTAAGCTTTGCTCATCATCTAGGCCAGGCTGGGCTTTAAACTTCTGGCCAGGTTCAGGTCTATTTCATACATTTTTATTCTCATGCCTAGGCTGAGAAGCACTGGCCACCTGGGCATGTGGCTCCATGTTCTTCTCATATAGGATCACAGAAGTATGAGAAGGGTGAGTAGTAACATGCAGTGTCTCTTAAGGCTTCATCTGGGAACTGGCACACTGATTCTTCCTACCAGTTAGGTAAATTATATGGCCAAGCACAGTATCAGTGGTGCTGGGGAATACACAGCTCCCACAGTGGGAGGCATTGCAAAGTCATACAGCAGTGAACACGAGTATATAATTCTTCCCTCCTCCCTCCCTTCCTGTGGGGTGTATAATTCCAATAAAGGATGGAGTGAAGAACTGGGAATGATAACCTACTTAGCCATAGGTGTTACCCCAGGAATAAAGGTGCATAAAACTGTGTGTTGACAAAGGCAGATTTCTCCTTAGAGTGAGTAAATTAGGATTACATAAGAGTATAATCAGGTACATTTTAATAATCTGATTAAAACCACTAATAATGTTCAAGTTAAATTAATAAATGGTATTTTATTTACTACTACTGCTGAGAAAACAGCCATGGTGGTGCTATGTTCAACTCCTCATCTCAGTGTCTGAAGACATTTGCTAAATTGCTTAGTGATTTTTAACACTTGCCTCTTGTGTAAATTGTAAAAAGGGCTGAAAACCTTGCGTGTGGTCAGTCTTAAATTATTAACCAACTCTTCTTGTTCTAAAATTTAGCGAACTACTAATTAGTCAACTTAGCTGTTAAAAGAATTTCATAACAGCTAGAATATAGAATTAGCAAAAACATAGGGCATTTAAAATTACATTTAAAAACTTCTAGGTCATCTGAGGAACATTTCAGAAATAATGTATGCAGTTCCATAGAAAGAATTGTAAGTTTGTTTTGTCTTTTTGAGTTTCCAATGCTGGTAGAGAAGTGATTTTGTAGACTTTGAGGAATCTAGGTTTTAATGGATAGGACAGTATTTTCCCTACTAATTTAACTATGGAACTCTTTTCCACAAGAAAAGAATATTTTGAAAAACTAAGATTCCATGGGGTACATTTTGGATAACATTGTTGTAGGCCATATTTATTAGTTAAGATTAGGTTTAACTATATGTAATAAGAAAAATGCGAGATAATAGTGGCTTATACAGGAAAGAACTATAGAAAACAAAAACCTCTTGTGTTTTGAAATGCACCTAAATACATATTTGGAATTAAAAAGAGCTCAGATTTTAATATATTTCAGCAAATCTAAGACTATTGATTTAAAATGGACCATTATTTTTGTGCCACTAAGAAAGAAAGAAATTGCTGCCAATTGTAAAATACTCTCCAATTTCAAAGATGTTAAAATATGGGAAAAGCGTGTTTGACAGTGTTAACCTTTTTCATGTCTAGCTTTTGTCTCCTCCCATTTCTATCTAGCCAGTTGAAGGGATAATTATTGCGTGTAATTGAGAACTGTTTGGTGAAATGCAAATAAACTAGGCAAAAATAATGCACCATACTATTAACAGTAGCACTTGTTAACATCCATTATATACCCAGTTAATATTTTGTTATAAAGCTGAGCTAGCAAGTTTTAAAATATTACTACTCTGTATCAGTTATTTTTTGCCGTATAACAGCCTGCTTCAAAACCTAGTAGCTTAAAGTAGGCATTTTTGATTGATGTTGTAGAGTCACATTCAGTTGTAAAAAAAAATACAGAGAGATCCCATGTACCCTTTGCCCAGTTTCTCCCAATGGTAAGTTTTGCAAATCTGTAGTGTCATATCACAGCCAGGATATTGGCGTTGATACCAGTTTTAACTTGTACTCGTGTGTGTGTGTTAAGGTCTATACGGTTTTATCACTTGTGTCTGTCTGTATATCCACCACCATAGACAAGGTAGCAAACAGGACTAACAACAAAAGTACCCTCATATTGCCCTTTCATAAGGATACTACATGCCCACCTCCCTCTTGGTGCTGCCCTGCCATCCTCACTCCATTCCCTAACCTCTGGCAACTACTGTTTGCTATTTCCAAATTTTATCCTTTCAAAAATACTATATTTGCTCACGATTTGTGTGCATCTGCAGTTGAGGCGGGGCTCAGCTGGGATGGTTTGTCTTTGCTCCACTTGTTAGCTGCTGGACTCTGTTTAGACTGGAAATTCCAAGATGATCTGTTACATGTTTGGAGCCTTGATGCTGGCTTTTGATTAGGATGTCTGAGTGCTTGTTTTCCGTGGCCTCTCTCATGTGGTCTCTTCTACAGGGTCTGTCTCTCCACGTGGCTTCTAGTTTCCAGCAGTGGAGCCTGGACTTGCTTACATGCCAGCTCAGGGCTCCAAGAACGCAAAAATGGAAAGTGCTAGGTCTCTTGAGACCTAGGCCCAAAACCGGCACAGCCTGACTTCTGTAGCAGTCTGTTGGCTGGAGCAATCCCAAGGTAGCCCAGATTCAAGGGGAGGGGAAATAGACTCTGCCTCTTGTTGGGAGGAGCAGCAGGTGCGTGCAGAGATAGGAGGCATTGTTGGTGGCCAGCTTTGTGGACAGTGTGCATGCTCCAGATTAAATAGTTGGGATATAGGAATGATGGCTCATGTGTGTGCTTGGATCTAGTGTGTGTTGTAAGTATTACCATACTTCATTTTGAAATGTGAATTAGTTTGAATTCCATAAAAACTACAAAGAATATGATAAGATTATATAGTTTTCTCCTATTAATGCCTCTTTCAGGTAGAACAGTTCCTTTGCAAGGCAAGTTGCCAGAGTTGAAGTTATCGACCAGAACTGAGGATTCCCAAGGGGTCTGTGGTATTTGCAGAACAAGTGGTTGCTTGAAGTGGCTGTTAAAAGATGTTGGGAATGGTTCACCTCTCTTTTAGCTTCCCAGGCCAGCTGTTTTCTTGTGATCTTAAAACAGCAGGGGCTTGTATACGTAGTTCCAGATTTCTATAATGCTAACTTTGAGAGACTGTACAGATTTTCCTCTTTTCATTAAGCCTTTTAGGTAGGATATTGTTTTTCAAGATATTTTTAACTTCATAAAAAAGCTCTTTTAAGAGGAAATAAGGTTGTAGAAGGAAAGAGACTCGTTTCAGCCAAGAATTTGAAACCAAAAGAGCCTTTTCTCTTAAGATTTATTATTTATTTATTTATTTTTGAGGGATGAACCAATTCCCATCTTTTAATTTTGTAATATAATGGTATTTTTATTTATTTTTTAAAAACTGAGGTTATGATAGTTTACGACATTGTGAAATTTCAGTTGTATGTTATTATTTGTCAGTTACCATATAGGTGCGCCCATTCACCCTTTGTGCCCACCCCTCACCCCTTTCCCCCTGGTAACCACTAAACAATTCTCTCAAGATTTTTTTTTGACTATGATATGTTACATTTCCTTCATTTTGTTGTGAGAGTGGTAGTAGGGTGGGTCAAAGGTTAGTTCTTGGACTTGGTTGGAAGAATTCTTTTTTTTTTTTTTTTTGAGGAAGATTAGCCCTGAGCTAACTACTGCCAATCCTCCTCTTTTTGCCAACGAAGACTGGCTCTGAGCTAACATCCATGCCCATCTTCCTCTACTTTATATGTGGGACACCTACCACAGCATGGCTTTTGCCAAGCGGTGCCATGTCCACACCCGGGATCCAAACCGGCGAACCCCGCGCCGCCAAGAAGCAGAACGTGCGAACTTAACTGCTACGCCACCCGGCCGGCCCCTGGTTGGAAGAATTCTTGATCATCTGTTACACTGTAAGGAATAAGCTTTCTTAGAATTTTTGGAATGAGAGAGAGCTAAAGAGCTATTGCTACTGAGGGCTGTGTGCTTAAAGAGCCTTTAGTAAATCATGAGGATGATTAAGTATAGTTGTGGTTTCTAATATAGAAATGAATTTTTTCACTGTTTTAGAACAATATGTTATTTGGCTGAGAGTTTCCTTCCTTTCTGAGTGATAACCGATTTCAGACTTTTACTGTTCACTCTGTGTGACACAATTTGTTAGACATCATTAAAAGAAAGAATAGGGTCCCTGTTTTCCAGGAGATTGTGATCTAACGGGGCAAATAAGATGTACACAGATAGCTGATATATAATACCAAGGTGATAACCTCGAAGTTCAAAACAAGGAGAGAACATTACAGACAACAAGCTAAGCTACCTGAACCTCATTTCCCCCCCTGTAAAATGTGGACTGTTTCTCTTCCATCTCTAAAATACTGTAATTCCGAAATGTATGTTTCACTTATTAGTTAGAGGCTTATACTTACTTTATAAGATGTATCGTATTCCATATGAAGATCGGAAAGATTTATTACTGTGTATTTTTAACACGTTTTACCCACTGCGTGTACACAGTTGTGGACACTTGTTTTATTATTCATTAATGAAACAGAATTACAGAAAGGGAAACACAAGCAGTTTTTGTCTTTGGTTAAACCAAAGTAGTTCAAGACCTTCATTTAGTGCTTTTCCTATTAATACTAAGAATAATACAGCTGGTCCCTGTTCACTGATAGAAAAGGAGAATGAATTTAAAATTACAGAAAGAAGTTGCCACCTAGACAGTGGGGAAGAAATATCTCCCTTTGTTTTAGTAGACATTTCTAACTTCTTTGGCAGCGTCCATGCTCCTCTTTACTTCCCACCTCTTGAATGTTAGGTGTTCATGTGGAAGCTGTTTGTGGCCCATCTGTCATCTTGGCAGTCTCTCAAAGAGTACTTCACAGGGCAAAATCCCCTCCGACCACCCCCACTCACAGCCCCCCTCAACCCCTGTTGGAGACAACGGAGCTGACTTCATAGACCATTCAGCCCCTCTCACCACTCCACTGCCCTCTTGTTAACCGCAGCACAGTTGGCTTGAAACTGGTTGGCACACATAATTGTGCTGAAGAGATCAGGGAGCTACGAGGAGTAAAAATGAACTGAAAGATTCTCATATTAATTAGCTCGGCTGCCTGTTATGAACCCAAGACTTTTAAAACTCCATCTTTGGTGAGATCTCCTTTGTTTCTGCATTCCAGATTGTGGTTAACGTAAAACTGGTTCTAACTGAACTCATTAGCTAAGAAGAATTTATAGGCCAAATACTATAATTTCAGGAAGTGGTGATAAGTAATCTTGTGAGATAAATACTGTTTATCTCATTGGGATTAAAGGAGAATGTATATGCAAGTTTCTAATCCTTGACACATGTTTATTGAATCTTCACAGATCAGTGCTATGCAGATTTACTGTCATTTTCCATATGTATGTGTTAAGATGAACTCTCAGTCCTGAGCTCTGGCCCCACATTTGCAGCCCAGTTTAGTTACATAAAAAAGTGAATCTCACTTAAATAGTCCTCTGTCACTTGAAACTCAACATTGAAAAAAACCCCTCCTTTCCCTGTCCCTACTCTCATGCGTCTATCTGTTTCTCCTCCTCTGCTCCATATTTTTGTTCTGTAATACCATCCTCTCATTTACCCAGCTTCATTCCTGTTTCTCTCTTGCTCCCCTATACCAGGTCGGCTGCCAAATGCTCTTGTTCTCCCTCTTAAAATGTTTCTGGTATCAGTCTTGATTCAGGTATTCTTCCTAGAGTATTACAGTAGCTTTCCATCTAGGCTTTCTCCTGGTCTCTCTCCCTTTTTTAAGGCCTGCCTGTCACTGCCCAGCCATCTGGCCAACTTTGTTTTCCTCTATTTTCTTTCTGGTCCCATGCTCCAAGTAAGCTCCAAGTACTTAACACACCCCACACTTCCCTGTCATTATTGCCATCATTCTTATTCTACCCTTTGTTTCTGAAAGGTTGTCTTCTTACTGGATTCCACGTATTCAGATCCTGCTTATCCTTCGAGAATAATTCAAATATCACCTCCTCAGAAGAGGCCATTTTGACCTGTGTGATTGGAAGTAGTCTCTTCCTCCTCTCCTGTAGCTGTCTGTTCCTTTTTTTTGAAATTTAGATCTCTCTGGTTCATTAAAAGTTATTTATGTGCATTTTGTCTCCTCGCTTAGATTATAATCTTGAGGTTAGGAGCCGTGAGTTATCACCCTATCCCCATAGTGCTGATGTAGTATCTAAAGTAGGCTCTCATGCTTTGGAAGGGCTCAGTAAAACATCTCTCTAATACACCGTTTTTAAAGAGGCTTCCTGTGAAGTTCAGATCTCTGATATGAAACCACAGTGTGGAAACAAGCTCCCTGTATTATAAGTGAACTCTGAACTATTGTGAGGGTAAGCTTGAGTTCTCTCCTTGATTGTGAGGATTTCCAAGTAAAATAATTTTCATTTTTATTTACGTAAATGTGACTTTTTCAAATAACCTGTTTTCTTCAAGAGGGGACACACACCTGTATTTTTTTTTTTTAATGTTAGAGCCAGAAAATAATAGTATAAGGCAAAAACCAATCTTTCATAATCCTCTGGGGATTAATTGTCATATTCCTTAGTATACTGCCTAAATTTTGGTCATTCAAACCAAATTTTAGGTACTTGGTGTTTGACATATCTTCTGTTTTTAGAAATGTTAAATGCTAACTTTACGTGTATAAAATAGAAATAATGATGGTAACTTTGTCACAGGGTTATTTTGAGTATTAAATAGGCTAATTCATTCAAAGCATTTAGCACAGCACCCCATGCATATTAAATGGTCAGTAAAACTAAGTAGCTGTACTTATTATTAGGAATTACAGTTTGAGATTTCAGATTCTTGGTGGTATAAAGGCAAATACTGCTGCTGGTTTTTCTGTTTTGAACTGTGCCAAGTAGTTTCCTAGGAATTAGATTAGCCCTGAAATGTTATGTCAGCTGAGAATTTTGGTTTCTAGGTGACAGTGCTGCAGTAGGAAACAGGACTGGCTCTCCCTTCAGAGAAAAAGCTTTCAGTGGGAATCCATAGTAGCTTTTTTGTTTTGTTATCAGATTCCTTCTTCCGAACTCTCAGATTAAAATGATAGCCAATGTGAAGGAGAGAATAGAGAGCCTCTGCACAAAGGATCAGGAGCTGCAGAACGTTAGAGGAACTGACTGCGTGAGGAGATGGGAGGAATGAAAAGCAGTTTTTGTTTTGTTTTTGTGTATTAAGTACATGCTTATTAGTGAAAGTGATACACTTCTTAATAGGAAAGGAAAGCTATATCAGAGATACAGGTGGCTGAGACATGAATTCCCAAAGTATCTAACCTCTCCCTCACATAAAGAATGTGGTAAACAGTGGACATAATGAGTGAAATATAGAAATAGTATCATGGAGGAATTTCTTCTAGAGGGGTGTAAGTGGGACCTGATTAAAGGAGCCATAGACAGTGGCCACATTATTCCCTTTTGTAAAAGAGGAGCATGCTTACCTTGGGGGTGAGAGCCAGTAGAGAAAAGAGGAGAAAAATCTTTATGAAAATGGGTTAAGATACAAAACACAAATCGTAAAAGAAAAATTGGTAAATCAAACTTCATCAAAATAAAAACCTCCAGGGGGCTGGCCCTGTGGCCGAGCGGTTAAGTTCGCGTGCTCCGCTGCAGGCGGCCCATTGTTTCGTTGGTTCGAATCCTGGGCGCGGACATGGCACTGCTCATCAAACCACGCTGAGGCAGCGTCCCACATGCCACAACTAGAAGGACCCACAACGAAGAATATACAACTATGTACCAGGGGGCTTTGGGGAGAAAAAGGAAAAAATAAAATCTTAAAAAATAATAATTAAAAAAATAAAAACCTCTGCTCTTTAAAAGACATTGTCAAGAAAATGAAAAGACAAGCCATGGACTAGGAGAAAATTCTGCAAAATATGTATCATATAAAGGACTGCTAACCAGAATATATAAATGACTCTCCCAACTCAGTAAGAAAACAGACAACCCAATATAAAAAATTGCAAAATATGTGAACAGACACTTCACCAAAGAAGAGATACAGATGGCAAATAAATACACAAAGAGATGCTCAACCATCATTAGTCATTAAGGAAAAGAAAACTGAAACTTACATTGAGATACAACTACATACCTATTATAATGGTTCAAATTTTTTTTAAAAATGACTGTAACAAGTGCTGATAAAGAAGTTGAGCTGCTGGAAATTTCAAACAGTGCCAGTGGGAATGCAAAATGGTACGGTCACTTTAGCCACAGTTTGGCAGTTTCATATAACCCATTTTCATAAAGTTTTTTCTCCTCTTTTCTCTTCCAGAAGCTTTATGGACTTCAGTTTTCCATTTAAGTCTATGGTCTATTTTGAGTTATTTTGTATATGGTGTGAAGTTTTTCTTTGTTATGCATATGGATGTCCAGTTGTTCAAACACTATTAATTAAAAAGAGTGTTCCTTTCCACTTGGCATCGGCCAAAAATCAATTGATCACGAACTCGTGGATTTCTGGAATCTTTGTTCTGTTCCATAGAATAGTATGTATATTCTTCACCAGTACCACACTGTGAATACTGTACTTTTATAGTAAATAGTGATATCTATTCATAAAATTCTCCAACTTTTTTCCCAGAATTGTTTTGGCCATTCTAGTTCCTTTGCTCCCATAAAAATTTTAGGATTAGGGGCTGGCCCCGTGGCCGAGTGGTTAAGTTCACGCGCTCCGCTGCAGGCGGCCCAGTGTTTTGTTGGTTCGAGTCCTGGGCGTGGACATGACACTGCTCATCAGGCCACGCTGGGGCAGCGTCCCACATGCCACAGCTAGAAGGACCCACAATGAAGAATATACAGCAATGTACCGGGGGTCTTTGGGGAGAAAACAAGAAAAAAATAAAGTCTTTAAAAAAAAAAATTTAGGATTAGCTTGTTGATTTCTACAGAAAGAAATTTTGTAGTTTTCAGTTTTATTGATTTCTGTTCTATATTATTTCCTTCTACCTGCTTTGAGTTTAATTTCCCTTCTTTTTCTAGTTTCTTAAGGTGGAAGCTTATATCATTGATTTAAATTTTTTTCTTTTCCCATTAATAATTTAATGCTGTAGATTCCCTTCCAAATGCTGTTTTAGCTGAATTTCACATATTCTAATATGTTATGTTTTCATCTTCATTCAGTTCATGATATTTTTTAATATCCCATGTGATCTCTTATTTTGATCCATGGATTATTTAAAAGTATGTTAAGTTCCAAATATTTGGGGATTTCACAGATTTCTTTCTGTAGGTGATTTCTAATTGAATTCCATTGTAGTTCGAGAACATATTTTGTATGATTTCAGTCCTTTTAAGTTGTTTTTATGGTCTAGGATATGGCCTATCCTAGAAAATGATCCATGTGTACTTCGTTTACTCTTAGCTCTTAGAAGGCACATTTTGATCCGTGATGCAACTTAATGATCTGGTCTGAGGTTGGGGGAACAAGCAAAGTTGAGGAGGAGTACAGTGGAATGGTTTAGAGTATGACTTCTGGATCTGGAGCCAGACTGCCTGGATTGGCATGCTAGCTCTGCTTCTTCCTTGGGCAAATTAGTTCATCTCTCTGAGCTTCCGTATCTTCATCTCTAGAGCTGATAATAATAGTGCCTTCCTCATAGGGGTGTTGTGAAAGTGAAATGAGTTAGATGTAAACAGCTAGAACAGTGTCTAACCATAGTAAGAGCCCCAAAAGTATTAGCTATTGTTATTGTTATTATAACAGCAGCTTTATTTCTTGGTCTCGCAGGCCTTTCGGATAGGGTTTTGTTTAGATACTTTTTAAAGAATTACCCCCCTTTTATAGGTTTTTGTCATGTTTATTATTTATGGGCAGCCAGGTAACATTTGTTTGAGTGTTTGTGGCACCCGTGTGTAGAGGAAAACTGAAAGTTTGGAAAAAGCTGCGTAACTCAAGCTTTTAAAACACTGTAATGTAAACTCTAAACAAGAATTTGACTCTTACTAAACCAAGTTTCCTTTGAAAATATTCTCACAAGTGGCAGAAGTCTCCAACTATAGAATAGAGTCCAGCACCCTTTATAGCTACCAACTAAAAATAGTCTTTTCTTAGTGTGACTTTCAAATTTTGACATTCATCTTATGAATGTCTTACTTTTTGTCAATATTAAAAAATTCATTAGAAAATTCATAAGTAAAATCAACCAAGGCTTCTCATTCTTGTTTCAGTTTCTAATAGTATCTTTTATATTGGGGTTTTTTTCCCCACTCCTGGAGTCCTGGGCAGTAGTTGTTTGATCTGAGTCTTTTTTAGAGGAGTGAAAGTAGATTAATTCCAGCTGAAGACCTCAGTCATTGATTCTTTGTGTACATCTCTGAGAAAACAAGATATTAAATATTCTTGTTATTGCTAAGGATGGCAGAGTCCTCTCCAGACAGCCGAGTGTCTTTTTGGAGATATTTAGCACAGAGTACTTTAGAGCTCTGAGCTCATGCTGTCTGGATTTGAATCCAGACTCTGTCACCTACTAGCTTTATAACATTGAACAAATTATTGAACACCTGTCTGCTTATCAGTTTCATCATTTTAAATTAGGGATAATAAAAGTTACCTATCTCAGAGTGGTAATGAGAATTAAATAATGAAATCAAAGTATCATATAATGATACTTAGCACATAATAAATGCTTAACAAATGTTATTTGCTGTTATTATCGTAGTTATTATTTGTGTTTAGTTTCTGAATCAAGAGTTAGTGACCAGGTTTTTACCTGGCTTTGTGTTGGAAAAAAGATTCCTTCTTTTAGAGCAGAGCTTCCCAAAGAGCGTGCTATGGAACATAAAACCCGTTGGGTGCTTTAAGGAAAAAAGGAGCAGAGGATAAGTTTTGTGTTATGAGCTTTAGGAAGTTCTTAAAACAAAAACAAAAACAAAAAAAACCCAGTAGTCAAAACCTTCTTGTCCATCACTGCTTTTAGTCATTCAGATCAATTAAATTACGTAGGAAACTTTTGTCGTATAGAATCTGATTTGGAAAACACTATTTAAAAGGGGTTTTTTTGGAAAGATATTGAAGTTTGCCAAATATTTTCCTGTTATTACCCTGATTTTTGTCTTCAGACATTAGCCCAGCTGTGACTGATTTTATTAAAGTTCTGTCTTACCATTTCTGTTCCCTGTGAGTCACTAAATCCTCAGTGTAATCAAGGCAGTTGTGAAGTAGACACTGCATTTTTCTCTACAAGGGGTTGTGCTATGCGAGCTCAGGAGTAGAAGTTGGGCTGCTTTCCAGATGAGGGTGGGAAGGGGTTAGGAAAGTCCAAGTCAAATATCACCTTAGAGTAAACATGTGTTTATAATATCAGGAGAACAGCAACAAAGCTTTTTATGGGAGTTGGGGGACTTGACTTTTATCGAGTGAATGCTACACCATAAATTGCCTTTTACAATGAGTTGATAAATGTTGGCCATTTTTAACATGCTGTTACTAGAACCTTACTCAAATTCTGAAGTCAGTCTCAGCACCCCTAGTCTTAGATTCACTATAAAAATAGATTGGAAATAGAATAAAAGGTAATGTCAAAACTTTCAGAACGCTATAAGCTTTTGCTTTTGAATATATTATTTGGAAACCTTGCACTTTACTAATAATTTGGAGGCAAATTAATGAATTAACTCCAATTTAGTTTTAAGACAAACTGTCTGTGTTTTTCCATTGTGGACTTACACTAAGTGTAGGTATGCCTTTTCCTCATTCTCTGTAGTAATGTCGAATTCAGATAAAATCCAGTTAAATAAATTGGGGTAATCAAATTGAAACAAAAACGTTAGCACTTGAAAGTGTAGTCGTACAGGTAGAAGTGAAGGAGGATGAGGGACTGAGTAGGCAAATGGGAGCACATATCCCAGTGGGAGATAAGAAGAGTTCAACCTCAATGGGAGTTCACATTTCTTCCCCACCTCTCTAATGTCAGCATCCCTAAGTCACTACAGTGACTCTGCATAGCTTGGGGTCTCTGGGGAAAGAACAGGGCCCTGGGGCTGACCTTGATTTGTCTGCTAGAAGATGACAAATAATTGTATCTGCAGTCAGTCCTTGATTATTTGCACTAATAGAGGGAAGCCTTTATTTGGGAAATCCAAAGTGACAGGTATTCAGAATAAACAGAGTACTTTAGAGCTTCTGGACTCAAACTGTCTGGATTTGAATCCAACTCTATCACTTACTGACTTTGTAACCTTGAGCAAGATATTTCACTTCTCTATTCCTTAGTTTACTCATAGGTAAATTAGAGATAATAAAAGTTAACTGTTTCTTAGGGTGGTAAAGAGGGTTAGAGAACAAAGTTATTCAGAATAAGCTAGACCTTTAGGAAATGTTAGCTCTTACCTCCTGTAGAATTAGTAAAATAATTTTCCTGACTCTTCTCGTTTCATCATCCCTTAGCTGAAGAATTTGTAGTGATTCTCCTGAGCAGTAACTTATGTTAACACTCCATCTACCAGATAACTTCATTGGGCGCTTAACTCTGTGAGATGAATGATAATATCATCACCCTCATTTTCCAAATGACAACATTGAAGACTGGGAAGGTTAACTAACTTGCCCAAGGTCACACAGTTGGTGAAGGACAGAGTCGAGACTTGAACCCCGGATGTCTGACTGCAGAGCCTGTCCTCTTAAATGCTCTGTACCACCTCACAAGGCACTTGTCTCTCCACTCCACGTTTTCATTAACCCAGTTCCCATTATTTTATTAGGTCTTTATCCTCCTCAAGTCCAGCTAATTTGGTGCATTGCCATCTTCTTACCCTTATATATGCCATCTCTTCTGCTTAAAATACCTCCCTTTTTTCAACCAGGCTTCTGGGAAACCTTCCACAGTTCACCTCACTCAACTCTTGATGTCTTTCTTTGGCATCTTTACCTTGCTGACTTCCACAGTACTTAGATATTCATTATTCTTTGAAGAGAATTCAAGTGTCCCTTTTTGTATATTCACTTAACATAAAGAATTTCTAACATGAGTTTTATAAAAGTAGGTGATTAATTTATCTTACAAAACCAAGCTTTGAATTTAAGGAACTTTCAGCTTGAGATACTTCCAAACCCGCTCTTGTCTTTGAACCCATCATACCTTCTTCACTTCATACTGAATAACTAAGCCTACATCCTATCATATGGAGAAGACTGAGACCTTCTGGTGTAAGTGCTTTGACAAAACCTCATCTCTATTTCAGCCCATTATTGTTTCTCTGACCTTTCTGGTCTCAGTAGAGAAGGTGTTGTTTCTCCTCCCTAAAGCTACCCCTTCTTTCATGTCTTCTCTAGAATCTTGACCACATAATCATTTCCCTCCTCTGATTATCCTTAATCTTACCTTCTCTTATGAACTTCTATTTTTCCTGTATTCTGAGTGGCATAGACCTCCCCTATCTTAAAAAAAAGAATAAACCAAGTCCCCCTGTTTATCTTCCACATTACTATTCAGTTTCATTTCTGTCTTCTACTGCTAGATTTCCTCAGGCAATGAGGGGGACCCACTTCTTCTGTTGTCTCTCTGCCCGCCATTCTATTGAAACTGCTCTATCTCTTAATCAAACCAAATGGCTAATCTCAACCTTCATGCTCTTCTGCATATATTGAGAGGTAATATGGTGTGATGGTTAGAATTGTGGACCTTTGGAGCCATACTGACCATGTTAGCATTCTGTTTCTATCTGTATAACTTCGGGCAAATTTCTTAGCATCTTACTGCCCCAGTTTGCTCAGCACGTGTACTCAGCATTTAACTCTTCTTTGTTACGTCGCAAAATGATCATTTTTCTCAGCTCTAAGCTCTCCCTGTAGTAACTCCTAATTTCCATTTTGCTAGCTATTTAGGACAAATGAAACCAAAGATTAAATGCTGAGTGGAGTGGTCTTACTGTCAAAGAGTGAACCCAGTCCAGCATGGAGTCTAGGCTCTGAGAGATGAGGTTGAAGGAGGGGAAATGGGATGGGGCTTTTAAAGTCAAAAGACAGCAGAGCATCTCAACTCCTTATTAGGAAGGTCAAGTGTGTGGGTATTCTGATGGCTGGTGCTGGTGCTGTTGGGGCTTGTTGATTAGGTAAGCATTGGGCCAGGTGGAGATGGTCTGTGTCCAGAGGGTTCTACCTTGGGTTGTGACTTGGCAACCGCCTCTGCTACATATAAGAGGTGCCCGACAGGATTTTGGTGCCCAGTCAGGTGTCCACCACTGTCAGCAGGCTAGGTACTCAGGTCAGTGTTTGTCGTACTTAGAGAAATTTTGACTCTTGTCCTTCTTTCATTCCCTTTGCCTGGTGTGTCACCAGATCTCATTGGTTCTTCGTTCAAAATATAGTTTGTAACTGTATTCGTCCTCTTTTTCCACTTCTTACTAATCTAGGCTTTATCACCTCATGCCTAGATTATTGTTAGAGTCCTACTTGATCTCCTTGATTGCAGTCTCTTCTGTACCTCCATCTACATTGAAGATTTCTACTTGATTGATTTTCCAAAAATATTACTGTATCATTTTTATGATTTTAGTCCACTTAGGGGACCAGCCCAGTGGTGCAGCAGTTAAGTGTGCATGTTCTGCTTCCGCAGCCCAGGGTTCGCTGGTTCAGATCCCGGGTGTGGACATGGCACCACTTGGCAAGCCATGCTGTGGTAGGCGTCCCACATATAAAAAAATAGAGGAAGATAGGCACAGATGTTAGCTCAGGGCCAGTCTTGCTCAGCAGAAAAGAGGATTGGCAGCAGATGTTAGCTCAGGGCTAATCTTCCTCAAAAGAAAAAAAAAAAAAAACTCCAGCAGATGAAATCCTACTGACAGGGGCTGGCCGGTGGTACAGCGGTTAAGTTGGCACATTCTGTTTCAGTGGCCCAGAGCTTGCTGGTTCTGATCCCGGGTGTGGACCTACGCATCACTTGTCAAGCCATGCTGTGGCTGGTGGCCTGCATTTAAAGGAGAGGAAGATAGGCACAGATGTTAGCTCAGGGCCAGTCTTCCTCGGCAAAAAAAGGAGGATTGGCGGCAGATGTTAGCTCAGGGCTAATCTTCCTCAAAAAAAAAAAATCCTACTGACAAACTTAGAATCCTAGTACACCATATTTTAGCCTATTCACTAAACAGAGCTCATCTTTCACTTAGTCTCTCTGGAATTTCACTCTCCTGTGAGACCAGAGAAACTTGCTCTTATTGATATTATTCTCCCTATATACCCTCTTCCCAGAGGATTATAGTGACTTTTACTCCTTTTCGATTTCTCTCTCCTCCTCTATTCTCTTTTCCCTCTCCCAAACCAAATTCTTTAAGGTGCTCAATAAATAGATGCTATTTAATATTTTATAACCCACAGAAAATATTACTCCTGAATATTTCATCTGCAAATTCAGTTCGCTGAATTGGGGACTGCTTTTGTTACAACTTTTTTTTCAGTGTATTACAATTGTTTTTTTCAACCTAAATAATTAACTGGCTTGATATATAACTTTTCACTTGTTACTTTAATAAAACTTGATTATTTTGGATTGAATAAACTAAACTTTCTAAAAATGCATTACAGTAGCCGCTTAAGTTTTTTTAAGTTGTCTTTTCAAATGAGTTAAGGTGTGGAAGTTTGCTCCTGTTTCCTATGTGAAAAGCAGTGTCAGTAACGAGATAACTAACATTTACTTGCAAGTAGCATTTAGTGCTGAATCAAGATCTCAATTGACCTGATTATGTGACTAAATAAATCTTGAAATATATGTGTAATTGTAATGTTGGTGCTTTTAAAAGTTTAAGAAAATCTTTAAATTTGGCTCTTTGAAAATAAATTCTACTAGATGGGATGTTACATTTAACTGTAGAACATAAGCTTGTAGCATTTAGTTAAAAATAAATGAAAAACATAGCCAAATGAGAAATCACAAACAATTCTTTATCTTTTTCTTAACATGTCCATGATGATCCTAAACACAATTTAAAAAATTTTTTATGTTATTTGAAAATGCAAATAATGCAGAAATGTGAAATAGTGAGTCCCATTTTTAATAGAAGTGGGATTACATATATATTGGTCTTCAGCCTGCTGCTTCTTATAACAGTTTTCCATGCTATTCTTTTAAATTTCCTCATGGTAGAGTGAATTATACCAAACACAATGACTGTAGTAAAAAGAAAAAGGTTGATTCACCTCACTGTGTTTCAGTAACTTCATCTGTAAAAGAGGGATAATAAAGTAAAGCATTTAAAACAGCACTTACCACACTACTCAATAAAAGATTGTTATTACTTGAGGAGGGAATCATCAGCCTATCTGGATGGTAACTGAAGACTTGACAGTGGACGGTATCACCTAGAGAAAATGTGTGGAGTAAAAAGTGAGGAGAACTGGTGACACAGCCCTGATGGGCAGAGGAAAAGGAGACTAAGAAAGTTTGGAGCCAGAGGGATAGGAAGAAATCCAGGAGAATATCTTGGAAGTTGGGATAAAATTGTTTCAAGAAAATTTAAGTGGTCACTGTTGTCAGATCCTGCAAAGGGTCAGAGGGGGTGTGTCAAGTAAAATATTGACTGAAGTGTTGATTAGATGAAGGACCAAGATTGTTGCTGATCTTGGGGAGAGCACATTCCATAGAGTATTGCGGGCAGAAGCCAGATTGTGTCACGAGGACACCAGAGGAGACGGCAAATACAGCCTGAGTGCCTGGAAGTTTGGACAGCCTTTTAGGAACTGGCCTTATTAACCTTTCTGGCCTTTCTTCTTTTCACTACCCCTCATCCCCCAACACACACCTAGATGCTTTTGTGGGAATATATTCTAGCTCTTGCTCTCTTGTATCTAGCCCAAGTGAACTACTTGACTATGTGTAATCTCTCAGTAGGCCCTACTTTTACATAGGCCTCCAAGCTGAACACCTACACCTGCGCTACACCTTCTCCAATCATGGCGTGTGATAGCCTGTTTACTTCTCTGTCTCCCTGTTAGACAATTCTTGGTGGGTGGTAGGGGTAGGTCTTTATCTTGGAGTGCCAGGACCTAGCAGAGTGCTAATTTAAATAGAGTCATTGCAAGATGATGGGGAGATCTGTTTGGTTTTAGATGTGTTGAGTTTGAGGTGACCGTAGTATATGCCGGTAGAAGTACCCCACAGGCATTGGAGATTTGTTACTGAAATTCGGTCAGTCTTAGAAACTCCCCTTGTTCTGGAACATCCCTTTTGAACTTCTCTGGTTTATCTTGATAAAAGTAATGGAAGCACTGTGACTTAAATTGTTAGGTTCCTTTTTGCTTGTCCACAAAAATAGATGTGTCACTGGGAGAGGTCAGCTACTAGGAAATAACTAAATGTCAGCCCGTCGCTTCCATTTTTATAAGTCATTGGAAATTTTCTTCTTAAAGTTCAGATTCGGGAGTCTTATGGATGCTTTCAAGACTTTGTTTCTAGAATTATTTCTAAAGCTATTATCAGCACTAAATGGCAGAGAATAATCTTTTAATGAGACTGATATGGTGAAAATCAGTTTGCTATAACAATCAGGTTTTGAAGAGCAATGTTAAAAAAATCCCCTTTTTTTAAAAAAAAAATTTATTGTGGTAAAATAAACATAGCATAAAATATACCAGTTTAACCATTTGTAAGTATACAATTTGGTGCCATAAAGCACATCCACTTATGTTGTTAGGCAACCATACCATCACTACTATCCATTTCCAGACCTTTTTCATCATCCCAAACAGAAACTCTGTACCCATTAAATAATAATTCTCCATTCCACCCCCTCCCAGCCCCTGGCAGCCTCTATTCTACTTTCTGTCTCTATGAGTTGTCCTATTCCAAGTCACTCATATATAAGTGGATTCATTCACTATTTGTTCTTTTGTGTGTAGCTTATTTCACTTAGCAGTGATGTTTTCAGAGTTCGTCCATGTGGTAGCATATATTACCATTTCCTTCCTTTTTAAGGCTGCATAATATTTCCTTGTATATGTACCACTTTTTGTTTATCCCATCATCCATTGATGGACACTTTGGTTGCTTCCATCTTTAGGCTGTTGTGAATAATGCTGCTATGAACATGAGTATACAAGTGTCTGTTCCAGTTAACTGCTTTCTCTTGTTTTGAGTGTATACCTAGGCCTCACTAAGTTTTCTGGCCACATATCCTGAGAGAGTATTTAGTATTCAGGAACAGTTCCTTTATGAAATATTAATCCTGACCAGCATGTTAACATAAATTTTTGCACATTTTTAAGGAAATTTATTTAGTTTAAGTTCTAAAACAGTCTTGGATAGTGATACAAAAATGTCTTCAAAAACTTCATTATAATTTTCTTTTCTGAAAATGAGTCCCTCGGTCAAATGAAAATGCATAAAACACTTTATTCCAGCTGTACCTTTGTACTTTGAGGAAACTAATTGCCTAGTTTTTCCCTTGCCTTATAAATATGTCTGTTACAGCCAATCTAGAGCTATTTTTGGCTGCTGGTGTTTTAACTCAGGAATCGCAATTATGTTGCTGGATGTATGCTCACGTCACAAAAAAAAAAAATGCACATGTTTTGAAATTGTAGTATGAGGACCTAAGAGAGTAACTCAAGAGAGAATTGAAGCGTATTGCCATGGAAGTCTTCAATGTGGAGTCTTCTTTCTGTTTGACTGAAATCCCTGCAAATCCTTTCTTATCCTCCAGGAAATAAAATGTGTCTGAAAACACAAAATGACTCCAGATCATCTTCACTGCCTTTCTTTCATAGGAATTTGCTCAGTCATGAGATTTTGTATTTCTGATGGAAGTAATTACTTTTTCACTGTACTAGCTTGGTAAAATGTAAAATATTAATAGTACTTCTCATATATGTTCTTTCCGTAAACTGTTTGGTGCTAATGAAGGGATATGAAGAATGAAGATTCTTTGTTTCTAATTCAAAGATATTTTAATAATGGAAATCCACCCTATCTTCATGGTGTGACTCGGAGATATTCATGATTATTGCTAGCCTGTACACACACACACGCTCCCTTTTGTGCAAGATAGAAAATAGTGTCTCCCTAGCCAGATAGGCTCGGGCTCATAAATATCACATTTGTGAAAGGAAAAGATGCCCCTCCCATCAGATGGCTGCATCAACCCACTAGGACTCAAGGTTCTGCTTACCAACCTGTTGCCCACAGTGTGGAGATGCATCCCCCAGGAGGAAAGGCTGGACTGTGTTTTAACACTCGATGACCCTCTGGGCCAGGTGCCCTTGTGCAGTTACAACAGTATACAGCAAAGGTCAGCCAGCTTTTTCTGTAGAGGGCCAGATAGTAAATAGTTTGGGCTTTGTGAACCATACGGTCTCTGTCACAACTACTCAGCTCTGCCAGTGAACTGCTAGAACAGACATAAGCAATACCTGAATGAATGAGTTCGGCTGCGTTTATTGCAATAGCAGTAGGCCATAGGTTGCCTACTCCTGGTGTGTGGCAACCCATAGCACTTCCCAAAGCACTTTCTCTATTAAAATATTATGTTCTGCCTCCTTGCATGGTAGATTGTAACCTTCTTAAGTCACTGACTTAATTCACTTTTTGTATCTTGCATATAAAGATTAAGTTTAAAGTACCATTGGTTTTCTTGAGAAAAACACTTGTGCAGTCATTTGAGATGCTAGTTGAACTAGCTAGTTTTTTCTTGAAACATCAGCTTTGCTTGAAGAATGACTAGTGGACAAACTAGAGTTATTCGCATTTGGGTATTTGGCAGACAGATAGATTCTCAAAAATGAATAAAGTGAGCCTGTCACTTGAAGGGAAAAAAAGAGTTTTTGCCAGTGATAAAATTTAACCCTTTAAGTGAAAATTAGAATTTTGGAAAATTTGTATCCATTATCATTAGCCTCAGAACTGATATTAACAAATGTTTTCAGAAATTATATAATTAAATGTGCCAACTTCTAGAAGAGCTGAATAACTCAGTGAACCAATACCTTCCACATGACCAAAGCATGATGTTACAGAATCTTTCACGGGTAAAAAAATCCCTTCAAAGTACAACATAGTCCATTGGATTTTAATGTAAATAATTTTTAAAAAGATTATTGATATGCTTTCAGATTCCACCCTGCAACTAACCTTTAAGAAATTACCACTTGTTGAATTTTAGGGTAGTATCAAAGAAGAATATCTTCAAAAATCTGAAAAGATTATTAAAATATCTCACCCTTTTCCAACTACGTATCTGTGTAAGGCCAGATTTTTTTCCCCATAGAGTTCAAGCAGAGCAATGTATGGCAACAGATTGAGTGCAGAAGCAGATAGGAGAATTTTTTTATTTAAGCCAGATGTTAAAGAGTTTTGCAAAAATGTAAAAGAATGGTAACTTTTCTCAGTTTTAATTTCTAATGTGGTAAGGATCAATAGCTATAACCCACAGGAACAAAAGCTCTTAGGGGGTCCTCAATTTTAAGAGTATAAATGATCTCAAGACCAAAAAGTTTGCGAAGTGCTGGTATAGAGCGATTTCTGTGCAGGGTTGGAATAGTAGTTGCTTGGTTTGTTGGGTGGACAAGAATGCTTTCATTGTATAGCTGGAAGGCTGACACATAGAACACGTTATAGAACAGTACTCTCTGTGTCTCTGTTTGGCATGATTTTTAGCAGGATATGTGTTATAAGCACTTGCTGGTAAAGCAGCTAGAAATAGATGTTTGACTATAGAGCAGTTACTAAAATCCTGCATGATTCTAAAAATCTTAGGGGATAGATATAGTCTTATATATGAGAGAACTTTCTGGTAGCTCTCTGTCTTCATCTGTTAAGGCTTGAGGGAGTGTAGTTAAAGAATCAGTGGTTTTCGTAATGACCATATAAAATATTTCAACTCAACAGCTGATCTATACTAATGTATCACTTGGCAAAGTCTTCAAGTTTTCTGTACATTTGACTAACGTGATTTTGGCATGTCTCAAATGCATGTATTTAGTTTCTTTTTGCATTTCAGTAAGAATTCCTTTATTTCAGAGTGTAGAGTAGTTCTTGTCTTTCGTGTGCGTCCAGAGTCTCTGGAAACAGACACTTCAGTAGGAGAGTCTGAGGGCCGACACATTTCTATTGATTTTTTGGGAGAGTCTGAAATAAGATCTCTGGGCTTTGATTTCATAGACGTGGCCAGACTACCCACCCTTTTCCTTGGAACACCTTTCCCTCCTTGCCTCCCCGATCCTAGTCTTACCCCAGAGCCCCAATCCCAATCTCAATTCCTGTAGTAAAATCTTAGGATCTCTGTGTACTTCTGAAATGCTGATGAATCTTATTCCAGTTCTTGTTGTGGGCAAAGAGGATAGAGAGAGCTGTGGGCAAGGCCTTCTTCCTGCCCAGCGTTATCAGCAGTGGAAACCTTCAGACATTTTTGAAACAGCTGTATGCTTATTTTTATTAGCTTGTAGAGTCGGTAAAAAGTGAGCCTACTTCAGGAGACCAAGGGCATGTTACAAACGTTGGACAAAGCAATCTATTTGGCAAAGAAAAAAAAAGAGCCTGTGAGTTAGATCCTAGAGCTGGCTAAACATTTTAAAAAGTGACCCAAGAGAAGAGTTTCCACTGGGTTGATTAAACCAGCCAGAGATTCTATCCTCATAATGGCTTACCTTCATCTGTCTCTACTGGTATAATGTAGGACTTAACATAAACCCCTTTTAAATCTATAAATGTTGGATGATAAGGAAGAAAATATTTCCAGTTTATAGCAGCCTGGAAACAGTGTTGTCTTTGTGCCAGTTTACCTATAATATGTCAGTGACCAGCCAAATGAAAGACAGTTGTCTATGAGAAGATATTTCTGGTAATATGTCTGTATCTTTGAGGAAAAACAATGTGAAACGTAGAATCTTGAAAATAAAAATTAGTTGGGCCTTCAAGTTCGTGTGGGCCAACAGAGGATTTTATAGAGACCAGAAAGAGGTAAAGGCTTGCCCAGGGAAGATCAAATGGCTAGTTATGGTATAATTAAAGATAGCAACTGGAACCTCCTGACTCCAAAGTTGTCATCAATTTGGGGTAGATGATGAAGTCAATTTGGGAGACTGGAGTTAAGCTGTTAGGCTGTTTATGTTCAGAACGGCACCTGACTCTTCATCTGAAAAATGGTGATAATCACACAGGTCTACAATTCCCCAAACCCCAAACTCGGAAAACCCAGGGTTTTTCTGCAATTCATCTGGAAGAAGAACTTGATCTAAACTGATGTGAGGCTATTTGCAATCTTTATTTATCCTGCTTAAGTAGTGTGACTATTCATATGTTTTGCTACAGAAATAGTAATATTTGATTATAGAGTATTGCTTCAGATTCCAGTGAGGGTGTTTTCTTTGTAAACTCCAAAAAATTCTGAATTCTGAAACAGATCTCTTCTTAAGGTACTTTTTTCGATAAAGGGTTGTGAACATGTAGGACTTACCTCATGGAATGGTTGTGAGAATTAAATGCTCAGCAAAATGTTGGTGTTGTTGCTCTTAGCACCAGTAAAACCGGAGAACCCCAGTTTCGAAATATAACATGGGTATCTTTCTATACAGGCATATGTCAGTGCGGTCACGAAAACTTCCTGCAGTGATGGAAATAGTCTTTATCTGGCCATCCAATACAGTAGCCACCAGCTATTGAACACTTGAAATTCAACAAGTGCAACCGAGGAACTGAATTTTCGATTTAATTAAAGTGGCCAGATGTGGCTAGTGGCTGGACAGCACAGCTCTGTATAATTCATTTGAATTCATGTTCCATTCAAGCTTTACTTTTCCCTTTTTTGTAATTATGTCTTTGTATTGATTAAGATACAGCATGCCCCAGCAAATTGTGTATTGGCTGAGACAGCTAGTGTGAGAGGGAGAACTTGTGTTTCAAAGTACATCCTAGGCTTATCATCAGCTAGTAGTTCCTTCTGTCTCCAGGGTTTTTAAAGACTTAATAATCGCTTCTGGGCCTTTTGACTAAGATCAAGTATAGTATCTGTTTTTATCAGTTTAAAGACTTAATAGTAACATGTACATATTTCTGCTTGAACTTGACACAGGCAATCGTTAATGAAATCAGCTTAAGTGATTCATAAAATATAATGCATCTATGCCAAGGAGTCCCTAAACTTAGAGAATTTAAGTGGCAAAAAGTTCCCTGGTAAATTTTCTGAAAGAAAAACTTCATGGTAAAGTTGTTTTAGGAGAGCAAAATGTTCTAACATGCTCAATGTTAGTAATAAAATGTGCTAATATGTTCACATTTGTTAAGCAGATGTTATTTTCCAAAAATGATTTCTATACACATTTTAAATGTAATATAATGTGTGATACCAATGTGTTTATAATTCCTGTAGGCTGTATAGGAGGTGTTAAAGTACAACTGCCAAAGTACAAGACACAGTTCTTCTTCTTAATGCTGTTTTCACGCGAGATTTGAGTGTGCAGTACCATGATGTGGGATTCCATGGTAAAGGGGCAATTGAAATGTGTCTGTCTTCACTAAATCTTAAATTGACTAAAAAGACAGGCACAGGCAGAGGCATCCATTTGTTTCTGTTGTTCGTTTGTTTTTCTTTCAACAGTCTACCCTCCTAATTCAGAAAGTTAAGTAAGATGAAAAAGTTGAAACATTGGGAGATACTCTTGTTGTTAATATCTCAGACGTGAGAATTTCTAGACAGTGTTCATGTGATTACAAGTTGAGTTCATTGAACCTAGAAGATTTCTCCTCATAAAAAAGAAAAAGAAGAGCGCTTTCTATATTGTCAAGTTTTCCAGGTCTTAATTTTATAGCAAAAGGCCAGTAAGGCAAGGCAATAGAAAGAATAGCTCCCGATACATAGTTGAGTTTTAAAAAAGAGGAAGTAACAGAAGAACATATGTGTTTCCCTATTTATGGTGTGCATACATTCTGTACACACAGTTTATGTGGAAGAATACATACACTAAATTGTAAATGGTGTGTACTCCTAGGGAATGGAGAGTGAGCAGGAGGGAGGAGGCACTTGTACTTTTTGCTTTATATACTTAGCTATTACTTGAATTTTTACAGTGAACATGAATTATTTTTGTAATTATTAAAAAAGAAAATTCAGGGGCTGGCCCCATGGCCGAGTGGTTAAATTCGTGCGCTCCGCTGCAGGCGGCCCAGTGTTTCATTGGTTCAAATCCTGGGCGCAGACATGGCACTGCTCATCAAACCAACTATGTACTGGGGGGCTTTGGGGAGAAAAAAGGAAAAAAATAAAATAAAATCTTAAAAAAAAAAAAAGAAAATTCATAGTGTTTCAAAAATGCAAGTTGGCTAAAATTAATTTTAATCCATGTTCTGTATTTTATAATGAATTATTTTTGTTAAAAGACTTTTTGTAAAACCTTCATAATGATAGTTTGAATTGAAAATATATGAAATTTCAAATAACACCATGAAATAACTTATAACTTCTAATTAGGTGATATTTGTTACAGTTTGCAATGTTATAACTTCTATTAAAAGTTTTATTATAAATTATAAAATACCATGAACTATATTAGGAGTCAGCTTTAAGCAGATTTTATTATATAGACTTATTTGAAGAATAAAACTGTTCAGTCTAGAAGAAACCATTAAACATCGGAACATTTTTTCTGAAACCATACATTTAGTTCTGCAGTGGTTAACGTGCTTATTGCCAGGATGTGGAGATGAGAACTGGTAGCCCTAATCATCCTCTTCATAAGATATTTTACACATGGTCAGGCCCTCACTTGAAAAAGACTATGAAGAAAGTCAGTGACTTACAGGATGGTTGACCACGCAGACTAGAGCACAGCACAGAGGATCTGTGGAGGAGGAGGAACGGGTTTAAGGACAATTCAACCTAGACTTCTAGAAGTCTTAAGTGATGAGTCTCTGGAGTCTCCACTGATTTGAGAGATGCAGCAAAAAGAATAAACAATAGTATCAGACCTTAAGACACGGAGTTGGGAAGTTTAGGCATTTAATCTACCTTTTAGGTAGTGACAGTATGCTTCAGAATATAAAGGGTACAGAAAGGCCAAGTCATCCAAGTAAACACTGTCAAAAAGAAAAATTCCTCAAAAAAAAGCTGCCTTTGTTTTTTATAGCTCTGGAGTCTGGAAAAAATTTAAATTGTTTTTTAAAATGCCTGCTAGCCCTTAATCATATGAAAAACTGCACAACCTCACTTTTTATTAATTTTAAGTTTTTAATTATATCAGAAAACTAATTAGTGCAAGTGAAAACCACATTGAGATACCAATTTTCATCTGTCGGTTTGGTAAAAATTAGACAAAACTCACTGTTGACAAGGCTTTGGAAAACAGGTGCCGTAATCCATTACTGGTGAGAGTGCAAAATGACATAACCTCTCTGGAGGGCAGCTTGGCAGCAGCTATCAAATTGCAAGTGCATTTCCTCTTCAATCCAGTAATCTCACTTTTAAGAACTTTGTTCTACACAGATATGTCATTTCATGTGTGTGCAATGCAGTTATAATTTACAAGGCTCTTTATTACAGAAGTGTTTGCAACAGAATTTTTAGGAACAACCACAGTATTCGTCTAAAAAGGATTTGTTTTTTAAAAACAAAAACCGTGGTGTATCCACACAAATGAAATACTATGCAGCTGTTTAAAGAAAATAAAGAGAAAGATCTTCACGTACTCATATAAGAAGATCTCTAGGCTATATTGTAAAAAGCGGGGTGAGGGTAGAGGAGTACAGAGCAATGTATTTAATAATCTACCTTTTATATAAGAAATGATGACAAATAATATATGTTTATATAATATATTTGTTCCTAATAAAAATGGTTATCTAAAGAGGACCCAGGGGGGATCTAGATGGGAGTGCGACTTCTCAGTGTGTACTTTTTTATATATACATAATTTTGATTTTTTACCATGTGAATATGTGACCTATTCCAAAAAGTAATTTTTTTTTTTTAATTTTAAGAAAATGTTCCTTCAGGGGGCCGTCCCTGTGGATGAGTGGTTAAAATTCCACACACTCCACTTCAGCACTTCAGCAGGCTGGGTTCAGATCCAAGGCATGGACCTACTCCACTCATCAACCATGCTGTGGAGGCATCCCACATACAAAATGGAGGAAGATTAGCACAGATGTTAGCTCAGGGAGAATCTTCCTCAGCAAATAAATGAATGAATGAATGAAGGGTGAGGCGGGGGAATAAAATGTTCGTTCTAAACAGAGGTCATTTGTTTTCAGAATTTTGAAAGATACGTGCAAAGATTATGTCAGAGCAAGAAACATAATTTTAGAATAAAGAGAAATGATTGAGTCAGTGTTCCTAATATATGAGATGTACTGTCTCAGGCATCTCTGGTGGGTAAGCCCTGTCTACATCATCTGCTTGTCTGAAAGAGGCACACTGGCCAGCCACAGCTGCATTACTGGACAGAGGCTAGCAGAGAAGCTAGAGAGACCATCCCATCTCCTGCATTCCCATTCCCTTTGCTGACTAAAATTTTAGGAAAAGGTGGCTGCCCACCCTGGGGTGCTGTGGAACAGAACTCATGACCCACAACATACATTCTTGTATTTATCTGCCTCTCATGCTTTTAATTCTCTCACCATCTCAGAGACTTTGGTGTGCAAAAAGGTTTTGTGTGGGTTTTTTTTTAGTTTTTATTGTGGAAGTTTTCAGAATATACAAAAGCAAAGAGAAGAGTGTAATGAATTCCCATGAACCTATCATTCCAGCTTCAATAATTAAAACAATTTTGCCTTTTTAAAAAAGTCTATCCCCCTTTTTTTCCTGAAATATTTTAAAGCAAACCTTAAATCTTATCATTTCACCCATAAATACTTCAGTATGTATCTCTAATAACTGAAGGTCAAAAAACTGACATTACAGACTACAACTTCTTATCCTGAAATTTCATTATGTATCCTGTTTTTTAGAAAGATTAAAGGAAACTTCTCCTCCTCTGTATTCATCAGTCTTTCCGTCTTCACTGGGGTAGTTTCCAGTCAGCATACAAAAAAAGGCTATCTCCTGTCTTAAAAAAAAAAAAATTAAGGCCTCCCTTACCTTTCATTCCCCTCCAATTGCTATTCTCTTTCCTGTGCTTTTCAAAAATCTCTCTTCATTTGCTTAAGTTTAACTTCTCATCAAGTCCACTCTGACTCCCATCCCCACCATTCCACTAACACTGTTCTTGTTGATGTCACCAGTGACTTAGACGTTGAATAAATCCAGTGGACACTTAGTTTTCATCTTGCTAGACCTCTCAGCCCCTAATGCTAACAATGAATGTTAATTGAGTACTCACTGTCCTCAGCTCTTTACATGAGTTATTTAATTCTTTAGCAGTTCTTTGAGGTAGGTGTTGTCTTTATCTCCATTTTATAGATGAAGAAGCTAAAGCTTAGGTTAAGTAACTAGTCCAACCGCTAGTAAGGGGTAGAGCAAGGGTTTAAATTCAGGCACCATCTGATCCTGCTGCCTTTGAAACACTCTCATCGCTTACCCTGCTATCCTGGGTTTTCTTCCTCTTTCTCTGTTCCATTTAGGTTTTCTTTGCAGCTTCTCCTTCTTCCTGATCTTTACATTTTGGAAGTCTCTCAGGCTTTCATCCTGGGTCCTCTTCTCACTGCCGCTAGGCAGTCTCACCCACACCTATGGCTTCAATTACCATGTGGAAGGTGATGAGCTCCCAGTATATATCTTTAGCTTAGAGCAGCTTCTGAGCTGTAGACCCAGATATCCCACTGTCTCCTCGTACATCCAAAACCTAGCTTTGAGTCTGCACCTTCTGTGTTGCCTTTTTTGCTAAATTGGTACAGCCATCCACCAGCTGCTCAGCAAAAACCTGGGAATCTTCTCTTAGCTCCTATAAATAATCACCAAGTCCTATTTATTGTCTCTTGTTATCTCGCTCATTCATCTATCTCCCTAAGGAAAGCACCCCATTCTTAGACAGGATCCACCTATTATAAATTCCGAGTACCCTGTACTTGTCTTCCTCCCCTTTATAACATTTTTTGTAATAATATTCACTTGCTTATGTTACCTTTTTGTTTTCATTCCTTTAGGATGAAATTTAACTTTTTATTCCTTTAGAAAAGACATTCAAGGAGGGACCAGGACAGTCTTGTTTGTTATTACATCCCAGCGGCTAGCAGAGTGCCTGGCGCAGAGGTGTCACTAAATATTTGCTGAATGAAAAAATGAAATTTGTTTTAGGAAAATCTCTAACAAGAATAAGTAGCGTGAAGGGTGAACTCCTGGAGACAGAGTTGCAGTCAAGATTTCTGATAGTCAAGCCATAGAAAGGAGCTGAGGAATTGGCACACGAGTGGGAGAAGTAGGGTGGTTGAGGATGTGGAAGTTGCAGGACTCAACTGACTCTGACTATACGTGGGAAGTGAGAGAAGGGGGTGTCAGGTCTGCAGCGGGTTTCTAGCTTGGACCACTGAGAGACTCATGCTACCACTCCCTGAAAGTATCAGGGATGAAAGGAAGAATAATGACTTTAGTTTTGGACCTGTTGACTTTGAAGAACCTCCTGTAGGACACCCAGAGAGAGAGAACCAATAGGCAGTTATAAAAACGGAAATGGGATTCAGGAGAGAGATACAGGCTTTACCTCATCGCTGAGTAGAGCCAGTACAGTACCCATTGATAATTCAAGTGTGAACTGAGAACGGTTTAATCACTGAGACTTTTTATCATTGGTACAGAGTTGGTAGATATTTTGGTACTTTTTAAATTGGGGATGGATGTTATAAACATATATTGTGTATTATAAAGAAATGGGATTTTTACATTATCATTTGACATCCTATGAATGTTAACTAATAATAGCTGTGAACCTAAGCATTTATTCTTTATGTTAAATGAGCAGATCTTGTTTTAATTATGTTATTTTGTTAATGCTAATTTACATCTTTTTTTTTGTCTTAAAGACAAAAATAAAACTTAGTGGGGTTTGTGGAATTGCATTAGATTGTGAACTCCGTGAGGACTTGCTGCCATGTGACTTAAATTTATTTTCCTCTTATTTCTCTAGGGCCTATTCCTTGGTGGATTCCAGTCAAGTGTCTACATTTCTGATTTCCATTCTACTTATAGTCTACGGTAGTTTCAGGTAAGATGCTCTCAAAATGGGATTGATTTCAATTGGAAGTGGAAGAAGCATTTCTCTGAAAGTGTTGGCACCAAAACTTACTGCTCTGTGAGGAGAAACATGACTTTAACAGGAATTAAGTTAGAAAGGGATAATTCTAATATTGATTCTTGGTTGGCGGCTGTTAAAATACTTCCTGGTTTTGCTTATGACTTTGGCATTTTAATGCAAACATGCAAAAACTAATTGCTCAAACATAGGTTGAGCCTTATGAGGTTGCCAATAGTCAACTTTTTTTGACCTACAGAAATGATTTCATATGGTTCAATCTACTGTTATTAGGATTGTGCACAGTAGCATTTACCAAGTATTCTCTCTGCTGGCCTTGGGAATGCTGTGCCTGGATCCCCTTGAAATACCTGTCCTGGCAGGCAGCCATAGGAATACAAAGGAAAATCAGGAAGATAGACGCTCCCATCTTCTTTCTACTATCTTTACTTAAGAGGAATTCTAGTGGTTATGTAACTCAAATAACTGTGTGGCTGATACACTTACAAATGAAGGCTGCCCGAGAGATTTTAAATTGCGAACTTGAAAGGAAGTGATGGTGATAAACGTAATAATCAGGCATAGGAATTTTGAACTAGCCAATATTATATTTGGGTTTTAATGAGTACTTGGTAAAATCATAGACTTCCAGGCTTTACCTCAACACTGAACACAAGAAGTAAAATACTGTTGATAATTCCAATATCAGCTGATAAAAGTTTTAATCATTGAGACTTCTCCTGGTTCTCCCTAGATTCATAACCATTCTTAGGGGGCGTTAATCAAGCCAGAGCAGCTTAGAACCTTATCAGCATAATCTTGATAATTTTTGTCTCTATCTTTTGGACAAGTTTCTTATTTTTTCTCTTTGAGTATTATAATGTATCAATATTTCAAAAGACTTTGTAATTAAAAAAAACAATCTCTAGACCAGCAGCCTTAGTCATAAGTATATGCCAAACAAAAGGTCAATTGTACTAAACTATTGTGTATGTTTTCATAGTTTACGTCATTTATCTTCTGATTATTTTTACCTAACAAAAATATTTTCCACAATCATCTTCATACTCATTTTTAGTAATTTGATATTTGCTTGTGTTACTGTCTTATTCCACTCTTGTTGGACAGGTGGATTGTTAAGGTGACCATCTTTTTATGTGTTCGTTTGCTTTGGTTGAATTGTATTCTTAAAATGCATGTCCAAAAGTTGAAGTACTCCACCAGAGAGTGTGAACCAGCTCTTACTACATATTGCTGTATTGTTTTCCAGGAGAGTTATACCAATTTAGGATTAGGCATGTTTTAAACAAAATCTTATGTAATAAATGTACCATAGGATTAGATCATATAGAGGGGAGGGTTTCTCTGGTGAACCTTCTTATTTTACATATGAGGAAACCGAAGCCCAGCAGGATGAGGTAACTTGATAAAGATACACAGCTAGCTGGTAGCAAAGTCTGGAATGTAACCCAGTTCTCAAGACTTCTGGGCCAATTCTTTATGTCTTTTATACTTTCATAATGCATTTTCTACAAAAAGTAAATCATGATGGCCTTTAATTATACATTTAAATTGACCTCATTGAATACGTTTGGAAGTTTTTCCTCTTCTTCTATTTTCAGGAAAAGATTATGTAAAATTATATTATTTCTTCTTTAAATATTTGATAGAACTCACCAGTGAAGCCATCTCAAGTTGGGCTTTTCTTTGTGGGAAGATGGTATTGTTTTCGTTTTTTTCCTGCTTTGTTCACTTCCTTTTTTTTTTTTAAGCATTGGTGAGGGCTTTTTAAAAATAATTTTTTAAATTGTGGTAAAATACACATACAATTCACCATTTTAACCATTTTTAAGTATACAGTTCAGTAGCAAGTAAGGGCTTTTTTAAGCACACGTTGTTATTGTCTGTCTTTTTATTATAGCCATTCTAGTACAAGAATGTGAAATGATATCTCATTGTGGCTTTGGTCACAGTTCCCTAATAACTGAGATTAGGATGTTGACAGGATATTGAGCATCTTTTCATGTGCTTATTGCCCATTTGTATTTCTTTTTTGGTGAAACGTCTATTAAAATCTTTGCCCATTTTTAAATTGGGTTGTTTGTCTTATACTGAGTTGTAACAGTTGTTTTAATATTCTAGATACAAGTTCTGTCTCAGTCGTATGATTTGCACATATTTTCTCACAGTCTCTGGCTTGCCTTTTCATTTTCTTAGTAGGGTCTTTCGAAGTATAAACACCTTTAATTTTGATAAAGTCCAACTTACCAATTTTTTGTTTCGTGGATCATGCTTTTGGTGTTGTCCCAAAGAACTCTTTGCCTAATCTATGGGCACAGAGATTTTCTCCCTGTTTTCTTTAAGAAGTTTTACAGTTTAACTTCTTAGATTTAAGTCTGTAATTCATTTTGAGTTATTTTTTGTGTATGGTATGAAGTACAAATCTTAAACTCATCTTTATGAACGTAGCTATCCAATTGTCCCAACACCATTTGTTGAAAAGATTATCCTTCAGCCCATTGAATTGCGTTGACACTGTTGTCAAAAATCAGTTGACCATAAATATAAGGATTTGTCATTGGACTCCCATTTCGGTTCTGTTGGTCCATATGTCTCTTCTTATGCCAGTACCACTGTGTCTTGATTGCTGTAGCTTTTATAGTAAGTGTTGAAATCCAGTAGTGAAAGTACTACAACTTTGTTCTTTTTCAAAATTATCTGACTACTTTGGATCCTTTGCATTTCCACAAATTTAGGTTCAGCTGGTCAGTTTCTACCAAAAAAAATTCTGCTGGAATTTTGATAGGTATTGTGCATCTATATTGCGGATCTATCTTTAAATATTTGTTAGAATTCACCAGTGGGACTGCCTAAGCCAGGCTTTTCTTTGTGGGATGATTTTTTGGGTTTTGCCTTTTCCTGCTTGGTTCACCATTTTATTCCTTTCCTTTTTTTTAAAATAGCTTTATTGAGATATAATGTACATACCATAAAATTCTCCAATGTGAAGTGTATAATTCAGTGGCTTTAGTATATTCACAAAGTTGTGCAACCATCACCATAATCCAATTTTATAGCAGTTTCATCATCCTGAAAGAAATCTTATACCCCTTAGCTGTCATTCCCCTCCTTCTCTCCCCTGTCCTGGGCAACCGCTAATCGACTTTCTGTTTCTGTAGATTGACCTGTTCTGGACATCTCATATGGTGTAATCATACAACATGTGGCCTTTTGTGACTGGCTTCTTTCACTGAGCATACTATTTTTAAAATTCATCTATGTTGTAGCATGGATCAGTATTTTGTTCCTTTTTATAATAATACTCCAAATATTACTCCTTTTTGTTTATCCATGAATCACTTGGTAGACATTTAAGTTGTTTCCACATTTTGGCTGCTGTTAACATTAATGTACAAGTTTTTGTGTGGAGGTATATTTTCGTTTCTCTTGGGTAGATACCTAGGATGATGGAATTGCTGGATAATATGGTAACTCTATGTTTAACATTTTGAAGAACTGCCAGTGTTTTCAGAACAGTTGCATTGTTTTACATTCCTACCAGCAGTGTATGAGGGCTCCTATTTCTCTCATTATCTGTCTTTTTGATTATAGATGTTCTGTTCTGGTGGATATGAAGTGGTATCTCATTGTGGTTTTGGTTTGCATTTCCTTAATGACTAATAATGTTGAACATCTTTTTGTGTGTTTATTTACCATCTGTGTGTCTTCTTTCGTAAAGTGTCTGTTCAGATCTTTTGCTCATTTTAAAATTAGGTTGTCTTCTTATTGTTGAGTTTTGAGGATTCTTTATATATTGTGGATACAAGTCCTTTACCAGATAAATGCTTGCAAAGCGTTTCTCCTCACCTGTTGGTTTGTCTTTTCAGTTTATGTGTGTTTATAACTGTTAGGTTTTCCAGATGCACTGACTGAGATAAAGCGTCCCTCTTTATCTTTAGTAACAACTTTTGTCTTAAAAGTCTTATTTTGTCTGATGATAGTATAGCTATTCCAGCTCTCTTATGGTTGCGTGTGGGAAGATTTTTAGTTACTAATTCTCTTTCTTTACTTCTTGTAAGTCTACTTGGATTTTCTCTTTCTTCGTCAGTCACTTTTGGTAATTTATGTTTTTCTAAGATTTGTCCCTTTCCTTTACATTGCCTCATTTCATGGCATCAGTTTGTTCATACTGTTCCTTTCTAACCTCTTTAATTTCTGTTGGTCAGTAGTGTTCTCTCTCTAAGTTTTTAGTCATTTGTCTCTTCTTTCTTTTTTTTCTGGTTGGTCTAGCTAAAAGTTTATCAATTTTGTTGATCTTTCCAAAGAAACAACTTTTTTTTTTTTGAGGAAGATTAGCACTGAGCTAACATCCACCACCAGTCCTCCTCCTCCTCTTTTTAGCTGAGGAAGATTGGCCCTGAGCTAACATCTGTGCCCATCTTCCTCTATTTTATATGTGGGATGCCTTCCACAGCATGGCTTGATACACAGTGCATAGGTCCACACCTGGGATCTTAACCAGCAACCCTGGGCCACCGAAGCAGAATGTGCAAACTTAACCACTGTGCCACCACGCTGGCCCCAATTTTTTTTAATTTTTGATTTCTGTTTTCATTGATTTCCACTCTAATTTTTTTTAAAAAAGATTAGCCCTGAGCTAACTACTGCCAGTCCTCCTCTTTTTGCTGAGGAAGCCTGGCCCTGAGCTAACATCTGTGCCCATCTTCCTCTACTTTATATGTGGGACGCCTACCACAGCATGGCTTACCAAGCGGTGCCATGTCCGCACCCGGGATCTGAACCGGCGAACCCCGGGCCACCGAGAAGTGGAACTTGCAAACTTAACTGCTGCGCCACTGGGCTGGCCCCTCCTCTCTAATATTTATTATTTCCTTCCTTCTGCTTGCTTCAGGTTTAGTTTGTGCCTCTTTTTCTAATTTCTTAAGGTGGAAGCTCAAATTATTGACTTGAAACCTTTCTTCCTTTTTAACACAGGCATTTAAAGCTGCAGATTTCCCTCTGAGCACTGCTTTAACTGCATCCCATAAATTTTGTTATGTTTTCATTTTCATCTCACTCAATTCAAGATATTTCCTACCTTCCCTGGTGATGTTTTTCTTTGACCCATGGGTTCTTTTAAGGTGTTGCTTACTTTCCTAATACTCGGAGATATTTCAGAATTCTCTGTTGTTGAAAGGAATTTCAGCAGCATAATTAAATTCCATTATGCGCAGAGACATACTTTTTTATGATTTCAGTCCTTTTAAATATATTGAGACTTGTTTTATGGCCTAACAAAAATGATCTATAGTGGAGAATGTTCCATGTGCAGTTGGAGAAATCAACCTTTAACAGAGGGTTGAGAGCAGAGAGTCACATAATCTGGTTTGTGTTTCAGACGGGTTGTTCTGGGTTCTGTATAGGAAATAGATTGTTGGGTAAGAGGGCAAAATGGAGTAAGGGAAACCTGGGAGACCTAGTACAGGCAGGAAATGATGATGGCTTTAACTAGGCTAATATTGGGCGTGAGGGTACCAGCGGATTTAGGACAAGATTACTGATGGAGTGAATATAGTGTGTGTGAGAGAGAGGAGTCAAGGTTTATGGTCTGAACGACGGGATCCAATGGTGGTGCCGTTTTTGAAATGGGAAGCTCTGTAAGAGAAGTAGATTTTTCATGGGTACAAAGCAGATACAGCTTGTCGGGAGACACATAGTGGTTCTGATCTGGCTCTTCCCACTGTTAAATTTTGGGCAAGTAGCAACCTCTGTAGACCCTTATCTTGAAAGTTGTTTCATTAATTACAAATATCACTATAATTTATAACAATAGTGGTATAGTATTAATTATATTCTGACTTGTAATGTTATCTCTCTTTAAGCTTTCCAGAGTGAGTTGTAAATGTATTGTTTTAATGGCGCTAATCAAACATATTTTTACAACAAATTTTCACTTCACTTTCTAGGTATTTAATAAACAAACCATACCGAAATTACTGCTTTAGTAGGTCACAACTTGTCAAATATTGGCAGTTTCACGTAGTTCAACCTGACAGATTCTTTTTACTCATTGACCTAGGGCCATGAGGGATTTTATGTATGCCTCTTCTCAAAAATACCTCTTTGCCGTAGCAGAAACGAAAATTGCAATAGTCAGTGAGATAAAACTAGTAGCAAAGTAATTTCCTTGATTCTTGCTTTGACATAAACAGCAGATAGCTGGATGAAGAACCGACCTGTGACTTACAGGGAATTCTTCGTTAAAGCACAGCCAGGTGGGTGCCCTGCAAGTGCTGAATGATGCTTCCCAGCCTGACTTCTACCATTTGGGCTTTCTACGGTTTAGAGGCTTCTTAAATGTTGTAAGTGACTTCGGTTGCCTGCTGTGAGGGGGTTGATGGAGATGTATGATTTTTGTTAGCTATTATAAATTTTTTTTACTTAGACATTAACTGTATTAAAGAAACCAAGATGATGATGATGATGATGATAATGAAAATAGCTAATATTTTACTGAGCATTTATGTGCTAGGTACAGTGCTAAGTGCCTTACATAAGGTCTCATTTAATCCTCACATCAATTATACAAGATAGATATTGTTATTCCCATTTTACAAATGAGGAAACTGGGGCCCAGATATGTCTTAAGTAGCTTATCCAAGTGACAGAGCTGGGATTCAAACTCCAGTAGAACTTTACTGCTGCTGGCTATCGAGAACAATAATAAACTTTTAAATCTGAAGAAACTAAATTGACCTGGCAGTAAAGTCGGAAGGATTGAGGAGCTTTCTTAAAAATGTCTTTTTGGGGAATCTTATTTTCTTCAGGAGTGGTTCTCAGACCTTACTGTGTGTAAAAATCATCTGGGGAAGATTGACTCAGTAAGCTCGGGATGGGCGCCCAGCACCCCTAGCCTCATTCAAGTGACCTACACACCCACTTCGATAACTCTTTTCTTGACTTTCTGAGTTGTTCATTCTTAATTTCTGGTAGCATTCTAAGGACATTTACTAATATGTTAGTTACCCTTCACAGTTCTGTTGACTCTCCTCTGATACTCCCAGAGTTTTCCCTTGTGCTGACTCAAACAAAGTTCCCCTCAGTCTTCATCCTTGATCTGTCTTTGATGGGTCACTGCCACTTACCATTGAAATTTTCTCTTCTGCCTTCCCTGATTGACTGTCATGCTTCTTTCCATGAAGGACATGCACAAAAAATGTTTCTTGAATTTGAATAGCATTATCCTTATTGCTCCCGCCCCCCAGCTCCCCAACCAAGTATGTTCTTATCTCCTCTGATTTGGGACCATAAAAATATATTATTTACTCATTTAAATTATCACATTTTATTTATTTACAGCTGCAAAGACATGAGAAGGATTATAAAATATAGGATAAAAGATTTGTGGATTGTACTGGTTATTTCCCACCAGGCTTTCACATTTCTAAGTACAGAGGGAAAAACTATACCAAATAAAACTAGATTCTGAAGGCCAAAACAAATCTTCAGTTAAGGAACTCTTGTGTTTGCCATCCCTTGGCTGAGCCTTGCTAGATTTCCTATATTACTTAAAGCTAACACCTGTCTCTCCTTAATCTTTCCAGCTGCTCAGAAAAAAAGAACATAGTTACTCATCTAATCAGTATGTCCCCAAAGAGTTTGACAGACCTAGAGGAGAGCATTTAACAGAGAGAATGAGAGAGAGAGAGAGAAACAAAAAACTAACTGGAGGGAAAAATGAAAGCAATAGAAAGGAACTATTCTGATGAACAGATAGACCCAGGAATTACAACGTGAAGTTGACTTAACATTTCTTAGGCATCTTATTATAGTCATGTGCTGTATAACGACATTTTGGTCAACAACAGACTGCACGTATGGCGGTGGTCCCATAAGGTTAGTACCGTATAGCCTAGGTCTGTAGTGGGCTAAACCACCTAGGTTTGTGTAAGTACACTCTGTGATGTTCGCACAACAGCAAAATCGCCTAACAATGCCTTTCTCAAAACTTCCCCCCGTCGTTAAGCAACTCATGCCTGTACTGACATGACACTTGATTTCTGTCCCATAAGGAGTCATAGTCAGAAAATAACTGGTTTGACATAGATCTGAAAGGAAACCAAAAGGAAGCTACACTTTATTTTCTCTCTCTCTACATTATATTTATATAATACTATAAATGTAAAACTGCTGTATAAAGGAATAATGGAACTTTCGTAACTGTAGAGTAACTACTACCTTTTTTAAGGCAAAGCAAGCACCTGCCTGTGCTTTCTTCAATGGTGAGGGCAATTTGTTTGCTTATACCCAAACCTACTCCAGGAAGACAATGGGTTAATAAGACTGCAGAGATAATAACAAGTGCACTTATATGACTGTGTTCCTCTTCATACTAAATGCATGTAATTGTAAAGTTAGACCAGTCTTACAGATGTTATGATGTTCCAACGGCATATGAGGTGTTTATCTTTTGAGCTGCTCTTTTGCTGTCTCATAATCTGTCTTACTTTGAGAAAACATCATATACAGAAATCTGAACTTACTAGATAACATAGGGAATGGTTATGTACATTGTAATGTGTATAGACAAGTTCCTTGATATATTTAACGGTTTCAACAGTTCATTTTTAAATGTTCCATTTTTTAAAATCACTGTAAGTTTCCTAGGAACACATGTTTAGCTTAAAGCCAAGTTCAACTATATAGCGTTTCCTTGACCAAGTGAATTCTCCTTCATTGTGCCTGCTTCCAATATTAGGATGATCAAAAAACATGATACTTAAAATATTTAGATAAAAAATCCCAATTTGCTTTTCTCCGCCAATATTCACAGTGTAGTCTATCAGAATTTAAATGGATGAATAACTTTCAGTAAACATGTTCTCAGCTCCATTTTGCTTCCTGCAGTTGTTTACTTTTGCTCTGCCCTGTTCAAAAGGATTTCAGGCCATTCACTAAGTTTTGCAAGTTGTGATGAGATAAGGTAAATTAAAATGGGGCCAAAGAAAAGAAAAAGTATGGGTGGAGAGAAAATAAAGCCAAAAATAAGTCTAAAAGTGCATACCGTAATGGCCAACCCCCTCACTGCTGGTGGTCCACAAACACGAGAGTAAGCTTTCTAGCAGCCAACTTTAAAAAGAAAGAAAGAAATTAAAAACTTTACAGTGCCTTTGGATAAAAAGAACCCAGTTGTTCAGGTGACTTGCCCACTGTTCTTGGTCTTAACAGCAGACAGACATTTATCCCAAAAACCCTCGTAAAGAGGATACAACATTGAGTTTCATAGCATTTAATTACGGGCATTCAAATGTTTGTTGAATGAATTAATACTCTTCAATATAAGCTGGTGGCATTTCATGAAAATACATTACAGCAAAAGCAATTTTGCCAAAATTGGGAGTGCACAAGTCAGCAGCAGAAAGTTGTGGTTCAGATTACTAGCCTACTGTGGTCTAAAGGTTATATGTTAGAATACCTGGAGAAATGAATGGGTTGTTAGTTCTGCAACTGATTATTCCTGAATATTGATCTCTTGATAAATGTTGGCAGCCAGACATGTACTCTTTTGCCACCTGAATACAGACCTCTTTGTCTTAACAGTACTCACAGCACATTTGTATTTTTATCAGAACCAAGGAATCTAAAAAGGCCTGACTGTAAGCCCACATTTCCCCTTGTCCTGGGCAAGCAGTGGAAGTTCTCCCAGGCCTGGGGCTTTCCTCAGAGAATCGTTTATAATGCAGTCTAGTGTATAAAGACGTGAGTAGTTGATTTCCCAAAGTTCTGTTCCTTACAGCTGAATTAGTTTTATCCTGAAAAAATTCAGAGCGAATACGACCAGATCTCCACCTCAGCCAAAATGAAATCTTATTAAAGAGCTGAAAGAATGTTAAACTACTTCCTGATGGAGTGTCTGTGATAAACTGCTTGTGAAGTGTACATCAAAGTCACCAAAAAAGGCACACGGGATTTATACCTATATACCAATTTGAGTTTGAAGAATGTCAATCAGTTGTCATTCTTTCTGACAGTAATTAGCTAGCAAGCTTAGTTGTCACTTGGACCCCACCCAATTCAAGATAAAACTATATCATCTGCTTGTAAAAGGTTGCTTGTCTTAATATTTCTCTGTAATGAGGCAGGATATATGCAACTCATTCACAAATGTTATCAGATCAAGTTAACTCAAGGAGAAATACTGTGCAGCTTTTTTTTTTTTATGAGAAAAAGCAGTATGTACTGATGTGGGAAGATGTCCTTGGCAAACTGTCGAATAAAAAATTAATTTGTGAAGTGATGTGTATTAATCCTCATTTAAAAAAAGGCAAATATAGGGACTAGCCTGGTGGCATAGTGGTTGAGTTCACGTGCTCCATTTCAGTGGCCTGGGGTTCGCAGGTTCGGATCCTGGGCACGGACCTACACACTGCTCATCAAGCCATGCTGTGGTGGCATCCCACATACAAGAAATGGAGGAAGATTTGCACACATGTTAGCTTAGTGACAATCTTCCTCTAGCAAAAAGAGGAAGATTGGTAACAGATATTAGATTGGGGCCAATCTTCCTCACCAAAAACAAAGAAAGAAAGGCAAATATATACCAAATGTATATATCTTTGGAGAGGAAGACTATGGGAGTCTGTTGTTTTTGTACCATTCTCTATTATTTGAGTTTTTTAATAATCACATATATTACTCTTTGCAGAAAAAAAATAGAAGTTTGTTCGTTTTGGAAGGGGAGATAATAGAACCAAGGCAGGGTAGTATAATAGGAACTTTGATTTCCTTGCCATATATGGATAATGATAGAGCATCTGTATTAGTTTGCTGGGGCGGCCATAACAAAGTACCACAGACTGAGTGACTTAAACAACAGAAATTTATTTCCTCACAGCTCTGGAAACTAGAAGTCCAAGATCAAGATCTTGGCAGAGTTGGTTTCATTCTGAAGTGGCTTATAGATGGCCATCTTCACGTGTGGATAGTGCCCTTCACGTGGTCTGCTCTCTGTGTGCGCATGTGTGTGGTGTGTGTGTCTGTCTGTCTCTTTCTCTCTGTCCTAATCTCTTATAAAAAACACGCATCATCCTAATGACCTCATTTTGGTTTATTTACCTCTCTAAAGGCTCTGTCTCCACATACACATTCTCAGGTACTGGTGGGATTAGGACTTCAACATAAGAATTTGGGAGAGTATAATTCAGTCCATAAAAAAATTTCTAAAAGGGGGCCCGCCCAGTGGCCCAGCAGTCAAGTTTGCGCACCCTGCTTTGGCAGCCCCTGGTTTGCCAGTTTGGATCCCAGGTGCGGACCTGTGCACTGCTTATCAAGCCATGCTGTTGCAGGTGTCCCAGGTATAAAATAGAGGAAGATGGGCACAGATGTTAGCTGAGGGCCACTCTTCCTCAGCAAAAAGAGGAGGATTGGAGGCGAATGTTAGCTCAGGGCTAATCTTCCTCAAGAGAAAAAAAAAATCTCCAGAAGGTAGGGTGATCATATAACTTAATGTCCAAACCAAGACAGTGTTGAGTTTGATTTGTGGTCACCCTACTCATGAAGTTATTCTGTGAATCAAAAGAAATCTTGGCTGCAAAGCACCCAGCCTAGTGCCTGACAGTATGAGCTTAATAAGGGTTAGCTGTTATCATTATTTTACCCCTCAGGACGTTTTCAGCTGCTTAGTCAGAAGACCGCCTCTCCTGCCTGGGTTCTTAGTAGTAGGTTCTTGATGTAGGTTCTGTGTGAGCATCAATAATTGGAATTTTGTCTCCCCTCTACAACTTGACCCATAACTACTTCCTATTCAGTTATAGTTGATGAAAATACAAAAATAGCAAATAATATGCTATAATTTAGATGGATTTTTCTGCAATGGTAAATCATTGTCTATGATGAAACAACTGTAGCTCAAGTCTTTCTGATAGTATTTAAACACTGATTTCAAGTTTAAACCCAAACTTGGTGTTTATTAAGCAAATAGCCAGGGTAGAATTTGGATGGAATGTCTAGTAGCAACATTATGATGTATTAATATCATATTGTATGTTATTGTATAGTAGTAAGATTGTGATGGCAGGGGGGAGTAGAGAGGAGTAAAGGGTAGTTTTCTGTGGTGATGGAACAAACTATTCGAGGTCCAGCCAAGCAATTTCATGTCTATAGAGTTAATAAACATTGCCATGTAAGTCAGGACAAAAGCCCCGTAATTCAGAGTGGCCCCTGGATAGCTGAGGAAACAGAGTCTTCTGCAAAGACTTTATTTAAATAACTTAAGTTTGCTGCAGCTGTGCAGTGTGGAAACTGTTACAGGACCCCAGTCACAATGGCCTGGGGTTTGCTAAACCTAGGTCCATTCGTTTCATTTTGTAAAGCTGGAATATATGAATCTTCTCTGTTTGAGCAAATATGTGGGGCCCCACAACCTCATTTAACCAGATTTCTATTTTATGCACTAGTGACCCATGGTCAGCTTCTAATGATCAGGCTTGATTTTAGCTAGGCTTATTTGAGGCAATGAGAAATTCAAAGCAAGCTTTAAGTTATATACAGTGCTTGCTTGTTCTCCCCGCCCCCCATAGTACGTCATTAGCCTCCTGAAGCTTTCACGTCCCTGCAGCACTTCTTACCAGACTAGGTTCAAAGAAGAAGGAACAGCTAAACTGGTTTAAGTTAACCACAACCTACTGGTATTTGAAAACAGGGAGAATTCTTGCCTTGAAACAGCCAGGATAGAGTTTTAAATAGTCCTCAGCTAACAACAAATTGAAATGGAGTTCGATAACCCTTAAGCCTACCCTATTCTACTCTCAGCACCCAGTCTCGTGTACCCAATCTGAGGAGAGATGCTCGATAACACCTGTGCCTAGGAAGTGACTGGCAACTTTCCAGCCCAGGTTGTCAGTATAATGCCAACAGAAAGCATAAGAGAAGCTAACCATCTGTAATAGCCAGCCCCCAGGGTAGAGATGTAGCTAACAGTTCCTGTAAAGTCTGCTGTCTCCAGACTCTGAGAAGAAGAGTAGGCATAACAAGTGGCGTTATTATTATTATTATAGTCCGTTCATAAGTGACTTTGAAAAATTCAAATGAGTACATGTCTTTTCCAAAGCATGCCCACAGGGAAGAAGCAGTCATGTTCCGGTGACTCCAGACAGGTTCCTGTGAATTACATCACAGTTGTGGAGTTTAGCTCTCCACAAATGATAAGCTCTTCCATGAGAAACATGAATTAAAGTTTAAAAGACCATAAAAGTGAAACAATGTACTGAAAACTAGGACAGGTGTCTTGGGAAGGGAAATATATGCAAAACATTGTATCCACTTGGTTGTGGAACTAATCAAAATTGACGGAAAAGTTTATCTTGGGAGCCAGACTTCCTAACAGTTTCTCTAGTGTTGACTTGAGGTAGGAGCAGCTAGTGTACTTTTTAATCTCTGTTTAAGTGTCTTCCTCTAATGGCTGGAAAATTTAAGGCCCCAAATATTAGATATGAGAAGATGCGTATTCTAAAATCCAGGATATTTTAAATTAAAAACTCCCAGGAAAGCCAACACATCAGAATCCTAACCATATTCAGAAGAGGAGTCTTAACCGTGTTTTGGGAACTCTGCCACATGTAAAAATATCCATCCCTTTGGTCTTATTGGGGAATTTGTCATGTATTAGGGCTGCCCTTCTAATGGAGCAGTTTGCTAAAGAACTACTTAGCCAAATTTAAAGGGGACCCCAGGGTGAAGTGTACCTAACCAGTGTTTACTCCACAGGCTTTCCTAGTCAGGTCACCCATTCTAACTGAAGACATAACCAATTGAAGCATCTCCAGCACCAGTAACAGATAAGGGAGTTTCAGACAGTAACTGAAAGCGCATGAAACTAAATGGCAGATGGAGTCAAGCTATTATAGTAGAGGGGCAAGTTTCTTGAATCTGGCAAGAGATTTTGAGTCATATGGATAGGAAACCATGAAGTGAAGAAAAGCATTATCAGTAGGACCTGAGCATAGTAGTTTGGTTAAGAGTCTCTTCCAGGAAGAATTCTGACCTCTCCAGGATAGCATCCTCTACTCTCCTAAAGAGAGGAATAAAACTCAATAATGTTCTAGTACCCCTAGGTACTTAATAACATGAACAAGACATGAAAAGAGGCCTCTCCTTCACTTCAAAATCTGCTCACTTCGGGACCTGAATATTTAAAAGAACTACCTGGAGCAACTTCTACTTCCAAGATAGAGTAACAGGAACTGGATTTACCATCCCACCTGAAACAGTGACTTTCAGGACACTGTTTATCAGACAACAAAGGACAGTGATTCTGAGAGATGATCATTTTTCCAGCTGTCTTAATATAGCACCGTTCCCCTGACCACCACCCAAAAAAGCCAAATTCCCACTAACAGACAGTAGAATGGTAGTTACAGAAGCTGGTGGGTGGGGGAAAAGGAGAGCTATAGATCAAAGGGTACAAATTTTCAGTTACAAGATGAATAAGTTCTGGAGACCTAATGTACATCATGGTGACTATAATTAATAATAATTTATTGTATGCTTGAAATTTGCTAAGACAGTAGATCTCAGGTGTTCTGACCATACACAAAAAAAGGTAACTATGGGAGGTGGTGGATATGTTAATTAGTTTGATAGTGGCAGTCATTTCACAAGGTATATATATATATCAAAACATCTTGTAGTATACCTCAAATATATACAATTTTTATTTGTCAAAAACAAATAAAAAAACCATTGAAAACAATTTGCAGGTGGTGGTACAGGAAGAAAGATTCTATAAGTCAAAGAGACAGAGCTGTGTGTCCAGAGACACTGAGGCAGCTAGAATTAACAGGACAGAGTACAAAAGAGAAGAGAGCTACAGAGAGAAAACCCCAGAGATGCGCAGATGGACCCTTTGAGCATTCATCAGAAGATTGGTCAGTGCATGCATATGAGGAAATTACACAAGGCTGAAGAAAGAATAATGTAGAAGGATTAGAGGGCAGAGTACCTGTTCCCACCAGCCATATTGGAAAAATTTATGATTCCTGTGGCATTGAGTAGAGTACTTAGAAAGGCCTTACATCAGTAGTAAAGAATAATTACTCTAGACTGAGCACTTCTTTGGACCTGCCTAATAAATCGTAAAAGCAAGACCTGAACAAATTAAACTGTTTCCAAGTAACTAACAGCATCCCAGAACAAAGTTCAAGAAGATGTAGAGGAATATAAAAATATCAAGCAGCTGATAGGAATATAAAAATATTGAGACAAGGTAAAATTCACAACGTCTGGGATACAAGCAGAGGTTACCGGGTAGCAAAGAGGCAGGAAAACAGGAGCAGTGATGACAATAATCATCAAAACCAACCCAGAACTGACACAGATGTTAGAATTAGCAGAGAAGTACATCAAAACAGATATAATTATAACTGTATTTTATATGTACAAAAAGTTAGGTAGATACATGGAAGATATTTTAAAGTACCCAAATCAAACTTCTAGAGATGAGAACAATGTCTGAAACCAAAAACACACTGGATAGGATTGATAGCAATTAGACATTGCAAAAGAAAAGATTAGTGAACTTGAAGGCAAGCAATGGAAACTATGCAAAATGAAGGAGAGAAAAGAAAAAAAAGAATTTTTGATGAAAAGAGTATCGTTGAGCTATCATTGGGTATCAAAGAGCAACCTCCAACGGCCTAAGACTTGAGTAATTGGAGTCTCTGAAAGAGAGAAGAAAGGGAGGCACAGAAAAACCCTTGAAGAAATAATGGCCAAAATTTTTCCAAACTTGAAGAAAACTATAACCCACAGATCCAAGAAGCTCAATATACCCCAATCACAAGAAACATGAAGAAAACTACACCAAGACACATCATAATCAAATTGCTCAAAGCCATTGATAAAGGAAAAAATCCAAAAAGCCACCGGTCAGGGCAGAAATGTTACATACAGAGGAACAAAGGTAAGGATGGACATCTGATTTCTCATTGAAAACAGTACAAGTGAGAAGACAGTGGAACAACAGCTTTAAAATATGGAAGGAAAAAACTGTCAACATAAGAACTCTATAGCAAAAATATCTTTCAAAAATGAAGATGGGGCTGGCCTGGTGGCATATTGGTTAAGTTCACTCCACTTTGGCGGCCGAGGTTTTGCTGGTTCAGATCCTGGGCATGGACCTACACACCACTCATCAAGCCATGCTGTGGTGGCATCCCACATAGAAGAACTAGGACTTATAACTATGATATACAACTATATACTGGGGCTTTGGGGAGGGGGGAAAAAAAGAGGAAGATTGGCAACAGATGTTAGCTCAGGGCCAGTCTTCCTCACCAAAAAAAAAGGAAGAAGAAGGAGGCAGCAAAACAAAGACGTTTTCAGACCCCGAAAACCTGGAAGAATTCATTACCAACCAACTTGCAGTACAAAAAATGTTAAAGGAAATACTTCAAGCAGATTAAAAATGGTACAGTCTGGATCTACACAAAGGAATGAATATCACCAGAAATGGTAACAACGTAAATATAAAAAGGTTTTTTTCTTACTATTTAAAACTGTTTAAAAGATAATTGACTGTACAAACAAAAATAGTAACAGTATATTGTGGAGTTTATAGCATAACATGTAAAAGTAAAATGCATGGCAATAATAGTACAGAGATTGAGGGTGGAAAAAGTAAATGTAATCTGGTGTAAGGTTTTTATACTATACAGGAGGAAGTATAATATAACTTGAAGGTAGATTATATTGGTTAAAAATATATAAACTTTACAGCAACCACTAAAATAAAAGAACAAAGAGTTACAGCTAATAAGAAAACAAAGATAAAACAGACCATAAAAAATACTGTATTATCCAAAAGAAGGAAAGTAAAGGGGCACCAAAAAAAAAGATAGGACAAATAGAAAACAAGTAGCAACATGATAGTCTCAAATATAATCACAGCAATAATCACATTAAATAAAATTGGGCTAAATGCCCCAATTAAAAGGTAGCATTTGTTGGATTGAATTAAAAAGCACGATCCAGTTACATGCTGCTGACAAAGAAGCACACTATAGATATAAAGCCAGAAAAAAGATTTAAAATAAAAGGGAAAAGATACACCTTGCTTACACTCATCAAAAGAGAGCTGGAGTGGCTAAATTAATATCAGACGGAGCAGCTTTCAGAGCAAGGAATATTACCACAAAGAAGACAAACATTGCATAATGATAAAGGTGTCAGTTAAGCAACAAGATACAGTACAGTCATGCGCTGCATAATGACATTTCGATCAACAACAGACCACATATACGATGGTGGTCCCATAAGATTAGTAGTATATAGCCTAGGTCTCTAGTAGGCTATACCATCTAGGTTTGTGTAAGTACATTCTATCATGTTCACACAATGACGAAATCACCCAACAACACGTTTCTCAGAACGTGTCCCCATCGTTAAGCAATGCATGACTGTAGTCCTAAAGGTTTATGCATCTAATAAAAGATCTTCAAAATACATGAAGCAAAAACGGATAGAGAACTTCAAAGAGAAATAAAATAAATCCACAAGCATAGCTGAAGATTTCAGTACCCCTCTCTCAGTAATTGATAGAACAAGTAGTTAGAAAATCAAGGATATAGTGGCTTGAACGGTATTCTCAACCACCTGACCAACATTTATAGAATACTCTATCCAACAACAGAAAACTCATTCATCTCATGTGAACATGCAACGTTTACCAAGATAGAACATGTTTTGGGACATAAAACAAGTCTCGATAAAAGAATTCAAGGCATACAAAGTATGATCTCTAATCTTTATTAGTTAGCTTGAAATGCCATAACAAAATACCACAAACTGAATGGCTTAAATGCAGAAATTTATTTTCTCACAGTTCTGGGGGCTAGAATTCCAAAGTCAGGGTGCCAGCATGGTTGGGTTCTGGTAAGGACTCTTCCTGGCTCTTAGATAGCTGATTTTTTGTGTCTTTACGTGCTCTTTCCTCAGTACATACACATGGAGAGAAAAAGCAAACTCTCCGATGCCTCTTCTTAGACAGGTACTAATCCCACCATGAGGATCCTACCCTCATGACCTCCTAACTCTAATTACCTCCCAAGGGTCGCATCACCAAATACCATCACATTGGGGAGTTAGTGCTTCAACAGATGAACTTTCTAAGGGATACATACCTTCAGTCCATAAACAGATCACAATTGAATCAAATAAAAAATCAACAGCAGAAAGATCTCTGGAAAATCCCCAGATATTTGAAACAAAACTAACACACTTCCATGGGTCAAAAAAGAAATCAAGAAGAAAATTGGAAAATATTTGGAATTAAAAGAAAATGAAAAAACAACACCCCAAATTTATAGGATGCTGCAAATGTAGTACTTAGGAGTGAAATTACAGTTCTAAATACCTATATTAAAATAGAATTAAAAGGTGTCAGTGATCTATCTAAGCTGCTACCTTAAACTAGAAAAAAGAGCAAATTAAACCCAAAGTAAGCAGACAAAAGGTAAGCATAAAAGTCAGAGCCAAAATAAATGAAATAGATTTTCTCTGTTGTTAGAGAAAAATCTGTGAAACCAAAAGCTGATTTTTTAAGATCAATAAAATTGGTAAACCTCTAGCCAGACTAATCAGCAAAAAAAGACAAAATTAGTATCTGGAATAAGAGAGGTGATTTTACTACAGGGATAATAAGGGGCTACTATGAACAACTTTATGCCAATAAATTTGATGACTAGGATGAAATGGACAAATTCTTTGAAAAACACAATCTGCCAGAGCTCACTCAAGAAGAAGTAGATAACCTGAATAGCCCTGTATTTATTAAAGAAATTGAAAATTGCCAGACTGATCAGATGCTTTGCCCATTTTTTAATTGGGTTGTCTTTTTATTATTGAATTGTAAGATTCCTTTATATATTCTAAATACAAGGCCCTTCAGATGTATGATTAGCACTTATTTTCTCCATGAGTCCACCAACAAATCCAAGGTCACGAAGATTTACCCCTGTGTTTTCGTCTAAGAGTTTTAAAGTTTAAGCTCTCAAATTATTTAAATGTAAATTAATTAAAATACCGAATTCACTTCCTCAGTCACACTTGCACACTTCAAGCATTCGTGTAGCTAATGTCTACCATGTTGTTCGGTACAGATACAGAACATTTCCTTCATCGCAGGAAGTTCTTTTGGACACATAAACCCCTTCTTTAAAAGAACACAGTAGTAGAAAATGAGTTAAGGACTTGAACAGGTAGTTCACAAAGAAAGAAAGAAATGGGCAAGGTCACATGCACAAAGTTGTTTAATAGTTAAAGAATTCTAAATTAGGACAGAGAGAACGTTTTGGTCCCCCAGATTGACAATGACCACACCCTTCAGATCTTGACTGGGAAGTCATGCCCGGGGGGCCTGCTTAAAATTTCAGACCTAACCTCTTCGTTTCCTACTTTTTCTCCTTAACTCTGACCATTAGTATGCTATATATTTAACTTATTTTTATTGTTTATTTTCGGCCTCCCCCCTCTTTGACTGTAAAACCCACGAGAGCCTGTTTTACTCACTGTTTATTGTCCGTCCGGTACCTAGAACAGTTGCAAATTAGCAGAAACTCAGGTATTTGTCATTGCTGAATGGAGGCTGACGAGATGTGGAGAAACAGGTGCTCTCATAAACTGCTATTGGAGGGTAAATTTTTTGCCCTTTTTGGAAGCGGTTGTGTGGTATGTGAAAGTCTCAAGATTGTGCTTGCCCTCTGACCCAGCATTTGTCCTTGTAGGTATTTGTCATAAGGAAGGGAGTAAGGACGTGCACAGGGATACTGCTGGAAGAGTCAGTCACAATGGAATGCTTTTACCTGCAGTCAGGAAAACTCTTTAACTGACATGTTGGAAGGAATGTAAATTGTTTTTTAGAATGTGTCAAAGAGAACTCTTTTGCAAAATTATTTAAAAGAGATCTTCCTTTCTTTCCTAATGCCTAGCATTTTAAAATCTCGTGTCGTTACTTTTCTGACCTACTTCTTTCTTAAGTGAAACTAAAACTTACCTGTACAATTTTTTCCACAGGTCCCTTAATATGGACTTTGAAAATCAAGATAAGGAGAAAGACAATAACAGTTCTTCTGGGCCTTTCAATGGCAACAGCACCAATAATAGTAAGGCTTTTTATGTCAGTTAACATTCATACATGTCGTTTTCTTAATTTGAGTCTTTCTGTAACACCAGTTAATAATTTACTGGGTTTAAGGATTTGTGTTTGATATAATAATAAAATTTAATTTGTATGATATAATTTGTTAAATTCTTATGTTCTGAAACTGAGCTACTGATTTCTTGTATACTGCTTTTAACTCATGCCTGGAAGCTTGCTGCTGAGACTCTCTATTTTCTTAAAGATAAGCAGGATAGATAAGTATCTGCCTGCTTGTAACTTCATGTAAATCCCTTGGTGAGGTTGATAAATTTTGTAGGTGTTGATCATAAATTCATTCAGTGACTCTTAAAGATAACTACTTGAAGTACTTGTAAAACTGAATATTGTGAGTATCTCCTCTGATATTTAAGATTTTATAAAAATATTTGCTTTAAAAAAAATAGAAGTGTGCTGCATGGCCAGTGTTCAGCAGCATTATTGATAATAGCTAAAAAGTAGAAACAACTCAAAGATACATAAACTGCTAGTTAATGGCTAAACAAAATATGGTATATCCATACAATGGGATACTATTCAGCATTATAAAGAATAAAGTACTGGGGCCAGCCCCCTGGTGTAGTGGTTTTTCGGCATGCTCCACTTTGGCAGCCCGGGTTCATGGGTTCAGATCCCAGGCGTGGACCTATACCACTCGTCAGCCATGCTGTAGTGGCAGTCCACATATAAAGTGGAGGAACATTGGCAACAGGTGTTAGCTCAGGGCTAATCTTCCTCAGCAAAAAAATAAAATACTGATACATGCTACAATGTGGATGAACCTCAAAACATTATGTTAAATAAAAGAAGCCAGACAGGGAAGACTCCATGTTGTATGAGTCCATTTATATGAAATTTTCAAAAAGGCAAATATATAGAGACAGAAAGCAGATGAGTGGTTGCCTGGGGCAAGGGATGGGAAGGAGAAATTAACTGTAAACCGCCACAAGGGATCTCCTTGAGGTGTTGAAGATGTTCTAAAACTAGAGTATGATGATGGTTTCACACTGGGTAAATTTATGACCCCCCAAAAAAGTTACTGAATTATACCCTTAAGACGAGTGAACTTTATGGTATGCAAATTGTATCTCAGTAGAGTTAGAAAATTGGTAATGCTTAGTGTAAAAAGAGGATTGAATAGAATAAAGGAGACTTAATTTGATAATATTAAGAGATTGATGTTGGGTATCTTCCATGCATTCCACATTCTATTAGGTATTTTGAAAGATGCAAAGGTACGAGAGCTGGTACTGAAGCTGTCATGTAGGCAGTGTGGCCAAAATACTTTCCAAGGTGTTAATAAAGTGCTGAGACAGAGACAGCAAATACCACTTCCCATCCTAAACCTAGAGCAGGTAGCTTTTCTCACAGACCCTTACCACAGCCTCAGAGTCCTGAACAAGCATCTGCTATCAGTAGATACAGTAAGCACTAGAGATGAAATCATTTTGACATGTGTACCAAGAGAGTGAAGAGAAAGGCAAGTTGGGGTGAGCAACAGTGAGTCAAGTTAGTAGGAGACTCTTTGCTAGAGAAGGAGAGTTTGACTTGAAGCTTGAAACAGTGAACTTGGATTGGTGGAGAAGTCATTCCAGGTGGGAGGAGCATGTAAGAGCAGGCACAGAGGAGAGAATGAGCACGACTTATAGGACAGGTTAACGTCACCACCTAATAGGGAGGAAGTGCTGGGAGTCTAATACAGAGTTAGAGAGAATACTGATGGAGGGAGGGTCTGAGAAGTTAAATTAAAAAGAGATCACTTAGTATCTATTTCAGTTTCTCTAGTTATTATAATCCCCCTTCAACTAAATTATGCTTGCCCAGTTTTCGCCCAGTTTATTGTGTTTTATTGTCCCCAGCAGAGTAACGTGGGTATAGTAAATACAGTAGGTAGAATCGTTTAAGTATAATGAGTCTTTTCTTAAACTTATGTCACAGATCCTTGTATGAGGTAAAATACCATACCAGTAACTTACCAGGAACTAGGTAAAACCTAGTGTCAATATCCGATTTTCAAGTTAAATTATTACATAGCAGCTTACCTTCTGTCAGCGTTTTCGTCCAAATCATTTTATACTCTTGAAACTCTTTAGAAGTCCTGTGTTATACAGCATATATATGAATGATGTACTTAAACCAGATTACAAATCTGATATACATTGCACATCACAGAAAACTAAGAGAAATTGATACTTTGTGTCTAAGTACCATTTTATCCTCAAATAAGTAAATGGTTAGGTCAGTCCATACAGTGGAAGGAAGTTACCTGGTAACATCAGTTTTTTGCTTCTCATTTCTAACTAGCATCTAAAGAGTGATAGATGGTTGTTTAAATGATCATTTTCTTAAATCCACCTCCTGTGTTGTGCTAAATTAACCTCAGCAAATATATTTCGCGGTGCCTCATCTGGACCATGGATACCAAAAGGGATAGCACAGATTGGATAGAATGCAGCCCACGTCCACATAATTTGGAACAACATAATGAAAGAAATAGTCGTTGCAGAGAAGGCCAGTAGCTGATTATGGAGTATGACACCATTCCAGAGAAAAGGGATGGCATGGAAAATGGGATACGTTTATCAAAAATCAAAGAAATAGTAATAGCCAGAAAGGTGAACAGAGAAACACAAGAGATTGTGTAGGTGCTGAAGAGATTGAAGTCCTGAACTATCAACAGTGTAGAATAATTAGGGGGAAAGTTCTAAGAAAAGGAAGGTGTGAATTTAGTGTTAAGGTTTTGACAAGAGTGTTCTAAACTGATTGAAGGAGAAAGCGAGTAGAGAGAGGATTTTTAAAGGATGCAGTTGCCTACTCCCAAAATAAATAACAATCAAGGGACTTGTGAAAAAGATTGAAGAATGAGTGAAGTACAGCTACATTAACAGCACGGATGTTTCTCACAGTGTTGAGCAAAAGAAGCCAGACACAAAGAAATACATACTATATAATTCAGTGTATATAAGTTCAAAAACCAGGAAAAATAAATATTAGTATTTTGGGATGCATGCTTGGGTAGAAAAATAGAAAGTAAAACAAAGATGAAAGTATCGCAAAAGCCAGCATAGTAGTTCCCTTTGGGGGAGAGAGAAAGAGTGATTGGGAGGAGCACGAGAAGACTTCCAGGCTGGGCACGATTCTGTTTCTTGACCTGGATGGTATTAGCCACATGATGATTCATTGAACTTGACATTTTTGTTTCATATACTTTTCTGTATGTGTGTTATGTTTTTCAATAAAAAGAGTCAGAAAGAAAGTGGATGGGAGGGAGTTCCCTCCAAGTCCTCTCAGTTTTCTCTAACCTTGTTCTAGCTCCTGTCTTACCCCTACGTCTGCCCCAAGAAACCTACATAGGGGTATTTTTCCCCCTAGCACATCAGTCCTTCTTTTAATTAGTATTAAGTGGGTTTTGAAAAAAAAAAGCCACCCCACTCCCAGTATCTGACATCTTCAAGTCCTTTACTAGCCTGCCCATGTAATTTATTTGAACTCTGAAGATTACTGGAGGTGTACTGTTGGAATTCTCTTCATTAAAAGAGATAGACATCTTAATCTCCCCACCTAGACTGTAAACTCCACAAATCTGGAAATGACTTTTTTGTAAGCCCTCCAGGTTAACTAGTGTGTGTATAACAGGTGTTCGGTAATAGTCAGTCAAAAGCATGCTTCTCTCAAGGAGGTGCAAAATCAGTAACTTTCTTAACAGTTACCAGTAATACAATGGTGTATTGCTCAATGTCTCTTTCATGGCCAGACATATTTTTAGCCTGCAGCTTTGTTCACTGAATGCTAAAAATATCATCTCTGTACATAATTTTTAATTCCATCACCATGCCTATTTCTTATGTTGATTTTGGCTTTAAAGATAATGCAACTGCACTTAAGTCCCCCCAATTTTGGCTGCTCTGTTTTGTTTTGTTTTTAAGTCACTGGAGTCTGGCTAAAATTTCTAATTAGTTGGCTCCTTCCCCTTTGGGACCATTATCTCCAGACCTTTAGGAAGTGCAGTATTGAAGGCGTGCGTGTTATTTTAGGAAGCATAGTGTCATCAGCTAAAGGAGCTTCACTTGCCCTGTGCCACTGCTGTTGGGTGAGCTCTCTGGGGCCTCCTGTAGAACTGATGGGAGCATACCTTCTGGTTTAAAACCTGTGCTTTCAAAAACCGAAAATCCAGACATTCTATCTAATATTCTAGAAAGATTCTTTGTATTCAGTTTTGCATTTTAATTGCAGGCTCTCCTTCTAAAATTTAGATTTATTATAAATACTTCTCATATACCCAACTTGCTATAAACAGTTGTCATTCTAGCCAGCTATTAAATTTTTCTGTCCATTTTTTAAACCGGTATAATTAATCTGTAGACTATATGATACTTTGTTTTACAGAGGGGGAGTGTGGGTGTGTGTTTTAAGATTTATAGACTTTTTTAAAGATTTGTTTCTTACCGTATAACAATCATTTATTTGAGAAACCATCATTTTCTGTTGTGAAAAACACCTGAAGTGAAGCTTCCTCTATTTGAACTATTGTAGAGCACACAGATTATTTAGGTGAAATAAAAGATTCCATAGAGTTTTGTCTTAAAAATGTTCATAAGACGCTTTAACATTTACCTCCCCCTAAAATGGTCCATGGGCCAGGCTGATGGGTCTGACTGTAGTTCAGACCGAGCTCTTCACCAGATCATTTCTGTTTATCTTGACAAATAGATCACTCTTCCTAAACTGAATTACCCTATTCCTAAGTGAATTATTTGACTCATCTGCCCAGCCAATAAGAAGCAAATTGTTTTGTAGAAATGTTTAATAGTTTATTTCACCAAAATCCCTAAGTAATTCTCTTGGGGAGAGAATTTCAATACCGAGCAGCAATTTTACATGTTGGTTGATGATTGCAACCCTTTGTGTCTAGTTATGTTCGTCTTGGTCACGGTCATGAATATATTTTATTCATAGCCTTAATTTAATGAAGAGAGACTTACTTCTAATATTTCTTTATGATAGGTTGTATGAAAATTTCTTCTTTGGTTCCTCTCACACACCTTATGATATCTCAGCAGGGTTAATTTGAAAGTAGGTAGCACACAAGATAAAATTAGTAATTTTTTCCTTTCATTCAGTGGTTATCAGATTTTGACATGTTTTCCTTCTCTACTAAATAATCTATTAATGTTTCCCAACCCTGGATGCAAAATAAAATTTTGTGGGGAGTTTTTAGCTGAGCCTGCTGTAACCCCCAGAGGTTTCAGTTTAATTGATCTGGAGTTGGGCTTAGGCATTGCAATTTTTTTAAGTTCTCCAGGTGATTCTACTGAGTAGCCAAGAATTGAGAACCACTGTGCTAAAACCTGTTCTATTCCAAGAGAGTGTTTTCCTCCATATATTTCCTATTTGTGCCTTAAAAGTGTTCCCATAAAATAATTTTTCTGATTTACTGTTTTCAGATATGTCTTGTTTTCTCCCCTGCCCGCCCAGTCTCTCCTCAGCTGTTAGCAACAATGGGGAAGAGTGAACTGAGTACATTAAATCCACAGATGATGAGAAATTATTTTAGTCAGTGAGTTTATACCACCTTTTACCAAACCTATACATAACACTACAAATGTATTCAAATTGACTGATCTGAATTTGTACTACCTTTTAATGTTCTTGATTTTTTTTAGTAGGTGGTGGTTGGGGGTGGTGGGGCACACCCTGTCATCCAGATGGTTAGCACCAGGAGGTAGTAGAGGTCAAATCAACAAATATTTCTTGAGCAACTACTATAGTGAAGGCACTGTGAAGAGAGCAAGGAGCTCATAATCTCATTGGGAAGGAATCAGAGGGCCTGCATAATCTGTATCTTACATGCTAATTCCTGGAACTGTCTGCATTTAATGAGTTAATATATCTAAAGCACATGGGCACAGTGCCTGTTACATAAATTGTTAATCTGTCCCATTGTCTCTCTTTCAGGTATCCAAACCATTGACTCTACCCAGGCCCTGTTCCTCCCAATTGGAGCATCTGTCTCTCTCCTAGTAATGTTCTTCTTCTTTGACTCAGTTCAAGTAGTTTTTACAATATGTACAGCAGGTAAATGAGTTTCTCTGTCTATACTTAACAGTAACCTAAAAGGAAGTTTCTTCACCTTTTTTTTAATCATTATTCAAAATTTGAGTCTGGCTTTTTCTCCCCCCTACTCCTCTTTGAACTGCTTGATAACATATATCATCAGTTCAGACCTGCCAACACATTCTGAACGAAGAGCCAGGGGTTTGAAAACTCCTGAGCTTTATGACACTAAAGCAAGATCTCTTTGGCTGTGACTCCTTGTCTGGTAGGTTACCAGAAGGTCCAGTTTGCCAGAGTGGTCAATGGCACCCCTACCAATGTTTCTGTAGATAGAAACATTGATAGCTGATCAAAGTAATTTAACGGTCAGCTCTCTGATCAGTTTTCAAGCTAAATGATGATGGAAGTGTATAAAATATCAGCGAAATGCTAGACTTGTTAGGACATCATGCCCTGGTCCACTGTTTATCTTTTCTTGTTGAGACAGAAGAGAATGAGAAAACCTACCTATGTTTCCTCCTATTTCAAATCAGGTCCCTTTCTTTCTTTCTTTTTTTTTTTTCTGCTTTATCTCCCCAAATCCCCCCTGGTACATAGTTGTATATCTTAGTTGCAGGTCCTTCTAGTTGTGGCATATGGGACACCGCCTCAACGTGGCCTGACGAGCAGTGCCATGTCCATGCCCAGGATCCAAACCCTGGGCCACTGCAGCGGAGCGCACGAACTTAACCACTTGGCCACGGGGCCGGCCCCAGGTCCCTTTTTTTAAAGAGGTTATCTGTACAATGCTAAAGGGAGATACTTTCTTCCCTAGTTAAATTAATTGTACTCACTTTGTCTAGAAAAGCATTCTAGGCAATGATTGTTTCCGTAAGTCATGCCATTTTTCTTATAACTGGTGAAAAATAAACAACAAAATTTAACCATACGTTTTCTTTCTCTAGTTCTTGCAACGATAGCTTTTGCTTTTCTTCTTCTCCCGATGTGCCAGTATTTAACAAGACCCTGTTCACCTCAGAACAAGTAAGGACTGAGGATTTTCCTCTAAATCATAAACTTGTGTATGTTTTTCTTATACTTAATAGTATTATTAGGAGTCTGAATTTCTGATATTGACTGGAGCACACAAATGCCAGAAGACTGGCAAGTGAGATGTTTGATCTTTAATACTGGGAGGTAGTACTTCCTTTTCTATCTTTTCATAGCAGAGGAGATATAAACAAATCTTAGGCAGTCAGAGTCATTGACTGCTTAGGTTATTAAAAGATGACCAGTTTTATTTTGAAGCATCGTTTTCATTTCTTTACAATAATGGTTGACTCAAACATTCTTTGCCTTTCATCTTTGGTGACCTAGAATATGTATTAGCCACTTAGATTTAATCCCACTGTTCACACCGTAACCCCCCAAGCCATTGCTCCATAGAAACAAAATGCTTTGTTAGTGGAGATGCTGTGTGCACTTAGGAAGCCGGTCACTTGGGGCAGCTGATTTTCCCAGGAACTAGTGATAAACCAAATAGATTTACCATTGTACAAATATTTACTCATCTTTGCTAAATGAATTGAATTGTTGACTTTCTTCATTTTGTTTTCCTCATAAGAATAAAATTTCCCCTATACTTAGATTCTCCGAAGATTGATATTGTCACTTTAAACTTAGAAACACCCATGTTGATAATTTGGGATAAAAAGTACATTATCAAATGGATGCAGAAGTATACTTCCTCTGAGCTTTCTACAGCTTACTCCAAAGAGGTTTGGATATTTTGGAATTCTAGGTATCTGAGTGTTGCCTACTATTCTCAGCTAGCCACCATGAGCTCTGATCATGAAGAACCAAAGGCAAGTTTGGTTATTGAATATAATTGACTGCCCATTAGTCCAATGAATGTTGTGTGTTTTCTAGGATTTCCTTTGGTTGCTGTGGGCGCTTCACTGCTGCTGAGTTACTATCGTTCTCTCTGTCTGTCATGCTCGTCCTCATCTGGGTTCTCACTGGCCATTGGCTTCTCATGGATGGTGAGTAACTAATATGTGGCAAGTTGAAATTTTAATATAGTTTATAGTTAAATTTGTCTTCCTTTCCTCTGCTTCTCTGTTTTAGTAATATGACTTCTGATTACCATGAATATTAGGTATCCAAAGATGGTGTTATGTATCACTGAGTTTTTTATTATTTTTATCCACATTCTCAAGATTTTTTTATTTTATTTATTTATTTATTTATTTTTCTCCTTTTTCTCCCCAAAGCCCCCCACTACATAGTTGTCTATTCTTCGTTGTGGGTCCTTCTAGTTGTGGCATGTGGGACGCTGCCTCAGCGTGGTCTGATGAGCAGTGCCATGTCCGCACTCAGGATTCGAACCAACGAAACACTGGGCCACCTGCAGCGGAGCGCGCAAACTTAACCACTCGGCCACGGGGCCAGCCCCTCAAGATTTTTCAATAAAAGCTTTTTTGAGATATAATTCACATACCATGTGATTTACCTATTTAAGTTTACAATTCAGTGGTTTTTAGTATAGTCACAGAGCTGTGCAACCATCGTTACAATCAATTTTAGAGTATTTTCATTAGCCCCCCTCCAAAACCTACACCCATTAGCAGTCGCTTCCCCATTCCCCCCAACCCCAGCCTCAGACATCCACTAATTTACTTTCTGTTTCTATGGATTTTCCTCTTCTGGACATTTCACATAAATAAAACTATATATGACCTTTTGGGTCTGCATTCTTTCACTTAGTGTAATGTTTTCAAGGTTCATCCGTGTTGTAACCTGTATCAGTACTTCGTTTCTTTTTATGGCCAAATCCTGTTCACTTGTATAGGTATATCAACTTTATCCATTCATCATTTTCCACTTTTTTTGCTATTATGAATAATGCTGCCATGAACATTTGTGTGCAAGTTCTTATGTAGACTGTACTTTCTTACATAAATTGGATAATACTGTAATACAATACATGTTATATATAAATATATGTGGAATATATTATAATATGTCATGTATAATATGTGTTATATGATATGCAACAGACTCCTTTTATGTAATGATATAAATACATGTGTATATCATTACATAAAAGTGTATCATAGCCTTTTTTAATAGTTCCAGAGTATTCCATTATGTGTATGTTATTTAACTGCTGCTGGATCCTTAGATTGTTTTTAATCTTTTTCTATTATAAGTAACCCTGAGGTAAACATTCTTGTTCCATCTCTTGGACTGCTCGGCCATACTACCTCACCTCTTGTTTCATTTCTTGGTATGCATGTCAGATTATTTACTAAGAGTATTTCTAAGATGAATTCCTACATATGAAATTCCTGGAACAAAGAGTTTTGTATTTAAAAAATTTTATATCTATTACTGTACTGCCTTTCAGAGAGGTTATAGCAGTTTATGCTCCTACCTACACCATATGAGAACTTCCCTTCATTGATGATGATAATGATGAAATAATAACAATAATAGCTAACATTTATTGGGTGCTTTTTATGCATTGGGTACTGTGCTGGGTGTTTTACATAGATTATCTCATTTAATCCTGAAAACAACTCTTTGAAGTAGGTACTATTATTGTTCCCATTTTACAGAAGAGGAAACAGGTTCAGAGAAGTAACTGACTCAAAGTCAGAACTCCTGTATATTTCATACTGATTATCAGAACACCTTAGAGGGACATTTCCAAAAGTCCCCCATTATTCTTCTGTTCTCTCCCTTAAGACATTTTTTTTAACTTTTCTTTATTTAAGACCCATAACCATCTCTACTTCCTTTTTCATTCAGTCCTTACTCTCATTTTCGTAGTTTACTTCATCTAACTGCTCTGCCCCAGAAAGTCTATTCAGCTTTTCCTTTCTTTTGGTGTTTCAGAAGGGAGGGAAGTTAAAATACAAAAGTCAATTTTTAGAAGCAACTGCCAGGTCTCCACTCCATTCTGCCAGGCACTGCGTCCCTGCAGGTCAGAGGCTGGCTCGGCTACGGTGGAGCTGTCATTCAGTGTTGTCTAAGCACAGAGCCACCCAGAGGGATGCTTATGTCCATGCCTCAAGGAGTAGCTGACTTATTCACGCAATTTTTAAGTAGCATGGCAGTAGGGTATATATGCTTTCTAAGACTCATGTTAAGGTTGCTCAGTAGTATTTGGTACACAGTTTGGAGTTTTTTTAGTGGTATTTTTATGTTTACAATTTTTCTAAAACATTTGCATCAAAAATGTGAACTACCTCAAAACAAAGGATGTTCTGCTCATGGTCAAATAGGATAGAATTTGACAAAAAGGATTTTAAACTGTATTGTCTTCTGTGATCCAGAATTAGTGATATAATCTTAATAGGAAATTTTTTAAACCTTAAGGAAAACTTATCCTTCTGTTTCTGGGATTTTTTTTTCCCTCATAAGTTACTTTGACCAGTACAAGGATTTAAAATTTGTGCCGAGTTAATTAGCGAAAAACTCTGAGAAACTGAATGTTATGAGGGAACAAACTATGGAGTGGATTGCAAGCTCTGTGAAATTATGTATAAATGACATGTTATTTTAATCAAAGGTGATAACTACAGAAAAAGCACTTTTAACTTGTGAAACATACAATATACTTATTTTAAAAGTATATTTTTTGCTTAAGACAACATTACAGGATGGATCAGTGGTGTTGCCGGCGGTTATGTGGGATGGAGGCGTGACCGCAAAGGAGCAGCACAGGGGCTTTATTGGGGCATCACAGCTGCTCTCTACCCCGAGTGGGGTGGTGGCGGCTCTCCAGATCTATGCGTGTGTTAAAAGTCATAAAACTACCTCTAAAGAAAAACTCAATTTTACTGTTTGATAATCTTAAAAATATTAAACATATATATTCATAACTTTGTGAATATAATTTATCACAGTTGTTGTTCAGTGCCTTTTTTGAGTGCCTGCAATATACCAGGCATTGAAACTCAAAAGCACTTCCTTGAGGCTGGAGGTCAAGTTGCCCTTTAGACTTTCATACAGACTCAGAGTGGGAAGCCAGGGGTCAAAATCACTAGTGCCTGGTCTGTGCGATAATTCCCCTTTGCTGATTTCTGACAGATTTGGCATCTTGTTTTAGCACCATACATTACCTCATAGGAGACATTTACTGTGATGATCTGCTTCAGTACTCGAGTGTCCACTGTGCATATAAACGTTCTGAAGTGCAATGTTTAGAATTTTCAAGTGTTTATCAGAACTGCTAAATTCCCCAAATCGATATCAGTACTTTCAGTGTTCTTATGGATTCGTGCTTGGTACCTCACTACTTCTGGAGGTTGATAAAGAATAAGTGGAGGAAAAGAAATTACATCCAAAGTCACACGAGTTTCTTGACTTGCGTAGAGTAGAAGGGTAAATGCGTATTTTATATATACTAGGTATGAAGAGTGATGAAGTGCAGGTATGTGGATTTGACCTTTCCTGGGATTAACTCTTGGTGTCTGCAGAAGAATCGTTTGTTACCTGCTAAAAGTACTGTATAAATTGAGCATGTAGGTAACTTTGAAAGACTTTAATAGAGCCTAATCGTTTTTAAAAATATGTATTACAGAAAAGTTAAGGAGTCTTGATAATAATGACTGGAGCAGAGAGAGTAAATATTAGTCCACATCGTTCCCGTAGCTGCTTTTATGAGTACGTCCATCCCATCTCGTCTAGTCCGGAGCTTTCTGATGAGGAAGCAAGCAGCACAGACATTTCTCCTCCGCTTCTTCTGAACAGAAACTCTTTAGAAATGCTGGTTAGTTGGTTAATATCTAAGGCAGATTGTTTCAGTCCCTATGCATTGACTGTGTGGACGAATGTCAGCTATGTAGTCTTAAGAGAAACTCTGATCATGATGTCCTTAAATGACAGGCCACTCCCGTAAATGAAACGTGTAACTCCACCTGTGGTATGTGTTACGCGAAAGGAGACAATGAAACCTCCAGGTGCTGCTGTTTGAACTAGAGTAGTATAAAGCAATAAGCACCTAACCAGGACCGATTAGTCTCGGCACTAGCAGACTCAAAGTCCATGTGATGACAAATAGTATTGAAGCTGCCTTGAAGTCTCTCAGCCCGCTGGGTGGTCTGAGGTTCTCTGTAATCCCACTGCTAACTTTGGTGGCTCTCCTTTCATGGAACTCTTTATTCATGTGTCCAGACACACATGACACTATTTACAGGTTTTGCTAAAGTTTTTAAGCTTACAAGCTGCTGACCCAAAAAAGATTAGATGTCTCTCAAAACAGCAAGCAATGTGTTCTTTATACTCTCATCTCTACCCTACCCGAGCACTGCATAGAACAGAAAAATACCTATTTACCAGTAGTACGTCACTAAAAAAGCAAAAATTGGCATGATGGAAGGTGACATTCTTTTCGAGATAAACTGATTTGCACAGCCCTGTGAAACACATGTTTTAGAGCAAGTCAGCTGAATGTTCTTCGTTGTACTTCTGCAGCAGGGGCAGCGACAGGCTTACTAGACTCCCTGAAGCCAGAAGAATGAGGTAAGCAGCTCTTCTGTTTACCTCAGAATTATTTCTAGACTATAGAGTCAGGAGAACATTGGCCATAAAGGACAAACTTTATTTTCCCAGAGACCACAATTCACAAATACATTTCTGGGAGCCAGCCCCTTGACCCAGTGGTGAAGTTCACGTGCTCTGCTTTGGTGGCCCAGGTTTTGCCAGGTCACATCCTGGGTGTGGACCTACGCACTGCTCATCAAGCCATGCTGAGGCAGCGTCCCACATAGAGGAACTGGAATGACATACAACTAGGATATACAACTATGTACTGGGGCTTTGGGGAGAAACAAAAGGAGAGGTAGATTGGCAACAGATGTTAGCTCTGGGCCAATCTTCCTCACCAAAAAGTATACAAAAAAAAGAATGAAAGAAATACATTTTTGTTGTGAAATTCACCTAATAGTTGATATTTTTTTCTGAGTGTTCAGTGAGACACCCCTAAACCATAACTGGCCCTAACTAGTAGACTTTTACACCATTTTCTCATTATTGCTATTTCTCAATATCTACTTGCCCAAGAATCTCTTCTTCCTACCAGTTTGTGCTGGTTGAACTGCCCTTGTGACCAAGTATAGAGTTTTTCTTTAAAAAAAAAAAAAGGAGAACTTTTGAGCTTTTTAGTTGGTTTTTCAGATTAGTGTTTGATGTGTGTTTAATTTGTTTTCTGTTATTAGAGAAAATGTCGCTTTCTAGCCATGGTTCTGAAATATGTTCTTCTCTGGCATGGAAATTGTCTTTCCACACTTCTCTGCAGAATCAGAAATCATCTTGTCGGCAGTGATAATTTGGTAGTAGAGTTTTTAAGTGAGTGTTTCTTAATTAAAGCCTGTTCTTTGAAGTTAATTTAGAGTGAAACAGATGATAAATGTGGTTGTTTTAGGGCAAGTCATGGAATATATTTTCAGGGTTATGCTAAGAAGCATTAATATTAAGAGGAGACTTCAGAGTTTTCTTAAATCTAGAGATCTTTTATCTACTCTGTTTGATCTGGCAAATTAAGCTTTTAAATTTGGGAAGGCTTGAAAGAATGTGGGCCATGAGTGGTGTGGCGATGTTGGCTAAGAGCTGGTGAGTCCTGTGCGTACCCCGCGTTCCAGGCTTGTTGAGTCAGGCTCACAGTCTGGGTCCCCGCTCAGCTCCAGCCCCTCATCTTACAGCACTTGCTACTACCAGTGATGAGAAAATGTTCAGTGCCAGAAATCCAGCGATGGATTTTTTTTCTTGTTTTAAAGTGCTAGACTCTGGTGCTTAGTCCACATAGGGCTTAGGTATCTAGAGATCCTTTTATCTTAGACATGAGCCTGCTTAAGACCTTACAGGTTACAGAATCTTTTTCAGGAAGATTTTAGCTCAGTGTGGTGTCATGGCTTTATCCCTGGCTCTGCTGGTTGTGGAAGACGAGGTGATACAGAGATTCTATCAATAATAGATTGAAGGAGATTATAGCTGAATGGCTAAGGTTTATAATTTACTTCCCTAACACTTTTGGTTAGTTTACATTTAACCCAAAGTTAAGTGTATTGGTAAAGCTATTAGGGGAGGCCTGGGAGTTTCTCAGGCAGCTTGCAGCGAGGGAAGGTTTCACCTCTCTGCATTTTCACTTGGAAACGCCCTAAGGAGGAGGTAAGATATTTAAGGGTTACTTGAATGAAAGAATGAAGAAAAAGAGACAAACTAGATGAACAGTTGAGAATGTGTTTCAGGGATATGAATAGCTTATGGCAGTACTCATTTGGGGGTGGGAGTGATACTCATTCAACAAACATTATTAAGAACCTCTCGGAAATAGTTGAAAGGGATGCATTCTGCCTCTTCAAACATGGAACTTAGAGTACAGTGGGGAGACTTGCTCAGCTTAGATGGAAAGAAGGAGTAGGTTGAGGATTAGGAACAAAGGAAGACAGAGTCTAAGGCCGAGCCCATGTGGCACAGGGCCATTGTGTGTGAGTTGTGCCCCAGGCTGTGCGACTTTATAATTGGACTGGATCCATCAGAGTAGGGAACCTAGCAACCTTAAGGCAGAAAATGATTGAACTGATTTTTTGACAATGGCAGTGAAGAGTAAGTGGAAAGAGACAGAGAGAGAGAAAGTGGGAAAGGACACACATCAAATTAGGAAGTGTGGGGAAGCATGACACAGGTATGCATTAACAGTAACAAGTAACACTAATGGCTGCAGATTGAGTGTACAGGATGAAAGACTGATAAATTGAAAATGAACCCCGAGTTTCTTGTTTGGAAGATTAGGGATAGAATGACATTGTCTAGAGTCATGGAAAATTCTGAAACGGAGCAATTCTGTCTTGTCCATATTTGGTTTCCACCCCGGTTGGGTAGGATTAGGATAAGATGAGTGACAAAGCAACAAGTGGATGCTTAGACCAGATGACCTGTAAAGGCTCCTGCCAATTTAGGATTAAGTGATTGTATGGTCAATCGAATAGAAAAGTTCTAGAACAGACCAGTCACCTGCGTGCGTTACAGAGGCGTATGCATTTAACCTCGGGAGCCGGCCCTCCTGCTTGTCTGTCCAGTTGGTTTCTGTCCCCATCTTTGGGTTATCATCAGTCAGTCCTCTGACCATCGCTGCCCACACGATCCTGTCTCTTGTCTGTCCTTCATAGGCCTTCTTTTCTTCCTTTGCTCCCTTGATGCTTTACACTGCACATATTCACTTGTAAGCTCCTGAACAGACCACCTCTTGTTACCCTACCACCATCACCCCCACCAGCATTTCGTCCCAAATGTGTGTGATCTGTTCTCTGGTCATCACTTCTCCGCCTCTACCCCAGGGGCTTCCCACCCACCGCTGACCACTGCTGTTCCTCCAGCCCGCTGAGCGTCTCTCTTTCAGTGTCCTGTCTGTTGCCTGTTTATTGATTCACAGCACAGCAAAACATTTGTTTTCTGAGATAATTATAATGGGAAATCTTGTTATTGAACAATGGGCGTGGGTTGATGACATCACAGGCCTTAGGGACATCTCTGAATGCTTTAACCTGGTACCTCAGTTGTCCCTTTGCACCTTTGAATGCTTCAGCCCTTTCCAAAGCCTGATTGACCCTAACTATGTTCATTATGTTTATTTCAAATGACACGAATTTGCATACATTTTACTAATTTGATTCTGTTTTTAGACATTTATAAAAAATTAAAGGAGACCATAGTAAAATGAGCATCCTAGATTGTTATAAAGTCAGGAATTATGTCTTGACCACACCTCCAAAATGCACACTGCAGCACACAGTGTGGAGCTCAGTGAGTGCCCGATGGCAGTAATGATGGGGGATAGAGGTAGTTTGTTGTTCTTCTCATTTTACTACTGTCTTTCCTACCCTTCTCTGTTGTAGGGAATGGCATGATTTTTCCCCACCTTTATTTATGCAACACCATACCCACAGTAGGAACTCATTAAATATTGGTTGTCTTGATGTGTCCAGGGTCTGCCAAACTGCTGTATTTGCCCACTTTGTTACATATATTGACAATTTACCACAAATTCTATTAAAATGATACACATCTGTAATAGGATTTTACTTTTCTTACTTTCCTTAGATTAATTTGAAATTTAAAGTTGATAGAACATAACTTTTAATTCATTCAGCAAATGTTTATTGAATGTCTACTCTGTCAAGTGCTGCGTATCACAGAAAGAATAAGCTGTGTTTCTGTCTGCCCAGAGGGAATAAAGTCACTTCTATATAAATAATGACACTATTATAGAATAGATGCATTAGTTGAGAGAGATTCAAAGTTCTGTAGCATCACAAAGAAAAAACAACTTTATCTGGTCAGGTCAGGAAGGCCTCCCTAAGGAAGGGCCTTCTGCCGTGGCTCTTGGAGAATGAGGATGAATTTCCCAGGTAAGGAAGCCCAGGACAGGGCCTTCTGTGTAAAGCATGAAAGAACATAGTATGTGTTAAGACCTGTGATCGTATTTGAGTGGCTAGAGAAGAGAGCAGCAGCAAGTGCCTGCTGAGGGTGAGGGGCTGCACCGTGGAGAGTACCCTCCTGTGCATCCCACTAGGACAAGAACCCACGGAAAGTTCGTAAGGAGCTGTGTGGCCTAATCAGACCTGTGTTTTCAGAAGAACGGAGGGCTGAAGACAGGGAGAGACCATTGATCTGCTAAGCCTTCTCTAGACTCCAGGGATGTGGCAGGGCACCACGCCCTCAAGGACCTTACGTTTTAGTTGAGAGGAGAGAGAATTTAAGAAAAGGATGTATGGTATGTCAGATTTTGAGAGGTGCAGAGGGGAAAAGGCAAGGATAAGGAGGGAGGAAATACAAGGATAGAGAAGAATGGATGCTGGAACAGTGTCCTTGAGTAAATGAAAGGGCTGTAGTCTAGGATGTGAGTTGACTTCAAAGCAAGGAGCAAGGATGATGTCCTTGCAGTAATGTGGGGAGGCAGGAAACAAGAACAGGTCCCGCACTGAGCCTGCCTTAGAGTTTTGTCATTCAAAATAGAGAATCTCCTGGGTTTTACACAGTTGAGCACTATCTAGCTTGAGAAAAGGGATTTCCCCAAATACTGGCAGGTCAAAAAAAGGGCTAATTGTGGGCATTTTGCACGTGGGGTGTAAATGTCTCAGACTGGAGCTTAGGGCAGCCTGATTTTTTTTAGTGACTTAACAAACTCTGTTAAGTTTATAAGCTGAATAGCTTGTGGAAAGAGGATGAGTCTTTACCCTGCACTGACTGCTGTCTCCTCCCCAGCCCTGGCCATGGGTCTCTGTGTTGCCATGATCGCCTTCGTCCGCCTGCCCAGCCTCAAGGTCTCCTGCCTGCTTCTCTCAGGGCTTCTAATCTACGACGTCTTTTGGGTAAGTGTCTCTTTCCCCAAAGCCACTGCTCTCCTTTGTGTTTAATTGGAGCGTTCACTCCTGAAAATTGTTAACTGTAAGTATCTAAAGTCTGGCTGGCCTGAGGACCTCCTGTCCTCGGCCACTGTCTGGGCCTCTGTCTGTTGAGATGTGTTCCAGTAGGTAGCACGCAGGTGCCTCTTAGAGTGGAAGAGGGAGCAGGCAGGCAAGGCTCTCTGCCCTGGGAGCACTGCCAGCCACACTGTGAGGGATTAATCTCTGGGTGTGGAGAGAAGAAATCTGCAAGTACACACCAAGAGCAAAGGTTTTCTTTATCCTCAAAGCATGCAGTCAGAAAAGCTCGATATTGCAGTATTCTGAGACTGCTCTTAGGAGCAAAGAGGACTGATGCTAAGATCGGGTTGCTTCCAGCTCCTTCTGTTAAATGTGACTCTCCACTCGGCAGGTGTTTTTCTCCGCCTACATCTTCAACAGCAACGTCATGGTGAAGGTGGCCACGCAGCCGGCTGACAATCCCCTTGATGTTCTGTCCCGGAAGCTCCACCTGGGGCCCAGTGTCGGGCGTGATGTTCCTCGCCTGTCTCTACCTGGAAAACTCGTCTTCCCCAGGTAGGACTGGCGTGTTGGGCCTCATCCTGTGACAGCGAACAGACTGCCTTCCTGTGCCTCTCTGTTCCTTGATTAGTCTGTCTTGGTCATCAGCATCTAATCCTAGACTGGAAAAGAGTTGGAGTCTTCATCTCCATCTTACAAATGAGGAAGGGAATATTGACTTGTGAAGATTTATCACTAAGTGATACAGGTGCTGCTTTTTATTGTTGATTAATGTTATCAAGCAACCATATGTTACTACTGTTACCATATTTTAAAGTTGGCCGGAGAGAATTAACTGGAGAATCTGGATCTTTTTTTACTTCTAAGACATTTGCAAAAAAATATGTCCTAATGCTTAAAATTATACAGTTCCTAGTAATATAATTTTGGAAAAATTAATATGCTGCTTTAATCTCCCTGTGTCTGGTAATAGTCAGGTGCTTCTTTGCAGTCTCAGCAGTGAATGTGTGACAAATAGTGACATTTCTAGGGGAGGCAGTGCTTAAGCAGATCTCCTCAGCAGTTGCTCACGAGGTGCTCTCCTGAAGCGCTGAGGGGCCTGGTTGAAGACCCCTGTTGCCACTACTCTTGCGGCTCTGTACACTCTTAAAAAACTAGCATCATTCGGCCAGTAGAGATTTCCATCTACCATTCAGATGAGTTCTTTAACTTCTTAAAAAGCTGACAGACTTTGCCAGGAGGAGGAGAAATGGGACTGCAGAGTGTGGCTTCCCTGACCTGGGACACTCCCTTGCAGCTCCACCGGCAGTCACTTCTCTATGTTGGGTATTGGAGACATTGTGATGCCTGGGCTCCTGTTGTGCTTTGTCCTTCGTTATGACAACTACAAAAAACAAGCCAGCGGTGACTCCTGCAGTGCCTCTGGACCCGCCAACATCTCTGGACGCATGCAGAAGGTCTCCTACTTTCACTGCACCCTCATTGGATACTTTGTAGGTAAGAGAGAACCAGAGAGGCTGTGTGTGATCCCCTCTCTGGCTGTCCCCCAACCCATGCAATTAAATCAGGTCTTCCAGCTGCAGATGCTGGATGGAAGGAGAGCAGGAGCTCTGGTTGCTGTTACAGACAACCACAACGGAGGAAAGCCCACTGGCCTGTGAGATGACAGATGCTCTCCATCCATCTAGATAGATACTAGCCAGTCCAGTTCCCAGTCCAAGAGTATGTCTGAAGAACATTGTAGGAGAGTATGGTCACCTCAAAGTCAAGCACACCTACCACACAATGATCATGAATCAGTGTGTGTGCTTAATTAAATCTGCAGCTTGACTTTAATGAATGTCATGTTTATTTTCTACTTTATTAAACCGATATTTCCCTTCCTTTGTTCTGACATTTCCATCCCCTCTGCCCTCGGACTCCCTGGGCTGTTTTTTTTCTAGCCGGCCCCCTGGCAGGCAGACAGGGAAAGACCGCTATGGCTGGGCTAGGAACAGTGGTAACCCGTCTGCTCCTGTGACGCTGCTGCACAGGGAGTGGAAGGAGCACCTCTCATGGCCGCGCCACCTGCTGAACCTCAGCACCTGATTCCATAGCTCTCTCATGGACCCAGTTCATTTCAGTCCAGAAACTCTGAGACGGGCAGGGCAATTGGCCTTATTCCCATTAGACAGAAGAGGAGGCCAAGGCTCAGGGAGGTGAAATGCCTGAACCAAGGTTAGGCAGCTCTTGTAAGTAGCAGAGTTGGAACGTGGACCCAAGGTCTTTGCCTCCAAGTCTAATATCGCATACCACAGGAGACAGACACCAGGCATGCTCCAGGCTGGAGTGTGGGCTTGAACCAGAAACCTGAGCACGCAGTGGCACGTGGGCCAGTCATGCGTCCTTGGAATGCTAGGTTTTTTAAAGCTGTGCTGTTTCACGTTTCTTTAACTGCTCAAGCTGGGCATTTCACACCCTAACCACTGGATGGTCTAGATCACATTAGATCTAGACCATCTCAGCACTCTGCCAAGCAGCAGCAGGTAACAGAGGTCTTCCTCTCTTGGAGCTGGCCCTCGGTTATTCACGAATGTCCCTCTCCTCATAGGTCTGCTCACTGCTACTGTGGCATCTCGCATTCACCGAGCAGCCCAGCCCGCCCTTCTCTATTTGGTGCCATTTACCTTATTGCCACTCCTCACGATGGCCTATTTAAAGGTGAGAGAAGCAGTTATAAAGCTGTGAAAGCAATAACTTGGCATTGACCCTGGACTTGGGTATGTATTCTCCTTGCTGGAGGTGGTTCTGCTTAAGCACTGGAGCTCCTCGTCTTGACAGTGGGGTTTTTTTGTTGGTTTTTGTTTTTGCTAACCTGATACTAGCAACGTCTTCCAGATTCTTGCAGCCACTGGCAGAAAATTTTTGCTCATGCAGTAGACTACTACACCGCCTGGTCGTGGGTAATTGAAATCCCTAGAGCCCAGCTGCAGAGACTTCTGTTTCTCTTAAAAGCAGCACTCTGTTGCCACCTAACAGCTCCTTTAATACTTTGCATTAAAGTTTGTAAATAATTGAGAAATGATAGAGGGGCTGGCCCCGTGGCCGAGTGGTTAAGTTCGCGCGCTCCGCTGCAGGCGGCCCAGTGTTTCGTTGGTTTGAATCCTGGGCACAGACATGGCACTGCTCGTCAGACCACGCTGAGGCAGCGTCCCACATGCCACAACTAGAAGGACCCACAACGAAGAATACACAACTATGTACCGGGGGGCTTTGGGGAGAAAAAGGAAAAAATAAAATCTTTAAAAAAAAAAATCTATGATAGAAACTAGACTTAGAGCATTATCTTCCTTACAAGACTTATATTATCATCCCCATTTTATGGATGAGGAAAGCACAGAGAGGTTATTTCACTTGCCTAGATCATCTGACTCCTAAGTGATAGAATTTACACCAGGATAGAGGTGGTAAAAGTCCTTTGCTGCTCAAGGAGCCTAAGAGTTCTTCTAGTGAGTTCCGTGAAGAATGATGGGTTACTTTTCAGTGAGTAAAATTTTAATGTTCTTTGATTCTCCACAGAAGCAATCTGATCTGAGATCAAGAATCAAAGAGGATTTATAGACCCGTGTGCCTCTTGTTTAAGTCTGTAACTGAGTATAGTTCCCTCTTTCCCAGGGTGACCTACGGCGGATGTGGTCTGAGCCATTCCACTCCAAGTCCAGCAGCTCCCGATTCCTGGAAGTATGATGGATCACAGAGAGTGACCAGAATGGCCATCTTAGTCCTTTTCTGTCAACGCGTGGTTTTGTTTCCTCTTAGAGCTGGCCTGGTACTCGGAGACGTACCTGTTTAAGGAACTGACGTGTGACTGGATTTTACATTTGCGGCAAGTGTGTTTGCAGGAGCGAGGTGCTGGAGCCTGCTTGGTTCCGTCTCTTCCTGCCGTTGTAGAGGTGGAGCCCTCCCGAAGCGACAGGCCCTCCCCAGCACTCCTTCCTCCCGTTGTATGGATCTGCACAGACTGGGGGATGGAGATGTGACTGTCTAAAACTGACAACGGCAAGGAGTTGTTCTATACCTTTTGAACACTAAAAGGATAAAAAACATTAGCAAACCGAAGTTTCTTCAACGAACCCTCAAGAACTTTGGGACCAGTTTCCTTTGGGGGACTCAGTTTCAGAGAACTGAGACAGAAGCTCTTCTGTCGTTATATTCTTCTTTCCTTTTTTTGGATTTATTAAATATTTTCTGTGGTGTGAAGTGACTTATTAAATCCACAGACATTGAGTGACTTCTTACAACATACACATCAGAATTTGTTGTAATGAGTTCATGTCCACCCAGATGTTGTGTTGGCAGTGAACGAGGGCACGGTTTTTATACATACACACACGCGCACACACGCACATAGATATATAAGAATAAACAAAAATTAAAACCTGCTAAGGTCCTGCTGTGTAGCAGACAGGGGCTTGCTGTAATTTAGCATGTAGAGCAGTCTACTCTGGCTTCTTGTATGTGGATAAGCTGCTGTCTTTCCCCCACAACTGAACGTGCAGTTAAAAACCAGTATAGTATTTGTACTGATATACTCATGGACTTTAGGGGACTCTCGTTTGGTTTTGATCCGTGTAGCAAATTAGGGATGAAAAGTTAACACTTTTGCCCCTTTTTTGTTCTCACAGGCTTCTCCCTTGCAGGACTTTTAGTAGTTTCTTCTTGAACCAATGCATGTATTATAGCAGCAGGTGTCTTTGTGCTTTCTGATCATAGTAATGTACTACTTGTAAATACATTTTTCTATTTTCTATTTTTTTGTATTTTTTTTTTTTTGGCATTTTGTTTCATTGGTGTGCTGTATTTTCCATGCCCTCACTCCTTTAAGAAAAAAAAAAGGAAAAAAGCAACACAATCCTGTCCTTGCTGTTGTGATTATAGTCTTGGTTTACCTGTGGTGATAACTGGGTATTGGGGACAAATGTCAAATGTCCCTCTGAGGCGGGCCCTACATTCCAGGAATTGCAGATGGAACAGGCTGCTCCATCCCCTTAGGATCTGACTGCGTGCTGTAGGCTCTGCTGGAGAGCCAGCATCTGGTGGTAACTAGTGTGAGTAATGTCCGCTTGCCTTTGTCTAAGCAGCCCCAGCCTGATAAGAAGTTGCCCATTGTTCAGAGGCCGACAAGAGCCTGGAAGTGGCCTGCGTGCCTGACACCAGAGGGTGGAGACGGGCCCACGCGTCTGGTTTCTCCCTGAAGCAGGTGACCTGCCTCTGTCCTGACCTGTGTAACAAACTGGTGTGCTGTGGTCCCGCTGCTTGGAGCCACGGCGGATAAAGCTCACAGGCGGTGTGCAGCGCGTTGTCCAGGGAGCGTGAAGCGATCAGGGTGGTACGTTCCTCTGTTGTGTCTTCAAATCTTGCTGAGGGCTGTTTTGTTTCTTGTTGTTTTGTTGGGTTTTTTTAAATAAATGACTCCTTTCTAGCCCTTGTTACCTCATCTTCACTTTTGGTTGTTGGTACCAAACAGAGCTCCTGTCACCTCGCTCCTGCTCTGCCTGTCCAGAGGATGGTGGGAAGACCGTCTGTCTGCAGCCAGGGCAGCGGCAGCTCTGGTTCCGTCCTGTGGACATCAGGGACCTGAAGCTTCTGTTGTCCACAGAACTCCAGACAGCCTCTGCATTGGGCACAAACCAAAAGCACACTCATGTACCCACTGCTCATCAGCTGTCCAGCTTTCTTAGCCCTCGAGGATGCTGATGGCTAATTAGGGGATGGGGCGGGGGGTTGGAATCTTCCAAAATGACTCCAGTTAAGGGCAAGTGCCAGTAATGGTTAGAAATGTTATCCTGGCAGTTGGTCAGTTTAATTTTCCTAGCTTTCTTTTCATAAAAAATCTAAATTCCAGACAGATGGAATGTAATTTTTTGTCATCCTCACTTCTGTGTAAGGTTAAGGGGGAAAAATACCCACACGAGACTCCTGAATGTAATTTCAATTCCAGTTGCGAGTCTTCAAAGCCCTTAAAACTTTGGCAAAGGAACTGCAAATACCCCTTTTGGTTTAAATTAACCACAGCAGGCACACTGGAATTTCCCAGGCTCCAGGAGTGTGGTGCCCTCTTGATGGTGGAGGAGAGAGGATTGCAGCCAAGGCACAGTGCTTTCAATTTCTCCTTACAGTCTCCCCACCTCTCCCTGCTGCTCATGTACTGATGTCCTCATCTTGTTTTTTCTGGTTTCTCAGATACTCCGAGTTTTGGGTTTTTCTAAGAAGGCTTTTGCATTAGGCAAGGCATGTTTACAAATTTCCAGCACAATCCGCTTCCTTCCTCGCTGGTCTGAGGTTCTTCCTCCCGAGAGACTGCATGTTGGAACTGTCACTTATTCATAGTAACTTTCTTCTAAGTGAGCAAATGAAGATATGAACAAAGTTTATCCAAAGCCTAGCATGTTCCATTACTGTTATAGCTTATGCCTTTTCTGAATAAGACACAGCTCCCTATGTAGGAACAGTTCAAACAGGAACTGGAGAGACTTTGCGGGGGGGCCAGGGTACCTGGTGTCTGAGTTACCTTTGTAGCATGCCAGCACAGGCCTTGTTTAACAGGTAAGTTATGTCACCCACAAGAAAAACGAAAGGACTAGTTCTCTGTAAGGGTGGAGGGAAGGGAGTTCTGTTTTGCCAATAAAGTGTTAAAAATAGACTCTGCCACGTGTGCATAGCAGCTCTCACATTACTGCTAACCAGATCCAGTGTTGTACATAAACGTTTGTGTTTTGTACAGCCAAACATTTACATCAGAGCCTCGGAATGTGGCAGTTTTGTATATACATGAAGTGCGCTCATCGAGAATGTCAGCTGTGCAGCTCTCCATAGAAGCCGGCCAGACAGGACAGGCTCGGGAGGGAACCAGCCCGTTCTACATCTGGTCTTCCAGTGCATACTGGCCTGACAGAACCTCTGCCCTTCATGAAGTCACATTTCTTCGGCATTTTCTAACAGTGAAATCACTTCAAGAACAATGGCTCCTAACACAGGTATCAGCCTTGTTACAGGAGTTTGTACTGAAGTGCTGCAAATCTAGTAATAAACTTGGGCCTCTTCCCTCTTCTGGGAGGGATAAGCCAGGTAAGAATTTTTTTAATCCATAAATTATTTCTATTCTTAGGCAGTTTATAGGCTGCTTTCTATTTGCAAGACTCTCAACTCTTGTTCAGGTTCAGATTCCAACTTCGCGTGTGTGTGGAGCCTCTCCCAGAACAATACTTTCCCCACTCCTCCTCTTGACTGTCAGCTAATTTGTTTCCTCCTCACCCTTTCCCTTGGAACTCAAAGCCCACTGCCATCCACTTGATCCACCTCCGTCACCTGTCACCTTAGGCTGCGTCAGGCCCTGGGTGCTGCAGTGAACAAACCAGGCACCCTGCTCCCTCCCGTCGTGTGCTAATGCAGAGGCTGCTTTAGCACGTTGACGTGTCGGGAAAGTGGGCTGGCAGTCATCCCCACACGAGGTGACTCCACCATGCAGCATTGAGCTCGAGAGCGCAGTCCAGAGCTTTCTGTCTGTGACTCGGCCGCGCTGTAAAGCACAGGCGTAGCTGGGAACACTGCCCGCAGGACTGGATCCACCTGACAAGGGAACGGTGAAAGCAGGGTTAGCAATGCTCCTTTGTCCTGTGCCTTTGGTGCAGGACACACCGGTGCTCCTGATGGAGCCAGGCCAGCATCTGACCACATGTACAAGTGACAGTGAGAACAGCACCAAGCGCACTGGTCTCTACACAGCACAGTTTGGAAGTCTTAGTACTTCGAGCCAGCAGTTAGCAGGCTCTTTCTCTCAGCGTCCTGCAGGTTGGCTGTGGAAATGCTAACTTCGTGCAGTACTTTTTAGCAATGTGCACTTCAGTGTGCTATAGAGCTCTTAGATATTTGAGTTATCAAAAATTTGTGTGGCCAATTCAGGCTTGGTTTATGGTTCCTTTAATTTGAATTCTGCCTGGTCAATTACTTAAGTTCCAAGAAGTCTGTCCGCTGTTGAGTAGAACATGTAAAACTTGCCACTGGTTCACAGGGGAGCAGAGGCCCTGAGGGTCCCAAAATAGAGGAGTTTGTAGGCTTGCTCCAGCCCCCTGAGTCTTGAGTTCTCACTAGCTCCCAAGAAGACAGAGCAATAGGAACCAGTTAGGGAGAGGAAACAAGACTTGAGGCTGAGAATTGGGACGTCGGCCAAGCAGTGGGCCATCGACTTTTGCCTTGTGAGGAATGAAAGACAGGAAGTGGGTGGCCAGAGGACAAAGATGTAGAGAGGACAGCAAGGTCGCCACTTGCCAGCATTCTGGCCTCTGCATTCTGAGTGCCAGTTGCTCAGCCTTGCCGACAGACGTGTTCCAGGCAGGCCGCCCATCAGCCTTGTAACGAGAGAGTTCCCTCCGCCTGCCTCTGGGGTGCAGCGAGCTCATGCGTCTAACTTCCAGCCTTTGTAGTTGAACCTTTCCCGTTGGAGACAGTGGAGTTCCTCCCTTCCAGTTGGTGGTGTGGCTTGATTGATTGGGGTTGTTTCCCCAGGTATATAGTGGCACATCCTGTGGCAGCTGTGCCCAACTGTGCGGGCTTCCTGGAGAGGACAGAAACCTGTTTCAAAAGGAGGTGAGGACTTGCTGGTACAGGAAGGAGCCACCCTGGCCTCTAAGATAATGAAGCATTCTACAGATGAGTCACAGTCTTGCCAGCTTGATGGTGTGGAAGTAGTACTGCGCTCCCCCAGGCTGTCAGCAGGTCGGGCCAGAGCTGACGGGGCCACTCCATGTGGCCAGGAGCCCTGGCCCCACGCAGAAGCTCTGCGAATAGAGAAACACCCTCACCCCACCTTCCACTGCCTTGGCCCTTTCAGCTGCCCCGGTGCAGTCAGGGCCTGCGCCATTGGACACTACCTAGTGGTCTCCCTGCTGCCATCCAACTGTCACCATGGTCTTCTCTGAGTTGTTTAGCCAAGAGACCCTCCGTTGCTAATGGGGGCCTGGTGAGTGACGCCCTGGGCTAGGGGGATGGGAAGAACTGACAGAACCTGCTGCCACATTGGATGCAGAGGGTGGGGACTCAAAGATGAGGCCATGGCTTTTGACCTGAACAATAATTGGCAAAACTGAGATAAAAAATTGAGGAGGAGGAGAGTTCTATTTTAGCCAGTAGAGCAGCTAAAGCTCAAAAATTTGTTATGTCTGAAGCATAGAAATGGTGTTTAAAGCCTTGGGGAATATACAGGATGATCTCAACAGTGAGAGGGAGGAGAATTGCTCCCCCGATGCTCTGTGTGTTGAGGCAGCTGTCAGCATTTATCCCCCATACAGCCACGTCTGACCTTGGGTTAGTGACAGCCCCTCTGAGCATTAGTTGCTTAATCTGGAATGGGGGTAAAGGTGCCTTTTTAAAGTATTAAGTGAGTATTAGGCACTATTCAGGCTCACTGAGTTTTCATGTACTCCCTGCACAATTTACCAGTCTTCGTGCAGTTAGAATACAATTAAAATCAGCCTTAAACAGATACATACAGCTTCATTATTCAAATGAGCACGCTTCTGTAATATTTCCAGCGCATCACTGAAGAAACTAGTTATCTTTCCACTGCTGAGGGCTGAAGGGAGGGCTGCCACTTGAATCCTAGTCCAGGCTTCCAAAGTGAGCAGATTCTGCTCCTGTGGATAATGGGAACTTTACCATAAGCCTAGGCCAGTCCAGGGTCTTGACATTTTCCTCTACACGCTGAAGGACTTGGCACAATGCGGGGATGATGGGTGAGCCCTTGTACAGGTTTCCCATGTCTGAGTGTCCTGGGATGTCAGGGCAGCCCCTCCACTGCCACAGCTCCTCTGGAGAATGACCCAGCCGGTGTGCCTCGCCCTGGAACCCTTCCTTGGGCCATTCCTTAAGAGGTCAGCTTAGGCTTAACTGTTGCAGCCCAATCTGAGCAAATGCTCACAGCAGAAGCATGAGGTGTCCCCAGTACAGAAGGGAGAGGGGCCTGCAAGAGGCCCTGAACTTGCTCTTGCCCTAACTCGATTTTCATAGGTTCTGCCTAACGGATCCTTAACATTTTGGCTGCTCAAGGCCAAGAGTATCAACCTCTAACCAGATTCTGCAAACAAACCAATGTGGACATTCTAATTTTCCCGTACTTCTTTCTTTTCTGTTATAATGCTCCCTGTGCCCTCTGACGTTCATGTACTCAGAGCCCTGCTGCTTGTTTGGAGGGAAGAGGCACTAACTGCTGGCCCGTCTGTCTCAGGAGGACCTGTGTTAGTGCTCGAAGACTCAGTGGGGCAAGCCCTCAGCCTAGTTTATAATAAACAGCAGTGTCATTCTAAGCCACATGGCTCAAGTCAGTCCACAAGACAGGAAAGGGACAGTAGCCACACTAGGTAGAGGATAAGAGTAGACTCAACAAGGCGTTTGGAAGAGTCCTATCCTCTGGGACCAAGTGGGGAGATCAGCGCTGAGGTATCATTGACAAAGTGGATAAATAACTGGTTGAACAACCCTATCCCAAATGAGCAGAGAAATGGCCTAATGTAACAGAGAGGGATGGCCCTGGCCTTTGTCCTCAGCCCTGCCCTGTTCAACTTTTCTCTTGATAATTTGAGGACATAACTGCCAGGCTTAGCAAATCTGAGAAGGATATGACAAGGAGAAAAGAACATAACCATCCCCCACCTGTGGCAGATAAAGATTGTTACAACAGCCTCTGCCCTGGTCCTCCCAAATCCAGTGTATAGTCCACATTGTGGGCCAAAATGGTGGTCAGTCATCTCAGATTTTTAATAAACCTCATGATAGGATATAGGCAGGGCAGATTTTATTATGTATTTTATAGACCAGAAAATAGGAGTTTCAAGCTCAGTTAATTTGCCCCAGGTCGTCTTCCCGCTCCAGAGCCTCACTGCTCAGGTTATCAGAAGGTAACCACACCCAGGTTTTGTAAACATCGTTTCTTTGCTTAAACAAAAGCCAGGGAGTGTCTTTAAACACAGGAGGACTATGCAAACAGCATCCTGTTGGAGGTGAGGAACCAACAGCCCTATTAGAAGGCAGGGAGGAGCTGGAGTTTTGGCTGCCTGGGCCCTGTGCTGACTCAGCTGCTGCCCAGGGGGCCATGCGGAGACCCTCCTCCCAGTAATGCTGTAGCAATGTGGACTGCTACTGACTAGAGAGTACTGCCTCACACAAATCAGGAGTCCCTAGGAAGGAGAGGTCAGGACACATGCCTCCTAGCAAGCCAGGAGCAAGCAAACGATCTTTCTGAGGCATTTGAAGCAACCAGATTTCAATGTGAAAATTATGAATCCCCCATCGCTGGCATTAAAACAATGAACCATGAAAACAGTTGTCAACTGCTGTTCTGGTCTTCAGTAACGGTGAGCTGTAATTCAAACCAATCCTCCTGCTAAACATAACTTTTAAAATATAGATGAAACATAGAAAATATCTTTTGAAAAGCAGTAGAGAAGGTTCTACTTCTGCTAATGGTGGAGGAATTCCTATTCACTACTACACATAGGGAAAAGCAAGAAAATGTGATCCATGCTCAAGAGAAAAGGCAATTAATGGAAACTGATTTTGAGATGACCCAGATGTTAGAATTAACACTCAAGATTTTTAAAGCAACTTATAATCATGCCCAAGAATGTAAAGGAAAATATGCTTATAATGAATGCACAAATAGGAATTGTCAGTAAAGAAACAGTAACAAAAAGAACCAACTAAAAATTCTAGAACTGAAAAATATGATACCTGAAGTAAACTCAATAGATGGGATTAATAGCATATTGAAGATGACAGATTAAAGAATGATTAAGCTTGGAGAGGATTAGGGAACCTTTTCTGTAAAGTAATCAGAAAGTAAATACTTTTGGCTTTGTGAGTCAAAGGTCTCCATTACAACTCCTGTCTCTGCCGTTGTAGTGTGAAAGCAGCTATAGTAAATGAATGGGGATAAACAGACTCGGCCTGGGGCACTCTATAGTTTCTCAAGCCCTGAAAGAGAGCAATAAACATCCAATCTGAAGAATAAAGAGGAAAAAATGATTGAAAAAACTATCCGAGTCTCATTGATTTGTGGAGAACATCAAACAGTCTAACATATACGTGATCATAGTACCAGAATGAGGGGAGAGAAAGAATTAGGCAGAAAAAAATTTTTTGAAAATAATAACCAAATTTTTCCAAATTTGGGAAAAGTTCAAGAATCATAGCAAAGCCCAAGCAGAATAAATACAAAGAAAACCACACCCAGGGACTCCATAGTCAAACTGCTGGAGACTAAAAAGAGAAAATCTTGCGAGCAGTAAGATAAAAATGACACATTACATAGGAGAACAACAATACAATTATATGAAACACTGTGAACTTCTCATCAGAAATTATAGAGACTAGAAGACAACAGAATGACATCTTTAAAGGTATGAGTAACATATATCAACCTAGAATTCTTTAGTGAAAATAGTCTTCAAATTTTGACATTTTGATATTTCCAGATAAACTATAATTAAAAGAATGTATCACCAGCAGATCTGCATGACAAGAATTACTAAAAGAAGTTCTTCAGGCTCAAGGGAAATGACACCAGATGGGAATTCAGGTATACAAGAAGTAATAACAGTAGTTTCAAAATGGCCCTCAGTGATCCTTTCCTCTTGGTATTTATGTTCTATATATGGTCCCCTCCCCCAATGTATCAGAACTGTCTGTGTGACCACCAGAATATAAAGTGATAGTGTGTGATTTCCAATGCTAGGTCATAAAAGACATTGTCATAGGTGTAAATCTTCATAAGTTTGAATTAGGCAAACGTTTCTTAGATATCATACCTAAAGCACAAGCAACCAAAGAAAAAAATAATTAGACTTTATCACAATTGAAAACATTTGTGCTTTAAAGGACACAATCAAGAAAGTAAAAAGAGAGCCCAAAGAATGGGAGAAATTATTTGTAAATCATATACCTGATAAGGACTTCGTATCTAGAATATATAAAGAACTCTTACAACTCAACAATAATCCAATTCTTTAAATAGGGGAAAGATTTGAATAGACATTTCTCCAAAGAAGATATATAAATGGCCAGTAAGCACATGAAAAGATGTTCAACACCATTAGTTATCAGTGAAACGCAAAACAAAACCACAATGAGATACCACTTCACACCACTAGGATGGCTAATTTTAAAAAAACCAAAAAACAGACAGTAAGAGGAGCTAGTGAGAATGTGGAGAAATTGGAACACATACATTTCTAGTGGAATTATAAAATGGTGCAGCTGCTTTGGAAAACAGTTTGGCAGTCCACAAAAAGTAAAGCAGAGTGGTCCAACAATTCCCCTCATAGTTATATACACGAGAGAATTGAAAATATATGTCCACAAAAAACTTGTACACAAATGTTCATAGTAGCATTATCCATAATAGCCCCAAAGTGGAAACGACCCAGATGTCCATCAGCTAACAAATGGATAAACAAAGTGAGTGTCCATTAATGGAATATTATTCAGCCATAAAAAGGAATGCAGTACTGACACATGCTACAACATGGATGAACCTTGAAAATATGCTAAGTAAGAGAAGCCAGACATGAAGGGTCACATAAAATACAAGTTCATTTATATGAAAGGTCAACGATAGGCAAATCCATAGAGACACAAAGGAGATGAGTGGTTGCCAGGGACAATGAGAAGGGTGCAATGGGAGGGACAACTAAAATACACGGTTTCTTTTGGGGATGATGAAAGTATTCTGGTATTAGATCACAGTGATGATTCCACAACTTCGTGAATATTCTTACAAACCACTAAACTATATACTTTAAAAGGGTGAATTTTATGATATGTGAATTATACCTCAATTTACAAAAAAAAAAATGCCACTTCCATCTCATTTTTTTGGATCACACACACTGGGGGAAGTCAGATGCCACGTCATGAAGACAGTCAAGCTGCTTATGGAGGGGTCCACATGGTAAGAGACGGAGGTGTCTCGTCAACAGCCAGTATCAATGTGCTGCAACGTGAGTGAGATCTTGGAAGCAACCCCCCCAGCCCGAGTCAAGCCTTCAGATGACTGTAGTCCTGGACAATGTGTTGACTGTAATCTCATAAGAAACCACAGCCCAGGATCACCCAGCTCAGCCAATTCTGATTCCTGACTCACAGAAACGATGGAAGATAATAAATGTTTATTGTTTTAAGTCACAAAGTTATGGGGTAATTCATTACACAGCAATAGATAACACAACTAGCAATGGTAAATATGTGGATTAAAATATAAAAGACAATTTCTTTAATATGCGTATAACTGAGCAAAAAGTTTAACATTGTATAGTGGCATTTGTAATGCAGGAAGATGTAATACCTATAAAAACCAGTGCATAAGATATGGGGGTGGGTGGTAAATGGACCTATGCGGTTGCAATGTTTTTATATTTTTGTGAAGTGGTAAAACATTAACTCTAGGTAGGTTGTGAAAAGTTAAGGATTTATATTGTAATTCCTAAATACTTTAAAAATAATAAAATGTAAAAAGTCTAGCTAAAAAAGCCAATAGAGGGATTAAAAGAGAATACTAAAAACATATTTGATTAACTAAAAGAAGGCAGGAAAAGAGAAACAGAGAAACAAAACACAGATGGACAAATAGGAGACAACTGGCAAAATCCTAAATCTAACCACATAAATGATTACATTAAATATTAATGGATTGATAGCCTATTTATGACCAAAATGGAGTAAAAGGGATCTGATTTACCCTCCCATGTTAAACAATTAAATACATGAAACAACAGGTTTCAGCAATAATTTCATAATATTCAGCAGATAATTTCATAATATTCAGCACAGGACAGCGATCTTTAAGAGAAGGGACAGTAATGAAGTGAGCCATACAGTTGCCCCAACTTACTAAGGGTAGAGAGTCTCCAGATCATGGAGCAGAGAGGACAAACTAAAACACAACCCAGAAGTTTCCCTGGATTGAGGAGAGAAGACAGTTCAGTGAGGCCAAGATGCCTATAACTGTGGGACAGAGTAAAAGAAGAAAATTTCAGAGAGTGAAGGTGATCACTGGAGATCTGCAAAGGTTCATCTGCACTTTGGCAGTGGTATATGAGAAACTACCACAGCCAAGGAAAGAACCAGCAGAAAGGAGCAGGCAGAACAGTCCACAGAGCTCACCCATGGTCAGGAATATTCCATACTCCCAACACCAGAATGAAAACACCTCCTAACACATGAGGCATCAAGTTCTCAAAAAGGTATTGCTTCACTAGTGGTTGCAAATTAGCCATAGATGAAAGGATGTTCTGGATCCGTCCAATAAAGCTTAAAGGCAATCCCTGGAAAGATCCAACTATTTCCAAGTAACTGTCACAGAACAAAGTACAAAAACATTTAAAGGAATGCAAAACATCCAACAATGTAAAATTCACAATGTCTGGCATCCAATAAAAACTTAACAGGCATATAAAGAAGCCAGGGGGCTGGCCCCGTGGCCGAGTGGTTAAGTTTGCGTGCTCTGCTGCAGGCAGCCCAGTGTTTCGTTGGTTCGAATCCTGGGTGCGGACATGGCACTGCGCATCAGACCACGCTGAGGCAGCGTCCCACATGCCACAACTAGAAGGACCCACAACGAAGAATATACAACTATGTACCGGGGGCTTTGGGGAGAAAAAGGAAAAAAATAAAATCTTTAAAAAAAAATAAATAGAAAGAAGCCAGAAAATATGACCCATAAAGGAGAGAAAAATCCATCAATAGGAACAGACCCAAAGACGATTTAGATGATAGAACTAGTAGACAAGGATGTTCAAAGAGTGATTATAAATATATCCCAGATATTCAAAAAAGTAAAGGAAACCATGTGCATGTTGAAGAGAGAAAAAAAAATGGAAGCAAAAAGGAGACCTAAGTCAAAATTATAGGTATGAAAAATACTGTATCTGAGGTGAAAAATACACTGGGTGGGATGAAGAGCACATTGGACACTGCAGAAGAAAAGATTAGTAAACCTGAAGATACAGAATAGAAACTATCCAAAATGAAACACAGAGAAAAGAAGACTAGGGAAAAAATAGAGCATCAGTGAGATATCAGACAACATTAAGTAGCTTAACGTATGTGTAATTAGAGCGTCAGAAGGAGAAGGAAGGAGAAAATAGAAAGTATTTAAAGAAATAATGCCTAAATTTTTGTCTAAATTTTTTTTCAATTTTGGAGAAAACTATAAACCCCAAAATCCAAGAAGTTCAATTAACTCCAAGTGGAATAAACATGAGGAAAACCACACCAAGGTACATCATAATCAAATTCCTGATAAATGATAAAAAATTACAAGTAGCCAGGCAGGGGTAGGAGGGTGGGGGGAAATACAGAACGATGATGAGAATGACAGCAAACTGCTCATCAGAAACAATGCAAGCCAGGAGATGGGGGAGCAAGATCTTCAGAGTATTGAGAGAAACAAAGAAAAGTCCTGGACCAGAATTCCAAGGAATTCTAAATTTTCTAAGACTTCTAAGAGAATATATTTCAAAAAGGAAGATGAAATACACATACACAAAGCTTATGGGAAGCAACAAAAGCAGTACTCGGGAAATTTATCATTGTAAATGCTTACATTAAAAAAGAAGACAGATCTCAAATCAATAACAAAACTTTATGCCTTAAGAAACTAGAAAAAGAAGAGCAAGATAAACCCAAAGCTAGCATAAGGAAGGAAATAATAAAGATTAGAGAAGAGAGAAACAAAATAGGAAATCAAAAAACAGAAAATCAATGGAACCAAAAGTTGGTTCTTCAGAAAGGTCGGCAAAATTGACAAACCTTTAGCTAGACTGACAAAGAAAAAAAGAAGACACAAATAATTAAAATTGAAAATGAAAGTAGGGACATTACTAATGACCGTAAAGAAATAAAAAGGATTACAAGAGAATACCATGAAGAACTATATGCCAACAAATTAAATAACCTAGAAGAAAAGGTCACATTCCTTAAAACACACAAATTACCTAAACTGACTCAAGAAGAAACAGAAAAGTTCAACATGATGTAATCTACACAGAAATCAAAATATGGTGATGTACACCTGAAAAAAAAAAAGAAAGAAAATCTCAACAGACCTATAATAAGTAAAGAGATTGAATCAGTAATCCAAAAAACTCCCAACAAAGAAAAGTCCTGGATCAGATGGCTTTACTAGTGAATTCTACCAAACGATTAAAGAATTAACACCAATCCTTCTCAAACTCTTCCAAGAACTGAAGAGGAGGGAACACTTCCTAGCTCCTTCTTTGAGGCCAACATTACTCTGATACCAAAGCCAGATAAAGACATCACAAGAAAAGAAAATTACAGACCAATATCCCTTATGAATATAGATGCAAACATTCTCAACAAAATATTAACACATCAAGCCCAGTGGCATATTAAAAGAATTATTCACATGACCAAATGGGACTCAGCCAAGGAATGCACGAGTGGTTCGATACAAGAAAATCAGCATAATGTATCACATTAACAGAACCAAAGAAAAAATCCACATGATCATCTCCCTTGATCCAGAAAAGGCATCTGACAGACTTCAATACTTTTTCATGATAAAAACTCTCAGAAAACTAGGAATAGGGAGGAAATTTCTAAACATGATAAATGGTATTTATGAAAAACCCACAGCTACCCTCATATTCAATAATTAACACCTGAAAGCTTTATGATCAGGAATGAGATGAGGATGTCCACTTTCACTGCTGCTATTCAGCATTGTACTGGAAGTTCTTGTCAAAGCTATGAGACAAGAAAAAGAAATAAAAAAGCATCCATATTGGAAAGGAACAGGTAAAACTCTCTCTACCCATGGATGACATGATCCTATATAGACAATGCCCAAGAATCCACAAGAAATCCACTACAGCTAATAAACAAATTCAGCAAAGTTGCAGGGTATAAGAGCAACACATAAAAATCCATTGTATTTCTATACACCAGCAATGAACAATCTGAAAAGGAAATTAGAAAATCAATTCCATTTACAATAGCATTAAAAAGAATAAAATACTTAGGAATTCATTTAACCAAGGGGATGAAAGACTTTACACTGAAAACTATGAAACATTGCTGAGAGAAATTAAAACCATAAATAAATGGAAAGACATCTTAAGTTCATGGATAAGAACACTCAATATTGTTAAACGTCAGTATTACCCAAAGCAATCTACAGATTCAATGCAATCCCTGTCAAGATTCCAGTAGTCTTTTTTGCAGAAATGGAAAAGCCAATCCTCAAATTCCTATGGAATTTCAAGGGGGACCCAAATAGCCAACACAATCTGGAAAAGGAAGAATAAAGTTGGAGGACTCACACTTCCCAACTTCGAAATTTACTATAAAGCTACAGTAATTAAAACAGTATGATACTGGCATCAGGACAAACATATAGACCAATGGAATGGCATAGAGAATCCAGAAATAAACCCTCATATATATGGTCAATTGATTTTCAACAAGGGTGCCAAGGCCAGTCAATGAGGAAAGGACAGTCTTTTCAACAAATCATGCCAGGAAAACTAAATATTCACATGCAAAAGAATGAAATTGGGCCCTTACCCTACAGCATTTACAGAAATTAACTGAAAGTGGATCAAAGTCCTAAACCTAAAAACCAAAACTATAAAACTTTTAGAAGAAAACCCTGGAGAACATCTTCATGACACTGGATTTGGGAACGACTTCATGGATATGACACCAAAATCTCAGGCAACAATAGAAAAAAATAGATAAATTGGGCTTCATCAAAGTTAACAACTTTTGTGTATCAAAGGATACTGTCAAAAAAGCAAAAAGAAAACCTACTGAATGAGAGAAAATATTTTGAAATCATGTATCTGATAAGGGATTAATATTCAGAATATATAAGGCACTCCTACAACTCAACAACAAACAACTCAATTTTAAAAATTGGTAAAGGATTTGAACAGACGTTTCTCACAAAAAGATGTACAAGTGGCCAATAAGCACTTGAAATGATGCCCAACATCACTCGTCATTAGAGAAACATAAATCAATACTACAATGAGATATCACTTCACGTACACACACCCTCATTAGCACAGCTATTATCTTAAGACACACAAACACACACAGAAAATAACAAGCGTTGGTGAGGTTGTGGAGAGCTGGAATCCTTGTGCACTGCAGATAGGAAGGTAAAATGGGAAAGCCACTGTGGAAAACAGTTTGGAAGTTTCTCAGAAGGTTAAACATAGAACTGCCATATGATCCAGCAATCCACTCCTGGGTATGTATCCAAAAGAAATGAAGGCCTGGACTCAAACAGATATTTGTACACCCACGCTCACAGCAGCATTATTCACAACAGCCAAAAGGTGGAAGCAACCCAGGTGTCTATCAACAGAGGAATGGATAAACAAATGAGGTATATACATCAATGGAATATTATTCAGCCCAAAAAGGGACAAAATTCTGACACATGCTACAACGTGGATAGACCTTGAAAACATGCTAAGTGAAATAAGCCGGGCACAAATGACAAATAGCGTATGATTCCTCTTATACAAGGTACCTAGAACAGGCAGATCCCTAAAGACAGAAAGTGGAATAGACATTACCAGAGGCTGGAGGAAGGGCAGGGGCGGAGTTATTGTTTAATGAGCACAAAGTTTTTGTTGGGAAAATTTGGGGACATAGCTAGTGGCGATGGCTACACAACATTGTGAACGCATTTAATACCATTGGATTGTACACTTAAAAATAATTAAGATGATAAATCTTATGCTATGTACATTTTACCACAATGAAAATAAATTTTTAAAAAAACAAAATATTGGAGGTCAAGTACTTTTTCAGACATGCAAAAACAAAGGAAAGTCATCATTATTAAACCAATACTACAAAAATGTTAAAGGAATTTCTTCAGGCAGAAGGACGGTGATACCAGATGGAAACTGTATCTACACCAAGGAATGAGGAGCACTGGAAATAGTAAACATGTGGACAAATATAAAAGATTTTTGTATTTTTGGGGGCTGGCCCAGTGGCATAGTGGTTAAGTTTGTGTGCTCTGCTTTGGTGGCCTGGGGTTCGCCAGTTCAGATCCTGGGCGCAGACCTACACACTTCTCATCAAGCCATGCTGTGGCGGCACCCCACATAGAAGAACTAGAAGGGCTTAGAACTAGGATGTACAACTACCTACCGGGGCTTTGGGGAGGAAAGAAAAAGGGGAAGATTGGCAACAGATATTAGCTCAGGGCCAGTCTCACACACACGCACAACAAAAGCATATCTTTTAAAAAAAAAAAAACAAAAGAAAAGATTTCTCTATTTTAAATCTTTAAAAAAATAATTGACTATTTCAAGCAAAGGTAATAAGATATGTTGTGAGGTTCATAATATATAAGTAAAATGTATGACAGCAATCACACAAAGGTTGAAAGATGGGAAATGGAAATATACTGTTTTAACCTTCTTATATGTGAAGTGGTATAATATTATTTGAAGGTAAACTGTGATAAGTTAAAGAAGTATACTATAAATCCTAGAATAACCACTAAATTAAGAAAATGAGCCAACAAAGGAGATAAAATGGAGTCATAAAAATAATCCAAAAGAAGGAGGGAAAGGAGAAAAGGAAACAGAAGAGATGAAGCAAATAGAAAACAAACTACAAGATGCTAGATTTGAAACCAAACATGTCAATAAGCACATTAAATGTAAATGATTTAAACACCTCAATTATGAAGCAGAAATTCTCAGATGGGATTTTAAAAGCAAGGCCCAATTATATGAACCTATCAGAAACCAAGTTTAACTATAAAGACATATAGACTAAAAGTAAGATGGAAAAATATATATCATACTAACACCAATCATAAGAAAGCTGGAGTGGCTATATTAATATCAAAATAGATTTCAGAACAAAGAATATTACAAAGAATAAAACAAGTCATTCCATAATAATAAAGTAGTTAATTTACCAAAAGTATATAACAATCCTAAATGGGTTTTTTTCTGCTGAGGAAGATGGGCCTTGAGCTAACATCTGTGCCAATCTTCCTCTATTTTGTATGTGGATCACTGCCACAGCGTGGCCACCAACGAGTGGTGTAGGTCTGCTCCTGGGGACCAAACCCAGGCCACCAAAGTGGAGCGCACTGAAGTTAACCACTAGGCCACCTGGCCAGCCCGAATCCTAAATGTTTATTGCAGCTAATAATAGAACTTCAAAATACATGAAGCAAAAACTGATAGAAATAAGAGGAGAAATAGTCAAATCCACAACTATAGTTGGAGATTTCAATATCCCTCTCACTAATTCATAGATCAAGTAGATGGAAAATGACTAAGAGTGTGGAAGACGTAAAGAACACAATGAACCACCCTGACCTAGTTAACACTTATAGGACACCTCACCACCAGAACACAGAGTGCTTTCAAACACACAAGTAACATTTACTGAGACAGACCATATTCTGAGCCATAAAATAAGTCAATAAATGAAAAAGGACTGAAATAATACAAAGTATGTCTTCTACCACAACAAAATTAATTACAAATCAATAACAAAGATCCAGAAAATCATCAAATATTTGGAAACTAAATAACCGACTTCTAAATGATCCATAGATCAAAGGGAGGAAAAATTATAGGAAAAACTAGAAAAAACATTTTGAACCGAAAGAAATGAGAACATGTGTGCCAGCCTTGTGGGGTACTGCCACAGCAGTGCTTAGAGGGGGCTTATAGCATTAATTGCTCATATTTGAAATGAAGAAAAGTCTCAAATAAATTACCTACACTCCCACCTTAATAAACTAGAATAGGAAGACCAAATTAAACCTAGAATAAGCACAAGAGATAAAAGCAGAAATATCAAGGAAATCAAATACAGAAAAATAATAGCGAAAAATCAATTAAACCAAAGCTGATTCTTTGAGATCAATAAAACTCATAAACATTTTACCAAACTGATTTGGGGTGGGGGATACAAATGACCAATATCAGGAAGGAGAACAGCCTCCAGAGTCTATAGATATTGAAAGGATATTAGTAGAATATTACTAACAACTTTATGCCAATCAATTTGGCATAGCAACCTGAATAGCCCTCCACCTATTAAATTGAATTTAAGACCTTCCCACTAAGAAAGCCCCAGGTCCAGATGTCTCCAGTGGTGAATTCTACCAAATATTTAAGAAAGAAATATTACTAATTCTACACCAATTCTTCCAGAAAATTTAAGAGAAGGAAATACTTCTCTACAGGGGCAGCAATAGCCTGATAGCAAAACCAGAAAGACATTACAAGATAAGAAAACTGCAGACCCATAGGCCCTGTGAACCCAACAACAAAAGTCCTTACCAGGGGCCGGCCCCGGGGCCGAGTGGTTAAGTCTGCGCACTCTGCTTTGGAGGCCCAGGGTTTTGCCGGTTCGAATCCTCGGTGTGGACACAGCACTGCTCATCTAGCCATGCTGAGGCGGCATCCCACATGCCACAACTGGAAGGACCCACAACTAAAAATACACAACTATGTACTGGGGGGCTTTGGGGAGAAAAAGGAAAAATAAAATCTTAAAAAAAAAAAGCTTCTTACCAAAATTTCAGCAAACTGAATCCAACAACAAATAAAAAGGATAACATGTCATGACCAAGGGGGGTTTATACCATGAATGCAAATTTAGCTTAACATTCAAAGATCAATCAATGTAATTCATATAAACAGACTGAAAAAGAAACAAACCGATGCAGAAAAAGCATTTAACAAAGTTTCATTCATCACAAAACTTCCAGCAAACTAGCAATAGAAAAGAACTTCCTCAATTGGGTAAAGAGCACCTACGAAAAATGAAACAAACATCATAGTTAATATTGAAAGAAATCAGCAGAAAATAGGAGTCTGAGAAGAAAGGTTATTCAGAAATCCATGTTTTGGGGTGTGCAGCGACAAATTTTGCTAAAATTCCCCAAAGCATTGCTTTAATCAATTGTATAACAGATACTGTTGGAAGTTTTACCTAATGACAAGCTTGTGCTTGTAATAATCCTTAAAATCCTTCAGATATGAAAATAAACTTACAAATTCTAAAACAACAACAAAAGAAGAAGTTAATCGATGGGCTGAGTAAATGGAGACTGAATTACAAAACCTGAAGACAGCTGAGGAAATTAGCCAGAATGTAACAGAGAGACAGAGACGGAAATATGAAAAAGAGGTTAAGAAATATAGAAGACAGAGTGAGAAGGTCTGAATGGCATCGACTGGGAATTCCAGATGGAAATAACAGTGTCTGCCACCAAGGTTTGTTCTGAGAATTAGAAGAGAAAGATGATGATAAACGCTAATGCATCTAATGTTTACTACGTGACAAGGACGTGATCACTGTAATAAAGAACTGACCAAAATGTGCTCGAATCAGTAGACGGAAATCAGGGCACATCCATAAAAGCGAATACCATGCAGCTATGGAAAAGCACTAGGCAGATCTACAAGTACCAACATCAGGGGGTCATCAAGGGACGTCGTCAACCGGAAAAAGCACGGTGCAGAGCAGCACGTCGTGTGCACCTGTTCATAAGAAAGCAATACGGACAGATAGCATCGTCCACGCCAAACGGCCCTAGGAAATTACCAGGATGGGGTAACAGTCACTGCTCTGCAGGGCAGCGGGATAGGAAGGAGACTGACTGCACCCTAGACACTTTTGTACTGTTTGAGTTTTTAAATGTGTGCCTGTATTAACTAAGAAAAAAAAAACTTCAAAAAAAGAAGTTTTTGCCAGGCAGCGGGAACAGCCGTGCAAGACCTGGAGGTAGGAAAGAGCCATCGGGTCACCAAGTATACACCAGGTGGGGTCCGTCTCCCCAAGAGAACCCGGCCGTTGACCACAGACTCCAGGCACAGGCCAGGCTCTTGTCCTGTGCTTCCCGGGGGCTGGACCAGGCTGCCCACGCCATCCCTGTCCCAGACACCTTCCTCCGGGGCGAAGGTGCCTCAGGCCAGTCCCACTCCCAGTGCAGAGGAGCAAGATACATCCACCTCCTCCTCTTTCCCACAGAAGGAATTAAGGTCATCAAAAGATGTCACTTGTCGTTCCTGAAGCAGATGATACATGACACAGTAATAATCAACCAAAACACAGAGCTGCACCAACAAAAGTGTGAGGGGAAAGGCAGAGAAGCAACCAGAAATGCATGGTTATTTGTTCTTCTGGGAGAAGTCAATATCCTGTTCCATTTCCAAAGATGAGAATCTAGAAATACAGACATAAGTATATTATTTTTAAAGTTAAAGATAGCCATCAGAAGAACTAAAAATGTCTTAATTTTCCTAATTACCCAGGGGAAGATGTTACAGCAAAAGATGAAGAGCAAAGAAAACAAAAAGGAAGTGAAAAAAAAGGGGTAATATAAAACAGGTGAAAGTTGAGATCAAGAATCTGGTACTAAGTGGGATAAAGTCACTTATTAGAAGAAACAATTCAAATTTGGTCAAAAGGATGAATCCAACCACTGATAAATGACTTGGAAAGTTCTAAAGTAAAAGTTCAAGCCAAGATGTAGCAAGCAAACACGTATGAAAAGAAAGCAAGGATATGATTGATACTCACATCCAGCGAGGAGGACTTTTGGTAAAAAACACTAAGCACAAGAAAAGTTTCATGAAGAGGAGGACCATAATCACACTGAATATTTCATTATTCAACCCAAGCTGTGAAGCCGGGTTACTTTTGGAGAGGGGAATGTGATTGGGGGTCATAAGTAGGGACTGTCCATGACTTTGAATGCTAAATGACAATGTTTTCAGTTATTGCTTCAATAATTAAAAATAATTTAAAAATCTGACTTTGTTATGAACTTTCACTGCCAAACACATCAAACTACATAAGCAAAAATGCAACATAAGAAATTGATAGAAATAAAAATACAGTTGGAGAATTACACAATCTCTTTCTGTCTTTGAGAATACAAGAAAACAAAAAAGAATGTGTATAGAAGGAGGAGGCTCATGATGCCTAAGACAGATCCCGTGCTCTCCCGACACCACCTCTAACAATAGGGTCCCTCTTCTGTGTGAAGGAACCACCATCCGTCCAGCTGGACAAGTCCCTCTACTGCCACGACCAGTCGATCCCTCACTGATTCCTGTACATTTAACCTCCTAAATACCCCTGGGATCCATGCATTTCTCTCCATCTCCCCTGTCCCCACCCTGATCCAGGATACCACCATCTCGCCCCTCAATTCTTACAGGAGCCCCTAACTCACTCTAACCCGCCGTGCCTTCCAGCTCTCATTGCCTGCTTCGCACACCACAGCCAGATCTTTTCAGAATGGAAATACTCTCATACCACCCCTCTGAGTCAAGTGGGCCAAGGGCTTTCTGTTGGTCTCAAGAAAAGGCAGAAATCCATAATGTGACCCACAGGGCCATGCCCGCATGGTCCTCCCTGCCTCTCCAGCTCCCCTCCCGCCATGCTCCCTCGCTCTGTCCTCTAGACGTCCTTCCAGTCCTCAAAGCCCATGCTCCTCTCCACCACAGGGCATCTGCACGAGCCATTTCCTAGACCTGGATGTTCACCTCCAGGCTCCGGGTCTCAGTAATGCCAACTCATCCTCAGATCTCAGCTCAACTGGCACCTTGTCAGGGAAGCCTTCTGTGACCCGCCATTCTAGCTCAGACTCCTCTATTCTATGCTCTCAGAGAATTCTATTCTTTTCCTGCATATACTTATCCCATTTAGGGTATTATTTGATTAATATCTGTCCCCCCCCCCAACACTAGCCTATAAGGATGGTGCGAAAAGAATTGTTTTTTCTCACCCACTATTTCCCTCAACAGTGTACACAGTATCTCAAATGTAGTTGATGCTGTAATAAACACCAGTAATATGAATGACTCTGAGTCAAGTTATCAGTAGTCATCAGATCAATCTTATTAATCTCCATGTACCGTTACAGCAAAATATAACCTTTTTATTTCTCATGGAATAGTGATGCCGATTGTGATCCTCACAAAACCTCACATTCTGAAAAGCAGAAACAACTGACCACCTTCTCTGCCTACTGTACAATGTGATGAGAAATAAATGTGAAAACTAGAAACCACAACTAGCAAGGAATTTTCCTTGCTCACTGCTGTATCTCCAGCACCCAGAACAGGTGCTCAATACGCATTTGTCAAATAGACAAATGAGAACAGAAAGGTGAAAGTGACGACTCCCCGAAAGTAGGACAGAGAGACGAAGCAGGAAAAGAGGAGAGAAGAGAATTAGAGGTTCAGTCAAGAAGCTCCAACATCAGACTCATGGAAATTTTAGAAAGAAAACAAAAGAATAAAATGATGAAAGAAATAATGTAATATTTCCAGAAAGTGAAGAAGATGAATCTCCAGATTATAAGAGAGTACCAAATGCCCAGCTAAACGGGTGAAAAATGACCCACACCAGGCATATGGCCTCGAAATCTCAGAGCAGTAGAGAACAGGAGAGGATGCTATCAGCTTTCAGAGAGAAAATATGGATCACCTACAGAATTCAAGAATCCGATTGGCTCTGGACTTCTGCATGGTGACACTGGAAGCTAAAGGACAATCAGTGCCTTCAAGATTCTGAAGAAATATAATTCCAAACTAGAATTCTACACACTGCCATCTTTTCTAAGGAAGCTACTGGAGGAAAAACTCTACTAAAACTGGGTAATAAAACAAAAGAGAGGGCCAGCCCAGCGGCGCAACGGTTAAGTTCACACGTTCCGCTTCAACGGCCCGGGGTTCACCTGTTCTGATCCCGGGTGCAGACATGGCACCACTTGGCACGCCATGCTGTGGTAGGCGTCCCACATATAAAGTAGAGGAAGATGGGCATGATGTCAGCTCAGGGCCAGTCTTCCTCAGCAAAAAGAGGAGGATTGGCAGTAGTTAGCTCAGGGCTAATCTTCCTCAAAAAAATAAAGAAAGAGACCCAGGATCCAAGAAACAAGAAATCTAACACAGGAAAGATATAAAGGAAAGTTCCAGAATGACACTGTGGGTAATGGGTCCAGACTGACATGAAGACAGAGATGTGGAGCCATGAAAATGCACCTCTCAGACTTCCAAGTACAGGAAACACAAGTGACCAAGGGCCTCAGCTGCTCTCCTTTAAAATCCATGGTGGAGTTTGCACCAAGGCCACATCTCCCACAAGTTACTCCCATCAATGACCGAGTGCAACAGGGACACTAAGGCCGGCCCATTCCTGGGAGGCAGGGGACTCCTCTGATGGCCAAGTTTGGCTGGAAGACTCCCTGAGGCTTTGCTGAACCTTCCTTAGACTGCACAGAAGTCTAGGATGCTTCCATTCCAACTTCGCTCCTTCACTTGGGGTCCCATGGCTCGCCCAGCCTTCTGCAGCTCGCTCCCTATTTTCCATCACCCGGGCGTTTCTCTTAATACAATCTCCCATGTTTAACCCCATCTTGGCTTCTCAGAGGACCTGGGGGCACACAAACGGACCAGGAATGGCCTAAGAAAACAAGGTGGTGAGATGAGGATTTGGAACCGTCTCACCCACCGGCAGCCGCGGAAGAAGAGCCATCCTGTCTGGCAGGTGGCACGGATAGATCCTAGCACAAGTGGTGGGTCACCTGCTAAAGATCTCCCCAGTGGTGACCTGGGGAAGGCTGCGAGGGAGGGGAATGCTGTGGTGGGCATGATGAGACAGGCATTTGAAGATACAGGAGGGGAAGTGTGGGGGACAGTGTCTACAAAACAGCAGAGTTGGCCATTAATAATATTATTAATTGTATAATTACACTGACGCCCTGCAGAAAGATAGTGAGAAACTGAGCACTGTTAACGAGCAGGTAATGGCTAAGTATGAGCACCAGGGGGCCCTGGTACAGACTGGTGTAGAAAGAGGCTCTTTTTTTTTAACTGAGATATAACTGGCATATAACATTGGGTTAGTTTAAGGTGTACACTGTGTTGTTTGATCCATTTATACATTGCAATATGATTACCACCCGTCAGCTAACACCTCTATCTCATTTCATAATCATCATTTCTAAAGAGGCTCTTATCACCTGCACACAGTTGAATGACAAGCTAAAACAAGCTAAAGACGTAACTGAGGGAGCCAGAGCTCCAGAGACCAAATGCTCAGCCAAGGCAGGTCTGTCACGCAAAGGTGAAGGAAAGGTGAGGAAACCCAGGGCAGGACGGATGCCTCAAGGATGTGGGTTCCACAGCCTCCACCCCCAGACTCCCTGGCACAGCGGCGGCTTGCCCTCCACAGGAGAGCGGGCTCTGCTGCTGTGTTGGAACACACTACAGGAGCCTTTCCCCAACCAGGCAACAGGCGCCCCTCAGGAGCTGCCCTCGCCTCCCCTTCCGGCTGCCAGGCCACTAACTACAGTTAAATCCCAGCATAACCCAACTGGGGTCAGGCTGGACCGGCTGGAAGGAGAAAGACTATACACTTGTAGTAGTTTTCTATTGCTGTGTAACAAATTCCCACAGACTTAGCGGCTTTAAAAAGTCCCCATTTATTATCTCAGTTTCCATGGTCAGGAGTCTTAACTGGCTCCTCTGCTCAGGGCCTCATAAAGCTGCAGTCAAGATATAGGCCAGGGCTGCAGTCTCATCTGAGACTCAGGGTTCTCTTCCAAGATCACGTGGTTGTTGGCAGAATTCAGTTCCTTGCGGTTATCCAACTGAGGTCCCTCCTGGCTGACAGCTGGGGCCCCTCTTTTCCTGGATGTTTTGCCCTTTCACAGGCCCTCCTCTCACACATGGCTGCTCACTTCTTCAAAGCCAGCAAGAAAGCATCTGTAAACTTGAGCTTCTTTTAAAGGGCTCGCCTGATTAGGTAAGGTCCACCTAGGATAAACTCCCTTTTAACGCAAAATAAATTGATTTGGGACCATAATTGCATCTGCAGAATCCTTTCACCTTTGACATGTAATATAATCTAACTGTGGAGGGCTATCCTATCGTATTCACATGTCCCGCCCGACCTCAGGGCTATATAGAGTATGTACATTGGGGGCAGAAATCTTGGGGACCATTTTAGAATTATGCCTACAGCAACAAGTAAAGAATCAGCTGGCATGTACGAGAAGAAGCCAGAGGAGTGGTCCTGGGGTGGACTTTGCTGGTGCTTGATCAAGGAGACTGGAATATAAGGTTGGATATGCAATAATTCATTGTCTTGGGGACACTTTCTTGGGACATGGGATTTAACGTGTAAGAAGGACCCAGGAGACGGGGCAAACTTACTGCTTGGGTAGTTCTTAGAATCCTGGAAAAACTAGAAATGACTGAGTAGAAGAGTAAGAGGCTAAGTGAAGTGGGCATGCTGGAATGGATATTTTACATGGGGCCAGAAGACCCCCAGAGGATTATGTTCTTTGGGGGGACCCAGAGGACACCCCATGCTCCAAGGCCATCAGGAACCTACTGGAGGGAGGGACGAGTGTTGCTAAGTTGTTCAGTGGTGGCTCTCCTCTGCAGGCCAGGGCTGACAGTAGGAGCGGGGGTTACAGAGCTGGACTTGTCATGTGTCACGTAGTCCAGCGGAGGCACCTAATTACAAGAAGCCAGGAGAGCAGCATTCCTGTAAGCGCAGCCAGTGGGAGAGGCGGTCCCAAGAGCTTGGAGTTGTGAGGTAGTTAAGAGAACAGGATGCCTCTATCATTTTTCTGTTTCTGCTGCAACAAATTACCACAAACTTAGTGGCTTAAGACAATACAAAATGTATTATCTTACAGTTCTGCTTCAGAAGTGCAACACTAGTCTCACTGGGCTAAGATCATGGTGTCAGTAGGGCTGTGTTCCTTTCTGGAAGCTCCAGGGGAGAAGGATAGACACTCAAAAGAGAAGAAAGTGGAAGGAAAAAGGAGTCAGGGTCCCAAGCAACTCTGCAATCCATTTGGACGAACCCCGTCAGGTTTCGAGGCCTGGGACTAACCCCCTGTGGCCCGAAGTGCCACCCTCTGTGCCAACGGCTCTGCTCTCTGGGCCATCCTTCCTTGTTCACGAGATGTCACACGTTTGCAGCCGAGGGGTTTTATCGGTCTGTTTCGTGCCTGTAGAATTTTGAAAGGGGTCGGACAGGCTTCTCTCATTTTGTACTCTCTTTGTCCTTTTCAGTCCAAACTGGCAGTGGTAGAAAATTCTCAAGAACTTTGTGGGTCGCCCATGTATGTCACAAGGATTCACGCCAGCAGAGAAGAGGCTCAGCCACAGATCTTCCCTAGATAACACATCTCTATTTTTGGTGATTCACTAGAAAGACTCAGTCAATCTGACAGCAAGTTACATCACAGCTAAGGTTTATTAAGCAGAGAATACAACACGGGACCAGCAGGAAGACGAGAAGCATAGGCAAAGGCCAGAGAGGTCAAGAGCAGACCCTCAGCAAGGGTTGCACGGATTTTTCTTTTAGATGAAGTGTTTTTTATTTTTAGACCAGCCAAACACATTGAATATAAAAACCCTTTAATATACAAACTATAATCACAACAGCATCCACGTAGCAGCAAGGGGATGGGGCACAGTGGGGAGCGTGGTGGGGGAGGGAAGGTTCTAGGGGTCCCTACTGCTTCCCTTGTCCGCAGGCGCTCTGTGGGCTCCGAGGGCATGAGGTCTCCGCAGAGAGCAGATCCAAACAGCCAGAGCAGAGGGCAGCTGATGCCGACACTGAGACCAAGCACAGCAGGCCCCTCCGACACGCCAGCTCCCTACGAGGCCGCCTCGAGGGAAAGCTGGATCCAATTAGGCGGAGGGAACAGGAAGATGGCTGTGACTGAGAGGAGAGTCATCCACACTGCTCACCACAGCTTGGAGAACGGAGTTTTCCAAGGGCCTTCTAACCACAGAGATGTGAGATGTCTCTGCCCAGGAAAAGCCACTCAGGTCTTGGGACCCAGAGCTCTTATGAGATTAACGGTCACATAGGCACATTCCTGCTGTGTGACCAGCCATGGTAACTAAAACAGGACTCCAAAACAAAAAGCAGACGCACGTCATAAATCCTAACGTTCACGTTAAACATTCTGACATCTGCTCATCTGCTACATCATTCCCAGTGCCCCAGGCCTACAGAGTAACACCATTAGTCAATAACTACGAGAACATTCCTAGAGTCAAGTTCTCAGAGCTTGTCCAAGCGTCAGCACCACGGGCCCAGGTCCTACTACGGGTCAGCAGAGACTGAGGACACCAGGCCTGCTGCACGAACTCTTTGCTCGCAGCAGAACCACGGAGCGGGGTAACCTTGGGCTTTGCTCTTCTCTCTCCGCCACACTGCTCCAGCCTCTTCACCACTGAAGGGCAGAGCAACGGCAGGGGCAGCCCGGCACCGAGCCAGCACAGCTGAGGCACATCTGTGTGATGAGTAGACAAGAACAGGTGTAGAACGAGGTGCCAAGGCCATGCAAGGGGGGAAAAGACAGACTTTTCAACAATGGTGCTGGGAAAACTAAATATCCACACGCAAACGAATGAAGCTGGACCCTTGCCTTGCACTAGATACAAAAATAAACTCAAAATGGACTCAAGTCCTCAGCTTAAGAGTCAAAACTATAAAACTCTTAGAAGAAAATGGGGGAAAGCTTCAAGACATTGGATTTAGCACCAACTTCATGGATATGACACCAAAACCACAGACAACAAAAGAAAAATGTAAATGAATTGGACTCCATCAAAATCAAAAACTTTTGTACACCAAAGGACACTATTAACAGAGTAAAAATGGAACCCACAGAAAGGGAGTGAATATTTGCAAATCACATATTCCGTAAGAAATTAATATCCAGAATATATAAAGAACTCCTTCAACTTAAGAATAAAAAACTAAACAACCCAACTGGGAAAAAAAGTAAAGGACCTTTCTCCAAAGGAGACATACGAATGACCAATAAGTACATGAGAAGATGATCAACATCCTTAGCCATTAAGGAAGTGCAAATCAAAACCACAATGAGACACCACTTCACGCCCATTAGGACGGCTCTCATAAAACAAAACAACAACAACAGAAAATAACAAGCGTTGGCAAGGATGTAGAGAAATTGGAACCCTTATGCATTGTTGGTAGGAATGTAAAATGGTGCAGTTACCATGGAAAACAGTATGGTGATTCCTCAAAAAATTAAAAATAGAACTACCATACGATCCAGCAATGCCACTTCTGCGTGTACACCCAAAGAACTGAAAGCAGGGGTCAAACAGATATATTTGCACACCCACGTTCATGGCAGCATTATTCCCAACAGCCAAAAGGTAGAGACAATCCAAAAATCCACTGATGGATGAATGAATAAACAAAATGTGGTCTATCTTGGGGCCGGCCCAGTGGCGCAGCAGTTAAGTTTACACGTTCTGCTTCTCGGTGGCCCAGGGTTCGCCAGTTCAGATCCTGGGTGCGGACATGGCACTGCTTGTCAAGCCATGCTGTGGTAGGCGTCCCACGTATAAAGCAGAGGAAGATGGGCATGGATGTTAGCTCAGGGCCAGTCTTCCTCAGCAAAAAGAGGAGGACTGGCAGTAGTTAGCTCAAAAAAAAAAAAAAATGTGGTCTATCCATACAATGGAATATTATTCAGCCCTAAAAAGGATAGCAATTCTGAAACCTGCTACAACATGAATGAACCATGAGGACATTATTGCTAAGTGAAATAAGCCAGTCACAAAAGGACAAATAGTGTTGAATCCATTTATATGAGGTTCCCAGAGTAGTCAAATTCAGAGACAGAAAGTAGAATGGTGTTGCCAGGGGCTGGGGAGAGCAAGGAATGGGGAGCCAGTGTTTAATAGGGACAGAGTTTCAGTTTGGGAAGAAGAGAAAGTTCTTGCACATGTACCTATTGCCACTGAACTGTACACTTAAAAATGGTTAAAAGGGTAGATTTTATGTTCTGCATATTTTACCACAATTGTGTAGACAGGGTCCCAGGCAATCTCTCCTTTGTCTGGTGCTGGGCAACTCTTGGGGATGTGTGTGCAGTGGGAACCTTTCTGCTAAACAGAAGCACACAGAGGGTCCCCGGGTGAGAAGGCAGAAACCGAGGTCGTGCTCTGAGGCCAGCCTCCTACTGTGGCTGAGGCTCCTCAAGTCTGGTTATGTCACCTCCAAGCTTGTTTCTCCCCCTTGAGGCAAACCTCTCTCCCTCTTTAAAGCCAGCAGGAGCAATACACTGTGTCTGTCACAATCGCTGATGCCCCCTGGGAAAGATGGCGTCACAGGCAAAAATCACCAGACGTGTGAGCGTGACCACAAACAGAAAGACAACAAGCTGAATGACCTACACAAGATGACCCAGAATTAACGAGACAAATCAAGATCTCAAAATACGCATCATAAATGTCCACAAAGAGCTAAGAAAGGATAGCGGCCACGTGAAGCTGGGACAGGCAGAGTGAAGAACTCAGTGAAAATACCTAATTTAGAAAAATACAATAGCTGAAATAAAGAACACAATAGGTGGAATAGATAGTACAATAGGACAACTGAAGGAAAAAGTAGTAAAACAGAAGATTCAGACTGAGAAAGTCTCCCAGAAGGCACTGGGAAACAAAGAGACAGGAAATATAGAAGAAAAAAGTAAGACACATGGAAGGAGGAAGTTGAATGCCAACATGCATACAATAGTGTCCAGAAGGAAAAAATACACAAACGAAAAGGAGAAAAAAATTTCAAGAAATAACATCCAAGAGCACTGCAAAATTAAAGAAAGATAAAGACAAAGGCCCACTGGGAGCTAAACAGGCTAAATGATGAAAATCCCACCTCTGGCACATTATGGAAAAATTCAAAAATGTCAAAGATAGAGAGAAAAACAATCTGAAGCTTTCTAGAGATGAAGGGGAGATCATCTACGATGGAAAAGAAAACAGCAGGATCAACACAGGACTTCTGGACAGTGACACGAGAAGCAAGAAGACAAAGATATTCCGAGCTCTCAGAACATTTACCATACGAAGGACCTCAATGAAGCAAGCTTGGATAAAGCACGTCAGTAAGAATATAAATAAACCAGGAGCTACATGGGAAATAAGAATGAGAAGATACCTTGGTACTTGGCTGTGACTGAGAGAGACGAAGTGAAGACGGGAGGGGGAGGACACATCCATAACCCTGAACCAAACTCTGGATATGAACATGGCTGGAGACGGGGAGATGGAGAGTAGGAGGGGAGGAGAGACCAGAAAAAGAGGAGAGAATGCTAAGGTTCTTTTCCCATCTTGGGAAAAGATGTGGACATAAGTTAAATAAATTGATACGAAAAATCAAACACAAGTACTGGTCTAAGTTAGAGATAACCACCGGAAGAATAAAATTAGAATGCATGAATTCAAAAAAACAAGAAAAGAAAATTCACTGTACGCAATCAAAGGCAGAAAGGGAAAAAAAGAAGAGCAAAATAAAATGGACAGTGGAAAATATAAAACAAGATGGCAGAAATAAGTCCAAATAGAAAATAATTACAGGGGTCGGCCCCATGGCCTAGTAGTTAAGTTTGTGCGCTCTGCTGCAGCAGCCCAGGGTTTCGCTGGTTCGGATCCTGGGTGCGGACATGGCACTGCTCGTCAGGCCACGTTGGGGCGGCGTCCCACATGCCACAACTAGAAGGACCTGCAACTAAGATATGCAACTATGTACGGGCAGGATTTGGGGAGATAAAGCAGAAAGAAAAAAGAAGATTGGCAACAGTTAGCTCAGGTGCCAATCTTTAAAAAAACATCACAAGAAAAAGAAAAGAATTACAATAGATATAAATGGGGGGTGGGGGGCGTTGAACACTCCAATCAAAGCTGAGACTTCGATTTGGGGAAGAGGAGATCCAACCCACGTTTTCCCGAAGAGACACACTTATCACAAAAAGATAAAGACTAAAACAAAAGAATGAGATGTTACATATCAGAAAAATATGAACCAGAAAAAGCAAGGGTTCCTAAAAAAAGATAAATATAGAGTCACCATATGAGCCAATAGTCCTAGGCATGTAGAAGTGAAGAAGTCAGCCCACCCGAAAACTTACACACGAATGTTCACAGCAGCGTCATTCATAAGAGCCAAGAAAGAAAAAACCACCCAGAATGGACAAATGAGAGAGCACCGTGCATCACAAAAGGAATGAGGTAGTGATACAGGATACAATGTGCATGAGCCTCCAAAACATTACGCTAAGTGCAAGAAACCACACGAAAGGTCACATACGTGATCCCATTTGTATGAAATATCCAGAATACACAAATCCAGAGGTGGGCGGTTGCCAGGAGTTGGGGGGAGGAAGGAATGGGGAGAAAGTGCTCCGTGTGTGAGGGGTTACCCTGGAGTGAAATTAACAGAGATCACAGACCAGAAGAGGCCTGCAATGTCTAAAGCAACAGCGATTATCACTATCTAAACCGTAAGGATCTTCTGCTAACAAGAGAAAGACAAGACACTTAGGAGAAACAAAACGGATCAAGGATATGAAAAAGAAATTCATAGACGACAGGAAAAGGACCAGTAAACATTTAAAAATATGCTCAAACTCCCTTGAGAAGTACAAGATCAAGTCATATTTTTTACCTGTCAGATTGGCAAAAATTAAATGTCTAACAACATCTAGTGTCAGAGAAGATGTGGGGAAACAGGTGTCTCCGTGTGCTGGCGGGAGGGGACATTGGAGAGCAATCTGGCAGGACTGGAGCTATAACCATACAACTCAATGTTCAACATCGGCTACAAAGAATGAGTTGTTCGAATGTACTATCTGGGAAAATGTAAAGTGGAAAAAGGAAGCCAAATAATACAGAGAGGATTCATCCCATTTGTAGGGGGAAAAACACATAAAGAAGATGCTCATAGATGCAGAGGAAAAGGTATGGAAGGATACACCTGAACCCCGCTCCCCCCAAGAAGGGGACTTTACTTTTTACCATGAAACATATATTTAAAACATTTGCAGAATACAGATAAAACTTCTGAAAGCGTTTTGTTTTTATTTTTAAATTTAATTTTTAATTTTCTTTTTTAGAAAGATTATCCCTGAGCTAACATCTGCTGCCAATCCTCCTCTTTTTGCTGAGGAAGACTGGCCCTGAGCTAACATCCGTGCCCATCTTCCTCTACTTTATATGTGGGACGCCTGCCACAGGATGGCTTGATGAGCGGTGCGTTAATTCCACACCGAGGATCCGAACCGGTGAACCCGGGCCGCCAAAGCAGAACATGTGAACTTCGCTGTGCCACCAGGCTGGCCCCCTGAAACCATTTTTTTCAGAGTGAACATTAAAATGTAAAACCATTTTAAAAAGTAAAACCATTTTTGCAATTAGCTGACAAATGATGAGCATCCAAAATATCCACATGGGACAATTACAAACCAGTAAGGGAAAGATAAACAACCACGGAAGAAACAGACAAAGGGTATGAATGGCCATTCACAGCAGAAGCCAGAATGGCCAACAAACATGAGACAAGATGTGCAGCTCCTCTGTAACCAGGGAAACGCAAGTTAGAGTCACAATCAGGCTGAAGGAAAGCTGTGACGTTGATGGCGCCAAGGGATGGACACTCTCCTACCCCGTGAGAGGGCTGGGGACGGATCCAACTGCTGTCGGGGGGCACTCTGGCAATATCTGGTAACGCTGAAGAATCAAAGAGCCGAAGGCCCAGCAGGTCCCCTTCTACTTAATTGCTCAGAAGTTCTCACACGTGAGCAAGGAGACACATTCCAGAATGTTCACTGTGCCATGGTTTATAATAGTGAAAAACTGGAAACTACCTAAATAGAGTATATTAATACGATGGGACACCACACAGCAATCAAAATAAAGGAACTAGAGTTATGTGTATCAATGTGGCAAAAAGAATCTCTAAAACAATGCTTGGTTTTCACAAAAAGTGATTTGGGGACATGAAGAAAATCTCAACAAATTTCAAAGAATTTAAATAATGCAGAAAATGTTCTGGGACCACAATGCAATTACGGTAAAAATTGATACTAATGGATATGGAGTTTCCTTTTGGAATGACGAAGACATTCTGGAACTGGACAGAGGCGATGGGTGCACAACACTGTTCATGTACTAAAAGTCTCCATTGTACTTTTTCTTAGAAAAATGGTTAAAATGATAAATTTTATGTTATGTGTATTTTCCACAACTTTTTAAAAATCAACAACAAAAAGTACTGAGGAAACGCCATGTTAATAAAATAATACTCTTCTAAATAACTGATAGGTCAAAGGAGAAAGCACAATGGAGCTCAGAAAACTGAGTGATAAACGAAAATCCAATACATCGAAATTTAGGAAATGAAGCTAAAGCCATGCTTAGAGAGACATGTATGACTTTAAATTCATTTATTAGAAAAAAGACTGAAAAATCAATGAACATTCATCCCAGCAAGCTGGAAAAAGAACAGCAAATTAAATCCAAAAAAAGTGGTAGGAAACAATAAAACTATCAAATACAATTAATTTTAAAAACACAATGCTGAATGTCAATAAAGCCAAAAATTGGTTCTTTAGAAAGACTAAAATAATTGATAAACTTCAGATTAACTAAGAAAAACATAAAATACTAATAATCAAAATTAGCAATAAAATGGGGATTTCACTACACCATTACTGCCAAAAATACATACTGTGAATGTAATCATGCAGAAACTACCAGACTCATCTAGACTGAGGGACAGTGCACAAAATAACCAGCCTGGACACTTCAAAAATGCCAGTCATGAAAAACACATTTAGGCTGAGAAACTGTCCTAGAGTGAAGGGGACAGGAGATCTCTCAACTAAATGCAATGCGTGGTCCTGGACCTTGAAAAAAACCGCTATGAAAGCTGTTGAGACAGCCGGCAAATTGTGAATGAGGCCTGCAGACCCCAGCTCCCCACCATGAGGCTTCCCAACTCCCGGGATTGTCCCCTTGCGTGTAAGTGAATGTCCTCGTTCTTAGGAAATACACACCAAGGGACATGATGTTGCAACCTACTCTCCTGCAGTTCAGGTTCAAACGGACCCAGGCGTAGCCTTCAGCCTTTAGTTCCAAGCTGGGAGGAGCTTCAACTAACAGGCCTGTGCCCTGTCAAAGCCAGGGGTCTGTGAGTTGACTCTGCCCCAGGGAAGCCGGGCAGACCTCCGACCCCGAGAGCTCCTGAAGCATTAGGGAGCACAGAGGGGACCTTGGCTCAGAGCCTCTGGCCCTTCATCTATGAAACGGAGGGCAATCTGGCTCTGTGGCTGTGAGGTTCTTCCCGGCCAGCTGTCTGAGAGGCCCAGACAGATCCGAGGAGCAGAAACCCAGTGGGACTGCCACTGGAAAACAGGCCTGTTTTCGGCCTGGCTGCCTCTGCTGGCCCAGCTCGTTGCCCGAGGAGGAGAAGTGTGGCTCTAGCCAGCTGCCCATAAGCCCTTCAAGGCCCACATGCTTTTCAGCAGGTAAGGAAGGCGGGCCTGAACACCAAGCCAGGAGGGGCCAGGCCCTGAGCGAGGTGAGCTGCGTTCCCACCGAGGACTAAGGAAGGCTCAGTCTGGGCTCCCTCTGTTCCCCCCTGAGCCTCAAAGCCCCCTCCCCCTCCACACTACTTACAGGAAAGGCCCAAAGACAACTTCTACCACATGCCTGTTCCCTCACCCCCCTATCTGGGCCAGGAGCCAGTGCTACCTCTCTGAAGGGGTCACGGAGCCATCAGAACCCCCCCTGGCTGCTGTTCGTGGGGTCAGTGACTCAGGGAGTGACAGACCTTCATGTGTCTCCCAGGCGGGGTGGGTCAAACCTGGCTGCTCCTGAGGAGAAGCCCTGAATCCCGCCCTGCTCCTCACACCCTCCGCTTGCCCGGGCCCACGGTGGGGACAGAGGCAGACCCAGCAGCCCCACAGAAAGTGTGAGCTGGGAGCAAGGCCCTCCAGGTGCTTACCTGGAGCAGGAGGAGGCACAGATCACCCAAACTTCGGCCTGCTGCCCTGGCCACTGCCTGACCTCAAGTGCAAGGAAGGAAGCCGTTTCTGGCTGCTGGTGTGTCTTGGTAGCAGGAAGACCTCACCTGTTTGCCCTGCCCTGTCCGTGGACGCCCACTCCTCCTAAGGCCCTGGATCCTCCATGTCCACTCCCCCACCAAGCCCAGGTGCCCCTCCTTGAGCCCCGCCCCAATAGCAGCCCTCAGTGGGTGGTGTCCCGTATGGGAGCCTTTTTAGTGGGCACCCCAGTGAGAATAGTCTACGGCTCAAGGCTGCTTCCTTCGGGGGTGCAGCACGGTGGAACACAAAACTCCACACAGCCGGTGTTGTTTGGAGGCCTACTGGTGGCTCCAGGGTCATTGCTCCATGCCCCCTCCCCTCCAGAGACCTCACAGCAATGACAGGTCAGCTTCCCTGCCCTTGTGGCTCTGCAGAGAGCTGTCCCCACCCCCTCTCCTCTCCTGAAATCTGCCTTTGCTCTTTTTTTCCACCCTCTTTTTTGTTTTCTTTTCCAGCTGCTTCCCTCACTACACTAGGCCCCAGTGGCACTGGGAACTTCTCACTAGCAGGCTCAGTGCTGGCCCACTGTGAGCATCCAAATAATAAGCAAAAAAGGATGCTTTTACAGTCTCCATTTCCTCCCCAGGCCTTCCACAGCTCTCCCCCCCCCCCTCCCCCTCCCCAGCCCATCTGACATTCTCCTTGCTCCTGCTTAGAGGCTGGGCCCACCAAGCACACACCTGCTGTGACCATGCCCCCTGGCCCAGCGGCCCTGATGGCCTGCCCTCCTGCTCAGCGGTCACTCACCTGGACACTCGCCCAGGCCCACTGGACCCAGCTCCTTATTTTCCTGAACTGTGGTACTGGCCAACTCTGCCTCCTGCTGGAGCTCCCCCAGGACAGAGACGGACCCTCCCACCGCAGTCGGCCTTACTCTCACACACTCACACATGCGCGCACGCACACACACACTCACACTCACACAAGGCGGGGATGTCAGGGAGCAGACTAAAGGACCATCTTCCCTCCCAGGAGTACCCAGGCGAGGACACGACCGTCTGGGGACAGGTATGCTTTATTACTTACAGCCAATTCCCAGATCTGATTATCCCAAAGCACGAATCAGATCACCACCCCCCACTCACTTACACTTTAAGAGAAGAATGGGTTATGGGGCTCTGGGCGGCTTCCATCATCACCCCGGCCCACAGCCTTCCCGAGACCACCCTGGGGCCTGAGAACGCAACTCTGCTACTTAGAGGCCTGGTCATTCTGGCCCCCACCCAACTCCACTCCTGACCCCAGGCCTCAGGGAGAGAGCAGACACTGCCAAGAGCCTGTTCCACCTGGGTCTCCTGCTGAGCACCAGGGCCCATGGGAACAGAGCTGATGGCTCCCAGGTCCACTGAGATGAAGAAAATAAGGCACGTGAAGGGGGAGCAAAGCCGAGAAACTGAGCAGAAGGCAGGTGTCTTCAGAAGTGGGTCACAGCCTCCTCGCCTTTCCTTTCTCCCTGAGACTTTCCCCCAGGCAGTTTGGTCTGGGGTGGGTAGAGGTGACAGCAGCAAGACAGGCCACACCCGAAGGGCTGGCGTGGGGTGGTTCTGGCAAGAGGAGGCAGGGCCCCCGCCCGCCCCAAACTCTCTAACTGGGAGTTGAGGTTAAAGCCACGTGGCTCCCGCCCCCTTTCCCTCGGTCCTCAGGCCAGCCTGGCTCCCGGGGGTGTGTGGGGGGCCACTGGTCACCCCTATGGAGGGGCTCAGCTCCGGTAGCTCTTGAGCAGCTGCCCAGCGATCACTAGCCTCTGGATCTCGCTGGTGCCTTCGTAAATCTCGGTGATGCGGGCATCACGGTAGTGCCGCTCGGCCGGCATCTCTGTCACGTAGCCCATGCCACCTAGGATCTGGATGGCCTACAGTGGGAAGCAGGGGCTCAGAAGGGAGAAGACTCCCACTTCTGGGGACAGACAGGGGCAGGACCAGCCACACAAAAGGACTGGTGGGGGGAGGGGCAGCTGGCACTCAACCCTTGGGGCCTGGCCCAGGCACCAGCACCACGGACACTCACCTGGTGGCTGATGGCAGTTGCAGCTTCTGATGCAGCCAGCTTGGCCATTGCTGCCTCCTAACCACAGGGGATAAAGAGGTCAGAAACTGTACTTTGGGGGGAGCCGCCTCTCAGAGCAATAAACCCACAGGCCCAAGGAACCCCCCACCCCCCCGACTTCTCCCTCAGTCCCTTGGTCCATCAGAGCTCTGGGCCTGAGGAGACCCCTTCCCCAAAGGCACCTTGGTGAAAGGCTTCTTATTATCCTTCAACATGGCAGCACGCCACGTCAGCAGCCGGGCACTCTCCAGGGCCAGGGCCATGTCCGCCAGCTTGAACTGCAACAAACAGCCCCACCCCGCCGCCTCCGGTCAGTCAGCTGCCCCTCCCTCCCTCCAAGGACAGGAGGGAAGCGGGAGGAGGATACAGGAAGAGGTGAAAGGGTCCCACCCTCTAGTGTCGAGGCAAGGCTCCTGAAGTCTCCACCTCCTCACCTGGATGCCCTGAAGCTTGGTGAGGGGCGCCCCAAACGCCCTGCGGTTCTCAGCGTAGTTCACAGCACAATCGAGGGCGGCCTGTGCAATGCCCAGAGCCTGGGCGGCGATGCCGATGCGGCCCATGTCCAGAGTTTGCTGTGGGGACCACCTGGTTAGTGGCTGGCCAGGGCCTCATCCTGGGGCCCCACCCCCACTGCCAGCTCACCATGGCTATCTTGAAGCCCATCCCCGGCTCCCCCAGCAGGTTGTCCTTGGGGATGCGACAGTCCTCAAAGATGAGGTTGGCCGTGGATGAGGCCCGGATGCCCAGCTTGTCTTCCTTCTTCCCCAACGTGAGCCCAGGTGTTGGCATGGGAACCAGGAAGGCACTGATGCCCTGACAGGGCAGACAAACCCTGTCACCTTCTGAGGCTACCCTAGGCCACCGCCCTTAGGCAAACCACACCAAACTCCGGTCCCTTCCACCTCCCCAGAACTTCGGGCTGTGACGCTGTCTGCTGGCACCTCTGCGGAAGGTGCAGGCTACAGCCCCAAGCCAACAACAGGGAGGGAGGGACAGGGACAGCCCCAGGTGCCCCAGAGCAGAAACAGCTCCATAGAGCCAAGGAGCCTGGGATCTGGAAACTATGAAATGACTGTAACCCAGAGGTCTCTCTGACCCTCTCTCTGGGGTCCCCACCTTGTTTTGCAAGGATCTGTCTGTGCTGGCAAAGACCACGGTGGCTGAGGCCTCCCAGGAATTGGTGATCCAGGCTTTGGTGCCATTCAGGACCCAGGAGTCACCCTCTGCCCGGGCAGTGGTGGAGGCTGCTCCCGCGTCGCTGCCATTCCCTGCCCCACACACAGGCTCAAAATCCAGCGGCACCTCCACCCCCCACAGGTGCTGCCACCAGCTCAGCAGGGAGCCCAGCCTCACGCCCCAGATGGCAAGCACGAAGAGCCAGCACCCCGGCCTCCAAAGAATCAGGCTCCTGAGAGAAAGCTCTAGGGTCGCACCAGCTCCCCACGCTCCTAGAGACTAATCCAAGTGGGCAATGGAGGCGTGTAGCAGCTGGCCATCTTCAGGCCGAAGGGACCCCAGAGCCAAACGTCCCTGCCGGCCCAGCTCAGGTGAGGTGACCATACGCTCCTTGGCAGATCCCAGGCAGCCAGAGCTCAAGCCCCAGCTGCTCACATTGAAAGCCTGTCCTCCGGCCTCAGGAAGCAACGAGCAGCTGACCCAAGTCAGCACAGGCCCGAGCTCCTGCCTCTGTCCCGGGGGCCACCCTGCTCTAGTCCCAGTCTGTCACCCTGATTCTGAGGTGAAGGGACTGGGGCAGACCACTGTCCCACCACAGTACCTGGTTCACTGAGCGCAAAGCAGCCGACTTTGTCACCACTGGTGAAAGGAGTGATCCACTGCTGCTTCTGCTCCTTGGAGCCGAACTTCAGGATAGGCCCCAAGTACAGCGACTGGTGGGGACAGAGGTGGGTGGTCAGAGGCCTGCGAGCCCAGGCACAACTGCAGGCTCGCGGACCCCACCCCAAGGCCTGCTCTCTCCAGAGGCCCACCTGAAAGGATGGAGTCCAGAGGAGGTCGGGGGCTGGGAACCAAGGCCTAGCTCTTGGGGCCTGGGATGTTGGGACACATGGCCAGAGTGCCTGCCTGCCCACAGGAGCCTCCCCTCCACCTGTGTGTCCCAGGGGCCCAGGAGGGGGCACTCACGTTGTTGACACTCATGATGACTCCGGTGGAGGCACAGCCCCGGCTGATCTCCTCCATGGCGATGGCATAGGCCAGGTAATCAAGGCCGGCACCGCTTAAGTCCTCAGGCACATCCATGGCCAGAAGCCCAAGCTCGCCCATCTTCTTCACCTGGGCCAGGGAAGGATGTCATGGCAAGGGCAGCTGCTGGGGGCCAAGGCCCACCCTCCCCAACACCAACCCCTCCTGCCCCTGAGCCAGTGCCTGCGGAAACTCAGGCCCCATCCACCCACCCCATGATCCCCGAGGCTGAAGACCTAGCTTCAGCTGAGGTCTGCAGGACAGCACCATTCATTCAAGCCATCCTGCCCCAACACTTTGCACTGGCTCACCTCTGTGTCCACAGCCACAACCAGTGAGCAAGTGGAAAGCACAGGAAGGCTTCAGGGGCCTCTGAGGTAAGGAACATGAGAGCATAGCACCATATTGACCTTCTCTCAGTCCCTTAAGTGTACCACACACATCCCCCTCCTCACCACAGGGTCTTTGCACATGCTGTTTCCAGTCAGTAATGCCCTTTATCAAGTTATTATCTTTTTTTTTTTGAGGAAGATTAGCCCTGAGCTAACATCTGCTGCCAATCCTCCTCTTTTTGCTGAGGAAGACTGGCCCTGAGCTAACATCCATGCCCACCTTCCTCTACTTTATATGTAGGATGCCTACCACAGCAGGCTTGCCAAGCAGTGCCATGTCCGCACTCGGGATCCAAACCGGCAAACCCCGGGCCGCCAAAGCGGAATGTGCGCACTTAACAGCTGCGCCACCACGCCAGCCCCCTCAGGTTACTATCTTCTCTTTTCCTTTAGATCTCAGCTCCAGCATCACTTCTTCAGGCCTCACTAAGTCTAGTTCTTTAATCACACACTCTTGTAGCACCTGTGCCTCTCCCGTACAGTACTCAGGAAGCTGGAATCTCACACCTATTGCTGTGCTCGTTTTGATTAAGGTCTCTCTTCCTGACCTCGAGGGCAGAGACTGTGTTTTTGTTCACTGTGATACTCCCAGTGCCAGCGAAAGAATGAATAAATGGTAAGAGCTTGGGGTTTTTGATTTGGAGTAACAATAATAGTAATGATTAATTATCAAGCACCTACGGATTGCCAAACACCACATAAGTACTTTACGGATACTCTTTCATCTGAGCCTCTCCAAAGCTTGATGAGAACGATGGTGTGAGTCCACCTCGCGTCACAGGACGGGAACCTGGAGCTCAAAGAAGTGATGCAGCTGCTCGGGGCTGCAGCTGGGACTGGAACCCGGGCAATGACTCCAGGATCTTAACCAGCTCAGCACCCTGCCCAGCTCTGCCCCTTCTGACCTAAGACACAGCTATTAGCCTCTGGAAGCCTGCTTTGAAACACAGCTTCCAGAAGAAACAGCTAAAACCAACTGCCTCTGGGGAGCGGGAGGGACGTGGGGCAGAAGAGGGACCATTGCTTTTCATCAGCCCCTTTGTGTCATTTGATTCCTGTAACCACATTCTTAGACTATTTTGACTTAAAAGAAGCAAACAGAAGAATGTTTGCAATATTTTCTCATTTTTCTATAATTAATATTACTTCTGTGATTATAAAAGTGTTACACCCCCTCCCCAAAGACTACCTATCTCATCGAATTTTTTAAGGACTAACTGAGACAATACACACGGAATGTGAGCCCAGTGCCTGGCACAAGGTGAGTGATCAGTGAACAGCACTTACTGTCAGGAAGTGGCTGACAAGATCTCATCTCGACGACAATGTACAGGAGAAGGGGACATCTATGAATCCGCTGCATTTCCATAATAATTTGTGTGTCCCTCTATGAGATCACTTATTTGATTTTGCCTTGAATTGCTCCCGTGGGAAACTCTCTCATAGACTCTAAGCTTGGGGTGGGCCTTAGTCCCCTCAGGGTCTCCCATGCATGACACCAGTGGGGGCAGAAACCTGGTTGCTGAGTGGCACTGAGCTACTGACCCCGCAAGTGCTGATCAGGGTCTGCAGCCCCCCAAGCAGACACTGGGCTGCAGTGACAGGGGAGGAGACATGGGGAAGGATGGCCAGTGTGTGGGAGGCAGAATGACAGCCCCTCAAAGATGGCCACGTCCTAATCCCTGGGACCTATGACTACGCCACCTTCCATGGCAAAAGGGACTCTGGAGATGTAATTAAGTTAAGGACTTTGAGATGTGGGGATTATGCCAGACTACTGGGGGGCCCAATGTCATCACAAGGTCCTCACAAGGGAAAGAGGGATACAGGGGGGTCAGAGAAGGAGATGTGACCATGGAAGCAGAGGTCGGGGTGACGTGAATGCTGGCTGGAAGGAGCTCATGAGCCAAGGAATGCAGGCGGCCTCTAGAAGCTGGAAAAGGCAAGAAAGTGGGGTCTTCCCTAGAGCCTCCAGGGGAACCAGCCCCACCGACACCTTGATTTTAGCTCAGCGAGACCCTCTTTGGATTTTGGACCTCCAGGAACCGTCAGATAATAAATTTGTACTGTGTTAAGCCACTGAGTCTGTGGTAATTGGTTACAATGGTAATAGGAAACTAGTACACAGTGATCAATGGGACTCAGAGCTACCAGGGATGTGTCATTTTGAGAGTCGCTAAAAAGACAAACATTTGTGGTCACCACACCCCTGGGGGAGGAGGGGGCGCTCCTGCTCAGAAACCGCTGCATCATTTCAGCAGGCGGGAGTCAACCAGGGGGTGGGGGAGTTGAAAGTAGAGAGTGCTTTAAGCAACAGTGTACTCAGAACAGGACCTGGGGACTCTCGAAGCCCTGTGCCGGCACAAGCGTGGCCTCAGAACAGAGCCCTTTCGACCCCACACTTAAGGCATCCAACAAACCTATTCTAGGGTGAAAACAGTGTTTTATTAGGGAATGCGGTGCTGGATTAGGAACCTGGGCCATATCCCACCAGGCACTAGAAAGACACAGGTCTCCAAGATTCACGCTCAGGCCCAAACAGGAACCTTGCTGGAGGCTTTCTCTGGCCTCCCAGCAAAACAGACTGAGCTGCAAAAGCTCCATTTGTCTCACGCCATCCAACCTCCCTGGACACTAAGACACAGCCTTCCTCTTCATCCCACAGCTCTTCAGTACAATCTTGGAATAACGGACAGCTTAACCACTCGCCCCACGACACCATTTCATCCCAAGAAACAAAAAGGGAACCAAAACTGCCAGGCAGAGCGTAGGCAGAACAAGGATCCTCCACCTTCCCTTTACCCATGGGGGAACTCACATGGAGAGGTGACACTTCCAGGACACATGGCGTCAGGCCACCAGGAAGCCAGAAGTCTTGGCACTCTCCTCTCTATGTAACACCCCTTCCCTCTGGCTGTCTTGATAGTTCTCACTGTGCCGGGAGTTGTAGGAGTTCACAGTTACTGCCCCCAAATGACTACCCTAGAAGGCGTCATCTCCCCCAGTTTTGACCCATGTCCCTCTCCTCCCTCTTTTTCTCGCCATCAGTGTCATCTTTTAAAACATCTGCCTCCGTCATGCTTCACAGTATGAACTCCTCCACCCCATCCCCAATGCCTGTAGACATCAAGCTCGCCCCATTTTATCAGTGATGACTTGAGCTGTTTTTTCCCAACCTTTCTCACTCTGAAACATATCTCTAGAGGGCCAGCAGGAGGGACATTCTAGCAAAAAATTGGAGACAGAAGCAATAATGGTGGCAATGTACAGTGACTCAAGTGTATCCTGAAAAAGTGACCAGCAGCAAGGGAAAGAAAAAGGGGGGGCAGTGGAGAGAAGAGACAAGATAATCAAAAAGAACAAGAAACCAAAAGAAATGAAAAGCAGCAAAACTGCCCAAAAGAGTATGTGTCCAGCTGTATAAATCACTTTTTTTTTTTAACGACTGGCACCTGAGCTAACACCTGTGCCAATCTTCTTTCTTTTTTCCTTCTTCTCCCCAAAGCGCCTCAGTACATAGTTGCATATTCTAGTTGTAGGTCCTTCTGGTTGTGCTATGTGGGACACCGCCTTAGCACGGCTTGATGAGCGGTGCTAGGTCCACGCCCAGGATCTGAACTGGTGAAACTCTGGGCTGCCGAAGCAGAGCCCGCGAACTTAACCACTAGGCCACGGGGCCAGCCCCTATACATCACTTCTGAGGTAAGTTATGTTGACAGTAACTGGCGAACAGCAACAAGGCCTCCTAATATTTTTGCAAACTGACCTTCAGAGCCATCTCAAGGGGGACTTCTTAGAGCTCAGACCCACAGTGGTGACTCTCGGTCCCTTGTGTATGTGAACCAGGAAGCTGGACCGGCATCCTGAGAAGAGGCAGCACCACCAACTAGGCCAAGCCTCGCGGTCTCCAAACTCCCAAGAGAAAATGTGAAAAAGAGCAAGCCCCTTTCCTAGCTGCTGCGACAAAAGAGCAAATCTTCAGTTCCTGCTGCTGTCACATCTGGGAAATGTTTAAAGGGTTCCTCACATAAAAACAATGCTTTAAGGGGCCGGCCCTGTGGCGTAGTGGTTAAGTTCAGCGTGTTCCACTTGGGTGGCATGGGTTTGTGGGTTCGGATCCCAGGCACAGACATACATCACTCATCAAGTCACGCTGTGGTGGCGACCCACACACAAGAAACAGAGGAAGATGGGCACAGATGTTAGCTCAGGTATACTGGTATACTGGTATACTGAAGTCACTCAATAAATATTCACTGAGTGAAGGAGCAGAAACTGAGTTAAGTTTTAGACATATGATTATACACAGGTATGCTTCTAGCCTGAGGAGGCCAAAATTGGTTGGAAACATCATTCTATTTCCTGCTGCCTTTTATAACAAAATAGCACAGTAAAGTCATGTGTCCCTTTGTTTTTTTTGGTTTGGATCCAGAAAGACTAAAGTCCAACCGAGGTTACAAAATCAGCCAAATAAACAGAAACTGGCGCCAGCCTTCCACCTGATTCTTGGCCCACCCTCCTCTCAATTCTTCTCTCCTTGTCCCCTCCCTCAAAAACCCATTTTTTGGTGGGGCAAATTCTTCAGGAAAAAATAACAGAAATCACTAACAAGCACCTACCACAGGCCAGAGGGTGGCTTAGGAGTCTGTATCTGGCTGTGTGACTGCTGAGCAAGAAACTTAACCTCTGGCTTCAGTTTCCTCACCTGGACACTGGAGATAATTTAAGTTACTACCTCAGAGTGTTGTGTTGAAGATTTAATGTAGAAGTACCTGGAATACAGTAACCCCCAGATGTCAGCTATCCCTGTTATTATTACTATTATTTTAAAACACTATATGGTGTTATTTTGAATTCTGCAACCCGCCATACTATCCAGCGTCCAGTTCTTTGATCCTTCTGCCTGCTAAGCCCTCGATCCCTTCCGGAGCTCAGAGCTTAGCACCATCCACAGTGAGAGAGAGAATGATAAACGTAAAAAGCCAGCAGGCCTCAATCTTTAGTGAAGGGAAACGAACTTTGAGCAATGACCTCTGTAGGCCACCAGTCACCAAAACGAGAGTCCAGTTCATGTGTGACGGTGGCGAGATGAGAAGACTTAGCGCTATTTCTCCCCAGCTTGACAACCTCAGGCAATTCATAGAACTGCTCCTGTTTCACCTATAAGAGGGGACGGTAATAGCGGGACACGTGAGAATCTAATGACATGACAGAGGTGAAAAACACCTTGTCCGAGATAAAACCAACTACAGATGCTATCACCGCTCTGAGCTGCCGTCGTGCATCCAGCAAATCCTGACTGAGCGGCCCCACGTGCCAGAAGGGAAGGAGGCTGATGCCATGACTTCCTCCTCCAGCAGCCACTTCTGCCACCATTTAGGAGGATTCCCTTGCAAATTCCCTAGCCCCCGAGAGCAAGTAGATTATAAAGCCAGAGGACTTTAAGAGTAGGTTGGTGAAAAGCCTGCTTCTACTACCAGCTTTCTTGCGCAGAGCAAAGCTACGTCTGTAATATTAGTAATAACTTGAGGGAATACAGGAATAATATAGGAAAAATAAATCAAGCCGTCTGTCGTTTGGCAGGAAAAGTCCCAACACACAGCCATGTCTCGGACAAGTGCTCTGGGGGCAGCGCCTGTAAACTGTTCCTGCTTTTCACTGGCCTGTCTGCTCATTCCCGTTCTCTACTCACAAAGAGCCTGAGTCCTTTCATGTCTCCACTAATGGTGCTGAGAGACGATGTGGCAGGGGAGGTTACCGAGAGCAGTGTGTGTGGCTACCGAGGGGAGAGGGGTAGTTTAGGCCCTTGAATAATAATATTCCCAACTAGAATAGGGATTCCGTGCCTGCTAGCTGGGCGGCTAGGACAACCAAGGGGATAGTGGATAGAGGCGGGTTTTGGAGCCAGCCAGCCTTGGAGTGTGAATTCTAGCTCCAGAGACCAGTAAACCTTGGAAAATCAGGCATCTCTCTGTGCCTCAATTTTCTCAACTTTAATGAAAATGACAAAAACAGTATTAATAGCTGTCATTTTTCCAGTACTAGGCACCATGAATTTGACATACATTATCTCACTTAATCCTTGCAAGCATTCTAGGAAGCAAAATGGAGGTTAAATTTGTAGGTGGGGATGTCCTCAGGACTAAAGGAGATGACACATGTTGAATGCTTAATGCCTAAAAGCTGCCCAACTAATCTGGGTGCCCAGAATGCCACTCGCCTTCTCCGCTTCGAGCTCCCTGGATACTCCCACAGTCCATTCACAGTGCCCAACACACTGTGACACACAACAATTACTAAGTTGGAAATGCGGCCTTGGGACCTAGAAGACATGCATATGGTGACTACAAAGACGACACATAAATAGTGACTACTACACGTGAATTCCACCCTAAAAAACAGGCAAAGAGGCCAGAAAGTTTTACTCTTTCCCAAGTTATTTACTCAACAAAAATCTACTGAGTATTTATACCGGGTGCCAGATATCTTGCCAGGCCAGGGGGTGCAGCAGGAACACATATTACAGATGGGCTAAGGCAAATGCAAGAGCACAGGGCCACAGCAGGGAGCACGCTGACTGGGACCTCAAGGTCTGGATGAAGACTGACTTGGCGTCAAGCCCTTAGCCCCGCAGTTCATCAGCTCCACGACCTTGTGCGTATTATTTAACCCTCTCACCAATCTGAGGTTCATCAACTGTAAGTAGGGTATACAATAATTATACCTTCACCTCATCAGACTGTGGTGAGAAACAGACGAGATAACACGTCTCAAGGACTCAGAACTGTGCCTAGCACATGGTAAGCATTCTATAAGTGTCGACTATTATTAACAGCACAAGGCCTGGCACACAGTAAGCATACTGACCACCCACCATTTTTACTGTTACTCCAGAAGTTAAATCCTGGTTATAGGCCTCATGCTGGATAAGGGAAACCTCCACAGAATTTCTGGGTCCCAGGACCCGCCTTAGGGTTCCTTGAGTGGAGTCTCAGCGTCTCGGGCTGTCACTGTCACCACTCACTCTCAGGAGCCAAGGGCAGACCACCATCACCGGCTGCTGAGGTTGAGACTCTCACCTGAGCTGCCGGAAAGAGATGTTCCCTGTCCACCTGGGCCGCGATGGGAACCAGCTCCTTCTCGGCAAAGTCCCGGCACGTCTGACGCAGCATCTGGTGTGTCTCGGGCAGGTCTACAGACTGGTAAATAGTATGGAACCGACGCCAGTCCTGAGGACGGAGAGCTGCCGACAAGAACAGCAGTCAATGGAAGCAGAACGCAAGCGGCCTTGCGTAATAATGAGAACGATGAAGATAATAACACTAATAGTGATCCACTAACTCAGTGGTTTACCCCCCAAGAGATATCTCGCAATGTCTGGAGACATTTCTGGTTGTCACAACTGAAGGGTATGTGAAAATGAATAAAAGAAACCTCAACTGACATCGGAGTCGGGAAGGCCTGCAGAGGGAGCTCTCAGGCCCTAGCACTCTTGGTCAATCACCCCAAACAGGAGGAGACCTAATTGCATCTCCAGTGGGGAGTTGGCTACTACTTTACCACCGCAGCAGGAGGAAAAACTTCTTCTTTGGGCAACAAACCCACCCAACGGCCAACGGCAAAGGCCTCAGGTCAGCCAGTGAGGCGCTGTCCCCACCCTGAACTCTCACTCCAATGAACTTTCGTCTAGAACAGCTCCTCCCTACTCCTCCTTTTTCTCTGAATTGGCCTATGGTAGTCATAGCATGCATTTCCCAAATGGCAACTTTTCTGATTATTCTGGAACCAACTCATTGTACCAGTAAGGTAACTGCCTATATTCTTTTTAAGTTGACAGGTGGAATGCTATGGTTACAGAATGGATAGAGGCCAGGGATCTTGCCAAACATCCTACAATGTACAGGACAGACCGTACAACAAAGAATTATCGGCCCAGAATGTCAACAGTGTCACTGTTGAGAAACCCACACTAACTCAACCCTTACTATGCTCGCTCAACACTTTGCATACAACCATGCCACTCAGTCATCAATATAACTTATATAATATTGATATTACATCAATAATAATAAGAGCACAGCTCTGTGACCTTAGGCAGTGATCTCAACTTGACTGAGCTTCCGTTTCTATAAAATGTGGAAGACAAGGGCATTCAGCTCCTGGGGCTGGGAGAATTAAAGAGATCCTAACTGTCGCACTTAGCACAGGGGATAGCAGAGACAGCTCTCAGTGAGGGTCCCCTTTACTGGTATGATTCAGAGTGAGTGGGTCCTGACCAGGCTAAGGAAGCCCTGGGCACAGGTGTCACTGCTGCTGCAGCTGGAGAGAAATAAGATGGGAAAGGTTCTGTATGAAATAATCAACAAGAGCTAACGTTTACTGGGCACTCGTAACGTGCCAAGCACTGCACTGTTTTACATACCCTGTGATTTAATCCTTACAACAACTCGATGAGAACAGTAACATTACTGTGGCCATCTTACACATGGGCCAACTGAGGCTGACAGGAGCTGAGCGTCTGGCCCAAGGCCACAGATGCAGAGTCTGGGTTCAATCCCAGGCCTGGCTCCGGAGGAAGGGAGCACCCTGAATCTCCGCGGGCGTGAAATGAGGGCAGCGGGTGTGGATGCAGCCGTGAGAACCGGGCCGGCAGTGGGGGTCAGGGCACGGCCAGGCCGGGGTCAGGGCGGGAGCCGGGGCCGCGCAGGCGCGCGGAGCGGCCGAAACTTGTTAAAGGCCGCCGGCGCCGCCAGAGGGGACGCCCCTCACGCCCGCCCGCCGCAGGGGAGTTCCTGCCGCCGCGACTTACTCCGCAGGGCGGGGCCGCAGCGCACTCACCTCCGCGGATGGGGCCGCAGGCCCGGGCGAGCATCGCGGCGGCCATGGAGGGCAGAGACGACGCTGCGCTTCAACCGGGGTGTCGGAGCACGAACGCCCGGGCTCCGGACTGCGGGGGCGGGACCGACATGCGCTCGCGCGCGGGGGCAGGGCCTGCCGCGGCTCCCCCGAGCCCCGCCTCCCCCAGGAGAGAAGCCGGCCTCTCGCGAGGTTTCCGAGGTCGGGCCTCCCCCGAGCCTAAGACCCTTCGACGGTGGGTCTATCTTTCAAATCCAGTTCCGTGGCCTCAACGCTCTACGTGGCCCTCCCCGCCTACCTCTCCGGCCTCACGCCCACCACCCCCTTGCTGTCTTTACTCCAGCCGCACAAGGCCGCTTTCTCTACTACCCCTGGCTTGTTCCCGCTTCTGGGCCTTTCAATCACTGTTCCCTCGGCCCGAATGCTCCTTCCCTTCACTCGGGTCTCACGAGGCCTGCCCTGACCGCGGGAGGCCGGTGTTTCTCCCGACACACTCTACATCCCATTGTTTTATTTATTCGTGGCACTTAATGAGGCTACACTAGTCTGCGAGCTCCAGGAGGAGCAAAGGGTTTTGTCTGGCTCTAGTGCTCAGTATTTAGGCGCAGGGAACTGGGCTGCCTGGGAAGATTTCCTTCCCCCGAGGTTGTGAAGGCGAGGTGGCGCTGCTACTTCCCTGTTGCACTGTAGTCCCGTGTGTGTCACTCCCAATAGTGGGGCAGAGCTTCCTTGGGAGCAGGGAGGCATTTGGTCATCAGTGTCCTCGTCAGGGCACTTACACCCTGCCCAGGCAGCTATGGCGATTTCATCCACCTGACAAGGGGCGTCCCTTAGCACAAGTGTGAGCCAGCCTTCCACAGGCTCCTGGGCACCAGCCACACCCTCCCAGGCCCCCACACATCCCTCCAGCTGCCTTTCTCCCCCCATAACTCAGCCAGGCATCTGTCCCCAGCACTGACTCACATGCCAAAAATTCTGCTTCCTCCAAGACTTTGCTCTGCCTCCCGGACATCAATCAAAAGATGCAGCAAAGTCCTTAATATGTTACCTTCCATTTAGAAAGAAATACATTTAAAAGAAAGCCTCTAAATCCACAGTACTTTAAAGCCAAAGGAATGACTGTTGTTGGCAAATGCTCTGAGGTCTTCCTCACCTTTCCACCACCTCACCTGGGCACCAGCCCTGGGTGGAAGGAAAAAGGAAAAAGCAGGAGAGAGGGGGAAATAAGTGAGTGGTGTTTGTGGGCAGAGGCCACTCATTGCTTCAGGTGCCACAGAACATCTAAACCAGACATTTTAAAACTGTACTGTTTGTCACCTTAAACATGGATGTACGTTTTATATTAAAGGTATGTAAGTTCTCTAGTAGAGACAAATCAGACAATGGTTGAAAGGGGCGGGGGGAGGGCGGGAACTGGCCGTAAACACCAAGACCTTGAGGGAGCTTTTTGAGGTGATGTGAACACCCTGTACCAGGACTGTGATGGGGTTATAAGACTGTATACATTTGTCAAAACTCATCAAGCTGTACTCTTAAAGAAGGTGAATCTTACTGTAAAGTACCCCTCAATAAACCTAATGTTAAAATATGTGTATAAATGTTTAGTTCTGAAAGCCCTCCAGCAACATAAAGCAAAAATATTAAACCTAAAGCCCAATACTGGTCCCCACTCACCCCATAAACCAGCTGTACTCATTAACCACTTACAGAAAGGCCACACAAAGAAACTCGGTGCCCACCCCCACCCCACACCTGTTCCCCCCACCAATGCAAAGGGCCCAGTCAGGAGACAAGAGAGGGTACACGTACTGCGAAAATCTTTCTTTTATTACTGTCTCTTGTGGCAAAATAACATTTTATACAAATAAGTCACCTAGTTTACTTTGGACACAAAGACAATACAAACTGGAATGGATCTTAGGTGAAGGGGAAAGAAGTGGAAGGAAAGATCAGGTCATTGATATTTCTTATACTCTGTGAAAAATAGATTTACAGGAAAAAATAGACTTTCACAACTTCAATGATTTTACACGATCCTTTGTAAAACGAGGGGTAAATCCACCTCCACCAGAGCCTTCTTGTGGCTGCGACGTTCTGTAACTTGGAATATGAGTAACATGACCAACAACGGCCTCCTACCCCGGGGACAGCAGCACCCTCTGCATCAGGAAGCCTCGTGCGCTGGCTAGAAGCCTGTGCTGTGATTTTTAGAACGACTGTCCCCATTCTCCAATCCTCACTGATGTCATGGTGACAACGGCCACCAGAAGAAAGTGACTTTACAGAGAAAAAAAGAGTACCCGGGGAGCCGACCAGGGCTGGCAGTACACACTAAGCCAAGACTCACCCAATTTGTACATTAGACACAGCCTCTTAAATCCCTTCCAGAAATGAGTTCCACTTCAACTGAAAAAATAAGTTGAAGATTCCCCAGTCACTGCCATCTCAAGACTCTCCAGTCTATGGTTAGCCCCAACATCCCCAATCACTGCCCCATTTGAGAATCAGATGGCCCAAAGACTGTAGGTGTCTTCAGGAAGTCCTACAGGCCCTTGAAAACTGCTTTCTCTGCAGATAGCTCTGAGCTAACACATAACGAGTAGACAGCCCACTTAGCCAAGAACTACTTTTAGTTTTATTTCCTCTGTTTACTCTTCAGAACACAGAATGAAATAAACCAGGATCTTATTTGGAGAAGGTGGAAGGGCATCTTAGCCCAAAGGCTTCACAGGAAAAGAGAGGCTCTCTCCCAAGAGATTCCAAGGCAGAGGGAAAGGAACAAAAGAGGAAAGGTAGGGGTGCAGGCAGCAGGCCCCAGGGCACCAGATGGGCCTGCCAGTCTGCTGGAATGTGTTTCCTCCAGGAGCTACCTCTCAGATGCCAGCTCTGAACGAGGCATGGTCTCCCCATGCAGGTAGTTTCGTTCCTCCCACTATATCACTCACAAGATAAGAGCTCCCAACAGTCCAGACACCTTAATAACATGGCCTCCTGATTCAACTTCTGAGTGGTTCAGCTACTTTCAGAGAAAGTATGACTGCCAATTCTCTCAAGTCAGGTACAAAAGTCTGAATTTCAAACTCACCCTGGTTAACACCCCAGAGTCATAAATGCTTCTCAAGATTTCCTGAGTAGCTAGACACAAGAATCCAGAGTCCCAGATACAGAACACCAGACCTTCAGAAGATGGTAAATCCCTGTCCTGCTGGGCACAGATTGTGCACTTGGCCTCAAAATGGTCTCCGGTGAGACTAAGGCAAGCTAATGGGGAACAGAATACAGCACTATTCAAGCCAGAGTGCCTACCCCCTCTGGCCTCCTGGTCCTCCTAGCAAAAGCTACCACTGCAGATGAGAGCCCACTGGTCCTCAAGAGGCGGTCTGCCCCAGGGCACATTTCTAAGACACACTCTATTAAGCAGAGCTCTGGGCTCCAGAAACCACATCCTAGATAATAATTCAATATCAAATAATATAAACTCTCCTGACTGGGCTTCTGTCACAGAGAAGGGGTTACTCTGAAGCTTGACAGGAACACACAAACATGTTAGAGGAGCTGCAATGAGAAACAGAGGGTAAGGAGGCAGTGCTGATGTCTGTCCACAGATGAGGAGGGAATGAGGGCAATGCAGCTTTCCCCAGCAGCATATGGGACAGAGCCACACTTAAGGCACCTGGATTTGTAGTCAACTCCAGTTCTGAGATTCAGCCTGTCTGGTGATGTGTAACCCATTGTGCAAGGTGCACGGTCTCTTCCCTCCCTCAGTGGTTGGATCCAGCACCAGCAGACAGGGATAACCTAGGGCTTTCTCAGTGAGAAAGCTGCCAGCATCTGACACAATCCAGACCCTGGCCTGGCACAAAGCACTAAGCCAAGGTTCAAGGCCACTCACGCTCTAGAATCCAGCAGGGAGCAACACTGGTCAGTGCATGCACAGGGACTTCTGCAGCAAAGTGCTGGCCCTTCTTTCCCTGGCCCCACGTGGCCTTTCTCCCAAGCACCTTGGGAGACAGCTCTCCTGTCACAGTTACTGTGATGCCTCACTGTGACTATTACCACATAGCTAGGCTCCTCCTATAGCCTCCTTCCTATCAGTGCTAAATCCTGGCCGCAGCAACCATCTTAGAGAGGTTAGGCTGAGCATCTAGAGCCACCCACACAGTCAGACAACCACAGGGAGCTGAGGCAGCAAGAGTCCATCCAGTAAGGGCCCCAGGACAAAAGTAGCCCACAGGATGTGCGAAGACGCTCTTTTAAGAACACATCTCTCCAACAGGCCATCGCAGCCTATCTCAGCCTTTCCAAACAGCCGGCACCATTCCAACTAGCAGTTTGAAGGATGAGTTATGTGTTACTTAGGTCTGACCTGCCAGGATGGTTCCAGATACTACTGAAAATCCTCCTAAATAAGAAATCTACAAAGAGTTTCAGAGGCAAATCCCCATCAAAAGCCAATCCTCCAGGCTCTGCTGTGTAGAGAAAACCAAATCCCTCCTTTAAATGAGCTGCTGGTGTGTAACTATACTCTGCTCCAACACGAGCCAGATTAGCCCCGGGAGCCTGATTAACACTATCAGAAGTCTAACTGCACGTCACATACACTGGGAGCACCACTGACATTTTATGAAGCCTCCCAGAAAGAAGCCTAGAAATAAAAAACAAAACACAGTAAGGCCTGCTCTGGCCTCGAGATATATTACTGTTCCAAGAGCAAAACAGACACATTCTGTTTCAGGAGATACTCAAAAGTCAGGAGCCAGGAGAAGCAGAGCAAGCTCATCTTCGTTCCAAAATGAGAACAGGAAGGCACTCCCAGGCTGAAACCTTGCTGTATCCCCAGGCTGAAACCCTTGCTGGCTGAGGATCCTGCAAGTCAGACAGATAAGCAGGCCTCCTCATAAAATGAATCTTTCCGTTTGGCAGCCTTACCCACCCCTAGTGCCTCAACTCTTGGCACCACCTCTTCCTTCCCCCTGCTTTCAAGTTTCTTTCCAGTTGGTTCAGGACTATGCACAGGCTGAGGTCAGACTGTGCTGACACCACCCCAGAAGTGAGAGGAGATGCCTGGAAGAGGCCTACGTTTCAGCTTCCCACAGCACCCAGGAACCTACAGAAGAGCTGCTAACCTGCAGGGAGGCCCACCAGAGCCTCCTCACATGGGCACAGAAGTGCCTGGAGAGACCCAGACTTGTCAGGACAACTAGTAGGGAGCTATGACTACATGAAAATAAACTTTCTCTTATATCTTGATTCCAGGAGCCTTATCTTAATCTTTGACTTTACTGTAGTACCTCTGTGACATAAAGGGCAGGGAAAAAAAGAGAAGAAAAAATACTAGGGAAGAAAACACAGTACTGCTTGGCACCTCTCTTGGAGCACAGGAAACTGCCACCCCAGCCTTGGCTTCCTGGGGCCAGGTTCCAGATGCGTGTTGACAAACTGCAGCTTCAACCATCTCCGTGTGCCAGGACCCTGGGCCGCAGCAAAGCACCTCCCTTGTCCACTCCTGCAGCAGTTACTGGCCTCCATTATAGGCATAATCAGCCTTGTTGTGCATTATCAGCTTGTTGTCAACAAAGTAGAAGCTGTCAGAACGGGTCTCATAGGGATTTTCAATCATCAAACGAACTGCAAGTCAGGGGACAGAAAAAAGCAAAGATTTATGTGTGAGCCTGCCACATGGGCTAGGTGGGAACAAACTTAGTACCCCCTCTAAAATTCATAAGCCAGCTCTGCCAGAGAACATGAGTACACTATCCCAGAATAATGAGGTCAGAACAGAGAGAGCCAGCCCTTGAGAGCTGGGGAGAACTGGAGACCACAGAGGCCCCCTAACTGAACATGATATCCACTTCAACGTAAGGATGCAATCGACTCTCTTGACATGGTCCTCCTCGGTCATCTCCAGCCTGGATTCTTAGTCAGTACCCAGGGAAATGTGTTTACTTACCTTTTGCCAACATGGACCTCAACGGCTTATTTACTCTGTGCTTCTGGTCTGCTCCCCACCTCTAGACATTCTGGTCCAAATTCAGAAAGCTGTGCCTCACTCTGCCACTTCCCATGGGCACGCATGACAACCAAAGGAATCCTAGGTGTGCAGGAGTGCAGGGGGACAAATGGCAAGAAGACTTCTCTAGAGATGGCTCAGGTTATTAACTTGTAAATGATCCAGCAGAAGGTCTCCCTATCTTGGGATCCAGATTTAAACCTTCTGTTTGTTCAGGGAACTGCCCAGACTGCTTTACCCATACTCGAGTCAAGATAATGAAGTCCTGCAGGCCAGTCCTCCATGGGTGGCCAAGTGGTTAAGTTCGCACGCTCCGCTTTGGCGGCCCAGGGTTATGCTGGTTCAGATCCTGGGCGTGGACATGGCACCACTCATCAGGCCACGCTGAGACGGTGTCCCACATGCCACAACTAGAAGGACCCACAACTAAAATATACAACTATGTACTGGGGGGATTTGGGGAGAAAAAGCAGAAAGAAAAAAAAAAAGAAGATTGGCAACAGTTGTTAGCTCGGGTGCCAATCTTTAAAAAAAAAGGATAATGAAGTCACTACCTCTGATCCGTTCTGAGTGAGTGATCACATGCTATTTTGAGTTCTCAGGAGGAAATGCTATTGTTCACCACAGTTCTCACAAGGTGAAATTGTTTACAGTTGTTTGAACCCACCAAGGCCAAAGTTATTTGGTTTATAGCCAGAATACCGACCTCCATGCTCTTTTTGCTTATTTGGTTCCATGAATAAAAGTTATATTGCCTTGGGTAAAAACTTGAAATGCTATACATAATCTTTACGTATTCCAGCCCAGCTTGTGGAGCGGGGTTCAAACCAGGATCAGATGCTGTCATAAACATCCTGCCCCACATCTCAGCAATCCTCATTTTACCCAGGAGCAGCACTGCCACACAAGTAAAGAATATCTGGTCTTCAGAACATGACAACTTTAAGAAACTGGGATTCCAAGAAAACTAGTCAGTGTTCCCCACCACCCAACTAAACTCCATCGCTAGTCACATAATCCCACTCACATCCTCATTGTTCTTGAGCAATTTTCCCTAATTACCAACAGAGGATGCTAACCTGGGATAGCTAGACCAAAGTCATAGAAACTGATCAAGCCCGTTCTTTCTAATTAAGTCCATCTTTTCCCTTGCCTAGCCTTCTCCCTCTGATGCCTTCCCCAGTTCTTCCTCCATACAACTACAGGATTACTCTTCCCAAAACACTGCATCCATCATGTCACTCCTTCTGCTCCAAAACCTGTGACAGCTCCTAATATTTCCTGCTGGATCTATCCTAATGGTTTACCTAATCAACATTCTGCTTGCAGAGAATGACAAAGAGGAGGTCCTCAGACCTATGATTCTATTTAGCCCAAAACTGCACACCTAGCTTTGATTAGGGAAAAGTGAAGGGCTAACAAAGAGTGCCAATGACTAGAACACAGTGGAAAACCATGACTGACAGTGGATAAGCGAGGTGCTTTATGGAACTGGAAACCCAGGGATTGTCATGGGCCTCCTCTCCTCTCCCTCGGTCACTCCCTTTCCCACCGCAGCCATCTAAAAAGGATGGCTTGTATTATTAAAACCTTTGATGCTCCCAGACAGGCAGAGTCAGAGTTTGAAACTTTAGACAGGAACAATAGGAAATGAGAAGCCTGGGGTCAAATGACTAGATATGTGCCACGTCACTATTTCCCTCCTCTGCAAAACAAGGGCATTGGACCAGATGGATTTCAAGGTTTGTTCCTTCTAGCCCTGAGAATCTAGAATGCTGTAAAGTCAAGGGATACATACTGACATCCTCAGAAAGCTGGGGAAACTCATAGATATGTTCACAAGTGTTCCTACTGCTGGGGATGCAGAAGCCGAAATCAAAGTCAAAGTTTTTCAGCAAGCGTTCCCGGAAATAGTGCCGTTCGATCATCCGGAAGTTTGACACAGGTTTGTCTCCCACTGTGAATTCCACTCTGCAAAATAAATCTCTGTGAGCCTGACTTTGCCTCCTCCCTCCTCTAAAGCCAACCCAAAACCCAACCGAGAACATTCTCTGTGAACAAGCAGAATGTTCTCCCCTCAGGAAATACTGGTACTCACGTAGCCCCAACTGTCCGGAGGCGGAGAAATGCTGGTGTGAACTGATAACGGACGAAACGTCCTGCACTGATATCCACATCTCCACCTTCCTCCTCCTCCTCCTCCTCTTGGTCTGAAAGAGCACATAGAATCCTGGTGCCCCATCTTTGCACCACCAGTCCAAACAGCACAATCAATTAACAGTACCAACACCAACAGGAGGATGGCCAATATTGACTGTGCACTTGCTCTATGCCAGGCCCTGTGCTAAACACTGCATATAGTCCTTACAACAACCCTGTGAGGCATTCTAATTGTCTCCATTTTACAGCTCAGGAAGCTCAAGTTCAGAGAGGTTTAATAACATGTCCAAAGTCCCCCAAATAGTAAACAGAGGGAGCAGGGATCTGAATCCAGGTCCATCTGACTTGAAGCCTGTTCTTAAACACTATTTGCATTTTATATAATTTGGGTGCTTGGGGGCTGTATCCTAAGGGTGAAGCCTGAAACATAAGCTGGGTACCAGGCCCCTGACATGGTCTATATTATACAGACTAGCTCTTCTGTTGACTAAGTTGACATACTAGCCACTAACCAAAAGAATGAGATTACAAAACTTGAAACTAGTCAAAAGGCACCTTCGAAGAATGCAAAAGTTTCTGACAGGCAGCAAATACAAACCCCTAGAAATAATTTTGTTATTTAAATGGAAGTCACTGACCTACAGCTTTGGGGTACTAAACTGCTTTGGACTAATACCTATTCCAGGCAATATCAGGCCCAACACTCTGAGCACCTGGGAAAAGGTGAAGCAGATGTGCAATGAAACAATGTGTGGGACCTGAACGAGCATCTATAAGGTTAATGAGGGTCTCTGGTCTAGTCCATTCCTGATCCCAGGAGACGAAAGATTTGTAAAATGAATCAGAGAACCATTCTAATGTGAACAAGAAGTTAGTTCCCTCTAGTAGCTATCCAGTGTTCAACAGGAATATTTTTTCTAGGTCTAGGCTGAATGTGGATGCAACATAAGCCCTTGTCAGCATCAAACATCTCTGCCTGTGACAAGCCCAAGAACACTGGGCAACCACATTGAGTTGGAGCTCAGAGCCAGAGGCTCTAAAGCACCGGCTCCAACAATGGATTCAGAGAGACTGAGCAAATCTTCTCACAGATTTGAACTCATCAAAATGCTACAGGAGGGGACCGATTCAGTGCGAGCACATTCTAAGTGAAACAAGATCCTTAAAGGTAAAGACTGGAGAAGTTGAAAATCAAGGTATTTTTACAGGATCTGCAGCTGACCTTCTTGAGACAGTTCAGGTTTGTACTGAAAAGACAACTCTGGGCCCAGTCTAATCCAAATCCACACACCTGAAGTAGCCCTGGGGTCCTCGAAACATCCTAAGTATTGGGACATGTACTTAGGGATGAGAACACCACAGACCCAGGAAGCTAGCTGACCCTGACCCTCCCAATACAAGCTAAGTACCCACAAGCTTGAGCCTTTAGACACCTTGCTCAATACCAGGTTATTGTAGCATAAAGAATACCAGGTGGGGGAGCCAGCCCGGTGGCGCAGCGGTTAAGCGTGCACATTCCACTTTGGCAGCCTGGGGTTTGCCAGTTCAGATCCCAGGTGCAGATACAGCACCACTTGGCAACCATGCTGTGGTAGGCGTCCCACATATAAAGTAGAGGAAGATGGGCACGGATGTTAGCGCAGGGCTAATCTTCCTCAAAAAAACCCAAAACAAAACAAAAACAAAAGAATACCGGGTGGGGGTCCACCCCGGTGGTGTAGTGGTTACATTTGTGCGCTCTACTTTGGTGGCCCAGGGTTCTCAGGTCCAGATCCTGGGCACGGGCTTACACACTGCTCATCAAGCCAAGCTGTGGCAGTGCCCCACATACAAAAATACAGAGGAAGACTGGCACAGATGTTAGCTCAGGGACAATCTTCCTCACCAAAACAAAGAATACTGGGTGGGGTGAGGAGACCAGGGCTCTAGCTTTGGCTGGGCAATTAACCTGAGCTAAGACTTTCTCAGGAAAGTCTTTCAACTTACTTGGGATACTAATACCTGCCTTATCAAATTTACATACTCTTTCTAAGTAGCAAATCAGACAAGAAAACTTTGCCAAAAGTGTTATTAATACAGACCTCGGCTGACACTCCGAGGGTTATCTGTGCTGGTGTTCCAATAACTAACTCCAGGGGGTGCTAAATCTCCATGATGTGCTCCAAAGACTTATGTGTGGTCCCCTAGCCAGAAATGAATCACCCTCGAACTGCATCACAAGCACAGGAAATGTCTATTCAAGGCTAATTTAAGGAATCCCAAGGAGATGAGTTCAGAGGTCTGCACTTTCTGTTCATCCAGAAAATGGTGCAGATTAAAATCCAAACTAGGACTTACTGGGAAATATGGGACACTGTTTAAAGGAGAGTGAGACGACAGGTGAAAGTGCCTCATAGTCTGGACTGGAATCCTCAGTATCATCCTCCCAGAGAGTTCCCAGGACTCAAGGCTCAGGTGAGCTTTCTTCAGTAGAGTTCAGTTTCAAGGATTCCTTTCCTAACTGGAGGCAATATGGTAAGACGAAAGAGCACAGGACCTTAGGAAAGTTACTTGGAAATTCTGGGCCTCAGTTTCCTTCTCTGTAAAATGGGGATGACTCCTCACAGAGGTGTGAGGATTACATGAGCCTATGTAAATAGAAAGATGTAGAACACAGTGACCAGCACAGAGGAGACACTCAACAAACGTCAGCCTTGCAACACAGCCTCAAATCAGGCTGCAGGCCAGGCTCCGGGAGGAGGTCATGAAAGCAGGACATGCTGGAGTCCATGACACAGGATGCAACAGCACACAACAATTCAAGTGTCAAAGACTTTTTGTTCCAACTGTCAAGTGACCACTACAATATTAAGGCCTACCTGAAACACAAGGTTTGGCAATCTCAAAAAGCACTGTCCCTGTCTCCAAATCTCGAATTTTGAAGCGGGTGAAATCAATACTGTAGACGTTGTCTTCAGGTTTACATAAATAATCTGAAAATGAGAGAGAGACCAATGCCATTAAATAACCCTCCAAGGGCCCAGGCCAACAGACAGAAAGAAACTCAGGCTTTCAGACCAAGCTGAATCCTGAAAGCAGTAAGTGAACTTAGGAGCAAACCCTCCCCCGCAACCCCCGTTGCGACTAGTTGAGGCCACAGTCCCAGGCTGTGACATACCATGAAGCAGAGGCACCTAGGTGAGCCATACTCAATTGCTGGTTCACACAAATTGGGAGATACTAAGTATCTATAATTTTAAAATGCAAAGCTTTTGAGGAACGTAGTCAAAGAGGAAAAGTTAACAGACACAGCCTACCAGGCCGCGGGACCTGGCCCTAGCATCCACCTCCGTCTCCTGTTCTCCCTTCCCAGGCTCCCTCCAGGCACACTGGCCACCTGTTTGACCTCCTCTGGCTAAACTCACTTCTGCCTGCGAGACTCTGCAGCAGTGGGGACCTCTCCCTGACACATCGCTCCCAGACTTGTCCACGGCTGGCTCCCTCTTGTCATGCTGGTTCCAGCAAATGTCACCCAAGTGAGGCCTCTCAGACCTTTCTACCCAGTGACCCCCCCAACTCTCCCTCACAACCCCCTGCTGTGATTCACTCCAGCACTTGCTCTTTCATTTCTTGGGTCTTTGCTGTCATGCTTTTATCCATCTCCCCTCCACACTGTGAGCTCTTGGCAGGCAGGGACCACGAAGTGGTTTTCAGCCCTGCACTTAGGCCCACCAGGGCACCTGGCCCAGGGTGAGGTCTCAGTGCACAACTGCTGAATGAATAAATGGGAAGATCTTGTACCCTTCCTTCTGTTTTTGACCAACTCAGATTGTGGCGATAAATGCTAGTAATAGGAGGTGCAAGTTGTTTGAAGCAGAGGGACAGCCAGAAAGGTCTCTACATGAGTCTTTGCTGCTCCTCTAGCTCAAGTGAAGCTCAGCAAGCACTGTGTAATTTTAAGCTGTACGGTACAATAATTTGATATATATATATATTGCATAAGGATTGCCGTAATAAGTTAACACTCATTACCAAAAAATAAATTTTTTTTCTTGGTATGAGAAGTTTCAGGATTTACTCTCTTAGCAGCTTTCAAATATGCCACACTGAATATTAACTTATACAGTGCTGTATGCCAATTATATCTCAATAAAACTGAACCAAAAAAATAGCAATCCTCCAAAACTACCATTTCTTTATTTCTCAAGTTTTGAAGTGAACTCAGGTTTTTTTCCTTACACAATCCACTTAAAATACATCCAAAAACTTCCTCTTATTTTATAAGCAAAAGTTGTATGGAGAGAGTTAGGGGATCCAAGAAAGAAAAAAACAGTATGGACTTAGTTTGGACAAAAGATCATCATAACACTTTTAGAAACAGAGATAGTAAAAGGTGATTTCTTTGGAAACACTTAAAAAATGGCCTATAAACCTTTCATGATCTATCAACTTGAATATCACAACAGGACAGAACTTTCTTAAAAATCCATTTTAAAACATTTATCCTGGAGGCCGGCCTGGTGGTATAATGGTTAAGTTTGTGCGCTCTGCTTCAGCGGCCCAGGGTTCACGGGTTCGGATCTGGGAACAGACCTACACACTGCTCACCAAGCCATGCTGTGGCAGCATCCCACATAGAAAATAAAGATTGGCACAGATGTTAGCTCAGGGCCAATCTTCCTCACCAAAGAAAATAAATAAATAAATAACATAAAAAATAAAACATTCATCCTGATCTAATGGCTAATACAGTGCTTGCTTGTTTCGTCATATCACAAAGCAGAGATCTGCAAACTTTTTCTGTAAAGGGCCAGATCATATTTAGGCTTTGTGGTCACACAGTCTCTGTCACAACTACTCCACTCTGTCACAGCAAAAGCAGCCACAGACAACATACAAATGAATGAGTGTGGTTGTATTCCAATAAAACTATTGGACATTGAAATATGAGTTGTATATAACCTTGTGTGACAAGATCTTTTTCCCAACCATTTAAAAATGTAAAAACCATTCTTAGCTCATGGCCTGTACAAAATCAGGACATACCTACACAGGCAGTAGGACAGATTTGCTGGTGAGGGCATTACGCCAAAGTGAAGTATAACCTACAACAATCTGAACAGCTAATCAAAAGAGTACTGATCACAGAAAATTTCACTGACTTCTTCTACCCTGACTCCTGAAAGAATCTCTGCTACAACTCATTTTGGCACTTTATCTTATCTTGCCTGCTTGTGTCAGCTGTTTCATATTTTACAAGCTGTCTCTCCAGTAAGATGGCAAACTTGAGAGCTACTAATTATTCTGCAACTCCCCAAAAGGCTGAGATGGGTTCTGCATCTTTAGAGGGTACTCAATTAATAACTTGCTGAATGGGACAGACTCTAGGAAGAGTAATCCAGAGGTCACCAGGCTCTGACCTGTGACTTTCTCCAATAAGCTGCTGAGATGGGTCTGAGCAATAGCACCAATCCCAAGCTCCTACACAGGACCCGAGTGCCCACCGAGGATGCTGCTTAGGCTCAGGTGTTAGAACGGCCTGATTCCCCTCTGATATCAGGAGAAAGCATGAGGTTAGAAAGGTCAGGTGATGAGCATTTCTGTACCTTCAGAGGCCCCAAATGAAAAGTGGGTCAGAACAGAAGGAGCTTTTTCACAATGTTTCAATGAAACTGAATAGCAAGACCCTCTAAATCTGTACTCAGGCATGCAAAGGACAGTCCCAACCCAAACAGCGGTGGAAAATGGAGACATCAAAATATATAGAATCAAAGAAGAACTATTTTAGGAGATGGGAAATTCCTTCCGTACAGGCTGGACCAAGGCCCACCCCCCAAACTCCCATCCCCAAATCACTGCAGCTGCCACCAGCCCCGAGGTACACCTGAGCAGCCCCGGGCTGCCTACTAAATGGTTTCAGCAGATAAGACTGAGGTAGCCTGAGATCCATCAAGCCAGCGCTGGTGCTGCAGGGTTACAAGCCTGGAGGACAGGGCAAGCAGGGTCTGACCAGGTGACTGTAAACGCTGGAGGGGAAACAGCAAGACAAAGTGCATCAGGTCAGGGCTTGGCTTGGAAGAGAACAGAAGAAGCGAGGAGAACCAGGACAGGGAGTGGGCAATATATTTCTTCCCACCCTTCCTTCTGTCAATGAAAAGGTGCAGGATGGTTGCATTTTATGCAAGAAACGCATTTCGGAAACCCTGACACAATTCTTAATTTACTAGAACAAGTGTCAAAAGCAGGATTCACATTTTGGATTTTGCACATAAACTGAAACTTTATTAACGTACTTTATTTTATGTGGCACAGTTTTAAATTTGCATGAAATGCCACGGCAATGTGTTGGAGGAAGGAAGAGGCCCCTGTACACAAAAGGGGGACCCTTGAAACCAAAAGGGGTAGAGGGCCAAGGCAGGCTGGACAGAGCCCGGAGGAGGGGAGGGGCACGCGGAGAAAACAGGTAGGGTGGGCTGGCAGAGGCCGCAGAAGCTGGAAGCAGACAGGTTGAGGGGGCCTGGCCGAGCAGGAACTTGACTGAGAGCTGGGGGCTTCCAGGCTTAGGGATCGGCGGCCGGGCCGGCTCAGGAGGATCGGGTTACGCTGCAGGGGGCCCCGACCTAAGCAGGTCCAGCTGAGGAGGGGAGCGGCCGGGCCCGAGGCCCAGCTGGCGAGGCGGGACGCGGGGAACGCAGTCAAGCTCAGGGGACCCCTTCCCAGGCAGGTCTAGGCGAGGGGGCGCGCAGACCAGATCCTGCGGGGCAGTGGGCAGCGCGGCCTGGCCGGCAGGGGAGCCCAGGTGGACCCCCGGGCCGGTCGAGCGCCAGGCTCCGGCGAAGGCTACCAGGGGCCCGCGGCCCGGCGCGAGGGGAGGGCGCGGCCGGCCCGGCACTCACTCTCGGTGACCCGGCTGAGGCGCAGGACGTGCTCGGGCCGGATGGCGTCCAGAGCCAGCAGCTCCTGCTCCGTGACCGCCGCCCCGAGGCCGGCGTCGGCGTGGTGAGGCGCCTGCCGCCGCGCCTTGAGCCGGTTCAGGACGCCGCCGCCCGCCTTCTTCTTCTCCTCCTTGCCAGCCACCAGCGCCCCGGACCCCGCCACCGAGCCCGCGGCCGCAGCCTTCGAGTTCGACCCGCTCATCGCGCCGCCGCCAAGATGGCCGCCGCCTCCGCAGCGCCGTAACTATGGAGAGCGGGGGCGGGGCCGGGCTGCACCTGGGGGCGGGGCCTGCGGCGGCCGCCGCGCCGTGACCCGCCAGGTGGTGAGCCCCGGACTCGCCGTCAGGCCCGGAGATCGCCCCAAATGTTTTAAAAATATTTCCTATGGTCAAATGACTTCCTGTCATATAAACTGTCGAGGGGGCATCTTGAGAAAATGTTTTTTAATCTGTAGCATAGAAGATGGAGTAAAACAGTGCTTGCTATGCAAAGGCAGCTTTCCACTTAGATTCCCATTTCTAAACCCTGCTGTGCCAGGCTTTGGGCTAGACACCGGGCTAGGCTACAGGGGACGTAAGAATATGAATGAGGGCAGGGATTGGGTCTGCCTCACGCATCACAGTATTCGGGCGGTCCAGCTAATGTCTGACACAGAGTAAGCGCTCAATAATGATTGAATGAATGAGTGAAGGAAAGTCCCACTATCGAGGAGCTCCCCCTTTGTTGGGGAAGACTGTGAAGTACATAATTCACTATGTGCCCCTTCCTCTTGACCAGCTCAGTGTGAATGAACTAGAAGACAAACCAGATTGCTGACTGCTCTACCACGTACAGCAAAAGTACTACCGGAGTACACAAGAGTGGTCTGTGGGATCAGGCAGAGGCTTCACAGGGGTGACATCTGCACGGAGCCTTGGAAGTTAACCATGATTTCACCAATTGGAGTGGGGAGGCCGGGAGATCAGGCTGCCCTCTTACACCCCAAGTGGCTCCGTCTCTAGGGATTCTGAGCCACACTCTTCTGCGCTGGAGGCCTGAGCCTGACTGATGGAAAGTGTGTCTGTTAGGTCTGATGTCACCCCTCAGCAAGGCTTGGACTAGAATGAAACTCCACCCACCTCCCCACCGTCAGCCTCAAGACTTGATTTATGACAAGCCTTGGTGAGTCCCTCTCACCAGATGTGAGGGGCTGATAGGCCTAGCCTGGTTCCTGGACAAAATCCAAACCCGACTCCACCCCAGCTGCCTAGCCTGGTGGGACAGTATGTGACCAAGTTTTATCTAAATGCTGTCCTGTCTTTGAGAGATTGCCACCGGGTGGCACTTACCAAACTGTTCAGGGAAATTTTAATAGATGTGTACAAAGAATTGAAGTCTTTCCCATTGCAAACAACTCTTTTTAAACCACTCAGCAGCGAGTAGTTACTGAAGAATTTCCAGAACATTTTTTTTAAAGACTGGCACCTGAGCTAACATCTGTTGCAAATCTTTTTCTTCTTCTTCTCCCCAAAGCCCCCCAGTATATAGTTGTATATTCTAGTTGCAGGTCCTTCTGGCTCTGCAATGTGGGATGCTGCTTCATCATGGCTTAATGAGTGGGGCTAGGTCCGGGCCCAGGAGCCGAACCAGTGAAACCCTGGGCAGCCGAAGCCAAGTACGCAAAATGAACCACTCGGCCGTGGGGATGCCCCCTCCAGAACTTTTAATGTGCTACTTGATTGTGAATTACCAAGAGGAGGGCTTAGCATGCAACCACTTCCCACGCTCATTTGCCCTTTGAACGTTTATTCTCAGAGCACCAGGACTAGAGTTACCTGGATGCCGGCTTTTGTCTCTCTAGGGATGATAACAAATGTATTAACTCTTTCACCTGCAATTCCACATCCAGGAATTTAGCCTACATTAACGCACAAAGATGTTTACCAGAGGACCATTTGTTTAACATTGAAAACTTACAGTAAATTTTCCACTCATGTTATGCAGCTGTTAAAAAGAATGAGATCCATCTATGCATAATGTTATGGGGTGATCTCAAAGATATATTAAGTGAGGGGAAAAAACAAGGCACAGAATCCCATTTCTTTAAAATAAAAAGTATATGACTATATAGATGGGTACTTGTAACTGCAAAGGAAGAGGTCTAGATATACACTAAATTGTTAACCTTGGTTCCCTCTGGGGAGGAGGGTATTGGAAGGGACTAAAGGGGGATATATTCACTTTTGACCCCATTTAGAGCTACTTCTGTACTATTTTATCACAAGCATATGACCATGGGCTGTTTGTATACAAAAAGAAAATATCTCAGTGTCTGTGTCTGGAAGGCAGACTCTAAGCCAAAATGGCCTTATGTCCTCTTAAAATTTAAAAGCAACCTCAAACCTGATCACTATTTTCAGTTCAAAAGAAATAAATAGGGCTGGCCCGGTGGTGCAGCGGTTAAGTGCGCACATTCCACTTTGGCGGCCCAGGGTTCAGCAATTAGGATCCCAGGTGCGGACATGGCACTGTTTGGCACACCATGCTGTGGTAGGCGTCCCACATATAAAGTAGAGGAAGATGGGCACGGACGTTAGCTCAGGGCCAGGCTTCCTCAGCAAAAAGAGGAGGATTGGCAGCAGTTAGCTCAGGGCTAATCTTCCTCCAAAGAAATTTTTTAAATAAATAAATAAATAGTGTCATATAAGGGAATTGGGGCCTATACTCTCTCTAGTCACTACCTATTGAATTGTGGTTAAAAGGAAAAACTGTATCTTTAGGAGAATAGAAAACACACAAGAAGAAGATATATAGATAGATAGATAGATATTCCTTTTTTAAAAGGAGTAGGAAAAATTAGGGCTGTAACCTCTAATCGGCCTCTGCCTCTCCTCACCAAATCTTCCCAAGGTATATCAAAAGGGTCTTTTAAAAATATTTTTTGAAAGTACATATACTAACACACTGTTTGAATGAAAAAGGCAAACAGATTTACTGCATTAAACAGTAACCCCAAGGTTTCCCTGGGCTAGCCACGGGAAGACTAGAGTAGAAAGGCTGGCCTCCCTTTCACCCCAGCTTGGTGGTCTGCGAGTCTCTCTCCTTCAGCTGGTTGTTTTCCTTCCTGTAAGAAGTGTGACAGTGGCCGTTTTCCAGGGCAGTCCCAGAGTAGTCAGGCAGTCTGCCTCAAATCAGGCCAGGCAGGTGGGGCCTGGAGCTGGTGCAGCCAAGGTAAGCAAGACATCAGAGGGCTTTTTTTCTGCAGAGACTGGGAAGTTCAGTCTGCCTTCCTGCTGTCTGCCTAAAGATGGCATGCATCAAATCAGCCAGTCGGGGCTGGGACTGTAGGCACGCCTTGTAGCCCGGGACTGAGAGCTAGTAATTTCCCTAGTACACAAGTCACTGCTCTTCCCGGCTGAGGGCTGTTTTTAAAAAGAATTAATTCATTATTTATATCCCACCTGTTCCCAATAAAGATTTCTGGCATATTCCAAATTCATGTAGCACAAGACTGGAGAGTGAAAATTTATGTAGCCTTGTTGAAGGCAGTACTTTCAAATTTTTAAACACATATACTGTTTGATCCATAATGGAATTCTAAAGAAAAACTTGCACACGTGCACAATATATGTAAATATGAGTATGTGTACATATACAAAAATACATATAAGACAAAAACACCAAACTGTCACCTGTAGTCCTCTAGGGATTAGGGGGTGGGAATAAGAATGATGAGTTTTCACATTTTGCACCTCCTATAATTTTTAAAAAAAATATTTCTGGGGACCGGCCCCGTGGCTGAGTGGTTAAGTTCTCGCGCTCCGCTACGGCGGCCCAGGGTTTCACTGGTTCGGATCCTGGGCGCGGACATGGCACCACTCATCAGGCCACATTGAGGCGGCGTCCCACGTGCCACAATTAGAAGGACCCACAACTAAAACATATACAACTATGTACTGGGGGGATTTGGGGAGAAACAGCAGAAAGAAAAAAAAAAAAACAAAGATTGGCAACAGTTGTTAGCTCAGGTGCCAATCTTAAAAAAAAAATTTCTGCATTTCTTATATCACTGTCTTAAAACGTTACTTTCTTTTTTCAGAGAAAGAATAATGTAATAAACCTCCATGTAACCATCACCTAGCTTCATCAGTTACTTACATTCAAAAGGTTGCTGTTATTTTTTGAGGAAGATTAGCCCTGAGCTGACATCTGCTGCCAATCCTCCTCTTTTTGCTGAGGAAGACTGGCCCTGAGCTAACATCCGTGCCCATCTTCCTCTACTTTATATGTGGGACGCCTGCCACAGCATGGCTTGCCCAGCGGTGCCATGTCTGCACCCGGGATCCGAACCGGCGAACCCCAGGCCGCCGGAGCAGAACGTGTGAACTTAACCACTGCGCACCAGGCCAGTCCCCAAAGGTTGCTTTTTAAAAATAGCGTATCATAGCATTAAGAGCACAGGCTTTGAGGTGAGACAGGGCCAAGTGCCAGCCCTCTCTCTGCCACTTGCTAGCTACGTGACTTTGGGCAGACTGCGCATCCCCTCTAGGCCTTTGTTTCCTCATTCCTAAGTCAGGTGAATTACACGTCTTTCCTAGGGTTGTTGTGAAGAGATAAAAACCAGAGAAAAATAGCACTATACTAGTGTCAGGGAGTGTCTCATGAACGGTCACTACAGTGACATATTGAAGTGGCCTCTTTCTTCAGGAGGGCAGGCACACTGGATGAGGAGAAGCCAGGGAGCTAGATGGGAGTGTACAGTGATTGAAAAGAACACTCAAGTCAGAGCTGAGAGGAAACGAGCTGGGGACCAGGCCTGGAGGAAGCAACAGATGGATTCAAGTGGAGGCAGTGAGGAAACCCCGGAGAGCAAGGCTCAGTATAAGGCCTAAGCCAAAAAGCAGGCGGGGTTATTTTTTTACTAATATAAGTAGTTGGCAACAAACAAAACTAAGACCCTTGGGCCAGAGTACCGCAGTGAGGTGCCTAGCATCTCAGGTGGCCAGCAAGCAGAGGCAAGCCACTCCTGGCTCCACCCCTTTCTGCCTTGAACCCTCACCACTGCTACAGCAACAAGCTTTCCAGTAAATGTTGGAAAAACTCATCTCTCTTCCTCTATGGAGGATGGAGGCGGGTAGGGTACTAAAAATGGAGCCAGGTCCGACATACCGGCTCCAGCCAACCGGGAGCCTGATTTCCTTAGCGAGATTAGGATCTGGACCCAAGGAGTGCTTTAACCCACCCCCCAGCACTTGGCCCCAGATCTTCTGTCAGACAATTTCCCTGCCTGCAACTCCCTAGAGCAGGGCTTCTTCAGGTCTCTTCCCCATTTGGCAGTGCATGTAAAGCCACTTGAAATAGTAACAGCTAAGTTTAAATTAGTAAAGAACTCCAGTTACGGGTGGGCTCAAGCTAAGAAAGAGGCCATGTGGGCCTCCTGGCTTATTTGGGCCCTGAGAACAGACTCCATCAACACTGACCTCATTTTTGGAGCTGAGCACTGAATTCTGCCCTTCAAGCGATAAGTGAGTGAGGGAGGCCGAACTCTTCCCTCCCTCTCCCAAAACCAGAAGCCTCCATTCCTGCTTGGAGAAATACAGCAGGTAGATTCTGACGCCACGTCACACAGCATCATGGGGAAAGGGAAGGCAATAGAGCAATGATGAAGAGCAAGAATCCTGGTGTAAAATCCCAGCTCTGCCTTGTGCTAGCTGTGTGGCCTTGGACAAGTCATTTCACCGCTTAAAAGCTAATACCAACTGGTTTGTTGAAGACTAAACAGAGATAACATCAGTAAAAGTGCTTGGCATTGTGCCTAGCCCAATTCAAGGGCTCAATAAATGGTGGCTATAATTATTTTTCTTACAATCTTCAAAAGAACGTGGGCTTTGCAGGCAGATAGACTGGGTTTGAATCCTGGCTTGACCATTTACTGACTAGGTTTGAGTAAATTACTGAAGTTTTTCGAGTTTCATGTTCCTCAGCTGTAAGATGTGGCAGATAAATTAAATCCTTTCTGCTCTTTCTGCTCCTTCCCAATGCATACTCCACACTGACAACACAGCAGAAAAGGAGAGTGCAGAGAAAACAGTCCCGTGGCTTACTCTGTCCAGAGGCTATCGTGGAGGCTGAGGGAAGGCTGAGAGGAGAGGCGGCCACAAGCTCAGTGTGCCTTGGGAGTGAGAGTCATGGCCTGGCGTTCCAGTGAAAGTGGAAACAAAACAAAGTAACTGTTTATTTTTCCTTGAATGCGCTGCTGGTGGAAATGGCCAGGCAGGGTTTTATAGAACTTCATTCCCTTAACCAAACATCCCGGCGAAAAGAGAAGCAAGAGACAAACAGCTAAATGGACAAGAGCTCCTTGCCTCGTCACAGGAGAATCTTTTGCAGCCAAGTGAACCCCTGGGTCCCCCTCTTCCAACCCCATCACTTCACGTCTTTGCAGTTAAGTTCAAACTCAATCACAACACACAGTGTCACTGCAAATTGTTTATTAAAACACAAAGCAATGGACAGTGAAAAACATCCTGATTTTTAAACTTTTTGGTGGGAGTAGGGTGGGGCATGGAAGGGGTAGGGACAGATGGAGATAGCCCAGAAGGAAAGACAGCTCTATCTACCCCTACTGCTTTCCCCGGGCCAGCCAGGTTCAAAGCCCCTCAACCACATCTCACTGTGCCACTGTAAATGCACATTGTGGCTACAGACAGAGTTGGTTTGGCCTCGGCAGGGAGAGGATGAGAATCTAGAGTGGGAGCTACAAGGGCTACTAAGAACTTGACACTATCCTCCAGTACTTGGTACAGAAAAGAGCAACCGGGCCCAATCTGGAGGGGCGAGGTTGATTTCCTGACAAGCCAGGTTAGGCCAACAGTGGTTGAAGAGACTGCCCAGAGCTCAGAATGGCCAGCTGCTCCTAGCGTGGGAGAACTTGGTGGATGGAAAATCCAAGGAGGGAACTAATCCAGGGTCAAATTTCTTTTCATTCCCTGGATCATGACATACCAGGGAAGAGAGGAGTCAAGAATGTCTCATTCTTGGTTTTGCTGTAACATCTCTCCCTGCCAATTCTCCCCTCCCACCTGGCAACTCAGCTCTCCTTTCCCGACAGTTATCCTTTGAAAGGACGGAAAGCGCACTTCAGTTTGTTGTTGTTTTTCCTCATACTGAAATAAAGCACTGAAGCTCAAAATAGAGGTGAGAATGGAGTTCTGCTTTTCCTGGTGCTACGTGCCCCCATCTCACAAGACTGCCTGGATATGAGAGATGCCAAGGCCCTCTCTGCCAATTCCAACAGGCATTACTGTTTCCCTGGCTGCCAGCACAACCCTGGCTCCTTGTTCTTATACTCCTGGAGGGGGGAACCCGTCCCAAGAGATCCATCCTGCTCTTTTCCTGCCAACCCAGCCAGTCTCCAAATCATCTGCTCTTATCAAAGTGATTTGGCAACCTAAAGCTGGCTAGCCAAAAGGCAGCTGGGGGAGGACAAACTAGATCAGCAGCAGGCCACCCATGTACAAAGAAGAAATCTGTCCTCGCTGGGCAGCTGAGCCATTGGTGCCAATCTAGTCTTGTAACAAAATGAGGAAATCTAGCCCCCCTGCCCCAGGAGAAGTCTAAATACAGAAAGAGTCCTAGCTAGGACTGAAAGGGAAAAATTACTCTGATCTCTCTGAAGCTTTAACATTAAGGCTTCTTTGCAATTTTCTTAGAGCTCTTTGATCCCTAATTATATCTTTCCATAGATGAGAAGCAGATTTCTTCTAAGACTTTTGAACAGATCCTGGATGTTTCTGGTTCTGTTTCTGCACTACCACTTAGCCTTACCCCAGGCTCCTTCCCGGGGGCCAGAGTAGAAGGAGGCCCAAAGCATATCCCCTCACCCCTTTGTCTTTAAACAGGAGTATCTATTAGTCTGTCACTTTGGAAAGCTCACCTGCTCTCCTAGGCTTTTTTGGAGAGGCATGGAGGACAATATTACATGTTGCCACTTGATGCCATTAAGGCTCCTCGAGGCAAGAAGACACTTGAATTAGGAAAGAGCCATTTAGCAAAGGGAAGGGTGAGGAAGAGATGGGGAAGCAGCCCTATGGCAGGGACTGTAAGACTCCTGCCCAGACCTGAATCTAGAGAGAATGCCCACCCTGGCTCAGAGCAGGAGAGGAAAAGGCACTGTGCTGACCAGGGTGGGTCCTTCCCCAATCCCCAGGGAGGGCAGAGAACCTGCTGATTCTTTCCCTGGATTTCCCAAGGTGAGCTGATTTCTAGGGAAAGGAAAATTAAGTGCTAGGAAAGGGAAAATACTCCTGCTGTTTTCTAAAATTCAACTGAGATTCTAGAAGCCATGGCCAGGCCTTCCTAGGAGAGGGTAGAGGCAGGATAAGAAAGAAGAGAAATTCCTTAAAACAGAAGCTTCTCCACAAAGATAAAGAAGTCAAATCACAAATCTAAACCTGGATTAAACAGTTCCCAGGCACAGAAAGGGGGAGGTAAACTTAACTCGAACTTCACCCACCTCTTTAAAGTCTAAGTGACCTCTGATGTGATCCCCCCAATTTCAGGCCAGTATCTCTCAGGCAAACAGTGGGAACAAGAAAACAAGATCACACTCTCCAACTAACAGGGGACTCTGCAGGCCCTGTGGTCCTCCTGGGAGTCTAACACCAACTGGTTAGACCGAGTTTAACTACCACTTGAAGATAACCACCTTTCAAGTCACCAGAACTCAGGGTCTCAACTGAGCAGCTTCTCCTCAATAGTGGAGATTTTTCAGAAAAATGGATTTGGTTTAGGGGACATGGGTCCCACAGATAATTTCCTGGCACGATGTTATAGTCAGCATGAGTGGAGACAAAAAAAGTCCAATTAGAGGCTGGCTGGCCCCTGACCCAAACAGGAGCTAGACTGTAGACTCTCTGCCTGCCTCCAGCAGACGTCTGCATGGTCTCCCCAGAAACAGAACTGAGCCCACACTGCTGGCAAAAGGAGTTTCACCTTGGCCATCCGCTCCTGGCTTTGGTCAGCTGGGCTCAGGGGGATCTAAAAACTAGGACACAGCTCAGGCCTTCCCTTTCCCACCCCTAAATGGTATCACTCATTACACCCCAACGCCAGTCAGACTCCCTACAGCGCAGCCTCTCAGTCCTGGCACTAGCTCAAAATACAGACATGGGAACAACAGTGCAAAAAGCAAAAGATGAACAGAGTACTTCTTAACACACACAATACAAAAATAAAAATAAAGAGTGCCCCAAACCACCCCTTTAACCTAAACTTCACGTACCTACATCGTCCTAGAGGAACCAAAAAAAAAAAAAAGCTTTCAAGTTCAGCATCATTAGCCAGCTGTGACCAGCCCTGGGCAGCTCTGTTAGCTGGGTAGGCTTGGTTCCAGGGCACACGATCCTAGCCCCCACCACACTACTTCTTGTTTCCTCATTTCCTCTTTAGTTTTTGTGAGCTATAGGAAGATGTTCCTTCCTTTCAGACACAACCAAAGAGGAAGGTGCCCATCCCTATCCCCGAGCTCAGGGGAAAGGAGTGGGCTTGGAAACAGAGGCAGAAGCAAAGATGCTTGGCTTACAGTACCGTTAGGAAATGGCCCCAGGAGCCAGGGTTTCCTTCTGAGACTCTGAGTCACTGAAAGGATGGGTTGAGGTGAGGAGGCGGGGACCCCTCCTTCCTCAGAGACCCAGGCAAACCAACAAACAAGGCAAAATAGAGGCAGCAAGTCCTCCTTCCTCATCTTGTTTACTCCCTGGCACTGGCCTATGGCATTGGGGAGTTGTGACAGAATGGCAACCAAAGCCACTATCAAAAGCCCAATTAATAGTCAGGATGTCCACTGCCCCAGGCTGGTGGTCCCTAGGACCAAGGCTACAAGACATCCTCCTTTAAAGCCCGGAGCTTTGTGAAGCACTCTAGTACGTGCTCCTCTGATTGCAGCCTCAGGCTGCCACCATCCAGCTACCCGATTCAATACCCTAATACCAAGGCCTCAGTCACAGCTAAAATAAAGGGCTACAACTCTCAAAGAACTAAACGCTGACCTGGAGTAACTCATTAAGAGCCAAAACCCAAGACACGAGCCCAAGGGCTATTTACTTTGTCACGTAATGAACACTTCAAATATATGGAGCTCTTTAAAAACAGATCCAAAGAGACCACCTCAAAATTAAACACATCCTAAAAAGATGGGCCTGGTCTGAGGTTCTGTGCTGCTCCAGCCCAAGGAGAAGCTAATCCTGCTGCCTTCCATCCATAACATTCCTTGTAGCTTGCCTGGGTCCTCCCTCACTGCTGCCCTAACTGGGAAAAAGATGACAGGGACCGGAAAGGACGGGAACAGGGAAGCTTCAATTCCTGCAAAAATTTTTCCAGGGAATTCAAGACAGACACTTAGATGTTTCCGTTGGCGTCAGAGCTGCCAGGACTATGGCCGACTGGCAATCTTTCAGCCTTGTTACACCAAGAACCTGACTGCTACTTGGATGGGGAAATGAAAGGACAGAGGGACATACTATTAAGATCACTGAGGAGTGTCACTGGGCCAGTTATGGACAATCAGTCTAGTTCCTTGGGGCAATTCTAGGCATAAACCAAAACTGGTTGAACTGTGACATAGAAGGTCATGGGAATAAATGAACACCAGATACCAGACACTCTAAACAGTGGTCACTTAGTAGGGCTCAAGTCTCTGAGGTTGCTCTTAAGTTATGCTAACACAAGCCTTTTCTAATCCAAAGACCAGAAGAGACTTTTAAGGTCAAGTGTTCCGTTGCTGCAGGCTGGAAAGCATCCCTGTTCCCTGGCAGCAAGACCCTACAAAGGGGCCAGTATAAGAACTGCTGGGTCAGGCCCTCCTTGCTGCTGGCTCAGAGATCCAGGGAGGGAGGTACCAACAAGGTGAGGTGGTGGAGGATAAGACACTCAAGCAGAGGGAACCCCAAATCCCCATGTCTCCTTCCCTTCTTGGCAATAACTTAGTGGGATGGTTGAAAGAGAGAGAAGAGATTTCAAATGAGCCAGATTAAGGGGGGAAAAAAAAAAAAGAGAGAGAGAGGAAATCAAGTCCCCAACAGGCACTGAAATCAAAATGATTTGTTGTGGTAACAAGTCAGAGGCAACTTGAGGACCTGACATAAACTAAGCGTCTTGGATACCAGACAGTCCTCTAACTGGCCCATGTCAGGAAGACAAGCAACAACAAAGCTCAAACACTTAAGGTGGAACCATCATTGGGCTTAAACCAGAAAGGCTTCCAAGCAAGGAAGTATCTACTTTTCTTTCTTTTTTTAATCCCCCTTCCATTTTCATCTTTATCATACAAATTATACACCTTCACACACACACACCACACACACTTTCAATCCCAGGACATCTGAAAACTTATCTGAACACAACTTCAGAACATACCCAACTCCCAGGGCTGATCTTCTCAAGTAATAAGATGACATTTCCCTGCTGTTAATTTCTAAACTCAAAAATAGAACCATGTCTGCTGAGTTCAGAGTCCTCTCCACTAGGTATACAGATGAGGATCCTTGAACAGGTAGGACCCAGCTTACCCTAAGTACCCTAGAGAGGAAAGAGAGGGCTGGGGGCCAGCCACAAAGAGAGGACTAGGACTGAAGCAGGTCTGGGACCAGGTGGTGGTTGAAGGCAGCTCTCTATTCAGTCTGCCTCTTTTCACCTCCTTTAATTTGTGTGTGTGTGTGTGTGTGTTTGTGTGTGTGTGTCTGTTAATCACTGTGAAAAATACAGAAACCAAAACCAACAAATTTGGTTTCTTTCCCACAACCCTCCACCCTGTTCAGGATGGTATGTGTTCTCACAACCGGCAGAGGCAGAAGAGGGTTGGAATGAAGACTCCAAAGGCCACCAGGATGGGAAACATGAGGCTGCTGTTGTCCGAGGCATAGGGGTTGGGCGTGCGGGGGCCCGACTGCACCCGGTTCTTATTCGTCTGTCTTTTGAGATTAGATCCTTCATCGTATTCTTCTTCTTCTTCTTCCTCTTCTTTCTTCTCCAATCCTGGATGAGGCTGCAGCTTTGGTACATCTGACACAAGAAAGAGAACACCTTTTAAGTAAGACCCACAAAATTTAAGTGAGACCTTCAAGAGCAGTAAATGAACCACAATAAAGAGACCCTATGACCTAACCACAGGAAGGAGCAAAAGTAACAGAAATAGCCTCCAGCCTAGAGAATAGTAGATTGCTGCAAACACTACTCTTCTCTAGATTTAACTAAAAAGCAGTACAAGCCCTGCACAGAGGGACACTATCTCCCCTGCCTCCTGCCCTACTTCTTCAGAGCCCCGAGAGGACCAGATTGGACAGGGACAATGACCCAACACACAAAACTTAACCTTTTCAAATCCCTCCTCCTCCCTCCCACAATCCAACATTCCCTTTTGATGCACACAACAACTGAAGAAAAGCTGATCCACAGAGTTCTGAGTTCTCAGCACACACTACCCCTCTGCTCTGTCTCCTCCTTAGGGATTCGAGCTACAAATCTGTTTGGTGGCAAGACATCCTCCTGGATGTCCTAATATCAACATTTGGGAGGACATCAAGAGAACAGGATGAGATACTTGGTGCATTCAGGATGAGCTGGGAAAAGGCACAGAAGTGGGATAGGGGAGTAGTCATTAAGACACAAGCTTTCTCTGCAAAAATCAGCCTGGGAAGCTGACAGCCAGGATAATCTCAACCCTGAGAAAGAGATATACCCCGAGGCTAGATCTCAAGGAGAAGGAGACATTAATAAGTGAACTTTTGTTCAGTGCAGTCCAGCAATGCTGGAATCTCTCAGAGCATACCCAAACACTAAAGGACTCCTCCCTTTGCCTTTTTCCCTTTTTGCCCCCAGGAAATAGATGTCAAAGAAACAAAGGAAGGACAAATTTAGGCAATTTCAAATGACTACAAGGGTCAGGGCAAACCAACAGGTACTACTGTCCATCCCAATTTACAGTGAAGTTAAAGGAATTTGTCCAAAACCAAACAGCAGCAACCAAATGGCAGCAGCCAGACTTGAACACAGATCTTACTCAAAACCTTAGGGCTAGCACCATGCTATACTTCATCCTAGCCATCTGACTCTGGATTCCCCACAATTTGGCTTTAAGTGTTTTCAAAATAGTGATCAGCTAAATTAGCCCCCAAGGGTTTCCTTAACCATATCCTTCAGCCCAAGTCAAAAAAACAGACCAAAAACACAACTTACCATCCACTGTCCCAGCCATGATGTAGAGAGCACAGACTTTGGGATTGTCATAGTACCCCTAGGAAACGGGAAACAGTGGTCAACCTACCAAAAGCAAACATTCCCCTTGCACCCCTTCTTTTGAGCTCCTCCTCAGCTGTGAGGGCAGAGCAGGAGCAGTACCTTGACAAATTCGATGTAGAGTTTCCCTGTGAAGGTGGACACCTCCCCCTGGACACTCAGCTTCCCCTTTCTGATGCTCATAGGGATGATTTCATCATGAGCTGTGCTGTGCCCAACACGATCAAAAATATCCAAGTCCTTTACCACGACATGGCCATTCAATCGCACATCAAATACCTTCCAGGGTGAAAAAAGGAGACAATGTCAAAACCATCAGCTTCATACCCCTTCAGCAGTTGGAGATCATGTACCTGCCTGCGCTTCGAGTTCAAAAATAATTTAAGAAATGACAGGGTTGGATATACTCCAGGGTGGCTAGAGTCCTTTGCCTGAGCCAAATCAAAGCCTTGTTCCTTCACTGTCAAGGAGGTCTCATACTGGCCTTAGGGAACAAAGAATACAAACAGAAAGCTCAACTTGGAAAGACAGAAATTCACAGGAAGGGATAGGTAAAGAAGGTGGCTAACAACGAGGTGTTGACAACCAAGGAGGGAGAGATAACCAGGAGGGCCTGAACAGGATCGGTTAGTTGCCAAGAACTAGGATTCTGGCATTGCCTTCTGTCACCAACTCCCAAGGTAAGTACAGCCTTGTGAGCAATGGGACAGAGCTTTTCTGGAGGCAGAAGGAATCCAGCCTTTCCTCAAAGCTCTTCTCTTCCTCCCTTTTGGGAAGCTCTTACATTCTGTGGCCCATAGTAAAGGAATATCCAAGAGTAGCAATGTCCCACTGGTCCAGCAGACGCCTGACCAGTCCTCACCTTCTGTTGGGACTGTGCAAAATAGACCTCGGCAAATTTTAACACCAGCACATAGTCCCCCTCCTCTTTGATGGGCACTTCGTAGCCAAAGGTCTCCTCATTGTACCGCTCCGTTTGATACAGGATCTGATCCTCAGGGTTGGAACGCAGGATTGGCAGTTTCATGCCATAATCAGAGGCTGGTGACAAAAGACAAAAAGAAACTACATCAGAGGCAAAACACAAAAGAAGAGCAGAAACACCAGAACCACTAGAGGCATTTCCAGGGCAATGCTAACAACCCTCCCAGTGGAAGGGGCCACCCCTCTACACCTGGCTCCAAACAGACCAGACACAAAGGCAAGGATCAGGGAGCCATTCCAAAGAAGCGTAAAACGACAGAAACCAAACACTAATCACCCCAACAGCTCCCATAACCCTCAGAGTGAAACTCTTTGAAAGCACATTAAAATGACTACTCCCTGACAGTATTGAGAGTGATAGGCAGAGAACAAATCTAACTCATTATTCGAACAAAGCACTAGGCTACAGCTGCCTGGTTCCCTGCGAGGGAGAGCTTCAGAGAAACCTCATAAAACAAGGGGGATGGTCAGGAACTCTACAAGACGATTAAGTTCAAAGAATGTTTTTTTCTCATTCAGAAAAGCTCAGAGCCTAAACAAACAGGATATCTGTTAGGAAAGTCATTCTTCATTGTCTTTACCACAAATAAGATACCAGCTTTAGTTGCTTTTTATAATTGTCATTCAAAAAGTTCTAAAGCTGGTAACGAGAAACATGCTCGTAAAAAGAAGGATGTGATACTTCTCCCAGACTCACGAAACTCAACCTCACCTATCCTCTTGAACATGCCCTCAAGTCAAACCAAAAGAAAAAAGGTCCTATTGTATCTCCAGCACCTAACACAGGTCCTGGCACGTAAGTCAGCACTCAATGTGATTTGCAGACCGAACAAATGGCAACAAGGGAGGTCCCTGCAAAGCAGTTTAGCCATGCTGCTCTCTCCACGAGGCTAGAGCCATCCTAGCGGAGAAAGAAAATCTACCAAGGCCCTATTGGCACCTCTGGCTTAAGACGCCCAAGTGCTGGGGGAGCCACCTTTCCCATTTTACAGACTGGCAAGGAATAAGGCAAGGTGAAAGTAAAAAGTTACTTACCTTCGGTCAGAATCAGAAGAGCTGAAAACTACTGCTGCCAACCCACCCCCCCCCCCAAATTTGGTGGGAGATGAGACTGTATGTTTTTCTTTCTCCTACATAACAAACTAATCAGTTTTCCTCAAATATTGGATACCACACTCCAGCCCCAGAATGAATAATTACGTTTCCTCCTTAGGAGAGTAGCTTCTCTGACTCTTTTACCCTGTAAACACAATGAGGCATCCCAGTGCTCCATACATCTCCTTTCCAAACTACAAACTTAGCAGTGATTTTCATACACAGGCCTAGTTTCTCCTCCAGCCTGGAATTAAGATTTAAAGACCACCTTCCAATCTCACACAGGGACTCTGAAGACATTTGGCACCTAGATCCTTTGGGAGATGTCCAAGAGCAGTCATCCCTGGAGCTTTATCTTCTGAATCACCAAAACTCCAAAGGAGAGGATCTTTTATCTCCAAGGGAGGTAAAAGAATAACTAAGACACCAGTGGCTAAGGTCAAGCCCTCAAAAAAATAAACATAACTGTTAACAATTCCGGTAAATGAACAGGAGCCACGAGATCAGAGGGACTGAGGAGACAATGCAACAGGAAACCCAGCGCACTTTTGTCTTCTGACTCTACTGCTTCCTATTTCTCTTCAAGAAATCAAAGAAGGGTAGCTGAGTAGCACTACAAAGGGTGCACTCCCAACACATCCCAGCTCTTTCCCAGGCTCAAACCATTACGCTGGGGCTCAAACCTATAAAGATTAAACAACTGCTATTTCTCTTCCAACTCAGTTCCAAGAATTTCCTTCTTCCATGAGGACCGTGATCCTTACAAATCTGGAACATTAACTAGATTTGCTTTTTAGATACACAGGAAATTTTGTGCATGTGTGGGGAATCTTTTTTTCCTTCCTAAGTGGAAAAAGTGAGAAACTGACAGTAACATCATCTGTGGCAGTCTCAGTCCCACAACTAAAACAACTCAGCCATGTGAACAAAAACTACTTAACAACCTTGCAATTACCTTTAAATAATTTCCCTTTAAAGCCCAAGTAGCTTTCCTAAGAGATTTGCCACATTCAAAGTTGAATTTGCCCACATCCTAAGAGACGTAGCAGCAAAAGGATTTTTTTTCTTCCCCCCTTAGCCTTTACGAACTCACAGCTAAACAAATTTCTCTAAAAAACAGTGAAGTGTACACAGTCAGCACACTGTTGAAGCCGGCACAATACAGCTCAGACACTTAACCAAAACGGAAGGGAGCCAAAGGGCCTCCATTATGTCTGCTGCTTCTTAGTTTTACACAATGGAATAACCAGTCTACTTGAAAAATTCAGCCCAGGTTTTAGAGTAAGACAGGCCTGGATTTGAATCCTGGCTCTGCCACCTACTATGTGACACGGGACACACTGTTTTCTCACCTCTAAAATGGGGATATCACCTAGCGCACAGGGTTGTGCATGGAGAGGACTGAAACTTAAAACAGTACCTCACAGAGACACACAAGTATGCTAGCCAGCCAAGCAGATGCACACAATAAGCACTCAATAAACGCCTCCATTCCAGGGAGTTCAGGGAAGGGACCAAGCGGAAATGGAAGTAATAAAACTAATTGGGGGCTGGCCCCGTGGCCGAGTGGTTAAGTTCGCGCGTTCCGCTGCAGGCGGCCCAGTGTTTCGTTGGTTCGAATCCTGGGCGCGGACATGGCACTGCTCATCAAACCACGCTGAGGCAGCGTCCCACATGCCACAACTAGAAGGACCCACAACGAAGAATATACAACTATGTACCGGGGGGCTTTGGGGAGAAAAAGGAAAAAAATAAAATCTTTAAAAAAAAAAAAACTAATTGGAAAGCTGGGAACCACAGGCGTGGGAAAGCTGGAATAAGCAGGAACCTGTTCTACATGAGACCACCACTGTAAAGCTCCCTGCAGCACTCCAACATCACTAGCCCAGCGTTAGGCCTCCTGTCCACTAGATACTCTTCTGAATCCCTTCTTTCTCAGGTGAGGCCAGTTTGTAAAGAATTATTCTGAATGGACTGAGGTAGGGAACCCGGGGATTCAGGTAACCAAAAAGGAAGGGGGCCAAAGGACCTACATGATGTCTGTTGCTTCTTGGTTCTAGACAATGGAGTAGCCAGGCTACTTGAAAAATTCAGCTCAGGTTTTAGTGTAAGGCAGGTCTGGCTTTGAATCCTGGCTCTGCCACCTACTATGTGATGCAGAAGAAGTTATTTTCTCTGGGTGTTTTCTCACCTGTAAAATGATGTAAAAAACATCACCTACCTAAATTCTCTACCTGTGAACTTCTGCTACCTGGAGGGCCTGCAAATGAAGTCTGCCTCCTAGGTCACAGTACAGGCAGAGAATTCTAAACAAATCCCACGGACTTAAGCAAATCAGAGGCAGCAGTGACTCTCTTATCCTACCTTTCAGTCTTGTATCTCCCCAAGGCCAAATCCTTTCCCACCCGAAAGGAAAGCTGCCCAGGAAAGGGTCTTCCTTAAGCCTGCAGAATTAGTAATCTGATAGGCTCAGGCCTCTAGCCAGCTTTTTCCCCTCTGGAGCCATGTTCTGCCCTGCTTTTAATTCCATGTAAAAGGTCATTGAGCAAAGAAAAAAAACAGAGACATTTTAACCTTCTCTGGACAGGAGAGTTTTCAGACTCATGTCACTGATTTCTAAAATATGACAAGTTTTCTTAGGAAGGAAAACAGGGCTCAGAGAGGTAAAGCGAGTTCTTCAAGGTCATACTAATGATTAGCAGGTATCTTTCCATGAAGAGGAAATGGCCTCTTCAGGCCAAACAACCAGGTCTTTTCCTCCTCAGAGTCAAGAGGAACTCAGAATGTTCAAGTTAAAAAGGACACGGGATGTGCGGCAGGCCGAACTCCCAAGTGGAGCGCTTCTGAAGCACTTTCTGTAGTGGTACTTCCCTCCGTTGAAGCACATTGGTTGAAAACACCTTTCCCAGGTTGTCAATATCTCCTATGAGCACCAGCTACCCTCGAGGCACAAACGAAATTCAATAAACATCATGAAGTGCCTTTGACAGCAAAAGCCACTAGGTGCCCTGGGCCACTCAGAGTTACAAGAATGCTGAACTACAAAGACACTATAAAGAAACAGCAAGTTCAAAAGCAGGCCAAACCCTTATCTCAATTAACTTGGCAACAAATACTCGAATTCATTCAACAGCAAATGAACTTTCCTCAGCCTGCTGGAAACAATATCACAGGCATGTGGGAAAAGAAATATGACATGCAGCTCCTACTGCAAAGAGGGTAAACAGCTGCCTGAGATAAGGGTCTCCAAACACCTGGCACACCCTTATCCAAACAGTGCCAGAGAAGGGAACGCAGAGGGAAGAGCTGCACTTTCCTTGGTGGTGCCCACTCCTGAGCACAGAATGCAACTAGAAAGCTGCCTCCTGAGAGGGGAAGATTAATCACATCTCAGCCCCAGACCTAATGCCAGCAAAATGGTACTCTGAGGAACTCGGCTAAGTGCAGTGTTGCAACAGGCTGCTGCAAGCTGAAGCTGACAACTGCCCTGCACTCTCCATCCACACCTTAATACTGCCACAATTCCCACCCCAGCTGACAGAGTGCAGCAGGGAACCTCCGTTTATAGAGTGCCCCAAAGGCCAGGTCTGAGACAGGACTCCAGTACACACGGGCTTTGGTGTTCTCATGTAATTTTACCTGTTACGATAAACTCCTCCAAACAGACTACAACCATGAGCCCGTAACCCAAGGACACAGCCTGGCTGACTGCTGACCAGGCGAGAGGAAAAAAACAAAACACCACCTACCAGCAAACTAAAACCAGGATTTCTGAATAAGGGGAGTAGCTGGGGATTAAACCTGTGTGGTCTTAGTCAGCTTCCTCCTCTGCACAATGGACCTAACAGAATAATGTAACCTATATAAAGCCTAGTATCTAAGTGAAAGGAACCATCTGCACAGTCCTCACCACAGCTATCTCAAGAGGCAGAGTCCACAAACCGTCTCTAGCTTCCTCAAGGGCTCCTTCCTCCCTGCCCACATCCATGAAGAAAGAGGAAGGGTCCAGGATGGAGACAGCAACGACCTCCTGCTACTAAGCCTGGCTTTGGCTGCTGTTCCAGCTGCTAAAGACCAGGGCCCTGACTCAGCTGAACCCAGGCTACTAAGACCTACATGCCAGGGCTAAATAAACTCCAAGACAAACACAGAACTTCAGAAAACAGTCTTATGTCCCAACACCCTCACGTGTATGGAAGTAATACACTCTCTAACATTACAAACTCCAAGACATTGCAATTAACTTAGAAGACCTAAGTTAAACCCTTTGGTAAAGGAAAGAGCCAAATCTGGGCATCGTGGAAAACGAGTGAGAGAAGGTCTGTCTCCTACTTTTCTGGAGATGGCATATTGCCAATTTGGCAGCCTCTGAACCCAGCATCCAGTGTAAGTCTCCTTCCAACATATGAAGCAAGCAACTTCCTTCCCAAACCCGTTCGCCAACTCTACTTATAGAAGAAACAGAGCCTAGAGCATATTTCCCCAGAGTGGTCTTGGGATGACCCACGTCAGTAGCCCCGGTGCAGAAACCTGGGTTTACTCTCCTAGGTCTGGAATTGGCATTTTTAATCAACTCCCCAGGCCATTCTTACACTAACTTTGAGAACCGTGCAGCTCTGTAAAAACTGTTGCTCACTCAAAATAATTTCTCCCATAAGCTGGAATCACCCCTCTCAGAACCACTTATGGTATTCTAAGCACTCAGAATATTCAGATCTGACTCGGGCTGACCCAGTTGACACACCAGCAGCCTCACGTGCAAGATGGCTTCAATATCAACCACCCTCGCAGGGGCGGCCTGCAGCTTCTACTTTGAAGCTCACATATTCCTCGCTCCAAAGGGAAAGGGGGCGGGAGAGGAGGCTACCATCAAACTTTCCTGGCCCATCCTCTTCGAAGATTCTTTTCTCTTCTGGCTAACAATCAAGCCCCGCTCCTGCAGAAAGGATAGGGAACTCGGCCGATTTCTAGGTCAGCAGGAATCTACCAGGAGCTGTCTGCATAGGAAAGCAGAACCACCCGGGCCAGGGACACCGATAACCTAACAGCCCTCACCTAACCACCCTAACCTAACCGAACCACCGTGAGGCCTCGAGGTGGCAATAGGGCGCCTCGTTTTTACTTTGCCAGCTCGGGTGGAGGTGAGGGGTTAAGAAAATGCAGGGAGCGAGGTCCAACTCTTCTCGCCAACTCTCTGCCTCGATGGCTCTTGGTAGCTTCGAGCCAACGCCAGGGTCTGAGCTCTGACCAGGTCCCAGAGGAGACTGCAGAGAAAAACTTCGCTCCAGAGACGTGGCCCCGGGGCCCACAGCCCTCGGCCGGCTGCGCCCAGCAGGGCAGGCCCGGGAGCCCGCGGCGCGGCTGAGGGGCTCTCACCTCGGCCCACCCGGCCTTCCAAAGGGTCCTTGCGGAAGTGGATCCCGTGCACGTCCACATGCGCCTCGCCGCCCGCGTTGACGGCCCAAATGACGCTCTCGGGCAGCCCAGCCCCTGCCAAGCCGACCACGCCGAGCCCCGGCCCCCGGAGCGCCGGCAGCAGCAGCAGCAGTAACAGTCGCAGGAGCGCCACAGCCGCTCCCTCAACCGCCCGGGCCCCCAGCATGGCGGCCACCACAGCGGGGGCAGCCTCCGCCGACCCTCGTCCTCAGCCGGCCGCCAGGCCGCCCCGGACTCAGAAAAACAGCGCCACGGGCCGCTGTGCCTCAGCCGCCGGGGACATGTCGCTCACAGGCCTCCTTCTCAGCCACGGGTGCCGCCTCCCACCTCAGGAACAACCTAGCCCGCCGCCCAGCCCCCGGCCACGACTCTACAGCCAATCAGCGCCCGGCCCTCATTAATTACCCACCACCCCGCCAGGATACGCCGGCCCATTGGCTACCAGGCGCGGGAAAGGGCGTGGCTACCCCCCGGCGCTGGCCCAACCATCAAGCACGAGAGGGAGCGCGCGCAGAGGTTGGGAGTTCGGTTGAAGCGGCGGTTCGATACGGAAGTGGCGGGGTGCAGCGCCCAGGCGGCCCCGGGATCCCGCAGCTGAATAGGAAAGGTGGCATAGGGGGAAGGTTTAGGATAGGACGCACTGACACGTCGCCAGCACTTCCGGTGCTCCAGATCTTGGGACCAAATAGGCTCTAGAGGGGGCGTTGCCGACTTTCCCGCCCCCTCTTCATTTTTCAGGGAGAGGCATGAATATAAGCTCTAGTAGAAGAAGCAGTGAACGCTCTTCCGACCTGAGATTATTTTTCCCCGCGTGAGGCAGAAAACCCATCCTCCCCCAGAAAGGCCACGTGCACACATCTTCCCTGCCAGAGTCCCACGAGGACAAGACCCCGCCCCCACCCCTTAGCAGGCTCTGGGCTGGTGGTAGCGTCCAGACGGCCGCCCAATCAGAAGGCTCCAACGCAGCGGAAACGCGTGGCCTGGTAGGGGAGGGGCTCCAGGCTACTCGCGTCTCCATGGCGACCGCCGCCGGCCGGCCCAGACTTCCCCGGCTCTGGTGGGAGGAGTAGCGGGAGGTGCCCAGTCTGGAGGCAGTCGGGCACAGGCGAGATCAGAGCTCTTTCTGTCCTCTTTGGCAGTTTACCCAGCGCCCTCCTACACTGGCGATCCCTACGCTGTGGTCGCTGCCCGAACTCCCGCCTTTTAGATGGAGAAACTGAGGCCCACATAGGGGCGGAATGTTGCCCAAAAGTTCACACCGGAAGTTTAGGACAGAGCCAAGGCAAAAACCCATGTATCTATTTGTTCCACAAGTATTTATCGAGATCCTAGGTGGGCAGCGATAACAAAAAAGGAATAACATACGTCGGGGCTAAAATGGAGCTAGGAGGCCATTAAGGAAGTGGGGCTTATGCACGTACACCATGTCGACCCAGATGGAATGTAACTTTTTAACTGCCTCACCGTTATCTTGACTTTCCTTTAAGAAAAATGCATGCTCCTATAGATAAGAACTTTTTGCCTTAGAGATTGCCTTAGCAACCAATCACATGTAGCCAAGGAGTAACAATTGTTGCTAGCACCAATCAGGAGTCTTGGAAAACAACCTGTGCGATTTATTTATTTATTTATTTATTTTGTCTTTATAAATCCTTGCCTTCTTTGGAGCACGTTTTGGGTTTTTGCCCGGATCTGTGTCTCCCGAATTTCATTTCTAATTGCCTAATAAAAATCTGCTGTTTAAATTGCTGTGATTTTTCCTCAGTTGACATTTCTTGGAGGAGTTGGCGGAATCCAGAGCGACTGACCTCGGACCCGCAGCGCCGCCGCAGACACGTGGGAGGTACCTCGAAGAGACCCTTGCTCTCGAGCGTTTCCACTGGCGAGCCTCGGAGTTCGGGGGTAAGTTATCCTGGATCCGAACCTCCTATTGTTTTGTAGTTGAGGTTCAGACCAGACTTTATTTGGGCGGACTGGCCGGTTCTGTCCTCACTGCTTTGGGAAGCTGTCTTTACAAGCGCACATACCCGACCCAGATCATCTCCTCCTGCCTTGGCCATCCAAGAACAGCCGTCTCTCAATTACGGGCAACACTTATTCCAGAACAATCACAAATGATGAACCTCCTTCAGGAACCCAAGCTGGATTTATATTTAAAGAATATGGTCCCTCTTGTTGTAAATTTTTCTCTCGATGTAAAAAATATTACTCAAGACAATTTACAATTTTATTGACCAAGATGGGGAACCTTTGATATTCCAAAATTAGTTTGTTTACACATGCAATTAGAAAAAATGTACAAAACTAGGCAAAATGAACGGGAAGCCTGTTTTAATTGGTACCTAGAGACCAGTAAGAGAAACGCTGATAAAGTTGCTTCCCTTCAGGCAGTTACCTCCAAACTTTCAGAAGCTATTTCAGATTACTCTGAAAAACTTTCAGAGCTGGAAAAATTGGTCAGAGCTTTGCAAACTCGTCCTCCTCAGACTCCTTGCTCTCCTGTTCCTTTAGACCCTTCTGTGACTGACCTCCATTTTTCCCTCAGAGACCCTGAACCTCCCTCAGACCCCACAGGACCCAAAGCCCCTCTTGACCTTCCTGTTCTATTTAAAATTAAACCTGAAGACACAGGAGTTAACCTCTTTTACCTCCTGGTCAAACGCAGAATTACGGGCCATAGTTAGGGAATTCCCCAAGGCTAGTGAATACCCCACAAGTTTGCTAAAGAATTTAACATTACCAAATGGGATAACCCCCTAGAAGATTTTCACAAGCAAAGTGCCACTGATAGAACAGATGCACTGAAATTAGGGATAAGACTCTATGAGACTATTCCTAAAACTTTCCCGAAATCTGTAGCTTGGAGAAAAGTTGTACAGTGTGTCCAAAAATCTGATGAACCTGTTCTCGACGACTATAACAGATTAGAGACTGTTTTTACTGAAAATTCTGGCCTTCCTGCCATCGATTCAGCCACTTACCCCTTAATTAACTCCATCTTTGTCAATGGCTTAAATGAAGAACTGGCACTCTTAGTGAAAAAAAAACATCTATATTGGCAGACTATGGAAACTCCTGACCTAGTTAATCTGGCCAATCTGCTAGCCCAAACTATGCAGAAAAGCAATAACAAGAAGGCTGCACAGATTATGAGACGCCAACTTCCGGAGTTAACCACTAATCAGCATAAACTCCCTTTCCAGTGTCCTAATTCTGCTCCAAGGGGTTTACGTTCTTACTGTAAAAAGCCAGGACATTTTAAAAAGGATTGCTTTAAATCAAAAAGATTGACTCAAGGAAGAGAGAACCATCCTTCTTCGATTTCATCACAAACGCCTAAAAACTCCTTTCATCCGTCTCCACAATTGGGGTGCTCCCGGGGCCTAGAGGGGGTTTTTCCCCTCCTCCAAGCTAATACGTTGGGGGAAATTGATTTCACCATTGGGAGAGAGGTGACCAAGACCCCTATGGACACAGGCCACCTATTCTGTCTGAAACCCCACCAGCCTATCTTGTCCCCTCCCTCAGAGTACTCAAACTAGACAAACGGTTGGGGTTTCTAATCATCCTTTAAGTCCCTCCTCATTCCGTTCCAACTAGGGCCCATTCATGGGCATCATCCTTTCCTTTTAGTTTCTTCAGCTCCCATCCATCTATAGGATGAATTTTCTTGAGGCACAACAGGCACATATTTCTTTCTCTCAAAAGGGGAAAATATTTTTAAATCTCGAACCCCCAAATGTGGGCCCTAGACGCTGTCCCTGAATCTCTTTGGTTAAAGAGTTCCACGGATATTGGGCCCATACATTCTGCACTGCCCATTACAATTCAAACAGATGGCAGAAAACCCCTACCTAACGTAAAACAATACCCCTTGAACCCTGAGGCAACCCAAGGCCATAAAACCCATAACTGAAGACTACAGAAGGATTGGTTATCCCTTATACTAGCCCGTGTAACACTCCTATCCTTCCCGTTTGAAAACCCCGTGGTGGGGAGGGAGGTTTGTTCAGGATCTCAGGGCTTTTTTTTTTTTTTAAAGATTTTATTTTTTCCTTTTTCTCCCCAAAGCCCCCCTGTACATAGTTGTATATCTTCGTTGTGGGTCCCTCTAGTTGTGGCATGTGGGACGCTGCCTCAGCATGGTTTGATGAGCAGTGCCATGTCCGCGCCCAGGATTCGAACCAACGAAACACTGGGCCGCCTGCAGCGGAGCACGCAAACTTAACCACTCAGCCACGGGGCCAGCCCCCAGGATCTCAGGGCTTTGAATGATATTGTTCCCCAACATCCTGGAATGCCTGATTCACACACTCTACTCTCAGCCGTCGCTCCCAACAGCCAAACCTTCACTGTAGTCAACCTTTATAGTGCCTTCTTTAGCATACCCATTGACCCTGAAAGCCAGTTCCTGTTCACCTATACCTGGGAAAAACAATATACCTGGATGGTTATGCCACAGGGATACAATGAAAGCTCTATCTATTTTTCTCAGATTTTTTTTTTTTTTTGAGGAAGATTAGCCCTGAGCTAACTACTGCCAATTCTCCTCTTTTTGCCAAAAGGAAGACTGGCCCTGAGCTAACATCCATGCCCATCTTCCTTTACTTTTATACATGGGATGCCTACCACCGCATGGCTTTTGCCAAGCGGTGCCATGTCCACACCCGGGATCTGAACCAGCGAACCCCAGGCCACCGAGAAGTGGAACGTGAGAATTTAACAGCTGCACCACTGGGCCAGCCCCTATTTTTCTCATATTTTAAAGGCTGACGTTTCAGACATTGGGTTTTCCCGAGGTTCCTCTTTATTACAATATGTAGATGGTCTCCATCCTCACCCCCCTTCCAAGGAGGCATCTATTGAAAATAGCCTTCCTCTCTTAAAGGAGCTGGCCAAAAGGGGACATAACGCATCTAAAGAAAAATTACCATTCTCTCTGCCTCAAGTTAAATACCTTGCACACCTCATTTCAGCACAAGGGTTATTTCTTGACCCTGATAGGATTCAGGAAATCTTGTCTTTTCCATGCCCAAAAAACCAAATGACAACTACAAGGGTTCTTAGGACTAACTGGATATGTAACTTTTCAGCCCTAACACAACCACTATATTCCCTCCTTAAAACTAGCCAACCTGAGACCCTCGCGTGAACCAAAGAAGGCCAGAAAGCCTTTACCAAATTAAACAAAACCTCCTAGATTCCCCAGCGTTAGGATATCCCAGTTATGGTTTACCATTCGTTCTCTTTGTACATGAAAGAGAAGGAAATGCCCTTGGAGTTTTAAACCAATGACACAGAGATCAACACAGATTGTATCCTGTTGGATAATATATCCTATTGGATATTATAGTCAGCAGTTAGATCCAGTGGCCAAAGGCCTTCCTCCTTGCATAAGGGCCACAGCAGCAACGGCAAAATTACTAGAAAGCATAGAAGAAATAATCATGAGTTCTCCACTTACTATATATATTCCCCATTCAGTGGAAGCCCTTCTTAATTCCAGTCATACTCAGCATCTATCCTCCAGCAGACTAACCTATAAAATCCTATTTCTATCACCACCCATTGTTACTGTTGCCCACTGTCACTAACCCCCCCACCCTACTACCCCTGCCTTCTCATGAGATGCCTCATGCTTGCGTTTCTCTGACAGACCAACTTCTGGTTCCTAGGCCAGACTTATAAGAAACCCCACTCAACAATGCAGACCTAGTCTAGTTTACGGAAGGCTCTTATCTTAAAGATGAGACAGGAATATACCGGCTGGATATGCCATTGTCTCCCTAACAGAGACTGTTGAAGCTGGGTCATTACCAATGGCCACTTCAGCCCAATAGGCCAGATTAATAGCACTAACTATAGCCTGTCTTGGCCGAAAGTAAAATTGCTAATATTTATACAGACAGCTGCTCTGCCTTCAGAGTAGCTCATGATTTTGGCATGCTTTGGAAACAGAGGATTTCTTACCTCTTCAAGGCAAAAGATTAAAAACAGCACACATGTTTTGGAACTCTTAGATGCTATTCAAAAGCCTAAATCGTTAGCTATTATAAAGATTCCTGGACTTTCCATGGCAGATCCAGAGGAAGCCAAAGGAGACTCTTTGGCCGATGCTGCTGCTAGACAGGGAGGCCTACAAAAGGAAAAACTGGTCCTAGAAATTTCCTTATTGCCTCCACTCAGAGCAATTGCAGGAGACCTTAAAAGTACTCCTCTGGAGGCCCCAAAATTAGCCCCTGGACGAGAGAAAAATTGTTGGACCAAACAATGCTGCCAGTTTAACACTAAAACCAGCCTCTGGTATGGCCCTAATGACTGGCCGGTCCTCCCTGACTGCCTCCAGGAACAAATCCTTGGTTATATGCATGATTTGACTCATCGGAGTTCAGATATAAAGATACTTTGTTAAAAGCAAGACTATTAGAAACCTTCACCTAAAATAGCTGCTCATATCTATAATAAATGTCAAATTTGTCAGAAACGTAATTCTGGAAAACCTATCCATACTTCTGCGGGACATTTTCCTTTGCCTTCTGGATGCTTTGAGGTATGGCAACTGGATAAAAAGTTGCCACCATCTTAAGGGTACCAATATGTTTCATAGTTGTTTGTATGTTTTCCCACTGGGTTGAAGCTTTCCTATGTCGGAGAGCTATGGCCTAGGCAGTGGGAAAAATATTGTTGGAAAAAATTATTCCAAATTGGGGAATACCCTTAGAACTTCACAGTGACAAGGGACTCATTTTACTGGACAAATGCTTCTATTTATCATGTTTGGCCAATAATGCAACGTTTTCACTGTGCCTGTCATCCTCAATCATCTGGCCTTGTGGAACAAAGCAATGGTATTATAAAAACCCAATTGGCCAAACTTACGGAATCTTTCCATCTGCCATGGCCAAAAGCTCTCCCATTAGTACTGTTAAATCTCAGATCCACTCCTTTCGGGAAATAAAAACTTTCACTGTTTGAAATTAGTACTGGGAGACTGACGAGACTGGACCAGGGGGCCTTTGAATCCAGTCTACTTGGTGGTGACATAAGGACCATAAGGGCTTAATACAAGCCCTCCAAAAAAACCAAAAGACTGGTAGGACCGTCTTCACAGCGTGTTCCCAGGAGATAAAGACGTTGAACACCACAGCCTGCAACCTGGAGACAGGGTTTATTGGAAAAGGCACCTCCATAAGGACTCCCTCCAGCCTCCCTGGAAGGGACCATATCAGATACTGTTAACTAATCCTTGTGCTACAAAGTTAAAAGATATCGACTCATGGATTCATGTTTCTCATTTAAAAAAGGCTCCCGCATCTACCACCCGTGACTACACTTCTCAGCCTGTTGGTAATCTTAAATTAAAGTTATCAAAACTTGCCCCAGAACAACAATCACCTGGCCGAGAAGCAGACGACGTCTAATGCAGACTGCGTATCCCAAGCCACAGGACCAGGCCTGTATTTCTAATCTCATTCCTTTCCACCTTAGTGCCCGGAGCACTAGAACACCATCCTTGTTATCCTCCTAACAATCCTGTTCCTAGATCTTGTTTCTTGAGAACAGCTCCTATTTTTAGAACCTGAAGATATAAGTAACAAATATTAGGCATCTGCCTGACCCTAATCTAAACCCTTGTAAAGCACAAGTCGTATCCCTACTTTATAATTGATACAATAATCATACTCCTGGGTAGATATACTAGCAATCCTAATACTCTTACATGACATAGGTCACCTTCCTTGTGTTTTAAATTGCCTTTTTAGTATTGACTATTGCTCTATTGTCCTTACCCACCTCAATACTTTACTCCTTATTTTATTTTCACCTCCTCTAAATTTCATAAAATAGACTCAGACTTAAAGGTTTTAATTCTAATAAGCATCTAAAATCATTTAATTAGTATCACCAATTAATTGCCATCAAAATAATCTGGGATCTGGATGAGAGCGGCCTTAATGGTGCCTGTTACGATTAGCTACAGCCCACCTTGCACCATCTTATCTCGTCCTTTCAGCCTGACTCTACAGAAACATTTGAAGAGTCCCAACCTTATATCCAGCAATATGCGCAAGGGCAAACCACATATTCCTGAACTGGTAGCATGGTGTCTATCCTTAGAAGGTTGGAGGAGTCTAGCTGGGAAAGATGTAGGGTTTTCTTATGGCTATTTTTTTTTTTTTTTTGAGGAAAATTAGCCCTGAGCTAACACTTGCTGCCACTCCTTTTTTTGCTGAGGAAGACTGGCCCTGAGTTAACATCCATGCCCATCTTCCTCTACTTTATATGTGGGACACCTGTCACAGCATGGCTTGACAAGTGGTGTGTAGGTCCATACCCGTGATCCAAACCGCTGAACCCCAGGCTTCCGAAGTAGAACAAGCAAACTTAACCACTGTGCCACTGGGCTGGCTCCCCTATGGCATTTTTGAAACCACCTATCATCTGCCCTCTGGAAAACAAGCCCCAGATATTACCTCATTTCACTGGGTACCTCCAGCTCACCGTGGTGTTTCTCTCACCCAAATAATCGTTTCTTGTGTATTGAAAATATAAATGGTAAAACTCTGGGTTATTTGCCACTTAATATCTGTAATTTTACCCTTCTCTATGATTCCATTGACCATGAATTCTGAAGCCCAGCCTTGCTGGGGTTCAGAAAACCATTATCACATTACATCCTTTGATGGGCCTCTCTGGTGAGGAGGCTCCCAAAATAATAGAACTGGCATTTGGGAAGCTGATAATACTCCCCTTAACAGCACTCATTGGGATAGAGATCAAAAATCAGGAGAATGGTAGAAATTTTTTAAAAACTACAATAGCCTTAATGACTCGATTGACCCACAACAAAATTCAACCAGCCGGAATCAATCTCATCCTCTCCAAATTTATGGAAACCCTCATTGTTTCTATAATCATTCTCACAACACTACTAGTTCTGATTGCCATGTCCTCTGTGAGACCGACTACATTTCTGACCATGAGATTCCCTCTTTTGAATCTCTTGAAAACGCTGGGTACTTTTTTTTTTTGCATGGCTCCAGTATTTTTCCCATTCTCCCATTTCCTAGAAGGGACAATGTGGAATAGTAGCACTTGCCTCAGATGCTACCATTAGAAAATATCTTCCTTCCACTGCTCATATCGCAAACCGGCTCATTCTCACATCAAACTCAAGACAGCCAAAAGAAACTATGACCTTCAGGGACATCCTACCTACAACCTAATTATAGATAATACAGGATTGGGATATGCTTTGCTAGAGCATTGTTTCCCAGTTATGGGTAAATTCACCTTGAAAGGCCATCCGTAACTTCTCCCTCGTGACGGCTTCAACCTTCAGTGCTACCCAATAAGCTATCAGATATCAACAGAACCAAATAGACAATCTGGCAGAAGTTGCCCTTTAAGATTGAAGGGCTTTTGACATCCTGACTGTTCAACCACGGGGCATTTACGCACTCCTGGGCAAAGAATGTTGCTTTTACATAAATGAGTCTCGGCACATTAAACAAGAGCTAAAGATCATAAAAGATAACATAAATCTCCTGAACAACATGGGTCATAATACTGACCTCTAGACCACTTTGACCTGTTTGGTTGGTTACCCCTGGGCTCGGAGCTGTTTTGAGATCCGGGTTCCAAGCCTTACTAATGATTATTCTGGTTTGTTCAACCTTTGCCACCTTTAAACTGCTAATGATTTGCATTTCACGATGCTGTATGTCTGTCTCGACTGCTGGAGTGATGATTGCTCAGTGCCTTGAGACAGATGATCGACCAATCTTGAAACTCCAAACAAAGGACTTGATACATTTTCCAGATAAAGTCTATGCCTAAGACTCATTTCCTGACTGCCTCCTTGTTGCTCAGTTGTGGCCAGAGCCTCTGACTGCTTTACTCTTACTGATGGTTGAGCATCTCGCTTTCCCCCCTACGTGGGACATGACTTTCCAGGAATGAGCCTTCCTGGCACCGAAGGAACTATCGATACCTATATATAACAAATGGTTGATCTGTGATGCTTTCTGCTGAAAGACCTTGATCAAAAGGGGAAAATGTGGACAGCGATAACAAGAATGGGGTCGCATATGTCAGGGCTTCTGAAATGGAGCTGGGAGGCCATTAAGGAAGTGGGGCTTATGCACGTACACGACATCTCTACCCAGATGGAATGTCACTTTTTAACAGTGCCTCACTATTAGCTTGACCTTCCTTTAAGAAAAATGCCTACTCCTATAGATAAGAACTTTTCGCCTTTGAGCTGGTCTTAACAATCAATTACATGTAGCCAAAGAGAAACAATTGTTGCTAGCACCAGTCATGAGTCTTGCAAGATAACCTGTGTATCTCTTTTTATCTCCTCCAGAGCCCATTTTGGGTTTTTTGCCCCAATCTATGTTTCCCGACTTATAATTCTAATTGCCCAAATAAATATCTGCTGTTTAAATTGCTGTGATTTTTTTCCTCGATCAACCCCTACTCCTAGGATTGTGAGATGTAGCAGATGAAATTCAGGGAGCCTAGTTAAATTTGAATTTCAGATAAACAAATGGGACATATACTAAAAAATAATTCACTGTTGAAAATTTAAATATAACTGGGCTTTTGCATTTTATCTGACAACCGTGCCTGCCATGTGCCAAGCAGTGAGCTTTGTGCAGCAGTGAACAAAAGCACACCCAGGTCCTGCATGAGAATCACAGCCCCCCCACTCAGAACAGTGATGAGCGCCTTAAGGGAACAAAAATGGAGTACCGAAATGGAGATTATTGGTAGGGGCTTTAAATGCACCAGAATTCCTTCCTCAGACCCCACAGGGGTACCTTTTAGAGTGTCTCCTATTAGTCCCACTTTTTCCCCCTATTTTGTCCCACTTGCTCCCTCCTGCAGACGTGTTTCCCCTCCCAGGGCACCTCCGGGGCTCTGCACTGGGGTTTCTAACCCTGCTCTCCCCTCTGAACTCTCGTCTTTGGAGGAACTTGACAAGTCAGAGCTTGAATAGCCCTCAGAGCAGAGGCATGGTGCAAATGGGGACACAGGCGCAAAGAGGTGATGGGGGCTTCCTCTAGGCAGTTGACCTGCAAAGCCCATGTTCTAGCCACATTCTACACTGCCTCCAGGAACTCACGTTTATTTTGTCTGCAAGGCAGTCTAGTCCAGGAGAAACTATCACAACAGTGGATTAAACCTCAAAAGGCCTAATCTTAAGCCTTCTCTCAGTCACCCAGATCCTTGCTCACCCCAGGAGGTGACTAAGCTACCTGGCTAGGCCCCATTGGGCTCTTCAGAGTCTCTTGGCTAGGCTACCCCTGTACCGAGGAGCCTGGCCCCATTTTTGAGATCCAGCTGCTTGTGGATTAGGCTACCTCTTAGGGAAAACATGGTTCAGAGACCCTGGAGGCAAGATGAGCGCAGGGTCTGAGTTAGACTGCCTGGATTCCAGGCCCTGCTCCACCGTTTACTCGCTGTGTGGCCTTGGCCAAGTGATATACCTCAACTGTGAAGGAGTTAATAACAGTTCTTACTTTAAAGGGTGGATGTGAGAATTAAAGAAGGTAATGCAACCATTTGAGCCAGCAATTTCACTCCATTTCACCCAAGAGAAAGAAAAACCTCTGTTCACACAGAAACTTGTACATGAGTGTTCATAGCAGCATTATTCATAATAGCCACAAGTGGAAGCAACCCAAATGTCCACCAACTAATGAATGGGTAAACAAAATGTGGGCTATCTATTCCACCAGAAAAAAAAAAAAGTACTGATCCACGCTACAACGTGGATGAACCTTAAAAACATGATGCTAAGTGAAAGAAGCAAGACACGAAAGGCCACAAATTGTATTATTGCATTTATTTAAAATGTCCAGAAGAGGCAACTCTGTAGAGACAGAAAGTAGGTTAGTGGTCATCTAGGGCTGGGAGAGTGGAGAGATTGGGGGATCATAGCTAAGGGATGAGTTTCCTTTTGGGGTGATGAAAATATCTAAAATCGATTGTGGCGTTGGTTGCACACCTCTGTGGATATACTAAAATCCATTGAATGGTACATGTTAAATGGGTGAATTGTATGGCATGCAAATTACATGTAAATAAAGCTGTCACCAAAAAGGAAGAGGAGAAAAAGAAGGTGGCAACATATATTAGAATAGAATAGTCATTAGAACAGTGCCTGGTACGAACCTAGTACTTAACCGATTGTTACCTGGAATGAAAAGTTCCCCTGAGTTCTTGGTTTCTGCAGCTTGTACCCCGACCCTGCACGGTGAAGGGTTGCCAGAGCCACGCTCTCAGGAACACCTGGAGCTCTTGATAAGTAAAATCACGGGTTGCAGCATCCTAAAACTCCTCTCTGTTCCAGGACCCTGTGCCCTTTGAGGTGACAGTGTGTTTTGTAGGCTGTACCCGATCACTTGAACAAGGTGGAATCAGTGGTACCTTTGAACAAGGGATTTCCTAACAAAGTCCTGGGCCACTCACTTCACCAAGTCCTTTCTCTTTCCTTATCTCATGAGATTCTTCCACCATATAAAAGCCCCATAACTTACTGTCTCCATTTATAATTGAGGAAGGAAACTGAAGCCCAGAGGGATAAGGGCCAGAGTTTTCAAATGGCAGGCATTGCTCCTGCAAGCAGAAGTTGGTGCCTACAGAATGGGGTCTCATCTGAGAGTGTCTGGCTCAAGGGCAGTCTCCTGGGGGTAAGGGGTAACTGGGGTAGGGGAGTCACGTTTCTGGCAGCTGAGGGGATATCAGGAGCAGGACTCAGGGCTGGGATGCAAGTGGGAACAGGAGACAACAGGGTTGGGGTCTCAGCTGCCAAGCCAGACTGGAGGGCCTGACGCCAAGGCAGGATTATATCCAAAGATGCTGACCTAAAGGAGTCCCCAAATAGCCCCAGGCTTGCTCTGGGGCTGGCTGTCCACAAGGCAGGGAGGCTGAGCCCTGAGAAAGCTGAGAAGGGCGTAAGTCTCCAGGTGGCCCCAGGCCCAGGCCATTTCTCTACAGACAATCACAAGTTTGGGCTTGAGCCTCCAATTTCTCTCCTCTTGCTGTGGAAGGTCATCCCCATCTGAGAGCCCAGGGACACTAAGTAGCTGCATTCCCTCCTCCTTCAGGGTGGGCTGGTTTTATGCAAAAATTGCTTCAAATCTTGGGAGCAACAGGAACTCATTCATTGCTTGTGCTCGTGCAAAATGGTACAGCCACTTTGGAAGACAGTGGGGCAGCTTCTTACAAAACTAAATATACTCTTACCATGGGATCCAGCAATTGAACTCCTTGGTATTTATCCAAAGGAGTTGAGAACGTCCGCACAAAAACCTGCACATGGATGTTTATGGCAGCTGTATTCATAATTCCCCAAACCTGGAAGTAACAAAGGTATCCTTCAGTAGGTAAATGGATAAAGAAACTGCGGTGCATCCAGACAATGGAATATTATTCAGTACTAAAAAATGAGCAATCAAGTCATGACAAGACATGGAGGAAACAAATGCATGTTACTAAGTGGAAGAAGTAAATGAGAAAGACTACATACTGTATGATTCCAACTATATGACATTCTGGAAAAGGCAAAACTAGGGAGACAGTGAAAAGATTGGTGGTTGCCTGGGGCTAAGGGGGGGAGGGATGAATAGGGGGAGCACAGAGGGTTTTTAGGGCAGTGAAATTACTCTGTATTACGTTGTAATGGTGGATACATGTTATGCGTTTGTCCAAACCCATAGAATGTACAACACTAAGAGTGAACCTTGGTGTAAACTACAGACTTTAGGCAGTAATGATGTGTCAATGTATGTTCATCACTTGTAACAAATGTACCACTCTGCTGTGGGATGCTGATGGTGGAGGTGGTTGTGCCTATGTAGGGGTGGGGGTTTATGGGAAATCTCTGTATCTTCTTAATTTTGCTAGGAACTGAAAACTGCTCTAAAAAAGTCTATTAAAAAAATTATTTCAAACCCTCCAGCACCCTCTCAGGATGGAGGACGTGCCCTCCATGGAGTGACAAGAACCTTCCAGAGCCTTCCAGCTACGTTGCTCCTTTTCTCTCTAGTCACCTCTCCCCTAAAATGCAAATAAGATCATCTACCTCTGAGTTGTTGTAAGGATTAAATGAGATGGTTTTTAAATAGATACCAAATATTTTTTTCTGTTTGTGGAAGAAAGATACACTTTTTATGGAAAATGTAGACTATTCGGAAGAGAATTTAAAAAAAAAAATAGGATTGCCCATAATTCCATCCAAAACCGGGATAAGGCATGTAAACTCAGGCCCTGATGGAGCAGGTTCTCAATAACCATTGGTTCCCACCCATCTGATTCTCACGACCACCCCAAGAAATTGGGAAAAGACAGTGTCTCCATTTTGCAGATGAGAAGCTAAAGTTCTGAAGGATTAAGTGATTTGCCCACACAATGAGGAGCCAAAATCTGGTTTTGTGGCTTCTAAGCTACCAGTTTTCCTCTGAGCCAGGCTAACGATCAGACACAGCTTGGTGCAAATCACAGCTTCACCGTTAATCACTGAGACTTTGGGTAATTGAATTCACCTTGCTGAGCCTCGGTTTTCTCATCTGTGAAATGGAGAGAAGAATTGTACACACCTCACAAGATTGTGAGAAATAAAAAGATACATTATAAACAAGGAAAATGAAAAGGCCGTGATTTCAAAGCTAGCATTGTGTACCCTTGTGCCCGTGGCTGAAGTGCTCAGTCAGTGTTAGCTGTGGGTGTCCGGAGACAGAGCCCTGGATTCAAAGCCTAGGGCTGCCTCTTAGAGCTGTGTGGCCTTGGGAAAGTCATTTCTCCTCTCTCAGCCTCACTTTCCTCATCTGTAAAATCGAAATAATTAGAAGCCCCTCCATGTAAGGGTGTTAGGAGCCCTTAACAGAGGAGGTCCTCAATGCACAGTAGCTATTAATCATTTAAGAAGAAAGAATTATAACATGTAATGCTGGCAAACAGAAAAGGCCTTGGCGAAGTTCTCAGGCTGAGGAGTTGGGAAAAACCCTTCCTCCTGGGGGAGGGAAAAGCCAAGAGAGTCAGAGTTCAAAAGTGGAAAATGGAGCAGCTGTTGTGAGCCCCCAGAGGCTGTTTCACCTTGACCCACGAAATTGAAAAGGGGTGTGTCTTCCTGTACAGATAAGGATCAGAAGAACAAAGCATGCTATTAATTAAGTCTTGCCTATTTTAAGCTTATGGAATATTTTTCCCCCTTAAAGATAAGCTCACAATAAAAGTTCAAAAGGTAAACACAGAGAGGGGGTGGGGGCCAGCCCTGCCTTCTGCTCAGCCCGCCCTGCCAGCCTGTGGACTCAGAGGTGGGTGGTCTGGTCCCAAAGCCAAGTTTTCTAGCCCAGGACATCTAGTGGTTAGACAGCAGGGGGACCAGAGCCACCCAGAGAGGCAGGGAACCAGCCCATGGTGGGCAACTTGGGCAACTTGAACCAAGAGAAACCTGGCTAGATCTCCAACTTCATGGGAGGGAGCGTGGATGTGGCTTTTCTTCACTTCCCCAGAGGATATGAGTCACAGGCAAGAAGCCAGCCAGACCTAGGGTTGGCTAGGATGAGAACGAAAAAACCAGGCGCCTTGCACCAGTGGCCTTGGGCAAGTCACTTCCCTTCTGCACCTCGGTTTCCTCGCTTGTAAATGAGGTGATGAGAACCTTCAGCCTCGTAGTGTTGGGATGAGGATGATATAAAGCAAATTTTGGGAGAGTGCCTTACCCGGCTGTCATAAGCACTCCATGCGTGTTACCTGTTCTTGCTATTTCCTAGATTCTTCTTTGTCTTAAGGACGTAATTTTCGGAGTCAGGAACACCAGGGACAGTGTTCATTATCAACTATAGGTGTAAGCTCTGTGAACCTCAGTTTCCTCCTCTGTCAAATAGGGTAGTTGTATAGATGGAGTGAGATGATGAATGAAAAGAACTTCATACAGACCCAACAATACTGCATAAATACAGCGGCTGCTTTACCCTTTCCATTCTCTTCCTTAGAGCTGGGCAAGTTAGGGAGGCAACAAGAAGAAATACGATAGCCAGTGCTTTCACATTGGATTGTAAATAACCAGCTTACTTGTGCGCTGTCTCTTTAGAACAGAACTTGCTACCACGATGGAAATGTACTATATCTGCACCATCCAGCACAGGAGCCACAAAAGCCACATGTGGCTGTTGAACACGTGAAATGCGGCTGGTATGTCTGGGGAACTAAATTTATCTAATTTTAATTAATTTAAATTTAAATACCCATATGTGGCTAGTGGCTACCATATTGGACAGCACAGCTTAAGACGGTCAGCTCCGTGAGACCAGCTGTCTCATCTGTCTTTTTGTCCTTATATCACTATAACACCCAGCTGAGGATCTGGCATATAGGATGTGCTTGGTATATATTTGTTGAATGAAAGAATTAACAGAGACAGGAACTAAAAAGAGAGCATTCCAAGAAGTATTTCCCTCCTCTTTCTCATGAAGTTTCCAAGACTTACCTGTAAAATGAAGATAATAGTAGTTTCTATTTCAGAAAGTTACCATGAGAATTAACTAGTTCATATTTGTAAAGGGCTTAATAGAATGCCAGCAACACAGCCAGTAAATGTTGTACACAAGTTCATTAAAAATAAAACTCACCTGGGGCCAGCCAGGTGGCGTAGTGGTTAAGTTCACATGATCTGCTTCAGCAGCCTGGGGTTCATGGGTTCGGATCCTGGGCATGGGCCTACAACTACTCATCAAGCCACGCTGTGGTGGCATCCCACATACAAAATAGAGGAGGATTGGGACAGGTGTTAGCTCAGGTCCAATCTTCCTCACAAAAAATAAATAAATAAATAAATAGAACTCATCTATTCCTAGTTATTCAAATTTGTTAATTCAGAATTAGTTTAATACCTCAATAAACTAATTAGTAGCTTTGGATACTTAAAAGCACTCTAAATTTGCTTGTACATAAAGGCTTAATTTGAGTTTTCTTTGTTAGTATTAAGGCTATCCTCCCACCCACCCTTTAACAGCTGCCTGGCAAAGACACATTAAAGCAGCTGTTTGTTACTGATGATGAAAGATTATAAAACTGCAACCAAAAAAAACCCCATCTAGCCTGTGTGAACTCTGCCTTTTTGGAGAGTATATCAGTTATATTTAAGTTTGGTTCCAAGTTCCAGAAAAACTCAAAGTAGTAATGGCTTGAATGACGCAGAAGTTTTTCCTCTCTCTCTTATAAAGGATTCTGGAGTGAGGCACTCCAGGGCTGTTAAGGTGGCTTCCGGAAGGTGTCAGGGACCCAGCTCCTATTTGTTGTTCCATCATCCTCAGCACTGCCTGCTTCTCCATGGTCCATGATGGCTGCTCAAGCTCCAAGCTTCACAGCCCCATTCCAGCTAGCAAGAAGGAGGAAGAAAGGCAAAGGAAGCCAGGTCTCTCCTTTTAAGGACACTTCCTGGAAATTACACACACCTGCTTCTATCCCATTAGCCAGAACGTGGGCACAAGGCCACAGCTAGCTGCAAGGCAGGCTGGGAAGTGTAGTCTTGCTTCTAAAAAGACATAGAAATCGAGAATTTTATTACTGAGGAAGATGGGGAGAGCACATGTTGACAGACTCCCAGCAGTCTCTCCCCAGAACTCCAGTTTCACCCTAGGATTTGGTTCTCTTTCAAGCATTTGTAGCTGCTAATACTAGTGACGACACACGTGTGTGGGACTATTCAACCCACGTTGGCTTTTCATGTCTGTTACCTGATCTGATCACTGAAGCTCTGCCTTCCCAGCAGAAACATTGTTGTCTCCCCTTGAACGGATGAGGAAACTGAAGCTTCACCAACTGGCTCAAGGTCCCAGAGATCGTTAAAGATTGATCGAGGGCTAGAATCTAGGTCTGTCCAACTCGCAATCCTTTGTTTTCCCATTCCATGGCACTGCCTGCGACTTTGAGGCCCCTGCTGCACAAGGAAGTAATCCAAAAAGACCCGACACTGGAGGGGAGAAAGACCCGAGGTCAGGAAGCCACCAGGGGTGGGGCCTGGCGCCCTTCTTGCACCTGAAGGCAATGGTCACAGATGGCTGCCACCTTCTGCACCCCCAGGCTCGCATCCGTCCGACAAGTATTTACTGAGTGTGCAGTACACACCAGCAGTGCAAGCTCAGGAGACAGCAGAGGAGAAGTCAGACAAGATCCCTGCACTTGTGTCCCTCACAAGCCACTCAGGGAAGACAGACGGTAGAGAGCTGAACAAATATACTTATTTATAAGTTTACGGATTTTGTTCATTTATTCAATAAATAATTGCTGAATACCTACTAGACACTGGAGATATTGCAGTGAACAAGGTAGAAATGGTCTCCACCAACATGGAGCTTACGTTCTGTGAGGGGCACGGGGTGTCAAACGATAAGCAGATAAAAATATATTGTAATATAATATGTCAGGCCATAGATTTCATACATGCTCTGAAGAATATAAATAAAATGCGCAGTGGCTTCCTTCCTTCGTTCTTTCAATAGGGAAGTCAAGGAGACATTTAAGGCAGCCCCAAGAAATGAGAAGTATCCAACTATTCAAAGAGTGCAGGGAAAAGCATTCTAGGCAGAAGGAATAGCATGTGTGAAGGCTTTGAGGTAGGCCCTCTACTAAGCATTATGCATGGATTATTTCCTCACAACCACCCCACTAGGGAGATGCAATTATTATTGTTAATAATAGATAACAAGGCTCAAAGAGGAAGAGGGACTCCCTTAACACGTGCATCCCTTAACTTCCTGAAGTGGCAGTGCTGGGATTAGAACTCAGGTTCATGTGACCGCCAAAGCCCATGCCTCGTTTGTGATATTCAGCCCCTTTGTCCTCTTCTGGAAGACAGGCATCTGCAAGAGAATGGGAGCAGGTGGCCGGCACCTCCAGAGGGGTGAGGAGATGCTCTGACCCTGCAACCTGAGCCACAGGCAGAGCCAACAGCATCAGGGCCACCTCGTAGGATCGTGCTGTACGGACAGTCACTGTCTGGTCGTAGAGCCAGATCCCAGCCCTAAGCTGTGATTATCTTGTCACTGTCAATGAGAGGTTCTGCCACAGCCATTAGAGAATGCCAAGGCTGACTGTCCCTTCCCTTTCCTCGAGAGAGGATCTTAGAGGCATGAGGACACCTGGGAGAGGGGCGTAGGAAAATGGGGGATAACAACGCAATAATAGTAGTAGCAAAAACTTTCTTAATGCTCACTGTGTGCCGGGCACTATTCCAAGGGCTTTGAGTACACTGACTTGCTTCATTTTCACAAGCACCCTGTAACATCACCCCCATTTTACAGATGAGGAAACTGAGGCCCAGAGAGTCTTAGAGCTTAGGCAAGATGACACAGCTAATAACTGGCAGGACTGGGATTTGAACCGGCTGGCTGGCTCCTGAGCTCACACTTTTTTTGAAACCTTTTTATTGTAAAATAAGACACACAGGAAAACATATAGAACAAATGGACAACCTAGTGAATTCTTTTAAGGCGAACACCCTTGTAACCACCACAGGGGTGGAGAAGCAGAACTTTGCCCGACGCCCCAGAAGTCCCTCTCTGTGTCCCCTCCCAACGTAGCCCCTCCCTCCCGCTCTCTAAAAACAACCGCTATTTGGACTTTTTATAGGAATAATTCCCTTGTGTTTCTTTATGGTTTTTTCGCCCGAGTGTACATCCCAAGACACCGTCATTTGGTCAGGCCCATTTTTTTCTTAACTTGATACCTTTTAAGTCTCTTAATCTACAACTTCTCCCTCCGTCCCTTTCTTTTCCTTGCGATTTATCTGTTGGAGAACCCCTGTGGAGTTTCCCAGCCTGGCTTTTGCTGAGGGCACACTCACGGTATAACCCAACAGTTCTTCCGTCCTCTGAATTTCCTGCCAATCCCCCACCGGATCTATAGGCATGATGGGACTCAGGTTCCATCCTTTTGGCAAGACCCCGAGGGGTGCGTTCTTCTGTCAGGGGCTCAGAATGTCTATTGATCAGAGACCTGCTCTTAACCACATTGCTATATGGACACTTCCTGGCGGCCCTCAGCTGCCCTGTGATTTGCCCCGCCCTGTGATTTGCTCCACCCTGTGGACCTATCTGTCCCCAAAGGCAAGCTTTTCAGTGGCTCCAAGGTTGCTGCTGCTGTGGGCCTGGCTCACACAAGAAGGCAGCCCCTCGGAGGTCCCGCCTGAGCCTCTCCACACTCCAAGGTCAGCGGTGGGAGCACGCCTCGCCTCCCTGATGGGTCTCATCTCTCTCTGCTCCTCCCTCCAGCCCAGCACACTAGGCAGATGGTGTGCCTGCTTCATTTCCCATAGGAGCCTCGCTCTCCCTTACCTCCGGGCCTTTGCTCATGCTGTTCCCTCAAACAGTCTTTCCCCCACCTCCTGTGACTAAGCACTGCTGCTCCTTCAGGTCCTAGCAAATCTGTCCCTTCCTCCCCACCCCGACCCCGCGAGGTTGGATCCGGTGCCTTTTACTACCCTCACTGCACATCGGCTAACCTTATAAGTAATCTAGGGACCAGCACTTATGCCACTACGTTATACTTGTCTGTTTTCTATTTTAAAGATTGGCACCTGAGCTAACATCTGTTACCCATCTTTTTTTCCTCTTCTTCTTCTCCCCAAAGCCTCCCAGTACATAGGTGTATATTTTAGTTGTAGGTCCTTCTAGTTGTGGCATGTAGGACACTGCCTCAGCATGGCTTGATAAGCAGTGCTGGGTCCTTGCCCAGGATCTGAACCGGTGAAACCCTGGGCCGCTGAAGCAGAGTGCGCAAACTTAATCACTCTGCCACTTGGCCGGCCCCACTTGTCTGTTTTCTTAACTGCTTCCCCTACTAGAGACAGGGACCTTGGCACATAGTGAGTGTTCAGTAAATATCAGTGAATGCACGCATGAATGAGTGACACAAGGAGGCAGGTCTAGGCTCAGTGTGAGACCTTTCAGATAATGAGAGCTCTTCTAAGACAATACACACCGAGCTCAGGTCACAGTAAGAATTCCTGCCTGGGATAGGGTTCATCTAGGAAAATGTATCTCTGTTCTTGGAAGGTAGCAGAACTCTTTTTTTCAAATGACTTTACTTGGAACCCAAAATATAAGGGGAGGAGTTCTAGTCTCAGCGTGGGAGGAGGCAGAGGCCAGCCCCTGGGCCTCCCCTTGTCCTGAGCATGAGGCTTCTTCTGATCAGAGGCCTGGCTATGTTCTCAAGCTGCTTTATCACAGCCACTGTGTCTATGATCTTAGGAGGCCGTGATACTGGGGACAGAAGCATCCTGGCTGACACCCTATCTCCACCCTCTCCCTCTGGTGCCCCCAGGGGCTCATCCTGTCAGCTGACAGAGATGCCCACAGAAGCCCTCTTTCTACAGGTTGCTCCTCTGGCCCGCCAAGGCCATTGTATTCCTGAAACAGCGTAGATCTGGGGTCTCTGGGCAGAGCTAAGTGGGCATAGGAGCTGGCAGGGCTGCAGGCCTGGCTCTCGGGGCACAGAGCCAAGGGCTTAGTCTCAGAATTGGATTATTGGAGTGAATTTGGAGCTCCCAGCTCCCCTGGCCACAGGGACATGGGGATTACCCAGGCCTCTGGCTGGAGCCCACAGCCCTTCCCACCTTGCCTGCCTGGTCTGAGAACAAGGATCCTCCCTCGGCTGCAGCTTATGGGCAGGGGATTCTCCACCCGCCTCCCAGTTCCAGCCTTGAGCCCACAGCCTCCCCCAGCTGCCTGGAAGCACACCTGCCTCCCATGCGTCTGGGATTTACAGCAGTGTTATTCAAATTATGGTCCTTGGGCTGGCAGGCATCAGCATCCCCTGGGAACTTGTTAGAGATGCGAACTCATGGACCCCACCCCAAACACTGAATCAGAATCCGTGAGGTGGGGCGCAGATCTGTGACTTATCAAATCTTCCAGATGATGCTTATGCAGGGTAAAGTTTAAGAACCACTGACTTGGAGTACACAGGTCCATCCCACACACTCATCTGATTATGCCCCAAGGCTGTCAAAGATTCTGGACTCAAACTTCTTCTTTGGACTCCTTCCACCCTTCACTTACTGAAATTAATTACAGTGGTTATAATGCATCCTAATATCGCCACGTGGCACAATTCTACTGCAGTGAACAGCGGCAGCTGGAGGGGTGCAGTGTGATGCCCTGAGAGCACTTACTGTGGGTTTCGTGATCCTTTATTATCCCCACGTTACATATGAAGAAACTGAGGTTCAGAGAGGGGACATGACTAGCCCAAAGTCACACAGCAAGTAAACCCAGGGTCTAACTACTCTACTGTCCCGCTTCCCACTCAGCAGAGAGGATAGCAGCTGTTTCTACATCTATCTTCTTACATACACTGGGTTTCCTCCAGGGCAAAAAACCTTGTCATCACTTCCTCAGGAAGGCCCCCTGACCTCCCCAGAGTAGGCCAGGCCTCCTTAGTGCAGGGCCCCTGCATTTTTCCTGAATAGTGGTACCACAGTTTGTAATCATATATCAATGTGATTATTTCCTGTCTGCTTCCTACACCAGTGTGAAAGCTCCGGGAAGACAGGAAGTGGGGCAGACCATGCTAGATGCTTATCCAATATCCAGTCTCCTTTTCTTCTAGAACTTGCTTTTGTTTGGGGCAGCTGCATACCCAGCCAAATCACTGCATCCCACAGGTTCTGGCTTCTGGGATAAGAGTGGAAGTGACTGGGTACCTAACCATACTCAATAAATGCATGTTGAATGCAGGAGTGTTCGGTCCTGGGCGTGCAGTTGGTACTCAGGAAATGTGTCCTCTAACCAGGCCCAAGGAGCAAAGACCACCTCCCCGCCCCCCACCAAGGATCAAAGAAAAGACGGCTGCCTTTCTCTTGGAAATATTTTTATTGGTTCTGAGATAGGGCTGAGGCGAGCTGGGACGGGCACAGAGCTAAGGAGGACGGCGAGAGGCTCTGACCCAGGGCAGACATGCTGTGTGGGGTCTTCTGGCGAGCTCCCTGGCCCACCCAGCCAGCAGCGGCTGGGTACATGGCACTTGGCGCCTGGCGTGACCTCTGCCGGCTTGGCACTGTGGCCTCCTCGTCGGCGGGCGCCCCCTTTCCAGTTGCAGGAGTTGTGAGTCTTTCACAGTGCGGAGGGGTGGGGGTCCGGGGTGGGCACCTCCCCCGGTGCAGGCAGGCCCCATCCGCCAGTACGTCCTGGGCTCTCGGCGGCTACGGCGGGCTGAGGCGTGCCCCGGCTCCTCTTCTCCCCACCTGTGGGAGCTTGGCAGTCCTGGAGGGGCCCTCGAGGCCTCAGCGGGACATCATCCGAACAAACTCTGGGAGGGCACGGGAGAGGTGGGGAGAAAGCAGCAGTCAGGGCTCAGTTCAGGGTGCCACCTCCCAATCTCCCTGTGTTCCCCTCCCCATTGCCACTGCCCTGACTCCCTGCTGGTCCCCCACATCCATTCGGCCCCCTCCAATCCATCTCCTACACAGCAGCCAGCAAGCTTTCTAATCTGCATATCTGACCCCTCTTAAACCTCCCACGCTCCCCACTGGACAGCATCCAATATCCTGACATGACCTCAAGGCCCTCCCTGTTCTGGCCCCAGCTGACATCCTCAGCCTCATCTCTCACCTTCACCTGCAATCTCTATGCTCTAGCTAAACAGGTCTCCTTTTTTTTTTTTTTTTTTTAAAGATTTTATTTTTTCCCTCTTTCTCCCCAAAGCCCCCCGGTACATAGTTGTATATTCTTTGTTGTGGGTCCTTCTAGTTGTGGCATGTGGGACGCTGCCTCAGCGTGGTCTGATGAGCAGTGCCATGTCTGTGCCCAGGATTCGAACCAACGAAACACTGGGCCGCCTGCAGCGGAGCGCGCGAACTTAACCACTCGGCCACGGGGCCAGCCCCTAAACAGATCTCCTTTTCAGAGCCTCAGGCAAAACTGGCCCTCTCTCTCTCTCTCTCTCTCCCTCTCTCTCTCACCTCTCAGTTTTCCTGTAGCTTGTCCCCTCTGCCTTCTTTTTTTTCAAACTAGATTTTATTTTTGAGAGCAGTTTTCGGTTCACAGCAAAATTGAGCAGAAAGTAGAGAGATTTCCCGTATACAGTCACGCACCGCCTAATGACATTTCAGTCAACAACAGACTGCACATGCGACAGTGGTCCCATAAGATTAGTACCACTCGGCCTAGTACCATATAACTATAATTAGTAGCATTAGCTATGTGTACTAGGCTATACCTAGGTTTGTGTAAGTACACTCTATGATGTTCGTACAATGACAGAATCACCTAGTGATACATTTCTCAGAACATATCCCCATTATTAAGCAACACACGACTATACCCCTTGCCCCCCAAACAGCCTTCCCCACCATCAACCTTCCCCACCAGAGTGGTACATTTGTTACAACTGATGAACCTACATTGACACGTCATCACCCAGAGTGCATCATTCACATTAGGGGTCACTCTTGGTCTGGCACAGTCTATGGGTTTGGACAAATGTATAATGATATATATTCACCATGATAGTATCATAAGAAGTAGTTTCACTGCCCTAAAAATCCTCTTGCTCCCCCAATTCATCCCTTCCTCCCACCACAACCCCAGGCAACCAGTGATCTTTTAACTCTTGCCATAGTGTTCCCTTTTCCAGAACGTCACAGAGTTGGAATCATACAGTACGCAGCCTTTTCAGATTGGCTTCTTTCACTTCGTAATATGCATTAGAGGTTCCTCCATGTCTTTTCGTGGCTTGATCGCTCATTTCTTTTTAGCACTGAGTAATATTCCACTGTCTGCATGTACCACAGTTTATCTATCCATTCTCCTACTGAAGGATATCTTGGATGCTTCCAAGTTTAGGCAATTATAAATAAAGCTGCTATAAACATCTGTGTGCAGGTTTCTGTGCAGGCATAACTTTTCAGCTCCTTTGGGTAAATATCCCTTCCTTCTTTTTCACCTGGTAGCTCCTACTCATCTCTTAGGGCCCTACTTATTTATAGCCTCCTCCAGGAAGCCTTTCCTAATCCCCCCTCCAGCTTGGTACAGGGGCCCCCCCTCTGGACCCCACAGCCTACTGTTCTTTTCTCAAAACAGAATGGACTGTACTGTTGGCTTCTGTTTTCCTTGCTGGTCTTGGGCCCCTCAAGGTGGGGATCAGGTCTCAGCACACAGTAAGGGTATAATCCATGCTGGCAGAATGAATGGGGGATGCTGGGGTTTCTAGGAATGGTTGTCATCTGTAGGGGGCACAATCTGGACACAGTATGACCTGAGATTTTCAGATCTGGTGGTACCAGAACCTTCTCTCCATCTATCCACACTCTTTTCTCCCTTGAAGGTCAACTTCTCCCCGGAAAAGGCCTCCAAACCTTTGTGTTCTGGACACACTCACACTCTGGCACATGTCTATTTGTCTTTCTGCTCAGAATGCAAATTCCTGAAGTCCAAAGTCTATATTTTACTGTATTTTTCCCCTATGTCCCATAGTGCCTTGAATGCGTTGTGCACAGTATTATGTAGTGGTTGAGATTCCAGGCCAGGGTTTATGACCCAGCTCTGCCTCCTAATAGTTAGGCAATCTCGAGCAAGTTATATTACTTCTCTGAGCCTCAGTTTCCTCATCTATAACATGAGGTAATCACAGCACAATCCATAGAGTCACTGTGAGAATTAAATGAGATAATATATGTAAAGGTACTCAGTACAGTGACTGGTACATAATAAGTGTACAATAAATGATAAGTATTATGATTAATACTGATTGCTTTTTAAAAACTTTTACTGAGCATTAGCTATGTGCCAGCTACTGAGTTATGTAGGAAACGCAGAGATAAAGAAAATGGGGTTCCTGTCCTCAAAAAGTTCAGAGTCAAGTGGAGAGACAACCGTAACTAGCAATTAGGGGACAGTGTGAAGAACGAGGGTGAACCTGAGATGCTGTGAAAGCCCAGAGAAGAAATTCAATCCAGAGAAGCAGGGGAAAGTGCTGGAGGAAATGGTCCCACTGCTGGGTCTTGAAGGACGAATACAATTTAGGCCAACTGAAGATAGAAGAAAAGGCATCCTGACAAAAAGAACAGCATATTCCAGTGAGCGCCTAGCTGGTTCACGGACCGTTAAGTATTTTGGTATGGCTTTAAAGTGGAGTGTACGCGAGGAATGGTAGGAGCTGCAGCTAGGGAAGTGAGCTGTGGTCCGATCTTAGGGGACTGGAGTGTCAGGTTGAGGAGTGTGGTGTCCAGAAAATACCTACCATGGTTGGATGCATGAGTAGGTGGACAGATTGATGGATGGGGGCAGATGGACACCGGGATGGATGGATGGATGAGTAGATGGATATAGATGGGGAAGTGATTGTACAGACAGACGGACAGGTCAATGGAAGTGTGGGTAGAAGGAGGGGCAGATGGATAGAGATATGTCAATGTATGAACAAAAGTACAGAAGTATGGATGGAGAGATGTACATGGGTAGATGGACGCATGAGGGAATGCATAAAAGAATGAATAGATGCATGGATGGATAAGTACATGGATAAATGGTTGTACAAGTGATTGTTTAGAGAGAGATGAATGGACAAATAAGCACCTGGAGGGATGAATAGATGGAGAGATAGAGGGGCCAGCCCGGTGGCGCAGCGGTTAAGTTCACACGTTCTGCTTTGGCGGCCCGGGGTTTGCCAGTTCAGATGCCAGGTGCAGACATGGCACCGCTTGGCAAGCCATGCTGTGGTAGGCGTCCCACATATAAAATAGAGGAAGATGGGCACGTACGTTGGCTCAGGGCCAGTCTTCCTCAGCAAAAAGAGGAGGATTGGCAGCACATGTTAGCTCAGGGCTACCCTTCCTCAAAAAAAAAAAAAGATGGAGAGATAGATATTGAAAGATGGACAGGTAGATGGATGGATAAATGGATGGATGGGTGTAGGGATGGGAGGTGAATTAGAGGGATGCAGGAATGGAGCAGTAGGAGGATGGAAGGGTAGCGGGATGGGAAGTTGAAGTGAATTGATGGTTGCATGATGGATACCCAGTTGCAGGGCTCCATGGATGGCCACTACTGCTTTGGTTTCTCTCCCACTTTCAAGCCCCTCCTACCTTCAAAGTCCACTCGTCCATCTCCATTGAGGTCCACATCTCGGATAATTTCCTCTATGTCTCGGTGTCCCACCTGATGACCCAGGAGTTTCCTCATGGCTTCTCGCAACTCACTGGTGCTTATCTCCCCATCACCATTGGTGTCAAACTAGAGAGGGCAGGAAGGAGGGCGAGGTGGCTACAACATGGAGACTGTCGCAAGCAGATCCCAAGGCTCAGCCCCTTCTCCAGAGTCACTGTCCTCCCTTCCTCAGAGACCCTTCTCTGGCCAAGCTCCTTCCCTGGTCTGGGATCCAGATTCAGGTTTCTTTTCAAGTAGCCATCTTGGGGTTGGGATTACAACCTCTCCACTACCAGCCTGTCCACTGCCCATCACTCACCTCTCGGAAAGCATCTCGCAGTTCCTTTACTCCAATCATATCTGCTGTCTCCGCCAGGAGTTTAGGTCCCATTAGCTCCACAAAGTCATCAAAATCCACATGGCCACCCACTGGGGACAGAAGAAAGGGCTAAGTCATCCATCTAACCATTCCCCATCTCCACTTAGGCACCTAAGGGCACCACCAACTCCTCCCTGACCTGCCCAGTGCCAGATCCAAGGCTTAACCAAAGGCCAAATAATGAAAGAGGTGACCGTGGACGGGTGGCTTGTCAAAGAATGGCTCAGGAGTGTTCAGGGGTTGACTAAAGGAACAAGTCAGGAAGAGGATAGAGGTAGATATGGATAAGAGAAAGAAACACCAGGTCACAGAGACAGGAAAAGAATTTCAGAGGCAGAGAGATGGAGACACACACACAGAAAGGCAGAGAGAGAAGCAGCAGTTACGGGCGCCCGGCCCACATGCCCCCAGCCTTACCCTTGTCGTGCAGATGGAAACTCAGCTTCCAACTGGCTCTCTCAGTAGGTAGGAGCGCTAGAGGACCGACCCCCCTACACCTGCTAACACAGCTTCTAGCCAGGGACTGACAGGAGTCTGGGGGAGAAAGACCCAGCCGGTGAGGTGACGGCTGGGGGATAGTTCTGAGGCGGGCATGTGACATGCACTCCCTGAGCTCCCCAGCAGAAATAGACTCCGGTCACTCCCAGTGGAAGCTGATTGACAGAACACCCTCTGTTGGCTCCTCGTCTTCGCTGTCTCCCTTCCCTACGCCTGACCAACACTTTCCTTCACCTGCCAAGGAAACTACTTGCTCTCAAATCCTTGTCTCAGGGTCTGCTTCTGGGAGAACCCAAATTAAGACAGAGAAAAACATAATAATAAGAGCATCCATCCCTCTGTTCAACTCTTGCTATGTGCCAGGTAGCGGGCTGTGACAGATATTCCCTAATTGACTTCCTGTGCTCCACTCCCCCTAGTACACCCCACATTTTACAGGTGAGGAAAGTGAGGCTCAGAGAGGGTAAGTGCTGTGCCCCAGGTCACAGAGCTGGAAGGAGCTGGGCCCAGAACTTGAACCCAGGCCTGTCTGACTGCACAGGACTGCAAGGCAGAGGATGGGAAGGGAAGGAGGTGGCCGTGGAGGGACTCACAGTTCATGTTGATCTGCTGGGAGAGCTCAATCAGCTCCATTTCGGTGGGCATGTAGCCCATGGTGCGCATGCAGTTGCCCAGGTCCCGGCAGTTGATGTAGCCGTCCTTGTCCTTGTCAAACTCTCTGAAGGCCTCTCGGAGTTCTGGGGAAGAGGACAAAGGTGGACGTGGCTCGGAGTGGGACCTGCAAAGGCAGCCCGAGGGCCCACCAGCTTGGAGAGCCAGACCCTGGAGCTGCCCAGGACTGCGCACTCCTCTGACACCTGGCTCCACAGAGGATGCTCCACGGCTGTCCCCAGGAGGCCGAGGTGTGCCTCTCTTCCCACCAACCTCCCTTCCCTCACCTTGCTGGATGGCTGAGAAACCCTTACCCCTGAGGGGCCGATCTTACCTTCAATCTCCTCTGGCCGCAGTGATCTGTCCTGAAACAAAAGAATGGCTCCTATTAGCAGCTGCGATGGGCCCCGAAGTCACAAAATGCCCAACCTGTGGGCCATCCAAGCGGCAGCAGGCACTGGGTGGGAGGTGACAGGGCTGCAGCAGAGGTGTGCCTGGACCACGTCCTTGAGGGGAAGGCGCAGCCTCATATCTCCCATAGGCATGGGAGATGCCCAGGGACCCAAGAGCCCCATCCAGCCTGGGCACAGAACTTCCGCTCCCCTAGCCCCTTATTCCAGACACGAGAACGTGTTGGGGAAGAAAGCTGGTCCAGAGGCAAAAACCTGCAAATAAAACAGGGTCAGCAGGAGGTCACAACAGAGTGGAGGCCTGTAAGGCAATGGGAGGAGAGGGGCTGAGGGGAGAGAAGGCCGGGACTAGACAGGCAGCTGAGAGGAAGGGAGAGGAGGAGGAGCCCAGGCTGTGGAGGCAGGATGAGGGCTGCGTCCTGCTTCCTGGGCACTGCCCCACCTTCTCCAGTTTGACCCCCATCCTACACCTTGCCCTGTCACTGGACAGCATAGGACCCTGGGGGCCGCCAGTGCCTCTGGCTGCTGTCAGCGTCCAAAGCACATGTCTCCAGCCTCCAGCAGTGCCCAGGTCTCCTTGGGGAGTCAAGGAGACCCTGGGCTCTAGGCATCAGAACAGATGGCAGAGAAGTCTCCAAAGGGCAGGCTGGAGGAGGCAGGGGGCAGGCTCTGGCTGGTGAGGTGCCAGTCGGCCCAGGCGTGCCCAGGAGAAATGGCTGCCCAGCTGGACCTGCTTAGTAGGCTCCCAAAACTGGTCCACAGGGCTCATCCTCCCACATGTCACAGCTGTCTGCCTTCGGGCAGGGAGAACATGGGGGAGGGTGTGCCCACCCTGAGGAAGCACACACCAGGTGTGGGCATACCTATTATGAACACAGACACGCAGGCGTGCCACAGTGAGCATGAGGCATCTCAGCTGTGCACACAGGCTGTTCTAGCCCACAGGGCCAGGGCAGAAGAGACAGCTGCTGGCCCCCCACTCTAAACTGGCCCCAGGGCAAGGGACTTCAACTCTGGAAAAATCTGAGAATCTTCTAGAAAGGGGCTGCTGAGCAACATCTTGTGAGACAAACATGTGCACAGGACCCGGCGCTCAGACGTGGCTCTCTGAGGCAGGATAGTGCTGAGAGCATATATGAGCTTGGAATGAGCCGGCTGCAAGCTGCTGGGTCCTGCAGGTGGCATTTCTAGCCGAGGGTAGGATTCACAGAAGGTGTGTATGTCTCTGTGAGATGGTTGTACGGACTTCCACTTAAAAACAGTGCACCATGCAAGGGCTGTCACTCCCATTCCTAGTCAGACTTCGGTCTTGGTGACCAAAAAGATGTTCTTTGCAATGCCCTGTACCCCAGTAAGCAAAGCGACTAAGTGAGTATATGCATGTACACACATGCAGAGTACCCTCGCTAGGACGTGTTTTGTGGACATAACAAGTCCTTTCCCACCCTTCAGGCCTCAGGCAGCCTCCCGCTTCTCTAGGACCCAGCTCTGCAGGACTGCAGAGGAATGGGGTCCTGCTGCCCCCCACTGCAGCCCCCTCCATTCTTCTCATATAGCGGGAGGCAGGGAGCAGGAAAGCCAAGGACCCCTTTGCAGTGAACCTGTGACCAGAGTTGGTCTGGCTGAGTCCTGGTGGCTGGCCCTTGAGGCACATACTCCCCAGTGCAGAGCGGCAGGGGTAAGTGTGGTAGAGCCAGGATGCCCACCGATGTGGCAGGGAAACCATGAGCGCCTGCACCGGGGATCAGGTGGGAATGGAGCACACACGGAACGATGTGGTCAGGGAGAAGAACTTGGCCTCTAGAGTCAACAGATTCGAGTGCAAAGCTTACAGCTGCTACTTCCTAGCTGTGGGAGCTTGGGCAGGTTACTCTGTGAGCCACAGTCTCCTCATCTGTAAAATGGGTTAATACCAGTACCCACCTTACAGGGCCTTTGTGAGCATTCCGTGAGACAAGATAGCAGAGTGTTTACCACGTGGCATTCAATAAATGGAACCTGCAAATGTTTGTATGTGTCACATCGTCATTAATACCCTCCGCTCTGTGACTGTTCAGATACCTGTGGGAGGCTGTCCAACACAGTAGCCGCATGCGGCTATTGAAATCTGAATTGGAATTAAGTTAATAGTTTACTTCCTCAGTTGCACTAGCCACATTTCAAGTGCTCAATAGCCACATGTGGCTAGTGGCTACAGTATTGGTCAGCGTAGACTGTAGAATGTTTCCATCATCATAGAAAGTTCTACTGGACAGTGCTGTGTATTCAGTACTGTTGTTCAGAACACAGGAGGGCCCTTGAGTTAGACGCCCCGAATTTGAATCCTACCTCTATCACCCACCAGCTGTTACCCTAAGCGTGTCACCTCTCCAACTCAGTTTCCTCATCTGTAAAATGGGAATGATAATAGTACCCACCTCTTGGAGTTGTTCGGAGGCTTAAATGACGCAATGCACCAGAGCACTTAGCACAGTGCCTGGCACATAGTAAGTGCTCAAAAAAACCCAAAACAATGTTAGCTGCTATTATTATTTCTTGCTGGTGGATGTGGACTCACCGTGCTTTGCAGCCGAGAGTGGGAAACTTTGGGGGTCAGATTCACAAGTTGAGGGTTTGAGGTGTGTCTGTTGGGGACAAGGGCTGCGTGTACGGAGCCTCTCTTCCCAGCACCTCCTCACGCCCTGTGAAGCCAAGTCGAGTGTGGCTCCACTGGGGTCAACTTACGTACAGGCTGCCTGTTCTCAGCGAAGCCCTTGCGGAGGAAAATGCAGGCAGGGCCCAGCAGGTTGTGCATGACAGCGCAGTTTTGCGCCAGCATCAGGAGCGGTCCGGGGAGCTCGCCGCTGGCCGCCAGCCCCTCCTCGCTCGTCTGCACCACCGTGTAGCTCGTCTTCTCCTCCTGGCGCATCTTCAGCCAGCACCAAGCAAATACAAAAGAGGCAGGGCATCACCTCTCTGCCCAACAGGGTCCTCCTGGCCCCAGCCTGGCTCCTGGTCCTAGAAGGGGCTCTCCTCAAGAGAAGCCCCTTGAGAGTCAAGCAGCAGGGTTCGGAGAGCTCCCAGGATGCACAGATGCAGGCATCAGATTGGTCCAACAGATGGAGGCTCTGATCCTTGACTGAAAGATGCTCCAGGGAGAGCTGGGTGATACCCACTGTGTAGCACATGTGCGTGCCTACACACACACACGAGACATACATGTGCCCAGAATCACACACTTGTGTGCATGCAGAAGCTCAGAGAGAGAAGCAGGCAAAGGGAGGCTGTTCATTCAGAGACTAACAGAATAATGTCCTTTCCCAACTTCTCAGCGCAATGCCTGGGGCCAAGCTCCCAAACTGACTTCTGACCCTGCCCCCAGGAAGGCAGTGGGGGCAATCAGAGCTGGCAGCACAGAGAGCAGGCTCAGCTAGTCTGCTAGATTGGAGGTTGCAAACACAGGTGCCGTAGCTAACATAAACGAAGCAGGCAGGTGTAAGACGTGGGGCCCAGGGCAAAATGGATGCTGTGTGTCCCCTCTAAAGGGGCAACACGACTTAACTCCAGCCCAGTGTCGTCAGACCTTTTGATTTAAAGCACCAAGTGGTCCAAACAATGCACATCTGTGGGTTGGATTCCACCCAGTTTGTGGCCTCAAGACTAGACCCTCTCTGCCACCAGCAATTCTCCTTCGCCTCCTTCCCGCCTTCCCTGGCTCCCTGCCTGGCCCAGCCTGCTGACCTCTAAGGCTGAGGCAGGGGCCCTCTCTGCTTACCGAATATAGCTATGCTCCCAGGCCCTGGCCAACCCATCCTCCTCCCCGACGGTTCCCATGCAGCTATAAAAAGTCAGCACTGCCCACAGACCGTCCCCTTAGGACAAGAGCAGCATCCAGACACAACATTCTATTCCACCCCAGCCTCGTCAGGATGCCCAGCCCCTCCCCCTGACTCTCCCAGAATCCAGGTCAGGCACTTTGCCTTCAGCCCAGGACTCAGATGCCTCCCCTCAGTGTGGCGATTGGAGCCAAACCTTCCCAAGGAGGGAGACGGCAGCTGAGAGTCTGAGGGCTGTCTTTGTCCAAGAACCCCAGAGCTGCATACCCTACCCTTCCATCCTGCTGCTCCTCTTCCTGTCAGTCTCCTCCAGCTCCAAGAAGCTCACGCCCAGGAGATGCTAAGACCCAGGGGGCAGCCTGACCTCCAAGGCTGAGAACCAAACAACCTGCCCCGTCTCACCTTGTCCTCTCACGCTTCTTCCCCCAAAACCCCCACTGTGGAGCCACACACTAGCCTCCCTTCCACTTCCTAAGTCTCTTCCAGGTCTAGAGAGGGATGAGCAATATTCTGGTTCCTCAAAGGGGAAGCAGCAACTCAGACCTGAGGTGAAGGACCAAGTCCAGTGGGTGCAATAAGGTCATCTCGGGATCTCAGAACTTGAGGGTGTCAGATAGACCAAGGGCTCTGTCTGGTTTGATGACCAAAAGACATTCAGAGCCTCAGCCACACTCGCACAGGCTTCTGGGACCTGGCTAGAGCAGGGGCAGAAGCAGAGAGACCTTCCAACTGGGAAAGTGGCTCAGAGGAAGCACGGCAGTAGACGGTGGCTTACACCCAGGAAGCACTCTCAGAAGCTGTTTATAGAGAATCGGCCTTTTAGTTTCTGGCTGACTCCTGCACATTTGGCTCACAGTGAGCACAACCCAGGAGGGAGGAGGCCGCAGGCTGCACAGAACTCTGAGAGGCACATCAGTATCCTGGCTTTGGAATCCAAGAGTCTTGGGGACAAATACAGGCTCTGCCACTTGCTTGCTATATGACCTTGGGCAGGTCACTTCACTTCTCTGTGCTCTAGTTTCCTTCTCTGTACAGGGGGCTATTCATGTCTACTCACAGGATTCTGTGAGAAATAAATGAGCTATTGCATAGTGCCTACAGCATGGTAAGAGCTGAATAAATGAGTTGCCATGGTGATGACAATGACGATGACAACGAGGATGACGATGATGGTGATGATGATGCAACTTAAGAGACGCTGGGTGCCAGAAGGCATTTACTTTTGCTGGCAGAGGAAGTAGGAGAATATTTGCTAATCAGGAAAGAAATTAGAACGATGGAGAATTTGCTCCCACGAAGAATGAACCAGTGGTGGCTGGGGAATTTCCACTGCCTCTCTTGATCATAATACTGCCTGGCACCAAGTTGCCCCGGGAGGCTGCTGTTCCTCCTCGGCCAGTGATGGCACCTGACAGCCTGGTCCTGCCCTGCTCAGAGCCTGCTGTGGCCGCCTCTCACCATTACCAGTTTCCCAACTACCACTTAGGAAGCCAAATGGGCAGCAGCCCACAGGCTGACAATGTCTCCTGGCACCGAGGGGACATCTCCTGAGTGTGGCATGGCAACAGGAGGGGCCAGCATGCCTCATGACCTAACAGCTTTCTAACAACACAAGCTGGCCAACAGTAGGCAGGTCAAAGCTCCCCCTCACTGAAGATATTCAAGGAGACATTGAATGAGTGAGCAGTTGGTGAGGTGGGAGAGGGGACTGCTGCTGTGAGTGGGAATTTGAACTAGCTGGCCTAGAAGGTCAGATTCAGGAATCTATGAATAATGTTAATGACAGCAGGAAAAGGAGAAGGGCAGCCTCTCACAGAGGCAAAAATAAAATACCAGCTCTGGATTCATACAGACCAGGGTTTAAATCTCGGCTCTGCTTCCAGCCAGCTGTGTGACCTTAGGAAAGCTCTTATCTCTGAGTCCAGCTCCTTTCTCTATAAAAGAGCCAAGAGAACTACTTGGTGGAAAGGAACAAATGAGATAACAGATGTTGGATACATTGTAGGTATTCAGGAAAAAGCAATTATTATAGCTATAAAAACCAAAATGGACTGCAGTAAGTTTTATGGTCTTTTACCTTATCCCATGGACTCAAAATCTCTCCTATTTTCCTTTTTTCCTCCATCCCCCTTCTCAGAAAACCCAGAGTGGAAAAACGATGGTTATGATGACAATAATACTAGCTAACATTTATTGAGAACTATATTCCAGGCACTGTGCATAGCGCTTTACTTAGTGCTCTCAATCACCTTAGGAGGTGGATATTAGTATTTCCACTTGATGGACAAGGGAACTGAGGCACAGAGAGGTCAAGTAACTTATCCAAGGTCATATGGCTGGAAAGAGGAGACCCAAGAGGTCAGACTGTTAAGCAGTCTACTGTGTAGAAGATGCATAAGGTGGGACAAAAAGACAGTCTCGTTCTTAAGTTCACCTTTCAAGCTCTGGACAGAACCCAGGGGAAGGGCTTTCGCCCTGTGGCCCTCTAGACTAATTCAGATTAGTTTCTGCTTCTCTGCAACAGCGTGGAGGCCACTGCCGATGCAAAAGCCTCCCCTAAGGAGATGACAGATGATGGGGTGGGGCGCACAGAAGAAACAGTCAACCCTCGGAAAGATCCCAGGAACAGCGAAGATTAAAAGGAATTTGATGTGAGCAGCTTAGCTAAATGAGGAAGACGACAAGCAGAAAATCCTGAAATGTCCTAAATTGGGAGGCTGTCAAACTGATCGAGGAGGTAGGATGGGGTTAGGGACACAGGGGCCATTAGCTAACCTGAGACCTTGGGTAAGTCACTTAACCTAAGTGGCAATCAAATTCCTCGTCTGGAAAACGCAAGCATTGGAAGAAAACATCCCTATTATTCCTTCTTTCTTTAAAATCGATGAGTTTCTTCTATGGCCTGAGTACAGAGGGGTAGAAATACGGGCAGAGCCCACTTGAAGCAAAACCCTAAAGAGGCAAGCCCAGACTTGCATGAAAAATGCCTTGGAGGTGATTATTTGCTTTCCAAAAGGAATTTCTGCAAAAGAATCTTATCCTGGTGTATAAGCCATAAATCCCCTGTAGGAAGCGACATGCAGACACCTTTGCTCAACATCCTATTTCTCAGTGGAAACAATGCTGGGCCCTGAACCAGTCCAGTCCTAGCTGAGATTCTCTGACCTGACTCAAGAATTATCGAGGGTAGAAGGGCGTACGCTGCTTGGTTCCTTTCAGTAGCAATGGGATCTACTTCAAAACGCACAACTCCGAAGGCTTAGAGACCAGCAGAGAGGGTCAGAGACCCTCAAAGGAGATGAAGGAACCCCCAGCCCCACTGCTGGGAGGGAGCCAGCAGCGGCAGGGTCAAAACCCAGCTCAATCCCCTTATGATCCTGCCAGGTCCAAGGGGGTCTGTCTACTCATATCCTGAACAGCCATGCTTTTCATTTTACAGCCCAGGAGCTACGTGGTTTCTTTCCTAAATATTGTGCAAATTCCAAAACACAGTTCCCCATGCAGCTCCAAGTCCCAACTTCAGCTCAGAGTCTGGGACATAGAAAACCGTGATAGGAGGGAATCCAGAGGTAAGAACAGGGAAGCAGCTTTAGACAGAACCCCTGGGAAAGGTAGCAGGCTTCAGATGCCCCTCCCATCCATGCCTAGCCTCTGGGACAGATGGCAAGATGCCCCAACCCCTACCCCAGGTCTTGGGAACTCCAGAAACATACCTTCCTTGAGAGATTTCTCAGTGGAGACTTGACACAGTTGCCCATCCTAAGCTGAGGCAGCCCCTCTCAGGATCCCCGGGTCCATGAAGGAGGCTCCTGGGGGCTAAGAGACCTTAGTCCCGGTCACCGCCAACCCCAGCCTCCCTCTGCCTGTTCCGCTCTTCCTCCAGGACCGATCTGAGCCCTCTCTCTTGTGCGCGTGCTCTCTTACTCGTCTGCCTGCTCCTGCTCTCTGATTTTTTTTTTTTTAAGTGGATTGTGTGTGTGTTTGTGTGTGTGGGTTTAACTTTCTGGGCACTTTCTTAAGGAGATGAAGGCAGGAGGGGAGAGTGCAGGGCACAGAGAAAAATCACCCAGAGAGCTGATGGCAGAGGGCAGCCGAGCTGGAGAAGGCTGCTGGATCATCTATATCAGATTAGAGCTGAGTCCTCTCTCTGGCTCATCCCCCTTCCCTCAGCCCCCCCTCTCCCACTGCCAAATCTGCAGGGAGATTGTCCGGGGGTGGGTGGGCCAGAATGGCAGCTGCAGCTGGGAATTAGGCCAGCAGACCCAGAAGGGGAAGCAGGCTAGTTTGGGCCCCCAAGCCAGGGTGCCTCCAAGCTCCCAGCCTGGTATGTGCATTCTCACACACACACACACACACACACACACACACACAAGCACACGCACATCCTAATTGCCCCCTGGCAATCGCAGCTGGATTGAGAGCAGGCGGCTCTAGTTGAGGGCCTGGGAGATCTTGTGACATCTCCATCACGCTCCATTTTTCACACTTGCCTCGTCATTGAAATGGGATGAGCCTCCAGGGCGGAAGCACACTGAGCCAACAGCAGTGAACAGCTCCTTCTGCTCCCTTGGCTGTGTGAGGTCTCTCCGACCCAAGCGAAGCCAAGAGACCGCCCTGAGGGGGACAGGATGGAGGCAGTGCTGGCACAGAGGGCCTGAGCGAGGGTATGAACCTTCTCTCCTAATCCTCTGCCTAATCCTGAGCGAGGATCTTTCACCGGCTTCCTTGGGGTGCAGAGCAGAGAGGCCACTCTTTGCAAAGCGGTCTTCAAGGTCCCACAACTGGAACTTTTTAGGTGACTGGCTCTTCCTCATCCTCCTAGGTTCCAGCTTCGATGTGAATTCATCTCAAGCCTCAGTTGTCACATTCAAGACCTACAGCCGGAGCCAGATGACCCAAGAGAGGAAATGTCCCTGCTTCCCTGCACACAGCTTCTCCCAGCAGGGGGCAGCAGAGATAGCCTGGGAAGCTGAACTCCCAGGCCCTGATGCAAGAACCCTTGTATGCGTCGCTGAAAGAACTTTGAGTCCAGAGAGGCTCCTCTCCTAGGGACTTTTTGCCCAGTTTTGGTGGCTGGTCAGAACTCTCGTTAGGGAAGATGGGTGGGGACACTGCCCAGAAGGAGCCACAGCCTCACTCCCAGGGAGCTGAGGAAGGAGGTCCCTGGATAGCTCTTGACGACTGTGCTGCTGCTGACGACAACGGAATAGTTTAATCAGGAAACTTATTCAGCAGCCTTGTTTGGACCAAACCTCCGGAGCGGGATATGGAGAAGGAGGGGCAGCCCCTGGGGACAGAGGGAGGAGCCTGGAGGGGGGGTTGTTGACGCCTAAAGGGCAGGAAAGGGGTGAAGTTGCCGGGGGAGCTGGAATGGGAAGAGTGAGCAGCCAACATAAATGCCTTCTTCAAAGACGTGTTCCTTGGAAACAGAGCATGAAGGCAGCATCTCCATAGTCGGGGTCAGGGTCACGCAGAAGAATGATGGACTCAGATGAATGGGAAGGATCTGGAGGCCTGGGGTTGAGTCCTGGCTCTGCTGGCTTCTGACGTCTCACATTCCAGAGCTTCAGTTTCCTCGGAAAACGAGGCTTCGCCTATCTTGCTCATAAAGCGTATGTGCGAAAGTGCATGGCACCTAAGAGGTACTCCGTAAGTAATTATTAAAATGGAAAGAAGAAATATCATTGTCCAATTTGTCCATATGTGCCAGGCACTGTGCTTGGCTCTGGAAATGTTGCAACGAGCAAGATAAACACGGCCCCTGCTTTCAGGGAGCTTCCATTCCAGCAGGTGGCAGGAGATATTAAAGAGCTAGGAACGCAATTACATTTCAGGTAAATGCTCTGAGGGAGAAACATAAAAACTCTGAGAATATGACACAGAGGGATCTGATCTAGTCTGGGGGGATCAGGAAAGACTTGTAGACCAAATCTAGAAAACCGACCATCTGTAGACTCTTTTGAAAAGCTAGGGCTCACCAGGGACCCCAGAGCAGGGAAGGGTTAGGCTCCAGGTACAAATCCAATTCATATTAACTGAATGGGTGGATGCACAAAAGGGCAGCACAGTGTAAAGCAGAGGTTCTCAATGCTGGCTGCAGATCAGAATCACTGGGGAGCTTCCCCACAGATTCTGATTTAACAGATGTAGGTGAGCTCTGGCCATCGGTGTTGGTTAGTACTCCAGGTAATGCTAACCGGAAGCCAGTGTTGAGAACCACTCATGTAGAGGTGAAGATCTTGGAATACAGAGTCAGACAGACTTGGGTTCAAATCTTTCCCTGCTGCCTAGCAACTGTGTGAATTTGAGACACGTCAATCCTTCTGGGCCTCAGTTTATTTATAAAATGGGTACTCTAATAACACTTCCCTCTAGGGCTCTTGTGAGAAGTTCATGAAATAGCACATGCAAAGGGCTTGGTGCAGTGCCAGGCACCTAGAAGGTGCCCCCCGCCCCTGCCCAGCTCTGGGCTTAAAGGGCTGCGCGTGGCCTCCATGCACTCAGCGCGATACCTATTGTCAGACCTGGTGACTTCTGCCCCCTGCAGGCCAGCTCCGAGCACAGCACCCACTTGTTGACATTGGGATAAGCCTCTGTCCTTGGAAACAAGACATAGGAGACAGCAAAACAAGGCTCCTACGGAAAAGTCACACACTTTGAAGAAATCCCATCCCTCTTTAGCGGGGAGGGTGCTGATGCTAACTTGAGGCTTAAGGGCAGCAAGGGATTCAGGGATTCAAACACAGAGCTTGCTTAAGCTATTTGGGGTTGGGCAGGTGTGGTGGTGGTGGTGGTCCTGAGCGACGAGTAACTGGTGATCTAGAGGGGGCAGGGGGCTTGACTCTTAGCAGAAAATTTTTAAAAGGGCTGAATGGTGGGGGCTTCTCTAAGGAGAAAAGCACACCACACAGCCCCACCTCCCCATCCCTATTCACTGTGGCAGCAGCCCGTGGGCCTCCGGAAGCAGCACTTTGAGTTCTGGAATGGAATAATAGGATCAGAGGGATAAGAAGGGTAAACCCGTTGCTGATTATTCCTGATTAGGAGAGAGGCTGGCCTTCGGCCCTGATCAGCCATTGCCAGCATATGAACTTGGATGGCAGCCCAGTGCTAAGATACTCGGGAACGCTGGATCGTAACCTGAGAGGTGCTTTGTGGATGCTTCTGACAAATAGGAAACACACTTCTGTGACTTCCCACCCAGCAGCATGGTGCGGCACAGGCAGGTTGTTTGGAGAGACGCGGACCAAGTCACAGTCCTGTCATTTATTTACTGGGTGACCTTTGGACAAGCCGCTTCCCCTCTCTTGAGCCTGTTTCGTCATCTCAAAAATGGGGGAAGATAATGCCAACCTTCACAGGTTGCTATGAAGATAAGACGATGAGAAGAGACTTCATCAGTTGTTTAGTGGGCTCTAGACTGAGGTCTCAAGTACCCTTTTGGCTTCCCCAAAACAGCTAGAGGCAAATGGAGACGTCCTGGAGGACTCTCACCAACTGACAACTGACGCCAAGCCCCTCCTACCACCTATGACTAATGTTAACCACAAACAGACCTGCTCTTTCCCCTTCCCCAGGCCCCAGAGGAAAGGCAATAGGGGCTCCCAGCCCTCTCAGGGAGCAGTAGGCAGAGACTCGGCCGGGCAGGAGTGAGTAATATACACAGCTCTCATGCAGTTGAATCCATTAGGACCCAAACCATCACGGTCTCTCTCTCCCATCTCAACTATAGGAACTAAGAAACCTCTGAAGTCCAGAGGCTGGAGATACCAGTCATTCATTCACTCATTAAATAGAGATCTTCCTCGACTTATGATGGTGGAAAATATCATACACTGAAAATGCTTTGGGGCCCTGCCCCGTGGCCAAGTGGTTAAGTTCGTGGCCAAGTGGTTAAGTTCGTGCACTCTGCTTTGGCGGCCCAGGGTTTTACCAGTTCGGATCCTGGGTGCAGACGTGGCACTGCTCATCAGGCCATGCTGAGGCAGCATCCCACATAGCACAACCAGAAGGACCTACAACTAGAATATACAACTATGTACTGGGGGGCTTTGGGAAGGAGAAGAAGGGAGAAAAAAAAAGATGGGCAACAGATGTTGGCTCAGGTGCCAATCTTTAAAAAAAAAGAAAGAAAATGCTTTTAATACAGTTAACCTACCAAACATCACAGTTTAGCCTAGCCCACCTTAAATGTGCTCAGAACGCTTACATTGGCTACAGTTGGGCAAAATTATCTAACACAAAACCTATTTTATAATAAAGTGTTGAATGTCTCATGTAATTTATTGAATACTGTATGAAAGTGAAAAACAGCATGGTTCTCTGGTACAGAATGGTTGTCAGTGTACTGGTTGTTTACGCTGGTGATGGTGGGGCTGAATGGGAGGTGCACTTGCTGCCACTGCCCAGCATCAAAAGAGAGTATTGTACTGCATATCACTAGCCTGGGAAAAGATCAAAATTCAAAGTATGGTTTCTACTGAATGTGTGTTGTTTTTGCACCATTATAAAATCGTAAGTCAAAAACCATCGATGTCTGTACTGCCATCCCGTTATGTGCAAAGCAGTATTGGAATGGGGCTAGCCTACCGAAATCAGAAGAGATGTCTCTATAGCTAGAAAAAGGGAAAGGACGCGTCAGAGCTGTGGGTTTTATTCGCATTTGCCTCTTCTCCAAGGGGTACTTCTTCCTGAACTTAGGGTAAGGAGCAGAAAGACTTTTCTTAAAATAGTTTTCCAAGACCCAATGCCAAGAGTTGCCTTAAGTCATGCCTATTTTGAGTTAACTTCTGAGCAGCTGGGTGGCATGTCCTTAGCTAGCCACAAAGAGGCTATTAGGGAAGGTCCTTTGTCATTCAGCTCCTTCCTTTAATGCCTTCCTCACCTGGCTCAGAGTCAGCTTTCAAATTACCTCCGGCAGGCCCTCATTCAGACGATTACTCTATTAATAATAACAACATTAATGAAGGCTGCCCTTTTTCCACCACCCACAACGAGTCAGGCCATTTGACATCCTTAACCTTATGTTACCCTCATAACAGCTCTGGAAGGTAGTTTTTGTCAATCTCATTTCTGGATGAAGAAACCCAGATAGAGAGAGAAAATAACAGCCCCAAGGTCACAGCAAGAGGAAGTGACAGAGCTGGGACTGGAACCTGCAGCTCTAGCATCTCCCACGCCACCATTCCATGCCTTAGCCTCAAAACCACACCATCTCCCTGCAGGCAGTGATGATGCTCAGTGAGATCACCGGAAGAATCCTAATTCCTGTTCCCCTAATGTAGGAATCTATCTTGACACCTTCAGTGTCAATTTGCACCCTGGCTCCTCCTGACTCCATTACAAATGGAACGAAGAAGATCTGACGCAGCCCTTGGTAATCAACAATAATAACAATAATAATAATAACTAACATTGATAGAGCCCTTGCTCTGGGCCACACACTGGGACAAGCTCAGTGCCCGTCTCCATATCTCATTTAATCTCCCAAAAACCCATCAAGGCACTGTGATTATCCCTGTTTTGCAAATAAAGAAACAGAGGCTTATTGAGGTTAAGTGATTCACTTCAGGTAAAAAAAAAAAAAAAGGAACTTGGAAGACACGAAAAATATACTTCCTCAGGGCTATACTTTGCCCTAAGCAGATCTTACCTGGAAGTTTCTGCCTTCAGAACCCTATTTCCCTTCTCTCGGTCCGACCCTGTCTCTATGGACAGAAATCTCAATGCAGAGAGAAGGGAAGGAAAGATTCATTCCCTTCTGTTGCAGGAGACTGGAGACATTGGCACAGAAGACCCAGGCCGGGTTTTGTTGTTGTTGTTACTGTTGTTCAGGCAGATGCCTTACAGCTGTCAGCAGGAAGCCCAAACTGAATGCGCTGAGCTTTAAAAAAAAAAAAAAAAATTCTGTAGCTCCAGGGGCAAGAGCTTCCAGAAGGAGGTAGTAAATATTTGATGGGACCTTCCAGCTCTTCCTGGCTCAGGTGACCCTGGTGACATTTCAGAACACTGAGCTGGAGAATATTCCTCATTTAATGACTGAGAAACGGAAGGATGAAGACAAGCAGGTAGCTGGAATGCTCTGAGCTCACAAAGGGCCCATGCAGAAAAATTCTACGAGACTGGAAAGAAAGGGCTCTTTTTCCAGGAACGAAGTCAGATCACCAGCAAACTGAATAACCAGAAAGTGTGTGATTCTGGGCAAATGACCTACCATTCCAAACTGCTAGAGTACAAACTCCAAAATAGCCAGAACCCCGGCTATCTTCTTCACTGTTGTCTCCCTAGTGCCCAGCAAATGCCTGGGCAAAGTAGGTTCTCAAAAAATATTTGATAAATGGTGAATAAATGTCACTGATTCAACAACACAGTATTCCTTTTGCAACCCAGACCCACTGCACAGACCACTCCTCCCCTCACACCCTACACTTCCTCACTAATATATAAGCCACTGCAGGGAACTACTCCCTCAACATATCATGGCACTAACTCTAACAGCCCTGGTCCAAATCTCTACTCTGCAGAACTGTTTCCAGCTAACTCAGCTAACGAGGGCTCCCTGCAGGAACAAAGCCACACACCGCTGCCCTATCACACCACCACAGCAGCCCCGTGCAACCCGAATCCATGTGCAGCTGCCTTCATGTCAGACCTCCGCCAGCATCAGCCGCTGCGGAGTACTATTTTGAAAAGAAATGTGCAGATCTGAAGCAAAATACACACAGCCTCCTTGGAATTCTGATCCAGCATGGCAAGCCAGGAGCTTGAAACAGCTTCTTTACGCTACATCCCAGCACAGAAACGCTCAGGCCACCCTCTTCCCCTACACACCACGCAAACACTCTGATCAGACCTATGCATTACACCCCTCCTCGGCTGCCCGAGAACTGTCTCAACGCTGTGCCATTGAGCTTGACTTCATTACAGACTCAGAACTAGAGGAAATCTTGGCTTTGCTCAGGAGTTCACAGGTCGCTTTCTGCTGAATCTCTCTCCACAGCAGCCCACCCCCAAACTGTAGACCTAGATTAAAGGGCAGATTCCCAGCTGCCAGGGATCCTTGAGAGAAGGGTCTAGAAGAAGCAAAAGGAGCCACTGGTGACCCTTTAGTGACCTTTCTGACCCTAGAATGCACACCAATTCAGGCTAGGCTGTTATTCCATGTCCTACAACTTAACAACTGCCCAACTGCTATCCTAATGCATCCCTGGAGTGACAACCTCCTTAACACACCCCAAAGTTCCAGTTCGAGCCCTAGATCTGTACAGCCCCTCCATGCCTACCCAGACACTTCTCTTTTCTCATATTTTTGAGTCTCCCTCTAGCTCTCCTAACTTTTCCCAGCTTTTGGGGGCCACCACAGGCAATGGCTAGGGCCCTTCATCCCCAAGCAAGGCTGTGTGCCCCAAAGTCCCCCCGACCCTTGACCCCCAGACTCCAAACTCCTTGCTGTCTTGGGTCGCTCACTGGCGGTCTTGGTCAGGGGCCAGAGGAGTGGGTTTGGCGCCACCTGCTCGGAGCGCCCCTCCTTGACCCCCACAAATCTGCGGGCGGTTTGTGGCGGTCGCTCCCCTCCCGAGCTGGCAGGTGGAGGGAGGCTGTGTGGTGGCAACCGGCCCAGAAGAGGCCCGGGGCGTGGACAGCGCACAGGGTGCTGAATCAGGCACGGGGGAGGAGAAGCGCCGGCAAGGGCGCCGGGCTGCGGGAGGACTAGGGGAGCGTGACCCGGGGGGCCGCGGGCAGCAGGAGGAGGGCTGTGGGCGCGCGGCCGCGGCAGGGTCCCGAGCGCCTTTCCCGGGAGCGCGGGAGGGAGGCGCGGCCCTTACCTGGCCGAAGGCGGAGCTGAGCATAGGGCGCAGCTGGTGGAGGAACGGGTCTGCCTCAGACGCGGCGGCTGGAGCGGAGTCCCCGCGACCCGGGGCTCGCAGCGAGCCCCGGAGGCCGAGCGCCGGGGACAGCCCCCGTTCCTCCCCATCCCGCCCGCGGGCCGGCGGCAGCGGCGACGGCGGCGAAGGTCGGGACGCCGCGGCCGGCAGCGCCTCCCGGGGCCTGCAGTGCGCCTGGGGGAGCCCGCGCCGGCTCCCTCGCGCGCCCTCCTCTCGCGGCGCGGGCCGGCACAGGGGCCTCCGCGAACTGGGGTCCCCGGACGGCGGCGGCGTGCCCGGGCAGGTGCCGGGCAGCCGGCGGCTGGGCAGCACTGGCTCCCGGGCAGGGCCGTGGCGGGGAACCCGGCTGCCCCCGCTCGCTGCCGCCGCCTTCAGCAGCGACGTCTTGGACTCGCTTTTGGCGATGTGCGAGCTCATCGCGGCGGGGCCCGCGCTCGCATGGCCCGGCGGGGGCGGCGCGGTGCGGCGCGGCGCGGGGCCCCCGGCGGGCAGAGAGCGGGGCGCCCGGCGGGAGCCAAGCCCGAGGACGCGCTGGAGGCGGGCGCCGTCCCCCGGCCGCTTAAATGCGGCCCCGTCGCCGCCGCCCATGTGACAGCGCAGCCTCTACGCCCGGAGCCCGGAGCTCCCCGGCGGCTGGCAGTGCGGATCTGGGGGGGCCGCCGGCTGTCCCCGGAGAGCCCACCCCCGGCTCCCCGGCGGCCCAGGTACCGCCGCGCCCCGCCCCTTGCCCCGCCCCGCGCTCGAGGAGCCCCGCTTCCGGGCGGCCCCTGGCGGCGGAGGGGGCGCTGCGGCGCAATGCCGGGAGCGCAAGGGAAGGGGCTCGGCGAAGGGCCCAAAGATGCCCAGACCCTGACAGCACCGGCAGTGCCCCTTAACACGCCTGGAGGCTCCCACAGTGCCCTGGAACCGCCGGAACCACCAGAAATGCAGGCGGGGTGCACTCCCCAGGGGGTACAACTTTGGAAATGAGGACGAGAGAGGTGCAGTAAACTAAAAGATGAAGGCTCTATGACACCACTACGTACAGACGCCGAACCAGAATGGCATGGAAGGACATCGCGGGAAGGAAAGGCTTCACTCTGCGGAGCTCTTCATCGGCTCCCAGAACCATGGAATGGGACCTGGATGACCCTGGTAAACCAGCCACAGAATTTTCAGTTCTCACAACAGAAGCCACGTGGCATCTGTATAACCTGGACTTTGCAGGGCCTGGTGATGATCAAGTCTCAGGTAGGACCCATTTGCTGCCCCTCTAGCTCTTGTCCCCCCTCTCACCTTTATGCCCTTCTAGATGTTAGAGAAATTCCTGTTCTTGGTAGGCAGCTAGGGAGTCGCATAGGCCTGGTTTGAATCTCAAATCCCAGCTCTGCCACTTACCATCTGGGTAACTTGGGCAAGTGTCATCAACCTTTCTGAATCTTGTTTTCTTTTTCTGTAAAATGCAGATAATAATCCCAAGTAACTTCTTGGTCCCATCCAACGACACCATGCACGTAAAAGGCCTCACTGTGTGCTTGGAACAGGGCACTTAAACTAGTTCTCTTCCCTCTGCACCTTATAAGGCCCCATCTACCACTCTTGCTTAGTAATGGGATGGTTAAGACTTGTAGCAGGGTTGGGTGTAAACTTCCCAGGCTCTCCTTGTTCTGGTCTCTGGCCCTGATGCCATCCATGCATGAGAACAGGGAAAGTCTGGTCACCACTTAGCCTCAACAGAAGGATAGATGGACAGATTGCCAATATGCTACACCTCACTCATGCCAAGGGTCCGCCCTTCTCTACACTGCTTTTTTTACATACCCATATGCAAGGTATTAAGAAAAACAGGCTAGGCAGGGAAAGCAACTGCCCAGAGGCCAAAGGGAACGAGTGAAGTATGGCAAATTGTGCCCTGGCTCCTATCTACTATAAGGGACTGAATTGCCATATCAAAGCCACTCAGGTGCCTCAAGCACAAATCCCAGGGTAGGTGGGGGTGCAGCAGCCCTGGAGCCTCATGCCATGTCCACTGGGACATGAAGGGGTCCACCCTCTCAGAGTTTGGGGTCATTCAATCCTACCTTTCCAGCCCTCAGAATAATCAGTGTTCAGCAAGATTAACCACAATGTACATTCTGCATAAATCACAGAAGATACAGTACCTTGTCAGAATCCCTTAGGAGCCGATGAGAGACAATGGGCTGAAGGGTATTCTAAATCCCTGGGCCACTCTTGCTTATCTTTCTGAAATTCCCTAAATATTCTTGGGCAAGACCTCCATCAGTTTCTGAAAAAGTGAAGAACCTGGTTACATCACCTATGATATTAGAGTAAAGAAAAGAAATCAAGATTATGTTCATGGAGCCAATGGATGAAAGACTTGTGCTCAGATCCTGGATAATCCTGGATATACGCCAGATGCCATTTCATTTGTAAAATTTGTGAATTTGGTCATTCACTTAACAGACCTTTCTAGAACCAAGTACTGTGTTAGGCACCTGGGAAACAAAGATTCATCCATTTATCCAACAAATACTTGAGTGCCTGTTATTTATCAGGCACTGTTCTAGGAACCAGGGACATTGTGGAGAACAAAACAAAGTCTCTTTCCTCAGCCGCAAATAAACAACTATATAAATGCATGGAAAATCAACGGTGACAAATTTGTGGTATTTAGTGCCAGGAGGAGAAATAAAGCAGGTGAGAGAGAGGAGGGTGCCCTTTGAGACGGTGATTAGGGAAGGCCTCTCTGAGGAGGGGACTTTTGAGCAGAGACCCCCAATGATGTAAGGGAGAAAGCCATGGAAATATGTGGGGGAAGAGCTTTCCTGGCAGAGGGGCGACAGTTCAGAAGTCCTGAGGAGGGAACAGCTTGGCATATTCAAACAGAAGCAAAGACACAAGTAGGACTGGAGTGTGCAGGGGGAGAGTGATCCAGATGAAACTGGAGAGGAAGGCAGGGGCCAGAGTCAAGGGTGCTGGGTTTTTTCTAAATGTGAAGAGAAACCACTAGCAGGTTTGTGGTAGAGGAGTGGCACATGGCTGTTTACATCGTTAAAGGATCATTGGCTGCTTGGCAGCAAGTTCACTGTTGGATGGCAGTGTGGCAACATGGAGCCAGTCAGGTGCTGTCGCATGGAACAGGTGAGAGAGGATAGTGGCTTGGACTAGTGTTAGTGGGGCAGGTGGTAAAAAGTAGTCAGATTCGGGAGATGGTTAAAGAATTACGGTAAGATTCAGTCCCTGCTCTCAAAGAATTTAAAAAAAAAAAAAGGAAGATAAAACCCACTATAATATAATGGGAAACATGCAATAACGGAATGACAAGGAAGGTTATATGGGAGCACCAAAGCAGAACCTTTAGGGGAGTGGAGAAGGTGCCAGAGAAGGTGACATTTGGGCTGCATGTTGAAGAAGTAAGATTCCACCAGATGCATAAGAAAGATAAAAGGAAGGTCACTCCAGGCAGCAGAGACAGCTTAGCTGAAGGCTTGGGAGTGTGAACCAGCACAGCGTGTTTGGAGGGGTGGGGTGGGCAGGGACAAGGGCTGGAAGGCCAGTCTGAACTAGACTGAAGGATCTTGAATGTGATATTCAGGAGTCTGTCCTTTATTCTATAGATGATATAGAGAGTCCTTGAAGGTTTTATGAGTGTATACAGGACATTAGCAGAACTGTGTTTTTGGAGATAAGGCTGATGCATTGTGGAGTAGATTAGAAGGACACTAAAGGCAAGACTAATTGGGAAATTAGGTTCATTCATTTAACAAAAATGCTTGAGTGCCTATCATGTGCTAGGCATTGGGAATAGAGCAGGAAGTAAGTGAACATCATGCATTTCTTTATGGATTTCAAGTTTGGTGGGGAGGAAATAAGGACTAAAGGCAGAGGCTGGGTCAGATTCAGGAAATAGTTCAGAAACACCATCGTTATGACATGCAAAGTTCTGGATGTGCAAAATGAGAATAGCTTGCCTCACTGATTGTGAGATATAATGGGAATATGGTTACTGCAAAGTATCCTGCCACATAGAAATAATTTTTAAATAATCCTTTTGGATTATTTATACCTTCATAGCTTTCAAAGCATTTTCACATAAAGCTTCTCACTCGCCTTTAAGTGTTGTACAAATCGTGATTATTAAATAATTACATGTTGTATAACCCGTGGTGAAAGTTATGCAAAAGAAGAATGCTGGCAAGACACCCTAGCACACAAGGGCAGTTAAGGAGAGAAGATGGGTCTGGGACCATGATGTCAGTCCAGAGAGAACAGTGTATTTCGCTGTCTTGATCTCTCATTTCTAAGAGAATCCATTCAGAAGGAGCAAGGCAAGGTTAAGGGCAAAGTTCTTAAAATGTACCCAGATCTCTCATTTAACATACCTCAGTTTGATAAGGTCATGTCCCTGTAGCAAACTCCTCTAAAAACTGCTCTTTCCTGCCCGGGACTGTATGTCATGTTTAGAGTCTTGAAAAAGGTTGTAGAGCGTGTGCACAGCGGTGCTTGAATTCATTCTCCACGTCTTTTCTCGTCTGGCTCATTCCTTTCTGGGGTTGTCAGAATCAAATTCCGCACTTAATCTCTCCCTTGTTTTCAGATAACAAAATCTCTCTGTGAGGCTTCAGAAAGCTGGGATTACAAAATGTTCTTATGGCTTTAAGTCCCCTGTGGTGATTGGGGAACTCATGAAAGGACTGGATGAGAAGTTTTTTGTAGGGGGGAGAGGGCAGTCAGTGGACTGAATAGGGGATTCCTTTCCAGAAATCTGCCTTTGGACCCAAATGTTCATCACTTAAGAGGATTCCAAGATTTTTAAAATAAAATGAAAAGGGATGTGGGTTACAAGAATATATTCACGCACATGAACTGTCCACTTAAGACTGTACGTTTCACTCTGTATAAATTATAACTCAATAAAAAGAAAAATCAAACAGGACAGAGCAAAAATGATTAATGCTGACAAGAAGAAACAACTACTAGGCTGTCTTAGGGACATAATTACGATTTTAAAATAGTGGCGACTGAACTCAGTTGGTAAGAGGCTCTGACAGTGAGGTGGTCATGAGCTGATTCCTGTGTAGGCCATTAACGATCCATGGTTTTGTGGGTACAGTTTGTACCCCTCATCCTAGCTAGCAACTTATGTCTCTATTTGTGTCCTGGTTTCAAGGGCAAAGGAGAGAAAAAGCATAGATGAGGGAAATTCTATCCCCTACAGATGACTGATTGGTCAGAAGTTACCATCTTCTTTTAAGAACAGCATATCTGATCTCCAAATATTAGAACATCCCATCATCATCCTTCTCATTCAGAATGTTCTTCCCTTTCTCTCCCCAATCCAGAGCAGTTCTCAGCCTCTCTGAGATCTGGACTGGATGCAGGAAGTGATGACCACCCCCTCCCCGCCATGCATTACTCCTTTAATACTGATGCCCCACACCCTGCCCTCCAGCAGTGGAAATACAGTATACAACACACCGGAAGTCACCATGACATCCATGCAGTTTCCATTAGCTGAAATGCAACCCATGTTCAGATGACCTAATGACACTCTAACCACGGTGGCCTCCTTCAGTATCAGTCTTCCCCACTAGACTGTGTGTTCCATGAAAGCAGAGACAGGGTCTGTTTTATTCACTACTGGATATCCAGCACCTAGCACAGTGACTGACACGTAATAGCATAGTAGGTGCTCACCTAATGTTTAGTGAATGAATAACAACTTAAAAGAAAGCTAATGTTATTTATGGAAATTAGTCCCCTATGCTTGGACTCAGTGCGGGGAAATGGAATTGAAAGACGATTCTATCTGGTTTGTTTTGCTTGTCTCCTTCAGACAGATCATTTCTGCTGTATGTATATACAACCTGGATCCTGAGTGACCAGCCAGCATAAAGGGACATGTGACCTTTAAGAACCGGGCATGTTTTTGCCACAGGCAGGAGGGTTCTATGTTTTAATTGCCTGGAGGTTCCATCCAAAATCAGAGTCAGCCAACAGTGCAGTCTGTGAGCAGGGCGGTTACATCTGTGGCACTTGGAGTTGTGCCTGGTCCTACACCAAGCAGACCTCCTGGTACTGCACAGTTGGAAACAAAGTGGGTTTGGCAAAGGAAGCACACGGTGCTGCATGGAAAGGTAGAGCTACTCATGAAACTACCTAAAATAAGACCCTCTCAACGGACTAAAGTATTAGCACAGGGATGAGAGGCACTTGGGAGCTCAAAGATACAACTATATTTCAGTATTTTAACAATTGAAAGGCAATCCCAGAGCATGTCAGCTGATTTCCGGTCCTAAGCATTAGTGGAACTATACCCACCATGGGATGTCCAAGAAGCCTCTGCTTCCTAGGAAGCTGCCACTTCCGGGTTTTTAGATGAGATGTATAGGCAGTGTCTTTGCCCAGACATCTAGACATTGTGGTTCTGGCTGACAGGGCCCTGCCTGGAGGCTCCTCACCTTACACAGGTCTCAGATAATTTTCCTTTAGCAAGGATGACATCACTGACCTGAAGGTGGATTTCAGGCAACTGCCCTCCCTGTGTGGGGAACAATCCTTCCTGCAGGTATGCAACTCACTGTAAGAGAGAGAAATTCAGAGGCCTCAGCAAGCAGATCTCTCCTCTCCCAGCTCTGACACAGCCAGCCCTGTCCCTCGGCTATATGTAACCCAGCAACAAGGATGTTTATGGGGACCAGGCTGGATGAGGAAGTCGAAGGTCTGGAGCTAAAATCTCCAAAGACACTCAACCTTCAATGGAGGAGGGCTTTTAGAAAAGATCCGGCAAATTCTCTGCCCTTTCAACTTCACTTTCTGTTCTCTTTTTATCTGCTTTCAGCATTTCCAATTAATCTTGGAATGAGAGCCCAAGGCAAAAAGCCAGTGGTGCCTGAGGAATGCTAAAGAGCAAGCTGATCCAGGGAAACAAATGCCAGCAAGGGACCCCACAGCAAAGAGACAGACACTGTGAGCAACTCTCCTGTTACCATGAGGCTTGCGAGGCGTGTGCGCGGGTCTCCGCACTGGCACCATCTGCCAATTCCTCAGGAGGACAGAACAAACCAGCGAGGCATGAAGATTAGATTATGTAACGCTCGAGGATTGCTGTTTGCAAAGAGGAAACAAATGGAACGAATTGATTTGCTTGTCAGAGTCATGTCACTAAAGGAGACCCGTTCCCTCCTCTTCCAAGAGGACCTCGTTAAAGAGGGGAATGATTTCACAGACTCAGAAAATGTGAGACCACAATCGACTCCATTCATAAGAGCAAGTCCAATTTCCAGAGATGCACTGATAAATCCTAGTCTGGTCCCCTTGCCTGAAAAATGACTGTTCAGCTCCTACCTAAAAGGTACCAACATGGCAAGAAACATTAACTGCCAGTTGTCAGCCACAGGATTCAGAACCTGGGTCTTTGCCTGAACTGAACTCTCTTGCTTCTCGGGAAGCAGCATCTAATTTTGAGACCTGTGGGGTCATGTTTACTATTCAGAGCTCTAAACAAGTGTTTTGATAGAGTGAGGATGTATTCTTAAAAATACACGCCTCAGGAAGGAGAGCTCATTGCATTTCTGAGATTCTTTTGCCATTGCTGAGCTTCTCTCAAAATGCCCAGCACAATACTTTTTATAATATGTTCAGTTGGTCTGAAGAATGAACAAACGATAACCGCGAACCTACTGCCATAGAGCCATTCCTAAAGGTTTCACTAAGATACTAAGATTTATATGTCTTTATTCAACATGGAAATGAAGCCTACTGTACCAGATATTTTCCATTTGCCCCTCCTGATCCGCTTTTCCATCCATCCTGCTCTTTGCCCTGGGGTGCTGACCCATATGGACTACATCATCGACTCACTCCTTTGCCCTCTAGTTTCCATCTTGGTACAGCCAATGGGAAGCAGCAGCCGAAGATTGGAGGGCAGAGGGAGAGTGAGGCTGAAGTACTTATTCCCCCAGTTCCCTCCCTGCCCCACAACGCCTGAGGTTGGTTTTGTCTTTTGATAAAAGGTCACTGCTCCTTCTCAAGGCAGAACTCTCTTTCTGGGTTCTGTAACTTCTCCCTCCCTTCACTTTCAGATCTAGGAATGGTAAAGATCCCAGCTATTACTAGCCCCCTGGGTACCACACTATCCCTCTGGTTTCCCTACACCCTACCCAAACCTTCGTAAATAGTCCCTTTATTAAACGCTCCTCTAATTATCTAATTTGAGTGTGCCATCTGTTTTTTATACAGACCCTGACGGATACACCTACCACGTGTCAGTCTGTTCCAGGCCATGCACCACAGTTTAAAAAAAAAGGGTAGCAAAAGTAATATTACAATACACTACTACTTTATAGTTATTCTCAATGTTCACCTTTTCACAAGGCTATAATAACAACTTAAAGATAAAACCTAATTCCTCTTTACAACATAATTGTGCAGTAGAGTTTGTATGAGCTAAATATAATTCAGAGAACAAGCTTTTTCATGCCATCAAAATTCATGCTAACAGCTACAAAGAAAGAACTGCAGAACTGATGCCCCTGACTTGAGATTTAGCAGAAAACAAATTCCAGTATTTAAATCAATCACACAAATATTCAAAAGCCTACCATGTGGCCAGTGAGGAACAACACAGACATGGACTCTGACTTTGTGAAACTTGGTCTTATTTTATGCAATATATGTGCTCCTAACAAGCTGAATACAAGCTGTATTTCCATAAATCAAATAATATGTGGTATGATCATGGGGAGCTTGCTATTTGAATAATAATTTTGTAAAATAATCACCCTGCGATCTCTTGAAACAATCCAGATTTTTCATCTATCCAGAGTACTTCAAATGAAATTTATCTTTAGTCTGTGGGGAGGATTGGTCTCCTTCGGTGCTCCTGGAACAGCAGAAATTGTGGAATGGAATTGAGAGGAAAGGCAAGGGAACTGCCATCTATAGATCACAAATAGAATGCTGAGCAGTTTGCATCTGTTAGCACATTTAATCCTGGAGGTAGATACATATTCCATCCTTCCCTTATTTTCGACTTCTGAAAAGTTAAAAAGAAAAAAAAATTAGTATGGCAGGTGTGGAATTCAAAATCCGCATTTTTGAATGAGAAAGCAAGACCAAAATACTATTCAGTGCAGGACTATAAAGATCACATTATTCCCCAGCTTCAGGGCCTTCCCACTGCTCTTAGGACAGAGTCCAGAATTCTTTGCACAGCCACCATTCCCGCCTCAGCTCTCTCGACCATCCAGGCTTCTTCCCTTTTGAAGGCCTTTGCACTCCGTTCCCAGATCTGCCTGCAGGTCTTCCCCTCCCCTTCTCTCCAGACTAACTCAGGTTCATCCCTGCGGTTCCTGCTCCGTTTACACTTCCCAGGGAATGTCAGCTGGGCCGTGTCCCTGAATCCCTCCCACCAAACAACAACGAAGGGCTGAACACGCCTGCTGCCTGTCTGAACAAATGGGGAAGGGTTACCCAGGACGGCTGCCCCGCCTGATGGTTTCCACCATTTCTCTGCTTGAGTGTCCTTTGGTCCCAGGGGCCCAGGAAAGCCTCTTAAAAATGGAAAGGCCAGGGGCTAGCCCCGTGGCTGAGTGGTTGGGTTCACACGCTCTGCTTCTGCGGCCGAGGGTTTCACCGGTTCAGATCCTGGGTTGCGGGCATGGCACCTCTCATCGGGCCATGCTGGGGTAGCATCCCTCATGCCACAACTAGAAGGACCCACAACTAAAAATACAAAAGTATGTATGGCGGGAGCAGGGTGGGGGGGGGGGCGGTTTGGGAGAAAAAGGAAAAATAAAAAAATCTTTAAAAAAAGATGGAAAGGCCAAAAGAACCTCATTTGAAGTTCCAGAAGGTCTTCGCTTTCTCTCTCCTCCTCAAGCCTAAACCCAGGCGCTCCAGGACCTGGAGCTCACGACAGTCCCAAGCGTCCCAACAGGAGCATAGGAAACCTCGAGCCTCACACTTTGCAAAGCGTGCGGCCGTAGCCACAGAACTAGTGGAGGCTGCGCATGCGCGAAGGATTGCTCGTCACGCGATCTCTCCCCCCTAGCCCGGATGTTGCGGCTGTGGTTGAACGTGGCCCACCTGAGGCCAGGAGGCGGCCAAGGGTTGGGAGAGGCGTTCTAGGGATCCAGGGAAGTTAGTGGAGGTTCGGGATGCATTGAGCGTCCCCTGGGGTAGGCATTGGACTGAATTAACTCCCTGAGTACTCTCAACGTCCTTGTGTAGTAGCGATTGGTGTGTCTATTTTACAGATGGAGAAAGTGAGGCTTCTGTGGGTTTGGGGGCTGGTCCAAAGGCCCAGGTAGTGACAGTCCTGGCAGAGAAACCCAGGTTTCTCTGGCTCCCAAATGCCCAGGCTCTCTTAGGCCCTTGCTCATCCTTCAGAAGTAAAGTTTGTTTTCCCAAAGAGTGGTCACTACTGGGAGAGAGTTCCCTCTCTCCTTCCCCAGTAATCTGAGCCGCTTGTGTCCCTGGGTTCATATCCTGGCTGTGTGACTTTGGGCAAGTCATGTCACTGCTGAGCCTCCGTTTCACTTTTTTTTTATTTGAGGAAGATTAGTCCTAAGCTAACATCTGCCCCCAATCCTCCTCTTTTTGCTGAGGAAGACTGGCCCTGAGCTAACATCCGTGCCCATCTTCTTCTACTTTATGTGTGGGACGCCAACCACAGCATGGCATGCCAAGCGGTGCCATGTCTGCACCCGGGATCCAAACCAGCAAACCCCCAGGCTGCCAAAGTGCAATAGCCACTGCTGCCATGGGGCTGGCCGAGCCTCCGTTTCATCATCCATAAAATGACAATATTGCCTGCCTTCCATTGCTGAAGAAAATTGTCTTCTAACAAAGATGTAGTGAAGCCCACCAGATGCTGGGTAGGCCTGTGGTGTGCCAGAACAGAAGAGCTCATGGCATTAGATGAGATGGTGTGTAAACATGCTGATAAATTTCAAAGCCCATTAATAATACATGTAGTATGTTAGGTGATGGCAGTGCCATGGAGAAAAATGAAGCAGAGGAAGGGAATAAAGAGCATTGCATGGGTGCAACTTTAAGTGGAAGAGTCAGGGAAGGCCTCAGTGAGAAGTTGGCATTTGAGCAAAGACCTGAGCAGATGAGAGAGAGAGACCTGCCAGGGATTGTTCTAGAAACTTGGACAAGTTTGGACCCATTTTCCATTAAGAACAGATGAGATCTAAAAATGGGCCTGGCATCCCCACTGGAGCCCGCAGTTCTCCTCCGGGCTTCCCTTGTTGGAAGGTGGGCAGCTCTGCTGTGGGTTTCTCACAGCTGGCTCCTGGGGAAGTGGAAACAGCTGTTACAGGTACGAGGCTTCACAGCCAGCAACCTCCTCCCTTGCGTCTCCAGAGAAGTGGATGTTTCCATCAGTTAACTGGAGAAGGGTCTGCCATGCCCTTGGAAAATTCTTTTTGCTCCATTGAGAACAAAAAGAAGCAGGAAGACAGAACTAGGATAGGTGCTGACATTTTGCTGGAATGTCCCATCTCAGGCAGGTTCCCAAACACATGTAGAGGCTCGTTCGCACGAATGCATCTGCTCGGAGCCCCTAAACATAGATACAAGAGTGTTGGCACATCTCTGCTCGCAGGCTTAAACACTCTGCACAGAGAAGTCTAATCGGGGAGGAAAATATCAAGCCAGGCCTGGGCCAGCTCTCCTTCTAGCAAATGTACTGAAAAAAATTTCTCAGGAGCCAGAATGAAGGGAGAGAGCCCCAGGACTGTCCAAACTGGGAGGCCTCTGAGTCCAACAGACTGAGGCCCAGAGAGGTGAGGTTAGCTGTCCAAGGTCACACAGCAAGTCTGAAAATCCCAGTGAATTCATGCAGTCAACAAATATTTTTTGAGTGCTATCTATGTGCCAGGCACTGCTTTAGCCACTAGAGATACAGCAATGATCAAAACAGACAAAAATTGCTGTCCTCCCAGAGCTGACGTTCTCGTAGAGAGAGACAGACAATAAGATGATAAGTGAGTAATACATGTAGTATGTTAGATAATGGCAAGTGCCACGGGGAAAAGCTAAGCAGATAAAGGGAAGAAGGAACGTATTGAATGGGTGTACCTTTAAGTAGAATGGTTAGTGAAGGCCTCACTGAGAAGGTGGCGTTTAAGCAAAGACCTAAAGTACGTGAGGGAGGAAGACGTGCCAGTATCCGGGGGAAGAGTGTCCCAGGAGGAGGAAACAGAGCAGAGGCCCCAAGGCAGGAATGTACCTCGTGTCGTTCCCAGGAGAAGCAAAGAGGCCACTGGAGTGAAGAGTGCAGGTGGGAGGGAGCCAGAAGGAGCAGGAGCCAGATGGAGTCTGAACTTTGTAGGCCACTGTAAGGACTTTGGCTTTACTCCAGATGAGATGGAAAACCATTGGAGAGTTTGGGGCAGAGAAATGACACGATCTGACCCGATAAAAAAAGTCTGAAGCTACTGCTAGTCATTCATTCGTTCACTCATTCACTCATTCAAGCCTCTTAGGTGCCAGGCACTCTGCTGATGACAAGCTAGACACCCCCAGAGTGATCCACGGGGCACTTAAGCATGTATTTTGTGCTAATTGGAGAGTCCAGAGGAAGGAGGAAGAAGGCTCAGCGTGGCCTTCCTCCACCACTTGCCTTCCCCTCCTCGCCCTGCAGCCCAGGGAGAAGGGCCCTAGGTAGCTGCTGGTCTCCGTGCTCGTGCTTGGGAGGCTGCTAGAACCTGCAGGTTATAAATAGCATCTCCTACGGCTGGAAATCGAGCTGCTCCGTCTGAATGAGTCAGAAGCGCAGAGCCACAGCCCCCCAGACTGCAGCAGCACTCCCCACCCCCCCCCCACTCTACCCCGGGCTCCCATGCTGACCTCTTAATCAAGGCCAAGCCTCTGCTTCTCACCATGACCCTCTCTGGCCCTGCCACTTCCCCCTTATCCCAGGCTCTACCTCCTGGCGCGCCAGAAATCCCACTCATTCATTAGTTCTGAGAGACAGGATTGCATACTATTTAAAAGCCCAAGATGAGCACTTGGGCATCCCTGGATTTCAGGCCCAGCTCTGCTACTACCTGGCTATGTGACCTTGGGCAAGTCACCTTCACTTTCACTGCTGGGAGCCCCATTTCCTCATTCATAATAATAATAGTATTACAATAATACTATTGTGATATTATGATGATTATAACAACAATAGTACCTACTTCGTGCGTATAGTAGCTGTTCAATTAATGGAGTGACAGTCCCTGTGCCCAATTAGATTATAACCCGAAGAAGTTATAGTAAATAAGAAAATGACAGCTTTCATCTATTCTCCTGAACATCCATCATGTATTGGATGTATGGTTCCTGACATATAATGCAGTATCTCTGCTCTTCATAACCAAGCAAATTTCACCATCTCCATCTTAGACAGGAAGAAACTGAGGCTTGCAGGGAGCTGGACTTTTCCAAGCCATACAGTACCTGGTAGGCGGAATCAGATATGAGCAGAAAGGCATAAACCCTTCCCTCAGGCCCGGGGGGCATGTGCAGCCACTTGCTCCAGCCCATCCACACCTGACGTGCCGCTGCCTTGGAGGGGAGTGGGGACAAGGGAAAGAAGGGTGGCAGGTGGCTGAGGATGCAGAATGTCTCTGCTTCCTGTGGCTTCCACCTCCTGAGATGAGAAGCCTTCTGCCACCTCCCCAAAGCCTAGACTGGACCAGCTCTCCTTTGGGTGTTGTTGAGTAAAACTCCCTCTACCTAATGGCTTCCCAAAAGATCTGTCCATTTATTGTTTTTTGTATGTTACACACATTGTTTAAGGATGAAGGTGATGGTGACAATTTGGCTTCATTGGCCACCTCCCCCCACTACCTAGATCCTTCGGGGTTGTGTCTGATCATCCCCTGAAACCCCTAGGTTCCAGAGAGATCCCCTTAACTCCCCTCCTCCACCGTGCTGCCAGCCTTATAAAATAGTAGAAAGGGTATACATTTGGGGGTCAGGCAGATCTGGGCTCCCTCTTGGCTCTGTCTTCCTAGCTGTGTAACCTTGGGCAAGTCACTTCACCTCTCCGAGCCTCACTCGCTTATCCATCCGTTTAGCAAATGCATATTTAGCAATGTCTACCATGTGCCAGGCTCTGCTGTAGACCTTGATGCTGTTGCAGTGGATGAGAGAGACAGAACCTCTGCCTGCGTGGGGCTCTCATTTTGGTGGAGGGAGAAGAGAGACACAATAAGCAAGCAAATAATGACAGAAGTGAAATGTTAATGAAGAAAATGAAAAAGGTAATGCGATCATAACTGGAGTGGGGGTCGGGGTGAGCTGTCTTTTAAATGAGGTGGTCAGGGAGAAGGCGATGTTTATTCTGAGACCTGAATGATGAGAAGATACCAGTTGTGAGACCCGGAGGTGGAGGGAAGAGCAGGTACACAGGACTTGAGAAGGGAGTCAGTTTGGTGTGTGGAGCTGGTGTGGTGGGAGTGGAGTGAGCCAAGGGGAGAGATTCAAGAGGTAGGCAGGGGCTAGATCACAGAGCACCCAATGACAAGAATCCCCAGCCTCACACGCTTGGGCGCATTTGGTGAGATGATGCATGAATCTAGCACAGGACCTGACATGCAGTGGGCGCTCAATACGCAGTAACTATTATGATTATGAGCCTTCCTCTCCTCCTGCTCCCCGGGACCCTCATGTCCCTCCTCTGCCTCTTCACTGCCTCTGCCCCACTGTCTCTGCCTGGTCCAGGGAGAAGGACAAGGACATCACCAAGTATCGCAGCAGCAAGGAGGAAGCATTCCCCATCCTCTCCCCTCCTTTCTCCTCCAAACCCTCCCACCGCAGCCCAGTGATTTTCCTGCCTCTCACAAGGCGATTTTATTAAACATCTCGAAAAAATATTCTCTCACTCCCTCTCTCTTTATTTATAAAAATCAACTTAACACCCTGCTCCTTTGTTCTATTTGGAAACTGGAACAGCCTGGTTTATATTTAGCCGAAATCCTGCTCCTTTCCCCACAGATTCCAGCACAGCCCAATGAGCTAGAGGGGCTAAGAAGGAAGAGGGGGAGAGGGGACACGGGGAGAAAGGGGGCTGTGAAGGATGGAAGGTGCTGTCCCCCAGAGCCCAGGTCTCGCTAAGTCAGAAGGACCCAGAAGGGTAGGAGCTGAAGAGTCCTTCTCAAGACTTAGGGTGTACCAAGTCCAAGCTTTGTCCATCATTCTGTCACTCTTTAGTCCCATCCAGATGTCCCCAGAAGAAGAGAGACAGGGGACAGAGAATATGGAGAAGAAAGACCCCAACCCTAACCTGGAACTAGGCTTGAAGAGGAAGTATAAGGCAGTCATTAAGCCTGTGAGTCTGGGTTCAAATCCAGACTCTCCTCTGTCCCTCAATGGCTGGCTGCCCCCAGGGAAGTTAACATGCTCGTTACAGTGCCTGGCACATAGTGTATGCTTGATCAACAGTGGCTGTTGGCATTAATCACTGTAGGCTAAAGGAAACTGTTTAACTCCTCAAACTTCAAGCTCCACTCAAAAGCTGCTTCCTCCATGAAGCCTTCTCAGATTAAAACTCATGTATTCAGCTAACAGCACTGGGCTCGACACTGGGGATATGGAGACAAATGAGCAGGCCCTCACAGAGCCCCCACTGTGATCAGAGATAAACATACGTAACTGCCACACACAGTACCAATTTCCAAAAGAGACTTAAGCTCCATTTGGGCAAGGCCAGTTCTTTGTTCTCTGCTGTATTGGCAGAGCTAAAAGCAGCACTTGGCACATGGAGAGACAGCATAGAATAGTGATTAAGAATATATAGGGGTAAAGAAATTGTGGTATGTCCATACAATGATGGACTATTATTTAGCCATAAAAAGGAATAAAATACTGATACATGCTACAATGTCGATCAACCTCAAAAATGTTAGCTAAGTGAAAGAAGCCAGACGTGAAAAGCCACATATTGTATGACTCCATTTACATGAAGTGTCCAGAATATGTAAATCCATAGAGACAGAAGACAAATTGGCGGTTGCCAGGGTCTGTGGGGTGGAGGAATGGGGAATAACTGCTTGATGGATACAGAGTTTCCTTTTTGGGTGATACGTATATTTTAGAACTGGATAGATGTAGTGGTGGTGCCCTGCCACTGAATTGTTCACTTTGAAATGGTTAATTGTATGTTATGTGAATCTCACCTCAATTTTTAAAAAAAGAATATATCTGAGTTTCGCTTCATGGTCATGTTAATGGATGTAAAAAAACACTTGATAAAACTAACACCTGGTAATGATTTAAAAACAAAAACAGGGGGCTGGTGGGTGGCACAGCAGTTAAGTTTGCATGTTCCCCCTTCAGTGGCCCGGGGTTCGCCGGTTCGGATCCCGGGTGTGGACATGGCACTACTTGGCAAGCCATGCTGTGGCAGGCATCCCACATATAAAGTAGAGGAAGATGGCCGCGGATGTTAGCTCAGGGCCAGTCTTCCTCAGGAAAAAGAAGAGGATTGGCAACAGATGTTGGCTCAGGGCTGATCTTCCTCAAAAATAAAATAAAAATAAATAAATAAAAACAAAAACAAACAAACTTGAGCAGAGTAGGAATAGAAGGGAATTTCCTCAACCTATTAAAGGGCAGCTTTGGAGGCTGGCCCCGTGACCCAGTGGCTAAGATCATGCACTCCACCTTGGTGGCCCAGAGTTTTGCCGGTTCGGATCCTGGGTGCAGATCTAGCACCGCTCATCAAGCCATGCTGAGGTGGTGTCCCACATAGCAGAGCCAGAAGGACCTACAACTAGAATATACAACTATGTACTAGTGGGTTTGGAGGAAAGAAGAAGAAGAAAAGAAGATTGGCAACAGACGTTAGCCTGTGCCAATCTTTAAAAAAAATAATAAAATAAAGGGCAGCTTCAAAATACCTACAGCTAACCTTTTTTTTTTTTTTTGAGGAAGCTTAGCCCTGAGCTAACATCTGCCAATCCTCCTCTTTTTGCTGAGGAAGCCTGGCCCTCAGCTAAGATCCGTGCCCATCTTCCTCTACTTTATATGGGGGACGCCTACCACAGCATGGCTTACCAAGCGGTGCCATGTCTGCACCGAGGATCCGAACCAGCGAACCCCGAGCCGCTGAAGCAGAACATGCAAACTTAACTACTGCGCCACCAGGCTGGCCCCAAGCTAACGTATTTAACATTGAAAGTCTAAACACTTTCCTGCCTGCTATTTGGAACAAGGCAAGAATATCTGCTCTCATCACTTCGCTGCAACATTATACTGGAGGTCCTAGCCAGGACAATAACACACACACAAAAAAAGGAGAAAAGATGAAGTTAAATTGTCTTTATTCGTATGTGATGTGATTATTTATGTAGAAAGTCCTAAGGAGTTTACAAAACAAACAAAACTATTAGAACAAATTATTTTATGTAGTAAGATCAAAGGATACAAGATCAGTGTATAAAAATGTACTGACAGGGGGCTGGCAGAGTACAGATCTCTGTACTCTGAAAACTACAAGACCTTACTGAGAGGAATTAAAGACCTAAATAAATGGAGAGATAGACCACACTCCTGCATAAAATGTCACTTCTCCTCATACTGATCTACAGATTCAATTCAATCCTGATCAAAATTCTAGCAGGTGTTTTTGGTTGTGGTTGAAATTATCAAGTAGATTCTAAAATGTATTTAGAAATGCAAACAAACTAGACCAGCCAAAACAATTTTGAAAAACAGGAACAAAGTTGCAGCACTTAGTGCTGCCTGAGTTCAAGAATTACTATAAATTTGCAGTAGTCAAGACGGTGTGGTATTAACATGAGGATAGACATATAGATCAATGAAACAGAATAAAGGCCAAAAATAGATCCACACACATACAGTCAACTGATTTTTGACGAGGGTGCTAAGATGAGTCAATGAAGACAGGAAGCTGGCGCTGGAATATATCTGCACAGAAAAAAAAAGTGAACTGTGATCCCTGCCTCACACCATACACAAAAACTAACTCGAAACAGATCAGAGGCCTAAATGTAAAAACTAAAACTATAAAACTTCTAAAAGAAAACATCAGAGAAGACCTTTGTCACCTAGGGGTAGGCAAAGATTTTTCAGGACACACAAAAGCACAAACAATAAAAATAATTAATTGATGAATAGGACTTCATCAAAATTTTAAGCTTCTGTTCTTCAAAAGAACAGAAGAACTATTAAAAAATAAAACCGTTAACCATAGACTGAGAGAAAATATCCATTGTGTTTGTGTGTGTCCGTGTGTCTGACAAAGAACTCGTATTCAGAATATATAAAGAACTCATACAACTAAATGAGACAACCCAGTAAATAATAGGCAAAATAATTGAACAAATACTATCTGAAAGAACACATAAAAATGGTCAATATACATATGAAAAGATGCTCAGTATCTTTAGTTGACAGGGAAGTACAAATTGAAACCACAATAAGATACTACTACACACAGATTAGAATGGCTATAATTAACAAGACTAATGATTCAAAATGTTGGTAAGGATATGGAGCAACTAGAACTCACATACACTGCTGGTAGGAGTATAAAATGGTATGATTACATTGGAAAAGTTTGGCAGTTTCTTATGAAATTAAATATACACTTACCATATGATCTAGCAATTCCACTCCTAGCTATTTACCTGAGATAAATGAAAACAAATGTCTATACAAAGACTTCCACATGAAGTTCATAGCGGCTTTACTCATAATAGCCCCAAACTGGAAACAACCCAAATGTCACGGAATAGGAGAATTGGATTAAAAATGTATGCTCTATCTACGCAGTGGAATACTACTCAGCAATAAAAAAAGGAATTCCCAATACATGTAACGATATAGATGAACCTCGTAAACTTTTCTTTTTAATGTATGCTTTTTGGTGAGGAAGATTGGCCCTGAGCTAACATCTGTTGCCAATGTTCCTCTTTTTTTTCTCCCCAAAGCCCCACAACATAGTTGTATATCCTAGTTGTATGCCCTTCTAGTTCTTCTATGTGGGACACAGCCTCAGCATGGCTTGGCAAATGGTGCTAGGGCTACGCCCAGGATCCTAACCAGCGAACCCCAGGCCAGTGAACTGCAGCACGTGAACTTAACCACTACGCCACAGGGTCGGCCCCTCATAAACTTTTTTGTTCAACAAAAGAAGCCAGTGACGACAGAAAACATGCCATATGGTTTCATTTACATGAAGTTCCAGAACAGACAAAACAACCTATAGTGATAGAAAGCAGATCAGCGATTGCCTGAAGCAGGGCCCCAGAGGATTGACTGCAGAGGGCACGAGGGAAAATTTCAGAGGATGAAAATGTTCTGTATCTCCATTGAAGTGTTTTTTAGTGTATGTAAATTATAGCCCAATAAAATGGATTAAAAAAATACTTCATCTGGATTCAATTCCTGGCTTTGCCACTTACTTACTAGTGGTGTAATCTTGGGCATGTTACTTCACTTTTCCATGCTTCTATTTCCTCAACAGAAAAGTGACAATAATAATAATAATATTTCCTTCATAGGATTTTTTGTTTCGATAGCCTCATAGGGTTTTTGAAAGGATCAAGTGACCAAATATATTGGGAACTGTGGTAGCCACCCTCCAAGACGACCTCCGGTGGTTCCTGCCTCCTCGGATTGCTGCCCCTGCATTGCTCCGTCCGTGTTGACTCGGCTGACCTGTGTCACCTACAGGATGTTGTCGAAATTGTGGTCTGTGGTTTTTGAGACTAAGTCAGAAAACACATTGGGGATTCTGCTCTTGGATCACTCTTCCTGGGGGAAGCCAGCCACCACGTGATGGCTCTCACGCAGCCCTCTGGAGAGGTCTGGATGGCGAGGAACGGAAGCCTCCTGCCAACAGCCAGCACCAGCTCGCCAGCCCTGGGAGGGAGCTGGCGGGTCCTTCAGTCCCCGTCAGGCCTTTAGACGACGGGCTGACAGCTTGACCGCAACCTCAGGAGAGATTCTGAGCCGGAACCACGCAGCTGAGCTGCTCCCAATTCTTTTCTTTTCTCTTTTTTTTTTGGGGGGGGGGGGAGGATTAGCCCTGAGCTAGCACCTGCTGACAATCCTCCTCTTTTTGCTGAGGAAGACTGGTCCTGAGCTAACATCCATGCCATCTTCCTCTACTTTATATGTGGGACGCCTGCCACAGCATGGCTTGTCAAGCGGTGCCACGTCTGCACCCGGGATCCAAACTGGCGAACCCCAGGCTGCCGAAGTGGAACGTGCGAACTTAACTGCTGCGACACCTGGTTGGCCCCTGAGCTGCTCCCAATTCTTGATCCACAGAGACTGTGTGAGCTAATAAATGTTTACTGTTTCAAGTCACTAAGTTTTGGGGTAATTTGTAATGCAGCAGTAAATAACTAATAGGAGCACTAATGATAGCTGACATTTATTGAGCTTTACCATGTCACCTACTATTACTGCTGTTGTTACCATTAACAGGCGATAAGCTATTTGTCCTCCATTTGTCCGCCTAGAACCACCCTTTTCCACCTGCTCTGTGCCCAAGGAGACTGACCTGTTCAGACTCAACAGTCTCCCTTATCTTTTCCCTTCTAATCATGTTTGGCCCATGGGGCGCCCCCTGGAGGAGATGGAAGGGAGAAGGAAGAGTGAGGCGAGGATATTTTTCCCTCTGCTCCCTCCCTGCCAGGTGCCTAGTCTGCCTGTGTCCCTCAACAGAAAGTCACAGTTTCTCTTAAGGTGGCTCTCTCCACACAGCTCCTTGGGTAGTGGGAACTGTTCCTTCCCCCAGCTCTCCAGGCCCAGGGAGGTCACAGTTCTGCCACGGTAACCAGCCCAGGACTGCGCTATCCCTGTGTTTCCCTACACCCTGCTCACACCTAAATAGTCCCCTTATTCAACCTTCCTCGAATTACCCAATCTGAGCATGCCATCTGTTTCCTTCTGGGACCGATCGGCCACCCTGGTTAAGATCCCCTCCTTTAGAGAAGGAAGTAGAAATGCAAAGAGGAGCAGGGAGATAACTCAGAAACGAAAGGAAAAGCAACAGAGGCCACCCAGAGGTGTGTTCTGCAGGTAACAGGCCCTAATAGAATGTCTGAATCAATGAATGAACGAATGAATGAAGGACTTACTGGGCACCAGGTAGGACCCATTTGCCCTACTTTGTTGAAGGTCATAGGTGTTAAGACAGGATGTCAGCATCTGAACTACTTCAGCTAGGCAACTGATGACCAGCCCCGCAGCCCAGCCCAGAATGGGCTTCAGGAAGTCTTGCCTTGGGAGGATTAACACACAGCCCGGGACAGCAAGGAAGCAGCCCCCCACCTCAGTGAGAGACTCAGGAGTTATTTTTGAAAAGCAAGCAAGGCCTGCCTGCGGGCGGCCCTGGCAGAGCGCAGAGCTGGAAGGGAGAGCCAGGAGCAGAGAGAACAGACAGCTACAGCAGAACCCACGCCCCGTCCCTGTGACGTCAGCCCCACGCACTGTGACATGACATGGTGGTGGAGGAAGGGGGGCGTCCTGTGTCCCCTTGGGAATTTTTTTAATTGTGGTAAGATATACATCCCATGCAACTTATCCTTAGGAATTTTTGAGCCACACCCGCCCCGGGCTGAGTGACATCGGAGACCGGATGCCAACAGGAACAGGCAGTGGGATCACAGGCCAAAAATATTTGCGTCCAAATGGTGTGTGAGATTTTGCTGAAGTCTGGAAAACTCCTGAAATTGGAAGGAGGGTCATTGCTCTGAGGCAAAGTCAGGGGCCCAGGATTAGAAAACAGTTGCATCCCCAGCCCCTACAAAATAGTGGGAAGGCAGAAGCGGCTGTGGGGCAGGGTGGAGGGGAGCAGAGAGCAGGTGCGGGGCTTGAGTCTGAGCTGAGAGCTGCAGGGGGCAGAAAGGGAGGGGTAGGGAGGTGTCTAACGAACCTTGCAGCTGAAGGGAGAGGTCTTTGCAACTGGGAGCAGGGGTCAGAGGCAGCCAGAGGGAGCCATCAAGGCCCCAAAATAACTCCTGGTTCTGCCAGGAGACTCTGGAACTAATCAAGGCAGGGATAATCCAAGACTCCATCAGAGGGAGCTTGCTGAGAGCCCTGTGTCTCCAAGCGGGGACTGAAGCAGAGGAAAATTAACAGAAGATGTGGTTTGCAGCATGGGGCTGTTTTCCTGGAAGATGGTGCCAACATGAAAGTGAGGTCTTCCTACGGCCTCAGTTGAGGGGTACCAGTAGCTTCCATCTCCTGAGTGCCTACTGTGTGCCCAGTGCTGTAGCACATGGCCAAGAATGTGAGCCCTGAAGTCAGCCTGCCTGGATTTGAGTCCCTGCTCCATTCCTTGCTGGCTGTGATCTTAGGCAAGCCACTTTTTCTCCCCGTCTGAGCCTCAGTTTCCCTATCTGGAAAATTGGGGATAAAATTCATACCTGCCCCATAGGGTAGTTGAGAATAAGTGATCGATGCATGGGCGTTTTTAATAGGAATCTTCCCAGCAACCTGGGAGGGTAGGTCTCCATCTCCTCGTCTTACAGGAGAGTAAACTGAGGCTCGGAGAGCCCAAGGCCACATGGTTAATAAGTGGAAGTGTCAGGAACCCCACTCGGGTCAGTCCAGGTTAGAAACACGTCCATTCACTAGGCCTGGTGCCCTGGCCCTCCTCGGCTGGGCAGCGTGGAGGGCTCAGCCCCTCACCTACCCCCTCTCCCCATGCCCCACTCAGGGAGGCGGACGGAGTGGGGATGTTGTAATCAGCCTCCAGGAGAGACATGTGGGGTCCAGTGGGGTGAATGTTGCCCTTGACTGGCTGTGAGACCTTGGCCGCGTCCTTTCCCTTCTCTGGGCCTCAGTTTCCCCTGTTGCAGAACAAAGGGGTGATTCTAGACCCAGAGAGTCTAGATTCTCGCTCACGGCTCTCCCATGGGTGCAGGAGGCAGTGAGGAGGGGGTTAAGAGAGGCTGTCTTTCCTTCACTGTTCCCCTCCCTTTCTCTGGGGGATGGTTCCAGCAGAGGGAACAGCAAACTCAAAGGCAGGAACTGAGAGCGAACATGCATGTTTGGGGAGGTGCAAGCAGAATAATCTAGCAGCCTCGTTTATGCATCCATTTGATTATTCAAATAATGTTTAGCACTGTGGGCCAGGCACTGTTCTAGTTACTGGGGATACAGCAGTGAACAACATAGAGGAAACTACTGTCTTCATGGGGCTCACATTCTAATTGGGGGAAATGGAAAAACCAAGTAAACAAACCAATAGCCAGGATAATTTCAGAACAGAATGAGTGCTACGTGAATAATAGCAAATACTTATAAAGCATCTACTATGGCCAAGCATTGTTAACAGATGTTAAATAATTTCATCCTTACTACAACCCTATGAGGTTGTGACACATCCTTTTCTACAGCTGAGGAAACCAGCACAGAGAGATTAAGTAACTTGCCCAATGCTACACAGCTAGGAAGCAGCAGAACTGAGATTCAAACCCACGCCATCTGGCTCCATTGTGCTGGCTGGTGGGGAAAGCATTAAATAGGGTAATTCATTCAGGCAAGAGCATTCTAAAGAGGTGACATCTGAGCCGAGACACATGATAAGACGCCAGCCATGGGAAGTCCAGGAGGCAGAAGGTTCCAGATGGAGGCAACATTGAGTGCAAAGGCCCTGAGGCCGGTAGGAGCTTGACATGTTGGAAGAAAAGCAAGGCGGCTAGTTTTAGCGGAGCAGAGCGACAGGAGAAGAGGTCAGAGGGGTTCGGGACAGACACGTGGAGGGAGGGTGGGAGCGCAGGGACGCTCCCGCATCCTCCCAGAGGGATGCGGAGGAAGCACGGTTGAAAGAGGTTGTGACAGGCGTGGCACCCCCTCCTCTCCTCGCTGCAGGCCCATTAGCTCTAGGCAAAGCTGAACTTCCCCCCAGGGCCTCTTGCTGGGACAGGGCCCCAGCTGGGCCACCTGCCCGCTGTTTATCCTGGCCGGCACCGCCCCCAGGCGGCCACCTCCGTGACGGATGGGACCGGAAGGGCTCCTCTCATTCCTTCCTCCTGGGCGTAAATCCGCTCGCGCCCTGGCCCTGCGCTCCCCAAGGAGCCACAAATGAGGGCTTCCCGCCCTCCAGCAGAGGCTACCTCCTGCCCTCAGGGACACCCCCCACCCCGCCCCCCACCCCCCGCAGCCCGCCTGCCCCAGGCCTGAGTCCTGTCTCCGCCGAGTGAGGGAGCTGGATGTTCCTCAGCCTCGTCTAGTCCTATAGGCCTGAGTTAGAATCCAGATTCCACCCCTGTGTGGTCTTGGGAGAGTGGCTTCACCTCACTGTGTCGGTTTTCCCATCTGAAAAATGGGAATCATAATAACACTTACCTCATAGGGTCATTGCGAGAATTAAATATGACGCGCCTGGGAGGGAGCTTTCTGGGGGCTGGAAATGTTCCACATCTTTGCCTGGGAGGCGGTAGATATAAAATTCAATGAACCGCACACCCTAGATTTGTACGTTCTACTGTATGTACATTACAGCTCCATTTTTACAAAGTGCAAAGTGCCTGGCCCACAGTTAGCACCACGTAAATGTTACCTAGTATTAATGTTAGGTATTTCGTAACTATTTGTTGAATGAATGAAAACCTTAGTGCCTTTTCATATTTCATTGATCATTTATTTGATTCCCAATGCTCTCAGTGCCTGGGTGCCTAAGGGAACTCAAACGCAGCATGTCCTGGACGGAGTCTTTCTTCCCTTCGCCTAAGTGTTGTTCCTCCCCCAGGCTTCCCCATCTGTCCAATGACTCAATCCAGAAATGTGGATGTCACCCTGCCTGCCTTCGCCTCACCCCTCCCCCTCAGCACCTCACAGCCAACCCATCACCAAGACCTGCTGTATCGGACTGTCTCCAAAGATGGTCCCCAGCAATCGCTCCCCTCCCTGTAAAGGCATGCTGACCCCCAGTCGAGAGGTAGAGCTCGGGGCCACTGGGTGGGGTAGTAGTTAAGTTCACATGCTGGGCTTCAGCTGCCTGGGGTTCGCAGGTTTGGATCCCACTGCGGACCTACGCACCACTTATCAAGCCATGCTGTGGCAGGCATCCCACACTTAAAATAGAGGAAGATGGGCACAGATGTTTAGCACAGGGACAATCTTTCTCAGCAAAAAGAGGAGGATTGGCAGCAGATGTTAGCTCAGGGCTATTCTTCCTCACCAAAAGAAAAAAGAAAAAAAGAGATAGAGCTTAACCATATGCAAAAGAATGAAGTTGGAGCCCTACCTTACTCCATATACAAAAATTAACTCCAAATGGATCAATACCTAAATATAAGAGCTAAAACTATAAAACAATTAAGAAGAAAACATAGGGGTAAATCTTCATGATCTCAGATTTGGCAATGGATTCTTAGATTTGACACCAAAAACACAAGCCACAAAAGAAAAAATAGGTAAATGGGACTGCATGAAAAGTAAAAACTTTTGTGTGTCAGAGGACATTATCAAGAAAGTGAAAAGACAACTATAGAATGGGAGACAACTATAGAATGATTTGCAAATCATACATCTGATAAGGGTTTGGTATCCAAAATATGTAAATAACTCTGACGACTAAACAACAAAAAGATAACAACCCAACCCAAAAATGGGCAAAGTACATTTCTCCAAAGAAGATATACAAATGGCCAAAAAGCACGTGAAGAGATGTTCAACATCCCTGGTCATTAAGTAAATGCAAATCAAAACCATAATGAGATACCACCTCACACCCACTAGGCTAGCTTTACTTTGAACAAAACAAAACAAAAAGCAGAGAATAACAATTGTTGGCAAGGATGCAGGGAAATAGGAACCCTCATCCATTGCTGGGGGGAGTGTAAAATGGTACAGCCACTGTGGAAAACAGGTTGGTGGTTCCTCAAAAAGTGAAACATAGAGTACCACTTGACCCAACAATTCCATTCCTAGGTGTCTACTCAAAAGAATTGAAAACAAGGACTCAGATACTTACCCACCAATGTTCACAGCAGCACTATTCACAAAGATGGAACAAATGTCCATCAACAGATGAGTGAATAAACAAATTATGGACTATCCATACCACAGAATATTATTCAGCAATAAAAAGGAACGAAGTACTGATACATGATATGACTTGGCTGAACCTCAGAAACATTATGCTCAGTGAAAGAAGCCAGACACAAAGGGTCACATATTGTAGGATTCCTTTTACAGGAAATATCTGGAATAGTCAAATCCATAGGGATAGAAAGCAAGTTGCTGGGGAGAGGGCAAATAGGGAGGAACGGCTTAGTGGGGACAAGGTGTTCTTACGAGGCAATTAAAAAGTTGAAATTAAGGAGAGGTGTTGGTTGCACAGCATTGTGAATGCACTAAATGCCACTGAATTGAACATATAATAATATGTCAGGGGCCGGCGCAGTGGCACAGCGGTTAAGTTCGCACATTCCCCTTCGGCGGCCTGGGGTTCGCCGGTTCAGATCCCAGGTGTGGATATGGCACCACTTGGCAAGCCATGCTGTGGTAGGCGTCCCACATGTAAAGTAGAGGAAGATGGGCTCGGATGTTAGCTCAGAGCCAGTCTTCCTCAGCAAAAAAAAAAAAAAAAAAAAAGAGGAGGATTGGCAGATGTTGGCTCAGGGCTAATCTTCCTCAAAAAAAAAAAGGACAAATAATAATAATAATGAGAGGTAGTGCTTATTTCCCCTCTCCTTGAATCAGGCTGGTCTTGGGACTGGCTTTGACTATTAGGATGCAGCAGAAGTGATGTGCTGGGACTTCTGAGCCCAGGCCTTAAAAACATGGCAGCTTCTGCTTCTTGGAAGCCAGCTGCTTTGCTTTGAGAAGCCCAAGGCCCGTGGTAGGGCCACACGGAGGTGACCTGAGGCCCCCCAGCCAACAGCCCCAGTTGAGCTCCCAACCAGCACGGACTGCCAGCCGTGTAGGTGAGGCCAATTTAGAACCTTCCAGCCACCCCAGAGCCCCAGCTGACACCGCATGAAGCAGAACTACTCTGTCACCCCACAGAATCATAAAAAATAAGGTGTCATTTTAAGCCACAAGGTTTTGGGGTGATTTATTACACAGCAATACACAACCAATTCTACCTCTAAAACCTTCATCAAGTCGCCCATTCCTCTCCCCTGGCCTCCAACACCCTAATCCAAGTCCCTCTGCTCCCTGCGGACAGCTGCCTCCTCCCCGGCCTCCCCACAGGCGGTCCAGCCTCCTGAGATCCATCCTCCCCTGAAGCCAGAGGGAAACTTCTGACCCCTGATCTCATTGTCTCGGCCCTCCAGATAGTATCCAGGCCCCTAAGCGTGGGCAGCGAGGCCCTGAATGACCGGTCCCCGCCATCTCTACAGCCCCAGTGCCGCTCACCCACTCCTCTACCCTACGACTCACAGTTCCCGGAACTCAGCACTTGCTCTCAGCACAAGCTGTCCCTCTGCCGAAAACACTCTTTCCTACCGCCTCTCTCTTCTCCTGGCCAACTCTTTTTCTCCTTTGGGACTCAGCTCAGACATCGCCACCTCCAGGAAGCCTTCCCTCACCTCCCAGGCTGAGTTAGGTACCTCTTCTTGCCCCCATTCTTACCCTCGTCACAGCAGCTGCCCCTGAATTGCTCTTGCCATCTTAGCAACCTAGCTCCTCACCATACCGTGAGCAATTTCAGGGTCTTCTTTGTGTTCTCAGAGCCTAGCACATAGTAGGGACTCAGGGAACCCCAAGGGAACAGAGGTGGGAATTCAGTAGTGTGGGCTGGGACCACCAGCAGTCTGACATGGGACTGGTGTGTGGGGGCTGGGGTGATAAATGTTAATACTGGGCGAGTGGAGCCCTCCCCCATGTGCCCAACACCCCCGGACTGCACCAACTGAACAACTTGTCCATCTCCCCAGTAAAGAGACAGTTCATGCAGTGGTTACTTGTATGAGTTACGCAGGCAGGCAGCCCAGGTTTCAAATCCTGGCTCTGCTACCTCTAGGCTGTGTGACCCTGGAGGAGTGACTTCACCTCTCTGAGCCTCCCTCCCCTCATCTGTAAAATAGGGCATGATAATGGCTCTTCACAGGTTTTTATGAGGACTAAATGAGATAATGTAGGTAAAAATGCTTAGCACCATAGTTAGCCTATGGCAGGCTCCTTGAAATGTCAGCCGGTTTCTTCTGGCCACACTGTGAGCTACACTGACCTAGGCCTCGCACTGTGCCTGGCACGTGGCAGGTGTTTGGCCAATGCCTTAGGAACAAATGAGTGAGGAATCTGATGGGAAAACAACAGCAATCATAACAGCAAACAAGTATTACTCATTCGATCTTCACAACTACTAAAGGAGGTAGATACTGTTACTGTGCCCAATTTACAGGTAACAAAATTGAGGTCCGAGAGCGGGCTGGTCACAAGTAGTAGAGGCTGGATTTGAACCCAGACAGTCTGAGTCCTTTAACCCTTCAACCTCCACCCCTCGCTGCCTTTCAAAGCCCCAAGGCCTGCCTCTCCTGTCAGCTTGGCTTTTAACCAGCTTTGTGATATCAAGCATGTGAACCTCCCTTCGGGCCTCAGTTTCCCCACCTGCCAAGAGAGGATTGTGGGAGCCAGTGTTGAAGGGCACTTCCTGTTGGTCTAAGAATCCAGGCCTGGCCAGTATCTGCTCAGTGCTGGCGACCAACTGACCAGCCAGCCCCAGCTGGGGCAACACTTTCCCTGGGCTGGACTGTCGCAGGTGGGTCACCACATATTGACAACTACACTCTCCCCATCTCCCCTGCACTGGGGGGAGTCTGGCCTCTGCTTATTCCCAGCCCCCCCAGGGCCCCTGAGGGAAGCTGAGGCGGCCACCCCCAGATGTCTATTCCTGTCCCTGGCCTAGCGCCGTGCTGGGGAAGCAACAGCTATTTTGAGGCCCTTCTCCCTCCGAGCAGGAGCGGTGGGAAGGCGCTGGGAACATCCCGAACTGGGAGGCTGCCCGTCGCAGCCTCGCCCTGGATCTGGGCCACACCAGCCCCGCGGCTCTGCCCCTTTTTTCGGCTCTGGTAACGCGATCAAGTTCTGATCACAGCCACCACCCTGGGACGACCCAGGAGAACCGAGCCCAGAGGACTTCTGCTGGAGGCTGGAGCCCATCGTGGCTGGGCCTTGCCCTTTGAGGAGAGGCCTGGAGAAGCCACAGCTGGACCCATGAGCCGGGAGAAGGAACTGAGCTTGAAATTGGTGAAGATAACTTTCAGGACAATGATATAAAAATACCTAACATTTCTTGAGCACTCATGATGAGACAGGCCCTGTTCTAAGCACTTGACATGGAAGTAAGTCATTTAATCCTCACAGAGAGGAAACTGAGGTTCAGAGAGGGGAAGTGAGTGGCCCAAGGTCACACAGCTGGTGAGTGGCTGAGTCAGGACTTGAACCCAGGTGAGCTGGCTCTGGAGACTATGCTTTTAATCACTTTTCTCCCCTTTGAACTTTCCAAGCCCAGGAGGCTAATATAAATCAGGAGAATGAGCGCTGGCTTGAGAGTCTCCCCTCCTTTGCCATTCCGTCACGTGGCCCAACCAGATTACCTTGGTGAGCTCAGCTTCCTCACCTGCAAAATGGGGATGATGATAGTAGACATTTCCAGGACTGAGGTAAGGATTAGTAATAATATACTTCGGGGACTGGGGCTCAGTAACTCCTCTAAATTGTGAAACTAACATATACACATGGTAAAATAATATGGTACAAAAGAGGACACAGCAAACAATGGGTTCCCCCTCCTACTTCACACCTTTAATTCCTGTCCCCAGAAGTAACCACCATCAACAGCTTTTGTGTTACCTTTTGGAAATTTTCCACAGCACAGAAAGACAGAGAAGCTGTGTAGGATGGTGATTAGGGACATGGACTGCCTGGTTCGAATCCTGGCTCTTCTGCTTACTAGCTATGTGAAGCTTGGCCAAGCTACTTGGTCTCCGTGAGCCTCAGTTTCCTCATCTGTAAAATGGGGTTAATAAAATTAAGCACCTACTTTATAGGGTAGTTGTGAGGATTAAATGAGTCAATCTACGTCAAGTGTTTAGAACATTCTCTGGCACATGCTTGTTCAAAAAATAGACAGTGGATCCCTTCTGACAGACACTGAGGTAGCCTTTTGCAATCACAAACAATGCTGCAAGACACATCCTTCTTCACCTGTCATTTGGCACAAGAGCAAGAATCTCTGTGGGATAAATTCCTGGCAGAGAAATTGCTGGGTCAAACAGTAGTGCCCTTGTAATTTCAATTAGCTTTCGGATGGGCAAATCCTCACAGCAGGCAGGGAAGAGGGAAGAGGTCCGAAAGGCAGTGGACAAGGAGGAGCGAGATGTGGTGTTCCGTCTCCGAGGTCCAGGGAGGACCATGTCTGCCCCAGAAACCTGGAGGACGCAGCAGCTCCCCGGGCCCTTGGCCAGGCAGATGGAGGGTTTAATTTTATCCAGATTGTCTCTATAAGGCTTTTACAGGGAATTGGTTGATTGGATTAGAGGAGCAGGAGCCCCTAACGAGCACCGGCTGCTTACAAAACGCTGAAGCAGATACAATTTGCCTTTGCCATCATCCGCCAGGGCAGCATCCAGTCTTGGATAGGGACCCCTTGGATGCCAAAGGCACTACAGGATGGCACCCCAATTGGGTTTGCCTTCTTTGAACATCCTTCTAGGTCCCAGACATCCCGGAAGAGGTAGAGAGCAAGGGGTTAAGAGTACAGGTTTTGGGATAGGACAAAAGGTCCTTTGAGGAAATTACCGTGGGAATTTGGGTAAGTCATTTTCCTTTCTGAGCGTCAGAGAGTAATGGGACCTACCCTTCTGGGTTGTTGTGAGGACTACATGAAGTCAAGCACATAAAGTGTGTAGTACAGGGCCTCGCATATACTGAGAGCCTAATAAATGGTAGCCCAGAAGATAAAGATGGAGAATAAAGGCGGCTCCTCTGGCCCCCACCACAGAAGACCCCAGAAGGAGGTACACAGTTACCCCAACCACCTCCTAGGGAGTGCTCCAGATTTCCCAGGCTGCGAACGGGTTGTGATTTATGTTTCCAAGGAAGTTTTAATTCGGTTTTGTGTCTGATCCAAAAGGGCAAACTGAGGGTAGGAACTCTCATGTGGGAAGAGGGGAAGTTTCCCAAGCCTCCTCCGCCGTCCTGCATGTATCTGATCTGAAACCTACTCCTCAGAGAAGTCCCTGGAGTAAGAGCATCAGAGAGCACCCCCCTGATCCCAGCAGCACCTGAGCGGTTAAGGGACAGGCTCGGGGTCGCAGAGATCCCCACGAAGCGAGATCCCCACGAGGCTATTCCAGCGTGAGCTGTGCGCCTGAGTTCGCCTCTCCGAGCCTCAGTCCCCTTCCTCGCCTGTAAAGCGGGGATAATAATGGCTCTGTGGCACGGCTGCGGAGAGAATCGAGGTGACTGACGGTGGCACCTCGCCCCCGCCCCTGCCAGCCCGGCGTTCCGGGGGCGGCCACGGCCCGGGCGCGCAGCCGTCTCCGCCAAGCGGATCTCGCAGCCCAGGAGGAGGCCGCCGCCCTCCACGCCCCGGCGGGCGGGTTCCCCCGCGGCCTCCCGCGCCGCGCGGCGGGGACCCGGGTGATTGCAAACAGCCGCCGGCCTCATTAGGAGACGTGTAATTAGTGGCTGGCGCAGCCGGAGCCGGCACTGGCTAATTACCGCGGGGAGCGGGCTGCACCGCCGACGCCGCCCGCCAGGCGATGGCGCTGTCTGGGCCCCGGTGGCGCGGGGACCGCCTGGGTGTGCTTCCTCCCGGGGCTATGCCTGGGAGGAGGAGTCAATCATTCATTCAACACAGCGTTTACGGTGCACTCACTGCCAGGCGTTTTGACCACGTTATCTCGTTTAAATCTCAATTCCACCCATGAGGAAGGAAACATTATTATCTTATTGCACAGATGAGCAAACTGAGATCTAGAGGTGAGTTAACCCCCCATTTCCACGTGGCTGGAAAATGAGGGACAGGTGATTCGAACCGACGTCTGTAGTCTGCATCTTACACGAAGTGGGCAAGCGAAACCGTGCACAGGACGTGAGCCGAGCAGACGAGGGCGAAGACACTGGAGTCAGCCGGCTTTGGGTTAGAATTCTGATCCTGCTCCTTACTGGATGTGTGACTGTGGTCTGAGCTCCAAGGGCATCTGTAAAATGGGTGGGGTATTGGGATTAAGCGAGTTGAAGGCTGGGAAGTCTTCGGGGCGTTGTTTTAGAGACGGGAGCCGGGAGGGGGTGCTCTGAAGCGGTGTCTTTCTCCACGCACAGCGGGCCTCTGACGCCCCCTGCTGACCAAAGGAGGACGCTCACTATCCGTTTTAGGATAACGGTTATTCTGGGGTGGGGGGGGGAGGAAAAGCAGACACTGGTCCCTCAGCAGGGCCACTGCTCTCCTGCCTCCCCTTCCTTCCTCAGCATCCCTCCTTTAAGGTGGCGAGGAGTGAGAGATGGAAAAAGTGAGAACTCATCCCAAATAATCTTGCAAATAATCAGTTGTGAAATCCGCCTCCCTCCATGGACCTTACAGGACCAGCCAAGCCCACGACAGTTCTACAGAGTCACGGACGGGTATAAAGACCTAGTTACAAGGCTGTGCATCAAAGTGCTGGGTATAACAAGAAAATCTGGAACTAATTTAAACGTCCATCATGGGAAAATTGACCAATTTAGCAATGGTACAGCCAAACAGTGCGATTCTGTGCAGCTGAAAAACAACTACAGAACATTTGATGTAAAATACAAACAAGAAGAATGAATCTTACAGACATGTTGAGCAAAAGGAGCCAGACACATACACACAAAAACATGCTGTTGGATATTTATATAATATAAAGTTCAAGAACAGGCAAAGCTGATCTATCATGATAGACGGCAGAACAGAGGTTACTTCCGGGAAGGTTTTTGACTGGGAAGAGGGCGGGCGTGGGACCCTTCTCGGGTGCTGGAAGTGCTCTATGTCCTAATCTGGGCGATGGTTACACAAGTCTACACACACGTAAAGATTCATTGAGTTGTACAATTAATACACACTTTATGTATGTTATACCTCAATTAGACAGTTTTGGGGTTTTTTTGAGGAAGATTAGCCCTGAGCTAACATCTGCTGCCAATCCTCCTCTTTTTGCTGAGGAAGACTGGCCCTGAGCTAACATCGGTGCCCATCTTCTTCTACTTTATATGTGGGACGCCTGCCACAGGATGGCTTGACAAGCTGTGCCATGTCCGCACCCGGGTTCCGAACCGGCAAACCCCAGGCCACCGAAGCAGATCATGCCTGCTTAATGGCTGCATCACCGGGCTAGCCCAGACAGTTTTTTAAAAAGATATTTAAGGGGCTGGTCCCGTGGCTGAGTGGTTAAGTTCGCGCGCTGCGCTGCAGGCAGCCCAGTGTTTGTTAGTTTGCATCCTGGGCGCGGGCATGGCACCGCTCATCAAACCACGCCGAGGCAGCGTCCCACATGCCACAACTAGAAGGACCCACAACGAAGAATATACAACTATGTACTGGGGGGCTTTGGGGAGCAAAAGGAAAAAAACAAACTCTTTAAAAAAAATTTTAAAAAAAGATATTCAAGCAGAAAAAAAAAGAGTACTAAACAGTATGATCCTATTCTTAAAAAGAAAATAAAAGGAAAAATATAATTTAACCTAAGGCAGCAGTTCTCATCTCAAACTTTTCTCTTTGTCTTAGGACCCCTTTATACTCAAATTATTGAGAATCCCAAAGAGCTTTTGGTTTTGTGGGATGTATCGATACTTACCAAGGATATTAAAACTGAGAAATGTTTAAGACACAATACACAAATTCCATTAGCCGTCAGAGCAATAATGTCAGCGCACGTCATTGTAGCCTCTGTAAAACTTTACTGTCCACTCTGAGAGAGGGGGAAAAGGCAAATAACATCTTACTATTATTATGGAAGTAATTTTGACATTGAGGACTCCCTAAAAGGGTCTCAGGAAACCCAGTGGTCCCTGGATCTCACTTTGAGAACCACTGGCTCAAGGGGAAAATGACAGAAGAACACCCCCTGCGTGATAAATTATTCTCTCTCGGTGCTGGGATTATAACATTTTCATTTGCTTCTTTGTGCTTTTCTGTTAAAAAGTTGGAAAATATAACGACCACAGATTGTTTTTGCAAACAAAAAACGAGACAATACATCCGTCCATAAGATTGTTGAAAAGCCAAAACAGTGACAACATATTTGGTTATATGGAAAAATTAAAGCGAGCTCCAACTTCAAAACAGAGGTCCCATTTCCGTGTCAATTCCTGGCCTGTAAGTGCAAGTTCTTGCCCTCAAAAGTTCCACCGTCCAGCTTGGGGAGAGAATAGAAATGCATACACAACTGCATGGCAAGGTAATAGAAAATAAACGTCCCGAGACCCTCGAATGCAGTGGCTGCATCCTACACAGTACTGCAAACTCAGGCGTGGAGCAGAACCACCCATCACAGCTACAAGCCAGCGGATCGCGAAGCCGAGTTCCGAAACGACTAAATCAGACAGTCTCAGCAGAACGCAGGCGCTCTGCAAACGCAGAGGGAGGCGGAGCTTGAAGGAGACTGACACTGGGCTTGGCCTCTCAATACTCTAGCTCCGCCCACCTATCCTACCTCCCTGTCTGAGTGGCTGCAAGACTTGCGGAGGCTAACTTCCCATTGGCCACCGGTGGGAACGCAGACATCCGGTTTGCGCGTCGGGGCGGCTGACGAGGAGGCAGCCATGGTGCGGTTCAAACACAGGTAGGCATCCTTTGCCCGGTCCCTGCGGCCCGGGCCCCGCGCTCACCTTCTTCTCGCCCGCTGCAGGTACCTGCTCTGTGAAGTGGTGTCTGACGACCCCCGCTGCCGCCTGAGCCTAGAAGACCGAGTGCTGGGCAGCCTCGTACGGGACACGATCGCCCGCGTGCACGGGACTTTCGGCGCTGCCGCCAGTTCCATTGGCTTCGCCGGTGCGGGGGTGCTAGGGAACCGGGCGGACGGCGGGATTTGGAGGGAGCAGAGGCCGGAGGGGTTGAGGGGAAGAAGGGGCACGAGCGACGTAGCATCTAAGCCCGATGCATCATCCTCTATATCGTCCTTTTTGGGCGTCTGGGACCCCGAGCCCGAGGTCTGGACGATCCGAAATTAGGCGGAGATATAAGAGCATAAGGCAATGAAACTTTAGGCAAGAATCGCCTGTACTTATTTGGCATGTGTATATTGGCGACTGCAATTGAATTTAATATGATGGTTAGAATTAAATCAGGGGAGCCGTGTATAGTTCCGGGTGTTATTTGGCTGGTTACATTGACATCACATGGAAAAACCATGTTGTCGGAATTAGCCCTGAAAAGCCCTTAATAGGGCCAGAAAAGTACAGAACATAGAATTGTGTGTATAGAAATCAGGAAGAAGGGGCCGGTGGCGGCGCAGCGGTGAAGTGCGCATGTTCCACTTCGGTGGCCCGAGGTTTGATGGTTTGGATCCCGGTTCGGACAGGGTACCGCTTCGCAAGCCATGCTGTGGTAGGCGTCCCACATATAAAGTAGAGGACGATGGGCACGGATGTTAGCTCAGGGCTCATCTTCCTCAAAAAAAATGAAGAGGGCCCTCCCTACAGCCACACTATCTAAAGTGGTTCCCTCTTTGACCATGTGCTTGAAGCGGAGTCCTGGAGAATTAAATGCACATAAGCACAACTTTCCTACGCTAGGTGAGACTCGGTTGGCTGTTGCAGGAGCCTACAGAGCCCAGATGCAGTGGAACCACCTGTTTTCCAGCCAAGGGTTTTCTGAGGAAGATGGATTCCACCCCCACCCCCACCCCCATTTATTAACTAGTCAGTGAATTAGAAGAGTATTTAAAATTCTAAATTCATTCACCAATTCTGAGTGGTGTGTACGGCACTGGGTGTTGTTAATCCCTTCCATAAACGAACGTCTGTCCTAAAATTTTTTTTCTTTCAGGAATCTGATTTTACTCACTGATGCATCCCAAGTGGCATTGCCTTGAACATTTTCTGGCACATAGTAGGCCCTCAGTTACACTAAAGTTTTTAACCTGCTCTTGAGAATCGTTTCTCCAAATGATTTTTTTCTGCTGTAGTGCGATACCTCAATGCCTATACTGGAATAGTGCTACTTCGATGCCGGAAGGAATTCTACCAGCTTGTGTGGTCAGCTCTCCCCTTCATCACATACTTGGAGAACAAAGGTCACCGTTACCCGTGTTTTCTCAACACCTTACACGTGGGAGGTAGGGATGCATATGGTATGGCTGCTGATTTTCAATAGGTAACAGGTTCAGAGTTCAGTCTTAACGGGGCGGGGGGGGGGGGGGTCGTCTTCCTGCTAGCCTGCCACAAACAAGATACTTTCCCCTAGCTCTGAAAGTCTTTGAGGCAGACACCTTTCACAAGCTGTTGACCACAAAGCTCTTTCATGTGCCAGGTACAATTAGAACATGTCAGAAGTTCCTGATTCAGTACAACCGGAGACAGCTGTTGATCTTGTTGCAACACTGCACTGATGAAGGTAAGCAGCACCAGCCCAGTGCCCACTGAGCAGTGACTGACCTGACCTTCCAGCTGAGGAAGGGGTCGCTCCCAAAGGTATCTTTCATCCCTGCCTTTGCTGTCTGCCTTTCTCCAGGAGAGCGGGAAGTTATCCAGAAGTCTGTCACAAGAAGCTGTTTACTAGAGGAGGAGTCGGGTGAGGAGGAGCTTTCAGATGGTGGCGGTGAGGAGGCTGCTGACGCAATGGAGTGAACCTCTGCAGGCTGCATAGTGCTCAAGCCTCAGGACCCAGTTGGAGGAGGACACTCTGGGAGGCAGCGGCATCTTCTACAATTCTCCAAGCTGATGACTAGCAAGTCAGGCCAAGTTACCAGCTCAAGATGGAGGACTTACTCACTTAAAACAAAGTGAGGTCACCCTTACCTAGCATTCCTGGTTAAGGGGTTCTGCAGGTTGTGAAGCCCCTATAGTTACAGACATCTTTGTATTCTTATTGCCTGGCCAAGAGCAGATTTAATAAATGCATCTGGCTTCCATAGCATTTAGCAAACTTAAGTTCAAGCTTGCCCAAGTCTCTTTCCCCCTCTACTCCTGGCCTCAGTGGGGAGATTGGCTCCCTATGTGGTAGTGGATGCAAACCCTCCCATCTGAGGCCCTGTAACAGCAGCCCCTAGGATGGGCCCTAAGCAGACTAGGTCATTTAGAGCAGAAGTATGAGTCAAACTCAGCTGGTCTCATTACTGACCCAAAGGGCCTTAAAAATACCCTATTCCTTGCCAATACTTAATCAGATAACTTGACCAAAAATGCAGTTCTTGCACTTTTCTTGGGGGGGTGGGGGGGAACCTGGCCTCACCTGACGTCATTATTACAAAGCTGAGTAGCAGCTGCCAACTTCTGGTAGTTTTCTGCAGTTCCACCCTTCCCTATTGCCTTACACCTGAGGACACGTGAGACTGCCACACTCACAGGGATTAGGAGGGACGAGAGACTTGTGGTCAGTTTTGATCTGCCTACTAATGACATTTCTCAGATCTGTTTTCTCCATAATAAAATGGATGTCACTCAAAGTCCCTTACACATACAACAGAAAGATTTGTGATTTTTTGCTTCAACGTGCCCCTTTGTGGGCTAGAACACCCTCACCCACCCAGGAGTTCTTGACCCAGGACTTCTGAACCTCTCCCTTTTAAGAATGGCAGGTTAATGCTAAGCCAGCCCAAGACCCTTTAGGTCTGACACTAGGAAAGACATTACTCCATGACAGCAGAATTGCTCAAGCTCAAAGTAGCTGTTACTTTAACCTATTTAAGAAGTATGTCTAGAGGGCCGGCCCACTGGTACAGCAGTTAAGTTCGCATGCTCTGCTTCGGTGGCCTGGAGTTTGCCAGTTCAGATCCTGGGCCCGGACCTACACACCACTTGTCAAGCCGTGCTGTAGCAGGCGTCCCACATATAAAGTAAAGGAACATGGGCACGGATGTTAGCTCAGGGCCAGTCTTCCTCAACAAAAAGGAGGATTGGTGGCAGATGTTAGCTCAGGGCTAATTTTCCTCAAAAAAAAAAAAAGCATGTCTAGCTGACCTATAATGAACTTTAAAAAACCAGAAAGCTCACATTGCTTGTGCAGGTGCTTTATTGCAACTATTTGCCTTCACATTCTATTACACCTAGAGGTCACGTTATTAAGCAGCAAAAGAATTCACATCACTCAAATTCAGCTTGAACCAGGGCATAAGACAGCTCTAAACAACAGGGAGGTGGTGGGCAACCCCACTGCTTTCAAACCTGCCCTGCTCTGCCTCCAGGTGTGCCAGACTCCTCTGCTCATACAACTCAGGCCACTGTCACTTGAAACAAGCTTGATCTAAAGGTTGCCAGGTCCCAGGGCTTCCGCAGTCAATGACAGTTACAGCTTTCCTTGCCAAACAAGCCACGTTCGAGAGGCAAAACCCTCCATCACACCTGCAAGTGCAACCCAGGTCTGGCACCACAGCCCGGCCATTTGTCAGAAGAAAAATGGCAACTCTAACTGTCCTAAATTCATTTTACTCCCATCCCTCTGTTTCTTTAACAAGAGGAGAACTGCACAGATAGAAAAGATTCAGCTATTTTTACATGACAAACTGGTAGGTATGCTGAAACCATGATGCCCTGACATGTGATGTCACAGCAGAGAAGTGCTGCTATGCCACTCTGGTTTGGGCTGCTCCAAGGGATGTCAGAGAGACTCAGACTTATTTTGGGTTGAGAAAAAATAATGGGTCATAAAGACTAACCTGGCAATGAACTAAAAACCTTGGCAGGAAGAGATCTCTTGTGAGTGTCAATACTTTATTTTGGTGTAAAGACAGGAAGCTGGAAAATACACTGTATTTAAAATTTTCTTGGTTCCCCCTCACACTGTGGAAACCCCCTCCCCCCAGAGCTAATCTGTCCAAACTCAAATACTTAAAAATTACAGCAGCAAAACAAAAGCACGGAAAAAAGAAAACCAAATGGAGAAGGTAGCCTGGGCCAGTAGTGTCACTTGGTGTGGACGACTGAGGTGCTGAACAGGAGCTTCTGTTTCTGTTTTTTTCTCTTCTTTCCTCCTTTCTCTTCTAAATGGAAACAGAAAGGGCGCTCAGGTTAGAATGCTATCCCCTTGTCCCCAACCAGCTTTCATTAGTGAGAGAGTGGCAGCTGAGAGCGCAGGCTGTGGAATTCGACTGCCTACTAGACTCAAACACCAGTCCTTGCATCCGCCAGCTGTGTGTGTGTGTGTGCTTTTTTTTCTGCTTGAGGTATCTTCTGGGGAGATACCCAAATCCCCCCAGTACATAGTTGTATATCCTAGTTGCAGGTCCTTCTAGTTGTGGCATGTGGGACGCCACCTCACCGGGGCCTGACGAGCAGTGCCATGTCGGCACCCAGGATCCGAACCAGCGAAACCCTGGGCCGCCGCAGTAGAGCACGTGAACCCAACCACTTGGCCATGGGGCGGGGCCCAACTGTGTGTGTTTTTAAATCTTTTAAAAAAATTTTGTGTGCATGTGAGGAAGACTGTCACTGCACTAACATCTGTGCCAATCTTCCTCTATCTTATGTGGGATGCTGCCACAGCGTGCTAAGATGAGTGGTGCTAGGTCTGCGCCCAGGAACCAAACCTCCAAACCCCAGGCTGTCGATGTGGAGCACTTGAACTTAACCACTACACCACCAGGCCAGCCCCTAGGTGTTTATTTCTAGGCAAGTCACTTTATGCCCCTAGACCTCCCGTTCCTCATCAGTAATGTAAGAGTTACACCCATTTAATAGGGTTATTGAGAGAATAAAATTAGCACAATGCTAGGCACATAGAAAGCACACCATAAATGTTAGTGTTATCCTTGTCTAATGAATACCAGAGTAGGGGTGGGCTTTGAGCTTGACTTTTCCTTCTATTAGCCACCCTTTACCAACCCAGTATTCTAAAATCTACCCTCCACCACTGTGTGAGTTGTTCCTCAGAATTTCACATCCATAATAAGGCCTCAATAATTAATCTGGGGTGGCAAAAAGGTCCTGATATACCAAAGGGAATGTTAGTTGACACGAGAATGTGAGCCTAGAGGCTCAGAGGGAAAGTGCCCGACTGATTAGTGATGTCTGCCACTGGATCCAGTTGGGAATGACAACCCTGAGCTGAGCACTCCACTGTTTTGCCTTTACCAGAGAGGGGATCCGAAGTAGCTGGCGTGTCCAGCTTCATGAAGGCTGCTTCAATAGCTTGGCTGAAGGAATTCTGGAAGCTGGGCACAGGAACACGGTCCGAGTTATCACTCTCCCCATCGCTGTCCACAGGGGCAGGAGGAATTAAGCTGTTTTCATCTAAAAAACACCAGTATTACAATTCTAGAAACAACTCTAGAGGCTTTTACTTTCTGAAAGGGGTCAATTCCCCCTTCACCACAGGTCCAACCTCACCTTTCTTTGGAGCAGTTTTGGGCCACACATCTGCTTTTGCTTTTCCGACCCTCAGCATCTGCCAAAGTGGGAAAGGGGGGAAAAAAGAATTTTAAGTAACTGGTCCAATTTCTTTTCGAGACTCCTACCTTGATGCTAACTGGTTAGGGGGCCAAAGAACCAACTACCACCTCTTGAAAAAAGATTTTCTAGGTATTTTCTCCTTAACACACTGTTTTGGTCATGTCCTCTATATCTTGACCAATGCAACTGGCAGTGAAACTCACAAGGTGGGAAACCAGAAGCTGTTTTGTTCCTTAAGAAACAAGTAAATATTGCCAAGAGGAATAAGAGGTTCTTATTCAGACTCTCAAGTTGGGAATCCTGACTTTGTGTCATTCCCTGCTTCTAATAAATTTTCCTGCTCTTCTTAGGACCCCTAAAAACATCAACCTCTTGGAGTAAGCAGTGTGCAGTACTCTCCGATTTTAAAACAAACCACTTGGCAATTGAACTTCAGTTATTTAAGGCCATGAAAAGGACAATTTATCCTGAAACTGCTCCAACAGCCTTCACTGCCTTTTACAGTCTTTGCTTTTTCAGTAACTCCTTAACTTTTAGATCCAGCCATAGACCAGATTCCCGCAAGTATAGTAAAATCAGAGCAATCCTTTCTGCCCGAGGAATTTTTTCATCTCACTTGGCCAAGGCCAGCTCTGTAATTGTTGAGGGCCACTATGACTCTGATCTGCCACACACGTCATTGCCAACTCAAAGCAAGGTGGATTTTATTCCTGGAAAAATACAAAGAGACAAGCCTCACAAGATTCAAGTACGAATGTCTTGACCTAAAGTATGTGTCCCAAAGTGAGGCTTGCGTATCATTTAAGATCAGCTGGATTGGCAGACAATGATTTCATGGAATAACTTTTCTTCATCACGTCCCACTTTGATGATCTCCCTGGGAGTTTGGGGTCCAAATACAGTATGGCATCTGAATCATCTTCCTCTTAAAACATCATTAAAATATATATATTTTATTCTTGCCACCAAACGTTTAAATGTTTAACTTGAATCCACTCATGAAAAAACAGACAAATGCAAACTGCAGGACATTCTATAAAGCACCTGGCTGGGATGCTACAAAAATATCAATGCCATGGGGGGAAAAACAAAAAAAAAACGGAGGCGAAAGGAACGGTTATGGATCAAAGGAGACTAAAGAGACTTTGACAACAAAATGCAGTGAGTAACCTGTGACTGAATCTGACTGAACATACAGGACACTGGGACAAATGGGGAAACAGAAATATGTACCATAGTAGATATTACTGAATCAGTTGTATTTCTTTGATGTGATAATGATAAATGTGGTTATATAGAAGAATGTCATTTTGGGGGCATGTATCTCAAGTATTTAGTGGTGAAGTGTCATTCATGAGGTCTGTAACTTATTTTCAACATAGCAAAAAAATACAAAAAGAAAGCAAATATAGCAAAATAGTAACAACTGGCGAATCTAGGTGAAAGGTATGAGTGTTCATTATACTATTCTTTCAACTCTTTAAAGTTGGAAGTGTTTCAAAATATAAAGTTGAAAAAAAGAATGGCAATAAAACCTAGTTAAAAAACAACTTAAGCATTTGACATAACTCCTGAGAGCCACTTGCTTATAACCGCTGAAGCCTAGCAGTTAATTTTCAGGATTGCTCTCAATTATTTCATCCTCCTTGACTTCAGGACTCTCTTACCAAAGTTCAATTCCTGCTTATTTCTCAGTACAAACTGCCATTTGTATGTGAGAAACATCCATTATCAACTGCTCTAAAGGACTTAACAGCTAATAATTCCAAATTAGCCCCAAAGAAGTTAATACTGACTTCTTATGGGGGTGCGGTCAAGCTGTCCATCTTCCTCAGTTATCTGAACGCAGGAATGGTGAGTGTTTGCTGGTTCTTTAAAACATTAATAAAGTGATTTGACATCAAGTCTCACTAGCCTAGTGTTCCCCGCCCCAGCTCCCCAAAAAAGCTGGTTTGGCTAGTTACAGGATAACCAAGACAACCTTTCCCTTCCCTCAGTGAAGAGGAATGGTTTATCACATGTTACATGCCGCTTGAAACACAGGTCCTAGAACCAGGGAACAGTTAAAATTGATTGATATACTCCCAGCCCCTCAGTACACAAGTATCTCATGATTTGTTAAATAGTTAAAACTCTGCTTCTCCCTCAGTTACTCTTGGCCTCTTTCCTTGTAAATCTATGGTAATATCTGAGACTAAATCCATGTTCCCTCTTAAGGAGGCCTTCCATGATTATTATAGTCAGTGCAACATTAGCTGCTAAGTCTCTCCTCCTCCAACAGAGGGATTTCCAGAAAGAACAAGCAGCAGAGTTCATGGTAAATACCCTTAGGCTGCTTCACAAGCAAAGGATTTACCTGGGCAAAGGAAGGGAAGGGAGAGTCTTCTTCCAGACTGCCAACGCAGAATGAAGAACTGCCCTGACTGGCAGTGGGTGACAGAGGGGTCAGCAGAAAGTCTGAAAGGGAACGAGAAACCTCATTATACAAATTCCAAAGAGTTAGTATCCTCTTAACAAGAAAGGAGACATGAACCCTGAACCAGGTCTGGATAATTACCAACCCCACTTCAAAAACAAACCTTGATCCAACTTCAACTCTGCCACATTCTTACAAGGCCAAGAACGTGGCCTATTATATATATACGGAGAGAAAAGTTTAGTGGTTACAACAATACTAGAAGGCATGGCAGAATCTATTCTCACAATAAAAAAACCCTTCACACATGAGCTGGCTCTCAAGGCCTAGGTATTGGACTGCCATGGACTGGTTTTATGTGGATGAAAAAGCTCCAAGAAAAGATATAAATTTAATCAGGTCAGCCTTATGTTCCAGCCAGCAGATATCTACAATCTGGGAATATTCAGGTAGAATCCAAAACACACATCAACAAAACCCAGCATGAAGAAGTAAGCTTTTCCCTGATACTGCCTAGGTAATAGTCTTCTCCATTCTTTCTGACCTAGCATTGAACATTTCCGCAGATTGGTCTACCTACTGCCCTGACCACTGCTGGGAGGGAGAAGCCTATTCACTCTCCCAGTAGCAGGCCCTAGGCAGCCAGGGCTGCTTAGTACCTCATTCCTAGGACCATCCAAGTGCTCTTGCCCAAACAACATTAAAGCCCATATGCGTTCAGAAAAGCTAGTACATGAAAACACAATCTTTGTATCACAATGTCCATGTTCTGCTCATATTCCTTTGTCCAGCAGCTCTCTTCTTAGTTAAACTGAAGAGCATATAGGTGGTGCAGCCCTCAAGATACAGGTAATACTCCCCGTCCCAGCCACTAAGTGCTTGCCTTAGCCTCAGGCTCCTAATCTGCAAAGTGATAGGCATATGATCATCACAAGGATCACCAAAAGTTTTACATATTCTGATCTTGGACATTTTGTTTAAAATGCCTGACAGTGAAATAAACTTTAAGTATCAAAAACCATCTGCCATCTGGATGAGATCAGACAAGATAGCTCTCTGAAATTACAGTAACTCTTAAGCATTCATTTCATAACACATTAATACATTCTCTTTATATAAGAAAAAGCATTTTCTGGGGTCGGCCTCGTGGTCAAGTGGTTAAGTTCGCGCACTCCGTTTCAGCAGCCCAGGGTTTCACTAGTTTGGATCTTGGGTGCAGACATGGCACCGCTCATCAGGCCACACTGAGGCAGCATCTCACATGCCACAACTGGAAGAACCCACAACTAAAATATACAACTATGTACTGAGGGCACTGGGGGAGAAAAAGCAGGAAAAAAATTTTAAAAAGATTGGCAACAGTTGTTAGCTTAGGTGCCAATCTTAAAAAAACCCCACATTTTTAAAAGTCTAAAGACCCCTTTGAACCACCTCTCAGTCTTTTTTTTTTTTTTTTAAAGATTGGCACCTGAGCTAACATCTGTGCCAATCTTCCTCTATTTTGTATGTGGGACACTGCCACAGTGTGGCTTGACGAGCAATGGGGTCCGCGCACAGGATCTGAATCCAAGAACCCCACGCTACCAAAGCAGAGCACACAAACTCAACCACTATGCCACTGGGCCAGCCCCTTTGTGTTTTTTTAAACCCACAAATGGTATCATGTTTTGTCTTGTTCTACAACTTCCTTTATCTTAAAGATCTACCTATTAGTTCATGAAGAGAGCTATTTCTTTCTTCAATACATGTAAAGTATTTTATAGCATAAATGCTATAACTTAGCCATTTCCCTACCAGTAGACTTTGCAGGCTGTGTCTTTTTTCCTTGCTATTATAAATAATGCTACAATAAGGAGACACATACAAAGATGCTTAAGCATACAGGGGGAGTAAAAGTAAAAACTAGAAGTAAGACAGCTGGGTTGCAGGGAAGAATCTAGGTTCAACCATCTGCCATATGAGCTGCCTTGAGTTTTTAGAAGCTGGCAGGCCATAAAGTAGTCAATACAGCCAATAAGAAAGGTGAAGCAAATGGCAAGAATTTGATGTACCTCAGGAATATATAAACTACCCGAAGTAAGGTTAATCACCTAAAGACCCCACCTTGCCGAGTAGAAGGGATGTAAATTCAGACGCTAGGGTAGATCTGTGGCTGATGACCGACTTCATTCTTTAAAGCTCAACTGTATTTACCTGCTTGGGAACCCGGACTTCTGCTAAGAGGAGAAATGGAGAGGGCCCCATGGCCCTCGGTGCTGGTGGGACCCAAAGCAGAATCGGAGGAGCAGGTATAGGAATTGAAGGCAGGAAACTGCTGCAGATTCTCTAAGGGAATGTGGACTTCTGGGTCTGCAAAAGAAAGAGAACAGTAGGCCCACCTACAGAACTTCTCAAATCTTTTCTAACAGTTGAGGACAGCCAATATGAATCCCCTGGGGTTTGAAGGATGTAGACAGAAGTTTTAAAACCCAAATTTATAATAACTGTCATTTTATAATATGACTTTGTTTAATATAAAAGCCTTGTTCTAATAATTTGTAATTGAAGCTGGGTGATAAACATGGGGGTAAATTATTCTGTTCTATATACCTGTGTTTGAATACTTCCATAATAAAAAAAATTAAAACAAAAAAGACCTGTTCCTGAAACACCAATTTTCTCAAACTTTTAAGACTCGTGCCAAAAAGCTACACAGCATTGGGACCCCAGCTATATACTTATCCCAGGTGGAGAAGTAAAATTCATGTCTACCATACAATATGGAGTGAAAAATAGCTAAGTCCTTTCCCTAGCCAAAGACTCAATTCCTTTTTTCTGGAGGGTAACTAGGCCCTCATGTCACACTAATCTCCTGGGTTCAATGAAGCTTATGCTGGAGAACCAGATCAAAAAACCCTGTGATTATTAGTATGAAAGAGCTCTTAAATCTAACTTCCTGCATATATTTCCTAGTTTTTCAAGGTTTCTACTATCTCAGACTCTCTTGGCAGACTTGCTGTGTATAGATGTCCCTTTGAGAGTCAAAGGTGTGGTTGATGATCCATCCTGAGAGCACGTGGGACAATTATCCCCACCACTCAGCTGATCTCCTATTCCCTTCCTCAGGACAGGTTTTTTCACCCACTATGCCAAAGATGAATTTAATCTTACTCCTTACAATGACCCGCATTAACTCACTTAATTCTCAGGTAAGTCTATGAAGGAGGTACTGTTACAATTCACATTTAAGAGGAGGAGCTGAGATAGGAACCCAAGCAGTCTGGCTCCTGGGCCTGGGCACTGAGCCCCTCTACAATGATGCACAGCCGAACTAGTCAAAAACGCAAGTTCCTGAACTTACACTTGCCCTGTTTCTTGTTCTCCTCCATCTCAATTCTGCGCTCTCGGCGGCGTTCCTCCCGAGCCTTCTTCTGGCGCTGACGCTTCCTCTTCTCAATGTCATCTGCAGGTTGGTCGGATTGTGAGGGGGCAGACAACCTGACCATTAACCCCTCCCAGTTGACTAATGTGACTTATGTGGCCGTAGCTATACAAGTGGGCCCAGGTGGACTGGATGAATGGATGGAGTGTATCAGGAGGCACTGAGACTAATGACACAGCTCCATAATGCCTCCCACACTGGGTTTCTAGCCACAAGAATCCCTGAACCTCACTTATAAAGAGAAGCAAAGTAGGGGCATTCTCACCTGAGAATATCTCCAGGGTTTCCTTAGAGACCAGAGGAGGCTGCAGAGCCAGTTCACAGATGCTGAACTCACAGGTGAGTGGCAAGTGAGAGAGATATCTGTGACGCTGTCGAACATCCTACAGTGGAAAAGGGAGCAACACTCAACTAAGACCAGGCCTAACTCTGAGAGCAGATTCCCACCCCATATCCAACTGTGTACACACCCTCACAGACAGCACTAGGGCTCAAAGAGTAGTGCTCACATCATCACCATTTTGAAAAGCCAAATGGAAATTGTCAATTAACCTTCAATAAGGTAGAACAAGCAGTTTTTTGGTTTGTGCTGCAAATGAATGAATCAAGTCTGGTAGTAAATAATCTAAAGCTGATCAGTTGTTTCTGACTTTCTGGGGTCCATGACTGAGGGGACGATAACGAGTTATTTGTTGGCCAAAAATCTGGGAACCACTGACAGAATTAATGATAACTGAGAAGGCAGATAAAACAGATTTCCCTACTGAATGAAGTTTGGCCTAAAACAGTAAAAAATGAAGCCCATCAATTTAAGTTTAATTTTCTTTTCTATTGTTTTTCTATGTTTTACGAAAAGTTTATAGCACTCAGAAAGTCTATAAATTTGAGGCTGATAACAAATTTATGATCAATACAGGGATAACTCTCAAAGGGCAAAAATTCACATATGTAAATTATCAGACAATAATTCACAGGTATCTGCTAAGCCAAAAATGCATCTCAAGCTTGTGTAAGCTAGCTTAAAACCTCAAAGGACTTCTTGTTTTCTTGGACGGTCTTCTCAAGCAATAAGGAGAAAGAGAAATAAAAACAAACTCATCTTCAACAGAAATAGGAGATACCTATACTCCCAAACCACAGTAAGTGAACTTGCAAAGCAGAGAGCAGTGGTCACTGACTTAACAGAACCCTAGCATGGTAAGGGAGCACCATTTAACTTTCAAAAAATTCGTGGGCACCATCACTGACAAAAATAGACTTAAAAATACAAAAACTAAGGGACTTGAAGGTTTGTGGATTTGGGTTGGCTGGGCCCACCTCAAAGAGATTAGGTTAATGCCACTCCCCGACCCTCCACCTCTAAACGAAGGCCCTTACCTCAGACATGGAGTACCCAGCGATCTCCACCACCGTGGCCGAGATCTTCTCAGGGCTCTGCTCCAGGCTGCCATACTCCCGCACCAGGCAGCGCACATTCACAGGGTGCAGGAACATGTGCTGCCCGTCCTCCGCTGAAGACAAATGGCTCTATCATACAGCATCTTGGCCAGTCCTCAAAGACAGGGCCCTCCTTATAGCTATGCCTGCCTCTCCCTCCCCAAGCCAAGAGGCACAACAGATTCAAGGGCCCAAAATCTAATGCCAACATCTCCTTCTGCCTAGAGAGCCAAGTTATCTCTCTGAAACATCTCTGTAGCAACCCAGCCTTCCTTCTGAAGAACCCTCACCTTGGTAAAAGTAGTAACAAGGAGAGCAGCTCATGTGTGTGAAGCCTGGCTTGGTGATGGGCTCCTGCTGGCTGGACTCAGTACAAATGGTCCCCTCGCCAAGGGTGTCATCTGCTAACTCCGAGTCATCACAGGCCTCTGACAACCCCTCAGGCTCTAGTTCAGACATTGCTTCCTCTTCCTCTACCAGAGGGAGAGCAAGAGGGCGAGAAGGAGAGCCCAAGGAGCAAACTTCAGTGGTTTCTTCATCAAAAGCAGATAGATACTCTAGCACGCCCTGTTGGGACAAATTCTAGGTCAACAGAAAGTACATGTGGCAAAGGTAGGCACAGGAACCAAGCTCTCTGGATGTTTATCTTAGCTGTCACATTTACTGATTTAACACCCCTGAGGAAAGAACTAACAAACACACAGGAAATATAGTCCCTTCTCCCAAGAAAGTTCAGATCTCACAACAGAGCCGACCAGCTCAACAGCAGCATTTGAGGAATGAGAGCAGTTTAGTCTGTAACAGGGACACACTAACCTTCCTAGGTTGAAAAACAGACTCCTTTGCCAAGGGAGCCATCAGCACCAGTTGTTCCAGAGCAGCCACAACACCAGTCACCTCCCCTCTGCTTTCAGCGGATCCTGACAGAGCCTCTTCCCGAGTCTAGACCACCAGAAAGAAGAGCAGAGAAAGTTAAGTTTCCAGAAACACACTTAGTTTGAAAGGCAAGGGCTTACAATAGCTTATTCTCTCAACAGGAGCAAAAGTTAAAAGGCAACAAGACGCAATGGAAAGGGTTTAAGTACTTAAAATACTCAATCTTTAAGGGAAACAGGAAGCAAAAAGCACCTAGTACTGAAGTGGGATGGTATTCTGCTTAGACTCTCTGACAATGACAACACTACACAAAAGCTTCCTGAACAGAAATCCAAGAACAGAGAACTAGTCTTCTAGTTTTTACAAACTATGCCCAGAGAGAGCCCCAGGGCAGGAGGCAAGGGTTTGGCCAACTCCCAAATCAACCTGGACAGCTCTACTTCTGTGTAGCTTTTCTTCTACCTGAAATGCATTTGAACAAATACTCTGCACTGCAGAAAGAAAATACGAGCTAAACACATAGGACCCTGCCCAAGGACGACTTAGGAGTCAGAGATAGAAATTTAAATACCAGCTTCACCTCTTATTAGTTGTGTGTCCTCAACCAAATTACCTAACCCATGATTCCACTTCCTCATCCCTGAAAAGGGAACAGTTATTATCTACCACAGCAGGATATGAAAGTGAGATAAATCTAAGTACAGTATGTTAGCACAGGGCCTGTCACATACCAATCACTCAATAAATGAGGGCTTCCACTGTTCTGATGCAGATCAGTGATTCTCAGAATGTAGTTTGGGGATGAGCAGCATCAGAAGCACCCTGGAACTTGTTATATTGCAAATTATCGAGCCTACTGAGCCCAGACCTGCTTAATCAATCTCTCAGGATGGAGCCCAACAAGCAGTCATTCTGATGCTTGTTAAAGCTTGCAAATCCCTGTTGCAGGATACGGGACACAGGGAATCTGTATTTGGGTAATTCTTGCTGCTCCAAGAGCCTCAGCAGGTATTGATAGGGCCTGCTGGGTAAGCCGTAATACTTTCTCCACAATGTCCCTCAAACAAAACATCTCTAAAAATAAATCCAAGTGTTTTCCTGGAACACAAAAAAACCTATCTTGCCTAACCTAAGAAACTCCAGTGTGACTATTAGTTATAAGATCATCTTAACTTGTTCCTTTCAGTTTCAAAGAGTGCTTTAAAAACTACAAGGTCAGCCCTTCCCTCCCATCACCAAAGCCCAGAGCAAAATTGGCTATTTGAGCCATTCCCTGCTTATTGTCTTAAACGTGGGGTTGAAGTAACCAGTCCCCACCATTTCACCCCGTTTCCAGTGCATCCTCTCACCTTGAGCTCCTGGATAGCTGCCTCAATAAAGCAGGACTCGGGAGTGTGCTTCTCCTCTGCCAGCTGCTGCTCAAGTGCTACTTTCTCTTCCTGAACGACCCGGCGCAGCACCTGCTCCTTAGAGGCCAGCAGCAACTTGGAGTACTGGCTGTGCTGTTCATCTACAAGAAAGCCAGCAAGATTACAGAAACGCAACAGTCAAAGCTGGCAATGGCGCGGCTCAACAGGAGCTTTCATACACAGCTTTGTTCCTAAGGTGAACATGGACTGATTTAGTATGATTGCCTAGAAAATAATTTAGCAATGACTTTAAGGTTCATAACTCTGACCCCATAATACACAGAATCTATCCTAAGAAAACCAAAGATACAGCCAAAAATTTAGTCAATGTTCATTAATTACAGCATTGTCTGTAATATCAGACAACCTGCAACCAACCATAAGTCCAACAATAAAGAAATGATTAATGACATGATGGTATACTCATTAAAGAGAATTTTGTTGACATTAAAAAAGTTTTCTAAGAAGGGAGCTTTAGTGACATGGAGAAATACCCACATTATATGGGAAAAAAAGCAGATGGCAGACTAGAAAACTTAACCCCAATCTAACAAAAATATACATTTGTATATACAATATTTAACATTTTGGAGTACCTCTTGGTAAAAGGATCATGGATGATTTACTTCCTTTCCTTCTGTTCCCCCATATTTTCTATACTTTTGAAAAAGTTTTAAACAATCTTATCTTTTGAGACCCCTTGAAAGGCCCTATGTATTCCCACCCTATCATCCTAGCAGCCACCCAGAGATAACCATTTACAAATTTGAACATGTATCCTTCAAACCTTTTTCTATTCGTTTATATACCCATGTTCACAGAAATAAAGGCTTTTCCATAAATGATAACTGTGAATTTTGTTCTACAGTTTATTTTTCACTCAATGTGTCTTAAAATCTTTCAAAACGTTAATACAGAGATCTATCTCATGTTTACTTTCTATGTAGTGTTCCAAAGTATGATATCCTCTAATAACTAAGTTCTTTAGGGAACACTTAGGTTATTGCCAATTTCTATTACATTGTAACAGAAAACCCTTACACATGCTCCTTGATACAAATGGTTTCTTTACGATATTTAAGTATAAATGCTGGATCAAAGGTTGTGAATCTGTTAAATACTACCAAATTGCTCCCCTAAAAGGCTATATTGATTTACATTTCCCACAAAAACAAGAGTACTCATTTCCCCAACCGCTGCAGGAACCCAGTGTTACCAATTTTTTTTTTTTATTGCATCAATCTAATGGGCATTTTGATTTGCATAACTCTTGGCAAAGTTAAATCTCTGTAGATACTTAGAGGTTATTCGATATCCTCTTCTGAGAAATGCTCTGTCACATGCTTAGCCCTTTCTTCTACTAGGTTGTTAATTTAATCTACAGGACATCTGTATGTCCTGAATTTTAATCTTTAGTTTTAAATGTGTAAATCTTCCTTTAGTTTATTTATCACCTGTTGACTGAGGAATCTTGTCAGATTTCATTGTTGGTAAATCAAATTTATCATTCTTTCCTTTTATGATATCTATGTTTTCAGCCTGGTTCAAAAATCCACCCATACTTAAGGATTCAAAAAGATATCGTCCCATGTTCTCTTTTAAAAGTTTAAAAGTTTCGGACTTTTTACATTTAATTCTCCAATCCATCTGGAATTGATTTTTATGAATGGTATGAGATGAGGATCCAATTTTATTTTTTCCTATATGAAGACCTGATTGTTTCAATACCATTTATTGAGAAATCTCTTTTCCCCAGAGATTGAAATGCCACTTTAATCCAAAGCTCATTTCTGCATGAAATATAGGGAACGAAACCCCTTGCCCTTTCTCCACTGTAAGCACTTGTCACACTCTATACCCTAATTGCTTAGATGCCAGTCTGTCTCTTCTATTAGACTACTGAGGTGCCAAGACTGGCTGACTGTAGAATCCCCAAGACCAGCACAGTGCCAGACACTGTTCAACAAAGTGTTATAATATGAAAAATTAAGATACATAACTGAACCAAACTTGAACCCAAGAGGTAAACCAAACTCTTCCCTAACGTACAGGAATCCTACGACTAATGTGGAAATGCTAGAACTGGCTTGCCCAAAGGCTACATTTATGACACTAGAAAGACATGTTCAGTAGCCTTAAAGGGCGTACCCAGGATTACTTACCCCCAGAATTAATGGAACTCACCTCCTAGATGAATAGGATGGTCTACATTCACCCATTTGGATTTGGGCAAGGCCACCAACACCCCTTTCTCCCTCTTCATCAGCTGCATCGTAATGGTGTCACCAACAACATACTGACGCGACTCTGTGGCAACAACACTGTAACGTGGACATTTAGATGCAGCAAGGCAAGGAGTTAACATGCTGGGGTCTAATCTAGCAAATGTCTCAATCTCACCTCTTGAGATCCTTCTTATGCACAGAACTGTAACAGATAGGACATTTACTCCAGGTCTTCTCACTCAGTGAAAGATAATGCAGGATGCATGCCCAGCAAAAGATGTGTCCACAACGGGTGATCTTGGCTGCAGTAGGTGGATATAGGCATATTGGGCAAGACGGCACTTCATGGCTGCATATGCGCTGAAACAAATCACCGCCACAAGTTACACAACTTTCAGAACTGACCAGGGATTGTCAAAGGTAAAGCCTTTCCTCTCCCATTTCCAACCGTGTATACCTCTATTCAACACATCTTCATAAAATTGTTCACTAATGCAGGTATATGTATGATAGCACCTTAGGTAAATCATTACGGTAACCATAATAATGGCTTAATATAATAAAACAACTACATAACAGGTTTTCAGGATTCTATATTAAAGAAAAAAAATGACAAATCACTCTATGATCTCATTTACAAAAAAAGATTTATATGTACATGTACATACATAAGGGCATAAAAAGGGTCTAGAAGTAACGTACCAGTAATTTCCAATGGAGGGGTCAATTAGACTTTTACTTTTTATGAGTCTCTATTTTTTTTTAAACCAATGCATATAAAACAAGTTTCACAGGCTTTCTATGTCATTCTCAGATGAATTTCATGAATTTTCCCAGTAACAGGAGTCCAGGCTTTAGGGCCCATCATTCGAAATCATATAACCCAGGAGCAGCAAGGGGATACCCAGAGCTCATAACTTCAACAGAAAACAAATACAGCAGTGCCTTGGACAGAAGTGCAGCAGTGTGGCTCATTCACCTGCCACAAGGATGAGGCCTGATTTGATACTGATGACTACAAAGGCTACCAATGAAGCCATGTCCATCTAACGAGCCCACCCTGGGTCAGGATGGTAACCAGAGTCCCTCACATATTCCCCTGCTTCTACTTCCCAGGAGAGAGAAGTCGTAGATAGCACTGCTTTTATACCTTCAGATCAGAGCCCTCCAACTCCCCAATCCTGCAGGCCAGCGCCAATTAGAGAGCACAAAACGAGCTCCAGGGCTGATCCCTTCAGAAAAGTCTACAGTCAGGCCATGTAGAAAAGGGTATCAGCAGTGAACCCAGCCAAGAGCGGCTTTGTCATCACAGTCCCTTTCTTTAGTTCTCTCTCCCACTAACTGCTTATAAGCTTAACTAAGCTACTCACCACTTGTTCCACAAAGTCCCAGTTGACTAAGGTATCGGGATCAGCAAAATGAGCTGTGTAGTCTTGGTCTTCAGACACCACAAACTGGCAGCTGGAAATAGGGAGGAAGACAGGGAAAAGGCAGACTGTCAGAATCGACCAACAAGTCCTCAGTGGAAATTCATCATCTCTTCACTTAGAAATCAAATGCAGGCCATTAGCAGCCATGGTTTGTATAACACTGAACTAGGACATCAGCCTCAGTTCTGAGCCCTGGCTCTGGAGGGAATCCAAGACTCAGTGGGTAGGAGTCTAAATCCATGAACTCTGTTTCTTCTGTTTCCAAATCCAGCCAAGCTGCCTGCAGGCCCCCCCGAACTAAAAGTAACCCAGACTTTGGTTCCATCAACCAGCAGATTTACTCCTACACTCCCAGAAACCCCAGAAAACAGCTAGTCCTCAAGGCAGTAGTAAGGACTGTTCTCAAATATGAAGGACTAAGTGCTTACTTCAGTCTAGACCCACAGTCAAATCTTACATTGTAACTAATGCCACACAAAAGCAAACAAAAGGGAACCAGTATTTGAGCAAATGCATGCCAAGCACTCCAACTTGTCATTCAATTCTCCCTTATTTCTCCTCCTTTACAGAGGAGAAGCTGAATCTCAAAGTGGTTAGGGAAATTACTCAAGGTCAAAGGCCAAAACAAGATTCAATTCTAGGTCCAATTCCAAAGCCAACACTTTTACTGCCTCATCATGATACTAAAGCTTTATTTAATTTTAGCATTAATTTATTTACTTAAGCATTATATATATATTTTTTTTTTGGTGAGGAAGATTAGCTCTGAGCTTCTATCTGTTGCCAATCTTCCTCTTTTTGCTTGAGGAAGACTGTCACTGAGCTAACATCCATGCCAATTTTCCTCTATTTTGCATGTGGGACACCACCACGGCATGGCTTGATGAGTGGTATGTAGGTCTGTGCCCAGGATCCAAACCCGAGACCAGTGAAGTGAAGCACACAAACTTGACCACTACACCACTAGGCTGGCCCATGCATTCTATTCTTTTAAGTACTGAGAATATCCATTTGGCAAGTAGGTTTTCAACACTTGCAAAAAAAAAAGAAGAGAAAAAAAGGAAAAAGAACCAGATCACCTCCCTTTCTGCCTCTCTCCCATAGTGTTTGTTTAAAGGAAGCCTCTTCTCAGCACAACTGCCCACAGCTCAATTTCACTTTCCTCCTAACAGGAGCCATACTCACTTGGCCTGCAAAAAGAGTTCCTTGTTAAAAGGCTTATGGCCCCACTTGTTCCTTTTTCCCCAGCTGCCATGTCCAGTGCCTTCAAAGTGACCCGCCTGGCCACGGGGTTCAAAAGTGAAATTCAACAAGTGGTTCAGGTTGATCTTCTTAGGACCAGAGAACTGGGCAGGGCTAAACTCTGCCCGTTGAGCCTCTGCTACCTAGGGAGAATGAGAATGAATCAGAGCATTTTAGATTAGGAAGACACTGATTTATAGCAGAATCCAGCACAACGCCTCCTTCTAAATGGCTTAAAATATTAACTAAATAAAACACAGGCTTAAAGTAAACAATCTTTCTAGGAAGGGGTCATGCAAAAGTCTACTCCAGATCTTGATGGGAGTGGGAGGGGAAAAAGAGCCTTTAACATACGATTACTTAAACTGTTTAGTCTGCCCTACTAAGTGGCAAATAAGCATTAAATGACAAAAGCCAGTATGAACTCCTCTACCTATCTTCAAGCACAAAGACTTACTGACTGGGTTGATCTTCTGACAGCCCCACAGGACTCCTACACCTTCACTCATTAGCTACTTGTTCTCTGGTTTGTTTCTGGCAAAGTGAGTCTGTGGAACTACACTCTGGAGGCAACTGCTAACTGCTATAGCCTTCAGGATCCTGCCAGAGACCTCCTTTCTAAGATACACACCACTATTCATTGTTAATTAAAACTGACAGAATTAGAACATGTAGGCAGACTAGCTCTGCGTCCAGAAATAAACCCAATCAGTAGATTCAGAAACAGTTTAGAAAGTACCAAGAAATCACATACGAGAAATACCACTGCCCACAAGATGGAACAACTCATGTAGGGGTTTTTTCAGCCCTCTTAACATTCCCAGATTGAAAGGGTACAGACACCTGCTATAAGTCACTCCGTGTATTTTCTAATCCCACTTTCCATTTAACGTCATAAACACTTTGCCATGTCATAAATGTTAGTATACACTCATTTTAAATAGCTGTATACCATTACTTTATATGGGTATACTATAATGCCCTAGCTTAGGACACAGACTGTCCACAGCTTTTCCACTGTTACAAAATAATGCTGTGATAAACACACTTTTGGACAGATCTCTGTGCACAATTATTTGGGCACCTACAATTTTTTTTTTGAGTGTATAGTAAGAATTATTATCAAAGGAAATGCAAATTTAAGGCTTTTGCTGCTAAGTCAAATTTAGAGTTTACTAAGCAGCACTTGCACATTATGTGGTAAAGAATCTAAAGAGCACAAAAAGGGATATGGTGAAAGATACCCTCTATTCCAGAGGCAACCAATGTACCCTCTGACATATTCTATGCACAGAGAATTATAGTATATGACCTTTACAATTAAATACAAAGAGTGGCATATGATACAGTTAAACAATTTCCTTTTATCTTAACAGACCTTGGGAGACAACACCCCCCGACTGTTTATGTAACTTACCCACAGGAAGCCCAAAACTTCCAGGTCATCCCTTCTCTCATCCCCTCAACTCTCATCTCCATATGGCTCTGCAATCCCTAGTCTTCCACCTCCAATGCCCCAAACTTAGATATGAGCTTGTGCGCACTCAACAAAATGCCCTATATTCTCAACCTTCTATCTTCACCTCGTTATCCTAGCTGGCCCACTGTCACTCTCCAATACTGCTCGTCATAATTCCTGATTCTTCTTTCGACACACTGACCTCTCAGTTCCTTGACCTCCTCTTCTCCTGTCAGCCTGCCCTCCAGCCTACCTCAGCCACCCATTCCCAGGGGCATACTGTCCAGAGCTGTGCTGTCCCATACAGCAGCCACTACTAGCCAGATGTGGCTACTGAGCACTTGAAATGTGGACAATGCTATGTCAAAAATGTTAAGTTATACTAGGTTAAATATATTCAAATAATGTGACCAGTTTATTTATTTATTTTTTTTAAGATTTTATTTTTATTTTTCCTTTTCCTCCCAAAGCCCCCTGGTACACAGTCATGTATTTTTAGTTGTGGGACCTTCCACTTGTGGCGTGTGGGACGCCACCTCAGCATGGCTTGATGAGTGGTGCCACGACCATGCCCAAGATTCAAACTGGCAAAACCCTGGGCTGCCGAAGTAGAGTGCACAAACTTAACCACTCGGCATGGGGCTGGCCCTGACCAGTTTACTTTTTTAACGGGGCAACTAGAAAATTTAAAATTACACATGCAGGGCTGGCCAGGTGGGGTAGTGGTTAAGTTCGCATGCTCTACTTTGGCAGGTCAAGGTTCACAGGTTCAGATCCTGGGGGTGGACCTACACACTGCTCATCAAGTCATGCTGTGGCGGATCCCACGTACAAAAAAGAGGAAGATTAGCAAGACATGTTAGCTCAGGGCCAATTTTCCTCACCAAAAGTAAATTAAATAAATAATTAAACTAAACTAAACTAAAATTACATATGTGGCTTACATTTCTACTGGACAGCACTGCTCTCAAGTCTAGACCATGCTGATAATAGCTGCACCTCTTTCATCATCTTAATTCTGTGTACCCTAGATCCAAAGAGCAACTCACTCCTTTCCTAGCTTGTTCCCTTTAGTCCTGACTCCAACAATTCTTCACCCTCACTGGGATCTCCAAACCAGTGATCCAACCCCCTAAATTTTCTTTCCTTATTTGACTTAATTCCTATGGTCCATTGCCCCTTTTTCTTTGTCAGCTGTACTCACCCAACAAAACCTTCCCCTGATTAATCCAACTCTCTGCCTATTCCACACCAGCACCAGAGCATTTAAACATGGCTAAAGAACACAACCACACTGACCAGTCTCACTAAAGTAGACCCTTATGCTGCCTGGCAGTCATACGACAATCCTATTATGCTTCGGTACTCCATAATTCCCCTTGTCACCCAGACAATTCCTTCATTCTTCAGGCTTCCAAACCATCTCTCTCAGCTCACCTTATATATTTCACTGAGACAATAAGAACAATCAGAAAAGACTCCTACACTCTCCTAGCAGTATTCTGCCTTCCTCGTTACTTGGATGAAGTGGCAAAGCTCCTATCTAAGCCAACTTCCTCCACTTGTGCACTACATCCCAACTCAAGGACCTTGTTCCAGCAATTCTCCCTTTCCTCTGCATCGTTTTCCCTCTCGCCAGAACAATCCCACTAGCAGAGATCCGCTGTAATTTCTCTAACCTTACAGTCTCTCTTGACCTCACATTCCTGCAAGCCACCGCCTTACCTCTCTGCTCCCCTTTAGAGCAAAGCCACCACAAAGTACTGTCCAGACTTGCTGTTTCTTCTTCCCATCCTCCCATTCTCTCTAAATCTATGCCAATGAGGTGTCTGTCCTCACCACTCCACCAAAGCAGTTCAAAGCCAACAAGCTACCTTCACATTTTCAAATCTAATGGTCAACTTTCAGTCCTAATCTTACTCAGCCTATCAGCTGCACAGGACAAAACTGATCACTTTCTCCAAAAGGTTTTCAGTTGTCTTTCTCCCTTTTTGCTGGTTCCTTAGCATCCGGACTTGGGGCTCAGTCCTTGAATCTACTCCCTTTTTGCAACACTTACTCCTTAACGATCTCACTTAGTTCCACAGTGGCAAACACTAACTGCATTCGGACAGCTCTCCAGCCTGGGTCTCCTCCTTGAACTCCAGATTCAGTTAACAGCCTATCTCTACTTAGAAATCTAACAGGCACCTAATGCAAATATAACATTTCCAAAGGTTATTCCAAATGGTAGTGTGTTCTTTGGCTTCATTTTCTACTTCTCAACCCATGGTAGCCTACTTGCTTTACCTCAAATCCCCTCCCCTCCACCCCAAACCCTGTATGCCTCTTGAAATCTTCCCTATTTCAGCAAATGGTACCTGAATTAGGCTCCTGCCAAAAATATTAGTCATTCATTTCTCTGCTCAGACCTCACATCTAATATATTCAAAAATCCTGTTGGCTCTACCTTCAAACAGCCCCCCAAATCTGATCACCTCTCATCACTATGGCTGTTCCAAAGCTTCCATCACTCTCACCAGGAACATCTTAATAGCCTCCTAACTAGTCTCCCTCCCTCTAAGACTCCAAGTCAGATTACCTTACTTCTCTTCTTAAACCCCTCAGTAGCTTCCCATCTCTCTGAACAAAAGCCAACGTTCTTCAAAGCCCCACATGATCTGACCCCTCTTACCATTCTTCGGCTTCATTTCTACTTCTCCTCCACCCATGGGAGCCTACCTGCTTTACCTCAGACACACCAAAAACATTACCACTTCTGCTCCCTTGCACTTGTTACTCCTTCTGGCTAGGACACTTTTTGTCAAAACCGTATGGTGTGCTCCCTTGTTTCATTCAGAACTCTACTTAAAATTCATCCTCGGAGCAGCTTTCCTTAGCCACCTTCTAAATCTGCACTCCCTGTTACTCTCTACCCCTTTACTTCTCTGTCTTACTTTTTTTAATTCAATAAGCACTTACTATCAGATTAAATAACAGTTTGTTTACTGTGTCCCCAAACTAGAACATAAGCTCCTGAAGAACAATGTTCCACTCAATGCTGTATCCCAAACTCCTATGGTACCTGGTGCACAGTAGGTGAGGAGTAAATTTCTGGTGAATGAATGAATTCTTCCATAAGTGTATTCAATAAATCTGTCTTATTTATAATGGTTACATAGTATGGAACATTAAAACAGCAGGATAATTTATTTAACTAGTCCTTTGTTGATGGCATTCAGGTCGTTTCCTAAATTTTGCACCTACAAACAATGCTGCAGTAGACTCCTTTGTACAAGTCTTTATGCACTTGCAGAAGATATCTAAGACTACTAAAATCAGAGTGCCTATGACTAAGGATATAGTATTTTACATTTTGCTAGATACTACAGAGCAAACGTGATTAATTAATTAATGTCATCTTATTACCTAAATATTCCAAAGGGTACCTATAATTCAAGAATGATAATAAAACCACTCTGCAAATTAAGGTACCCCAAATTTACTGTAATTTCTCACAATCCATGATTATGATGTCTTCCTCTTCCAAGGAAATTTTCATAACCTTCAAGGGAAGCAAGGAGGCAAAGTTCCAAACCTTGTTAATTCTCAACTACTTGAGACTGCTTTGGTTGTTTACTCTTCCACCTCTTGTTCCCTCCCTCCCCAACTACTGACAGACAGGGGAGGGGCAGAAAGCAGACCTCATGCTTATGTTCTAGAAAGAACATTCTAAACTTCCATACCTCATCTCGTCTTCCACCATTAAAAGAAGAGCTAAAGAGTTTGCTGCTGCCGCCGCCCCTTTGAGGAGGCATCTTGTTAAAAGTTTTGCTTTTCTGTGAATTGGAGCGACGGAACTGGTTGCTGAAATTTTCATTTTTGGGGTAGGAAGGTTCACGTTTGCGATTATAACGCTTGGATCCATTTGAGTTCTTTCCATCTGAAAGCAAGAAATGCAAAAGAATCAGTTAAGAAATGACACATAGTCTTGGCCAATTGCTCTCCACCTCCCAACAAAATTGTGTTTAAACAAGGGTAAATGGGCCCTTCCCTGGCCTCCAAGAAATCTGGGTTTGGGCCAGAGCATTAGTGCTTCGGGCAAGACATCACCTAGTAGGTGGGTTTTGTTTTGATTTTTTTTTAAGCCTAAAGGGTCCTTCTCTCAAGATGAATACAATATAGATCAAACAACATAGATTCTCAGTTCTTAATGTCTCTTTTTTACACAGCTTAACCACTGGTCTTGTAAAAGTCCATTCAGACGAAGTGATACGAAAGGGAACAGCTTATCTATACAGTCATGCTTTGCTTAACAACAGGGATATGTTCTGAGAAACGTGTCATTAGGCAATTTCATCACTGTGCAAATACCATAGAGTATATTACACAAACCTAGCCCAGTGTGGTATAGCCTACCTAGTGCGGTATATCCTAAACCTAGTGTGGTATAGCCTACCATACACCTAGGCTATGTGGTACTCTCTTATGGGACCATCACTGAATATGCAGTCTGTCGTTGACTGACACGTCATTATGTGGCGCACGACTGTATCAGGGAAAAGCATTTTATCTGGAGGCAGGACAGAAGATACTATTCTCCTTAAATTATTCTCCTTAAATTATTACAGCATTAAATTATTACACTGCAACGGCTTGACCCAGGCCCTACCAGATACGTTCAAGAGACATAAAAACAAAAAAACAATATTTATGTATGTTCTCAAGCTCCAACTGAGAAGCTACTAAAAACTGACAAAACAAAAGAAGTTGAGCTCTAAGAGCATATTAGATTAGCATGAGTTATACCCTTTTAAAAAATATTTCTTGCTTTTTTCCTCCAATTATAAGAACATATGTTCAATTTTGAAATCCAGAAGAATAACCTAAGTTTGCCAGGACCCAAAGAATATGAACCTATAAACAGCGTTTAATCTCCTTTTACTCTCTATTTTATACACTTGCCACAGGTCTTCCACAAAATGAGGCATACAAGATTTACTGTCTTCTATCTATTACTCCATGAGCTTTTTCATGCACCCTAGTCTTCAAAAGCATGATTAATGGCTGCACTGTTGCATACCACATGCTTACAGCATAATATAACCAATCCTCTATTGCTGTACATTTAGGTGGCTTCTAATTTTTTGCTGATTTAATATAATAGTACTGGGAGCCTCTTTACCCAGGGGCCTACGTGTATGATTATGCAGAATTCTCAAAGTGGAATTAAATTAGCAGATCAAGTATGATCATTAAAGCCTTTTACACATCCTCAAGTTGCTCTCTAGAACCATTACACCAATTTGTTTGTATTCTAACAACACTATAAGAGAAAACATCTAGTTTACTACCTTCTTGATAATACTGAGTTGGATAAACTTTCTTAAATTGAAGGCTCAGAATAATTTCTTGCTTTAAATTTGAATTTCTCTGATGACTAGCAACAAACACTTTCTCAGTCTGTTGACCATTTGTATTTTGTGCAAAGAGCTTGTTTGTATTCTTTGCCCCATTTTTTCTACTGGGGAGCTGAACTGCATAGATTATTCTGTCCCAAATTGAACAAAGAACCCTGACCAGACACACTTAACATGTGCCAAAGTTTACCAGCTTAAAAAAAAAAGGCAAAATAAAACCTGAGAACCATACACAACTAACTAAAGGTGAAAGAGGTCCCCAAATTAGGCCTTGAGCAAAAAAAGACTAATTTACCTTTCTTGTCCCTTCACTCACTCCATTTTGTCTTATTTCAACAGGGAAATCTGATCAAATTAAATCTTCACACTAGTTTAATGGCTTTACAAGCAAAAATTTAGAGAGAATGGAAGTTGGGGAATTTTTAAGGAAAAAATCCATTAGGATCACACTCAAACTTTAAGGGGGGGCATGTTTTACAAAGTCAAGAGGATTCCAGCATGAGCCTCAGAAACTACAAAGTTTTCCCCCCCAAATACAGCCTAACTTTGCTTATTTTAAAAATGCATAACTTTGGGGCCAGCCCTGTGGCACAGCGGTTAAGTTCGCACATTCTGCTTCTTGGTCGCCTGGGGTTCGCCGATTTGGATCCCGGGTGAGGACATGGCACGGCTTGGCAAAAGCCATGCTGTGGTAGGCGTCCCATGTATGAAGTAGAGGAAGATGGGCACAGATGTTAGCTCAGGGCCCGTCTTCCTCAGCAAAAAGAGGAGGATTGGCAGTAGTTAGCTCAGGGCTAATCTTCCTCAAAAAAAATTAATTAAAAAAAAATATATATATATAATTAATAAAAACATGTCTGGAAAGGCAACACAGCAGGCTGTTAATGACAGTTAATTTTGGGAAATGGAGCTATTGACTTTTACCTAATATAGTGGTTCTCAATCCTGCCAGTTCATAGGAATCACTCAGATGAGCTTCTAAGGGATTCCTGTGCTCAGGCCTCACCCTCTAAGATTCTGACTTAAGTATACAAAATTACTGTTCTGTATACTTATTATTTGGCTAATTTTTAAAGCTGTAAGTACCTAGAAGAAGTTACTTCTAGACAAGATGGTCAGCTTATTTTACAGAAGACTAAATAAATCCAAGGTGAAGCATATCTCCAGAGAAAAGGAAACGTGAGCTGATAAACCAGAGTCCAAATTTTGAAAGCAGTCACTTCACATGCAGTTTGTCAACAACATGGGATAAATGAGTGCTGCCATCCTCTCCAAACCTGACCAAACTGCAGCCTGAGAGTCAACCTAATAGTCATGTGAGATGATGGGAATGTAAACAGAGAACCGAAGGTCACAAACACCACCAGGCTAGGTTCACTCCTAGCAGTTACCTTTAAATCCTACTTAGGGAAAGTGACCAGAGTTTAATCTGAAGTTAGAATTTAAGAAATAGACTTGTACCTACTACTTCAGTTAGCAACAGTTACTGTCAAACATGGCATCAGCAGTAACAATTAGAAAGTGAAGCTTCAGATCTCACGCAAATTCTGCCTTACCCTCAACCCATAAATAGTTTATAGTAAGATTTCAAATAAACAGAAAATTCAGAAGGATACAGAACCCTAGCTAACTTTACATGAGAACAAGTCAGGTCTTATGAAGAGGACAGGCATATACAGAAAACCCATATTCCCCAAAACTCATTACCCAACACTGTTTCAGATGATCCTGCATTTGACCCTAACTGTTGCTTTCAAGACAAGCACCTAATGATTTGCAGATTTAGATAAAGCCAGATTCTACACTTTGAGGGCTCAAGAAAGTAAGCTGGTACTCAGCAAGAGGGCTGTTTCCATTTCTTCACTTATTACCACACTGGCAAGGAAATGGTTTCATAATGCTTACAGAACTGCCCTCTGATGGACAGTGAACTGCTCATTTCTAAAGCACATTACAACAGCTGACCACACAGGGATTCATGATTTTAGTTACTAAAATCAACGGCCTCACCTTGTCTTCCACTTACCCAAGGGTATAATGTCAGACATCTAAAGTGAGAGGTTGGCTCTTATCTCAAGACCCAGGCAACAAGCACATAAAGATTGAAGGTACAGTCAGGCCTGGGACCCAGAGATAAAATTTAGAGTACTGTTTTTGAGATGTTTAATAGACAACTTTAGGATATACACATGAATAACTCAGGGGTAGAATCTGTCCTCCTTTCTCTGATAGGAGATAACTGAGATCACCTACTTTAGATTTTGGAAAACAGACAAAAAGTCAAGTTCAGTTCCTGGGAGAAACATACTCTGCTGAAAGTTTTAAGTTTCAGAGCAGTGGTTCTCAATCCCAGCTGCACAAGAGAATCACATGCAGAGATTTTTAAAACCATGAATGCCCAGGGCCCAAGGGCCCAACCTAGGCCTAAAGAATCAGAAAGAATCCCTACAGAAGGGCCCCACACATTCCTACTTTTAAAACAGGTCCTCAGGGGGGCTGGCCCTGTGGCTGAGTGGTTGAGTTCACGAGTTCTGCTTCGGCGGCCCAGGGCTTTGCCAGTTCGGATCCTGGGCACGAACATGGCACCGCTCATCAGGCCATGCCCACACACCAAAACTAGAAGGACCCACAACTAAAATACACAACTATGTACTGAGGGGCTTTGGGGAGAAAAAGGAAAAATAATAAATAAATAAAATATTAAAAAAAACAAAAGGTCCTCAGGAGATTCTGATACACAGCCACAGCTGAGAACAACTGCCAGGAGCCACTGTCAAGACACATTCTGAAATGGACAAGACCATTAATTAAACGGCTCAAATCCAGAACTCAGGACCCCAGAGTTAACAAGTAAGAGATCTGAAAATTAAACCCAGAGTCTGAGTTGTTCCACATTTCTCTAACAGAAAGGTCTCCATCAAATAACAGCAAGCATATCTCAGTCTCTTCACCCTATTACCAAATTAAAGGCCATAATTTTTTTCCAGAGTGAAATACTTTGGCATCATCAACATTTCTAACTCTAGTTCTCTAACAGGTGGCACAGCCCTAGAGGTCAGAATACCAGCCAAGAAGCTTCTGCTGCTGATTCATGCTGTAATCACAAACAAGTTGCTTACCCATCGTCCAGAGTGGTTGATAAGCACCTCCGGAAGGGCGACATATGGCCTTACTACAGAACCAACTGACAACAAATTGAATCCAGCTGAAATTAGTAATTCTGAATGAAAGGGGGAGAGAGGTGGTATCAGGAATGATGCACGTGCCAGTTACCTGCTTGCTAAGTGAATTTATACCAACTATATTTATAAATATTGCCTAGGACTTAAGAATTCACTGGACAAATCACCCTAACCCTTCTAAGCCTCAGTTTTCTTGTCTGTAAAATAGGGCTAATCCTCTCCTCTCCCTCCTCACAGGGCCATGGAGATTAAGAGAAAACTTCTGTAAAATGCCTACCACAGTGGTTGGTACATGGTTTCTGGTATTATGTGAAAGCCTATTATTAATTAATCTAAATCATTCCTGTCAAGAGCACCCACTAGACTTCCAAGACAGCCATATAAACCAAGGACTCCAGCCAAGAGGCCCCAAAATTCTTCTCTAAGCAGTTTTTATTGAAGGCTTCAAGTCACCTCAATTTCCAAAGCCATCAAAACCTCCAGGTCCATTTACAGCTCAGACGCATTCTTCAAGGCAATTACCACTAGTAACCTGGCTTCTGGTACCGGAACAAGAGGAAGAGTGCTAGGATAGTGCTTCATATTACCAACCTCAAAATAACTGCTGCATAATACCTGACCTTCCCTTAACCTCCAGAGCAGTACCATCCCCTGCCCAGGGGGACGGGGCAAGAGGCTGGTTCCAGGCCAGGGTCCACCGCTTGCCCATAAACTGCCTAGCCCCTCTCTTGCCTCTTTTTATTTTCTTTGCTCTTTCTAAACAACTTTCTCCAAATCCTAACCCACCTCTCTCTCCTGGGCTATTATCACCAGGATATTTACTGTTGAATGTTCTTAGAACTGCATCTTAGCCCTTCTGGAACAAAGCTGCAGGAACATATCCAAGAAAAGGAATGTTATGTGAATGTTTGAAGCAATTAGCCAAGGCAAAGAAACCGTGGTATGCCGCTCTGGCCAGAAAGATCAAGAAATCCCTGTAGCCAAATTTACCTAATTCCTGTGTGCATGAAGGGCAAATTTAAGCCAGCCACAGGAACAAAGACTCAAGAATGTTAATCACGCAGCTAGGAAGCAAATGACCATTTATGGTACAGGGAGTTTAGAGAAGAGAAACCAGAGGGGTTTTTTTGTTTGTTTTTTACGTGAGGAAGGGAAAGGAGAGAAGAAAAGGTAATTAAATATTTAAAAATTGAAAAACTCTTGTTCTTGTTACTTTGACAAAAGAAAGGCAAGTTACGTCTTTTCACCTTACCCTTCCTGTTCCTCCTTCAATTCAGTACTCTGAAATGCAAGAAGCCCTTTCAACAAATCAAAGCAGAACCAAGTACATCAAGTGTGGAGTCAGCTTCTGAAATACTACAGAAACCTTTTTTAAGGAATTATGCTGAATGTAAGTCTATCCTTTTGTTAGAGCGACCATCTAGAAGTCACTGTGTGAGAGGTCCTGAATGATAGCTGTTATGGCAGCACCGGTCCTAGCTATAATGTTCTTTAGGCAGCATACGCTACCCTCCAGTTCAATCTTAAAAATTAGCCAATACCCAGAGTTTGCAAAACCATTTTTAATCTCTACCACTACACCTTTGAATTTGTTCCTAAATGCAGTGGATTATGGTTGATGAAAAACTCTGTATTTAGTTACAAACCTATCCTTCCTTTTTGGTAAGGGAATACACATAGGAGTAGCCAGAAAAGTAGGCAGTGGCAATGACAAACATGGTCAAGGTTTCTAACAAACATATTAAACAAAAACTAATGCTACCAGGGCCGGGCTGGCCCAGTGGCCCAGCGGTGAGGTTCACACGTTCCACTTTGGTGGCCAGGGTTCGCTGGTTCAGATCCCAGGTGTGGACCCACGCACGGCTTGTGAACCCATGTTGTGGCAGCTGTCCCACATATAAAGCCAAGGAAGATGGGCACGGATGTTAGCTGAGGGCTGGTCTTCCTCAAAAAACAACAAACATTATTGCTACCAGAAGGCATACTTGTATATTTCATAAAACCTAGCCAAAAGTCTTTTACATGCGTTTTTATTTCCTTCCTCAGAAGCTTTCAATTAAGAAGGTGAACAAGTGTTTTAAGAGCATTTCATACCATTTAACTGTCAAAAAAAAAATCACTTTAGTCAGAAGAAATCCAACAATATTTATTCTATATAAGTCTCTTTGAAACATAGACACTGACAAATATTAGCTTTGGTCAAATTACAACAGAATTCTCTATCATCCTGTTGAGTAATCATAGTTAGTTCCACCAATCAACATATGCAAAGTCAGGGACAACATGAGTAAAATATTTTAAATGCCTGTTTTACTGTTGTTTTATTTTGTTTGAGCTGTTGCAAACTTTCACGTACTGCCTCACTAAAGAATAAACTTAAGATACTTATGGCATCTGACTCGTGATTATACATCAGTGGCTTCAACAGGAGCCCCAGAAAAATTAGCTGAAAACTCAGAGAGCTGGAAGACCAAAATCTTTAACGTTACATCTACGAATAGAGTGCAAAAGTAAAGTTACTTATCAACTACCCTGAGAAATATTCAGACCACTCTAAGCCAGTTCCAGTACTGGCCAGGAGGACTGGCCACCCTCTATCTCTAGAGGGATCTGTGAGAAAGCTACACAAGTGCCAAACCCCAAAATAGGTCTACATAATACTGCCAGTCGTGGCCTCAGAGTCCACACTAACCCCTGCTTAGATATTTAAAGTGTTCATTTATTATCGAGACAACTGGTCTCCACCCGAGTTCCACAAGCAATCTCTAGAAGTCCTCGGCACACCAGGTAAACAAGTTTGCTATATCCAGCAGGTAAACTCTGAACCCAAGGCAGCCTTACCGTTGTTTTTTTCTTTTTGTTTTTAAGTCAGCCTTACAGTTTTTAATCTTAACTTTTAAACAACTGGACCTCCACATTTGGGGACTCCAAACGTTCCCCTCTCTGTCACACATCCCCACTCCCACTGAAAACATTCTCCTATTACTGCTAATTCAACCACAATACAAAAGAGCAGAGATTAGTACGAGGGCTTTGAAGTACAATGGAGAACATTCAACTCCAGGCTCTGCCAACTCCTAAACTCGTGGCCTCTCAGTTTTTTCCTTCTTTGGATGAACAATCGACCTTGCTGGCCAGGTTAGGGACTGGAGTATTGATAACAGAGGTAAAACCTAGCCCAGTACACGGACAGGGTAAGCCCTCAATAAATGGCAGCAGTTATTATCATGATGGTCATAATTTAATATGGCATGATGACAAAAATGACAAAATCTTCCCCGGAAAAGGATACTACTCTAGCCCTACACAGGGAAATAGGCATGATGTGTACTTGGTGAGTAACAGGTGTCAGGTACTCTCCTAAGTCCTTAGTTCATTTGTTTTCTAAGTTAATTTATTTAATTCTCGTTATCGCCCCCTTTCCAGGTAAGGAAATTCAGGCACCCACTCAAGATCTGGCAAACCTAAAATGACTGAATTCAGAGCCTGTGCTCTGAACCACTACTCCACAAGGGACAAAGCCTTTCAACGACGAGTCCTCTTCATCGGAGGGATGGATCTGGGGCCAGGTTATTAAACGAGATTTCAGTTTGAAAACTTCTTGGGCCCCACTCTCTGTTAAAATCTGAACAGCATCCGGTGCTAATTCAACATTAAAGGGTAGAAAAACTTAGTGGTTTTAGGAGCGTGGCCTGATGAGTCAGATACAGCAGGTCTTAAGGCGTGCTGTGAGGCACATACGAGCTGGGAAACCCTACCTTTTTTCTGAACCTCAGTTTGCTCACCCGCAAAATGGGGATACGAACAGCACCTATTTCACCGAGCTGTTTCCAGGATTAATACAAGGATGCACGTAAACCACGAGGCACAGTGCTCCCTAAGCGTCAAACGTGAACAACTGGAGCCACGGACAGGGAGAGAAAGGAAGGAACCACAGTAGAAAACAGAGCTTGCCCCTAGTTGACCCAGCAAACACCAGCGCCAGGACTCTCCCCAGCAGGAGAGACAGTCGCCTCCCTGCCCTCCGCCCTGGGAGCCCGCCCTTACCGCTCTTGGGTTTAGACTCGCCGGCCGGCCCCGCCGAGGCGGAGCGGGGCGGCTGTTGCCCTTTGCTGCTGCCCGAAGAGGCGGAGGAGCCGCTGGAGCCGCTGTTCTTGTCCATGTCGGAGGCGGTGGCGGCGGCGTTGGGGGAGCTCTGCGGCATCAACGGGGGCCTCGGCGGCGGCGGCGGTCGGAGCGGAGCGGGCGCGGCGGGGACCCAGGCTCATGGCGTTCAGGGCCGGCGGGGGTCGGCGGCGGCAGCGGTTCTCGGCCTTCATGGCGACATTTTTCCCTGTTTCCTTCCTCGGCTTCTCAAACTGGGAGGAGAAGCGGCAGGCGGGGCTGTCGAGCCCGGCGGCGGCGGAGACCGAGGAGGAGGAGGAGGCCGGGGCTCGGAGGTCCGGGCCGGGCCTGGCGGGGCGGAGGCTGCGGGGGAAGGGGAGGCGAGAGAGGGTGCGCGAGCCCCGCCGGCCGGCCGGACACGCTCTCCCGCCGCGGGGCAGGGGAGAGGGCTGGCTGTCTTGGTGTCGGGGACGGGTGTCTCCGACACGGCAACGGACACTCGCCTCTAGGCCGAGGCCGAGCTGCTCCGGGAATGGCGACGAGTCGCCAAACAGCATCTCGAAGAACCCGGATGGAATATATATATATGTGGCGAAGTGGGAGTGATGCACCCTGGGAAATGTGGTTTTCTGCCTACATCCGGGTCCAGTGATTTTTTTTTTTTTCTTTTTCCTCAATATGTGAGAGGACATACAGGATGATGGGACTTGTAGTCCAGGTTTTAATCTTAGTTCACTAATAATATGTATAATAATAATATATACAACTAGTAATAGTGCATCCAAATATTGGAATATCTGTGGAATTTCTTTTTGTTTGTTTTTTGTTTTTGTGAGGATTGTCCCTGAGCTAACATCTGTTGCCAATCTTCCTCTTTTTGCTTGAAGAAGCTTGCCGCTGAGCTAACATTTGTTGCCAATCTTCCTCTTTACTAAACTAACATCTGTGCCAATCTTCCTCTATTTTATGTGGGATGCCACCACAGCATGGCTTGATGAGTAATGCTAGGTCTGCACCCAGGACCAACCTGTGAATCCCCAGGCCCAGAAGCCAAGCACCAGAAATTAATCATTATGCCACTGGCCAGCACCTGTGGAATTTCTTTTTGATTCATTTAAGTTATAGGTCTTTATTCTAGTATTAATAACAGTTTATTTATGGCCTTTATTCTATCTTCTAATAATAATAATAGTGACAATAACAATACCTTACATTAATATCCCTCTATAGCACTTCCTCATCCAATACCTAATTTCATTGTTAATGTCATTTCTTAATATAAGTCATTGTTAATAATAATAATCATTGGATGCTTATTATTAACAGGCACTGTGCTATACAGTTCATATAGATTATGACACTTAATCCTCACCATAACTCATCAAAAAGCTTAGATCATTTACCTACGATCACATAGCTAATAAGTGATGTTCTCAACTACGTATGAGATAAGCATTCCTCCATTTTACAAGTGTGGACTCTGAGACTTAGAAAATTACTATGTATTTTAGAAATCACATCACATCCATCTGTACTTGGAAAATTATAAATGATTCCTTCTAACCATAGCAGTATGAGATTTGAAGGATCACATACACATACTGTTAAAGAGATGAACAAATAATTCTTCTCAGACTAACCTTAGCTGGTTAGAAACCTATTATATGCCAGGAACTGTGCTGAGCATAAGGAATGTCAAAATACGTTAAGGCCTTTAATATACTCATGGTTTCCTAAGTTAGTTAAGCAAATAAGAAAGTACAATGAAAGAACATGATATGGACTACAATAAAGTTAACACAAAATGCTGACCAGAGCAGAGGCTCCAAGGAGAGAAGTACAAACAGTTGCGAGAGGTACAGGAGGGCTTCCCAGAGGTGGTATCACTTGAGCTGAGCATAGAAAGATGAATGGAATTTCAGCAGTCATGTATGAACAAATAAATAAATAGACACAATCCTAGAATTCCCCTAATTGGGTCCCTTTTGGTTCCTTATTAATCATCACATGTATACAAAACAATAAGTATATATGCCAATCAATTTCTTGAAATTAACAGGGTTTTTTCTGAGGAAGTTAGTCCTGAGCTAACTACTGCCAGTCCTCCTCTTTTTTGCTGAGGAAGCCTGGCCCTGAACTAACATCGTGCCCATCTTCCTCTACTTTATACGTGGGACGCCTACCACAGCATGGTGTGCCAAGCGGTGCCACGTCCGCAACCGGGATCCAAACTGGTGAACCCCGGGCCACTGAGAAGTGGAATCTGCAAACTTAACTGCTGCGCCACCGGGTCGGCCCCTGAAATTAACAGTTTTAACTGGGATAAAGGAAATTCGATACTAGTCATATTTTTAAGTTTCCTTAAAATGCCCTCTACCAGTCCTTATCTTGCCTCCCCTCTTCCAGTGTTTTCCCCCCACAAATCATATTGAAATGAGAAAATAGCTACACAATGCTGGTCTGGAAACTTAATTTGATGTCTAGAAGGAATAGCCCCAAATCCTGAGGTCCATTCTAATGCATAACTAGATGTCGAAGATATACTAAGATTCCTTAATAAACTTTTATTTCCTTTAACAAAGCTATGAGGACTCTGATTACATGGATGAATCATTCCTTCCTTCTATCACTGTTAAAAATAAAAGAGAGAAATCCCACTGCAGTTCTTCCAAAAGAGAATGGTAGGTGTCCATCTGTCAGGCTACACTAAGCCAGGAAGAGATTTTTCATTTTCAAAATAGTTTCTTAGGGTCCTTGGCACTTTCTCTTTGTGAAATATTTACGGAAAACATACATTTAAAGAGAATCAAAGCAGAAACACACATAAATCCAAGCAAAACTTACCACCTCCATCCTTTTTTGTGCAAGATGGTCTACGTTACCCTTTCCACAAAAAAAAGAACAGGAAAATCTGGGGTTGAAGTAAAACACCCATGCTATGCCAGTTGGAACAAGAAATGTAGCTTCGTGACAGCAGGAGAGGGAGAGTGAGTGGTGATTGGTTTGACTTGCTAAATAGATACTTCCTAGGTTCACAAAATGGAAAGACCAAAGAACAGTATTCCCTATGTTTATTTTTTAGAGTAGTCTAGCATATGTTTCTCAAGAATGGTCTGTGAATTCCCTGCATCAGAATCACCAGGGAAGCTGGTTCAAATGAAGATTCCCAGTACCCATACCAGATTTACTGATTCAAAATCTCTGGTATGTGGAGCCAGGAATCTGCATTTTAAAGACCAGGTGATTATTATACACACCCAGGTTTGCGAGAACTGCCCCTGTAATCTTTGCCTTGCAACCACACCGTACCTCAGTTTCCCTCTTCTGTACCAGAACAAAAGAGTTACTCGATATCTTGCGAGTTAGTACTTGTACTAATTGGTTGGCAAAATTCAGAGACCTGGCCGCTGAGAGGTGATTGGAGTCTCTCCCTAAGGTCAGCTCATTCCTAGTGAATTCTATACTCAGTTTCAGAAGAAAGAGAAGAAGGGATTTCGGGTAGTACTCAAAGACTAAACAGCCTCTGAATCCCAGACATTACGCATAGCTCCGTAACATCAGAGTTCAGGACGCGTTCAACTAATAATGTCTCCGACCGGCTGCCGTCGGGCGTCTAATGATGCAACGGGACGTACTGTCCGTCGCTGTCTCCCGACTGCCAAGATGGCGGCCTCCGGGAGCTGCGTTCTATGGAGCTACTGCGGTCATGGGTGGTCGCGGGTGATGCGGTGCTGCAGGCTCCCCGGGTTTCGTAGCTCCTGGCCCGGGGGCCCGCTAGGTGCGCGGCACTTGTCCCAAGAGAAGCGGGCAACGGAAACGCACTTCGGGTTTGAGACTGTGTCGGAGGAGGAGAAGGGGGGCAAAGGTGAAAGGGGCGAGAGGGCGGATGGAGGGATCTGACCGTCTACGATCTAGTTTCTTCTGCCCAACTAAGGATTGATTTCACGTCCTGTTAGCTCCGATGCCATAGCCTGTGCAGTCCCGACCTCCACTTACCCCCAGCCTGACCCTGCAGAGCTTAGACCCCGCCTCTTTTAAGCAGAGTAATTATCACTAAATCCCATCAATTGGGCGTTTATGATGAGCCAGGCACCGTGCAGACATTATTTCCAGTTCTCATTTCAACTTCCTGATGGTGGGTATTATCCCCATGTCATACATGAGGAAATTGAGATTTAAAGGTTAAGCAAGAACTTGCCCGGTTTAACATAGCTAGTAAGTGGCGGAACCAGTATTCCGACCCAGTTTAGTCTGACTACAGAGCGCACATTCTTCACCTCTTGACGAAAGGACAGGCCATTTTTTATAGAAAGGAAGAAGGCTCTGTGCCTCAGCTGCCAAATATTACAAGTAGGAATAATAGTAACCTTTCTCTTAGAGTTCTTATGAGCATTAGATTACTTCATACATTAAAGCGTTTTGAACAATACCTGGCACTTCCTAGTTACTCAGTAAATGTTAGATATTGTTGAGCAGTTTCTTTGTGTCCAGCACTGTGCCACAGGCATGGGAAAGGAAAAGAACTATTTTAAAATTCCGACTGTACCGTTTACAACGGGTAAGATATCATGCCCATTTTACAGATGGATGAGGTGAGGCTCTAAGAGGTTCCTTCACTTGGCCTATGGTCACCCAGGAAACAAGAGAAAGAGCCACAATAAAATTTCCCATCTAAGAGGAAAAGGAAGACTACTGCTTTGTATTACCTCTCACCTCAACCTTACTAAATACATAGCTCCGCTGTAATTCCTTGAATATTGAGTTTAAATTAACATTTATTTCAGTGGACTGTGAATCCCCAGCAAGCTAGGATTAGGACAATAGCTCATTTGTGTCTGTATCTTCAGTCCCTGATGTACATTAGAAGCTTGATAACTGCTTGTGGAGTGAAATAAGTAGAGCCAAGTAAAAAGATAGTAAACACTTATTGAGGGCCTGAAACCTTTTAAAATACTTTACATTAATTTTTATAAATAGGACCCTATGAGGTGGGAACTATTAGCCAGATTTTACAGATGAAGAAACTGTTGAAAAAGAGATATTAATCACTTGCCTGAGATTCTGCTAATAAGTAGCAGAGCTAGGATTTGAATCCAGATGGGTTGCTTCCAAAATAATGATAATGCCTAACCTCTGTATTGTGCTTTACAACGCATAAACAACATTTCACACGACGACGGGTAGGGAAGGAGTTACACCCTGAGCTAAATATGGCTTCCAGACTGGGATTCACGATCGAAGTATAAGCAGTCTTCCCTTTGCACAGTGGTGCAGGACTATAAAAATGACCACGCAAGCTGAAATTATGCACAATGATTTTAATAATCAATAGGAAAAATTACAATTGTTCCATGACCTTTAAAAATTATCGAACATCGAAAACTCCTCGCTGTAGTTAGAAATGTATAGGGAAATGAAAAAAGTAGTAAAGTGAATATGTATTTAGCACACTGTAATTTAAAATTAGGTTTGATTTTAATTAGTGTAATTAGAATGTTTAAATTGAAGTTTAAATTTTTAATTAAAATCCTAGTTAAAAAATTAGAAACATTGGAAATTAAGTTGTTTTATTCCTTTGTAAAAAATTTACTAAGAATAGTTTGAACACTGTTTGCTACCTTCTCATCATATAATTTACAATAGGGTGAGCATCTTTTTTTCCTTCTTCTCCCCACAGCCCCCCAGTACATAGTTGTATATTCTAGTTGCAGCTCCTTCTGGTAGTGCTAAGAGTGAGCATCTTCTCCACACGTTGGCAAATTGCCATACTCCTTTCTAAGTTTCTGTTGGCTTCTAGGATTTTATCCTTTCACTTTGAATGTCTCTGAAATATCTCCAAGAATTGCTTTAAATGTGAAATTCTTTGTTGGCATCATTTCCTCTGGGACATCTTCAACCTTTTTGTCACAACCACATCCTCATTTATGTCCATAAGTTCATCTTCACGAAGTCTTTGTGGCTGCAAATCTAGAGTCTCCCCAGTGGCAGCAGGATCAACATTCTCACCATCAGCTGTTTCTCTAACTCCATTGACGTTCTATTCAAATTTCACTTCCAACATTATCACTTTTCATTCCTTTGCTACACTGTCATTTCCTCTGGCCTGTTTCCTCTTTCAGTTATCCAGTTTTGTAAAGTGCTGCGTGGGTTTACAACTGAGAGATAAGGAGGTAACACAACTGCCTGCTTTGCTGTCTGTGTGTGAACTGAATAACTGATGTATAGTGACCTACCAACTACAAGAAGTGATGTGACTGGTTACTGATCATGATGCATATCTGTTGTTTACATAGTGATTTGTGGACTGAAGAACTGCTAGTGAAGTTTGTGCTTTATGCAATTACTCACAGTTAATATACCATTGTATTTGAATGGTGTTGCTGGGAGACTGATGTTATTTAACTAAACCACAGTAAATGAAATTGATGCCTATCGGAACCATGCAAAGCTAGGAGTGTTTATACTCAGTGGGTTGAGCCTTAGTGTCCCTCAATACCCAAAAGATATTCAAAAGAAAAAAGCAAGCTTAGAGATCGCAGGGTTGAGAATAGATAGTCAAGACTGCGTTAAAGGAAGAGCTCTATAGTCTGCCGATTCAGCACACGACAGTGGTGTTTTGGATCTATGCAGCACATTTCATCTGAGGAATTTAAAGCATCTCCCCTTCTTCACCTAAGTCAGTCTTATGGTGGGGAGGTAGGGGGCTGGCACTGATTTTCTCATCTTATGGTTAGAGAAACTGAGTTGCAAGGACATTCAAAGAAGCCTCTGTTTGAAGTGTCTTGGATGGTAAATTCCCTCTCTCTCCAGCTAGCCCAGATTCCACATTCTGCCTTGATCCTATGGAGAAGATTCATGAGGACCCTCTGCAGTGTGACTTGGCTCTGATTCACATCTTGTCATCCATCTGCCCACCAGATTGCACCTGAGGTTTTTCTCAGTGATGCAGGCAGAGATGAGCTGAGGTCCTCCCACCCGTTAGTCATGTGTCTTTTTAATGGATTTTGTTGTCTCTAATTATAATAACCACTATATAATCCCACTACCACCCCCACCCTCTAAGCAGCAGAAACCTGTTTAGTACCAAGTATGTAGATGGCATTATTATGAGGTAGTGGTCTTAGATAAAGATAACTAAGACAGGAGAAAAGAGGTTTATTTCCTACATGAAGTAACTTAAGCTTTTTTAAAAAAAGGTAATGTTAAGACACAGATTTGGGTATCAGGCATTATAGCTTGGCTTCGCCTTGCAAAGACAGGCAATTTCAGGGGAAAAAAGCTTCCTCCTCTTTCATTTAGGACTTTTCCAAGTTAATCTTGTTAATAGCACAATCATGTTGTATTTCCCCCATGTCAGTCTATCAGGTGTTTGAAAGTGTGGCCAAGAAGTATGATGTGATGAATGATATGATGAGTCTTGGTATCCATCGTGTTTGGAAGGATTTGCTGCTCGGGAAGATGCACCCATTTCCTGGGACCCAGCTGCTGGATGTTGCTGGAGGCACAGGTAATGTCCAGTTTAGTACCATCGGGAACCATCGAGCACCTTGTACAGAAATTAGTGTCTCTTACTGGAATGAGCTTGCTCATCTACTGTTAAGATGAAGATGCTGATTGAAAATCAGTACACTGCTAAGAAAAGTTTCTCTTTTCTTTTTAACTGAATGTCAATCAAAAGCACAGAATATCAGCTTTATGCCTTTACTTTTCTTTTTTCTTTTGAGGAAGATTAGCCCTGAGCTAACTACGGCCAATCCTCCTCTTTTTGCTGAGGAAGACTGGCCCTGAGCTAACATCCGTGCCCATCTTCCTCTACTTTATATGTGGGACACCTACCACAGCATGGCATACCAAGTGGTGCCATGTCTGCACCTGGGATCCGAACCGACGAACCCCGGGCCACCGAGAAGCGGAACGTGCAAACTTAACCGCTGTGTCACCGGGCCGGCCCCAAACCTTCACTTTTCTAAAATGCACAGGATTACAAAGTAAAAAGACCAGCTTTTTTTGTTGTTTTTTTTTAAATTGGCACCTGAGCTATCATCTCCCGCCAGTCTTATTATTTTCTTCTCCTTCTCCTCAGAGCCCCCAATACATAGTTGTATGTTCTAGTTGTGAGTCCCTCTGGTTGTGCTGTGTGGGACGCCGTGTCAGCATGGTCTGACGAGTGGTGCCATGTCTGTGCCCAGGATCCAAACCGGCGAAACCCTGGGCCGCTGAAGCAGAGGGTGCGAACTTAACCCTTTGGCCACAGGGCCGGCCCCAAAAGACCGGTTTTTCACTTCAGTGGCATTTTACATTCTTAATAACTGTTTTACCTTCTGTTTAACCTTTAACCCACTTTTCCTCTTTCTTTGAGGGGGTGCCTTTTATTATATAAGCTTTCTAAGCAGCCTTTTCTCCCAAATCCACTATCAAATCAGATATCAAAAGCTCAAGTGTTTATGCTTGGTCCTGTGTTACTTGGTGCACACTAGGCATTTGGAGAGAAAAATATCATGGGCTTAAAAAATGCACCGTGGTGACGTCATTACATGGTTAATGTTCATGTTAAATTACATTGGAATAATGTATAACATAATGTAATGATGTGATGATCTATATAATAGAATAATGTGTAATAATAAATTGTAGTAGAATAATTTTCACGTTTGAAACATTTTATGTGTGGCTTTATTGGTGTGGTCCTCTCCCCAGTGGAGGCTCAGAAAGCAATAAGACACTTTGCCCAGTGGAGGACAATTTAGCAGAAACTATCAAAATGTAAAATGTTTATAGACTGGGATCCCACAGTTACAATTCTAGATATCTAGTTTTAAAAAAATCTTGCACACGGCCAGCCCCAGTGGCCTAGCAGTTAAGTTCAGTGTGCTCTGCTTCAGCAGCCCAGGTTCAGTTCTTTGGCACAGACGTACACTGCTCTGTTAGCAGCCATGCTGTGCTGGTGGCCCACAAACTAAAAAATAGAGGAAGATTGGCACAGATGTTAGCTCGGGATGGATCTTTCTCAGCAATAAATAAATAAATAAATAAATAATAAATAAATAAAAATATTGCACTAATATATAGCTACAGAAGGGTTTCAGTCAGAGCTGCCTACATCTCTGATATACCATAACCAGCAGCATTACCGCATGCTGGCAACTGCCCATTTAGAAATTGTAATTAAAAGGTAACTCTAAGAGGAAGATGGGCACGGATGTTAGCTCAGGGCCAGTCTTCCTCAGCAAAAAGAGGAGGATTGGCGGCAGATATTAGCTCAGGGCTAATCTTCCCCAAAAACTAAAATAAAAAATAAAATAAAATAAAATGTAACTCTAGGGGCCAGCCCCATGGCTGTGTGGTTAAGTTCTTGTGCTCTACTTTGGCGGCCCAGGGTTTCGCTGGTTCATATCCTGGGCACGGACATGGCACCACTTGTCAGGCCACGCTGAGGTGGCGTCCCACATGACACAACTAGAAGGACCCACAACTAAAATACCCAACTGTGTACTGGGGGGATTTGGGGAGAAAAAGCAGGAAAAAAAAAAAAGACTGGCAACAGTTGTTAGTTCAGGTGTCGGTCTTCATTTAAAAAAAGGTAACTATATATTAAAAAAGACAGAAAAAAAGACAGAGCTACAAACATGCTCACTGCATCATTTTTAGTAATAGTGAAAAATTGGAAATAACCTATTTCTGCCTCAATAAAGATGGCTTTAAATAAAGATACACCTGTTCTATGAAATATTATGTAACTATAAGAATGAGAAAAACCTATAACTACTGATGGAAAAGTCTCAAAGATACATTAAGTGGGAAGAAAAAGAAAAGTTATATAACAATGTGTATAATATGGTCCCCATTTATGTTTTTAAGTTATTCATATGAATACATATAAATGTATTTCAATATACTGAAATGTGACTGGAGAATATGTAATTGGATGGAGAGACTGGAAAAACTTAAGGATATATTTCTTGCAAATAGTGTAAGAAAAACAAAGACAAGGAAACAGCGTTATGAGAAAGGAAACATGATCCTGGAAAGCACTGGCTTTGCCCAAACAGTATTTACCTGGTCACAATAACATGAACACTTTTGATTTTCAGCTTTTAGACTCAAACCATCAACAAAGCACAGAAGGCTTAATTACAGTGGTAGAAGAAATAAAATGTTATCAGTCGTGACAGAGTAAAAGTACATATGAGGGAAGGTTAAAGGGAGTCAAGAGATACTGTCTAGGGGGCCGGCCCAGTGGCACAGCCGTTAAGTTTGCACGTTCCGCTTCAGCAGCCTGGGGTTCGCAGGTTTGGATCCCAGGTGCGGACATGGCACTGCTTGACAAGCCATGCTGTGGTAGGCATCCCACATAGAAAGTAGAGGAAGATGGGCACGGATGTTAGCTCAGGGCCGGTCTTCCTCAGCCAAAAGAGGAGGATTGGCAGTAGTTAGCTCAGGGCTAATCTTCCTCAAAAAAAAAAAACAAAAACAAAAAACGAGATACTGTCTGCAGTTGATGAAATAAGAATAAAATACTGATTAGTTTATTACTCCAGGTTACACAGGTATCTATAAGGAGATGGGAGGACAGATATTATAAATTTGTAAGTAAAGCAAAAGAAACAGCTAAAATCGTTGGAAAAGATGGTCTCTGGGGAATTGCACTGGCAGTGGGAAGTGGTGGGGCAGGGAATTGTTGCTGGCAACTATACCCTTATATGACTTTCATAAAAACTATTAGAGAAAGAGTAGAAGGCTGCACACTAAGCTCTTAACACTTGTTATGTCTGGAGATGGTGTGGACAGAGAAGGCAACTTTCATGTTTCGTTCTACATATTTAGGCATTGAGTCTTTTGTAGTAAGAATGTGTCCATGCATTACTTATGCAGTTTTTTTTTAAAGATTTTATTTTTTTTCCTTTTTCTCCCCAAAGCCCCCCCAGTACATAGTTGTGTATTCTTCGTTGTGGGTCCTTTCTAGCTGTGGCATGTGGGATGCTGCCTCAGCATGGTTTGATGAGCAGTGCCATGTCCTCGCCCAAGATTCGAACTGATGAAACACTGGGCCGCCTGCAGCGGAGCGCGCGAACTTAACCACTCGGCCACGGGGCCAGCCCCACTTATGCAGTTTTTTTAAAAAGTTTTTTTAAAGAATCTTAGAGGTTAAAAAAATTGCTGTTAAAAAAAAGTTACTCCTTTATTTATTTATTGGAGGAAGATTAGCCCTGAGCTAACTACTGCCAGTCCTCCTCTTTTTGCTGAGGAAGACCGGCCCTGAGCTAACATCCGTGCCTATCTTCCTCTACTTTATATGTGGGACGCCTACCACAGCATGGCTTGTCAAGCACTGCCATGTGCACACCCGGGATCCAAGCTGGCCAACCCCAGGCCGCCAAAGTGGAACATGCGCACTTAACTGCTGCGCTACTGGGCTGGTCCCTTCAATTTTCATACAATCCTCAACCGCTATACCTTTGGTGTTCCTTTTGGGTTTAGGAAATGCTGGGTTTTTTCTTTGTGTTTGTGTTTGCATCTTTCCTCCTGTTGGCTTCCTACAGGTGACATTGCATTCCGGTTCCTTAAATACGTTCAGGCACAGCATCAGAGAAAGCAGAAGAGGCAGCTAAGGGCCCAACAAAATTTATCCTGGGAAGAGATTGCCAAAAAGTACCAGAATGAAGAGGATTCCTTAGGTGGTTCCCGTGTCATGGTCTGTGATATCAATAAGGAGATGCTAAAGATTGGAAAGCAGAAAGCCCGTGCTCAAGGATACAAAGCTGGTAAGTCCTACAGAAGGTAGACGTGGAGGAAATGTTTGTGTTTATAAAATAAGAAGGAATATGTAAAATGTTGAAGTGCTTTATTTTCTAGTTTTCAAAAACTTAGAGACAGGCAGGAGTTGAAGGTAATTTGTGTGGCTGAGTCCAGTTTGTGTGCTGTTATATACGTTATTTCAGCAACCCAGGGGGTTAGATTATCAGCCCTGTGTGTCAAGGGGATAACCAAAGCCCAGAGAGGTTAAGTATGTTACTCAAGTAACACAGCTTTTTGTTTTTTTGGGTTTTTTTGCTGAGGAAGAGTCGCCTTGAGCTGACATCTGTTGCCAATCTTCCTTTTTCTCGTTTGAGGAAGACTAGCCCTGAGCTAACATCTGTGCCAGTTTTCCTCTACTTTATATGTGGGTCGCCACCACAGCATGGCTGACAAGTGGTGTAGGTCCACCTAGGATCCGAACCCTCAGACCTGGGCCACTGAAGCAGAGCGCACAAAATTCAACCACTGTGCCACAGGGCCAGCCCCAGTAACAGCTTAAATGGCCTATCCCGAATTGGAGCTGAATCTTTGGATCTCAGCTCTTGGACCCTGAGACAGAAGGTTTGCTTTCAATTCCCAGCAATTCCTCGATGACCCAAACGTCCTATTGTTCAGCCACTCCATTCCCCTTTCAGTACTAGGATGGTTTGATTGATGTGGAAGCCAAGCAGGTACCCTGCCCTTAAAGAACGAACTTGCCTTTCAGCCATACAACAAGTGCAGTTAGCTGACAGCCTCCAGCTCTCAGCACCTTCAGGCTCTGCCTCAGCTTTTGAGCCCGGCTCTTTCCTGGCAGCGCCCAGCAGATGACTGAGCACCGGGGGGCTACCACGGCCCAGACATTTCCCACACAGGACTCTTTTAACAGGCAGTCTTTGCTCCTGAGCTCCCTATTGGGTAGGCTGAGGCTTTATCAGATCTGCTTCAAGGTCTAAAGGCTTTCCCCACTCCATCTTGCTTCCTCGTCCTTTTATCTTTCCCAGGTGCCCACCCCCCCCAAAAAAAAACCCTTTTGCACTCCTACCTCCATCTCAGCATCTGATTCTCAGAGGACCCAACTGATACAGTTGAAGAAACACCTGTAAACAGTACTCAAACTCCTCTCCCACAGTACTCCCAACAGCCTCTAGGAACCCACTGCAACCTCAAAATGGACAGGTGGTGCCCTAGCCTAAAGACGAACGTTTTACATTTGGCTTTCTGTTTGTTTTGATATTCTAAAATACTTCCCCCACCCACAAGTTTTTCAAGTGGAAGTCGTGATCTGGCAGCTGCACCACCTTTACCCAACTTTTCAGACCACAGCACTGCCCTCTCCCAAGCTGGCCAAGCACTGCAGGCAGCCGCTATGAGAGGCAGTGGCATGCAACAAAGAAGATCAAGTCCCTCAGTCAGCATCAGCGTTTCTCTCCTCCCCTTCCCCCACCAGGAGCGTCCATGGTTATTTTAGCTCAATTCTTCTTCCTCCTCCTCCTCCCACCGCCAGAACAAGCTGCCTAGACGAGCTGCAGCCCACTTGGCCCCAAGATGAAGGGCTCTTTTGTTAACCATCAACACTGATCAGAAGGCAGACAGTCACTAGTGTTTTGAGACAAAGGCTTTATGTTTCCTTACTCCTACTGAAAAACGTGTTTCCCTTCTCTCTGGTGCTCAGCCACAAAGAATGGAGACCGAAGACAGAAATGATAGGTAAGGTTCCATTTCTGGAGTCATCTCTTTCGTAGCATAGCTTGCCCTTCAGGCTCTCCTAACTGCCAAGACAAATCCCCCTCCACAGGAATCATTAAGAGCTGCATAGAACAGTTTTCTTTATCTTTCCTCCTTGCTTTATCAATCTCCAATAAGAATGGCTTTGCAAAAAATATTATGGAAAAAAAGTTGAAACTAAGTAGGAGGATCCTAGAAATTATTTAATAAATGTAAAAGTTAATGTGTAAAGGCATTTTTTTTGTATAGCACTGTTAGTGTTTTATGTGTAGCACTTCCTCCCCAAATATAAGTTCTGAGGGCAGCAGCCTTAGAAAGATTATTTGAGGGGCCAGCCCCGTGGCCGAGTGGTTAAGTTTGCGCGCTCCGCTACCGCGGCCCAGGGTTTCGCTGGTTCAGATCCTGGGTGCAGACATGGCACCGCCCATCAAGCCATGCTGAGGCAGCATCCCACATGCCACAACTAGAAGGACCCACAACTAAAAATATACAACTATGTACCAGGGGGCTTTGGGGAGAAAAAGGAAAAATAAAATCTTTAATAAAAGAAAAAAAAAAGAAAAGAGGGGCCAGCCCCATGGCTGAGTGGTTAAGTTCATGCGCTCCGCTACAGCGGCCCAGGGTTTCACCAGTTTGAATCCTGGGCACGGACATGGCACCGCTCATCAGGCCATGTTGAGGCGGCATCCCACATGCCACAACTAGAAGGACCCACAACTAAAAATATACAACTATGTATCAGGGGGCTTTGGGAGAAAAAGGAAAAATAAAATCTTAAAAAAAAAAAGAAAAGGAGAGATTATTTGATGGGTTATAAAAGTGATAGCTTTGAGAGAAATTTTGGATTTCTAAATTCAAAATTTTGGAAATGTATTAAGAAGAAAGTAAATGTTACCCATAATTTCAACATCCAGAGATGCCCTTCAATATTGTAATGTATTTTCTTCCTATGTTTTTCCGAATCATTTTCTTTTATAAAATTGAGAACATCCTGTATATACAGTTTAGTATCCCGCCTTAATTCAGCATTGTATCATGAGATTTTCCACGTCTTTAAAAATTCCTGGGGCTGGCCCGGTGGCATAGCAGTTAAGTTCTTGTGCGCCATGTCAGCAGCCCGTCAGCAGCCCGGGGTTTGCAGGTTCAGATTTCCTGCAAGGACCTACACACCTCTCATCAAGCCGTGCTGTGGCAGTGTCCCACATACAAAATAGAGGAAGATTGGCACAAATGTTAGCTCAGGGCCAATCTTCCTCACCGAAAAAACAAAAAAAAAATCATTATTTTTTATGATATTCCCCCATATAGATATTTCATGATTCACATAACCATGTGACATACCAATAAGCAATTGATCTTTCATTTTTTCCTAATATTTTTGCATATAGCATAACATTGTGACATCCTTATTTATAAATTTTTTGCATGCGTTCATTAATTTTTTTACTGACAGTATAACCTTGGACAAGTGTTTAAACTCTCTAGATCTCAGTTACCATATCTATAAAATGGAGAAAATAATAACCACCTTGTAATAGGAGGTAGCATAGCTGTTAAAAACACAGGCTCTGGGATAAAACTACCTGAGTTCCAATCCATCGGTGTGACCTTGGGCAAGCTACTTTAACCTTTCTTTTTTTTTTCTTTGAAGATCTTAATTTTTCCTTTTTCTCCCCAAAGCCCCCCCCCAGCACATAGTTGTGTACTTTTAGTTGTGGGTCCTTCTAGTTGTCGCATGTGGGATGCCGCCTCAGCATGGCCTGATGTGCGGTGCTGCGTCGGTGCCCAGGATCCGAACCACCAAAACCCTGGGCTGCCACAGGGGAGTGCGGGAACTTAACCACTCGGCCACAGGGCCAGCCCCTACTTTAACCTTTCTGATACTCAAGTTTGTTCACCTGAAACGTGAGGGTCATAATGACAGCTGTCTCAGGGAGTTGGTATGAGGATGTGATAATATAAAGTATGTAAAGTGGTAACACAAACCCTGCCCTCAGGGGCTCAGTAAGCAGTAATTAAGATGATGTCATCAATGTCCTCCTCCCAAAAACCAAATAGCTGGGTCAAAGGGTATGTTTATGTTTAAGATTCTTGTTAAATACCAGTAATTTGCTTTCCAGGAAGGTTATTTTCATTTACCTTCCTCTATAGAGCCTACCTTCTATATCCTATTTTATGTCTCATTCACTGCAAGTGAATAATGTTAAAGCTGAATCAGGATCCTTAGAGGACAGAGTCACTCTGATGGGGGGCTCCCTTGGGTGTTTTCTGAATTCGTGACCACACTTGGGGCCTAGACACTTGGATTCTCTGTGACTCCAACAGAACCAATATAACTGTGCTAAATTCTGTACTCAGAATACTTCTAATGACCCTCTGAAGTAGGTACTAGTATTAACTCCATTTTACAGATGAGAAAACTGAGACAAAGTCATTTATTCAAGATTACACAGCTAATAAATGGTACAGGTGGAATTAGAATCCAGGCAGCCTCACCCCAGGACCTTAACCACCCTTAACCACAGTGCTCTACACAAAACACTTAGATAAAAATTGTTTGAAGGGAGGCATAACTAAGTATGCAGCAAGTTCTACTCTGAGAGCCTTGGGGGAAGGACTTCCTGCTAAACTTAAAGGACACCAGCTTCAAGTTCTCAGGACTGGAGGACACTGTGAAGACCATGGCCAGGAATCCCATGGAGAAGACAGGTGTGTGATGTTTTCTGATACCACATGTGTGGTATTTGCCCCGCACCAAATAGTTTTCCAGTTCTCCCACGCCAACTAGGTGTCCAACAGGTCAGTTCAATTCTCATACTATCCAGAGTTGGCCTCAGATTCGACAGGTTTGAGGGCTCAGAGCCACAAGACTTCAGAAGCCAGCTGCAAATGGGGTGTCCAGGCTGCATACACTTCTGCCTGGCTGACTACAAATTCAGGGGTTCCCACGACCCCCTCCTCATGTTTGACAATTTGCTGGATGCAGAAGAGACTGCTACCCAGACTGAGACCAGAACTGATTTTCTCTTTCAGGACTTGCTTGGGTATTGGGAGATGCTGAAGAACTGCCCTTTGATGATGACAAGTTTGATGTTTACACCATTGCCTTTGGGATCCGCAATGTCACACACATTGATCGGGTACGAGTAGCTGCATCTTCAGCTTGTGTGACTCTCAGGATGTTAGTTCTCCTGGGGCAGCTCCACAGTGAATGAGGAAGGAAGGAGAGATGCTTCTCTGGGCCCAGCTTTTGAGTAGAATGACTGCTCGAGGCGTAGGTGCCTCAATCCTTTAAGCTGCCAATTTTCCTAGTCACAAAATTGAAAAAGACCAAAACCACAAAGCAGATCCCCATAGAAGCCTTTGTTGCTTAGGGTGGCATTTACATCTTTGAGACTGTCAGCCTTGCTCTGGCATTTCAACTGTTTCCTCTCACTCATGAAGCCGTCTGACCCCGTGGGAGTTTGCAGAAGATCAGAGGCATTTCTGAGGCCAGCACAGAAAAAGGCACTCAAACCCTATTTTAGCAGAAGGTAGCTGGAGTCATGGTCCCTCTGTAGGGAGAAGGGAATGTTCAGCTCTTAATCTGACGCAGCGCTTCTTTATTTCTACTTTACCATTCTGTCCAAAGCACTTGAAGACTCCAGTTACCTGGTTCCTCTGCTTTGGGTGCAACATTCTTTATGATGCTCTTTAGCTTGGTTTTTATGACCTGTCCTGTGTCTGTAGCCAGTTTATTATTTCTTTTAATTAAAAAAAAAAATTCAGAATAGGGTCAAAGTTCAAAAGGTACAAAAGGTGAAAGTCTGCCTCCCCCCGTTGTGTCCCAACCATCAGTGCCTCCTCTCCCTTCAGTCATCAAGTTCTTGCATATCTTTGCAAAGATGTTTTGTGCATATTCAATGTTTTTCTTTTCTTTTTTTATACAAATATTAGCATATGAAACATTTTTCCCATTGCTTTTTTTCCTTAAAAATATATCTTGGTGATTTTTCCATGTCAGTACATAAAGAGCACTGGCTCTTCCTTTTTTAAATAGGTGCATAGATTCCATTGGTATAGATATATTCCATAATTTAACCCGTCTCTTGAACGGTTAAGATGTTTCTAATCTTGTGTTGTTCAAATAGTGCTGTAGTGAATAACCCATATACATGTTATTTCCACAGTGGAAGCATTTCTTTAAGATAGATTCCTTGAAGTAAAATTGCTGGGTCAAAGAAGATATCCATTGTGATTTCAATAAGTCATTCTAAACTTGCCTACCACAGGCATTGTACCAATCTGAATCAGTTTAGATTACTCCCAGTCGCCTTCTCTTCATGGGCAACAGAATGCCTAAAAAATTAAGGATATTGGGGCCAGCCCAGTAGTGCAGCAGTTAAGTTCACACGTTCCACTTCGGTGGCCCGGGGTTCGCCGGTTCGGATCCCAAGTGCGGACGTGGCACCACTTGGCACGCCATGCTGTGGTAGGCGTCCCACATATAAAGTAGAGGAAGATGGGCACGATGTTAGCTCAGGGCCAGTCTTCCTCAGCAAAAAGAGGAGGATTGGCAGCAGATGTTAGCTCAGGGCTAATCTTCCTCAAAAAAATAAAAAATAAAAAAATAAAAATTTAGGATATTGCAGGGTTATTTGTACTGTTAATGCTTCCCAACTGAGAGTGAACAAGGCTCTATGGGAAATGATAGTTTTTTAAATGCCCACAGAAGCTAAAGCTGTGTCGCCTCACAGAACTGAGTGAGGTCTGCTGAGGAGTGTGTTCTGTTGTTCCTTGTCTTGCTCAGGCACTCCAGGAAGCCCACCGGGTCCTGAAACCAGGAGGACGGTTTCTCTGTCTGGAGTTTAGCCAAGTGAACAATCCCCTCATATCCAGGTTGGCATTGTTAACAGGGCTTTATTCTCATTGTCTAGCCAAGAGTTTCCCAAAATGGATGGAAAACAGCCAGTAAGCTATAAGCATGAACCTCATTGTTCAGAGTCCCAGAGTCCCCAAGGGACAGTGCCACGTCAAGGATCAGCCAGTTCTGAATGACAACACTTAGGTCCAAAGCATCTCAAACCAGTAACCAGAGGCTAAGTCAGCCCACATATGTATTTTGTTTGACTCATGGTATTTTAAGAAATTGATATAGATGTCCATATTTAAAAATCAGGAAATTTTACATAAAAATCTGGATTTCCAGTTTCACTTGAGAAATCAGATCTATGGCAACCCTGAGTGAGCTTATATTCTCACATGGCGATAGTCAGTGCTGAGCAGCAGCTGTCCCTCTTCCACTTTTATGGTACTTCCTAACTGCACCCGTCACCACATCCTCAACACTCTCTATTCATCTTGCACCTGGCACACTGCATTTCAGGTACTTGCTTGACCCCTACAGGCATCTGAGTTTATGACCCCAGGCTTAGCCCTTACTTCTTATCAAGGGGCATGTTCTAATATTAATCTTTTGCCTTTTTGTTTAGGCTTTATGATCTGTATAGCTTCCAGGTCATTCCTGTCCTGGGAGAGGTCATCGCAGGAGACTGGAAGTCCTACCAATACCTTGTAGAGAGTATCCGACAGTTCCCCTCTCAGGTACAAAATTTCTGTTGCTTACAACAGAGGCCCTAAAGCTGAAATGCAGGTGACCCTTGCTGTATCTTTCTGTGTGTTTTAGGAGGAGTTCAAGGAGATGATAGAAGATGCAGGTTTTCAGAAGGTGACCTATGAAAGTCTAACATCAGGCATCGTGGCCATTCATTCTGGCTTCAAACTGTAACTCTTTTAAGATCCTGGAGCTGAGCGTGAACCAGTCACATCCTGTCAAAAGCCTGGAGCTGACGGATAATCTGGCTAGTGAGACCAGCGGCAGAACATCTCCTCTTAAGGATATGTGCCTTGAACTCATGTTCTGATGTCACCGGTCTCAAAGTGGAAAAAACAAATTCCTGTCACTTTATTGCAGCTTTCCTTAGGAGCTGCTTCGGGCCTTCTCCCAGAGGTATTTGGTCTCTATTTTTTGCTCCACTCCTAATTTTTCTTGGCTGTGCAGTGTGCTGTTAAGGTAAAACCAGCGCTAAAGCTCAGTTTTAAAGTGTCTTTGTAGCTTCTCTGCTGGTGCTGCCTTCCAGAGGGATAATCAATCATTTGAACCCAATGATGATTTGAATCAGAAAACTTCCCAGCTGTACCTGAGTCCACCTTTCAGCCCAGGACTAAGTCAGGGGCCAAAAGCCAAGGCCCAAATCAGAGGGCTAACAATCCCAACTAGAATTATGCACCGAACCACTACATGAGTTTACAATTTGTGTGGCATTTGTCATTTTTCCTTGAGGGAGGTGAAAGAAATACATTTTTATCATCATTCATTCAGTCCTCTTCTACCAAAAGCCACTATTGTGTTCTCAGTGCCTGTTATGAAGAAAACAACTCAACAAATCCTTGTTGAAAGAATAAATGTGCAAACTTCTGCTTTCATGTCATATATAGAGCTTCCTTGTTAGCTTGCATTTGAATAAAAGGTGGGTTTTTTTGTGAGGAAGATTCACCCTAACATGGGCCGCCAATCCTTCTCATTTTTGCTGAGGAAGATGAGCCCTAAGCTACCATCTGTGCCAGTCTTCCTCTGTTTTGTATGTGGGATGCCTCTACGGCATGGCTGATGAGTGGAGTAGGTCTGCACTCAGGATCCGAACCTGCGAACCCGGGCCACCAAAGCAGTGCGTGCGGAACTTTAACCACTGGGCCACAGGGCTGGCCCTCAAAGAAAGGTTTTATAGCGAAAAAAAAGTTTGAAAACTATTTATCTAGCCTAACCCCCTCAATACTCAGGGGCAGAGCTGGGCAGAGCTGGTCTCCCTAATACAGTCCACTATTTGATGTTAAAATGATGCCATAAATATTTTGAGTATGTATGAAGCTTAAGGTTTTTGAGGGGCCTAACAAATAACAGAAATCAACCTGAGTTGGCTGGTAGTTTAACTGTCAATAACTTAGTTCAAGGCTATTTGAAAAGGCTTCATATATGCTGCCTCTTGGCCCAGCTCAGTAGGGGTCATTTATGTACCTTCACTCACATCTTGCCCTGTCATTGAAAAGCTTCCAGATACATCTATATACAACTGTCTCAACAACAGCTGATAAAATGCTAAACCTTAGAAAAACTTTCAGCTTACATTTTGTTTTTAGCCAGCTGGAGCCATTTGGCCTTTGAAATTAACAAGGTGCAGGCATTGGAAAGAACTTCATAAACCATCAACCCAATCCCATCTCCGTGGCAATGTGGTTTTTCTACATCCGAATCAAAGAATAAAATAGTTAAAAGCTGCCACTTCCTGGCAGTAGATATGGGCCTGATCAAATTAGAACCCCCAAGGTCCAGCTGTTGGGGGAGTGAAATCCGCTCTAGGATGTGCTGGAGCCTATCTGTTTGGATAGTCTCTCCAGTTAGTAGGGCTAACTGGACAAGATTGATAGCTTTGGAGGCCAAATTCCTGTTGGGCTTCAAATAGAAAGAGAGCCAGGTCACTAAAGAGGGGAAAGAGAGAGAGAAAAAATGAATTACGGGAATATTTTCAGTCTGCTTATATAAATACATACCTAAATCACCCCAGTTGCAGCCTAGTGTTCCACAGTTCTGCAGAAAACGGGAAAAACTCTTCTCCCATTTTAACTGCCACAGTCAACAGTAAAACAATTTTTGCCTCTCTACCCTGAAATTTTCACACTCCTAACAGCTCAACTTCACCAGGACTCCTAAAACCCCAAGTTCTGGTAAAGAAAAATAATCCTTCAAAGACGTTACAGACCTAATGCTGCTCTTAAGATGGAGTCATCATCTATCAGTTCAAACGTATCACACCCTCTGTTTAACGGTAGCCTGGCTGCTCAGAAATCCTAATTGTGTCTCCTAGAATCCAAAGTCAAAAACAAAAAACCTTACCTCGCATGAACACTGAAAATATAGGGAAACTAGAAAGCCAGGACCTTGTAACTTCCCAAGATGTGTGAGGGTTGTTTCAGCCTCTGGAATATTTCCTTTCTACCTACAAAAGCCAAGTCTGCCATATTGCTTTTCTTTATAGAAAAGACTTGTCTTCCTCAAATTGATAGCAGGAAACCTTTAATGAAGGTTACTTATCCATGGCTTTAATTGGGTCTTTTAATGAAAGCTTCAATTCACATGTTAATTGTTAATTGGGTTTCTGACCACAGCTAGTTAAAGCACAGCACAGCAGGCTTACAAGTTTAAATTCCTGCAAAGACTTTTATTAGAAACACATGGAGGGCTGCTGCTCAAAAACTTTTTCCCTTTTAAGATCACCTTTAATCTTTAGTTTCCTTAGAGGCAAGGCAGGGGAGGGGGAATAGCCTAGAGGCCAGCAAATTTCTCATTAGCCCAACCCTGTCAGCTTACTTCCATTTTACAGCCATAGAAAGCTTAAAGGAGTTCTAGTACACATTTATCAGCACCACCTGAGGCTTAAGGCCCAAAACATTCTATAGCAACATCTTTTAACAAAATGAGCACTTAAAGATAGTATTTGTCAGATTAGGAGTAAGGTTTAATCCAAGTTTCTCTGCCGCGCATGACATGCACTTCTGAGTATTCTTCCATGCACAACGGTTGCAGGATGGCTAAGAATTAAAGACTCAAGACTACTTAATAGGCTGTTATATCCCACAGAAACATCAAGGACTCAGCCCCACTAACCTAGTCAACATCAAACGATAGGCCATCTTGAACCCTAGATTTGAACAAATCGTAACTAACACACACTTCTCCAACAGATTTATTTTTTTTGTGAGGAATGGATTTTGAGGAGAAAAAACATGGGGCAGAGAGGTATGGAATAGAAAATAAATACAAATGTAAGCTGTTTTGCTAGTTGTTTTATAACCACAACAAATTAGTACAGAGAATACCCTGTACAAAACAACACAATAAAGGTTCAAAGATTGAGGTTGTTCCCTTAGGCAAGGCTGAAGATTTCAGTCTCTGGTATTTGGAATTTAGGCTGCAGTCCTTGTTTTTGGATGGATCACTGGGTGTGTGGCACAGTCCATGCTTTTAACCAGATTTGAACAGCAGAATGGCCACCTGGCCCAGGTAGAAGTAGATGAAGTGTTTGGTTTCATGTGTCACGTAACTACCGAAGTTCCTCCCCACAATGCAGTGCCAGGTGGGGTTGTACTTCTTGTCAAACTCCTAGGGGTGGGGAAGAAAAAAAACACTAGAATTTTAGTGCTAAACCAGAAGTCAGAGTTTGCCTCCTAGAGAAGCAGAGCCTGTAGGGGCAGAAAGGAGGAACGTTAGCATCTGCAAATTCTTAGAATGAAAGAATGTTCCCAAGCTCCAAGTCGCCTACATAGTGCATTAATGCAAACATACGTGCAATCTGAGCTAAGCTGGGAATGGGGGCTGGGCAAGTAAATAAACGGCAGAAAGGGCAGCCTCAAAGACAGGGTGCTTTGTTATCATGGTAATTTCACCTTCATAACTTCTGTAATCTTATTCATTGACAGCAGGTGACCAACAACTGTAGTTTATCATGTTCTTATGTGTAAACGAACTATCCTCCTACTGTATATCATAGGCCCCAAAATCCAAGAAAATGATATTTAAGCCCCAAATTCCCCATTATAACTAATTCCTTAACTGCACTCCAGTATCACTGAAAACAAAAGACTTCCAAAAGGACAAAACCTCAATTAGCACCTAAACTATTGTGGATCAAAATTTAAGGGGACAAGATACTTGGTATTCCACTGTTCCTTTAAGAATGCCGGAAGCAAAATCTGAGCCACCTGGTCAAATTTTATTAATTATGATTTCAATAGTCCTCCTGTCCACATCTGTCCTGATGGTGCTTGTCTACTAACTGGTCCACAAAGAGAGCAAATTGCAGGAACAACTTTGCCCTATTTTCCCCACCCCAAGGGGCTCTGGGGACTAGAATGTCTGTGTTAATTTCTTCACTAGCTGACCACAGACAGGAGCCGAAGCTAATCTTTCTCTATAAAATTCTTACATGTCTCTCTTGTGAATTACGCAAAATTTGGCTACTCATATTGTGTGCAGCGTGAACGTCTTTTAGATCTATTAAGGGGAATAACATTCTCACAAGCCAGACGAACGCACTGCTGCGTTGCTCAAAAAAGGCATCTCTATTCCATCTTAAGTCTTTCATCTTCCCATTCTCAACTGGAACCCTCCCACGGCTTAGGCTGCCAGCTTCCTTCCCTTCCAGAACACAAGGCTCGGAGAAGTTGGCAGTCCTGCCAGGTTTCTACAGAGTGCCATTTACCAAGCCCCCACCCCAGCCCTCAACCACCACCACCACCCACTTTCCCTCAACTGCAGACTAAAATCCCCACTGGAAGGCTGGCAAGATCTCCCTCCGGCCCGGCTGGAAACACCCACGCAGCGCCCCCTCCGGAACACCCAGATGGATCCTCAGCGCAGGAATCCGGCAGAAGGGGGAACCGCTGCTCCCCGATCCTAGAAACCGTTGCTAGGTGGCGTTTTCCCCCGCAGACCTGGGTAATAAAACAACTTCGGGCGCCCAGGGTCTGGTCTGCCCAAGAAGAGCGCAAAATTCATCTGCGTCCTTTCTGGAAACCTCTATCCCCCGGAGCTGCCTCGCGAGCCCCCAAGGATCTCCGCCAGGCGCTCTGGGGACGCAGGATGGGAGAGAAAGAACTAAGTTGTAACTCGCCTCGGCTGCGCGCAAACGGCCCGCGCCCCGTCCTCACCTTCTTAATATGGGCCGCAATGTCCTTCTCTATGTTGTATTTCTCCAGCGCCTGAGTAGCACACTCCACCGAGTCCTGCTGCATCTCCTCCGACATGTCGGCATTTTTGATCACGGCCTTTCGGTCGCACATGGTTACCTGCAGGGCGACGCCCAGAAGAGGAGTGAGGAGTTGGGGCGCGGGCTGCGCCTGCGAGGCGCCAGCTCCCCCGGGGCGCCCCCCACGCCCCCCTGGGACGACGCCCCCCGCCCCAGAAGGCGCGAGCCGCGCGGACCGAACAGCGGGGGAAGTCCGGCGGGGGACGAAACCAAATTGCGAAGCCCCCGGAGCCCTCGAGTGTCTCACCGCGAAGCAGGGGCTGGCCGACTGCGACGGTCTCCTTGGGGAGGGGCTGGCAAGGCTCAGACCCAGCAGGAGCGTCCGTCGCTACTGAGGCCGTGGCGCATCTAAGGAGCCCCAAGCCCGCCGCCGCCGCCTAGCGCCTAGGCCCCGCCCTGCTCCCGCCGGCCCCGCCCCCACCGAACGTCCCCATTGGCTCAACGCAGCTCCCAGGACTCTTCCATTGGTCGACGGACTCAATGGTTCCCTCAGGATCTTTCTGCTGCATTTTGTTGCAGACCACAATGCACCGCTCGCGGCGTCGGTTGCCCAGGCAACGGGCCGCACGCGGAGAGACGGTGAGGCCCACAGACCCCCAAGGCAGAGCTGGGGCGGGGGTCTAGGAGATCGGCCAGCGGCTAGAGGCCTGAGAGGGGAGCTTCTGCCCGAGCCAGGGCAAGTGATTTCAAATTTACGGATGTTGTCCCAGACTGTGTTCTCGAACAAGGGTAGTCTTAGGAAGTTGGGAGCCTTATGCACCCCCCCACCTCCACCCCGGGTCGGAAGGATTTACAGATTCTGACTAAGGTGGCCCATCCCTTCACTGAAAGGGTATCTCTGAAGCCAGGGCAGCTTCAGGGGCAAGCGACCACTGAAGTCTCAGTAGAGGGGCCCCGGGGCTTGGCTTCAGGCTCTACTGTCTCATTCTTGAAATTCTTAATTTTTTTTAACAAGGGATCCACATTTTCATTTTGCATTGGGCCCCGCAAATTATGTAGCCAGTCCTCTTCTGAAATATTGGGGGAATCTTCAGGAATGGGAGAAGGTTTCCTTATGAATTAAGGGATTATCCTCGAGTGGGGGTCTCCCTGCTGGGCAATACAGACCTCCTTTAAGTTAAGGGGGTGGAGGGCCCTCTGGGTGGATTGGGGAGTCCTGATCCTGGGTGTGTGCCCAGGGTGGGGCTTCCTGCTCCGATGAGGCAGACTTTCCTGTGTAGGAGTTTCTTGGTTGGGGGTTTATCTCTCGGCAGAGGTGCCCTGATGTATAGAAAGGCATCCCTCAAAGGTATTTCCTCTGGCTTAGGGAGGCTAACCACTAAGTGGTTAAAAAAGAGGGTCTTGGGGCTGGCCTTGTGGCCTAGTGGTTAAGTTCCGATGCTCCACTGCCACGGCCCAGGGTTTCACTGGTTCAGATCCTGGACTCAGACGTGGCACCGCTGGCCAGGCCACGCTGAGGCAGCGTCCCACATGCCACAACTAGAAGAACCCACAACTAAAATACACAACTATGTACTGGGGGGGTTTGGGGAGAAAAGCAATAAAAAAAATTTTTTTTAAATAGGCGGAATAAGAAGCAGCTCAGGTACAACATATGCATATCAATTGAATCAAATTCAGAGGCTTTTCCTAGTTCCAGGTTACTCATGGCGGGATTGGTGGTGTAAGGAGTTAAATTAGTTCTGTATGATGTGGCTCCTGAGGAAGAAGTTGGGTTGGCAGCAGGAGTGAGGCTAATTAGTGCTTCTGCCTGACTTGGGTGTACCACTCAGAGCTGCGGAATCTACTGGTGATGCCAGAACCTGAATCCTGAATCTCTTGGGGACCTTTACTTTTCATATATATGTGTGTGTGTGTGTGTGTGTATACATATATATATATCCCTCTGATCTATGATTTGGCCAGCTTCTTATTTAAACAGAGGAGCTGAGAGTAAGGTGAATAGGGTCATAAGAATAACAGCTGTTTACTGAGTGGTTTCTTACCACCAAGTGCTTTGTGTTCATCAGTTATTCCACACAACAGTGTGCCTGGGACCCCTCCCTCCTCTCTCCCTCTTGGCATCGCTGTCCGCTCACTTAGATTTTAGCTCAAATGCCACCTTCCCTGCACTCCCATCTCCACTTGCCCTCTCCCACCACCTTTCAATTACTCTCTACAACAACACTTTTATTTCCTCCATGGTACTTGCCTTATTTATTCCTTCAGAGGAATTATCTCATGGATTTATTTGCTTGGTTATTGTCTATCTGTCCCTGCCTGTCTTGTTCACTGCTGCATCTTCAGCATCTAATTCAGTGTCTGCCGCATGGTACGTATTGAATCAAACATGCATTGAATTAAAAAATACCGGATTTTATATCCCCATTGTACAGATTAGGAAATTTACCTTCAGAAGGTCATGCTGTTAATAAACGAGTAAGTGCCAGGTCTGGATGACCTTTAAATCCATTCCCTTCAAGGGGCTGGCCCCGTGGCCGAGTGGTTAAGTTCGAGCGCTCCGCTGCAGGCGGCCCAGTGTTTCATCAGTTCGAATCCTGGGCGCGGACATGGCACTGCTCATCAAACCACGCTGAGGCAGCGTCCCACATGCCACAACTAGAAGGACCCACAACTAAGAATATGCAACTATGTACCTGGGGGCTTTGGGGAGAAAAAGGAAAAAAATTAAATCTTAATAAAAAAAAAAAATCCATTCCCTTCAATACTACCTTAATACATTTAGCTGAGTAGACAGTGTGCCTTTTTCTTATTTACAATTTTGAAGAAAAGGAGTGGAATGGGATGATGTTAAGGTTTTCTAACAGATAATAGGATTTTGTTTGATAAATGCCTATAGGTTTTTCTCCATTTGTAGCACCTGCCTTCCTTAGCATCTCCTGTGTTTTCACTGCTCATCTAAACTAGATCTTGACCCTAATTTTATTTAAATGTGAAAAAAGAGCATTATCAGAAACCCATGACTTTCTGGCCTATGTTTAACCCCCAAAGACCCTTTGGAGATATTATTTCTAGGTGCCAAAAACTTTTCTGCCTCTTTCATTCCTTTATCACTTATTTCTGCAGAATCATTTCTCATTTCCTATCTATTTATCCCACAGTGGGGCAGGCAATAAGTATTCCCTAATTATCAGAGAAATGTACTGTGCACTTGGATGCTTGAAATATATATCTAGGGCTGGCCCGGTGGTGCAGCGGTTAAGTTCGCGTGTTCTGCTTCTTGGCGGCCCGGGGTTCTCTGGTTCGGATCCCGGGTGCAGACATGGCACTGCTCGGCAAGCACCATGCTGTGGTAGGCGTCCCACATATAAAAAAAAAGTAGAGGAAGATGGGCACAGATGTTAGCTCAGGGCCAGTCTTCCTCAGCAAAAAAAGAAAGAGGAGGATCGGCAGTAGTTAGCTCAGGGCTACTCTTCCTCAAAAAAAAAAAAAAATATATATATATATCTCTATCTAGAATTTGTTACAGCCCCATCCTCAAGGAGCTTGTAGTTGACAATAACCTAATCCTTCTAGTATCATAGGTTTGGGGGTTTGAAAGGACTTTAGAAATACAGGGGCCCAGGAGGTAACGTTAATGAGTCAGGCGAGGTAGGTGGTACAATAGGGAATGGTGGGGACTATGGCAAATAGAAAAGCCCTTTTAAAGGTGCAGGCAGATGTTGCCATTTGGGAATGCTGACCTAGTGTTGCTAGATCTTCTGATTTTCAGGAGAGATCAGAAATCTGGATTATTTCTATGAGAAACATAATTTTTAAATGTTGGTTACAAATTCATTTTTTAAAACAGAGTGCAGTCTAGATATGGCCTATCGGCCTCCAGTTTGCAACCTCTTATCCAGTTGAATACCCTCTTTTTATAACCAGAAGACAGGCTCAAGGAAGGTATAGTGTAATCAAAAAATATATACTTGGTCTTTATCCAGTGTTCCTGGCACAGAGCTCTTAAAACCCTTGGAATTTCCTGAGTGATGAGAGTGTCTTTTGTTGTTCATAATGAACCCCTATGAACTACACCTGAGTTTATGCTAATCAGGTGACTCTTTAGGGTGAAGGGGGCTAAGTAGCTTCAGATATCTAGAAAGCTGTTCGGCAGAGGAACCAACCATGTGATTAGAGAGTTGAAACTGTTAACCCTCTATCCTCACCCATGTCCCCTTCCCTCATCCCCCCCATCTCCTGACCTCCTGGGAGGGGAGGGGGCTGGATATCGAGTTCAGTCACCAGTGGCTATGCCTACGTAATGAAATCTCCATAAAAAGCCCAAAACCTTGAGGTGCTGTGAGGGTGGTGCACCCAAAGAGGTCATAGAAACTGTGCCATCTCCACCCTGATACCTTGCGTTATGCATCTCTCCCATTTGGCTGTTCCTGAGTTGCATCCTTTATAATAAATCCGTAATAGTAAGTAGAGTACTTTCCTAAGTTCTGTGAGTCATTCCAGATAATTATCGGAACTGAGGAGGTGGTGGTGGGAACCCCCAAATTTGTAGTCAACTGGGCAAAGTGAGAGTAGCTTGGGAACCCCATTTGCAGCTGGCATCTGCAGTGGGGGCAGTCTTGTGGGACTGAGCCCTTAGCCTGTGGAGTCTGCACTAACTCTGGGAGTCAAGGTCAGAAGTGAATTGAATTGTTGGACATCCAGTTGTTGTTGGAGAATGGAGAATTAGTGTGGAAAAATAAGTATTTGGTGTTAGAAAAACAAACAAACAAAAAAACAGTGGTGTCAGAAAAAAAACACCATAGAAGAGAAGGGACGTGTCCATGATACACAGTGATTTAGTTATGGAGCCTGATTTCTAAGGTCCTGGTCTGACTCCAAATCTACCGTCTTTCCATCACATCAGACAGATTGCTTTATCCTTGGGTGGCAGGGATTTCATACTTTCTGGGAGTAAATGGAGCATGTCCTCTGCTTGCCACTTGGCACATAGTGTTTGCTGAATGAATGCTGAATAAATGAATGGGTACAGCCCCAAAATGCCTGCACTTAGAGCTGCACGAAGACAATATCTGGTGTAGTTTTGATTGGCAGCAGGGAAGATTCAGCTTATCAGCTCATTGTTGGCACAAGGGGCATTCTATGGGAAGGGGAGAAAATGGAGACTTAGTAGCTTTTTTTTTTTTTTTTTTGGTGAGAGAGATTGGCCCTGAGCTGTTGCCCATCTTCCTCTTTTTTCTTTCCTCCCTAAAGCCCCGGTACATAGTTGTATATCCTAGTTGTAGGTCATTCTAGCTCTTCTATGTGGGACGCCTCCACAGCATGGCCTGAAGAGGAGTGCATAGATCTGCGTCCAGGATCCGAATCAGCAAACCCGGGGCTACCAAAGCGGAGCATGCAAACTTAACCACTTGGCCACAGGGCTGGCCCCTCAGTAGTGTTCTTGGTTGATCAGAACCATCCCATCAGATTTAGAGAGCCCAAGAATAGGTCATTTCCAGCATCTTCTGGAAGTTCAGATGACGCTAAAGTAAACTCACTAAGACTCCACCAAGCAGAAACCCTAAAGTTTCCTAAATCATCCTCATGATTTTTGCCATACCTGCACCCTATCTTTACTATTACTTATTCAATATTCTTCTTTAATTAAATTTCCTTGATGATATATCATCACCATAAATGGAAAACCAGTCTCATTTGTCATAAATAGAAGATAACTATAAAATAGAAATAAATATAGTTTTGTCCTCATATTGCTGAACTGATCTCGTTGAACTGCTGAACTGCTGATGTGTCCCACACTTGAGAAATGCTGCCCTAGAGGAGGGTTCTTTTTTTTTTTTTTTGAGGAAGATTAGCCCTGAGCTAACATCTGTGCCCATCTTCCTCTATTTTATATGTGGGACAGCATGGCTTGACAAGCGGTGCATAGGTCCTCACCCAGGATCCGAACCAGTGAACCCTGGGCCACCAAAGTGAAACTTGTGAACTTAACTGCTGCACCACAGGGCTGGCCCTTAGAGGAGGGTTCTTAAAGGGGGCCCATGGATGGATTTCAGAGGTTTCACAAGCCCTCTGGAATCATGCATAAAATGTGTGTTGCACTCACAGGCATTTTTCCAGGGAGAAGATCTATAGCTTTCATTGGATTCACAAAGGGGTTCAGAACCCAAGGAAAATAAAGAACAATTGCTCTAGGGGCCGGCCCCGTGGCTGAATGGTTAAGTTCGTGCACTCCGCTTTGGCGGCCCAGGGTTTCACTGGTTCAAATCCTGGACACAGACACGGCACTGCTCATCAGGCCATGCTGAGGCGGCGTCCCGCATGTCACAACGAGAAGGACTCACAACAAAATATACAACTATATACTGGGGGGATTTGGGGAGAAAAAGCAGAAAAAGAAATTGCTCTAGAATACCCCAGGCTCCTGGAATGAATGTAAGATTCCTTCACCAGGTCCCACTGAATTGGCCTATCTGGGGTTCCAGAGCATTACATATCTAGGCAACTCAATCTATTCCACTCCTAGTGGCTAAATGTGCTTGAAAACCCTTCTGAGCCTGAAAACATGCATTTCCTATTCTGACCACGGGAAATCATATTGGGGGAGGCACAATTTCTGAGAGCATAGGCTTTAGAATCAGACAGACCTGGAAAAAACCTCAGTTGTGTGACCTCTTACTAGTTAGTTAATCTCTCAGAAGGGCAGGTTCTTGATTTTTAAATGGAAATAATTCCTTCATTATAGGGTGGTGGGAAGGATTATATTAAATAATGCATCTAAAGACCTAGCCAAGTTCCAAAAAAAGGTAGCTATTGCTGTTGTGTACTGAGACCTTACCGTGTGCCAGGCATTTGGGACACATGATCTCACTGACCTCTCACAACTCTATGAGGGGGATTTCAAGAACAGTTGGTCTCTCCATTACACAGATGAAGAAAATGAGGTTTGGAGACGTAAAATCCCTTGCCTAAAATCACACTTCTAGGAAATGATAGAGCTGGAATTTGAGCTCTGGTCTGTCTGATTCCACAGTCCCACATAGTAGTTGGAACCTCTGAGTTGTCCCGCTTCCCCAGAAAAAGGGAGCTGAGGCATTTTCCTGGAGACTCTAAACATCCCTGGCCTCTGGCAAGAGTACCCTAAATATATGTTGGATGGATGGATGGATGGATGGATGGATGAAAGGATGGATATTTCAAGCTAATTCAGCATTGCTTCCTTTCAAACTTGACCCTAGATTAGTCGTTGACTTTCTTGGTCTTCTCTGGACAAAATACCTTGTACCTTAGCCATCAGATTTTCCCAGGGCCTTCAGAAAACTCCCTGGAATTGTTTGTAAGCAGGCTGAGGGATTCCTCGCAAGGCGTGGAGCACTAGCCCCCCGCAAACAGCCTAGAAATAACCACAGCCTGCTCCACCTCCACCCCACCACTGGCCCAGGATTGCGCTGCTCCCAGCCCTGACCAGCAATTACTTTTCAAGATTTTCTGGGACCTCAAGCCCTTTCTTGGACCACGAGTTCTGTCACCAAACTAGCAGCTCCAGCCTTCCCTTATCTGAAAGGAAGTGTGAAATGTGACCTTGCAACCCCCAGAGTTGATTCAAGAAAGGAGGGGCTCCCCAGAAAGGAGGGGCTCAATGGGAGAGTGCGCAAGGCCTAGGTCCGAATCCAGAAGCTTCCTCCCCACAGAGAAGGGCTGGCACTAGCCTGGGGTTGGCAGGGGAACTGAGCTTTGGAGCCAAGTACTATACTGCAGTGCAGGGAGAGTGAGGTGAGAGGCTGGGACAACTCGGGAAGAAAAATCTCCCCTCTGGCCAATAGCCAAGCCTCAACTGAGTGGACAGACACCTCTGAAGGCTCATTGCTCAGCCTTCTGTCCATAGGGGCAGCAGATATATTCAGGCACATGCAGAGCCCAAGCAGGCCCCCCCTCAGCTCCCAGTCAGTGGGCAGAGCAACCCAGAGCAGAGGCTAAAAGTACAGACTTTGAGGCCAGGGTGTGCATCCTGACTCTGCCCCTCCTAAGGCATGTGACCTTTGGTAAGCGAGTCCACCTCTCTTTTGTAAAGATAGGATTGCAATAGTCCTTGCTTCTCAGGGACAATTTGGAGATTGAGATGTTGCATATAAAGTATGTAGTGCAGGACTTGGCACATGGCAAAAGTCAATGATGCTAGCTACCAATTAGCATGCATGTTACCCTAAATCAGGAGTTTTCAACCTTGGCACTAAGCTTTCAGGCCAGAAAGTTTTTTGTTGTGAGGGCCCATCTTTTGCATTGGAGGATATTTAACAGCATCCCTAGCTTCTACCCACTAGATGCGAATTGCACCTCATGCCCACTTGTCAATCAAAAATGTCTGCAGACAGCGCCAAACATCCCCTGGAGGGTGAAATCACCCCCACTGGAGAGCCACTGCCCTAAAAAATCTAGACTGAGTCTGAATGTGACAGATGCCAAACTCACAGCCCCATGTAAAGACCACAAGAGAGGCAGGCCTACTTACAGACACAAGGATGGGAGGTCCAACACTTATAGAACAAGCTCCCTCCAATGTGGACAAAGAGGCAGGACGTGAGTCTGCTCTAGAAGCTGAGTCCCCTTTGACTCACTAGGCGACCTCGGTGTCACTCTTTAATTAGATGCAAAGTGTCCCTGAGTTAAATCTCAATTATTCTAGGGCTCCAGACAAAGGGACAGGTAGTTGGTATCTAATTTCTGGCATCTCCACTCTTAATCACTGACTAGGAGAAAACCTGACTCTTTGGAACTCAGAAGTTCATTCAGAGTTTCATTCACGATTGCTGAAAGATTTTTGAGAGAGAACTAGGTGTCACTCACTGTTCCAGGTGCTCAGGATTGTGATATTGTGATTGATAATAAGCAATATATATTATGGGGGCCAGGCCAGTGGCTAGCAGTTAAGACTTCTGCAGCCCAGGGTTTGCCGGTTCAGATCCCAGACACGGACCTACACACTGCTTAACAAGCCATGCTGTGGCAGGCATCCCACTTATAAAATAGAGGAAGATGGGCATGGATGTTAACTCAGGGCCAATCTTCCTCAACAAAAAGAGGAGGATTGGCAGTGGATGTTACCTCAGGGCTAATCTTCCTTAAAAAAAAAAAAAAGAAAGAAATATATATATTTGGTCTTCGTCCTGGTTCCTGGTACACAGCTCCCAAAACCCTTGGAATTTCCTGAGTGATAAGAGCAAGGAGAGCATCTTTTGTCATAGTATTTAGTCTCTTTTCCTCAGTTCCTAAAATCCCTTCAGAGCCATTAAGGTGAAATGGGTGTTTTTTACTCATAACAAGCCCCTTTCTACCACAACTGGGTTTATGTTAATAATGTGACTTTTGGAAAGCCTCTAAGGATGGGAGCTGGTTGCCAGTGGAACCAATCATGTGACTAGAGGGTTGGAACTTTCAGTCCCACCCCTGACCTCCGGAGAGGGAAGAGGGGCTGGAGACTGAGTTCAATCACCAATGGCCAGTGACTTAATCAATCATACCTACGTCATGAAGCCTCCATAAAAACCTCCAAAGAACAGGGTGCAGAGAGCTTCCAGGTTGGTGAACACGTGGAGATGTGGGGAGACTGGCATGCTTGGAGAGGGCCTGGAAGCTCTGTGCCCTTTCACATACCTTGCCCTATGCATTTCTTCCATCTGGCTGTTCCTGAGTTATATCCTTTCATAGTAAACTGGTGATCTACTAAGTAAAATGTTTCTCTGAGTTCTGTGGGTTGCTCTAGCAAATTAATTGAACCCAAGGAGGGCATCGAGGAGCCTCTAATTTATAGACAGTTGATCAGAAGCACAGGTAACAAGCTGGGCTTGTGACTGGCATCTGAAATGGAGTGAGTGGGGCAGTCTTGTAGGACTGAACCCTTAACCTATAGAATCTGATGCTATCTCTGGGTACATAGTGGCAGAATTGAGGTGAACTGTAGGACACTCAGCTGGTGTCCAGAGCATTACTTGTTGGTATGAGGGAAAACCCCTCTTCCCCACACATAGTGATTGGTGACCACAACCCTATTAGGGATGCACAAGAGAACAAAACAGACAGAGTCCCTTCTTCATGGAATTTATATTCTAGTAGGAGAATAAAGATAATAAGCAAAAATATGTCAGACCCTGATAAGTGCAATGGATAAAAATTAAGTAGAATAAGAGAACCAAGGGTGACCGGGGCAGGGGGAATGGGGGCAAAGCAGGGGGCAGGTCTTGTTTCTGGGCAGGCCTCTCTGAGTGGATGCCGTTTGAGCCAAGACTTGATGACCTGGCTACCAGGTGGAGGATAGGGTATGGGGAAGCTGGTGGGAGCAGACAGTCAGTTAGAGGCTGTTGCAACAGTCCAGGCAAGAGGTGATGGTGGCTTGGACCAGGCAGAGGTAAGATGAGAGGTGGCTGGATTCTTTTTTTTTTTTTTTTAAGGAAGATTAGGCCGGAGCTAACATCTGCTGCCAATCCTCCTCTTTTTGCTGAGGAAGACTGGCCCTGAGCTAACATCCATGCTCATCTTCATCTACTTTTTTATATGTGGGACGCCTGCCACAGCGTGGCTAGCCAAGCAGTGCCATATCCACACCTGGGATCCGAACCAGTGAACCCTGGGCTGCCAAAGCGGAATATGTGAATTTAACCGCTGTGCCACCGGGCCGGCCCTGTGGTTGGAGTCTTGATATCTTCTGAAGGTGGAGCTGACAGATTTGCTGATTAATTGAAGGCAAGGTGCAGGGGAAAGAGAGGAGTCAAGCATGACTCCAAGACCTGTGGCCTAAACAATGAGAAGAATAGATTGGGTTGAGGAAGGCTGGCCAAAACAGAACCAAAAAGTTTTGTTTCTGTTTTGGCCATGTTAGGTTTGAGATGCCTATTAGACATTCCAAGTGGAGGTGTCAGATATGCAGTTGGATATACGAGTTCTGGGAAGAGGTCCAGGTTAGAGCTATAATTTGGGGAGTCATCAGATCATAGATGACATTTAAAGCCATGGGACTGGATGAGATCACCACTGAGGGAGGAGTACGTCTAGATGGAAGAGGTAGTGCTTATTCAGCTGTCAGCATTCACTGAGCCTTTACTCAGAGGGCCAGGCCCTGAGCTAGGTGCTAGGTACAGAGATGTACATCCTTTGGCACTTGCCCAAGAGACGCTCCATTACTTATTTAATTTTTCCTGCCTAAGTGCTTTGGCCACTTAGAGGATAAACATTGAGAGTTCCTGCCCTGCCTCTTAGTCACTTATTCACTGTTTCAACACATATCATTGAGCACCTACTCAGTACAAGGCCCCCATCTAGGCACTAGGGACATTAAAGTGAGATATGGCTCCCATCCTAATGGAGTTTATATTTTGTGTGTGGAGGAGGTGGGCATTGAACAAGATGCACACAATGATGTGATTACAGTTGTGGCAAATGAAATGACAGGGAAGGGGGGCTGGTATGAGAGCTTTTTTATTTTTTTATTTTTTTTGAGGAAGATTAGCCCTCAGCTAAACTACTGCCAATCTTCCTCTTTTTGCTGAGGAAGACTGGCCCTGAGCTAACATCCATGCCCATCTTCCTCCACTTTATACATGGGACGCCTACCACAGCATGGCTTTTGCCAAGTGGTGTCATGTCTGCACCCGGGATCCGAATCAGCAAACCCCAGGCAGCCAAGAAGCAGAACGTATGAACTTAACCGCTGTGCCATGGGGCCAGCCCCAGTAGGAGAGCTTTTAATGGGGGCACTGCCCTAGCCTGGGAGGCAGAGAAGGCTTTCCTGGAAAGTCACATTTGAGCAGCAATCTAAAGGAGTAGGAACCTAGGCTAAGGGGAAATTCAGGGAGCTTCTCAGGTGGAAGGAACAGCATACTCAAAGGCCTGAAGACTGGAAGGAGGTTGACAGCTGAAGGAAGAACAGCTTGGCTCCACAAAAGTGATCTGGGGGAGGAGAGATGAGGCTGGAGGGGTGGGCAGCAGCCAGACCTTCAGGGCCTTGTGAGCCTGGTTAAGACACATAGACTCATCCTGAGGCCACCAGTGACCCTGAAAGACTACAGATGAGGATCACATGATCAGAGGGTCACTGAGGACAGTGGGCCAAGGGGGCCCAGTGCGGCAGCTGGGACACCAGTGAGGAAGTTCTTGAGTGTTGCCCCTTTGCCTCAGTCTCTCAGTTCCTCCATTTTAAACACGTTTGCAGAGGCCCAGTTCTCTCCAGGGCAGGGGGTTATCCTTCTCTCTCCATAAGAGCTGAACCCTTGGTACCTCCAAACTTGTCATCTGGGCATCTCAAAGTCAGAGCTTAAGGCTGGACATGAAAATCTGTTTCTTCCAGGAGGCACGTCCCCCTAGAAGCTCCAAGATATTATTTAATCAGCAGGGGTGCCAGGTGGCTCTGGCCAGAGCCTCTGTGACTATTTTCTATCTGAGTTCATATAAATAACCCTCCTGGATTTATGGGCCCTTTACCACCAGGCTATAAAGTAAAATAATGCAATTCGTGCAGCCAACTGAGGCTCTCAGTGTCAATGTCACAGCCATTACATATGGGAAATATTTACAGAGTTTTTAACCAATTGGTTTTCTTTCCTGACATCCATTTTATATTAAAAATTATAAAAATAATATGTACACAGTAGAAGATACAGAAAAACACAAAGAATAGATTCTAAATATTAACTGTATGGAGAGAACAATTCTTAATATTTTGCCCTAAATACATCGAGTCTTTTTTCTATGCATATGTATATATATGTATGATACCTATATCATATACCTATACCATATATATGACACCTATTACACTGTATGTATCATTTTCATTACCTGCTTGTCCATGTCTTTAAAAAGCCTTCTACAACATAATTTTTCAATAGCTGCTTAACAGTCCATAACTTTTTGAAACAATCCCTTATCATTGGACATGGGTTGTTTCCAATTCTTCAATATTGTAACAATGTTTTGTTTTGATGAACATTCTTCAAAGTTAAAAATAATCTTTATTTTATTCCACTTTCAGAAGTAATAGGTACTCATCATATAAAAGTCAAACACTGCAGAAATTTAGAATCTGGAAAAGAAAGTTTCTGGTAATCTTGCAACTCAAAGATAACAACTGTTAAAATTAGATTTTTTTTAATGCATATACTGTAATCGTTTTTTTCTTTCTTTTTACCAAAATGGGATGATTCTACATTTTTCCTGTCACAACATATAGATCTACTTTATTTTTTAATGCAGTTCTCTTCATTTCCACCATCACCTCTACCCATCCAACCACCCAACCACCCACCCCGCTCTGTATGCACACACTCTGCCTCCCCTCCAGTTACCAGGCATGAACCGTTCATGCTCCTGTCTAAGGCCATATCCTCGGCACTGAATCCATCTCCTCTCACTCCCGCGATTGTCTCTTCTCCCTCTCTTGCATCATCAATTTCCCATCTACTGGATTGTTCCCATCAGTGTACAGACCTGCTGCAATGTTCTCCATCTTTAAAAAATGCCTCCCTTGACTATACATTCTCCTCTAGCTACCACCGCATCTCAGCTCTCCTCCAAAGAGTTGTCTGTACTCACTGTTTCCAATTCAGAACCGTGAGAAATAAATTTCTGTTGTTTACAAGCCACACAGTATATGGTGTTTTGTTATAGCAGCCTGAACAGACTGAGACACCCCCATTCTCTCTTCAATTCATTCCACCAAAACAGCTTATCAAGGTCACCAGTGACTGCCATGCTGCTAAATCCAGTGGCCAGTTCTCAGCACTCTCCATTGATGTATTTGTCACAGTTGCTCTCCTCCTCTCTGAAGTGCGCTCTTCGCTTGGCTTCCAGGACCCCCAGGACTCCACCAGTCTTCTCCTATCTCACTGGCTGCTCCTCCTTAGCTTCATCTGCTTGTTCCACCTCTTCTCCGTGACCTCTAAGGAAGGAGTGTCCCAGACCTCAGACTCCGGGCCACTTCTCATGGTCTCCATTTTTATGACTTTAAATACCATCTCCATGCTGATGACTCCTGTCTTAGTCTGTTCAGGCTGCTATGACAGAATACCATAGACTGGCTGGCTTATAAGCAACAGAAATTTGGGGCCAGGCTAGTGGCGCAGCAGTTAAGTTCACATGCTCCGCTTTAGCGGCCTGGGGTTTGCCAGTTCAGATCCTGGGTGCAGACCTATGCACTGCTTCTCAAGCCATGCTGTGGCAGGCATCCCACATAGAAAGTAGAGGAAGACGGGCACAGATGTTAGCTCAGGGCCAGTCTTCCTCAGCAAAAAGAGGAGGATTGGCAGCAGATGTTAGCTCTGGGATAATTTTCCTCAAAAAAATAATAAAAAATAAAAATAAATAAACAACAGAAATTTATTCCCCACAGTTCTGGAGGCTGGAAGTCCAAGATCAGGTGCCAGCATGGTCAGGTTGTGGTGAGGGCCCACTTCCTGGTTCATAGACTGCCATCTTCTCACTGTGTCCTCACATGGTGGAAGGGGCGAGGGTGCTCTCTGAGGCCTCTTTTTTTGGTGAGGAAAATTCTCCCTGAGCTAACATCTGTTGCCAATCTGCCTCTTTTTTGCTTGAGGAAGACTAGCCTTGAGCTAACATCCATGCCAATCTTCCTCTATTTTGTATGTGGGTCGCTGCCTCAGCATGGCTGACAAGTGGTGTAGGTTCGCACCTGGGATCCAAACCTGTGAACCCAGGCCACCAAATTGGAGCGCATGAACTTAATCACCATGCCACAGGGCTGGCCCTTCTGAGGCCTCTTTTATAAAAGTCCTAATCCTATTCATGAGGGTTCTACCCTTATGACGTAATCACCTCCCAAAGCCCTACTTCCTAATACTGTCACATTGGGGGTTAGGTTTCAACACATGAATTTTGGGGGGTATATAAACATTCAGTCTATAGGAACCCCCAAATTTGTAGCCAGCCAGGAAGAAGTGTGGGTAGACTGGGATCCCTATTTGCAGTTGGCATCTGAATGAGGGTAAGTCTTGTGGGACTAAGCCCTTAACGTGTGGGGGTCTGCACTAACTCTGGGTGTCAGAATCGAATTGTTGGACACTCAGTTAGTGTTGGAGAACTGATACAGGAAAATGACACATTTCGTGCCAGAGGTGATATCAAAAAAGAGACACCACAGGAAGTCACTGGGTATTAGCACAGTGCTAGATATAGAGACTTCAATAAATATAAAAATTATAAGCCACAAATAGAGAACAAAAGACGTGAATAAATGGAAAGTGATACCAAGTTTCTGGATGGGAAAGCCAAATATAGCAAGAATGAAAAAAATTTCCCCATGTAAATTTACAGATTTAACATCATTCCAATTAAAATACCAGCAGGATGCCATATAGAACTTGATAAAAAGATTCTGGAATGTGCTTAGACAAATCAACCGGCAAAAATACTGAGGGAATGAAAGGAACAACAGGGGACAACTAGGCCTTTCAGAGGTGCAAACTGGGAGAAAAGTTCTAGACTTGGGTCACACAGTTCTTGGCACCACTGAATACCAACTCCTTAAGTCAAGGACCTCAAGGCCAAGGAGGGTTTGGTCAGGCAAAAGATTGGGGAGGCAGAGGTGGAGAGAGAATCAATGTTCCAAGGAAAAGACCTGCAAAGACCACTAGTCTTCAGACACAGCAGATCCTAGAGAAGTGGGACATGAGGAGAGGCTGGTGAGGCAGATAACAAAGGGCCAAGATAAAGGTGTGGAGATGAGGATCTCTCCAGGGGGGCAGACACTGTCTCCTACACTGCTGTGACCCTAGCATCTAGCTCAGCGCACACAGCAGACATTCCATAGATATCTTGGAGATCCTTCCATACCTGCACATATGGACTTGGTCTTTTGAATGTCTGCATAGTATTCAGAACTGTGCATTTCTCATTTAACAAGTCTCCTCTGGAGGGACCTTGAGGTTGCTTCCAGGTTTTTTTGGAATCATAGTTATTATTAATAAACATCCTAGCATTTTGAATACAGCTCCCCCTGCGCCTTCTTCCTCAGGCCCAGGAGGGATCATTGGATTTTTGTTTGGTCCTGTTCTGCTCTCCTTCTGGCTTGCAAACAAGCACCCCTTTGCTATTCCCAGCTCCCCTTGGAGACTGTGACACTATACTCCCCTCAGGCTCTCCCCTCCCCCCAGCCTGAACCTCTCATCCTCTTTACAAGCATCTTATTCATCAGGGATGTACAATAAACATTTGTACGGTAAAGGCAATCTCAAACTGATTTCCATTGAGCTGCTGAAATACTTAGGACTTACATGTATAATCTAACCCCGCCAGGCTCTGATTTACATCAGGGCATCTCACTCTAAGTCACTTGTGGCTCTAGAGTGAGAAAGAACACCCCTGCCCCCCACCCCATGCCCTGACTGTGCGATTTAGCTTCCTTGAAGCACCAAGCTCTTTTCTGTCCTCTCAGTTTTCTTTGCACATGCTTTTCCTTCTGCCTGGAACGCTTTTCTTTTCCTCCTCATTCACCTGGCTAACACCAGCTTCTTCTTCAGGTCTCAGCTTAGAAGCCTCTCCCTCCAGGAAGTCTTCACTGAACACCCCACTCCAGTCTGGCTTGAGAGCTGCAGGAGCCCCGTTTTTCTCATAGCACATATCTCACTTCGTTGTAGTCGCCGTTTTAGTTGTCTGTGGATGGTGTGAGGGCAGAGTTTGGGTCCTGCTCACCATCATATCCCCAGCGCTCAACACAGAGCCAGGCAGTTCTGTGGCTTAATAAATATCAGTTGAATGAATGAATAAATGTCAAGTGGGCAAGGAGTGGAGAAGTCACCAAAGTCCCAGATGCCATGTACACAACCCTGGGCTCTTAGAGTTGGAGTTGAAGCATTCCATGAGGGAAAAAACCTGGTCTCCTGCAGGCACCTTCAAGGAGTGTGCCACGACACCACAAACTGGCAGCCAGTGAGAAGGATGGAATAACAAAAGAAACAGCCAGTGAGAAGGATGGAATAACAAAAGAAACGGGTCCCCATCTGCCTAGCTCCAGAGAAGGTCTGTCAATGTGACATTCAGAGGAGCCCTGCCCATGTGCTGACTGAGGGGGAGAGCCAGCCTCAGCCAGAGAGAAGGAAGTTCAGCTACCGTGCACGCGTTACACTGGGGGATGTGTGCCTTAGAAGCTTCTTGGCTCTCTGTTCATTTTTTCCACTTTTTAAAAATCTCCAGATATTTCCTATATTTGTTTTTTTGACCGTTAAGGAATGTTTTTACTTTTGAGGTGCTGTTACCAAATTATATTGACACATTTCAGTAAAAATCTGCTTAGTACAAAATTGATTTGAGTCCAAAAAACATTAGGATTCTATTAAATAAATGCATCCTCTTGCTGCATCAAAAAACATTACTAGCACTGTCATTAATCATTTCGCAACCCTTTGCTCGTATTTCTGGTTTACTTTGCCGTAAACTAAGTTTCAAAGGTATGTGACAGAGTAGAAAATATTTAGGGAAAAGTTCTGGGTTGAGGGTAAGGAATTTGGGGCTTAGAAAATAAAATGGTGAATTTGAGGAGCCCATTTGCCATTTTGTACTTCATTTCCCCTTTTCTGGACCTAGGACAACTCTCTAAGTACTAGTGGATAAAATCACTAGTGTTTAGGAAGCACCTACTACGTGCCATCACAACAAGGCTGTAAATGTAAGCAGTTGGTCCCAATGGTTCTTAACTACTTTTAGTGGGAGATGGGGGCGTGGTTTACACACCTTTGAGAATGGTGAACTGCATCATCCTATATGGTAGCCACTAGCCACATTTGGCTATTAAAATTAAAATTAATTACAATAAATACAATTAAAAATTCAGTTTCTCCTTTGCAGTAGCCACATTTCAAGTGCTCAATAGCCACATGTAGCTAATGGCTACTGTATAGAACTCAGATATAGATTTCCATCATTGTATAAGGTTCTAGTGGACAGCACCGCATGGATATTCTCCCCAGAATAAAGATTTTTCTGTTCACATGCAGTATTTTGCATCCAACTTTACAACTTATACAACTCTGCAGGGTCGGGTGGGGGTCAGGTGGGGGAGGCAGTGGTTCACTGATCCCTGAAGCCCTTGGATCCAAGAAAAAGAAGCCCTGATATGCCAAGCTATTTGAGGACTCCATCTCAGCATATAACAAGTTGGCAAAAATTGAGCAACGAAGCGGCTACAAATTCAGTATACTCACTGCTTTAAATGCACCTCGTATAAAACCAGACCCTTGGGTTACTGTCTGGCTGCATTCAAAGAAACATCAGTTTATTATCCAAAAATAATTGAAAAACAATGTTCAAGATTTTCAGCAGTCGCTTAAGAAAGCACAAAAGGGGAATAATATTCACAACACACTGAAACTCTTCTTGAATCGTCTTTCCCATCTTTCTCTTCTCATCCTCCCACACATGGCACTTGCTTCCCGAAAGCTCTCTGCATGCCCCTTCCAAACTCTCTCCAAACCTCCTAGTTCTGCTGCTGATTCTCTCTCCCTGCACAGCCCAGCCCCAGAATATTTTATTTTATAGTGGCACAAATATAGTGGCAAAGAAAGACAGAGAGAAAGTTCCCAGGGTGCTGTGACAAGGGACACATTCCGCAGCGACCCAGCCCACAGCTCTCCCTGCCAGCCTGGACCAGTTTCTCCGAGATGACTCATTTTCCCCCTGATGGTCTACTCCCCCATCACTTCCTCTTCTGCCCACTGCTCCCAAGGGCGAGGGTCCGGAAGAAGATCATGACTGAACTTGACAGAGAAGAAAACATTTTGCTGGGATGCCAGAGGGCACTGATGTCATAGGGAAAGGGAGGAAACCAGATGGGCAGGTTCACAGAATGTTTTATCTCCAGTGTTAATTTTTTTTTTTTAATTGGGCATTGCCCTACTCCTTAGTAGGGAGTAAATGGCTTGCTGTGGGAAATGAATTAACTCTTTTAACAGTCTATCAAGGTCAAAGCCTTCTTTTCAATCTGAAGACAAGCCCATGGGTGCCATTCTATCACCATATAAGGAATGATGAATTTTTTTTGAGTTCCTATATATTGTAAGTGAAATCTTCTCACTCTAGGAAGAGCAGTCCTATCCCACGTATCCGAGGATTCCAATGCCCATCCACCATCATTAGGTCATGCACCTGGAATTCTCTTTTTAGTGGAGAGAGCACAGAGAGCCTAGAGCTGTCACACTTTTTATCCTTCCTTCTTATGTCCTCCACACACATCTGAACTCATCATCATCCATTCCCTGCAGATCAGTTCTGTTTTATTCCCCATCTCAGAATGACACCACTGCCTGACCAGTCCCCCAAGCCAGGAACCTGGGAATCAACCTGGACCCCTCCTCCTTCGTCAACCCTCATCCAATCTATCTCCGAGTCCTGTGATTTCATCTCCTTGGGGTATCTCACCTCAGTATCTATCACCATTACCTTACATCAGGCCACTGGCATTTCTTGTTTGGATGACTGCAGTGGTCTCCCAGTTGGTGTCTCCCTGCACCCACTCCCATATCACTTCCCCATGTAACCTGCTAGTCAATGGGCCATTTGCGACTATCCCTGTTCTCACCTATACTCATCTTTAGGCTAATCTGAGCACACTGTCATATGTTCCCAGAACAAGAAGAATCCAACTTGAAAATCATTAATGGATAATGTAGTTTTTAGGGTTTTTTTTTTTTTTTCCTCCCCAAAGCCCCAGTATATAGTTGTATATCCTAGTTGTAAGTCATTCTAGTTCTCCTATGTGGGACGCTGCCACAGCATGGCTTGATGAGCGGTGTGTAGGTCCACACCCAGGATCTGAACCAGTGAACACTGGGCAGCCAAAGCAGAGCATGCAAACCTAACCACTGGGCCACAGGGCTGGCCCCGATGATGTAGTTTGTAATGACAGAATCTATGAAGTCACAGGAAGAGGATTACACTACAATCACACAGCGATACTTCCTACACTAACCCTTTAATTCTCTCTCCTCTTTCCCCAAGTTTCCCTCTCATGGCAGCTGCTGCCACATCTCTCACTCCCTTTCCTTCCCCTACTAACTTGGAGCTGCACTCTAGTCAAATTAGCTCTCAGTCTCCACCCCTACGCTGCATCTCTAATCCCTTCAGCTCTCTCTTCCTACTGAGAAGGTCTCATCCGAACATAACTCCTTAAAACCCTTCAGTGGCTACCCACTGCCCTCAGGAGACTCCAAACTTCATAACGTGGTCTACTAGGCCTTGCCAGCCCCAACCCCAGCTCCTCTGCCTACTTGAACTGCTAATCCCAGCCATACTGTAGGGCGATGGGAATTGTCCCCAGTCTTCCTTGCTGTCTTCTCTCTGGGCAATTGCTCATGCTATCCTTTTTGCCTGAAAAGGCCTCTCCTTCTTCCCTATGGGTAACTCCTACTGGTCTTTCAGGGCTGGACCTGAACATCTCCTCCTGGAAGCCTTCCTTATAATCTCTAAGACTGTTAGGTGGTCTCACAGCAGCTTATCTTTATCACAACTGTACTCTAAATGACTTTGTTTTTTTAAACATTGGCACCTGAGCTAACATCTCTTGTCAATCTTCTTTTTTTTTTCCCTTCTCCTCAAAGCCCCCCAGTACATAGTTGTATATTCTAGTTGTAGGTCCCTCTGGTTGTGCTATGTGGGATGCTGCCTCAGTGTGGCCTGATGAGCGGTGCCATGTCCGCACCCAGGATCCAAACTGGCAAAACCCTGGGCTGCACACGAACTTAACCACTTGGCCACAGAGCCGACCCCCTCTAAATGACTTTGAATAGCACCTTGAATATACACCTCGAGGAGAGAGTTGTATTACTACATGCCGTAGGTCTCATACAGGGCCTAAATTACGGCATACACTGAATGATGCTGACTAACTAGGTAAGCAAAAGCTCAAAAGGGCGTCCCTGCCTAGGGTCTGTAGCCTTAGCAGAGAATGGAGTCCATGGGCCCCTTAAGCTTTAGGCCATAATTCTTGCCTTACTTGTGTTCTAACCTGCAAAGGTTAGTACCTGGGCTCACAGAAACAAAATCCACCTTTGGGGTTCCATGGATGATCATAATGCCTCCTAGCAACTTAGCTGTGTTCCTTCTAATCCAGGAAGACTGTACTTGCCACATGCCCACATCCTGGTACATTTCCTAGGGTGAGTATGAACTCCTTGAGTGATTGCATTCTGCAAGAGTTTGCACAATACAAGCTGAATCACTACGATTTGAAAGCAGTCTTCCACCGAGTCCTGTTAGGTCACTTAGCTGCCTCCACTTCTCTCTCCCTAGGAGACTACCCAACTGTCTCCAACAGCACCTTTTTTTTTTTGGTCTTTCCAGGCAATAATTACGTAGGAGTGGTAGGACTCAGAGAGTGGTGTTAACATACCTAAGCACATCTCCAAAATGAGGAGGCATCTGGACTTTAGGATGCCTTTAAGATATGTAAGCTCCTATAAGGCTGTATGTTTGGACTCCAGATCACATCTGGCCAGCTCTTTCCTGCTTGCCTTCTGCGGGCCGGCAAAGAACAAATAGAAGCTTCACATAATCCAGAATACAACAGATGGCTCTGTTTGTTTTATTTTAGAAATAATTTATTGTATTTTATTACAATTGTAAAAGTAGTACAAGCTGTTTACAATTTGATAAATACACAAAAGCATAAATAAAAATAAAAATATAGAAATTATTTCCATCAAGAGGTATCTCCACAAACATTTGGAAGGTTATTTTTTCCTATGCTTTTTTGTTAAAGGCAATGAATATTTATATATAAATTATATATTTATATATTTATATATAATACATATTCTCTTGTACAGAACTGAATATTGCATAAAATTTTCTTTTGTTTTTTCCAGAATATAAAAATGAAACATAGTTGCAGTAACAATCTTTACAGAAATGTATGATATCTAAATTGAAAGTTCCCACAATTGTATTCCTTAGAGACAACTGGTGTCAATTAGTTTAACAGATTCCTTCAGAATATATACTACGTGTATATGTATATATTAAACATCATTTTAAATTCATTTTAATTCTAACTAAATTACCAAGACCTTAATAGGATTTAATAACTGTATAACATCCAATATTATTGCATGGACTATTCCTTTATTATCAGGAGTTTAATTCTTTTTAACTGCACAGAATGCAATGAACATACATAATTTATCATCAGAATTTCTTATTTTCTTATGGTAAAATCCTACAAGTGAAATTACTGGATCAAGAGGTATATGTATATTATCAGGTCCTGATGTACACCATCAATTTGCCTTCCAAAAAGGTGATACACTCAGTAGTTCTGTGTGGGTGCCCAATTTTTTTTTTTTAAAGATTGGCACCTGAGCTAACAACTGTTGCCAATCTTTTTTTTTTTTTCCTTCTCTTCTTCTTCTCCCCAAAGCCCCTCAGTGCATAGTTGTAGATTCTAGTTGTGAGTGCCTCTGGTTGTGCTTTGTGGGATCCCACCTCAACATGGCCTGATGAGCGGTGCCATGTCCACTCCCAGGATCCAAACCAGCAAAACCCTGGGCCTCCGAAGCAGAGTGCTGGAGCTTAATGACTCGGCCACAGGCCAGCCCCCCAATTTTTTTTTTCTTTTGAGGAAGATTAGCCTTGAGCTAAATCTGCCACCAATCCTCTTTTTGCTGAGGAAGATCGGCCCTGAGCTAACATCCGTGCCCATCTTCTTCCATTTTTTATATGTGGGACGCCTGCCACAGTGTGGCTTGATAAGTACTGCCATGTCCACACCCTGGATCCGAACCAGAGAACCCGGGCCGCCAAAGGAGAAGATGAGAACTTGACCGCTGTGCCACCGGGCCGGCCCCCTACTTTTTTATTTGTTTGGTTTTTTGCTTTTAAAAGGCTCAGAGGGGGTATAACTACAAATCAGCTGCCTTCAGATTAAATGTTCGGTTTTATTCCCCGGCTACCGCTGGCATTCATGGAGTTGGTTTTTCACAAGTTTCATACCCCCTCAACATTTTATTATGAAACTTCAAATATACAGAAAAGTCGAAAGAACAGTAAACCCACTGAATACACCCACCGTCTAGATTCTACAGTTAACATTCTGCTGTTACTTGCTTTCTCATCTATCTACCCGCCATCAATCTACAGAGCTTTCATCTTTAATATGAAAATCTTTTTAGCTCAAGACTCTGCTGAGGGAAGGCCTCATTTTTGACCGTCCCCAGACTCAGTGCCCCGCACTATGGGAGGTAAATGTGCAAAGTGCCACGGTGGGAGTCGACCTGCTCTGAGCCCCTTAAAGACTCAGCACAGAGGCTGGGAGCATGGATGTGGTTCTAACCCTGACCCCACTAGGAAAACTCAGTTTTCTCACCTGAAATATCGGAACCCCACCATCCCCATCCCGGGGGAGGACCAAAAGCGCAAATCGCAGGAAGCACTCTATAATGACAGTTGCGACAGTTCTGATTCTTCTCCTCCCTCTTTGTCTCCGATGAACTTCAAGTCCAAGCTATGGAGTCCATCTCAGGCCTCTTACACCCATCTTAGGCCACCTCACACCCTCAGTCCCAAGCAACTGTAAAGTGGGGCAGCGCGATCCAGAGGACTACTGACCTGAGGCTGAGGGCCGCGACAGACCCGCCGTGCCCAGCCGTCGGGGCTCCCTCAGGCCGCTTCAGGGTCAGCCTGCGGCGGAGGCCTGACTCCCTCCCTCCGATGCCCCGCAAGACGAGTGACAGCCCGCGCCCCCTCCCCCGGGGCGCTACCCCCGCGTCGTCTCAATGAGCGCTCACAAAAGCCTGTGAGGCAGGCAGCGCCGCAGAGGGAGGAAGCTGACGCCCAGGCAGCCTGAGCCACTTGCCCAAGTCCAAGCAGCTGGCGAGTGAATTGCCTTCGAGAACTGAATCCGATTCCCCCGACTTCACGCTCTCCCTCTCCTCGCCCCCGGGTCCCGCCCGCACCCACAGGGGGCGCCGACCTGCGCGCACGCGCAGTCATCGCAGCCGCGTCCCCTTTAAGGGATTCCTTTTGCCTCCTCCGACCCCTTCACTTCCGCTCTGCGTCCCCACAATGCAGTGCGGCTGAGCGCCTCAGAGCCCGCGGGGACGCTGCGGGGGGACCCCGGCTGAGGCGGCGGCGGCGACGTGGGCTGCGGCGGGCCCGCGGCGTCGGGCGGTGCGGATGTCGGGGTGGGCGGACGAGCGCGGCGGCGAGGGCGACGGGCGCATCTACGTGGGGAACCTTCCGACCGACGTGCGCGAGAAGGACTTGGAGGACCTGTTCTACAAGTACGGCCGCATCCGCGAGATCGAGCTCAAGAACCGGCACGGCCTCGTGCCCTTCGCCTTCGTGCGCTTCGAGGACCCCCGGTGAGGCCCCGCTCCGTCCGCCCGCCCGCCGGCCCGCGGCCCCGGGCCCCCGCTTCCCTCCTCCCCTCCCCCGGCTCCCCTCCCCCCTCAGCGCAGACCCCTCAGGGCGCCCCCGGGTGGAGCATGAGGCCTCCTCACCGCTGGCTCCGGGCCGTCCTCTGCTCCGTCGCCACTTCCTCTATTATTATTTTTGTACTTTACTTAAAAACACAGAAGCTGGGCCTTTGGAGGGCCCCTGCCCGCCCAGCCCGGCCTCGGGGATGGTCCAGAGGACCGGCCTCTCCCTCACGGCCCGAGAGGCGCCCCTAAGGGCAAGTGGCCCGGGCACCAGGAGCCTCGGCCCCTGACCCAGCCCTGGAGAGGACTCCGTGAAGAGCGGGAGCGGCCGGCCGCCCTCGGTGCACCGCCCCCCGGCCCCCGCCAGAACTCGCCGCTGGCGGGGCGCGGACTGCGGGCGTGTGGATGCCTTTGGAGGGCGTAAAGGGCCCCTGTGATGGGACAGACCTCCAGCCACGCGCGCCCCGCCCCGCAAGGCCAGGGCTGCGTCCTGATAAAAGCGGCAGGGATCTGGAAAAACTTGTGAAACAGTTTGCGGGGCTCTCTGCCTCCACTCCCCTCTTCCGGGAGGGAGGCACCGCTACATGCTGAGGGCCCCAAGGCCGGGGAAGCTCTCGATCCCCAAACCAGCTCCAGGGGGTCTTTCGGATTTTCCAAACATTGTGGGCTCTCCGCCCAGAAAAGATCTAGGAGCTTTCACAAGTGCGGTTGGTGGTTCTTAGAAGCCACCGCACTGTCCTGGTCCCTCCCCTCGGGGTAAACGGGAGCCCGTTCTCGTTTCCAGCGCCGTCTAAGGGGACGCTTTAGCTGGCTGCGCCCTGCGGGCTCCACGACGAGGACTGGCCGCAGGGTGCCGTGCCTACCTGGTGTGGCGGTGCCGGGCAGGAGAGATCTGAGGAGGGGGAGGCGGGAAGCATCCTGAGGCGTTGAGGGCTGAAGACTGGCAGAGCTCCTTCCTAGCTTCTGGCCGTTTGCCTCAAAAAATGGAACTAGGCATTTTCACACCTAAACTGGAGAAAGTTGTGCCTCTGTTAATTAGTAACAGTTCGGCGTGGTTTTTTGAACAGTCACTATGCTGTGCATTATTTAGCATTTTCAGCAATGTATAAGGTAGGTACTGTTAACCACGTTTTACAGATGAGGAAATGGAGGATTTAGAGAGTTGATAGACTAGTAAGGGACCAAGGTAGGATTTGAACCCCTGTTCTGCCCGTTAGAATACAACCTTACTTTATGATATGCTACATTGTCATTTCTTTCCCCATTCTTTCATAATAGAAAAGCTGTCTTTTGATGTCAGTAGATGCCAAGTTTCAAGTAAAGCACTGCATACATAGTATCTTATTTAATCCTTACAATAACCCTGTGAAATAGGCATATTAGTCACAGTTAGAGATGTAAAATCTTGGTTACTTACTCACCAAGAGACAGATACTAGTCAGAAGCAGATGAATGATTTGAACTCAGGTCAATTTGTATTCAAAGTCTGCTCTTAAACCCTTTCTCCCACTGCACTATAAATATTGCTAGGGTGGCCCTGGATGTGGTCCTCGTTGCCTTTAATGTTGTGACTAGAATCTTGATAAGTGATTATGTGCCTGGGACAACTGAATGATGCCTTCATTAGTACATCCTCAGCTCTGCTTGGCCACGCAGGCTCTGAGGGCATTCTTTTTCCCATCTAATACTGGAGAACCAACTTGGCATTCCTAACTCACCTAGAGCCCTAGAAAAGACTTAAAGTAACTTTATTGAATATTTACCTTTTTTGGCAAAATTGTACCCAGAGGGTGGTTTTGACAACTTAGTTCTCCAAACCATGCAGAACAAGGTACACTTGAGAAAGTTCCATATTCCTCACAAAACACCAATTTGCGTTTGTCTTTTGAGCCTTACTTCTTTTTAAATGAGTTTTTCTTTGTATGGACTTGATGGTACTAGGCCTTGTGGAAGAATATTAAAGGACTAGTGTGTGGTGTGCATTTTGAGAATCTGCTCACTAAAGTTCGAGAAACACTTATTGGCAAAATCAGTCATCTGTTAACAATTCTTTTTTTTCTGAGTTAATCTTCTTTAAGTAATCTGTTTACCCTTTCATTATCATTTCATACCTAGAAAAGCCTGTGTGTGACAGCTGTAAAGTTCAATTCCGATATCAGGAAAGGTCTTCAGACCAAAACAGTAGTGCATCAAGATCCTGCTGGTTTTGTTTTTTTTCCTCACTCTAGGTTTTCCTCTTATACTTGTTACTCATGCCCCTCACTGGGAAGTCACTCAGCCTCCTGAGCAGCACTAACTCCAAACTTTTCTTTGCAGAGATGCTGAGGATGCAATTTATGGAAGGAATGGTTATGATTATGGCCAGTGTCGGCTTCGTGTGGAGTTCCCCAGGACTTACGGAGGTCGGGGTGGGTGGCCCCGTGGTGGGAGGAATGGGCCTCCTACAAGAAGATCTGATTTCCGAGTTCTTGTTTCAGGTATGTTCCTTTCAAACTGAATGAGATGATGCATGTAAAATACTTTGCATAGTGTCTGGCCTCCAAGAAATGTTAGCTGTTATTCATCAGTGCATGGGATATGTGTGGGGTGGGGCTTTCTTTTCAATAACCTAGGCACAGTGACAGTCTGAAGCCCTGCCCTGTCTTGCCAGTGAGGCAGGTATTTTGCAAATGAAATTGCACCAGTAGTACAGCCTTGGTAGAATGTAAACTTGCTTCTTATAAAGGAGTTTTCTCGTGTTGAAAGGGAAAATGATGGCAAAACCCTTTGAGCTGGAATTCTAAAGATGTTTTCTTTTGGAATGTACCCTGGTATCAGATTTGCTAGAAGGACATTCCAGGACCCAGATTTGAACAGTTTACCCAACCTTGGATCCTGAAAAAGGCCAGATTTTGTGGTGGTTTTGGAAATATATAAAAAAAAAAGAAAACAAAACAACAACTTGAACTCTTAGGGATTGTATTGCAAAGTATAGAATGAAATGTCTAGTATTGACAAGTGATGAAATGCTAAAATCAGAGGTTTCTGGATCTTTTTGAAAATATTAACACACCAGTAAAGACCTGGGGCCTTCTGCATATTCCAGGGCATTTTAGGGCCCTGGTGGAGTGAAATATATTGAGCCTGACACGTTCTTAGATGTGAATGTCACACAATCACAGCAGACTTCCATGGTGCTTAAGAGTGATACTGTCAGCATCTGCCTATCTTGTGTCCCTTTGTAATTTTTTAACCCCAGAACTCTATTCCCTCCTTCAGGATGTCATACATATCTTTTTTTCTCTCCATGCTGCTCTGAAATCCTGCTTAGAAAACTATTAGGAAATGGCTGCAGTCCTGAGCTGTGAGCGGTAAACACAGCCTTTGAGAGCAGGAGCACATTTCCCTTTCATGACATCAGGTAGGGTTGTATGACTCCCAACTAGTTTTAGCGTCTGAGTCTTACCTTTTCCCCCACTGTATTGAAGAATGTTGGTGATCTTTTAAGAGGTACTTTGTCTAGTTTGTCAGTCATTCACACCTATAAGAAAACAAACTTTAGATTTTTGTTGTGTTGTTACCTTCACCTACACTTCAGTTGTTTCATTGGATGGTTTCAAAATTTCTATGTCCTGGGAACCCAGTCAGGCAAGAAATAATTGGTACTGATAAATTTCATAATGGAAGTAATTAGAACTCAAAGTCTTAGGAGTTTGGTATTAATTATGAAGGACAAAGAAAGGGAGGCTATGAATTCTCAGAGATACTAAACCTGTAATGGAATGGACTTCTTGTTCTGTTGAAAAGACTTAGTCTCTGGAAGAGACCAGCTTGTTAAGTGGTTTACCACACATACTTTAGTGTTCTTCTTTGGTCTTGTGTCCCTTATCAAGCTTTGTGATTTAGGGACCCTCAGAATTTAAAAGTAGTGATTGATGGAGAAGGTACTCTAGGTATTGCTAGTTTTTAACAGGGCATTTAACATGGCTGAAGGATGTGGCCTTTTCTCTTATGTTCTCCATGCCCAGGACTTCCTCCATCAGGCAGCTGGCAGGACCTGAAGGATCACATGCGAGAGGCTGGGGATGTCTGTTATGCAGATGTGCAGAAGGATGGAATGGGGATGGTTGAGTATCTCAGAAAAGAAGACATGGAATATGCCCTGCGTAAACTGGATGACACCAAATTCCGCTCTCATGAGGTGGGTCTCCACCTTCTGTTGAGGAGCTTGTACCCAGACCACTCCATGTGAAGCTGACCCACCAGAAGTAGCAACAGGCCATGCATTTGCCATTTGCTGACCTCATAGTACCATTAAAGATCTATCTTAAGTGGACAAAGTCAAGGAATTCATCATGCCTAAGCCCTACAGGGTCATAACAGAGAGAAGTCTGCATTCATAGTATTTTTAACCCAGAGAGGATACTGGTACAGTCTGTCATAATGTGGTGAGCCGTTCTGTGACAAGACCCCTTTCACAACTGGCTTAATCTGCAGTGTCCCTCTGTGAACCTAATTATTATGGCTGTCCCTCCTCTGGGTCTAGTCTGGGCTCTACAAGCCAACCTCATCATCTCAGACCTTCTAGGTACTGCTGTTGAGGCAGAGTTGTCACTTCATTTTTCCTTTCCCAAAGTAGTATGGGATCCTCTTTGAAACCTGAGCCACCTTGTCATTTTCTTGTGGTTGATCACCTCACCCTCACGACTTAGTTCTCCATGTCCTTTCTTTTAAGAAGGCAGCTTCTGCTTTTGATATCTCAGTCTGATTCACATGGTGACTATCCTATTGAGACCAGATACCAGACCACCAATTGGATATCATTTTTTTCTGGTTATCCTGTCCTGACTTATTGTGGGATTTAGGAATGTCTGGGGACATAAATTTCTGGGTGCATTTCTTTTTTAAGGATTCATACATATAATTCCCTAATTTTGTGGTGTGGAGGCTGCATAGTTTAACAGTGCTTTTGCTCAGACTGTCCTCTAGGACTTGAATTTGGAGCAAAAACAAAATAGCACCTGGTTCTCAGTTACACTGCAAAGCAGGGTCTCAGTAAGGGCAATTACTGACTTCACCTACAGAAAAGCATCTGCTTCTTTCATCTTAGCATCTTTATATCTTCTGATAATGCTGGCTGAGGGTGAAGGGCCTGGAGACGGGCCAGCCTGGACATAACTCCTCTGCTGCTTATTAAGATCTTAGCCAAGCTACTCTCTCAACCCTGGTTCCTCCAAATGCAAAATAGTCACACTAATAGCACTGTCTTGTTAAGACTTGCCAGGCCGCTAACTTAGGAAGAAAACTCGAGCATCTAGCCCAGGCCCTTACACCTGGGAGGTGCTGAATACAGGTTAGCTCCTTCCATGGGTGCCCATCCAAAGACACATATATGAGGTGGCAGGGGAATGAACAATTTTCCTCATTTTTGGAATGGACTAATAAGAGTACTTACCTCATAGCATTATTGTGAGGATTAAACAAGATAACATTGTGCCAGGCAAACAGTAATTGCTCAATACTTAAATATTATTGTTAGGCGGCCATGTTAGATATTGGTGTGCTTTATTCTTCTGGGACTTATTTTTTTCCTTTACTCTTTCTGTTTGGATTTCAGGGTGAAACTTCCTACATTCGAGTTTATCCAGAGAGAAGCACCAGCTATGGCTACTCACGGTCTCGGTCTGGGTCAAGGGGCCGTGACTCTCCATACCAAAGCAGGGGTTCCCCACACTACTTCTCTCCTTTCAGGCCCTACTGAGACAGGTGATGGGAATTTTTTCTTTATTTTTTAGGTGAACTGAGCTGCTTTGTGCTCAGACTCTACATTCCAGATTGATGATTTAGCGTCTTAGGAAATTTTTTTAAATTTTTTTTTTTTAAGGAAATAAAACTACATAATTTCTACCAGGGCCATATTAGCAGTGAAACATTTTTTAACTGCGGAAATTGTGGTTTTGGTTCAGAAACAAGTTGTATATTTTTCACCTGATTATGGGAAAAAAAATCAGTGCTCTGTCTTTGTGGGTTGCTCTGCAATGGAGATCAGCAGTTAACTGTGACTGAGTCGGCCCATTCTGTTTAGAAATATATTTTAAACATTTAGTAATTGATATGTGTGGTTGTCCTTGATTACGTTCATAGATTTCATGAAACAGGCACACTGATTAAAAAAAAATCATTGAGTTGTAGTAGCACCTTGTACCCAATTAGTAAGGAGCAGGAGTGGATAACTTTATTTGGGGATAAACGTAGTTGCTCTGGTGGTGGTTTGAGAACTTCAATCCTAAGGGCAGGTTCAGAGTTCTCTTGTAATTCACGGTCAAGCTTGTAAATTAAGCTGCTTTAAAGAAAAAAGGGAGCATTGCAGATAGGGGAAGGGAATGGGAAGAATAAAAACAGACCTTTTAAAGTGGGCGGCAGCATAAAGATCATGGGGAAATTCTTAGCCAAAACTAACTTTGGCAGTTTAATTAGGAAAAAAAAAAACCTGGTTCTATCACTTCTACTCCTCAATCTGTCTCATTTATCATTGGTATCTGAGCTTTTTTAAAAAAGAAAAACTCCACTATCTTGGATTCTGCTCACTTCATTAATCATAGTGAGGAAGGGCTACTTTGTCCCAGGTCTGGGGCTAGTTTTTAAAAAACCACTTTATTGAAGTATGATTGACATGTAAAAAGCTATACTTATTTAATGTATCCAGCTCATTAGATTTGGGGTTACATATACACCCATAAAATCATCACCACCATCAAAGCCGTAAACATATGCATCACCTCCCAAAGTTTCCTCCCTACTCCTTTACATGTGGTAAGTTAAGATCTACCCTCCTGGCAAAGTTTAAGTATGCAATAGAGTATTGTGAGCTATCCCAGGACTATTTTTGTATGTTTTTTTTTTCAGAAAGGGAAACTGTAGGTGTGGCTAGTATCCTTTTTGCATAGAATCACTTTTGTGGGAGTAGATGGTTCTAGGTTAGGAGTTCCCAAGCTGTAGTGTACTTTGAACACTTCAGACCTTAGCAGAAAGCTAGCCCTCTGCTTGGAGCAAAGTGGGTATCCAGGAACAAATGTTCAAGTGTGTTCAATAAAGATAAAAGGTTGGTGGAAACAGCAACTAAAAAGGATAATTTAGGTTCTCACATGGTGATCAGATACAATGTCTAACAGTTATGTAAACAGAAAAATTCACTTAAGTGCAGTTTGGTAGGCAGTGTTTGGGAGGAGATAAATGGAGATAACCTCTTCCATACTGAACCGCCTGTCAGTAAATACTTGATCCATCCATTTCCTTGGAAACTGACAATACCTTTTAATTCCATTAGCATCAGGAACTCATTGCCTTATTGAGATCTCTCCCAATTCTGTCTTCAGAAGAGTTAGTTACTAAAAAATACTTAACCATCAATTTTTTTCAGGTGACTGAAGAAAGTGGGAACATTAATGTTCATAATAACAAAATATCATTGCGCTTCCATGTGTTCACAGGGTACCTCTTCCCAGAATAGCTACTCAGCCGTGTGAGAAGGGCTCTTGTTCATCCAGCTTTGGCAAAGAGATATTACCTGTTTGAAAACAATAACAAAAAAGAATGTAATATTATAGCTGAGCCTGCTTCCCAGCTGGCTCTATTAGCTAACTTATCACTTGATTTGTCATGCAAAATAAGCACTGGAAATAAGTATAGCTACTGTCCTGTTTTTCTAACTGTCTGAAAGAATCACAGTTATAAGTGAAGCCTTATTAATATGTACTTTTCAGTAAGGAGCAGACAGGTTAATTAGCCATTTATCTGCACACAGGAGTGGAAGGAAAGACTGAGTGTGAACTCAGTTTGTCCCAAGAAGCAAGGTCTGACACAAGGTTCTATTTGAGAAATAGAATATGTGCTCAATGGATAGTTCCACTGAAACAGTGACAACTGTCAGGCTCTAAGATAAATTATAAAATCTCTCCACAATTAACTGAAGTGGTTTAGTGCATCAGAGGCATGATTAAGAGCTCACAAATTTTTTTAGCTTTCTTTCCCATCCTTGCTTCAACAAGAGCTTTCCTTTAACTGGTTGGTTTTGGTCAAAGAGGTAATCCCTGAGCTGGAGGGCTATTTGTCTCTGAAGGCTGCTTCGAATGGTTCTCCTCTGAGGGAATCTGAACTTGAAGTTGTGCTTGGAAAGCTGTCTACCTGAGTGCTTATGCTAGTCCTATTCCCAAATGTCCAGAGGGGTATAGCAGCTCTGAGAACCCACCTATCTGCAGAGAGGAGATAAAAACAGTTCAACCCACCCAAGGTTCTGGATTTTACTAGTAGCCCAGAGTTATTTTAAAGCTTCCATTTAAAATAGTTACAGTGAGGTTTAAAGATGCAAATCTCCACACCAGGGATTGCACACTGATGGCTCACACGATGCATCTGGCTTGCAGGTATGTTTTATTTGCATGGTATTTTATTTTTTTAATCTTGAATTAAATACTTAATTGCCAATACTTAAAATTTCAGAAATACCACAAAAAATGTCAGGTGTCCAGGTTCTCTGGGAAAATGGGCTCATATTCTTGCCTGGCACTGACTGAAGCAGCAAATGCCAGTTGCCCTGTTAGGGAGAGCTTGAGCTCCAGATCTGCCACTGTACACATCCTTCCCTGCCCAGTCCTGTTTTGCTTGTTCCTGTTACTGACTGGCCCCTAGAGGTGAGTGTGACTCCTGGACTCTACTGCCACCTTAATGCCACCACCTATATGCACTTTATACTTTTTTCATTGTTAATACATGTGTTTTTTATTTTTTATTTCCAGTTTTATTGAGATATAGTAGACATATATCATTGTATAAGTTTAAGTTGTATAACATGTATATATTGCAAAATGATTACCACAATAAGATTAGTTAACATCCATCACCTCACATAGCTACAATTTTTTCTTGTGGTGAAAACTTTTAAGATCTACTCTCTTAGCAACTTTCAAATACAATACAGTATTGTTAACTGTAGTCATCGTGTTGTACATTACATCTCCAGGACTTATTTATCTTACAACTGGAAGTTTGTACCTTTTGACCACCTGCACCTAATTCCCACTTCATACTATTCAGAGTGCTTTCACATAGCAAATTTGGGTCTCACAGTTTCTACTGCATTCTTAGTTCACTGTAGGACAATCTGTTAAACCATTTTGGGGAACACGTACCTGGGGGAGCCACAAAATACTCCTCCACAACTCGATGAGAGTTTTGTAGTAGTTCTTCAGCACAGTTACCTTCTATCACATGGTCGGATCTCAAGTACAGACATCTATAAAACCAGAAGCGTAAGGTTACCTTCTCAGAAGACAGGGCTTCTAGGGCATGGGTGGAGAGAGTCAAGAATGGGAGAACAAGGGAGCGGCATATTCTTGAGTTATGTTCGAATGCTCAAAGATGGAGGACCTGTGGTCAACAGTAAACCAAATAACAGTCTACAGTTTATAGATTCTCCCAACAACCCTGTGAGGTAAGTGGTAATTATTCCTTAGGATTGCTATGTTTAATAAATATTTTTGGATGATCACTATGGGTAAATTGCTTTTGGTAGAGATACATAATTAAAAAGGCAACTACAGTGCAATGTTGAGTTTAACAGACGTAAGCAAAGTTTGCCAAGGGAATTGAAAGGGGCACCTAACCCAGCCTGGGTGAGGAATAGGTACTCAGAATAGGTGATGTGACTGCTAAAGGACAGGCAGGAAGTAGCTGGATTGAGGGGATGGGAAAACGGACTTCTGGCAGGTGCAGAAACTTGCTCAAGAGTGGTTATAAGTGACTTAAGGGGGGGCTGGTCTGGTAGCATTAGTGGTTAGGTTTGTGTGCTCTACTTTGGTGGCCCAGGGTTCACAGGTTCGGATCCCAGGCACAGACCTACACACTGCTCGTCAAGCCATGCTATGGTGGCATCCTACATAGAAAAAACAGGAAGACTGGCAACAGATTTTAGCTCAGGGACAACCTCACCAAAAGTGACTTAAGGATATTAGCTCCTAAGTGACAGAATTGGGATCTGACCCCTGTTCTGGTACCCCTAATATGGTGCTTTTTTCACTGCAGCCACCTTTGGGGATAATAAAAGTGCCTGCCTTTGCAAGATTTACCACAAACAGCTCAAGAATCTCCCACTGTTGTTTGGACCTAGTGGCTTCATTAAAGTATCCGGATGGCAAACCAGTGAAAGCAAACGAGCTGAACATACCTAGGAGGCTTCACTACTGTTTAAAGGTTTAAAAGTGCATCACAAGGTCTGAGCTACTTCCACATACTTGGGCTGGAAGAGAAGCAGACAGCTCAGTCACTGATAGGGGAGCAGCCAAGTTCTTTCTGCTTTGAGCCAGACATTGAGGGCTAAACCTAGTGAGACAAAGGGGCAAGGATGTGACATGAACATCTGGACAGAAGTTGTCTAAAGGCCTAAGTTGTCATGATAAGATTCTTTTAAGAAAGGACTAGTTCTTGTTTCTTTTGTGGCACTCAGCCTACAGCTAGACACAATAAACACTTATTCATGGTGTGGAGAGTGGAGAGTTGGAGTCTATTCCAGGATCTGGCACTGTCTTACTGTGTGGCCTTGAACAAGTGTGGTCTTTCCAAACCTAAGTTTCTTGCCAAAAAAAGTGAAGGCTGCATTAGATTTTTTTTTTTAACCATACAAGGATTATGTATTCATTTAAGAAAATTTGGAGAACAAAAATAAAAATCATCCGTAAAGATGACCATTGGATTTTTCTGGAGTTTATGTTGGACAATATAACAAAATGGCTAAGAACTTGGACTCCTGAATCACAGCTGAGTTCAAATCCCAGAGCCAGGTGTGGCATGTATGCAAGTTACTTATCCTCTCCATGTAACAGTTTCCTTATGTGTAGACCGCTTCATAGAATTGCTGGGAAGACTAAATGAAATAATGTTAAAAAAGACAATGTGATAATGTTAGGCCTTCATTCTCAGGGCAATAAGAGGAGAGTGCTGAAGAGCACCTGCTCCTTTCAGAAGGAGTTAGTGCACCCCAGGTCCACCTCACTCCCCACCGCTCATTCAGAGTATGCCTGTGCACTTAACCTGCTGCAGTCACACGTAACCTGCCTAGCCCGCACAGACGGGGGCTGCTAATTGTTCCTGAGCACTTGGAGGTTTTGACAGAAGTAAGACTGCTACCATCAACAGGTGGTTAAAACAGGTGGTGCTGCTTCCCAGCAGATCTAATAGTAATTGATTTATTCACTCATTTGGTAATCAGGGTTCCTATGCAGGTGACGTTTCCAGAAAAACAAAATTCACCCCTTTAAATATCACGCATTTCTGCCTAATTACTGTTTATGATGGAGTTTCTAGAATAAACCCACACCTCCCGATTTTCTTAGTCATCAAGCAGACCCCTCACTTGGTAAGTTGCTTAACTTTTCTTGACCTTGAAATCATGCATAAAACACAGAACAGGACCAGATGAGCTCTTTTGGTGCCTATCAATTATTGATTACCTCATCTTCTCAGTCAGGGTTCTACAGAAGAATTTAGCCCAAATACCATAGGACACTTATTTCGATGATAAATCAACTTCTATGCATCTGGGCTAATATCAGTTAGGTACCATCCTTGGGAGAACTGAAAAAGAGTCACTTGAATCTTTCTGTGTTCTGGTTCAGGTGGAAAACCCTGACTGAGGAAGGCTTCACCTGTGAACTAGAAATTCTTCCCCTCTGAGGCTCACAGACAAGGCACTTAAACCAGTAAATGTGGGAAATGCTAATAAAAATCTTTCATTTAATGGAGAGCACTATGGCAGCATGGAGGGAGCGGAAGTGCCTCTGTCGGCCCTTGGACTGTCCAGTGGGACAGTTGTGCCGCTGTTTTAGTTTCTTTCTGCCTCTTCCTCCTGGTATCAGGCTCCCAGGAGTTTCTCTGGGCACTACTCTACTTCCATCTACAAGCCTTTTCCCTCCCTCCTAATTTGTTTCTAGTTTGATGCAGACTGGAATGAGAGCTAATCAATTTGGCTAAGAGCTTTTGGTTCAAATGAGGCTCTGAACAACATCCTAAACATAAGTATTTGGCTGCAATCAGAGATGTCATAATCTGAGTCAGTCTCTGGATTTGAGATGAAAGAGTATAATAAAGTTTCTAGGGGTTGACTTTAGATGGCATATCTAGAGCAGTATATGAGAGCAGGGGCTCTGAATTCCAAGTCCTGGATTCTCTTACTACCTGTGTAACTTTGGGGCATAACCTTTCTGAGCCTCAGTTTCTACACCTATACAAGAGACACTAGCATTTACCTTCCAGGGTTGAATGTGATAACTGAGATAATGCATATAAAATCTTAGTGCTTGGCATGTAAGCACACTAATGCTTTTTAGCTCAAACCAAATGATAGGTTATTAATGTGCCAAGAGATTTCTATTAGCCAGTCAGAGCTTTTACAGGTAGTGTGGCTATCACCTAAAACCGTTTAACACTTCTCTTCACTTCGCTGGGTTCCATTTCAAATGCCAGAGAGTATGTTCAAAACATGAAATCCTACAAACGTCACATTTCTAAAATGGAATCATTAACCCACAGTCGTATCCAAATTTATGGCAAGACTGCAGATCACTGAATACCAAGTCACTATTCCAGCTACCAGATCCAAATCCCTCATCTTTTTCACAGACTCTTCCCTGAATAATGGGTACATTTTTTAAAAGTTACCCTCTAGATGGCTTGAGAAATTCTGACTCCTCTTTGTGCTTCTATTCCCTCCTTTTCCATAGATATTATTGAAGAACATTCTAAAAACATTTACTGAGTGTTGCTCAGTGCTAGATACTGAGAACATGATGAGCAGTAACAGACATGCTCCCTGGAATGTGGATGAGTAGTAGGAGAGCGGCAGAGAATGAAAACCACTCAAATAGATGTTTAAATACATGTAAAAGTATAGCTCTATTGCATACCATGAGAGCGCCATAGGTCCTGAAAGGGAAGCTGACTCAAAATAGAAGAATGAAAACTTCCTTGAGGAAGTGGCAGTCGAAATCTGAAGAAGGAAGGAAATTAAGTAGGGAAGAACGAGTGAGTGGGATGAGGTGGGGGTAAAGGCAAGGGCCCAGAATTCTAAGCAGGAAAAAAAATGGAGAGCTCAAGGAATTGAAAGTTACAGCCCTGTCTAGGAGAGGTGGGCAGGGCCTAGGTTAAATGATGCCCTACAGGCTATGGGGAAGCTTGTCTTTATCCTAAAGAGCACTGGGAAGCCACCTGAAGGGCTCGGGTAGGAGAGTGCCAACAGATTTCTTTTTATACTGCTGTATAACTTTGAGAAATTGGTTAACCTCTCTACACCTGAGCATGAGATTACAAAATAGAGAAAGGATTTAAAGGAATCAAAGCCTGGAGGTGAGAGAAGGAGGCTAGAAAGCACTTTACACAAAAGTTATGGTGACAGATAGGTCTGTCTCTCCCTAGGGGCACTGACTAATGGCTAACCTTTTCTTGCTCCCACCTGTACTAGGAGTTTGTTTTTTCTAATTCCATAAGGAAAAGTTGTAGATTGTGCCTGTCTTTATGAGCTACATACCCGTCCTTCCCAAGACGCTGCAGTCCCAAACAGCAAACAAGTATGCTTTTCAAAAAAGAGCATTTTCTTTAAAAATGTATTAAGATTGGGCAGCAATACGTAGAGGTGGGTAAAGGCTGTGCCTTTATATAGTGCCTATATAGTATTCACGAGCTACTCTGTCAAAGACCTGCCCTTCCCTATTGCATTAGACTACACTACTTCACTACTTGTATTATTACCCTGCCCCCTTAGGCATTTGTTTTTGGCTCTTGATATAAATGAAAGGTTAAAACTTTCCTTTGCATCCCCACTTTCTTTAAAACTAATCACTGTTAACAGTTTCCTGCATGCCCTTTCAGGGAACAAAACAAAACTTAATGCATGTGCCAACCCGGTGGCCTAGTGGTTAAGTTTGGCACACTCCACTTCAGTGGCCGGGGTTTGGTTCCACAGAGCAGACCTACACCACTCATCCACAGCCATGCTGTGGTGGCAACGCACATACAAAATAGAGGAAGATTGGCACAGATTTTAGCTCAGGGCCAATCTTCTTCAAGCAAAAAGAGGAAGATTGGCAACAAATGTTAGCCCAGGGCAAATCTTCCTCAGCACAAAAAATAAATAATGCATACACCAGAATATATAAAATAGATTACACATAAAGTATCAATAATACCATACACAATGTTCAGAACTTTGCCTTTTTTATTAAATATATCTTGGAGACCTTTCCATAGCTGCATATACTACGGTTATCAGTTTAATTAGCTTTAACAACTGCCAGATATTCCATTGTATGATGATGTATTTAGCCATGAAGGACACTTAGAATTTTTTCTGGTTTTTTCGTTTGTTTGTATTATAAACAGATTTGCATACCCTGGACACTTGTGCATTCATCTTGATGCACTGCCACAGATATTTCCATAGGGAACCACTAGCTCAGAAAATACGTACATTTAAATTTTTGAGACAGGAATCCAACAGTAAGCAACTCAGACATGAGCTTACATTCTAATAGCATGAGACATGACAAAACAACAAAAATAAGATAAGAAAAATATTAGAAGAAAATCCAACCCGACAGGATAAGGAGTTAGTGACTGGAAGGGAAGAGGGGATTTGGAGTGGTCAGGAGAGGCCCTTCGGAGGAGATGAGCTAAAACCTGCTAAGCAGACTGTCCAACAAAAAAGGAATAGCAAGTGCAAAGATCCTGGAGAAGGAACGAATTTGGTATGCTGGAGAAACAGTAAGAAAGCCAATGTCGCTGTACTGATGAATATGACGAGATGAGTATGTCCAAGTGGTAGGCAGGGACTCTCTGAAGTAGAACCTCGAAGGCGATGATCTTAGTTACACTGGGAGGCCTCCAGGATTTTAAACAGGAGTGAAAGGATCCGTAATGAACAAGGGGAAGAGTGTAACCACTTACCCGCGGGGTGACTGTGGGCAAGTTCCTGAATCTCGCTAAGCTTCTTTCCCTCTCTGTGAAATGAGACACTAATCGCCACATGAATGGCAGGCAAGGCTTCCAGGGCCGCAGCCGCGAGTTTACCTGTCCTCCAGTACTGACTCCATGGGCTCCACCCCGTCCGTGTCCACAGCGCGGAGCCGGTCGGCAAAGGCGATGGCTTTCTCCAGCCGTGCCACAGCCTCTTGGCTCCCGAAGTCCACTAGCGCTAGACGCTCCAGGTGCTCGATCACTTCGGCCGTAATCCTGCCACTTCCCTGGGGGGATGAGGCGGAGGGTGTGGGTCACAGGTGGGGCCTGCTCCGCCTCCCGACCTGCTTCCCCACCCGCCTCGGCGCTCCTGGCTTTTACCTTAGTATCCGCCTTGCAAGTGAAGCCGCGGCGCCCACCCACCAGGGCCCGAAGGCCCAGCCGCCACGCCCGCGCCCACATTTCCCTCCTTCTCAGCCGCCGTAGTGCGTCTTCACAAAAAGCCAAGCGACGCGCCTAAGGGTGATGACATCAGAGTGCGCCGCCTCTCCCGCCGCCGCCATGAACAGCGTAGGGGAGGCTTGCACGGACATGAAGCGCGAGTACGACCAGTGCTTCAATCGCTGGTTTGCCGAGAAGTTCCTCAAGGGCGACGGCTCCGGGGACCCGTGCACCGACCTCTTCAAGCGCTACCAGCAGTGTGTTCAGGTGAGCTGCGGCCCGAGCCTTCTCGCCTCTACCCACCGGCCCCGGTTCTCTACGGCGTCCCGGGCCACACGCATGTCACTGGAACACAGTAACATTCTTTGGTCCATTTGGTGCTCATCTGAAACTTGCAAAGTTGGCATACTTAGTCGTGTTTTATACATGGAACACGCATGCCCAGAAATAGGAAGTGATTAGTCCAAGTTCACTAGAATCCAGTTTCCTTGATTTTTTTGGGTGGTGCACTTTTCCGCTACTTTTAGGGGGATGAGGGCGAGGCAGGGTGTTAGCGTCTCTCTGGCTTGTTAGACATCATGAAGGGTCTGATTTTTTTGTTGTTGGTACAATCCCTTCATTGGCCTGTTTTCTCTCTCTGGACTAGCTAGGAAATTTTCATTCCAGCCCAATGAATGTGAAACTGGTTTGAATTGTAAGAACAGCACTGGGCAAATCACTCCCGGTTAGTTAACTTAAAACATCCTCGGGGTAATTTCAGGTGGAGCTGCTATCGTTATTTCATTTACAGATAAGAAAGTGAGCTTGCTCAAGGTCACATAGCCAGTAAGTCCTGGAACCTAGATTTGAACTTGTGCCTGTCACAATAGAGTGGTGATAGTGTTTAAATTCCAGTTGCGAATTTTGACGATTCCCTCACAACTACTTTCCAATCTCTCCCTGGTCTTACACTTAATTTCTTCACATGGTACTTATGTTAAAAACTATGGAGTTTGAATCATAGTTGGGAGTCCTTATAGTGCAGTCTGATTTTACTTTTGTACTATCATATTTTGTTTACAAAGTTTGGTTCTCAGACTTCATACAGACCTTTATGTGTTGTCTCCTCCCATCAGAAAGCAATAAAGGAGAAGGAGATTCCCATTGAAGGACTGGAGTTCATGGGACGTGGCAAAGAAAAGCCGGAAAGCTCTTCTTGACCTTGACGTCACCTTGAAAATGGGCTCCTCAAATCAAGAAATTGAGGACTCTGGGTTTTGTCTGTTAAGGCTGTGAAGCTAGCGATTGATTTGATGAGTTTAGGAGGGAGGAGTTTTCTTTCCTCCACTGTTTTCCTCTTACTTGTAAAAGATGAACCATCTCTCTGCTTTGAGATGATTTCTCACTTGCTCTGGCATCTTGCAGAAACTCACTGTGCTAAAACTGAATGATTTCTTGAGATTATGGTTGCAATACTTGATCTGGCTTTAAATACACCTTGAATGTAAATAGTGATAAACTTGTCAGGATGGTCAGGGTTGCCTGACCTCTTGAGTTATGCTGCAAAGGACATTAGGGACACTGTACTGGGGTCATTGTTCATAAAAGCAATTGGCTAGGACCTCTTTTCTCTCAGGGAGCTTATGCTCTGCAAAGGGATCCCAGCACAACAGTTCTAATCAGTGCTTGAGAGCACAGTTTTATTTTTATATAGTAACTTAACTGTTAAGATTGGTGGTGGACTGGGTTAGCCAAGAGGAGGACAGATTCTAAGTGTTAGATCTCAGACTCTGATGTGAAAGCTTCAAGAATGTTGCAGCAAACACCACTTCAGAGCTCATAGTGCAGACTCAGGAATTAAGATCCTTGGATTCACTATGGAGGAAGATCCTAAATTATAAAGATTTGCTGTTGCCAGCTTTCAACTGAAGCCAATGCATTAAGTCAACCTGTATACCATAAAAATGCCAAAATGCTGCATCTGGTTCAATGGGAGAAGAGTTTGATTTGCCTTGTGTGCCCACCCTGCCGTGTAATGTCTGTAATCATGAAGATGGAATAAATTGTAACATGTAGTTTCTATCATTATTTGCCCCTGGAACTCAGTGCACTTTATGGAACAACTATTACTCTGTAACCCCACATATCCCATATATACACCGGGGGGAGTTTTATGTTTTGTAATTTAAAGCTGAAGAAAAAGTGAAGATTTATCTAAGCTAGGTAGTATGGTAATTAGAAATCTGATTTCTAAAATTTATTTCCACAGTAGGCTACAAAAATATCTTCTTAAAGTGTTTATATAATGGTACAAAAAAAATGTCAAGATATGGTGAGGACTTCAGAATGTCACGTAGTCCCCCACAGTTGCTTACCTTGAGTAATTTGGTTCAATTTATTATATACGCCCAAAGATAGTATGACACTTGATTTACCCATTATTACTTCATATTTAATGTGACCAGTCCTTAATGTCATTTCAAAACATTCTTTAAAAAAAAAATTCTACCTTTATATTTTGACTGTTTAAGGCCCATCATACAAGGATTATAAAAGATAACTGGAACTCAGCTGAGGGAGGCTAGACATCTGCCTGACCTCAGACGGGGCACAAGCGCACCAGCTCTGCAAGGACTCTGGAAGCACAGGCTGGGGTCAGATCATGAAACAGCAAAGATAGCAGGGACTCCTTTTTCCTTACTGTACATGGCTTTCACACCGTGTTTCCACGTGCCTCACCTTTGCAGTACCACTTTACTGTATGTACAATGCAAGACCAAAACCTTGTAGCCTCTTGAATTTTATCACAAAACTGTCTGGTTGAGCCTTGAGAATAAAACTAGCTCAAAGCCAACCAGTTCTTTTACTATAATTGCTACTGAGGGAATACGTTTTTCTGATTGTTCCTCATAATATTTTGACTTTATCCTCCCCATAAAGTGCCTCCAACTAGCTCAGCTACTTCAAAGGTTTTACATTTTGAGGAGGAATTCTTAACTGCTCTTTAAGGGTGATTTTATAATTATTACTATTGTTTCTCCCTAATTCTTCTGGCTACAGAAAGGTTTTAATTCCAGAAACAAATAAAGCCACTACTATATGCAGAAATGTATCATACTGCCTTTATTTCCCCAAAGGTTTCTGATGCTTCCAGCCTTGAGGGTGCTGAGATATGACCCCAAGAGGAGAACTTGACACCCTTGGAAAAAATTATGACGCAAGGGAATATTCTGCAGCAAATGCTGGTGGAATGGGACAGGAGAAAGCTGAGACACAGAGGAAGCACTTCCTTTTGAGAATCACAGAGACCTCTTTTAGATGTAAACTGCAGCCATTCTGCTGGCCACTCAATGTCTTTGCCATCCCAAGTCTGTCAGGACCCAATCGTGATCCTTAATTAACTCCACTCATGGTCCCTTTGCTTCACTCACTCCAGGCACAAGAAACCAAGGACAGGCCTGTTACAAACACTGTTATTCAGAGGCCTGAACTGGACGCGAAACAGTGTAAACAGCAGCCACAGACCTTCATTGCAGAAACAAATAATAATGCTAATTTCTGAGGGAAAAACACCACCAAAAAATGCAACTCCCAGGTCATGACTAATCTAAGTTATTTATTTAAGCCATCTCCTGCCATAAGCAAAGGGACGGAAGGTCAGGATATTGGTCATCATCTGATACAAGTGAAGAAGGTGAGCTTAAGGTCCAGTACACTTTTCTGGTCCATGTGCAGAGTAATGGTCCAAACCAGTGCTGTGGTCCCCACTGGGCAGTGGTCCAGGTTCCCTTTATTCATCTTCATAGCCGGTTGGAAGCGGATTCACATGAGAGTTATGGAATAGAGTATGGTTACCATCTCCCCAAGGAAAGGGCTGTGGAGTAAAGATGTAATTAGGCAATTCCATGAACTGCTTAAAATAGATAAGCTAAGTAACAGATAAGATATAAAACAAAATGGAAATTAGTCCTTTATAACTACTGGCATATTTTAGCCTTCCCATAATTTAAGGGAGCGCTTACAACTTCCAGGGGAACCCTTAGACAGTAGGAAAAGCAAGCTCAAGTTCCTTACTCATAAGCCTCTCTCTGGTAACCGTAGTCTATCACTGCTCTGTTTATGAAGTGTAATCCTCAAATCACCTGTATCAGAATGGTAGAGGTGGGTCTAGGGGAGGAGATGCTTATTTAAATGCAGATTTCTGGGATCCATTTCAGACCTGAAAGCATTGCTCTAGGGCAGTGGTTTCCAACTCAAGACGATTCTGCCCCTCCAGAGACACTGGGCGGATCTGGAGACATCTAGGGGAGAGGTAATACTGGCATCTAATGGGTAGAGGGCAAGGATGCTGCTAAACATCCTACAACTCAGAGGAAAGCCCTTTGCCACAACAAGAATTATCCAGTCCCAAATGTCAACAGTACTGAGGTTGAGAAACCTTGCTATATATATGGCTTCTAATTCTTCTGTACAAGGGTGAGTGTGGGGCTCAAAGACTCAAAAGTTCTTTCTGAATCTAAGAGTTTAGGTTAAGTTTCTATGAAGCCAGTCCTGCTTAGGCTAAGTGATGTAATAGTTATTAAAGAACCAGAAGAGGCTCTTGTTAAGAATATTTACAGGGTGCAGGCCCAGTGGCCCAGCGGTTAAGTTCCGGTGCTCCGCTTGGGTGGCCCGGGGTTCACCGGGTTTGGATGCCAGGCGTAGACCTACCCACCACTTATCAAGCCATGCTGTGGCAGGTGTGCCACATACAAACTAAAGGAACATGGGCACAAATGTTAGCTCAGGGCCAGTCTTCCTCAGCAAAAAGAGGAGGGTTGGCAGCGGATGTTAGTTCAGGGCTAATCTTCCCCCGCCCCCCTAAAAGAATATTTACAGAAAGCAACGGAAAATAAATGATTATAATTTATCTGTATCAACAGCCAAAGGATAAAATAGTTGTGAAGATAACTAGCTTAAAGGCGGGGAACAGGGAAAGCTGTCAGTCTCTAATCATGCAGCTAGTACCTGCCAGACGCCCAGGTCCTAGAAAGGTGAACCACCGTCCGGCTTTGCCACTCTAAGGAGGTGTCCCAGACCTCCAAGTTTTATACAACCGACAACTGTTTCAGAAGGCAGAAGGTGGGATGAATCGGAGAAAAGGAAAACTGAAAGGCACTTATTGTATGACCTTGAAGAAAAGAGTGAGACGTGACCCCTGAGACTTTCCCTTCCGTAAAACCGGAGAAAATAAAAATTTGTTCCTGAGAACGAGGGGCATTTGGAATGAAAGGAGAAAGGACACTCCGACAGACTGCAAGGGCGTACCTTGGACCTGATGCGGAGATGGGGGTAGGCGACGAACTCGGGTCTCTCGTGCTCCCCTTGGTGCGACTTCAGGAAGACATTCAGCATGCTCACCCCCACCCCGGGGAGCGCGACGAAGTAGGTGAGGGCCTTCCACATGCGAGCTGCGGAGGGGACCGACCGCTCAAGCCCGGCATGAGCCCGCGCTGTCTCGCCCCCGCCTCTAAGGCCTCAAGCCAAGGTCACAGTCCCGCCCCGCCCCGCTCCAGTGGGGCTGAGGCCCGCCTCGCCGACCCCAGCCCGGGTACCTGAGCCCTCCTCGCCGTGGGCGCCACTCGACATAGGCCGCCCCAGCTGTGCCCGGGACCGACCCAGCAGCCCAGAAACCCGGGACGCAGCTGCCGCAGCCATCTTCGATCTGGACCGCCGCAGCGCCGGAAGCGGAAGCAGAAAAGTGGCCTTGGGGGCGGGACCACAAGCTCCAAAGGAAGCGCCCATTGGGCGGTGCCTTCTCGCTCTCCTTAACCGAGGAGCCTGCGCACTCTCTTCCCGGCCGACCGAGTCCTTGTCAAAATCCTCGCGGGCGCTGTTTGAGGGAGCATGCGCTCTGCGCTTCGTGTTGCGCTCCCCTGTCCCTACCATGCCCAACCGGGTGAGACTATGCGCAAAAGAAAGGTTGGTGGAGGGCACGCTGGCCTCCGGGGCCAGCTCTCTTCGTTGGAGTCCGTGGACAGCAACGAGAGGTTCAGAGCACAGCCGCCCTATCTAAAATGCCCCCCACCCCGACATCGTTTTTCATCGTACCTAACAGAATATTCGTCGTCGTTATTATTTTGTATGTCTCCCCTAGTAGAATATAAGCTCTGCGATTCAAGAGTTTGCCACTGCAGCATTCCCAGAGCCTGGAATCGTGCCTGGCACGGAGCAGGTGCTCACTACAAATTGTCTGAATGAATGAATGAATGAGTGAGTGAATGAATGAATAGCCATGGGAACCAGAAAGAGCCCTGGAATTGGTGCCGGAAGATCTGGATTCGAATCCCAGCTCAACAGCCTCAACTTGTAGCTTCTTTAGTTACATTAGCCTTCTCTCCCGTGAAACTCTGGAAACAAAAGTTGGCATGTTACGTTTTGTCTCTACAATTCTTTTTTTTTTCCCCTCCTGCTTCTTCCTTTTTCTTTTACTCATCTAAAAACAGTTTTAAAAATAAAAGTTCAAAAATAAATACGTAAGATAAAATTAAACTTTTTGATCATAGGTCCCTTTAAGAATATAATGAAAGCTATGAACCCTTTCCCCCCAAAACGCTCCTGCTCCTGAGCCACACAGTTTAGTAGACAATATTGGGGGAAGAAGGTACCACAAAGTACCTTCTGGAGACCCCCTGGGAGTCCTTGTGTCCCGCGTTATGAACCCCTGAGTAGGGGAACAAGCAGGGACTGGTGTGGGAATACTGGGTCCCATTTCCTTCCCTTACAGCCTGTGTGACCATGGACAAGTTAGATTAAACAAATGTGTTACAACGAGGGACCCACAACTAAAATATACACCCATGTACTGAGGGGATTTGGGGAAGAAAAGCAGAGAAAAAAAAAAAAGAAGAGGAAGATTGGCAACAGTTGTTAGCTCAGGTGCCAATCTTTAAAAAAAAAAAGCAAATTCTTTAAGGTCATGCAGTTTCATGAAGACAAAAATTTAGGATCCTATTGCTAGAGCCTCACAATTTGATCTAGCATTTGATCTTACTTTCTCTGAGTAGCCTTGGTTTTTATATATTATGGTGTAATCAGGGTCATCAAATCCCTAGGCATCCTCAAACACAGCCAAAGGGTGTATATGAGGCCCCACACTGTGGCTATGGAAAGGGTCCAAGCTCAGCTTGGGTTCAGAGGTCTGGTCTGCCACCACCTGTTTCCTCTTCTCTAAAATGGGAATGTAATACGCATTTGTTCATCCCTTCATCCGACAAATATGTATTAAAACCAGGGCCATTGGGAAGTCACTCAACCTCCGTCTTTAATAATGAGGATTTGTTTACTCAATATTAACTAAGATGCCTACTGTGTTCCAGGTGTGTGGAGTAGTACAGAAGAGCTGTAAGGTCTCCCTCATGCAGCTTACATTCTAGTGGTGGAGAAAGGATTAAATGAAAAATGCTCAACGCCTGGAATATGTTAAGAATTCAACTAATGCTCATTTTCTCATTGGGCTTTCATACACCATGCAGGGTGGTACCGCTAAGTAAAAATTCTGTCTATCCTGTCCTTGGCACACAGGACATACTCTGGCATGATGGTCAGGTATGCTTAGCATTTGCAAAGCCTTAGGAGACTGAGTTTAGACAGCCCAGGAAACCAAAATCATCAATACAAAGACTAGCTAATATTTACTGAGTATTTGTTTTGTGCTCATATCTATGCTAAGCACTTTACGTGAGGTGTCTTCCCCACCTTGGTAAATGGCCACTCCATTCCTCAGGTCAAACACTTTGGAGCATCTTTGACTCTTCTGTCTCTCTCTCTCTTTCCACAAACACACACACATGCACACCCACACATTCGTGCACACACACAAATACTTTATATCCAATCCATCAACAAATCCTGCCAGCACTTCCTTCAGGCATATCCAGAAACTGACCACTTCTTGATACCTACTGCTGCCAGTTTAATCAAAGGTGTTCTCATCTCTCACCTGGACAATTGCAACAGCCTCCTAACTGGTCTCCCTGCTGCCTGGTCCCCCTACAGTCTGTGTCTACGTGGCAGCCAGAGGAATCCTTTAAAACCTGTTAGATCACCTTCCCCTCCTGCTTAAAATCCTCCAATGGCTCCCACCTCACTTAGAGTAAATGCCTGGGGGCTACCAGACCCTACAAACCCTGCCCTCAGCCGCCTGTCTGACATCATCCCTTCTACCCGCCCCCTTGCACGCTTCATTCTAGCTACACTGACCTTCTTGCTTTTCCTTGAACATCCCAGGCACATTCCTGCCCCAGGACTTTTGCACATGTTTATTTCTCTGCCTGGAAGTGTTTTCCCCCAGATAGCCCCATAAATTGCTTCCTTATTTCACTCAGGGTCTGCTCAGAAGTCATATTATCAGAAAGGTCTTCCCAGACCACCCTGAAATGAAATAACTCCTCTCCACCCTGATACTCTATCCTCCTTACTTTGCCTTATCTGTCTTTGTGGCACTTACCACCATCTGCTGTATTAAATATTTATCAGTTTATTGTCTGCCTTCCTTCACCAAACACCATCAGGGGAGGAACTATGTTTTGCTCACTGGTGTGACCCCAGCACTTGCCACATGATAGACACTCATTGAATATACATTAATCCCAACCGTGATCCTGTGAGCTAGATACTATTCTCCCCATTTTTCAGATAAGGAAACTGAGACATGTGCAGGAAGTTGCCCAAGGTCACAAAGCTTTAGGCAAGTGGCGGACCCAGGCAGTCTGGGACTCAAGCCAGTTCTTTTGACCTCAGAGACATACAGACTTACCTTTTGGTAGAATGATACCAACTCCGAAAGGTCATTCTGTCAAGCTCCTGCTGATCTGATGCTCTGAATAGAGATTAGCAAGAAAAGCAACAGCTATTTAATTTCTGACTTCAGTGGGTTTGGAAAGAAAAATATTTCAAGTTATGAGGTCCTTGAGAATGGAAAGAATCATCAAATGTGTCCTCAAGATGCTGAGCTGGCAGTCCTTAGCTCGTCCTGCCTCACTCGTAGACGCCCAGGGCATCAGGTCTCTTAGTACAGGAAGCCTCCCCAAGGCCATGGCCAGCCAGGCCTGGATTTGACGTCATCCTCTCTGGCAGCTGGTGATGTTTACACTCATGCTGAAGCCACAAAGGTCTCTGATGCTCTATTTCTTTGAAACAGGGAGCTGGCAGGTGTGCGCCTCAATACTGGGGGCAGCTGCTGATGGCGGGGAGGCATAGGAATAATACTGGCGGAGGCTGCCTAGTCAAGGACATGGCTTGCTTAGAGGAAAGCTTATCTGGGCATCCTGCATGCTACTCCTGTGGTTTTCCCAGTTAAGAGCACCTTCAGTTCCTAGACCAATAAATATTTGTCTGCTGAGAGTCTAATCCTAGGAGAAGGCACTGAAGCATTTTTCCAAGCAGGCTGCATGGGAAGTCAGGGTGTTATGACCACCACCTCCATCCTCTGAATAACTTGTCTGAGCCACTCAGCATCATTAATTCATTTCATTAGGGTCGACACTGTGTCCTTGGGCTGGGGCAACAGCAGTGACCCTCATGGAATACTCACTCTAGAGGGCGAGACTGACAAGTAAACAGTTAATACAACCAGTGTGGGGGCTCTACAATGGGAGGCAGTACAGCGTGGGCCTTGGCATCAGATTCAAGTCTGAGGTCTGCTGCTTGGCTGTGTAATCGTGGGCAAGTCAAGTCACCTCTTAGAGCCTCACCTGTGCACTGGCGTTATTACAAGGACTTGACAAGATAATAGACATTAGCTAACATTTATTAAGCACTTATGTATGGGATCTGTCACATGTATTAATTTAGTCATTAAAACACTCCTATGAGATACGTGCCATTCTTATCCTCGTTTTACAGATGAAGAAAACTGAGGCACAAAGAGAGGTTAAGTCATTTGCCTAAGTTTCACAGCCCTTTAATTGATCAAGCCAGGATTTAAACCCAGGAAGTCTGACCTCAAAGCTTGCACATTTAGCCACTATGAGATGCTGTTTCAATAACTCAAGGGACCTTAGCACAGTGCCTGGCACAAAGTGACTGCTCAATGATTGTTAACTATTATTACTATCATGATCAGGGAGAGGGTACAGGGTCTATGGAAGCAGAACAGAGGAGCATTTGGCCTGGACTTTGGAGGGGCAGTCAGGGAAGGCTTCCCATAGGAGGTGGCATCTAAGTCATGGCTCCCCCCCCCCCCCATATAAATATGAGTGAGTCGGGGACAAGTTTGGGTTGGGAGGGAGATGGGAAGAGTTTTCCAGGGAGACATCAGCACAGAGAAAAGATATGGGTACTGTATCCAGAATTCCAAACAGTGCCTTAAGCCTGGAGGTGTGAGGGGAGGGAGGGAGCAAGATCTCAAAGGGTTCTACAGGCCATGCTGAGTCAGGAATTTACCCTAGGGGTACTGAGAAGCCTTGGCTTTAAGCAGGGAGAGAGGTGATCAGCTTTGCAATTTAGAAAGATCCCTGAGGGCAGCACGCCTAGAGGCTTGCATGGGGGCTGGGTGTGAGAGTCTCTTTCTTTGGGGTGGGAGCGGGCCATTCGTGGCATGCAGAATAGTGTAGCTGTGCGGGTGAGAGCCCTAGACTCAACCCTGAACCACCTGGGTTGAGCCTCTTGGCTCTAGCCCTCCCTACCCAGAGGACCTAGACCAAGCCACTTTACCTCTCTGAGCCTTCTTTTCTTCATTTATAAGCGGGGTAATAACTGCCCATCTTCCAAGGACGTTGTGAGCTTAAATGTGATAGTGTAGGTAGAGAAGCTGGCATGCAGAGTGAAGGGTAGCTATTACTTATTTCTACGGTTCCCCTCAACCCTCTGTCTAGCTAGACTGTCAGTTTTTGGAGGACAGACCCCAGGTATTGTCCATCTCTCTAACCCCCCAGAACTTGGTGCTCAATTATTGTTCCTTACTGCTCCCTGTTTATGCTTGTACTCTTGTTTGCACCTGGGGCTTTGCTCAGGCTGGCCCTTCCCACCCTATAGCACACACACCCCCCAGTCCTCACCTCTTACAGGCAGCCTTTCCTAGTTACACCAAGCTCCCTGGCCTCTGGGCCCCCAGTGATGTTTAAGCTTACTTATCCTGTATGAGGACTATTCCATTTCCTCATTTTCACTCTGAGCTTCAAAAGATTCACTCCCCCGCCCCCCCTTTTTTTCCAGATTCCTCTGAATTCCCACGCAGCGTGGCACAGAGCAGGCATAACAAACTGGTTAAGAACTCAAGTTCTCAGACAAAGCTGGATTAAAATCCTGGCTCTGTTACTTTTGCTGGACAAATCACTTGCTTTTCCATGCCTCAGTTTCTTCATCTGCAAATTGGGGAAAATCATAGGACCTACCTTACAAGGTTGTTGGGAGGACTGAATGTGATGATGTGTGTAAAAACACTTAGCACTTTGCTCAACAAATAGCAGCAATTCGTATAATATTATTATTAATCATCTGTTACACTAAGTTAAAAACAAGGCTGGTGTATGGTATGTGAAATGTATCTCAATAAAACTGTTAAACATAAAAAAGCAGGCTACAAAATATTATGAAATGCACATTTCCATTTTTGTAAAATGCATGGACTAATACTGTAAGGGCTGTATTCACATGTTAAGAGAACTTATGGGGCCTGGCCGCATGGCCGAGTGGTTAAGTTCGCGCGCTCCGCTGCAGACGGCCCAGTGTTTGTTGGTTCGAATCCTGGGCGCGGACATGGCACTGCTCATCAAACCACGCTGAGACTGCGTCCCACATGCCACAACTAGAAGCACCCACAACGAAGAATATACAACTACGTACCGGGGGGGCTTTGGGGAGAAAAGGAAAAAATAAAGTCTTTAAAAAAAAAAAGAAGTTATGTCTGGGTTTTAGTTTTCTTTTTAAAATTTCTACAATGAATATATATTACTTGTGTTATAAGAACAAAGGCTTTCACCAAAAAGCAGACTGTGAAGTTGCTATCAGCACTTCCGCTGCTGGTATTCTTCCTCTTAGACTATAAGCCCCATGAAGGCAGGGACCCCTTCTGCCTGGCCCAGAAAAGGCGCTGAGGACACAGTGACGGAAAAGCGACAGGATAGGGGTTACTCTGGCACCCGCTCCTGCAGTACCGCGCTCGCCCTGTGGGTGGCAGGCTCCGCATGTGCGGGCGCCGCCCACGAGTCTGGCCAGAGATGAGTCGTGCCTGCGACCTTCAACGTGGCTGTCTGATCTCAGGATCTTTAAAGTGGAGTGGGAGGCGGAACCTGCTAGAGGGATAGAGAGAGCCCGGCCTGGGCCTCAGGATTCCTTCTTAAGGTCTCGCGTCTGAGATTTTTTTTGCATCTTCCCCGATTGGAACAAGAGAAAACTTCACTTCCTAGAGAATGTCCTCCCTCCCCAGCTCACGCCCTAGTGGAGGGCAGAGAAGAGAGACTGAAAGGCCCCTGTCTGCCTGGGAGACAGAGAAAGAGAGAGAGAGAGGCCATCCGGAAAATCTTCATCTTCCTAACTCATAACTCACAGGGCGCCGCGTTTGGCAGTTGACTAACTGTCCCCACCCAGTAGCTCTTTGATCTTAGGAAGGAGGTGTGTTAGCATCCCCATTGTGCAGAGGAAGGTCATTGTGGCTTAGAGAGGTGGCGCCCACTTAGAGAGACAGACCTCAGCTGTGTCTGATTCCAGATCCGCTCCCTAGACCACCCCACGTGTCAAGCTGAGACATCCTTGGATGGGGTGTGTGCCCATCTAACTGATCATTATTAATTATTAATACTAATAGCACCTATTTAGCCTATCCTTACTGAAGTGCTGGCACTCGACATACATTATCTCATTTAATCCTTCCAACAACCCATGAAGTAAGAACTACTATTATCCCCATTTTACAGATGAAGAAACTGTACAGATGAGAAGCAAAAATTGACACAACTCAAGACAAGCTTGACAGAGCCAAGATCCAAATGCACACCTGTCTGAGCCCAAAGTCTTTGCTTTCGACCAGTGCATGCTTTTTTCTTAATAATTATTTAAGTATTGAAGTATGGAATATGTAATACATCTATGTGGTTCAAAAAAAAAAAAAAAAGATAAAGAAGGAAAAGCCTCCCCGATCCCTGTCCTCCAGCCACCCAGTTTCACTCCAAAGAAGATGACCACGTCAGAGAGTTCTGATGATCCTTCTGGAGATATTCAGTGCATAGACGAGCACCTCTTGTAATGCCTCTCACACGCTCACCGCTGACTTTCTAAAATATGAGAAGGACCAAGACCTCTTCTAGAACTAGGTGTAATTTCTCTTCACTGACTCCTCGGATTGACATGTAGGGCCTCCCAGGGCGCCTCCACCCACTTTATGTGTCAACCACATAGGTCCTCTCCAAGCTCTGCATCATGCCGTCATCCGCCCCAGCCTCCTTGTCTCCAGTTTCCCTCCAACTGCTCCATCTATTGTGATCTCTTCCCCCTTGGAGGCTCCCCAGCCAGAATCCATCCCTCGCTCCCTTTCTGCCCCCAGAGCCCCTGCCAGCATCTCTCTTTTAGCGCATTTCATTGTACCACGTGTGATGGATGGTTGTCTCCATGCCTGGCTCTCCCACTAGATTATTAATTTCAGGCTCCTCTTGTCATTGGATATGTGGTCTTAGAACAGCGCCATCATCCACTCAGTCCCCAAGCTAACAAACAGAATCAGTCTTTCTCTTTGTCTCCTTCTCCTTCATCCTCGTAGCCAATCAACCATCAAGTGGATTTTACCTTAGAAATTTCTCTCTAATCTTCTCCACCCCTGCTTTAATCGCCGCCACTATTCTCTCTCTCCTGCATTATTGCAGTAACCTCCGGGCTGGTCTCTCTCCTTACAGCTTCACCCTCTCCAGTCAGTTCTCCACAAAAGCCAGGGCAATCCTTCTAAAGTACAAATTTGGCTATACCTCCATTCTTCTTTGCAACTCTTCAGTGGATGCTTGTTCCCTTAGGATAAAACCTAAATGCCTTACTCTGACCTCCAAGGTCATAAAGGACACAATCACTGCCTATCTCCACTATTTTCACCAAGGACACCTCACTCACCCTCTGAGCTAGCCCTCTTTCTGCTTTTGAAATACTGTGCCAAGACCCTTCCAACCTCAAGGCCTTTGCTCATGCTGCCCCCTTTGTAGGAATGCTCTTCCGACTCTTCATCTCACTAACTTCTAAGTAGCCTGGGAGCTCCATGAGAGCAGAGACCTCATCTGTCTTGCTTATTCCTGTATCCCAACATCAAACATAGTGCCTAACGCAAACCAGATTTTAAATGAGGTGATTCTGCTTCTTGAAATTTTGACACAACTTTTACACTCTACCGTGCAATATAAGGTCCTGAGTTCTGTTTTTACCTAACAACTTCATGTGCTCCACAGCTATATCCTAAAGTCCACCCAGGAAATCACCACACCCCCGTGTCTGCATTTCCCATGACAGGCTGTATAGTAATAAATACTAATTGTTCTAAAAAAAGGTTTTTACATCGAAGACTTTTATTGTTTTGCTTTTTCTTCTTCTGATGATGATGACAAAAGAAAATATGCCCCTTGTAAAAACTTCAGACGGAAATAAATTAGCAGGTGAAAATCGCCCATGGGCCTGCCCTTTAGAGCTATTGTTGATTTAAATGGCATCTGTAACCTTATTTCCATTCATAGACTTTGCAGGGGCAAAGAGAAGGGAGGCTGACAGTGGCCGGTCAGTTTCTATCCTTAATTTCTACCCCTACCTCAGCCCCTAGTTCTGCACGTGGCATCGATCCCAACATTACACATTACCCGTGTGGGAGCTGTCGGACTGGCACAAATGACTCTGGTGGAGAGGACGTCTGTTTAAACCTTGTCTGTGATGCAGGCTGTTCTCAGGGTTAAGTCAGACGCTAGGTCTCCTTTCAAGTTCATGATCATTGAATGAACTTGAACCCTGCTGCAAAATGGCAAAATTAAAACACTTAATAAAATTCCTGGGCAAACTCAACCCAGGTTCAAATCTTGCCTCCATCACTTCCTGTGCCACACTCCAGCTGTATCAAGTTTCTGTTAGTTCCTTCAGCAAGCCAACCTCATGCCCACCTCAGGGCCTTTGCAACGGCTGTGGCGTCTGCCTGCAACCCTCTTCCCCCAGCTTGTCACATGGTATGTCTCCCCCTTAAATATCAGCCTTCTCAGAGAGGCCTTCCCTGGTCACACTCTCTGAAGGAGCCCCTCTTTCTTTATAGCAAGTATCACATTTTTTTTATAACACAAATCATAATCTGTGTTGCTCTTTCTATTGCATTTACTCTGTTGTTCATCTCTCCCGTTACAACATAAGTTCTAAGAAGGCGTTTAGCTTGTCTTTTGTTGGTGTATCCTCAACACTTTGCACTGTTCTTGGTGCCTGAACGATAATATCTAACATTTTCTGAGGTCCTACTGTGTGCCAGGAACTCTTCTAAGCATTTCATAGGAAAATTCATTCCATTCTCAAAGCAACTCTTTGGAAATAGTATTACTATTATTAGTCTCCTTTGCCAGAGGAGGAAACTGAGGCATTGGAAGGTCCTGTAACGTGGGTCCGAGGACAAGTAATTAGCAAGTGGTACAGGGAAGGATTGAATCCAGCCTGGCCGGGGCCAGAGTCCTGCTACCCACCTAACTGTGAGTCATCAATGATGGCCCTGAGGGTTATTTCAAGAGGGAAGGGATCCGGCTTCCTCTAATAGGGTGGATCTAAGAAGCAGGTGTTCTCCGGGTCCCATTACAAAGGAATTCGCCACTTATTCAAATGTCGCCATTTACCGCTGGGTACTAAGAACTTTAGATAGAAGGACTTAGTTCAAACAAACAAAGGCTTAGCATTGACAATGGAGGTGAAAACAGGAGCCAGATTAGAGGATGATTCGGCTTCCGCCCACCGTTAGTCGGCTGATAAGGGGCCTCGAACGTCCTGGGAGAACACACCTCCAGGCCAGCCCTGATTCTCTTCCACGCCCATTCTCTTCCCCCAAGATGCAATGAAGCAGATGCTTATATCTGACAAAGCATTGGAAACCACGGGCACTTCCTCTGCAAAGTCGCCCTGACTCCTCAGATTCCTCAGGCTGAGTCAGGCGCGTCTTCCAAGTTCCCACAGCCCCCTGGGTCCATCATTCTGCTAGGTTGCCATTCTCCCCCCCTCCCCCTCCTCCTCACTCCTACCCACCCCTCAGGTCTCATCTTAAAGGTCACTTCCTCCAAGAAGCCTTCCCTGGCAACCCCCACAATCCATATAGAAAGTATTTCTCTGTGTAATAATTGCTTGTTTGCTCCTCTGGGTCACTCCCCCCTCCACCCAGGGGTTCCCACACCTCAGGGTCTGTAAGTCACCTGCGGAGCTTGTAAAAATCCCCGCCTCCAACCTCAGAGAGTCTGATTCCACGGACCAGGGCCTGAGAATCTGCATCGTAACAGCTCACATCAGGAATCTGGTGCCAAGGGAGGCAGAGGAACAACGCAATAAAAGAGGCTGCTTGAGGGCAGGGACCATGATCATCGTGAGCCGCATCAGCCAGTCTGTGCCTGGCACAGAGGAGGTGTTCATATAAGATGTTGAATGGATGGTTGCCAGGTTATAACACGTTCTCCAAACACAGCGACTTGAGTTCGTCCTTGGCCGAGCCACATGGAGGTTATATGTTTGTACTCTTCTGGAGTAGAGGTGGGAGAGTATCGAGGTTCTGGTGTCCACAGTGCTAAACTGGAGACTAAGGACCCTACTTCCTGACTTGCAACGTGAGCAAGTTATTTAGTCTCTCTAAGAGGCAGTTTCTTCACCAGAGATGATAATAATCATGCCCGCAGCACAGGGCTGTGAAGACACTGAATGAGGTAAAGCTCTTAGCCCAGGCAGGGTCCAAAAACTTCCGGATCCTATTATTATCGTTACAACTGTTAACATCAGAGCTAGAAGGGACCTCAAATTCAGATCCTCAAATTCAGGGGCTCCTTACTCAGAGCTCGATGGATCTCCCTCTCCTGAGTAATCTATAGTAGGGGTTCAGAAGGGTGTTCCAGAACATCCAGAAATAGAGTACAAAATTGTGTACGTCCGTCCGTCGTCCTAAGCAGGAAAACCTTAGCTTTCAATTTAAAGATGGGGAAACTGAGACCAGAAAGATGAGGGGCCTTGCTCCAATCTTCTCACTTCATTCTTTCATTCACTCCCTTCACTTCATTTTCTCACTTCATTTATTTCTTCAACCAAACACCAAATATTTCTTGGGGCCTAGTGTGCCAGGATCCAGAGATGAACCAGAAAAAGTCACATCTTAGCCTTTATTTCTTACTTCCTACCTCCTGCCCCAAGGCATTTCCTCCTCAACTGGTAAAGGCCTAATGCTTTTATTCCGGATCCTTTGCTAACACGATGCCTGGGGCAGTTAGGCACTTCCTCAGTTAAGACCAAATTCTTCCCTAGTTGAATGTTCTAGAGGTAGTTTACCTGAAGCCTTTAAGTCCCTTCTCTGAGCCTGTTTCCCGACCTGTAGAAAGGGGGTAATAATGCCTGCTACTCAGCGTCATTATGAGACATAAATAAAATAAATAGAATTGAAAGTGCTTTATAAACTGTAAAGTGCTGTGCCAATATTAGATATTAATGGCTGGAGAGAGATGTAATAGAAATCCATAAATAAGAACCGTATCATCCCCTCTCTCTCTCTCTCTCTTTTTTTTTTTTTTTTTTTGCTGAGGAAGATTCACCCTGAGCTAACATCTGTGCCAATCTTCCACTATTTTGAATGTAGGTCGCTGCCTGAGCATGGCCACTGACAAGTGGTGTAGGTCCGGGCCTGGGAACCAAACCCAGGCCACTGAAAGAGTGCACCAAACTTAACCATTAAGCCAGGAGGCCGGCCCCCAGCTAACATCCGTGCCCATTTCCCTCTATTTTATACTCGGGATGCCTACCACAGCATGAATTGCTAAGCGGTGCTAAGCGGAAATGATAAAAAATAATATTTAGAACCCTTAAATATTCTATTTTAACTTAGAAACCTATTCCTGTATATTCCTTCACCCATCTTTTGCTGGAGGGCCAAAGCCTTTTCTTTGAGCCTGATCTGAGTCAGCTGGTTGGCGTTCCCCCACATGTTTCTTGCATGAACCACTCCCCTGAATTCTAGTTTGGGCTTCTTAAAAGTTGATGTAGATTTGAAGGCCCTAGTTGTCCAGATTTTTAGAATTCCACCTCCATCCCCACCCAATGGTCTAGTTGTCTAGGCCACACCTAACCCAACTAATGCTCCCCGGGTCCCAGTGGCTTATGACAAAAGTGTACTTTTTGCTCACACTCTGTAGCCATTGTGGGTCACGCTGGGACTTTACTCCTTCCTTCCTTCCTCCTTCCTCTCATCCCTTTTTTTTTGTTAAAGATTGGCACCTGAACTAAGATCTGTTGCCAATCTTCTTTTTCTTCTTCTTCTTCTCCCCAAAGTCCCCCCAGGACATAGTTGTATATTCTAGTTGTAGCTCCTTCTGGTTGTGGTGTATGGGGTGTTGCCTCAGCATGGCTTGATGAGCAGTGCTAGGTCCGCACTCAGGATCCAAACCGGCGACACCCTGGGCCGCCAAAGCCAAGTGCATGAACTTAACCACTCGGCCATGAGGCCAGCCTCTTTCCCGTTTTTATTTGACTTTATTTTTTAGAGCAGTTTTAGATTCACAACAATATTACCAAGAGGTACAGAGCTTTCTCATATACCCCCGCTGCCACACATGCATAGATTCCCCTATTCCCAACCTCCCCCACCAGGGCAGTACATTTGTTATAATTGATGAACCGACATTGACACATCATTATCGCCCAACGTCCACAGTTTGCATTTGGCTTCACTCTTGGTGCTGTCCATTCTATGGGTTTGGGTAAATTTATAATGACACATACAAACTAACTTTCGAAAGCGTTCAACCGCCTTTATAGAAACATCAGTTTTCTTTTCCCGCTCCTGTGTCATCAGTTTGTCATATACAATTAAATGATTTAATAACAAGAGTAACTGACTGGTTAGAGAACCAACCCAGCTGACTCTTGGTAAGCACACAGTCACGTGGTTAGGTCAACAGGAGGAGTTAGCGGCTGGTCATGCTGGAGATGCGTCCACCAGCTGCTGTGGGCGTTGCATAGTTCTGGGTTCTACAGTAGGGAAGGCAAGTGGTGGTCAATCCAGTGAGCCAGCTCCAGTGAGCTTGACCCAGTGACTTAGTTAATCCAGAAAGCTTCTACTATACGACCGTGTATAACAAAAAGTCATCTCTCTGAGTAATTGATGAGAGTGGAGCTAATTCTGTCCTTCTTTCCGCTAATTTATATTTTTATTTTTTGCATCTTTAAAATAGATGGAAGGTTTTTTTTTTCTTTAGTTAATTAAAAATATGGGGGGGAAATGAATATAGGGTCATACGTGCCAAGTGCTAAGCGAACTATGCTAGACTTCAAATTCCTTGAACCGAGCCTATTGTAATAGGCTGGACATGACATAACATGCCTAGCTGGGATAATGACAGTGGAGAAATCTTGGTATTAGGCTGTGGTTCTCAAAGTGTGCTCCAGGACCAGCAGCAGCAACATCACCTGGGAACTTGCTAGAAATGCAAATTCTCAGGCTCCACCCCAGACTTGCTGCATCAGGAACTTAGAGGTGGGACCCAGCAATCTGTGTTTGAACAGGCCCTCCTGGGCATTATGGTGCTCACTCAAGTTAACAGATGGTTTACGTCCCAGGCGTACCTCTTAGAGGCTGTGTGATCCCGGACAAGTCTCCGCATCTCTCTGAATCTGTATTCCTCTCTGGAATAATAGCAAACCTGCTTTATGAGGTGCTCGTGATGATTAAATGAGATAATACATTTCAAGTGCATAGGACAGTGCCTGACACACAGCAGACATCCAGTAAATAGGAATAGTTAATATTATTATTAGGAACTCATGAGTGGCAGCTCTAATTAGGGTGAAAACATTTGGGAGAAGAATGAAAAGATATTAGGGAGTTTAAAATATTTCTGAGCAGCTACACAATAGCGGACATTTTGACCTCATTGTATCCCTTTGCCCTCCTCATGAACACGTTGAGGTAAGTGTAACTATACTCCTTACCCGCTTCACAGATGTGGAGACTGAGGGTTGGTGAGGCTGAATGACAGCGAAGGAGAAGAGCAGGAACCTGACCACATCCCCGTGCCCCATGAGTCCCACCCCACCCCCACCCCATCCTCACCCCCAAACAGATGCAGGCAGATTGCCAGCTCCCGGAGCCAGGCCCCCCTCCAAACCATCTGCCCTCCAGAATCTGGCTATTCTCCTCCTGGCCCCCCTGCCCCATGCAGGAGGAGGCTTGAATTTCCTGCCGAGGTCACAGCAGGATTGTTTTCTCCGAGCTCTAGAAGGCAGGGCTTTCAACTCATCTCTGCAGGGCTTTCAGCTCATCTCTGCTGCGCAAGGATTTCCTGGTTCTGTCCCCTGGCCCATTTCTGCTGCTTCGGACCCTCGCCCAGCTCCAGCCAACACCAGCAGGATTCAACTTTGGACCTCAGACCAGAAGTACTAATCCGTTAATTCATTAGACAATTCTACCTGCTCTGTGCCAGGCACTGGCAGTACAGAGATGAGCGAAACAAGACACAGGCCCCACTACAGAGAACTTGAATATTCACATGAAGGACACACAGAACCAGACAAATACCATAAGTATGATCAGTGCAGGGATGGGAATCCGTCCTGGCTCTGTGAGAGCCCAGAAGAGGCACCTGATCCAGTCCGGAAGTGGGAGGGGATTTGGGAAGGCTTCCTGGAGGAGGTGACCTCTGAGCTGATTGGGAGGAGTTCGCCTTAGTGTTTCATCAACTTCTCATTTTATGGATGGAGAAATGGGTCCAGAGAGAATTATTTAGCTCATTCATTCATGTAAACAAGCAAATATTTCCCCAGTATCTACATTTCCCAAGTTTCAGGCCCTGAGCCTGAAGATACAGAGGCAAATAAGGAAACAGCCTTGCTAGAGGGAAGGGTCCAGAGAGGCCCCAAGCACCCCAGGGACTTCAACCACTCAAGGCCCATGTGCGTCTTTGTATTTTTGGTCTGTATTTTATTTTATTTTACCTTTTTAACGTCAGGGTTATTGCAGTATGCTTTACATAGCGTAAAATTCTCTGTCTTCGGGGATAGTCCTATGGGTTTTGACAGATACATACGGTCCTGTAACCACCATCATAATGGAGACACAGAACATCACTTGCATCCTATGCTCATCCCACTTCCTGAGTCCAAGCTTCCCCTCTCATTCCCTGTGGGACCTAGGGCAGGGCTTCCCCGTCCTGAACCGCAGTTTCTTGGTCTATAAAATAGGGACCATCATGTCTCTCTCACAAAGGTGATGGGAGGATGCGGGCACACAGTAAGCACTCAATAAACACCAGCTGTTGTTAGGATGCCCTTCTTTCACTGCCTTCTCCCCCTCCCTGGCTCTTTCAAGCTCTCCCTCACCCACTGGGTCTCTCTCTCTCTCTCTCTCTCTCTCTCTCTCTCTCTCACACACACACACACACACACACACACACACACACAAAGACATTTCTGAAGCCTCTTGTTTCTCAGAGAGGTTTTATTTATAGGCTGCGCCTCATTGTGAATGTGAAAGGAGAAAGCCCAGGCCCTCCGTAGACCTTTCATGTGTAAATCAGCCCGGCCCCGGAGCACCGGGGTCACCAGGAGGAGGATTTCACTCTTAATTACTCCGAGAGAAAGCGGCGGGCGGGAGGCCGGGCGCAGACTCCACCCCGGCGGAGGGAGGCCTCTGCGGGAGCGCTGCCCCGCCCGGCCTGCGCCCGGCTCCCCGCCTGGGAGCGCTGCTCTCGGGGCCGCCCGGCCGGGGCGGGCGCTTCCTCGGCCTGGCCTTGATTTCTGCTGAACCTGAGCCAAGGCAGAGGCGCAGGTGCCTCCGGGGAGCAGGGCCCCAAGTGGGTTTCTCTGAGCGCAAGATGTTTGGACGTGGAAAGAGGGCAAACAGCTTGGCTGAGTGGGAGGTAGGGAGGAGTGGTCCGCCAAAGGGCCCGGGGAAGCCTTACATTTAGAAGAAATTTTCTTTTGGAAGGTCATTTATTTATTCTTTCTTTTCTGGTGCAAAAATAACACGCTCTAGAAAATGTGGCAGTATTCTCACCAGGCCTTGAACATTGTTTACTTCAGGGGTGAAGTTGGAGATGAGGAGAGGGACATGATTAACATTTTTTATAACATTTCTTTATTTTTCACTTTTTACGACTGTGTATTGCTTTTTGTAATTAAAGAAAAAGAGATACTTTTCATAATATCTGTGACACTATTTTCTAATTTATAAAGGAATTCAGATTCAGTGTAAAACACTGAGAAAATAAAGTATAAAAACACCCATGAGCCCACCCAAAGAAAGCCACTTTTAATATTTTGGTATATAGCCTTTGATGATTTATTTCTATGCAAAGTTTTTATTTTTATGTGTTTTGCATACTTATACCACACACTTTTGACGCAACGGATTGAGATTTTCTTGCATTTGTCTTTTCTCTTGTGTTTTTTATGTATGTATTTATGTTACTGGATGGCAAAATGTTGAGATTTAAAATACACGAACCCTTGGGTGTCAACAATTCCACATCTGAAATTCTATTCTACAGATATACTCATAGGAGTGGGAAAAGGTAAATAGTATAAACAAATATATTCATTGCAGCCGTGTTTATAAAAGCAAAAGTTAACAACTTTGATGTTCGTCGTCAACCTTGATGGTCGCAAGGAAAGGATTAATTAAGTTATCATGTAACATTACAGGGCATTGTTTGTAGTCATTATAAGACAATATCATACATGCAAAGGTACTGAAAAATCTATACTACATTGAATAACAAGGCAAGTTGCAGAGTCATTTATATTGTGTATGTGTGTGTCTCTTTTTTTTAACGGACAGTCATATCTAAGTGTCTATGCACAGAAAATTTCTGGACGAACATACACGAAACTAGTAACAGTTACTTTGGAGAAAGGGACTAAGGAGTAAAGAGGGGTCAAGAACTTTTACTTTTCATCTTATACCTTTGTGTAGTGATTGAATTTTTCTTTTAATGTGAACATATGTTATATGTGTAATTCAAAAAAACTGGCTAATAAAAATGCAGTTTAACTATATATAATTCTAATATATGTTCATTAAAGAAAATGCAATGTTCTTTAAATAAACAGAAAGTTCATTAAAGAAATATGATGTTGATGAAAGAAAATATAATCCCGTCTGCCATCACAAGACAACCACTGTTAACATTTTGGTTGATTTCCTTCTAGTTTTATCTCTAAATATATTTTTTTAACTTTAAAAAATATACTAATGGAAAAATGTACACGAACGATATATTTGTAGAAAAGTCAGACAGTAAATATCACTCAAACCCTACTATTCAGAAATAACCACTGTTTACATTTTAGTGTATAAACTTTGAATGCTTCTCTGCAGTGTTTTCTTTGGGGAGTGGATTTTGGTCTTTTTTACACCGTTACTTCTATATATGTAGATTTGTGTTTTCCTTTTATTCATTCACTTATTTTTATATGCTTTTCCCGGTTATTATAAATGATTTGCAAATAGAATTTTAATAGTTACAAAATATCCCAGCAATAAAAAATCGTTCACTCAAACACTCCGACTGCTAAGCTGCTTCCAAGTTTTTTGATTATAAACAACTCAGATGAACACTTTATACTTACATCTTTTCCTCTATGTCAAATAATGTCCTCATAGCTCAGCAGTGGAGTTACTGGGCTAAAGGGTGTATCCATTTTTCAGGCTCTTAAAAAGCATTGTCAAATCATTTCTCAAGTGTTACCCTTCTTTACGACCCCACCCACAGTCTATGAGATGTCCTGTCCATTTCACTAAGTGTGACGGGCACAGGCGTTCTGGAGGAGGAGAGAAGACTCTGGAGGAGGAGAGGAGACGGGAAGGGGTGGGTTCAACTTGGCTGGGTGGGAACACCTGGAATTTAGATATATATCTCTGCCATCTGCTGCCAGCTCTCTCTTTTCTTTCTCTTCTCTAAAAGTGTAACTACCACCAATTACTGAACATTTCCTTTGCGCTTCACACTTTACATGCGTTAGCTCATTTCCTTCTCCCAAGAGCCCAGTGAGGATGCGTGGTTTTTTCATCCCCATTTTACAGATAAGGAAACTGAGGCTTAGAGAAGTAAGTGTCTCTCCCAAGGTTCTGTAGCTGATAAGCGTGTGGCTGTGATTTAAACCAGGCAATCTGATTCCCTCAACATGAATTTACAGACTCACCAAGCTCTACCTGTAAATATAGAAAAACTAAGGCAGAAAAGGGATGTGAGTTGCCCAAAGTCAGAAGAAGAGACTAGCCCAGATTGCTGAACTTTTTCCCACTATGCTCCGTTGTCTGGTCACAGGGCGTTAATCCAGGGAGTCAGGACGGCAGGAGCTCCAAAATGCTTTGCCTGAGAAAATCTTCTTGTGGGGCTTTTGGGTTCCAACACGACTCAGAGTCTCTCAGAACCACAGCCCCAGCTGTGCGTCTCCCCTCCAGGGCTGGGTGCTGCCTGTCTGTCATAAAAAAAAGGAAATAGCAGTTAAGCACCCACATGCCCAGACAGGGAGGAGAGCAGGCAGCCCCAGTGCATGTTCAGCCACGGCCATTCCATGGGTAGAAGTATGAAGTATTCAGAGGAACAGAAAGAGGTGAGAAGAGAGAAGGAAAATGTCCAAAGAAGGAGTGTGTTCTGTGGGAAGGCTGCAAGAACACACAGTGGAGAAACAGAAGGTACCTGGAAGAAGTGAATGGCGAATCGGCTGGTCACTGCCCGTGAAGGAGGACTAAATGCCCTAACCTGAGTTCTCACTTCAAAGAATTGTAGGGTGTCTGGCTCAGAAGTTCCAGCCACTGCATTTTACAGATGAGGCCTCAGCAGCCTGGAGAGAGAGAGGAAGGCTCTCCCCAGGCCACAGAGCTGGCAAGCCTAGGATTCTGCCATTGCCTCTGAGAACTCCTTTTGTTACATTGTCCCATAATCTCTTGGCTGAAAGTCAGAGCTCCAGGAGGTGAAGATGTAGACCGGTCTTCCTTTCTAGGGGCGGGGACGTGTTCCCTGCTCATTAGATCCAGATGCTCAGGATGGAAAGGCATCATCCTTGATGGAAAATTCCAGGAAGTCCAGGACACTGGCTATCCATGTATTCATCCGTGTGTCCATCCACTGTCCATCTACCCATTCATGCATTCTTTTTTTTTTTTTTTGTAAAGAAGATTCACTCTGAGCTAAAAATCTGTGCCAATCTTCCTCTATTTTGTATGTGGGTTGCTGCCACAGCATGGCTTGACAAGTGGTGTAGGTCTGTGCCCATGATCTGAACCTGCAAACCGGGGCCACTGAAATGGAGCACACCGGACTTAACCACTATGCCACAGGGCTGGCCCCACTGATGCTTATATCCATTGATTTGTCCATTCATTTGCTAGTGTTTCTCTTCATCCACCCACTCATTCGCCCATCCATCCGTCTGTCCATGCTTCTGTCCATCCACAGATATCCATCATCCACATTAACACTAACCACTAATCACAGGGGCATTCTGGTTAAGACTGAGTTCTGGAACCAGACTCTCTGAGTTAGAATCCTGGTTCCACGGCATGCAAACTGTGTGACCTTTGGCAAATTACCTAGCCTCTCTGTACCTCAGTTTACTCATCTATGAAGTGTCGTAGGGTTGTTGTAAGCGTTAAATGAGTTAATCCACTTACTGTACTTAGAACTGGTTCATATCTATTAAGCAACTGCTCCTTAATGTTAGCACCACTTATTATTATTCAAGGATGTGCTAAATGGGGTCCTGAGTTAGGAATAAGGGGCCGTGGAATACAGAGGCAAAAGCAAACAGCTTGGTCTGAGGCCCAAGTCAGGGAAAGCTGAGGTTCCTCTTCCTTGATTCACTGTTTTCAGGGTCCTTTTTTGGAGTTCAGAGATGAGAGGAGGGTGGAGAATGGCTGTGGTCTGGGGGGCTGTGTAGCAGATGCTGTGGGGCACTGCCCTGAACTCCCTTCAGGACCCAGGCATGCATTTCCCTAGCTGCTGGAGATGTTGGTGGCTGACAGGTCACAACTGAGTCATCTCTGTGGCCTGCCCACAGTTGAAAGGAGCCATTGCACCAAGGTCGTGCCTCCTTCTCAGGGCACCTCAAATCCTAGGACTGGTCAACACAAATGTAAATACGCAGTTCCCTCATGTCAACTCGGGACAACTCTGATGGACCATCTCAGCTTCAGAGCCCCCCATGGTGTTGGCTGGACTGCCATTGAGACTACATTACAGCAGCCCAATTCCTTCCTCTGCCCGTTCCTCCTCCCTTCCCTTCCTTTCCATGGGTGTTGACCTCAAGAGCACCTCCTAACAAAGTTCTACATGAGACTCCATCTCTGAGTCTGCCTTCCAGAGAACCCGGCCTATTGGCTAAAGGATACAGCATCACTTCAAGGCCGCTCACCATGTACTCTCTCTATAAAATTTCTGACAACACCCTCAGGGAGTAGATCCTATGAATACTCCCATTTTCCGATGGGAAAATTGAGGCACAGAAAGCTGAGAGGATTTGCCCCAAATCAGACAGCTGGTATGTGGCAGAACCAGGATTCAGACCCAGCAGTCAGGAGCCAGGGTCTGTGTGATTGCCCGTCCTGCTCCACTGCCTGATGAGGTTCTGACCAAGCTCGGGAATTCCGCACAGGGTGGGGTGGGTGGAGGTGTGCACAGGTGATCACTGTGAATGTGACAGCACTGGTGCGTGTCCATGTTAGCGTGTGCTCTGCTCGCATGAGGGTGACCAATTAAGGTGTGTGCGGATACATGTGCACATGGAGTCCCCCGCTCGGGTTCCCACAGGACCCGACTCCTTCTCCTTGGTACATAGGAGGTATGAGTGTGTATACGTGGGAGGGCAGGATTTGGGTTCCAAAGCCAAATCGCCATTTCCTTATTCCCATCATGCCTCCCAAGAGTAGGGAGTGTCTGCACTCATGGAACAGCAAGCTCTCTGTGGAGGAGAGGTGGCATGCAGGGCAGGGAAGTCAGAGAATGATGCGGTTTGCCCCAGGAGGCAGCCACCCCAGCCTCTGGCCCTGCCTGACCTCCAGTAGGGGTGGCTGGGATCTACTACCTCCCTAGGGGCCACGTAGTGATGGGTAAGAGAAGGCTGTGGAGTGAAACTGTTGGGTTCAAATCCCAGCTTAGCCTCTTAGCTGTGCAACTTCGGCAACTTACTTACCCATTCTGACCCTCTACTTCCTCCCCTGAAAGGTAGGAGTCTAATAAAAGTAACTACTTCTTAGGGTCTGTGGTAAGGCTGAATACCACTTGAAATAATGCTGAGGCCATAGCAAATCCTCAATAAATGCTAGTTTAATTATTATTTCGAACCCACACCAGACAAGTAAAGAGCAGAGGAAAGTGCTTTTGTCAAGCAGCTACATTATCCAACCTTGTGAAGCAGGTACCATCATGTCCATTTTATAGATGAGGAAACTGAGGCTCAGTAGGATGAAGTAACTTGCCCCGGGTCACACAGCAAGTGAGTGACAAAACCAGCTTTCAAATGTTGCTCTCACCCCAACTCCGGCGCTCTTCCTACCACCCTACAGCTGCCTCCTTGTTTGGCCTAGAAGCTTCTGGGTTGTGACAACTTGTCCTGGAAGCTCCATTCAATGCAGATATTTTGCCGCCTGCACGTTTTTCTCTCATGTTGCCTACTCACAAGAGAATATGTAGGGATTTGCAGGTGGTCAGACTTTCTGAAAAAAAAAAAAATAGATGTTTCTCTTTGTGCAGAAAGAAATGTAAGTGAGAGAGTTGAGCAGGGAGTTCTTAGAGGAAAATGGGAGGTTCAAAAGGCAATTAATGCTTCTGTCTGAAACTGTAAACAGATAGTTACTAGCTCTGACACCACCAGCACACAGACAAAAGGCAGACAGAAACAGCGCACCACAAGGAAGCTGGGATAGCCTACGCCCAGGGTGGAAATTAAATGTTTTCCTGAAAGCAGAAAGGAAAACCATAGTCAAAGCCAAGCCATGACTCTAAGTCTGTGACTCCATGACAGTATAAGTTTAGCGAGTTAAAGGCCCATAATTTGTACCTAGGTGTTGTGAATCTTAAAATCTTACTCGATATTCTCTCTTGACCTAAGTTTGTAAAGCAAAAGTAATAATTAGAAGTGAGTCTTCAACACACACTGTCATTTTAATCAAAGATATATATGTGTGTGTGTATATATATACATACAGAGAGAGAGAATCATCGGGCAGAATATTTAGTCAGAAGTCGTGGTTGTAAGCAACAGAAAACTCAACTCAAACAGATGCAAACAAAAAAAATTAATAGTTAATAATTATTACTTAGTGGCTCACAAGTGGATCCAGGTGTTCCAAGATTTCAATTAGTGTCCTTGCCATGTCTTAGCTCTGCTTTCTTCTGTGACTTCGTTCTCAGGTGGACATGCTCCCCCCCAGAGTGACAAGATGGCCTTCAGAAACTCCGCACTGGCTTTCTTTTCCTAGCGGAAAAGGGATTGCCTCTCTCCAGCTAAAATCTCAGGCTTCCCTCATTGGCTGTCTTTGGGTCACACGCTCACCTTTCACTGAATCCTGTGGCCAGGCTGGATCACAAAGGCAGAGTAAGCCCCATCCAAGGTACAGGGACTGATATTGGCAGAGGGAGAGTTCCCCAGGGAAATCGGGGTGTTTCCAGAAGAAGACACATATTCACCATCTGGTAGTTCCTGCCTCTCTGTTAACCAAGCTTAAGAAGAGGCTGTCATCAGGAATAAGAATAATAATTAATAATTAATAACAATAATCGTTAACTCACTATGTGCCAGGCATTATGCTAAATGCTTTATATGAGTTATCATATTGATTCCTCATATTTATTCCTTATCATCATCTAATTTCACCAATGGGTACACTGATGCTTAGAGTGTTTAAGGTACTGGCCCAAGTTCGTACAGATAGTAAAGAATGGAACCAGGCAGTCGTTTCCCAAATCCTGTGCTCTTAGCTTCTCCAGGAACTACAGTTGGAGTTGGTCTGTCTCTCAGAATTGCCAGCTTCATGCCTAAGAGGAAGCACTGAGCCTTCTAAAGGGCTACCTTCCAAAGGCTGCCCGGTGTGGGGTGGTGGATAGCATCCTGATGCTCCTTTAGAGCCATTCATGATTTTCAGAGGCTTGTCCTGGAGCAGCGCCATGAACTCAGTGCCATGGATACCAAGAGGTTTGACAACAAGAGAAGTCTGATCCAAGGATCATTGTGGGTTTAAGAGCCTGGATTCTTTGGTGCCCTGCCTTCCCACCCACCCAGGAATGGTGGAAAAAGAGTACGCTATGGAGGATGTGCCAGGTTTGAGCCCTCGTCCTGCCACTAACCAGCTGTATGTGTCCTCAAGTAAACTCCCTTAATCTCTCTGAGCCTCAGTTTCCGCATCCATAAAATGGGCATAATAACACCTTCCTCAGAGGGTTGTGAGGATTTGCATTGCATGCAAAATAATGCCTGCTTGCCACCCAGGGGTGTCACCCAGAAGGTAGTTCTCTCGCATTATCCCCCTTCTCCTCACCCCAGAGATTTAGCAAGGGCCACCGCAAGGAGAGAAAGGAAAGCCCCTTCTGCCTTTCCTGGTCAGCCTCCTGGGCTCTCCTCTTCATCCATTCCTCCCTCCAGCTCCGTTCCTAGGGTGGAATCCCAGCTCAGTTGTCCTCTTCCTAGCGTCGTGACCTTGGGTAAGTCCCTGTCATCTCTCTCAGCTGAAGAACACAACTCCCTCACGAGGTCTGAGGAAAACTCCCTCTGTAAATGGGCCGGGCACATGGCTTCTTTATTCTCGGGCTCTGAGAAGGTGGAAGGGACAGAGCTGCGGGGGGTTAGGCTGCTTTGGGCAGGGCCTGAGATGTCTGGTCAGCAGAGGGGCCCTCTCCACTCCACTCCCCATCTCCTGAATAATTCATGACAAACAAAATGGCTGGCCCAGACTCGGGCCCTCCCTCCTCCCAGCTGGGGAAGGGAGAAAAGTTTCTAATTACAGGTCAGCCGCTTGGCTCCCCAGCTCCCGGGGCCCCTGGGCGCTGCACACAGGGGGTATTTATGGGAAGAGACAGGAGGGGAGGGGCTCGGTCCCAGCCCCTTTCCAGAAGGAACTTAACTCCTTTTGAAATTGTAGCCTGGGCCTGCCAAGGCCGGGGAGGGACTCGGAAAAGAAACTTAGAAACGGCAGGAAGAGAAAACCCTGCTGAGGGGTCAGAGAGAAGTGTCCAGAAAAATGGCAGGTCAGGGAGGGGCTGCAGGGAAGACCTGGAAAGGGGAACACACTTGTCCAAGTCCCATGGAGAGGGCGGCCAAGCTGGGCTTCAAAAGGAGGACGTCCTGACTCCAAAACTACAGCCTCTCAGCTACCTTACAATTTCTTCACCGGTAAAATGGGGAGAAACACAGAAGGTACCTTACAGCGTGGTTGGGAATTACACGAGTTAATATATGGGAAGTGCTTAGAATACTGCCCGGCACATAACCCCCCAAATTTATTATTAATAGTGTAGTTCCTCTTTTATGCATTATGCTGCCTCCATGGAGAGGTCGGTAAAGGATGAAGGTGACAAAAAGGAAGGTGCAGGGAGATTGTGGGAGAGGAGAAAAGTCACTTGTGAGACTTGTTAGAATAGTGATAAAGAGAAAGGATCGCGTATATTTTGCCATAATAATAATAATAAAAAAAGAGTAAAGCCCCAGGATTAGGCTGCTTGGGTTCAATCCCAACTCTGCCTCTTACTAGCTGTGTGATGTTGGGCAAGTTGCTGTACCTCTCGGAGCCTCCAGATTTACCTTCGTAATAAATGGTAGTCACTGCCATTAATGGAGAGTGGTGAACAAAAGAGAAAAGGTGCCTGTCCTCATGGATGGTACTGTCTAGCAGAAAGTTTATGCTAACCAAGAGGATTTATTGAATGCCTACTCTGTGCAGATTTCGTGCCTACCGTGTCATGGAGCTTGCAGTCTGCCAGAAAAGCTGTACTAAGCCAGAACATTTATTGTGCGCCTACTGTGCACAGATCCTGCGCACTTTGCAGACACTTCCTCCACTAAATCTCACAGCTTTCACCTCCATTTTATAGATGAAGAGGCTGAAGCTCAAAGAGGTCAGGAGCAGAGAAGGGATCTGAAACCAAGGGGTCATTCAACAGCATGGATGAACCTCCAAACTTGCATGTTGAGCGAAAGCCAGACACAAAAGAGTACACAGTGTATGATTTCACTTATATGAAATTCTAGAAAAATGCAAACTAACCTATAGTGACAGAAAGCAGATCAGTGGTTGCCTGGGAACCGGGGTGGAGGGCGGGCATTGACTGCAAAGGGGCACAGGGGAACTTTTTGGGAAGATGGAAATGTTTTACATCTCACAGTTATGCTAGTAATATGGGTGTATTCATTTGTCAATGCTCATTGAACTGGACACTTGAAATGGGGGCATTTTATTGCATGTAAATTATATCTCAGTGAAGTTGATTTTTAAAAAGAGGGGGAAAAAACTGTGTACCAGATTCCAGAGCCCTGCAACCCTTATATTATTTGAGTGTCTGATTTCAAGCTCATTCGTGGGCAGAAAGTGAACAAGATTCATCTTTAGGTCCTCCCCCCACCTCTCAACCCCAGGGCCTAGCAAACTGTTCTCAAACCCAGTAGTTCAAATCAACAAATGTTCCTTGGGCACCTTCTTTGTGCTGAGCACTAAGGTGGACAGAGCAATCAGTATAGAGGGAAAAACAGAAGAATATGGGCAAATAGACACAACACAGTGCAGTAAATGTTCTGATGGGGTAAGTGAGACATCAAGCATGCACCTGCTGGGCCACAGTAATGAATCCTGCAGAGCCCCAGACTTGGGGTGGTAAGGATCCTGGGCTCTGGAATCTACCGCCTGGGTTCAAATCCCCACTCTGCCAGTTGCTAGCTGTGTGACCTTGGATGACCACCTTAACATACCAAGCTTCAGTTTCCATCTCTGGAAATGAAGATCATAGTAGCTCCAACCTAGAGGGCTGCTGAGAGAAGGCAAGAAGGCGGGGAATGTCACATGCTTAGCACAGCATACATAGTAAGTGTTCAATGATCATTAGCTGTTCCCATCCTGACTGAAGAGTAGGGAGCTGCAGGGCACACACAGAGAGAGAAGGGTCTCCCTACCCAAGCTGGGGTGGGAGAGGGGTCAGGGATGGTTTCCCAGAGAGGTGATCCTCTGAGGAGTTGGCCAGTTTAAGTGGCCATGGGGGCAAAACAGAATGGGAACAGCTTAGAGAAAAACGCTCAATAAATATTTGCTCAATAAATTAAAAAGAAAAAAAAAAAGACTGTGCAAGGCTTGCCTGTAACCAGGGGGATAGAGAAGGCCTGCCAGAGCAGACTGGGGGGTCCTCAAGAGGCCAGATCTGGGTGGCTGGTCCCACTGGCAAGCTCCAGATCTTTCTGAAATACAGGGCCTTCCTTGGCCTGGCCCGACCCCACCCTGTGCCCTGCCCAGGGCCCCTGACGGGATCTGGACACCCCCAGACCTGAGGCCTGGAGCCCACGGGAGCAGGAACAGTGGGGCGGCGCGGCGGGGCAGGGGTCCTCCCGGGCCTTCTCCCTCTAATGAGAGTGGGCCAAGTCGCCGCGAGGCGCCTCCCGCGCGCCCCCGTTGTCCGAGCCACAAAGGGCCGGGATCAATGGAAGGCGGGAGCGGCCGAGGGGCCTCCTCTTTGTGCGGCTGTCTCAGGCCTGTTTGCGCCGCCGTCTCCGCGCCCCCATTGATCAGGCATGTGGAAAGATTCCGCCTCCCGGGCTCCCTTTGTGGCCGCGTTGCCAGGCTGCGCCCGGCGGGACTGCACTGCGCTGGGCGCTCCCGCCTGCGGTGGGCACCGGGCTGCGAGACGGGGCGGGGTTCCCAGAGGGTAGGGTTGCCAGATTCGGCAAATAAAAATACAGGACGCCCGATTAAATTCGAATTTCTGATAAACGACGAATAAAAGCAAAAAAGAAAAATTTTTTTAGTGTAAGTATGTCTCAAATATTGCATGGGACATACTTATACTAAGTATTTGTTTTTTACTTGAAATTCAAATTTAACTAGGCGCCCTATATGCTATCTGGCACCCTAGGAGAGGGGGAAGTGGAATAAAACCCCACCGCACAGCACTTATGCTGATGTTCTCCCAACTTCAGTCACTGGAGTTTTTTGTTTTTGCTTTTTGGCCATATCGGCATACCTCCTGAGCTACTATTAGATAGTTTAATTATTATTAGGTAATACTTGATATTTTTCTTTAAATGAATTTGTGTTTTTTAAACTTCAGTTATTAGCAGTAATTTCCTGATGCACACATTAACTTGAACAAATATTAAGTGTACCTCCAAGTGTATTTTTACCCACGCAGACCCCTATGTCACAGCACTTAGATCAAGATATAGTATGTTCCCGGGGAGGCCCCGGGCCAAGTGGCTAAGTTCCTGCTCTCTGCTTTGGCAGCCCAGGGTTTCGCTGGTTCGAATCCTGGGCGCAGACATGGCACCACTCATCAGGCCATGCTGAGGCGGCGTCCTACATGTCACAACCAGAAGGATGTGCAACTAGAATATACAACTATGTACTGGCGGGCTTTGAGGAGAAGAAGGCGGGGGGGGGGGGGGGGGGGGGAAGATATAGTATATTCCCATCCCCCCAGAAGGTTCCCTTGGGTCATTTCCCCGTCAAGACCCTCCTCCCCTGTTGGCAGCCACTAGTCTGACTTCCATCACCATAGATTCGTTTTAGTTGTTCTTGAACTTCATATGAATGGAGCCGTATACTAGTATTTTCTCTTGAGTCTGGCTCCATTCGCTCAACATTGTGTCTCTGAGATGCATCCACCTTGTGGCTTGGAACACTGGTTTGCTGCCTTTCACTGCTGGCTGAGGAGTGTTCCACTGTGCGGCTGGACCACGGTTTGTTCACCCATTCTCTCATTGAAGGAAGTCTCAGCTGTTTCTAGTTTTGGGCTACTATGAATAAAGCCGCTGTGATCAGACTTCTACTACTCATTGTATGGAGTTAAATATATTTAACCTAAGCAATACTATTTGCGAATTCGTAGGCTTGAAATGATAGTTTTCTTTTTTTCTCCTGCACATTAAATACATAACTATTACACATGTTTATGTGAATATCTTTGTATTAACCAAGATCACCTTCTGCAACATCAATGTCCACGTGCTAAGCTGCAGAAGAGAGGTTAAGAGAACAGGCCGGCTCAGGGTGGATCCTGAGCAAATGGGCTAGATCCTTTGACTCTTGGTTTCTTCATCTGTAAAAGGGGGGTGATAATGCTAATTACCTCACTAGACGGTTGAAAGGCAAAATGGGATAACACCCTATAAAAGGACTGAGCACAGGGCTGGCTCTACACCAGAGCTCCTGTCAAGGGCTGGATTGATGAGCCGGGCATGTTAGATGCCTGCTCTCGTTCCATCCTCATTTTAGTCCTTTGAGGTAGGTACTATTATTGCCAATCTATTTTACAGATGAGGAAACTGAGGCTCTGGGAGGCAGTCATTTGCTCGTGATGGCGTAATTAGTAAGTGGCAAAGCCACCACCCAGTGTGGTTTCCAGAGCTGGGGGGTAGGAAGGACCCAGGAAGGATGAGGTTCAGTGCCTGGAAATGAGAGTGAGCTGTAAGGAGGAGCTGGGTACCTTCTTTTTCACGCCTCTGAGTCCCCCAGTAGCACCCAATCTGAAGGCAAGAGGGTAGCTGTCCACTTTCTTTGGAGAGTGGAAAGAGCTGGGCTGGACATTTCTAGGAGAGGCCAAGCCTCCCAGCCACTGGGCAGGTGGGAGGACAGGCAAGGTAAGTCTGACGGGGTAGGTGGGGAGGGGGGTTTAGGGGGATGGGAGGGGAGCAGCAGAAGCAGGAAGCCGGAGGAAAAGGCCAGCCCCCTTGCAGAACTGCAGCCACAGCCGCTGGGCAGAGCCCAGCATCGCTACCTGCCATCTGAAGGGCACGGACACTGCTGATCTCAGGCGATTAGCATAACAATCCCCGATCCGGCGTCCTCGGGGCCCAAAGCTGGGTCTGCACAATCCCATTTCAAGCCAGCTCTTTCTTTAGCTGGCTAATTATGGGGGGGCGGGGGCAGAGGAGGGGGGACATGATCTTCTTAAAGGGCCCCTGCATCCTGGGCCCAGGCTGGAGCTGGGAGCAGGAGAGAGCCCCAACAATACCTTCAGCTCTGGCAAAGTGTGGATGCCACCACTCCAGGCCATAGTTTCCCTGTCCTCAGTAGGGATTTCAAAGGGCTTCCTGTTTCAACCCTCCTTGGCCTCATTAGTGCACAGCTGTAGGATATGTCCTGTTCACAGCTGTATGCTGATGCTTTGCACAGGGTAGGTGCTCAGATTAGCAACTGAAGCACAGAGCCCGTGGCTCCAGAACTTAGGACTCTACCTACTGATATAATGAGGCCCCAGGTTGGGTGTTCATGGAGGGCACTGAGGCAGCCTCATCTTTGTGGGTCCTTCAAGGTCTTCCTTCTGCCCATTCCCACCCTCAGGGTCCTGAACTAGCCAAAGATCTCCTCCAGCCAAAGAGAACACATCAGTTAGAATGGGCAGAACACAGAGGCAGAGGTGGGTTTGAATCCTAAATCTGCCGCTTATCACCTGTGTGATCTTGGGCAAGTTTCCTAACCTCTCTGAGGCTCAGTTTTCTCACCTGTAGGAAGCGGACAGTCAAAGCCTGCTTTAAACATTGTTTACAAGCACTGGCTAAAATACCATATGGGAGTGCCTGTCACATGATTGGGGCTCAGTGAATGGGAATCCTCTCTCTGCCTTCCATAGAATCATCTGCTGTGTCACTACCAGTGTGGCTGTTGTTTATCAGGTGCCCATTACATGCCAGTCCGTGCTCAGTGCTTAAATGTTCTCTTCAATCCTCAAAACACCCCCGAGTGGCTGGTTCTTTACTGTTTGAAGAAGAGGAAAATTAAGTCCAAGAAGACAAGTGACTTGCCCAAGGCCACCCAGCTAGAAAGTTTCAAAGGGAGACAGGAGCCCAGCTGACCCTAAAAACAATGGCTCCAGACCAGGGAAGTTACTGCAGCCACCACTCCTTTCCCAGCCAGCCCAAAAATCAGGTCTTCTGATCATCTCTGTGTGTTAAGTATTATGCTGAGCACTGGGGATAGAGCTGAGCGCAAGATGGATATAGTCAGTCATTGTGCTCTCCTGCAGTTGGAATCTGACAATAGTCAAGTAATTTCTGTGAGTGGCAAGTGCCTTGAAGACAGTGAAACAGGGTGATCGGCTAGAGTCATGGGGGCCCAGGAAGTCTTCTCCTGAGAAAGTGATATTTGAACTTCAGGATAGCCCTGGGAAGATGGGAGGCGAGCTGGAGAACATACTAGGTAGAGGGAAGAGCAAGTGCAAAGACCCTGGGGCAGGATGGAGCTTGTGAGAGTGGGGTGGGAAGAGGTTGGGGAGGGAGGAAGGGCCCTAACCAGGCTGGGCTTATGGGACATGGTAAGAAATGTGGATTTCCTTCCTTCCCTCCTTCCTTCTTTCCCTCCCTCCTTCCCTTCTTCCTCATTCTCTCCCTCCCTCCTTTCTTCCTTCCTCCCTTCCTTCCTTCTTTCCTTCCCTACTATTTTCCAGGCACTGGGCCAGGGGCTGAGGGCTGTGTCTTTCTCCAGGCTTCTCCCTCTCTTCCCATCTCCCCTCCTCTCCCCTCCCCCTCCTCTTCTGAACAGCTGCCCCACCCCCACTGGTCCAGCTCTTCCCCCCTCCACCCCACCCCACCCCTTCCCCCTGACAATGAGACCGAACCCTGAGCCCAGCTCTCCATAGTATTGTCCCTTTAAGGAATCCCTAAATCCGGACACCCTTCTCCTCCCCCACCTGAGAACCAATTAGGGTTCCCGAATTCAAGTAGAGGCTTTTGTGCGTCACGTGTTTGGGGAACAAAGCCCTCTCCGGCAGGAATAAAAGCTTCTATTCAGGAGCCAGTTTGTTCTCATTCTAATCGTTTCCACTCCAGCCTCGCCTCCTTCCCGGGTTCCCAGGGCCGCCCAGCTCGGCCTCACCTTCCCGCCTCAGCACCCCGCATTAGAGCCCTACCCAAAGGCAGGTGGCCGCAGACGCAGGGCTCAGCCGCCTTTTCTTCCTGAAAGATTGAAAGAGCATAGGATTCCAGTGGGCTCTGAGCTGGGCCCTGTGCTCACTGCTTCACGCGCATCATCCTGTAGGACTATTCCTCAATGCAACCGAAGAAACTGAGGCTCAGAGGGGTTAGGGAACTTGCCTGAGGTCGCACAGTTAGTAAGAGGGAGAGTCTAGACTTGAGTATTATTCCTCACTACCCTCAGCGGATCCTAGAGTAGGACAGAGTGCTGGAGAGGGGGCTGTCATTTTCACAAAGCCAGGGCCCAGGCACCTGCTGGGTATTAGAGACTGTACAATGCCTTCTGAAGAAGCAACAATCCGAGGTCAAAGTCACAGGCTAGTCTGTGGCAGGATGGGAGTTGGAACTCAGGACTCAGGCTGGAGAGACTGGGAGAGTATGGGCGTTTCATATAATGGAGCCATTAAGAAGAATGTATTGATATGGAATGGTCATTGATGCATTGCCAAGAGAAAAAAGGCAATATGCTGAGTGTAATATAATCCCATTTGTGTAAAAACGGAAAGGAAATATCTACACATAAACACACACACGCGTATTGCACATTTCTATATGTGTAGAAAACAGTTGAAGAATACATAATAAATTGTAGCATCTGTGTTTATTTCCTTTGGGGAGTGGAAATGGGGAGTGGGAAGAGACCACTCAGTACCATTCTGTGCTGTTTGAAAAAACTATTTTCTTACCACAATAATGTATTTCTTTCGTAATAATTAATTTTGTTTTATTGAGGTTAATTTAACCATTTTAAAGTGTACAATTCAGTTGCATTTAGTACATTCACTGTGTTGTGTAACCATCCCTTCTATCTCATTCCAAACCATTTTTATCACCCCAAAGGCAAACCTCTTACCTGTTAAGCAGTTACTCCTCATTCCTCCCTTCCCTGGCCCTTGGCATCCACTAACCTGCTTTCTGTCACTATGGGTTTGCCTATTCTGGGTATTTCATACAAATGGAATCACAAAAATGTATGACTTTTCATGTCTGGCTTCTTTCACTCAGCATAATGTCCATCCATGTTGCAGCATGTGTCAGTACTTCATTCCTTTTCGTGGCTGAGTAATATTCCATTGTATGGCTAGACCACGTTTTGTTTATCCATTTATCACTTGATGGACATTTGGGTTGTTTCCATCTTTTGCTGACTGTGAATAGTACTGCTATGATTGTTCATGTACAAGTTTTTGTTTGAATATCTGTTTTCAATTCTTTTGGGTATATACCTAGGAGTTGGGTCAAATGGTAATTCTATGTTTAACTTTTTGAGGAACCACCAAATTGTTTTCTACCGCACCACACCATTTTACATCCCCACCAGCAATGTACAGAAGGTTTCAATTGCTCCACATTCTTGATAACAGAAAAGTAAATTACAAGACATGTAATGTTAGTTTTTTTAAAAAAAATTTTATTATAGCCATCCTACTGAGTATGAGGTGGGTATCTCATTGTAGCTTTGATTTGCATTTCTGTGATGGCTAATGATATTGAGCGTCTTTTCATGTGCTTACTGGCCATTTGTATATCTTCTTTGGAAAAATATCTAGGCAAGTCTTTTGCCCATTTTTAATTGGCTTGTTTATCCTTTTGATATTGAGTTGTAAGTGTTCTTTATATATTCTGGGTACCAGACCCTTATCATATATAATTTTCAAATAGTCCTCCCATTCTGCAGGTTCTCTCTTCACTTAGTTGGTAGTGACCTTTGATGCCCAAAAGCTTTAAATTTTGGTGAAGTCCAATTAATCTATTTTTTCTTTTATTGTTTGTGCTTTTGGTGACATAACTAAGAATTCATTGCCTAATTCCAAGTCATGGAGATTTACCTTTACGTTTCCTTCCAAGAGTTTTGTAGTTTTAGGTCTTTGATCCATTATGAGTTAATTTTTTAATATGGTGCGAGATAGGGGCCTAACTTCGTTTTCTTTGCATGTAGACATTCTATAATAATTGTTTTTAATCCTTGTCCTTGCCATCTTAACCAATGATTTCCAAATTTTTGTGATCATGCATCCCCAAGAGGAAATAATCTTTGAGTCCATAGCTTTAATAAATGTAGATGTACTTATTTACAAAATATATATATGTATAATTATACTGTTATAATATCTGTGTTATAAAACATACACAAAAGAAAAATTTAAAAGATGAACTAGAATAAAATACATCTAGGAGGCCTGGTCTTTTCTTGGTGAATCATCTTGAGTGCTCCCAGGGCTCTGGACCCTCTCTGGGGCCTGCTGGTCCTGATGGCAGAGCAAGGTCAGCAGTCCTTCTAAAGGGACAGCCCGGACTGCCGCAGCGTGGCACGGGAGCGAACTCTCCAGGTTGGGTCTGACTTCCCTCTCTGGGTCACAAAGTCCAATGTCAGAAGGACAGGTGTTGGAACCTAGCTCTATCTATTTCCTAGTTGCGTAACCTCAGGTGGGCGGCTTTTCGTTTTTGAGCCTCAGATAATAGTCCTTACTTCACAGGGCTGTGATGAGGGCTCTGTGAGGTGACGCAAGCGAGTGCAGCGCCTGGCACCTGTCATCTCTCAGTAAACAATAACAATGATCATTATTGTTATATTAAGGAGCCAAGTCCTGACAGACCTTCTGATCCTCTTCTGCTAGCTGAAGAATTCAAAGCAGCTACCCCTCTTTGGAGGAACTGAAGGAAGGGACAGGAGAGGCTGGCTGTATGGCCTGATGAGTGAGATGTACCTGGACTGGAAAGGCCTGGGTTGAAGCCCTACTCTTCCTCTTACCAGCCATCTGACCTTGGCCAAGTGGTGCCACTTCTCTGAACCTCAGAGTCCTCATCTGTAGAAGGAGATATAATAATTATACCCGCATTGTAGAGTTATCTAACGAGTAAATGAAACAGCATGTGAAAGTGCTTGCTTGCCCTGTGATAAGAGCTTGATAAATAACAGTAATTATTATTATTACTTGAGGCCTAAGGAGGATAATGTATCTACCACACTATTTACCTATTTGCCAAGATTTTTACCAAGATTTATAGAGTGCCTACTATATGCCAAGCAGACAACGGGAACAAGAGGAAAACAGTCCTTCCTTTCAAGAAGCTTATGACCTAGGGGTGCATAGACATTAACCAAGCGATACATATACACAGATACACATAGGGGCAAGCACTACAAGGGAAATGGAGAAAAGGCAAAGGAATAAAGGATCAGAGAAGAGATCGGGGAAGGTCTCATGGAGAAGTGGCATTTACGCTCAAATCTGAAAGATGGAGAGGAAGTAACCAGGCACAGAAAGGAGAGAAGGCCGTTCCTGTCTGGGAGAGGCATGATCAGGTTGAGGAAGGACGTCTGGGCTAAGACGAAGGTGCTCCAGGTTAAGCAAAGGATGCTGCAGGCTGAGGGATGGCTGATCTAGGCTGGGGGAAGGCCCTGTGTTGAGAAGGAGCTTGCTGATTTCCAGGCTCTGAAAGGTCCATTGACCAGAGGGAAGAGGGGCAGTAGGGTATGAGGGAGATGAGGCTGCAGAGGGAGGCAGGAGCCAGATCATGCAGGGCTTTATAAGCCACTGTAAGGGTTTGGGTTTTGTTCTGCCAGTGCAGGAGAGCCATTGGAGGGTTTTCAGCTGGGGCAGAAGGTGACAGCAGCTGCCGGAAGATCAGGTATACTATTATAGACATCTCACTGAGGTGGTGTCTGGACTTGCGTGGTGGACGAGAAGATGGATAGAAGCAATTAGATCACAGAGTGGTTTAGAACCTGCCTGTGTTCAAATCCCACCTTCCCATTTCTTTGCTGTGTGGCCTTAAGATGCTACACACCCTCTCTGTCTCTGGGTTTCCTCTTCCGTCAAGTGAAGATAATAAATGTACCTACCTAGTTTTGAGGGGAAGACTAAATGAGTCAACTAATATAAATTGCTCAGCAAAGCACCTGGCGCATAGTAAGCATGTGACAAATGGTCATTACAGCTCCTAATCCTGCCATTATTGTTCTTGTTCTATTGTGTCAGATGGAGCGGGGTGGACCTGGTAACAGTTAGTATATCTGACCGAAGCCCCAGGAAAAGCACTTAGCGCTATGCGTGGAACATAATAGACATTTAGTAAATATTTGTTGAATGAATGAATGAAGGCGCCTTTCTCTCTCCATTTCTGATGAATGAGTCCCACCCTGTCAGTCACCCAACACTAGTTGAGCCTTAATGTAAACCCAGCACCGCGCTGGACATTAGACATAGGGCGATAGTTGGGGCAGATGGGAAATTCACAATTCAGCCAACATGGGCGCCCACTGGCTCTCCCTTGGGGAGTGCCCACACTTCTATTTCTGCTTTTTGATTCAGCTCAAATGCCACTCTTTCCCTTCCTCTCCAACCTTCTGTACTCTCTTCCTCCCTTGAGCTTCCCAAGCTCTCTTAAGGTCCTCATGCTTTACTTGATATAATTTGTCCCTTTACCGAGCGTAGACTCCTCAAGAATTGGCAGGAAATCTTAATCAGGTTTGGATCCCTCCAAAGTACCTGACGTAGTGGAAGAGGCGTATTTGATTCCTTCAATGGAAAGTGAAGAGATAAAGATGGAATCATCAAGTACTAGCTTGTGACCCCAGGCAAGACTCCTCTCTCTCTCTCGGGATCTTTAAGTTTCTCTATCTGTAAAGCAAGAAGGGAGCATCGGAGGCTCTCCATGGCAGTTGTTCTCAATCTTTTTGAAATTGGGACACTCCTGATGAATGACATTCCCATGTGACGCACACTTCCGTGGGCATTCAGATAAGATAGCCTGAAGCTCTGTATAACCCCAGCTCTCCTCTCGCCCATCAGGAGAGCATATCTGAAGGGCAGGGAGCAAGAGGACCGTTATTTATAGACATAACCTTGAATCCATTCTTCCTTATTTGTTTATTTCTTTTTCTTCTTCATTTTTTTTTTAAAAGCAAATAAAGCATTTTCAAGCTTCAGTAGAGCAGTGGTTAAGAATACCAGCCACAAGCCAGGGAGACCTGCGTTGAAATCCCTTCTTTGCCACTTCTGAGCGGAGTGACCTTAGGCAAGTTACTGAGCCTCAGTTTCCTGGTCTGCAAAATGGGAGGATCACAATGGAACCAATGTCAGAGGGCTGTGAAGAGGGTTAAATGACATCATGCAGGAAAGTTCTTAGCACCATCGTGAGCATATGGCAAGGGCTCAATAAAGTTGTCAGTATTTACTTTTACTGTTAGTTACATGTAACACGCTAGAAAATTAGGATCCGATGCTGAAGACTGAAAACTAAGTTCTTGATTAGCTTCTGACAAGGTTGATCTTTTGTGGTTTTCTGACCCAGTCTCGGGGGTCCTGAGGGGGAGTGGATTTCCCTGCTAAGACGGGAAGTAGATTTACGCATGTAGCTTTCTTCCTTTGCCTGGTTACTCTATCCCTACTCTCTCATCCTATACCTCTTTAAATTTTTTTTTTTTTTTTGCCTTTTTTGCAAAGTATCAGCCAGCCCTAGTGGTCTAATCACTCTCATCATTGTGCCCGGGGTTCATTTCCCTGTCATGGTACCACACCACCCACCCGTCTGTCGGTTGTCATACTGTGGCAGCTGCGTGTTGCTGTGATGCTGAAAGCTATGCCACCAATATTTCAAATACCAGCAGGGTCACCCATGGTGGACGGGTTTCAGCGGAGCTTCCAGACTAGACAGATAGATAGACTAGGAAGAAGGACCTGGCCACCCCTTCTGAGAAAATAGGCTATGAAAACCCTGTGAATAGCAGCAGAGCATTGTCTGATACAGCGCTGGAAGGTGAGAGGATGGCGCAAAAAGACCGGGCAGGGTTCCACTTTGCTGTACATACGGTTGCTAGGAGTCGGAATGGACTCGACAGCACTAACAATGAAGTAAAGTATCATTCTCTTTTTTATTGAGCTATAATTTACATAAAGTAAAACAGACAAATTGATGAATTTTTATATATAACTACAACCCAGATTAGGATACAGAGCTGTGTTGTCTGTTACAGTGACCACTCACCATGTGTGGCTACACGGCACTTGAAATGTGACTGGTCCAACCTAAGAAGTGCTGTAAACACAAATTATACTTTGGATATCGAAGAATGTAAAGTATTTCATTAATTTTATATGGATTACATGTCATGTTGAAATGTACTGTTTTAAGTTTACTACTAAAGTAACTTTTGCCTGTTTCCTTTTACTTTTTTTTTAGTGTGGCTAGTAGAAAATTTTTAATTACATATACGGTTTGCAAGTGCAGATTGCATCTTCTTTCTGTTGGACAGTGCCAGTATAGCACATTTTCATCCTCCAGAAAATTCCCTTGCTTCCCAGTCAATATCTGCTTCATTTCCCTCAAAGATAAACATTATTCTGGCTTCTTGTACCATAAATTAGTTTTGTCTGTTCCAGAACTTCATATACATGGAATCATACAGAATCTATTTTTTTGCGTCTGGCTTCTTTTGCTCAACATAATGTTTTTGAAATGCATCCGTGTATCAGTCATTTGTCCCTTCTTATTTTTGCGTAGTATCCCATTGTATGGATATATCATAGCTTATCCGTTGTCCTGTTAATATTCATTTGTATTGTTTCCAATTTTTGATTATTATGAATAATGTTGCTATGACTTCTTGAAAAAGTCTTTAAATAGTCTGGTTCAAATTATTTCTACTATGATTTTTGATCGTTAAGATGAATCTAGGGCTGGCCCGTGGCTGAGTGGTTAAGTTCACGTTGCGGCGGCCCAGAGTTTCACCAGTTCAGATCCTGGGCGCCGACAAGGCACCGCTCATCAAGCCATGCTGAGGCGGCATCCCACATGCCACAACTAGAAGGATCCACAACTAAGAATATACAGCTATGTACCAGGGGGCTTTGGGGACAAAAAAGGAAAAAGTAAAATCTTTAAAAAAAAAAAAGATGACTCCATACTCAGAGAAAAATCCATATGTATATTAACACACAACATGTGCCTCTCCCCTTGCCATGTTAACGGTTTGATGTTAATGGTTTATGGTTTGATGTAAATCCTTTCAGAACTTTTCTTCCACATATAGAATCATGTATTATCATTATTAATAAAATTATCACTTTGGTGGTTCCTACCTTGACTGCCTGACCCCTGGGAATGGCTGCATATCTCTTGATCCTTGCCCTTCTTATTCCAAAGTTTTTAGAAGACCAAAACTGGAGAAGTAGGGATGGTCTAGGAAGGGCAAATACATGACACTCCTTCTACTATTCCCTGATTACCTGTATCCATGGCAGACATCGCCAATCAATTACAGCTTTCTATCCATTCCCAGCCCCAGCCACTACTAATCAATAGAAAAACTGAAAGGAATTTCTCATCTCTGAAATAATCTGGCCTCCTTTCATTTTGTTGATGAATAAACTAGGGCTCAGAGAGGAGAAGAGACTGCTTCAAGGTCAGAGACGGAGCCCCAGGCTCCCGACTCTCTGTCTAATGCTTTTTCTACTACATTCACTGACTCCAAAAACTATTTCCCTGGGGTCCCTGAAAATCTGATCTCTAGGGAGAGACCGTGTGTTCCCCAGGCAGGGCTCAGAGATGAGACCCGCCCCTCTAGCCAGCCCCTCATCTTTCTGCCCTGCCTGAGGTAACCGGAAGCCCCCGCCAAGAGCCTGGCATCCCCTCCCCCATAGCCACCACTGACAGACGTGTGGTTACTGTTCTCCAGGTCTGCAGTTTCAGTTTCCCAAAATAAACATTTAAAAAAATAAAAAATAAAGGAAGCACGCTCTTAGCGTCTTTGTCTTCTGCGCCAGAATTGTGGAATTGTGAATTGACCAGAATAAATCAAATAGTTAATTACAACAGAGAGGGGACTTCAGATGCTGAAACCATAAAACTCCCAAAGCATCCCCCTTCCACCAACACATCAAATTGACTCTGGCTGTCATTGGAAGCGACAGTGGGAAAGTGGGAGAGTCAGCAGGTCTGGACAGACTGTGGGGTGTTCTCAGCTGGGCAAGCAGAACAGTTTATTTAATTCCCTCCCTGCCAGGGCAGCGCGGAAAACGCAGGGGGAAAGAATGGAGACAGAATGTAGCATAATGCTTGAGCTGGATGGAGCTGGGTTCTTTGACTGGCCCCACACACTCCCTAGCCGTGTGACCTTGGACGTGTCATTTCAGGTGTTGAGTCTCACTTTCTTTATCTGTACAACAGGCATATGAATAGAACTTCCTGCATTGGATTATTGCAGTGATTAAGATGAACTGGTTAAAAGGATGTACATAACTCTTGTGCATATTTGTCTCTGCACTGTAGGCTCTGCGAGAGTAGGGATAATGTCTGTCTCATTCACCATCGCGTCCTCCAGCACTAGCACAGTGACTGGTTTTAGGCAAGTACTTAAGAAACAACTATTGAACACCTAGCATAAGGTATGGTCCTGAGGACGGGAAGGGTGGTGAAGGAGATTGCAAAAAGGCTTAGCAGGGGGACACTGCCCTTATTAAGCAGCTCTCATTCCAGCATAACAGACAGTCCAGAGCCATCTATAATAACAAGGGGATTGCCTATACATTAAATAGATAGATAATATGTAGTGGTTCATGGTAGAGATTCTGGTGTCAGACTTGAGTTCAAATCTCACCTCCCTCAATTGCTACCATTCTGGTTTTTATTAGCAAGTTTACGTCTCAATGCTTCTGTTTATGGATCTGTAAAATAGGGACGTACCTCACAGAGTTGTTGGAAGGATTGAATGAGTATCCTGAAGCAGAGGGCTTACTACAGTGCCTGGAACATAGTAATTGCTCAATAAACCTTAGCTGTTACTTTTCCCATTTGCTATGTGACTTTGGAGAAATTACTTCCCTAAGACTTGTTTTTCTGATCAGTAAAATAAAAACACAATTTTTCCTACCTTGCAGAATTGCTGGGAGAATGAAATGGGAAAATCTCTGAAAAGAGCTTAGCACAGAGTTTGGTATATGGAAAGTACTTAATAATTTCTAGATAAAAAAATAAAGATAAAGATAAAAACAAGCTGCTATGGGAGAAAAGAGTAAATTTATTTTGATGGCTAGGCACTGGGATCAGAGAAAGGTTTATAATAGGTAACTAATTTTTTTTTTGGTAACAACTTTATAGAGATATAATTCACACAACATATAAGTACCCATTTGAACTACATAATTCAACGGTTTTTTAGTATATTTACAGAATTGAGCAACCATTACTGAAATCAATTTTAGAACATTTTCATCACTCCCAATAGAAAGCTGTACTGGGGCTGGCCCCGTGGCAGAGTGGTTAAGCTTGCGTGCTCCGCTGCAGGTGGCCCAGTGTTTCATTGGTTTGAATCCTGGGCGCGGACATGGCACTGCTCATCAAACCACGCTGAGGCAGCGTCCCACATGCCACAACTAGAAGGACCCACAACGAAGAATATACAACTATGTACCGGGGACTTTGGGGAGAAAAAGGAAAAAAAATAAAGTCTTTAAAAAAAAAAAAAGAAAGCTGTACTCATTAGCAGTCACTCCCCATTTCTCCCCAACCTTCTCCTCACCTCCTAAGCCCTAGGGAACCATCAGTTTACTTCCTGTTCTGTGGATTTGCCTACCGTGGACATCTCATGTAAATGGAATCATATGATATGCGACCTTTTGTTTCTGGCTTCTTTCACTTAGCATCAGGTTTTCGAAGTTCATCTGTGCTGTAGCATGTGTCAGTACTGCATTCCGTTTTATGTCCAAATAATATTCCATTGTATAGAGTTGATGGACATTTGGTTTGCTTCCACTTTTGGCTGTGATGAATAACGCTGCTATGAACTTTCATGCACAAGTTTTTGTGTGGATATACGCTTTCGTTTCTCTAGGGTATATACCTAGGAGTGGAATTGCTGGGTGATATGGTGACACTATGTTTAGCTGTTTGAGGACCTGCTTTTCCAGACCGTTTTCCACAGTGCTGCACACCTTTGCATTCCCACGAACAATGTGCAAAGTTGCAATCTCTCCGCATCCTTACCAACACTTGTTATTATCTATCTTTTCGATTCTAGCCATCCTAGTGGGGGTGAAGTGGTATCTCATTGTGGTTTTGATTTTCACTTCCTTGATGGCTAATGATACTGAGCATCTTTTCATGTGCTTATTGGCAATTTATATACTGTCTTTGGAGAAATGTCTATTCTGAGCCTTTGCCCATTTTTAATTGTCATTTATCTTTTTATTATTGAGTCATACAACTTCTTTATATATTCTAGATACAAATCCCTTATCAAACACATGATTTGCAAAATTTTTCTCCTATTCTTTGGATTGTTTTTTCACTTTCTTGATGGTGTCCTTTGAAACACAAAAGTTTTTAAGGATTTTTTTATTTTTCCTTTTTCTCCCAAAGCCCCCCAGCACATAGTTGTGTATTTTTTTAGTTGTGGGTCCTTCTAGTTGTGGCATGTGGGACGCCACCTCAACGCGGCCCGACAAGCAGTGCTGTGTCCGCACCCACACTCCGAACCGGCGAAACCCTGGGCCACCAAAGTGGAGCATGTGAACTTAACCACTTGGCCACCGGGACAGCCCCTGAAAGTTTTTAATTTTAATAATGTCCGATTGATCTATCTTCCTTTTTATAGTTTTAGCTCTTACATTTAGGTCTCGGATCCATTTTGAGTTGCTTTCTGTACATGGTGTGAGGGAGAGGTGCAACTTAATTCTTCAAGATGCGAGTGAACACCCAGTTGTCCCAGCTCCACTTGTTGAAGAGACTGTCCTTTGTCCATTGAATTGTGTTGGTACCCTTATCAAAAATGAGTTGATTGTAAATGCGGGGGTTTATTTCTGGACTCTCAATTCTATTCTACTGATCTATATGTACAGCCTATGCCAGTTCCACAGTGTCTCGAAGTAACTAAACTTGTGCTGGACCGAATTAGCTGGATCAGGGAATGCACCGTCATGTCATAGAGCTTCCTTCTTCCTTATCTTTCCAGAGCTCTAGAATTTTTAAGGTGCTTTCACATACACAATCTCACTTAAGTCCTGACGCAAGTCTGAGAGTAAATGGAAGCTCAGAAGGCTGAGTGGCATATCCTTAGACTCACTCAACCAGAAGAGTGGTGGTTCCAGGACCCACCTACGCATCTTTTAACTCTCAGTCAAGTGGTCTCATTACCCCGGTGGATCACCTGCCAGTTGAGTCCAGAAATACGGGCAAAGGAAAAAGTACAGAGAAAAATTAGGGTCAAAAAGGAGGAGAAGGGTGTAAAACAGACTGATTATAAATGTTTGGCTCCTAATCAGCCTACGGTAAACTGTCCCTTCTCCTGCATGGACAAGAAATGGGATGTCCTGGGTAATCCAGGGTTTTACTTGGGCATTGCATTTTCAAAGCATGAGAACACAGTGAATTACTCTCAACACTAAAACCACACAGACTGTAATTTAGTCTTTAGTTTTGTTGTTGTTATCATTCTAGAAGACTCTTTAGTATAGTTTAGGGCAGTATTTCTTCAAGAGTGGTCCAAGGAAAACCTCAGCTATCAGCATCATCTGATAGAGGTGCTTGTTAAAAAATGCGGTTTTCAGGGCCCCTGTCCACCCTGTGTCTACTGACAATCACTGGGTGATTTTTTTATGCACTTTAAGGTTTGGGAACCACTGTTTTCGAGCAGTGAAAATCAAATTATGAATAGCAATTATCATTGTACTTAAGAGATATAGACATTCTGTTTAAATGAGAGTTCTGGATAACACAGTAGATTAATGTACCTCATTTCCTTCAAGTCTTTGCTAACACATACCCTGCCCCATGAGAACTTTCCTGATTTAAAACTGCATACCATCCTCTCCCCTATGCCTCCCTCCCTCCCTCCCTCCCTGCCTTCCTTCTCCATGGCACTTACCAACATCTAATGACATATTACTTATTTATCTACTTATTTATTTATTATCTGACTCCTGTCTCTAGAAAGCAAGTTTCACAAAGGCAGGTCCTCGGCATATAGCACCCAGGACGGTGTCTGCTAGTTGGCAAGTGTTCAGTAAACATTTGTGGAATGAGTGAATGTGCCAAGTTGCATCTTAGTGCTGGGGCATAATGTCATTTGCCCGCTATCTTTCTCAAAAGGATATTATTTTTTAAATAATAAAGCAAATTATTCTTTAATCATCTGAGTGATGCGCAGTGTATGTAGTACCAGAGAGAAAGAGCTAGAACCGCATCCTCTAATCTCCTAATTCTGGAGTCTGGGCCAGTTGCTCTAAAGATCATTTTTCCTTAATGCCACTGAGATCCTCAATTTACGATGAGGATCATGCATTTACAGCTGCATGGTCCCGTGAGGACTACCCCAGAAGGACCTGTGGCCCCTACCATGAACGAAGTGGACAGAAGCAGCAGGGCCGAGATGAACCTGCAGTAGGAGGGGACTTCTGTAAGTCTAGCCCACAGGTTACTGTTACTGTGCTACAAACCAGGTATTGACAAAGTAAACCCATCCTCCTCTGAGGTCCTAAATGAGGACACTAACAAATGTCAACCTACTACTCATGCAGGCTTGGTTGGCTCTGAACAAATGACTCACCCACTTCCTACCCTCCAAGCCACTTGCCCAACAGTAGCAGCACATAAATCAATGCTCACGAACTTTTGGGGCTCCCCTCTCCCTGTACCTCCCATTTGCCCCCTTTTACACACAAGGAACCTGAAGTTTAGACCTAGGAATAGTTAGTTCCCCTAAAACTGGAGGTGCTACCTGCTGACCCTCATCCGTGTCTCTCCCAGGACACACTTGATGTTCCAGTTTGTAGTGAGATGGTGAGAAATGCCCTGTGTGGGGTGTCCCCACCCCCAGTCGGGGGGATGCTGAGAAACTGTGGGTGAGTAGGATGATAAAAACAGGAAAAAGCAAGTTGGTTTCTAGTGTTATGCACACAGGGTGGCAGGATACACCCGCTGAGTGTTCCCAGAAGGTCCCTGAAGGAACCATTAACTTGAGTCTCTCACGTTCTTCTATATGTGGTAGTTGGGGTGGGGGGGGTGGGAAGGTGTTCTAAGACGGGGGGAAGGGCACCCTTCCAGGGTCAGGGTTAGGATGCCCAGAGCTGCTGCACACATTAATAAAAGAAGGCTGACTGGAGGATGGATGTCAAGGTGAGCAGCAAGAGGCGTCATCAAGGGTTGTCACTGGGTTACACAGGGAGGATTTAAGGTAGGGAGGGGGAAGGGGTGGGAGGTGAGTTGAGAGGGAGGGGCTTGTGTGGCACTGAGACTCCCAGCAGGGATAGGGATGGAGGGAGGAGTGGCTGCCTTAGCCTCCTGCTTTGACCCTTTCTTGGCTGGATTCAGCCAGGGAATTGAGGAGAGCATATGGATATGGCGAGGTCCTCCTGGCTCCGGAGGTGCTCCAGAGGGGACTTTCTCAGGGTTCCCAGGCTGGAGGGAGGAAGTTTTCGTGGTGGGTGAGGCGGCCCCCAGGAGCCTTGGGGGAAAGTTCTGGGGGATCTCAGAGACCCAGAAGATGGGGACGCGGGGAGGAGGAAGGAGAAGTGGAGGCGTTTGCCTTCCTGGGGAGCAGTCTCAAATTGAGACGGACTGAGAGCAGTAACTCCAAACGCAGTGGGAAGGCAGTTTAGGTTCTTCCAATCCGATGGGGCGGGGCTTAGAACTCTGCAAAAGAAGGGGGTCATTCGGAGGGGAAGGAGCACAGCTGAACCACCGGACTCCTAAACTGGAAAAGGGAGGCTCCAAGAGGCACTGACGTCTCTCCCAGCCTCCGTGGGGAGGGGGCGCTGAGCGTCTGGAACCGGCTTCCCCGAATCCGGACAGAAGTCTCAGTGAGGCTCACAAAAGTGAGCCACCGAGTCAGAGAAACAGTGGAGACTCCTCATATTTGGGGGTGGGGGTGACGGGAAACTGGGAACCCGGGCTTGGGGCAGGGGGGCTTCTCAACAGACTACAGAGTCCACAACTGTGGACCGAAGGGATTTAGGGGGCAGAGGAGGATTCTCACTCGGGACAGTAAGGACTGAGGAAGGGTTGGGGAAATTGATGCGGTCTCCACTGGCGTGCTGATAGAGGCTCCCCACTCGGGACGCAAGAGGGCTCCCCAAATTGAATATGGGGGATATGGGACACTGGGAGCCGACTGAGGGCCGCTAAAGGAGGACCCTAAGTTAGGTTCGGAGAAAATTGGGGGCTCCGAGGGCGGCATCTCGCTCCAACTGGGAGAATGGAGGAGATCTTACCAGTTGGAACGTGGGGGGATTCGGGGGTACTGGGGCTATCTCCCTCCCGACCCAGGAAGATTGGGGATCTCTTAGGTTCTGGATACGGGGGACCTGGGAGGAAGGACTAGGGGGGTCCCCGATCCGGAACCGAGCTACCTTGAAGGCACCGGGAAGCGCTTCATTCCGGGAGGGCGTTCCCGCGGCCCGGCCCCCGCGCTGGGGTGGGTGGGGGTGCGGCCGCGCCCTGGTCCCGGCCCGCATCGGGATTCGGGGTCTCTCTCGCCCTCGGGGACCCGCGAGCCCGGCGGGAGCGGGGTCCCGGCGCCGCCACCTCCGTGGGCGCCCGGGCGCGCGGGCGAGCGCGGGGCTTTATGCGCGCAGGGCGGCGGGGGGAGGAGCCGGCAGGTCGGCCCCCGGCGGGCCCTCCCCTCGGCCGTCCCCGCCCGCCCGCCCGAGCGGGGTCGGGGGAGGGGGCAGCATGGCCTGTCCGTCCGGCCCCCTTCGCCGCGCTCCTCATCTGCCCCGCGCCGAGCGCTGCCGCCGCCGCCGCCGCCGCCGCTCCGCTGCCCGCGCCGCCCGCGGCTCCCGATGGAGACTGACGCGCCCCAGCCCGGCCTCGCCTCCCCGGACTCGCCGCACGACCCCTGGTACGGCCCGGCCCGGCTCGGCCCGGCCTGCCCGGCCCGCGCCCGCCCCGGCCCCACCAACATGGCCGATCTGGGTCGGGCCGGGCCTCCCCGGGGCCCGGGCCCGCGCCCCCTGCGCCCTGGCGCCCGGCGCTCACGCGGGCCCTTTGTGTCTCTTCTCCTCCCGCAGCAAGATGTTCATCGGGGGACTCAGTTGGCAGACTACGCAGGGTGAGCGAGCCTGGGAGCGCCCGCCGGCCCGGCAGGGCACCCTGGACCCCCCGGCGCCCCGGAACCGGACACCCCAGCCCGGCCCTGCGCCCTGCTGACCCCGGGCGCCCCCGCGCCCTCTTTCGCGCCCCGCCCGGGGACCCCGAGAGCGCAGGACGATCGGCAAGCGCGCACGGCCCAGCGGGTGGAGGGGAGGAGATGAGGGGTTCAGGGGGCATCGGGGGGTGGGCTGGGCCCCCGAGACCCGCCGGCGGCAGCGCCAACTCCGCTCGCACCTGCGGCTCAAACTTTTGTGAGGCGGCTCCCGGAGCGGCGGGAACCCGGCCGGAGCCGTCCCCCCTCCAGCCAAGCTCGGCCCTCAGCTTCCTGGGGCCCGGGTGGGCGCCAGGAGGCTCCACCGGAGCCGGGTGAGGGCTGGGGGTGGGGGGGCAGTGGAGAGCGCGCAGGCAGCTTGGCGCGGGGGTGGCGGGGCCGCTCCGGGGTCATTGGGGGCAAAGGACGGGGGAGGGGGGAAGGGCGCGGGGCCCGGGCTGGTGCGAAGGCGGGTGTGTGGTTACAGAAGGGCTGCGCGAATACTTCGGCCAGTTCGGGGAGGTGAAGGAGTGTCTGGTGATGCGGGACCCCCTGACCAAGAGATCCAGGTGAGCCCCTCACCCCCTCCTCCTGCTCCCGGCTCGCCCCCCTCCACCGCCACTCACTGCCTTGTAACCATCTGCCTCTCCCTCACTACCGCGCGCAGGGGTTTCGGCTTCGTCACTTTCATGGACCAGGCGGGGGTGGATAAAGTGCTGGCGCAATCGCGGCACGAACTCGACTCCAAAACAGTGAGTGGTCCTCGGGGCTTCGGGGGTCCTTTGGGAGAGGGAGGCTGCCGGAGGAGAGGGTCAGGACTCTCCCCAGGGGACAGCTGAACGGGGTCCTTAAGGAAGGAGGGAGTTTTCTGAGTAAAAGGGCTGCCATGCTCTGAAACTTTGTCACTAGAGTTGAGAGGAGAGGGAGGAGAAAAAGCCCAGGCCTGCCATGAGATGCTGCATCCCTCCACCCCTCCGGAGCAGCTCCCACCTCCTCCCTATAGGTACTAATCTTGATGCCTCAGAGAGGAGCTTAGGGTGGGGCTAGGTCCCTCCCCTAGCCCAAATTGGGTGAGTCAGGGCTGCAGTGACCCATCCCGTGGCTTCTCTGAACTCTAACTAGTATTTGGCTCTGCGACACCACCCCCCCTTCCAGACCAATAGCAAAGCATCACTGAATCCCCCCCACTTCCTCCCTCCCTCCACTGACTTTTGGTCAATGAGCTCCTTGCTTTGTGTGGAAGACTCGACCTGCCTGGCCCATGAAGGGATTTATGAGAAGGGAGCTAGCTTGCCTGGAAAGAGCCCTTCTGAGGGCTAGCTCTTAGCTGCTTGTTTGGCATTCAAACTCCTGGAACATTTTGCTGCTGTCCCACTGCTCCCCAGTGTCTTGGGCCCTGCAGGGGGCGCTGGCCCAGGCCCTGGCTCAAGGGGCGAGGGAAAAGGAGAAAGTCAGAGGAGGGCTTAGTCTGTGATGGGGGTGACCGTCTGCCAGGGGCCTGGGACAGTGTGATCTCTGTCCACACTCCCCCACTCTTCCCCAGCCCTGGGCCTCCCTGCTTGGGTCAGTCACTGGCTCCTGTTTACCTGCAACAATAGCTGGTTGTGCCCAAGAATTTGTTAAATTACCGCCTGTCCCCAGCTCCTGTTATCTCTGCCCAGTGGCTCCCACTTCGCTCTCTTGCGGTAATGAGCAAATGAGGCCAGGCCTCAACTTTGCCGGCTCTGAAAGGATCTTCTTGGCGCAGGCTGAGTGACCCAAGCTGGGAATGGAGAGACAGTGGCCTATTGTTTTTGGTGATTATCTGCCATCGAGCTGCCTGTTCTCCTACCATCCCCTGTCCTCAGAAGGCACTGATGGCTTCTGCAGCGCTCAGGAAGCTGAGAGTTAGGGGCTGGGGCTGGGGGCGGGGCCGTGGCAGATTGATAAAGGGAAGAGAGAGGGGAGGAAGCAAGGTGAGATGGGCATCGTTCTGAGATGCAGGACTCCAAAAGGGCAAGGGCTTTGTGTTTGGCAGTTTCTGGCCTGGGAAAGGGGGGAGGGAGGGGGGGAGGGAGGTTTATTGTGGGGAGTCTATTTTGGGTTCTGACTTTCACCTTTTATTTACTTGTTGGGTTTTATTTATGTTGCCTTCTGTGAGTCAGAGTGGAGGTGGGGTGTGTCAGGAATCGGGTGTGCGTGGGTCTGCGGGGATGTGGCGTGGGTACCATCTCCCTGGCAGGGTCTATGTAGGGGGACTATCTGAGAGGTTCTCTGGTGGCTGGGGAGGCTGCTTCCAGAAGTAGAAGGATGCAAATGTCTTTGGAGGTACGAAATCACACCTCCAGACTGGGGAAATGGGCAGCTCTGGTTTTCTCTGGAGCCCAGTGGGACTTTGGGAGAGAGGAGGCATTGCCCCAGCGTGGATTTTGGAGGTTCCTTCTCTAGGGGCAGTTCCAGAGGGGGAGCCTGTAGGAGGCCTGTCCCTGGGTTCGTGGCGTTCAGGCAGAGAGGAGCCAGAGCCGCTTGCCTAGAACGAGGCTAAGTTTTGAACAGAAGGAACTTTGGGGAAAGATAGATCTTCCCTGCGATTGGCTGGTGAACTTCTGAGTGGCGTCCACCCATGTGAAGGGAAGACACGCTGGCCTGACCGGGCGTTGTAGGTCCTGCGTTGGTCCCAGTGTCATGCTCTGGCTTGTGCTGTCTGTGAGTACAGGTATAGTACCCAGGTGCATCTTGCTTTTCCCTTCTGGTTGTTCACAGCCAAGGGCAAAGGTGGCCCACTGGCAATAGCACCTTTGTTTGTGCAATGAAGGGCAGTTCACAAAGGGCTGCTTTCACCCACGTTATCTCATTCGAGTCCCCACAGCTGCCCCTGGGAAAAGTGGGTGTGATTGTCCCCACTTTGCAGATGAGGGAACTGAGGCTCAGAGGGGTCAGGCAAGTTACTAAGATCACAGGTTTGGCTAGAGGCCCAAAGCTTCTGAGTCTAAGTCCCGCGTCCTTGCACGTCAGCAAGGCCTGCACTCTGCCTCACCCCAAGCCTGGCTGCATTATCAGGGAGCTGTTTGCTGGCAGCCTCAAGGAGGCCGTTAGATGTCCATGGTCTCAGGGAGGCAGAACTGAGGCCACTCCTGCTGGTTTATGAAATCTTATCTTGAAGCCTTTTTCAGTCAGAGTATTTCCATTCACCAGGCTTCCAGAGTCTGGTTTGCATGCCTCCCCTAGACGGGTAGCGTGTGAAGTCAGCTGTGTGGGGAGGGCCCTTCATATGTATACCTGGTACTTGAAGGAGTAAGACTTTACTTAGTTTTCTTTTGGTTCTTGCTGTGAGCTAGCACCAGGCCAGATGTTTTGTAAACATTGATCCACAGCTGACCCTTTGAGGTGGATGTTATTATCTGCCCATTTTGCAGGTGAGCTCGACCCTGAGGCTCAGAGAGGTTAAGTAACTTGTGCAAGGTCTCACAGCTAGGAAAGAGTGGAAGTAGGATTCGAACCCAGCAGCCTGGCTCTGGGGCCTAAATGCTTAACTACTACACTCTTTCTGCCAGAGGCTGTGGTGGTTTCTGTCATCCCTGTGTCACCTCTGTGTCCTGGGACGAGAGAGGTCCTCAGGGCTGAAGGCTGTGGTCACCCATCTGAAGTACGATAACCAAGGCCTCTTCTACCCCTTCCTTCTCTTTCAGATTGATCCCAAGGTGGCCTTTCCTCGACGAGCACAACCTAAGGTAGGTGTAACTGGGTCTGGGAGGGGCTCATTACTGCGGGCAGCGATTTTCCCAGCATTCCCTTCTATGGAAGATGCTTCCAGAACCTCTGTTTGGAGTGTTTCTGGAATGGACTGGGATGAGAGGAGGGAGGATTCTTGATGTCCTTGCTCTGTGGACTGCAGACACCACGCATCTTTCCATCTGTGCTCTGGGGTGGACTGGGGAGGGGGCTGCCTGTGTTGAGAGAAGGGGGAACCCCTCAGTCAATTCATTGCCGTGTTTTTGAAGCCAGTACAGTTTGGACCTTCAGTGTGATTCTGCCCTCAGAGATCACAGCCTCTGTGCCTGGTGCCTCGGGGGGTCAAACACAGGACAGACTTACCCCCTGAGGCTGAGCTAGAGTCAGGCCAGGGAGCTACCTCTGACCCCCCAGTCGCCCTCCTACCTCTGGGGTGAGATGTGTTGGGCTTGCAGAGGGGGAAGGGACCATAGAATCTGTCACCTGTTGTCCTTCAACTTGAGTGAGTGGGGCTGCCCTCCCAGTGCTTTCTTTCCCTGGTGCTGTGGCGAGTTTTTCTGAGTGTGTGGAAAGCAGATTTCTGAGCAGTTGAGCCATATAGCACCTGAAACTGTGGGTGCAGGGCAGGGGCCTAAGATTCTATTCCAGGCCCCAGGGCAACTAGCCAGGTCTTCATTTTTAAGCGGTTGAAAATAGGAGACAGGAAGGCCGATTACAGATAGTACAGGGAGCAGGCCCCCCAAGTCCACTGGCTTCTCATGTGTCCTAGGACAATGGCCCTCTCCAGGAGATCTCAGTCTCCCCCTTTGCAAGGGGTTGGTGGGAAGTGGGATGCTTTAAGGTTTTGAGCCGTGGCACTGAGCTCCTGCCACAGTGAAGTGAGAGGGGCAAGTTTTAGGAGACAGGAAAAGGGCATCCCTGGAAGGGTCCAGCAGAGGGCCTGAAAGCAATTACGGAGCAGGTATTCGAAGGAAGCCGCACCAGGGAGCACATGGTCAGAATTGGGTTAATTCCATTAAGCAGTTTGGTGACAGAAGGTGCTTTAGTGTTAGGATGGGGCTGGGAATTGCCGTGGATTAGCCATGCGCTCCTGGGGTAATTAGGACCATGTGTTCTTCCTAAAACAGGGCTGGGGCCACGGGGCTGCCAGAGGTTGGGTTGGGAGGAGGTTGATGAGGAAAATGTTGTTGTGGAGTTCTAGGGGACGCTGTGATGGGCCTTGCCCTCCCTCAGGGGGGCTGGTGGGGTCTTTGAAGTAGGCTGTAGCTCTGGGTGACTACCCGCCCCTTTACCTGTGTTGGTCCTTGGGGAAGGCATTTTCCCAACCCCAGGGAGGTAGGTAGGAGGGAGGCACAGCCTGGCTGTGGGGTACACAGCTGCCCATGACAGGCCTAGAGGCGGGGGTCCAAGAGGGAGCTGGTGGGGGGCGGTCTTTCGAGTGGCTGGGGCCACAGAGAGCTTGTCAGCTGGCGCCCTGGCAGGAGGGCTCGAGCCCCTGCTGGTGGCGGTAGGCCACAGGACTCAGATGCCTACTTTCTCATTCCCTCCCCGTAACAGATGGTGACTCGAACGAAGAAGATCTTTGTGGGGGGGCTATCAGTGAACACCACGGTGGAGGACGTGAAGCAATATTTTGAGCAGTTCGGGAAGGTGGGTCAAAACTGGGGGTGCTTGCTGGGACTGTCTAGAATTGGGGCCCTGCAGAATTGGTCAGTAGCAAGCGGAGTCCAGCCGGGTCGTTCCAGTTCCTGAAAGAGGTGAAAGGGGGCTGGTTCCTTCTGTGGGTGAGGCCAGGCCAACCCACTGTTCCGGCTCCTGGCCTATCTATGGGCCTCAGACTGGACACATCCCCAGGGAGAGAAGCCACACAGTAGCTGTCCCTGTTATGGCACTTCCCCTGTGTTTTTCTCTTGCTTATCTTCATTCTCCCGAGGGAGGCTGCGCTCCCATAGCCAGTTCAATCCAGTCACCCCTTGGCCTCCTGGGAGTTTGCACCTGTCCAGGCCACGGGGCGGTTGTGCCTTCCCCCACTCCTTCCTGGTGATGATGATAAGGAGGCAATAAATAAGACTCCCGATTGCACTCAGCACCCTGCTTGCACAGATCGGGAGCTTGGGGCACAACCTGGGGGTGGGGGGTGCTGATCCCCTGGCTGTTTGGGGAGGAGTTGAAGAGAGCACCCCAAATTCCTGATCAGGTCCAGAGGATTGGCTCTCAGCTCTGAGGTGCATCGAGCGTAAATTTCTGGGCTGTTTAGTCTACGAAGAAGTAAGAGATGGGGCGACATCAGACAATAGGGTGTCCCCAGAAAGGTGAGCGATGTGAACATCAACGTCCCATGGAGAGATGGCAATGAGGGGACCAAGGCTTAAGTCTGGGGTGAAGTACGGCTGCTTAGTGCTGGGGTCCCTGGTCTTTTCCTATGGGAGACAGACTACAGGCTGGGTCTCTACTTTCCCATGAAGGCATTTTCAGTTCCCTGTTAGGCAAAGGGCAAAGGAGAAGTGGCTTGGGAATGGGATGTGAGCCGGGGACTGGGTGGGTTTCCAGCCCCCTGTCTCTAAGGTAGAAAGGGAGAGGGTGGGAGGTCCCCTGGCCAGCGGATGCTGGCGGCGTGGGGGCCAGAGGCTTAGGCTCAGGCTCCTCCGTGGGGACCTGGGTACAGGACGGAGGGCAGGTCGGCGGCCTGGGCCCCAGAGGGAAGGGCGCTCCTGGGAAGCAGCAGGCCCCGCTCGGCTCCGGCGGGGTGTCTTTGTGTCTGAGCGCCGAGCATTAGAGCTCGCACTAATCTGATCCAGCAGCTGTGATTGGAGGCCGCCTGCCCCCGGGGCCGGCGTTGCCATGGCAACCGGGCCCCAGGAGAAGCCGTCAGCGGCCGCGTCTTTTGTTCGGGCCTAAATCGGCGTTGGCATGTGAAACCGGCCCGGGGAGGCCAGGGGGAGCCGGAGAATAGGCTGCCAGGGAGCGAGGGGGACAGCCGGGAATGCCAAGGGCCCCGCGACTGGGGGCTCCCCGCCCGCATCGAGGGGCCGCCGCCGAGGGGGGAACAATGGTCAGCCGCCATGGCTGCCACTCAGGCTTAGCGGCCGCCGAACTTGGCGGCTCCCAATGGTCAGCAGGCCTCGGCCGCCTCCCCTCCCCCAGCCCGAGCCCCCTTGCCCCCGGGTTCCCATGGAGACCAAAGCCTATTAAGGACACTGGGCTGGGAGCCTCCCTCCCCTCAGCTGGCCCCAGGAGGGGACACCAGTGAGGGTCCCCTGGACCCCCAGCCACTTTTCTGGCTCCCTGCCCTGGCTTCAAGCCCATTGCCCCACTAGGGGGTCTGTCCAGCCAACGTCCAGGTTGAAGGATCTGGGGGGCTGTGGATGGTGGAGTTGGAAGGTTGGGGAGAAGAAGGTGAGAAGGCTGTAGATTTGTGCTGAATCAATTTGTTGGTCAGGCAGAAGGTCAAAGCTGTAGTATTAGGAAAGAGGGTGTGGCTGGCTCTTTCATTCATTCATTCATTCCAAAAATAATTATTGAGCACAAGTCAAGGAGCTCAGTTGGATGGTCATGGTCATAACTGACACAAGTACTTACTGTAGCCCGGGTACTGTGAATGAAAAGCGTGACACGCACTATCTCATTTAACTCCTCCCTATATCATAGACACTGTTACGCCCATTTTACAGATGAAGAACCTGAGTCATGGAGACATAAAGCCACTTGCCCGAGGTTACTCAACCAGCAAATGCAGGATCTAGGATTCCAGTTCGGGCCTGTCCTACTCAAAGCCTGTATTTTTATCACAGCCCTTCCTTCTGGGTTTCTCTTTTCCATTGTTTATGCAATGGGGAGGGGAAGATGTGCTGATCCTGAAGTGTTCGGTCTAGTTTGGATGGTCCAGCTGATTTGGGATGAGTCCATAAGGATGGGAGTGAGGGTGGCACTCCGGGGCAGGAAGCTCCTTGGGGAGGGAGATGTCATTTCTCTCTGAGATTTTCTGGGGACCCAGCTGCCTCCTGCCTCAGTGGGGTCCTAGTACTCTGGGGGAAAGTCAGAGGCCTGGCACAGCGTGGTGCCTAAGGAGAGCTGGAGGACCACCAGGTTCAGGGCTGCCCTTTCCAATTTAATGAGGCAGGTGACGGGCCTGGAAAGAGAGTGGGGGACAGGCTGTGCCTTGTGGCCTCGAGAAGTTTGTCTTCATCCTTTGAGTGTCTGACCACTTGGGGGAGGGTCGGCAGCTGGAGTGGGAAGTGGCGGGGAGGGGGGTATCAGAGGCAGCCCTTGATTTCCACCCAGGATGAATCAGACCTTAGCTTAACCCCAGGAGAGAGCTGACATTGGCTGAAGAATTCAGAGGGCAAGGAGGAAGCACCAGATGTAGGGAAAGGGAGGGAGATGGGACTGCGGGAGGCAAGCTAAGGCCTTTGGCTGTCCTTGTACCCAAGGGGGTGTCTTGAAGGAGGAGCAAGAAGAGAGGACTGGGGTCCAAGGGGGGGGCGATGATCATGTGTGGACCCCCCTCTTCCTCAGCCCCTTTCCCCTCCCCCAGTCAGTGGGAGGCAAGCAGCCCAGGCACTGAACTCTACTTGCTTTAATTACAGCCTCTAGCGAAAGGAAACCTCAATTAGAGGAAAAGATCTGTACCAGGAGAGGGGAGTCAAGTCTGGCTGGAGCGGCTGCTGTCCTCCTGCCCTCTTGCAAAAAGGGAAGAGGCTTTCACTTCTCCATCTCATATCTTGTGTCTGTATTTCCTCCTCTAGCACCCATTCTGTGCCTCCTCCTCCCAGGCTTGGTCTAGGATTTGCTGTGTGACCTTGGGCAGGTGACTTCACCTCTCTGAGCCCACTTCCTTATCTACAAAATGAGGATCTTACCATATGGGGAATGTGGAGAGGATGATGGGGCAAAGTGCCCGGCATATATTTGGTGCTTAATACTTGCAGGCTGGTCCATTGAGAATCTGGTGGCTGAAAGAAGGGTGCTATGGCATCCAGTTGGGGTTGCAGATGGAAAGTTGTCCCCTGCCCAGGGAGCAGGTTTAAGATAAAGCCTAGACTGGGCAAGAGGGGGTGGGTGTGGGAGCCCCTGCTCCTGGGTTGTGGTGGGTCCCCTGGTACCTGGTGGGTCCTCCATGGTAGGCTCTGTTTCAGGTGGACGATGCCATGCTGATGTTTGACAAAACCACCAACCGGCACCGAGGTGAGTGTGGCCCCCTCCCCCTTCCCAGGCCAGGCTGGGGGACTGTGGTCAGCCAGGGGGCTGCAGGTCACAGCTGCCCTTTCATCTCGCCTCCTGACATCCTATCCCCGAGGATCTGCATCCTCTCTCGGGCCTGGCCTTACAGAAGGCTTTTGTCCCGCCGTTTCCTGTGCTAGAAACTTGCCGAATTGCAGACACCCGAGAGGAGCAGAGGAGCAGACCTCCTCACTGCAGACCGGGCCCTCCACCCCCGCCAGCCGGTGTCTGCCCAGCCTGTGTTTGCCGGGGCTTACCTTGTCCCTGGTAACCAGAGCTGAAGCCAGGCTGCCCCAGGGTCAGGCGGACTCCACAATCATGGGCAGTCTGCTCCTGCCACTGCCCCCTAACCCCCACCCACGGGCAGAGCCCAGCCCCCAGCCCCCTTGCCCCTGAAGCTGTGAGCCTCTGGGCCACAGTGTGTACACTGCCTGGTGGTTTTTCTCCCAAGGGCCTTGCCTTCTGAGAAATCCCATTCCAGCCCCTGGGGCACACCCGGGAGGGGGCGGGGTTGTTTCTCCAGTTGCTTCAGGGCTTTGGGTGTTTTGGCCTGTTTTGGGATTGGGGTATGTGCTGTTGTGCGTGTGATGGTGTCTATGTCTGAATGTTTGTGTATGTCTGGTGTGTCAGGGTAACTGTGTACATGTGGGGGACCTTTGTGAGCACTGGAGAGTGTCTGTGTGATGTATGAGCGCCTGGTTGTGTATGTGTGCACTACAAGTCGTGTCTATGTGTGACTGTGACAAACGTTCGAGTGTGTACATCTTTGTGTAGATTTAAAGAAGTATTTGTATGTGTTCTTTCTTCCCTCTTTGGAAAGTATCTGAGAAAGAGAAAAAGTACATTGAGTGTATTTTCATCACAGCTCTGCCACTTTCTAACTTACTGTATGACCTTGGGCCTTGGTTTTCCCATCTGTGACTTGGGACTAGAAACCCCATCTCAGCAGATAGTTGAGAGGTTCCTAGGCTGTGGGCAGAGCCTTATGGTAACTCTCAGACACCAGCCTGTGAGAGAGGAGTGGTGGTCTTGGTATGACTAGGGACTGCCTTTTGACCATGAACCCCAGTTCTGACCCTGCCTTTGCCATCTAGGGTTCGGGTTTGTCACGTTTGAGAGCGAGGACATCGTGGAGAAAGTGTGTGAAATTCACTTCCATGAAATCAACAACAAAATGGTGAGGGGGGATTGGATCTGGTGGAGGTGCTGAGGAAGACAGGCTCCAGGCTGAGCCCGCCGGGGACGCGTGGGGTTCTGGAGGCAGGCAGAGGGGCCTCACGGTCAGAGGGGCAGAACCAGTCCTCCCACCCCCCAAAAATCGGCACAGGAAGGCAGTGTCCCGTGGTGGTTAAAAAGTATGGCTGGTGGTTGGGGCTGGCCCAGTGGTGTAGTGGTTAATTTATCGTGCTCCGCTTTGGAGACCTGGGGTTTGTGGGTTCAGATCCTGGGCACAGACCTGTGCACCACTCAGCAAGCCATGGTGTGGTGGCGTCCCACAGACTAAATCGAGGAAGATTGGCACAGATGTTAGCTCAGTGACAATCTTCCTCACCAAAAAAAAAGTATAGTTAGTGGACTGAGAGAGACCTGGGTTAAAATCCTCATTCCACCACTTGCTAATCTAGTCATTGGGCAGATGGCTTGTCCTCTCTGAGCCTCAGTTTCCTCATCTGTAAAATGGGAGTGGCAGTGGCACCTCCATCATCTGGTTAGTGTAAGCATTTGATGAACTATTGCATGCAAAGCCATTTACACAGTGCTTAGCGCATAGTGAGTGGTAACTATGTAAGTAGCACATAGTAAATGGTAGCTGAAATTAACAATAAAGAGGCCTGCCAGGGAATAGGAGGGTTGGTGATGCTAGGACTGTAAGAGAGACTGACTGCCAGGTCTCATTGCAGGTGGAATGTAAGAAAGCTCAGCCAAAAGAGGTGATGTCGCCAACAGGCTCGGCCCGGGGGAGGTCTCGAGTCATGCCCTACGGAATGGACGCCTTTATGCTGGGCATCGGCATGCTGGGTATGTGCTAGGCCTGCACCTGTGGCTTCTTCCTGCCCGGAACTGCTCCTCGGGCTACCAGGGGCTGTGTGGGTGTTGCATCTCCTCTGTGGTCTGTCCTCCTGCCTGAGTCATTGGGCCGGAGTGGAGACCAAGGATCTCAGGTCTGGCAGTCCTACCAAAGGTGGGGTGGTTTGGTTGTGGGGTGCTGCCCTCTGGTGGTAACTAGAGGAATGGTACAGTTGTTCCATGTTAATTGGTCCTTCTGTCCATTCATTCATCTATCCATCTGTCCATCCAGAAAATAGTTACTGAGAAACTATAAATGCCAGGCACTGTGCCAGGAAGTGTGACCGTGACTTTCCTTGGCGCTTTACAGTCTGGGAAGGAAAAGAAATAAGTAAGAACATAAATAAGTTTAGGATTGAGAATTGTGGGGTGCCAAGGGAGCATGGTCGTAGGGAGATTGATCAAGACTCGGAGAAGCCAGAAAAGAAGTTACATTTAAGCTGAGTCTTCAGGTTGGGTAGGAGCTAGCTGGGGGAGGACAGGGGAGAGGGGAAGGGGAAAAGTGTTTCAGGCGGAGGGTAGAACATTTCCAAAGACCTAAAGGCCTTTGGGAAGGCAAAAAGAAGGCCGTGCTAATTACTACAACTAATATTGACTGAGCAGCTTCTGAGAGGCAGGACCTACCCTCGTGGGGTTCCCCATCAACTGGGAGACAGGAGTAAATGGGCAGTGTCCGCACAGAGGGATTGGAGGCTGTGGGAGGCCCAAGGAGACACTCAAACCCACCTGGGGGTCCGGAAGGCTCCCTGGAGGAGGTGAAGGCTGTCGTGAGCCTTGCAACTTGAGCAGGAGTCAGCAGTGCTTGGGGCCCATGACTGAGGGTGGAAAATGTGAGCCGGACCCCCAGGAAGCTCCCAGACTCCCTGGAGAGGCAAGATGTGTACACAGAAAGAGAACAGTACAAGGGGGTCTTTATGCCAGGTATGGGGGAGGGGTGTCTGGGAATTCAGAGGAGGGGGGCATGGCCTGGGCTACAGGGTCAGGTTTGGAATCACAGAAGGGGTGGGTGAGGAGAACACCCTCCAAGTGGGGCATTGTCTTCTCTTAAAGTTTCTAACTTTTTACTTGGAAGTAATTTCAAACTTTCAGAGGAGTTGCAAAAATAAAGTAGTATAAAAAACATCCATATATCCTTTACCAGATTCACCCATTGTTAACATTATACCCCATTTGCTTTATTATTTTCTCTGTGTGTGTATATATACAAGCATATATATGTATACACACACAGTACACCTGTGATTTTTTCCTGAATCATGTCAGGGTAAGTTACATGCATTGTGGCCCTTTACCTTTAAATATTTTTGCGTATTTCCTAAGATTAGGGATCTTCTTTCATGTAACCACAGTATAGTTATCAACTAAATTTATATTGATACAATGTTTTTATCTAATCTACTATCTATTTTCCAGTTTTATCAATTGACCCAATAATATTCTTTATAGCATGTTTTTGACCTCCAGAACAAGATGCAGGCTATTCCGTTTAGTTGTCCTATCTCTTTGGTCTCCTTTGATCTGGAACATTGAGAAAGTTTTCTTTTCAAGGTGATTTATTAGCTGGTTTTACCCCATTTAAAAAGTGAAAAAGGGGCCAGCTGGTGGCGTAGTGGTTAAGTTCGTGCACTCCACTTCAGTGGCCCAAGGTTTGCAGGTTTGGATCCTGGGCACAGACCTACACACTGCTCAGCAAGCCATGCTGTGGTGGTGGCCCACAAACAAAATAGAGGAAGATTGGCACAGATGTTAGCTTAGCAACAGTCTTCCTCAGCAAAAAGAGGAAGATTGGCAACAGATGTTAGCTTGGGGCCAGTCTTCCTCACCAGGAAAAAAAAATGAAAAAAAAAGAAAGAAAATCTTTTAAAAGATTTTCATTTTTTCTTTTTCTCCCCAAAACCCCCCAGTACATAATTGTGTATTTTTTTTTTAGTTGTGGGTCCTTCTAGTTGTGGCATGTGGGACACCACCTCAGCATGGCTTGATGAGCGGTGCCATGTCCACACCCAGGATCCAAACCAGCAAAACCCTGGGCCACTGAAGCAGAGCGCGCAAACTTAACCACTTGGCCATGGGGCCAGCCTCCAGAAAACCTTTAACAAATAGTGAGAATGGTGGTTAAGAACCTTGGAGCCAGTCAGATCTGAATTTGAATCCCAATTGTGCCATTATTACTCACTGTATGATTTTTCTTTCAAAGCTGCAAATATTTATTAGATGCATGCTAAATAGCAGGCACTGTGCTCGTGCTGGAGGACAGAAATAAAAGATGGGGAAGACAGAAAATCAGCACTTTAAGAAATCCTGAGATGAGCTCAAAAAATGACCATCAGCAGTACTATGAAAGTGACATGCTAAATATTGTAACTGGTGGGAGGGAGGGAGGACTCTTGTGTGATGACCTCTCTGAGGAGGTGACATTTGAGCTGAGACTTGCACAATGAGAAGGACACAGTCATGCGAAAACCTGGGGAAAGAATGTTCCAGGCAGAGGAAACAGCCTGTGCAAAGGCCCTGAGGTGGGAAGGTGTGTGGTGAATTTGAGAAACAGCAGGGAGGCCAATGTGGCTGGAGCAGAGTGAGCGAGGGGCAGAGTGTAGATGAGGAGGGGAGGGAGGCAGGAGGTAGAGCACAAAGGGCCTTGATAAGGGGTTTGCAGTATTCTTAGCCAATAAGCATTACCTCTCTGAGCCTCATCTGTAAAATGGTGCTCCTAATATGACTTACCTCTTAGAGTTCTTGTGAGGTTTAATGAGAGGATAAAGGGTGCGTCAGGCTTATTACAGAGCTTGACATGCAGAAGGTATTTGGCAAATGTGACTTATTTGTGATATGAAATGGGGAGGGAAATGAGTGGCTCAGACCCTCCCCTGGAGCAGGGTCCGAGCTCGAGGTGAGGCATGTGACGCTAGCCCCCTTGCTCCATCAGGTTACCCCGGTTTCCAAGCCACAACCTACGCCAGCAGGAGTTATACAGGCCTCGCCCCTGGCTATACCTACCAGTTCCCCGGTAAGTCCTGCTCAGTGTCCCTCTGCTGCCAGCATGTCCCCGGTTCCCAGGAAGTCTCACTCCTTAGGGTGGTGTCTAGGGGTGCATGGCTGGGGAGGGGGTCTGCCTGCTGGACGCTTGGAAGGAAGGGCATGTCTGAGGAAGGAGCGCCTCTCTCCACCCATCCCCTCCTCACCCCTTCCCCAGAAGCTGGGGGCGGGGGGGTTCCGGCACGGCCCTGCATGGCACCGTTCTCTGCCTGCCTCCTGCTTTTCTCTCCTCCCCATCCCACTCTGGGGTTGCCACTTCCACCAAAGAGGGCACTGGGCTTGGGCTGGTGGGGGGGTGCTCCCTGAGGGCCAGCATCGGTTGTCTTTATGGACACACTTAGAATGACCTCATGGTACCCTGAGCCCTTTCAAGGCTAAGACCTTTGGAGACCGTGAATGCTGAAAAATAGTTTAAAAGCATGATGATCATCACCCTCATTTGTAATTCAAAATAAAAATAACACTAGGCCTTCAAATAAGTGGCAGAAAGCCCAAGAAGGAGCTGAACTTTCCCATGATGACTTTTCAATGTTGTTTTCCTTGAAATATATTTTTGCAAGGCTTCTTTTTTTTGGTCTTATTTTTTTAGAAGATCTCTGACAACTCGTATCATTTGTGTCTTGAGCTGTCCTGCTTGGAATCCTCTGTACACGTTATATTGTCGAATCTTCACGATAGTCTCATGGGAGAGGAGCGTGACCCCCATTATATAGGGAGGAGTCGGGCTCCGGGAGGAAAAGGGACTTGCTGAGATGGCTCAGTGAGAAGGTGGTGGAGCTGGGCCCAACCCGAGCCTGACCTGCTCTGGGATCATCACTTTGCATCAGTGCTGCCTTCCCAGCTCCTCCTTCCCCCCAAAAATAGAAGGAGAGGAGGATTCTGGGAGATATTTTGGTACAATCACAAGCCTTTTAAGAAACACCAGGAACGGGAGCTCCAACATGGCCCTGTGCCCAGGGTATAGGTGGCAACTCTGCCCACTCTTTCTCTCTCTCTCTCTGTCTCCTTCCCCAGCCTTGCCTGCTGAGGGTCATGCTCTCCCCATCCCCAGCTCTTGGTCCTGTGCATGGCCTGTCTCCCCACCCAGTGTCCCTGTGGGTGCATTTGTCCTCCGTGGGCCGTGCCCAAGGGGCCTCCCCTGCATCTTCCTAAGCTGTTTTACGTTTCATTTTAGAATTCCGTGTAGAGCGGACCCCTCTCCCGAGCGCCCCAGTCCTCCCCGAGCTTACAGGTCAGTCGCTCGGATTTCATACATCTCACAGGCCACACGGGGAGGAAGAGAAGGACTCAGGGACCTTTCCCGGGAAAGCTAGTGGAACCCTTTTCCCCTGCCGGCCAGCCCTCCAGCTGTGGGGACACAGCAGGCTCTGCCGGGCACTGGCCAGCCTGTGTAGTTACATGGCCCTTAAGGGTGGGGCGTAGGGCCAAACCCAGCAGATGGAGGCGAAGCTGCTCATTCATCCATTTGGCAAATATTTATCTAGCACCTCCTGCGTGCCAGGCAGCGTGTAGGCTCTGAGATCCAGCGGTGAACAAGCCAGGGTCTCAAACTCTGAGCAGAGTGGGCTGGGCGAGGACTTTGGCAGATTGGAGTGGGCATGCCTCCACTTGGTGTCAGTGACCTTCCCCGGACGGGATGCAGACCCAGTACTTTCAGATCTCATCTTCCAAGAGAAGCCAGAAATCTGGCTTTTGCTTTTGAAGGAATTTTTCAATTATTTTCAAATGTTGGCAAGAAATTCCAAATTTTTAAAATACTTTGGGCCAAATGAAACATATTTGAGGGCTGAATCCGGCCCTCGGGCTGTCCACTTGCAACTTCTGGGCAAGTAGGATGAAAGTGCTGGTCATCCAGAGCCAGCTCTCCAGCGGGAGCTTTCCTCTGGGTCATCAGCTCAGCTCTGGAGCTGGGGTCAAGGCCAAGGCCAAGGCCAGGGGCAGGGGAAGGGCATATGCGGATGGGGGTGCTGCAAGGGGTTTCTCTGTTCAACCTGCTTATCCCCCCGCCCCCACCCTCAGACTCTCCCCCCAACCTGGCCGTGTGTGGAGGATGTGAGCATGGGTGTTGCTTTGGAGGAGACCTTCCTTCCAAGGGGTGCTCAGGGGTCCCCCAAAATGGGGGAGAGAGGAGAGAGACACGAAGTGAAGGAAGGGGAGGGAGTAGAGCCCTGGAGGTGGGCGTGATAGAGGCTCTTTCCTGAGCAGAGTGAGGGGAGGCGGAAAGGGGTCTTTTTTACTCATTTAAGAACTCTGTGCTGAGGACCTACTGTGGGGGGCGCTGCCAGGCCCCGGAGGCAGAGCAGGAGCAAGACAGAGGCAGGCCCAGCTCCACAGAACTTGTAGTCTAGAGAGGGAACTAAATGCTTTTTATACAAATAAGTAATTCTTGACGGTTGTGATAAGCACTGGCTCAGATTAGCCACGCTGACTTTGGTTTGTGGAAATGCCCGCAGGGACCCCAAACCAGACCTCAGAGTCCGGCGCCTGCCCTTCCAGAACTGAGGGAGGAAATGCCCCCTCTGCAGACATCTTGGCAGGGGAGGAAGTGCGTTCAAGGCTCAGCACTTCTTGGAGGTCTGGGGTCCAAACTTTCCTCTCACTTTTAGGAGATATGAGTGCTTCCTTCATGCATTCAGTAAATATTTAGTGTGCCAGATGCTGTTCCAGGCAGTGGGGGGGATACAGCCGTGAATGAAATAGACAAGGTCTCTGCCCTCTCGGACCAGGTATTCTAGTGGAGGGAGACAGCAATAAAGAAGTAAACAAACAAGTAAGTAATAAATAAGATACTTTGAAGGGTGAGGAAGTTCCACGAGGAAAATAAAACGGGGATGTGCTAAGGTGCTAGGGTTGGACGCAAGGGGCTGCTTTAGTGAGAGTAGCCCGGGAAGGCTTCTCAGGGGAGGTGATGTCTGAGTGAGAAGGAGCCAACTCTATGAAGATCTTAGGCAAGGCTCTTCGTGGTGCAGGAACCATGCTGTCCTAGATTTTAATCTCCCAGCCCAGTGACCTTGCCAAGGATTTTTAGGGGCCTTTTCGAGAGTCCCTAGCCACAGGTCCAGTTCCGGTTCAGGGCCAGGGTCACCAAAACAGCCCCAAGGGGTGCATCTTGGGATGGGAGCCTGGTGTTCCTGAGGGCAAATGCCACCTCTGCAGACCCGGGCTCTGGCTCTGGGCGGGGTGTAGCCTATTGGGGGCTGCACGGGCAGAGCCAAGCAGTAGGGGGCGCTCACCCCCAGCCCCAGGGAGCTGCAGGCTCAAGCCAACCAATTGGTGAAGCAGAGCTCCCTTCTACTCCTTCAGCTGGCATTTATCGAACACCTACTGTATACAAGGCAGCGTAGTGCTAGGTGCTGTGGAGGTCAGGGTGGAGGCAGACAGCAAACAAGGGAATGAGATGCCTGTGTCTGAAGAGGGGATCAGAGAAAAGGGGCTGAGGGAGTTTGGGGGAGGGAGTGGTCATTTCTGGCTGGGGGGCGGTAAGCGGGCCCTGAGGCAGGGCGGTGGGTGCACACAGCTTCCTGAGGGTCTAGAAGAGGAGTGAGGGAAGCAGACTTGTGGCCTCACCGGAGTCCAGCTCCAGCCTGATCCCTCAAGGGGCTCTGGGGCACGACCTGCACCTCAGAATCAGTCCCCCCTTTAAGCAATGGGCCTGGTTTCTTGAACCCTCATTGGTCAGTCACTGGCTGCAGTGGGCTGGGGTTGGGACTAGGGACGTAACCTCCTGGGTACCTCTGGGCTAGGTGGCCCCAGGCGGCAAGGGTACTCCCTGGAGAAAGGGGCAGCTGTGGGCAATGCTCAGAGCCGCTCAGGCTGGGGTGCCCGCCCCTGCCCCGCCATGAGTTTTGTGTTGGTCGAGTGTGTCCCTGGAGTCCAGGGGGAAATTGTCCTCTCTCCTTTCTCCATCCATTCTGTGGGTCAGGGCACGGATGGCAGCCCGAGGGAGCTCTTTCTGCCTTGACCCTGGGGCTACACTGACCCCCCTAAGGTGGGGTCAGGCTGGAGAGGCTCTGCCAAGAGGGGGGTCCTTCGTCCACCTCCGTCCCCTCACCCGCCACGCTGAAGCACGCATGCCTTTCCTTCCAGCCATTCCTCTCACTGCTTACGGACCAATGGCAGCAGCGGCAGCAGCAGCGGCTGTGGTTCGAGGGACAGGTGAGGCCTTCGGGGGTACAGGAAGCGAGGGAGGGGGTGCAGGGGGCCAGGAAGTCTAGAGGGGAAGGAAAGTGGCCACTGCCACCCCTTCTCAGAGGGACTCATTTATTCATTCACTCACCAAGGATGAACTAGCACCTGGCAAGCCAGCCAGGAAGGAGACTGACGTGGTCTCTGTCCTCCAGAGCTCACAGACCCGTGGGGACCGCAGGTTTTAGAAGGCAATAAGATTGAAGGATGATATCAGGTACCAGAGGAGCTCATCACCACGGCCTCTCGGGAAGGCTGCCAGGAGGAAGGGCCTCTTAACTTCCGATTGGAAGGCAAAAAGGAGGAAGAGTGTTTCCAGCAGAGGGAATAGCATGTGCAAAGGCTCAGAAGCCAGTTAGCATGGGTGGAGTGCAGGGATGGGGAGTGGGGAGGAGGAGGAAGGAGGAGCCAGGCCCTGGGGAGATACTGAACATTGTAAGCAGTGGTATGATGTCAGTTTTAGAAAATACACTCAGCTGCAGCGTGGGGAAAGGTTTGAAAGGCTCAAGAGGGGAGGCCTGGAGATGAGTGAGGAGGCTGCTGAGGGGTCAGACAAGAGATGCTGGGGGCCTGGGCCAGGGCTAGTGGGGGGGATAGACTTGCAAAGATCTCCAGGAGGTAGACCCACAGGCTGGACTGGGATGTGAGGGGGATGGGGAGGAGGAGGGGTCAAGGTCAGGGTGGGTGGAACAGATTGGAGGGGTGCCGTGGGCAGCAGAGGGCACCAGGGCTATCACCGTCTTCTTTCTGGGTTGCCAGGCTCTCACCCCTGGACGATGGCTCCCCCTCCAGGTTCGACTCCCAGCCGCACAGGGGGCTTCCTGGGAACCACCAGCCCCGGCCCCATGGCGGAGCTCTATGGGGCAGCCAACCAGGACTCGGGGGTCAGCAGTTACATCAGTGCTGCCAGCCCCGCCCCCAGCACTGGCTTCGGCCACAGTCTTGGGGTGAGTGGCAGGTCCTGGAGGAACCCAAAGTTGGAGGCGGGAGAGGCCTTGTCTATCTTTCGGGGCAGAAGGGAGGCAAGGGAGGATGGATGGAGAAAGACAGTGTCACCAAGGGGGACGTCGTTCATTTTCTGGGCCTTTACTGATTACCCTGCATGTGCCAGGCATTAGGTGGGCCCTGGGGATGCTGTGCAATGAGACTCATCTCTGCCTGCACAGAGGCTAGATACTAGCTCAGGGTGCTCTCATTTTACCCAGGGTCCTGCTTATATGCAGATTCCCAGGCCCTACCCCGGAGAATCTTTAAGTGGGTCTGCAGTGGGGATGATATGGGCAGGGCTAGAGAAGAGTCTGCACCTCACCTTGGGTTTCCTGAACAAGAGAGTAGGAGCCCCAGGGCTTTCTCTGCTTCCCCCGAGAATCTAGGAGTCAAATTCTTTTCTTTCCAGGGCCCCTTGATTGCCACAGCTTTCACCAATGGGTACCACTGAAGCAGGAGACAGGTGGCAGGAGGTGAGGAGATGGGGAGAAGTCTTGGGATGGGGTTGGCACTGGGGAGGATGGTACCTGGGCAGCCCAGTCTAGGACACAGACCCCATCCCTGCCTTCACGGAACCCACAGTCCAGTGGGGCGACAGACCTTCATGCCAGCAATGATCAGTGGACATGAAAAGCTGCTTGACCTGCTACATAAAAAATGTAAATGGAAACAATGAGACAGCACATGCCACTCATCGGGCGAGGATTTTTTTAAGATTGCTAATGCCCATCATTGATGAGGCTGTGGGGGAAACTGCAAACTGGCTCAGGGTTTCCAAAGGGCAGTGTGGCAGTGTTTATCCAGATTTGAAACATTCATACCCTTGACCCAGTGATTCTGCTTCTAGGCATTTATTTTAAAACTAGCAAACAACTGAAATGCCCATGAAAAGGAGAGTGGTTAGACAAATTCGAGTTTATGCACCCAATGGAATATTACACAGCTGTTAAAACAGGATGCCATGGATATATGTACGTAAACAGAGAGAGCCCTGTATGCACAGCCCTCATGTACTGTACAGCCAGATGGCAGGGCACCATTGAACCAGTGACATTTTGTTTTTTTATTCCTTCGTTCAAACAACTGTTTTGAGCGCTATTCCAGGAAAGAGGGATGTATAAGACAGACAAGGCCCCTGGCTCATTCTACAGTTAAAAATCAAGTGAACAAATGAGATCATTCCGAATTGTGCATGAACAGCCTACTTCAGCTTAGGGGTTCGAAAAAGGCGTCTCTGAGAAGTGACACATGAATAAATGCAGTCATTCAAAATCTGGGGAAAGAGTGTTCCAGACAGGGAAAGGCAAGTGCCAAGTGTGTGAACAAAGCTTGTCCAGGAGGGGATTAGGGAAGAGGCATTAGGCACCGGGAGACGTGTTCTGGGGTCGCAAAGAGGCAGGGTGGGCTGGAGAGGTCAGGGGGCAGGACCCCGGGTCCCCCTAACCTTCGGCTGTGTTCCAGCGCCCCAGCCTGCAGCTGACTGAGGACCACGAGTGAGCCAGCGAGGGGGCGGGACACCTCAGCCGCAGCCGCCGCCCCCTCCCCCGCAGCGACTCGGACCGCTACTGCCTGCCCCCGACCCCGGGCCCGGCCCCTGCCCTGCTGCCCCTGGATGGCATCGGGCTCCCCTACTAACCGCCCCTCCTCTGCCCCTGGCCCCCTCCCCCGCCTGCCCCTCTCCTGCCCGCTTTTATTTATTTTGGATTAGCCGGTTGCCCCCCACCGCCCCTGGTTCTCCCCCTCGGGTCTGCGCCCCTCCCTCCCCGCCGCGCCCCCATAGGACCCCCCCAAGGAGGCTTTTGTATTTGTGCATAGCTAGAGTGAGGGCGGAGGGAGCCTGCTACAGGCCGCAGCCCCAACGCTTGTTTTTTATTCTGATTTTCCCTCCTTTCCTCCCTCCCTTTTTTTTTTTTTTAAAGAAACTGTTTTTTAAACTATTTCTAGGTTTGTGAATGTGAAGCCCCAGGCCTCAGGGGGCAAGGGGCCAGGTGCCCCCCACCAGCTGAGAACAAAATATCTATGTGGGTGTGGGCCCCTGGCCACCTCCCTCCAGCCCTGGAGAGGAGAACAGGGCTGCGCAGGCCAGGCCGAGCCCCTGGAACCATCCCGTCCTGTATCATATGTAAATACTGGGAGGTGAAGCCCCCACCCCTCTCTAAGACCCCTTGGGGTGAGGGCATCGCCTCGCCCCACCCGGCAAAGGTCGCCCCCTGTGTTTCTGTCCCCTCCTCAGACACCGTTACTGTAAGCTTGCAGGCCTCAACTGTGGCCAAGGCAGGCCCACTCTCTCAGGCCCTAGGGGTCAAGGCCTTGGGCCTGCTCACCCCGGAAACCCAGTATGGGGGCAAGGGGCGAGGGAAGAGAAGGGCTCGCCCGGAGCCACTGCTGGAAAGGAATTAACTCTCCAAAGGTCTCCCCCTGCCCCCTACCTAGGTCAGGCCTTCATGGTTTCTGCTCTGAGCCCCCCCATGAGTGGGCATCAGGGGGCACTTTGGGAAGGGGTGGACCCCAGGGGAAAGCAAAGGGCTTCTCAGGGAACCCCCACATTCTCTCACTGAAGTTTCCCACCAGGATGGTCCCATGGCCAGAGCCCCTTGGCAGCCCCTCACCCTCGAGCCCCGTTCAAAGGAAAAAGAGGCTCAGGGTCTGACTTCATGAACAGTGAGTGACCTGGCTGGCGTGGCAGGGCTGAGGCCCACCCGTCACTGTCCCCGCTGTCTGTGTCCCTCTCCCCCAGGTCTGAGGCTGGAGACATAAGCTCCCTTCCCCGTCATAGTCCCCGCCCCTTAAAAGTCCCTTTGGAGAGTTAATTGTGCGTGTGAGGTGCTTAACCTATTAGCCCTGAGAACACAAAGCAATAATCTTTGTTACTGAGATGCGCGGCTCTTCGTGTTCTTTTTTTTTTTTTTAATGTTTCCTAATAAAAGAGAAGCTGCATTTTATTGGTTTTTATTTTTAATTTTCTACACATTTAAGCTGAGTCATGAGAGACTCAGCTTCCCTTTCCTCCCCTTTCCTGTGACTCCCCCCACCCCGCTGGGCCCACCCATGGGCTCAGGGCCCTGGAATTCCGTTTTCTGATTTGTTTGGGGAATTTTTTAAAAAGATGTTACATGGTGTTTCAAAGCCAGCAAGTTACCACCCTCCGGTGTCTCTTCTCTCCACATCTGTAACTTCTTTTTCCAGGTTTTATTTTCAGTTTTAAATTCCTAATAAATTATTTGAAAACGGTACTGGACTTGAGTGTCTTGCGTCTCTGTGTGTATTCAGGTCCAGGCACCCCAATGATGCCCTGTTCCCCCTTCCCTTCTCCTATTTTTCTCCTGGAACAGTCTTCACTTGCCACTTGACCCAGCTTCCATCTCCAACTTTTTGACCAGCCTCAAAGCTTAGCATCGATGGGAACCCACTTCATGCCCACTAGGATGGCCATTATCAAAAAAACAGAAAATAACGAATGTTGGTGAAGATGTGGAGAAATTGGATTGCTGTGGGAATGTAAAGTGGTGCAGTTACTGTGGAAACAGTTCAATAGTTTCTCAGAAAGCTAAACATGGAATTACCATATGTTCCAACTATTCCACTCCTAGGTATACACCTGAAGGAACTGAAAGTAGGGACCGAAATAGATACTTGTACACCAATGTTCATAGCAGCAGCATTCAAACAGCCAAAAGGCTGAAACAATTCAAGTATGGATCAACAGATAATTGGATATACAAAATATGGTCTATCCATACAATGGAATATTACTCAGCCATGAAAAGGAATAAAGTACTGACATGTGCTACAACATGGATGAACCTTGAAGACGTGATGCTAAATGAAAGAAGCCAGTCACAAAAGGGCAAATATCATATGATTCCATGTATATGAGGTACCTGGAATAGGTAACTTCATAGAGACAGAATGTAGATTAGAGGTCACCAGGGCCTGGGGAGGAGGGAAAGGTGAGGTATTCCTTAATGGTTACAGAGTTTCTATTTGTAGTAATGAAAAGTTTTGGAAATAGTGATGATGGTTGCAGAACATTGTGAATATAATTAATGCCATTGAGTTGTACACTTAAAATGGTAAATTTTGTTATGTATATTCTACTCCAATTTAAAAAAAAAAAAGGCTTACGGCGCCGGCTCCGTGGCCGAGTAGTTAAGTTCGTACTCTCCGCTTTGGCAGCCCAGGGTTTTCGCCAGTTCGAATCCTGGGCGTGGACATGGCACCGCTCATCAGGCCACGCTAAAGCATCATCCCACATGCCACAACTAGAAGGACCCACAACTAAAAATACACAACTATGTACCGGGGAGCTTTGGGATGACAAATAAAAATGGCAAGCAATAGGATATATTGGAGTATATGAGGAAGCCATTTGGTATAAACCTAATTCGGCCTGACTTCTTTTTTTTTTTCCTCCCAAAGGGCCTGACGGGCTATTGAGCACGCATTGCATATCTGCTTAGACATTTCCTTTGGCCAGAACAAAGGCCCTTGAGATAAAGATGCAACTTCCCCCCGACATTAGCATTTTTCTTTAGGCTAGGAACTGATTGCTGCACTCACCTCCCAGCTCACCTGTGACCACCCAGCTGGAGACAACAGACTGCCACCCTGCTGTGTTCACAGAGACAGCAGACCTACCTGGTATTTCCATCAATCGCTGTGCCGACAGAGCAGTCTCGCGACTATTGTAAAAGGGACATTTCAATCCTATGTGAAACATCCTCTTTGAGGGTATATAACCACCCTTATACCCCCACTTCTTTGGAGTGCTCTGTTCCTTTGTGGAAAGACTCTCCCGGGTTATAATCCTCAGATTTAAGCTCAGAATAAACTCACCCAAATTTTCATTTATAGATTGGTTATGGATTATTTTCGTCGACAGGGAGAAAAAGGAAAAATAAAATCTTTGAAACAAAAAAGCTTAGCATTGGACCCTGTGCTCTGGTCTGCTTTTAACTCAAACAGAATCCTAAGAAAGTAAAGTGGGGGAACCTCAGGTTGGGGTGAGTACAACCAAATGGTTAGATGTGTGGGTGCCAACACCTGGCTCCTCTCCTTCCAGGCTGGGGGACATTGAACAGGTTCCTCAGCCTCTCTGGGCCTCAATTTTTGCATCTGTCAAAGAGGAATGAATAAAGAAGCCAGATATACAAGGCCACACATTCTAAGATTCCATTATATGAAATACCCAGAAGACGTAAATTCATAGAGCTGGAAAACACACTGGGAGGGGCTGGAGGGAGGGGGCATGGGGAACAATTGCTTAAAGGTTCAGGGATTTCTTGTGGGTGATGAAAGTGTTTTGGAACTACTAGTGGTGGTGGCACAACATTGTGAATATATTAAATGCCTGAATTGTTCACTTTATAATGGTTAATGTTATGGGAATTTCACCTCAATAAATTTAAAAAGAGAATGCTAGCAGTAACTCGGGGGTTGAGAATTAAATGGAAGGGTGAACACAGAGGACTCAACACCAGGCGAGACACACAGTAAGAGCTTAGCAAATAGTAGCTGCTATTAACATTGAGCAGCCCTAGGGGCTGGCCCGTGGCCAAGTGGTTAAGTTCAAGCGCTCCGCTTCCGGTGGCCCGGGTTTCGCCAGTTCAGATCCTGGGCGCAGACACAGCACTGCTCATCAGACCATGCTGAGGTTGTGTCCCACACAGCGCAACCAGAGGACCCACAACTAGAGTATACAACTATGTACTGGGGGGGCCTTGCGGAGAAGAAGAAGAAGAAAAGAAGATTGGCAATAGATGTTAGCTCAGGTTCCATTCTGTAAAAAAAATACATATATCAAGCTGCCCCAGGTGCCCGGAAATGTATGATCGGAGCTCAGCAGTGGCCCCCCTCCCAAGTGGGACCAACAGCTTGCGGTTCACACATTCACTCAACAAACTTTCCTTTAGCATCTACTGTGCGTAAGACACTGTGTAAGACACTGTGTAAGGCACTATAGGCTGACCATCTTGTCCTGCTTTGCCGGAGACTTTCCTGGTTTGAGAATGGGAAGCTCTGAGTCCCAAGAACCCTTCAGTCCCTGGAAAACCAGGACAATTGGTCCCCTTAAAGCGCTAGTTTGAGTGTGTGTCTGGGGGGTCAAGTTCAATTGAGATCTGTAAGAAGAGTAAGAATTAACTAGGTAATGCGAGGGGGAGGGCATACCAGGAGGAGAGACCAGCATGTGCAAAAGCCTTGAAATGGGAAGAAGCATGAGGCCTTTAATTAAGAAGCTGAAAGAAGGCCCTTTATGGCTGGAGTAGAGGGTATCCCACCCTACTCCTGGTGGAAAGGTAGCTGGGGGGCAGATCAGACTGGCCCTCTAGGCTGGTTTTGTTTCTTCCATAAGAGCCACTGGGAAGATGTGAAGGGTTTTAGACAGTGGAGTGGTAGAGTGAGAACATAATCAGGTTTGCATTTGAAAAGGTCATCAGGCTACACAGTGGGGAACAGATTTGAGGGAGGCCATTGCTCAGGGGAGTGGCGAGCCACTGAAGGGGCTGCTACTATCATCTGGGCAGGAGATGCTGGGGCATGGCCCAGGGTGTTGGAGGTTGAAAGAAGGGCATGGCTTGAGAGCTGGACTTGGGATGGGACTAGACGGAGAAGGGGGTGAGAGAGGGAATGTTTGGGACAGCTTCTGGATTTCCAAAGCCCCAGGCTTTGAAGAAGGTCAGCTTCCTTGGTGGTTGTGCTCAGTTTGAGAAATATTCTCAGCTGAGCTCAGCTGCAACTGGAGACACAGTGTGATAAGAGGAGGAATGGGAATCAGCACCTTACGGTGACCTTGGCCAAGTTAAAATAGCCCAATGTTATCTAAGGCCTTCTGGGAACCTTCCATCAGCCACATACTGAGCTCAGTGCTTTCTGTGCTTTATCACATTAATCTTCCCAGCACTCTTATCCTACATATGGGGAAAGAGAAGCTCAGAGATGTGAAGTATCTTACCCAAAGTCACACAGCTGCTAAGTGGCAGGATGGGACTTCAAAACTAGGTCCTTCTGACCCCATAGTTGTTTTGTTTTTCTTTATTTTTCTTCTTTCATACAGTATTTGACTCACATGTAAGAATATATATAGCTTGGGGCTGGCCCCGTGGCCGAGTGGTTAAGTTCGCGCGCTCCGCTGCAGGCGGCCCAGTGTTTCATCAGTTCGAATCCTGGGCGCGGACATGGCACTGCTCATCAAACCACGCTGAGGCAGCGTCCCACATGCCACAACTAGAAGGACCCACAACAAAGAATATACAACTATGTACCGGGGGGCTTTGGGGAGAAAAAGGAAAAAAATAAAATCTTTAAAAAAAAATAAAAATAAAAATAAAAAAAAATAAAAAAAATAAAAAAAAAGAATATATATAGCTTATTTGGATCCAATTTGGAAAAACTGTAAAAAGACATTTTGAGACAATCAAAGGTCTCTGAAAGTGGTCTGGGTATTAGATACCACTAAGAAATTATCGTTATTTTTGTTAAGTGTGATCATGGGATTGTAGTTAATGTTTAAAAAAATTCCTACTGAATGCTTTTCTTCTCAGATCAGGAACAAAGCAAGGATGCCTGCTCTGGCCACTTCTATTCAACAAAGTATTGGAAGTCCTAGCCACAGCAATTAGGCAAGAAAGAGAAATAAAAGGCATCCAAATTGGAAAGGAAGAAGTAAAACTCTCTCTCTTCCCAGACAATGTGATCTTATGTACAAAACTCTAAAGACACCACAAAAAACTGTTAGAACTAATGAAAGAATTCAGCAAAGTTGTAGGATACAAAATCAACACACAAAAACCAATTGTGTTCCTATACACTAACAGTAAACAATCAGAAGAGGAAATTAAGAAAACAATGGCATTTACAATAGCGCCAGAAACAATAAAATATTTAGGAATAAACTTAACCAAGGAGGTAAAAGACTTGTACCCTGAAAACTACAAAACATTACTGAAAGAAACTAAAGAAGACACAGGTCAATGGAAAGACATCCCATGTTCATGGATTGGAAGACTTATATTGTTAAGATGTCTATACTACCAAAGTGATCTGCAGATTCGGTGCAATACCTACCAAAAGCCCAGTGGCATTTTTATCAGAAATAGGAAAATTCATCCTAAAATTCATATGGAATCTCAAGAGACTCTGAATAGCCAAAACAATTTTGAAAAAGTTGGAGGATTCACAATTCCTGATTTCAAAACATACTGCAAAAGCTACGGTAATCAAAACAGTGAGGTACTGGCATAGAGACAGACATAAGCCAACAATGGAACAGAATAGAAAGCCCAGAAATAAACCCTCACTTATATGGGCAAGTGATCTTCAACAAGGCTGCCAAGGTCACTCAGTGTGGAAAGGATAGTCTCTTCAACAAGTAGTGTTGGGAAAACTGGTTCTCCACATGCAAAAGAAGGAAGTTGGACCCTTATCTTACACCATCTACAAATGTTAGCTCAAAATAGATTAAAGACCTAAACGTAAGACCCGAAACTATAAAACTCCTAGAAGAAAACATAAGGGAAAAGCTTCGTGGCATTGGAGTTGGCAATGATTTCTTGGATATGACACCAAAAGCACAGGCAACCAAAGCAAAAATAGACAAATGAGACGACATCAAACTTAAAAAGTTTTGTGCATCAAAGGACACAACAAAGTGAAAGGCAACCTATGAAATGGGAGAAAATATTTGCAAATCATCTATCTGATAAGAGGTTAATAGACAGAATATATAAAGAATTCCTTCTCTGGATGCATGGGGGAGGTAGGGCGTGGACGCTGCTACAGTAGTTAGGAGACTGATGAAAATCCAGATGCTGAGGACGGTGGATCTGGGTATGGAAAAAGGTTTAGATACTTTTGTATGCTGCCTCAATTTGCTCATGTGTAACAGCACTTCATTGTCAGCTAATCTGTGTAAAGCTCTTGGTATCTTTCCTGACACAACACTCAAGGGATGTTAGCTGCTGCGGTTGCTGTTATTATTATTAATTATTATTAACATTATTGAAGAGAGCCCTGGACTGAGACAGGTACACACAGGTTCAAATCCTATCTCCACCACTTTCTAGCTGTGTGACTTTGAGCAAGTTAATTAAGCTCTCTGAACCTGTTTCATTATCTGTAAAAGGGGGAAAATGATGGCAACAATAATAACTATATCAGAAGGTTGTTGTTAGGCCGAAAAACAATATATGGAAAGTGCTTTGCACAGTACCACGCATAAGGAAGCACTCAGCAAATGAAGCTAGTGGCTACTTTTCTGCATTTCTTGGAAGCAGGAGCCTTGTCCTTTAGGGCTGCGCAGGTGTGACCTCGCTGGAGTGTGGGTATGCTGTCACCTGAAGGAGTCAAGAAGCTATCCTTAGCTGTTCTTTCCACTGGGGAGTGTGTTTTTCTCAGGCTGGGAGAAGCTGTGCCATTCACACCTGGGGACGGACCTGGGAAGCCAAAGGTCATGGCACAAAGAGTGGAGGGGCCTGGTGGGCTCCCCAGTGATCTGCAGGGTCCATTCCTCTGCCACCTCTGTGTCTTCTGAAGAGGTTTGGACTGTCACATTTAGCATGTCTCTTTCCAGGGAGAAGAGGGTTCTAGTAGCAGCCTGACCCCTCCCCCACCAGGTGCTTTGTCTAAGCCCAGGCACAAATGGCACGTGGGAATTTGTCCAGCCTGTCCTTGTGGAAGGCCTCCAGCTGACTGGGGGAGGAGGAAAGGAGGGATGTAGGAAGGACTAAACCTCCTTCTGGCCTCAAGGGGCTTTCAGCGCTCCCACCCCCTACGACAATTCCCTGCCATGAGGTGCTGTGGTGGTAGCATAAGCACCAGATCTGACTCACATCTTGGTCTTGCTGTGTGACATTGGGGCAGTCCCTTAACTTCTCTGAGCCTCAATCATCTTCTGTGTAAAATGGAGTTTGTAACTGGACCTACCTCAGAGGTTTGTGCCAGGCTCTCAGCATGGGCCTGGAATAGAGTTGGTGCTCAGTGAATGCTCATTGATACTATTAGCCTTAGAGGATTTTGTAGCATCCGCTACTCCTCCTTCCTCAGACCACTCCCAGGAGGAGCAGCGTGCGTTCCTCAGTTTCATTTTGACACCAAAGAGCCCACAGAAGAGGGACTTAGCATTTTGCTGGCCAAGCCTTCCCTTTCCTTGGGCAGCCTTCACTCATTCTGGGGGCTGAAGAGGCAGAAGCACTCGTCAGACTGATGTGGGGTCCCGAGCTAACCCTACCCTCCCTCCGTAGCTCTCCCAGCCCCCTCCCACCTCTGAGCCAGCACTGAGGCAGACTCCGTGACGTCCTGAGCAGCAGTGTCCACCAGAACCTTCTGTGATGACGGAAACACCCTATATCTTCCCTATCCAATACAGCAGCCGCACGTGGCTACTGAACACTTGAAATGTGGCTAGTGGGACTGCGAAACTGATTTTTCATATTGTTTAATAGTAATAAATTTAAATAGCCACATACAGCTAATGGCTACCACGTGGGGCAGATGTAGGACCCTCAGGCAAGTATGAAGAGATGAGTGTCATGAAACAAGCCTGGGTCAAATGGGGGCAGAGTCGGGCCCAAGCGAATCAATCACTTCCCCTTTCTGGGCCTCAGTTTCCCCCTCTGCTTACTAAACGCTGTTTCAGTGTTATCGCCTTAGCCGAAGGACCTCTCCTGGGGCTCGTGGACTTGGGAGGAAGCAGGGAAGTCCTTCCAGATGGCCTTCTTCCTTGGCCCCAGCGCCTTCTCAAGGGAGGAGTGCAGAGAGCTGGAGTCCTGGAGTGCGTGAGCAGAGGCCACAGCGTTAGAATTCGGCCAACTGAGGCTGCGCTGACTCACACACAGCATAACACCGCCCGGGAGGGAGCCAGGAAGTGGCCCAGGGGAAAGGGCAGGTGTGGGTTCAAGTCTGGGCATGGCCTTTTCCGGCTTTACCCCAAGCTAAGCCTCCGTGTCCTCATCTGGAACGAGGCCCAGATGCCTCCCAGGACGAGAGAGAATGAAACAAAACATATGATGAAAAGGGCACTTTACCTCTGTGATCTTCCTCCCTGAAACCCATAACCAAGCCCCAATCGAATCATCAAAACATGAGATTCCAGTAAACACGTGTCCCACAATATACCCAACCAGTGTTCTTCAGAGCTATAAGGTCATCAGCAACAAGGGCATCTGAGAAACTGCCACAGCCAAGAGGGCCAGGGAGACATGGCCCCTTAACATCATGAGCTGTCTTGGATTGGAACCTGGAACAGAAAAAGGACATTTGGTAAAAACTAAGGAAATCTGAATCAACTATGGGCTTGAGTTATTAATATTATTTTTAAGAATAATAAGTTATCAATATTGGTTCATCAATTGTAACAAATGCACAACAGACGAAACTATGGGGGGGCGGGTATGCAGGACCTCTCTGCTCAAGAAAAAAAGTAAATGAATAGATAAATAAATTAAATTAAAACAACAAGGCCTTCCTAACTCACAGGGTTGTTGCAGAGATCGCATAAGAACTCAACAGGAGAGCAGCAAGTAAACCCTTATATATCCAGAACTGGTAAATCTATAGAGACACAAAGCAGATGAGTGGTTGCCAGGGGCTGGGGAGAGTGACTGCTAATGGGTACAGGGTTTCCCTTGAGGAGGATGAAAATGTTCTGGAACTAGACAGAGATGGTGGCTGCACAACACTGTGAATGTACTAAATGCCACTGAATTGTTCACTTTAAAAAGAAAATGGTTAAATTGTATGCTATGTGAATTTCACCCAAACAATGTTATATAGACATTTGATGTGGCAGTTCTGAAACCCTTTTTTATTCTATAAGTCAGATGCAAGCCTTTAGAACTCCAAAGCCCAGGGTTTTCTCACAAACCCACAGTGGGGAATGGGGGACGGGTGGTATTGGCATAGTGGGAAAAAATAAAACGTGTGCCTTAGAATCAGACACGCCTAAGTTTGAGCCTCTGCTCTGCCATTTGCTAGCTGTGTGACCTCAGGCAATTTCCTTCACCTCTCTGAACCTGTTTCCTTGTCTGCAAAGTGCATGCTTGATGGGACCATTCGATGGTCCCACAGCTCAGACCCAGGCACATGAGAAGACACGGAAACAGCAGACATTTCCTTCCTACCCCTGTTCTTCCAGTTGTTAAGTGGGGATCTGGCTTTGCTGACACCCCCACAACGATGAAACTGGGCTGAGTGCCAAGCGGTGGGTGTGAGGGTCAAGATTTCAAGATGTTCGACTCCAGAAATAACCAGTTTTGTTAAAAAGTGCCGACGACACACCCATCCACTACTTCCAATGACCCCTTGCTGGCAGGGCTTGCTCGCTGGTCAGGGTCATTCCTGCAACAGATAAACTCAAGGCCAACGTAGAATCAGCCCAGGAGCAAAGCAAACACCACAGCCTTATCTTGGGGCCGTGAGGCAGCTATAAGGAAGGAGGCCACAGGCGGCTTGAATCCTTTCAGTCACCAACTTGACGCCAAGATGAAACTCCTTGTGCTGGCTGTTCTGCTTACAGGTAGGCGAGTCTCCCCAGCTCCACCCACTCGGTGCTAAGACCTCGCTCCTCTGGAATGGGTCACAGGGCTAGTCTTTATTCAGGGCTCCTGGTGGGGCTTAAGAGCTCCCATATTGGGGTTCCCTCAAATCCCCCACAGCTGGCACCTTTCAACCTTCAGGTCTGAATTCAGATGACCTCTCCCAGAAAGGCCTGCCCCGCCCACCCAAGCTACGGAAGGCCCCTCTCTTTTCTTTCTATGCTACTGCCTTGCCACAGGGTCTTCGGGGCAAGGACCTCTGCCTGCACCTTGTCTCTCTCTGATTCATTTCCTTTTGCATCCCCTACCCACACCGAAGCATGGGCTCCATGAGACCAGGGCTATGCTGTTTTACAGCATATTGAATGAATTAATGAAATCAGACACGTTGGAATTCAAATCCCACCTCATTCATCCATGGTTCATTCATTCATTCAACACTGATGGTATCAGAGCCCTTCAGGGTCAGGTTTGGGTTGAGACTGAGGACTCAGAGATGAAAGAGCCAGGCTCCCTATCCAAGGAACACACGCACACACACGCACACAAGCAGTAGCCTTGTGTAGCTCTGGCCTCTGCAATGAGCGCTGGCTGGACTGGAGGGAGAGAAACAGAGGGAAGCAGGAGAGTGACTGGAGCTGGGCCAAGGGAGCCAGGCCACTCCTGTCTGAGCAGGCTCCAGGCCTCTGCTGCTGGATGCAGCCTCTGCCAGCCACCTGGGAGGCCGCTCAGAGGGGACAACAACCAGCTGCTGCCCCTCCCCTCCCCCCGGGACTGGGGCACATGCTGCAGCTCCAGTGTGCCTAGCAGATGAAGGAAAGAAAGGGCAAGGCATGGGGCAAAGAGGTAACACTGGTGGCTAATTGGACAGGACCCCAAGTCCTTTAGTGCCATCTTCTCTTGAGGGCACCCATCGCACAGGGGAGCGCTCTGCAAACAGGGTGATGGGGCTCTGCTTCTCCGAGTCTGCTGTGCCAAGGCTTGTGCTCAGTTTGGGCAAACACTCAGCTAGAGGCAGACTTTTTTCACTTATTCAAGAAATATGTATTGAGTATCTACTATGTGCCAGGCAATTCTTTAATCCATTTCTTTCCTTTTTATTTTTTTTGAGGAAGATTAGCCCTGAGTTAACTGCCACCAATCCTCCTCTTTTTGCTGAGGAAGGCTGGCCCTGAGCTAACATCCGTGCCCATCTTCCTCTACTTTATATGTGGGATGCCTGCCATAACACGGCTTGACAAATGGTGCCATGTCCGCACCCAGGATCCGAGCCAGCGAACCCCGGGCCACCGAAGCGGAATGTGCAAATTTAACCACTGCATCACTGGGCCGGCCCCTAATCCATTTCTTGATTGTTTCATTCATTTAACTCATCATTTATTTATTGAGTGCCTACTATATGTCAGGCACCTGTTCGGCCCTGGGGCACAAAAGACATGAGGTCTGTTCTTGAGGAGGTTCTGGTCCTGTGAGAGGCAGGCATTAAATACGCAGATGGATACAGATTGTGAGAAGCAAAGAACACGAAGAGGAGTAATAGCAGAAGAGCCATTCGGCTTGGATGTGCAGGAAGGGCCTTTCTGAGGAGGTAGCATTTAAACCAAGATCTTCCAGCCTTTTGAAAAGTGAGATGACAAGTGTGCCAGGGAGAGGGAACAGCAGCTGCGTGGGCCTTCAGGCAGAAAAGAGGTTGTCCTGTTGAAGACGGGAGGCCACACAGGCCTCCTCGCTATTCCTTACATTCCTGCCCTACCTCAATCCTGACACCTCCCCACCATTTTAGATTCCGCTTACTCTGCTCCAATTTTCCACTCTAACACGATATCTGATTTCCTTCTTTATTACTTTTATTTTTTTATTTTTTCTTCTACCCAAAAGCCCCCAATATATAGTTGTATATTCTAGCTGTAGGCCCTTCTGGTTGTGCTATGTGGGACACCACCTCAGCCTGGCTTGATGAGTGGTGCCATGTTTGCACCCAGGATCCGAACCGGCAAAACCCTGGGCACCCAAAGCAGAGTGTACAGACTTAATGAGTTGGCCACGGGGCTGGCCCCATATTACATCTATTTCTTTTTTCTTTTTTCTATTTGTTTCATCTATTGTTTTTCTCCCCAAGTAGGATGTAAGTTCAAGGAAGTTATAGATTTTTTAAGATTTTATTTTTCCTTTTTCTCCCCAAAGCCCTCCAGTACATAGTTGTATATATTTTTTTAGTTGTGGGTCCTTCTACTTGTGGCATGTGGGACGCTGCCTCAGCATGGCTTGATGAGTGGTGCCATGTCTGCACCCAGGATCTGAACCTGCGAAACCCTGGGCCGCTGAAGCAGAGGACGCGAACTTAACCACTCGGCCATGGGGCCAGCCCCTATAGATTTTTTTATTTCTTCACTGATAATGGGGATAGTTTAAAATTATCCCCACCGAAAACATATGTTTATACAAAAACTAGCACAGAAATGTTCATAGTAACATTATTCATAATAGACTAAAAGTAGAAACAACCCAAATGCCCATCAAGTGATGAATGGATAAACAAAATGTGGTCCATCCACGCAGTGGAATACTATTCAGCCATAAACAGGAATAAAGTACTGATACATTTTATAACGTGGATGAACCTCAAAAACACCATGCTAAGTGAAAGAAGCCAGTCACAAAATGCCACATAGTGTATGATTTCACTTATATGAAGTGTTCAGAAGAAGCAAATCTGGAGAGACAAAAAGCAGAGCAGTGGTTGCCAGAGGGGTGGGGAGACAGGGAGCAATTGGAAAGGGTGCTCTTTAGGGGTGATGAAAATGTTCTCGAATTGGTGGTGATGACTGCACAACTCTGCGAATATACTAAAAACTGCTGAATTATACACTTTAAGTGGTTAAAATGGTGAATTTTATGTTATGTAAATTTTATCTCAATAAAAAATTATTTTTAAAAAGTTTTCATTAAAAAAAATCCCTACTCACTTTGCCAGGTTCCTGTGTCCAGCTCTCTTACGAAGCGGCAGCTGGCAGGGATCGGGGGTTGGGGGGGGCAGCGTGGGGCCCGAGAGAGCGGGCAGGCCGTGAGGCCCCGGGGCGCTGGCAGAGCCAACCAGGATGGATCTGAACCCAGGCTGCGTCTTCTTGCAGTGGGCGCTGGTGAGAACGGCATCAGCCCGCGGGCAGTGTGGCAGTTCCGTAGCATGATCCAGTGCACGATCCCCAACAGCAAACCCTATTTGGAATTCAATGACTACGGCTGCTACTGTGGCCTGGGTGGATCTGGCACTCCTGTGGATGAACTGGACGCGTGAGTAATTGATTGATCTGCAGGGAGAGTGGAGTGTCCGTGGGGTGAGGGGAGAGCACAAGTCAAAGACGTGACGAGGGGGCACAGAAAGGGGATTCGCATATTTGCTAAGGATTACATATTTTCACCTCTTGTCATATCAACAAATATGTTCCCAAACGACCCTGAATCTAGCGCTCTGTTAGGGATGGGAAGAGGAAGGTCGAGATGTAAAGTAGTGGATGCTGCTGCCCTCTAGTGGCAGGATATTGAAACACAAGACACTCCAACAACGATCCAAGCGTTAACTTCCAGCGGTGTTAAAACCATCGTTGCATTTTCAGAATATATGATTGTACCGTATTTCTGCAACCATTCTTAAATCGCTTTCAATAAACACGATAAAAAGGACTTAAGTTTTTTTCAAGCCACAGGACCAATATCTCTTGGAGCATGTCAGCTAAAACATCCCCACCTGCTGCTGAGAGAGCAGGTGCAGGCTGACCTGCTGCCCAGAGCCTGCTGCTGCCTCATCTTTGTCCCTCCCCCTCTCCAGGTGCTGCCAGGTACACGACAACTGCTACACTAAGGCCAAGGAACTGAGCAGCTGTAGATTCCTGGTGGACAACCCCTACACTGAAAGCTACAAATTCTCATGCTCTGGCACTGAGGTCACCTGCAGCGGTACGTTTACCCCCTTGTTGGCTCAGAGGTCCTCAGTAGGCATTGGAGGAAATAATAGTAATGATAGCCACCACTTATTGATCATTTTCTTGGTGTCGGGAAGTGGACTATTATTATCCCCATTTGACAGATGAGGAAACCGAGGCTCAGAAGGCCCAGCCATTTACCCAAGGGCGCACAGCTCATAAATGGTGGCGTTTGGTTTTTGAACACAGGTCTATATGACTCCAAAGTCTCTGCTTTTAACTGTCATGCTATACTGTTTTGTTATTTAATAGAAAGAACTTAGCATTTATTAGGCTTTTATTACATGCCGGGTACTAGACTATAGATGTATATGAGAGAAGTTTTATTAACCTCATTTTACAAGGTAGGAAGCTGAGGCTCAAAAATAGCCACGTGTCCAAAAATCACACAGCTTGTAAATGGTAGGGTAATTCAATTGCTTCTGACTTCAAAGACTGGTCTTTCTTTTTCTTTTCTTTTCTTTTTTTTTCTTTTGAGGAAGATTGGCCCTGAGCCTGTCCCATCTTCTTCTATTTTATATATGGGACGCCTGCCACAGCATGGCTTGATAAGCGGTGCTAGGTCCACACCTGGGATACAGGCCTGCAAACTCTGGGCTGCCAAAGCAGAGGGCTAGAACTTAACCGCTACGCCACCAGGGCCAGCCCCCTCAAAGGCTGTGGTCTTAACCGCTAAGTTAGGCAGCGCTCATGGTGAACTGTATCCCTCCACGAAGGCGGTTCTGAAGAGCAGACTCTTTAGAGAGGTGAAGGATATTGTTGTGCCAGGCTAGCCTTCTGGATTTTCATAGCCCACCACTTTGCACTCACAGACAGGTCTCACTTTTCAAAACTGTACAAACATCATTGGAAGAACCATAATTCAAATCCAAAAGTGTCAAAAAAAAGAATTACCCAGAATCCCACCATCCTAAGAAATCAGTGGTGTCATGCCTCCCTGTTACTTTCTGCCCTTATCCTTGGAATAAGTTCATATCATTTTAATCTTTCTTCAGAAGTCGCTTTCTCAGTGAGGTCTTCCCTCACCACATTCTTTTAAATCACATACACACTCTCTCCATCTCTCCACCATTCTCTATCTTCTTTCTCTGCTTTATTTTCTCCACAGAACTTAACATCTGATATATTACGTTACTTCTTTACTTTCTATCTCTCCACTAGAAAATAGGATCCACAGGAACTGGGGTGGGTGTCGGTTTTCTTCAACGCTGTTATCTCCAGAACCTAGAGCAGTGCCTGACATAGAGTAGGTGCTCAGGAAATATTTGGTGAATGCATGGACGCAATCTTGCGTTATGCCTTTTCTCCCTTAGCACCATGTTACAGCCATTTTCCCATATTGCCATACACTCTTCATTGTTACTCCTTTAATTGCTGCATACCGTGGCTTAATTTGCTTACACACTCCCCTGGTAACAGTTCAGCTGTGCTCCACTTTAGAAAGTTAAATATATGGGAAATCAATTATTTCCCAATTATTCATATTAATTAACAATAACTCACTAAATATCTTGTGTATACTTTATAATATAATTGCTAATTTAGGCTTTAAGGGATGTTTACTGGGTGAGGAAAACATTTGTGATTTTTAAAAGAAAGGAGCAGACAGAAACAAAGCTTTAGTAAGATTATTGAAGGTAAGCAGAGATACGCAATTAAATTATGGATAATAAAATTCAAATGCATTTAAAATGTTATCTGTGTTGTTTCTTTTGGTTACAAAGTAAATGAGGCCAAAGTAATGTAATTTCAAACTCTACAGAAATATATGTCATGGAAAGTGGAAGGCATCTTTGTTCCTACTACCCAAGGATAACCAGTTGGATATATTTTTTAGGCATTTACTGGCTATTCTTTCCTTTAATAAGACTTGTTGTCAGTGAGGTTGTGTCAATTCCAACTCCTAGTGACCCTGTTTACAGCAGAGTGGAACCCTGCCCAGTCTTTTTGAGCCATCCTTTTACCTTCTGGAGCTCTATCAGACAATGCTCTGCTGCTATTCATAGGGTTTTTACGGCCAGTTTTTTTCGGAAGTGAGTGGCCAGGCCCTTCTTCCTAGGCTGTCTTAGTCTGGAAACTCCACTGAAACCTGTCCACCATGGGTGACCCTGCTGGTGTTTGAAATACCAGTGGCAGAGCTTTCAGCATCACAGCAACACGCAGCTGCCACAGTGTGATAACCAAGACAGGTGGTGTGGTTCCCCCACTGGGAGACTGGAAAACAAATCTGGGCCACAGTGGTGAGAGCAAAGAATCTTAACCACTAGACCACTAGGGCTGGGTTTTAATAAAATATCTTGGAAATATTTCCACATATAGACATACTTAATTCTTTTAAGTGTATAATATTCTATTGTAACGATGTTCTGTAATATTTTTAATATGTGCTTTAAAGCAGAGAAATCGGCTTACTAAACTTCACTAGGTTGAAATGTCTAATACTTTGCCGCCTTAAGTATATGTTTTAGTGTTTTCCATACAGTTTATAACTGCTTGCCTATGTCATCAGAGATCTGTAGTTTTATTTTTCCTTTTTCTCCCCAAATCGCCCCAGTACATAGTTGCATATATTTTTTAGTTGTGGATGCCTCCAGTTGTGGCATGTGGGACGCCGCCTCAGCGTGGCCTGATGAGTGGTGCCATGTCCACGCCCAGGATCTGAACCGGCGCAAACCCGGGCTGAAGCAGCGGTGGACGTGAACTTAACCACTTGGCCACTGGGCCGGCCCCAGCTATATGGGTTTTAAAAGCAGGGAGCTCATTTAGGGGTGTGAAATAGACAAGACTTTCCAAATCACCCCTAGGATCACCAAATAAAACAAATAAAACAGGTTGCCCAATTAAATTTGACTTTGAGACAGACAATGAACAATTTTTTAGTCTATATCCCAAATACTGCATTCATTGCTGATCTGCAGTTTCGGTATTTTTATTTGCTTAATCTGTCAACCCTAAATTTGCACTGATGGAATGGCCACTGGATTATTCCAGTTAATTCTTCCTGCCCCTGGACTGTCTCAAGCAGGATCCACCTTGGCTCAATCTTGTCCTCTTGTTCTATTCCAGACAAAAACAACGCCTGTGAGGCCTTTATCTGTAACTGTGACCGAAGTGCTGCCATCTGCTTTTCAAAGGCCCCATACAACCCGGAGAACAAGAACCTGGACAGCAAGAGGTGTAAAGCCTAAGCATCACCCCTGGAAACAGTCATCCCTACCTGCCTCATGGCCTTCACCCCACCCTGCGCCCTCCAATAAAGCATCTGTTGAAAGGCCTCACATTTGGAGATTGTTTTATTCTCTACTACTGAACATACTAAGTCTCTTCCTAGTCCTTTGTGAGCATCATTCCTTCCAGCCTTGGAAGTTGAATTCGAAGGATATTTCCAGCAAGCAAGCACCATGAGACCTGAATAATGATTACCAACCACTGATTATTTACTCTGTGCCAGGACTGTGTGTCTCTAAATTGTTCAGACAGCCCTATTAGGTTTTGACACTATTAGCAAATCCTATTTTTTGAAGCTGAGGCTCAATAGGAGAGGTCACCTGCCCAACGCTACGCATCTAGGAAGTAGCAAAGAAGGGATTTGAACCCAGTGAGTCTGACAACAGAACACACACTCTTACACTACTCTGTGCTGCCTGAAGTGGTGGGCTCTTGTTTCAGTTTGAGCCAGATCTTGCCTCCGCTCATTTCTCTGCCTCCATTCCCAACTGTGTTAAACCATTTTTTCTGCAACTCTTTTTCTTTCTAAGCCCTTCAGAGACTTCACCACACTCTACAACCTGATTTTTACTTTGTAGTCATCAAATATAATAAACAATAACAGCTTCGACTTCTTGAGCACTCATTGCGTATCACTCTGTGCTAAGGGCTTTCCACACTTCATTTCATTGAACGTTCAAACCAGTTTTAGTGAGATCAATATTATTGAGCCCATTTTATGGATGAGGAACTGAAAACTCAGAGAAATTAAGTCACTTGCTGGAGGTCACACAAATGCCAGAGTCAGGATTTGACCAGATCTGTCTGACGGCAATGCCTGAGCTCTTAACCACTAAGTCATTCAGCCAAGTTTTTCTAGGAGGATTTATGACTACACTGGCGCTGAAATTCACCAGAGAGAGTGGGGAGGGCAGAATTAGAACTGAATTATGGGAACTGAATTAGAAAAGCAAAGATGAGAAGGAACAATGCTGACTATGAGAAGCCACCACTAAGCAGTTTTAAACCACCAGAGGCTGACAGAACAGCCTCCACTGTTCTGGGCGAACGTTCCACTGCTGGGCAAACGGTAGGCAGCAAAGTAGTGTGCATGGGTTTGTCCTTTGGTCCAATTTCTCCCTCATTTCATTCACCCATTAAATAAATATTTATTGAACAATCACTCTGGGCTAGGTACTGTACAAAATGCCGAGAATACAATGTATTGGGGGGCTGGCCTCAAGACAATGATTTATTGTTAGCAGCTGCCTGCAGCTTAGTCTTCTCTAAGGCTTTTCTTCTTGCTCTTCGAACCGGCATATGCACTGTTACACATGCTCCAGACCGTGCCAAGCATTTTGCACGATTACCTTGTCATCTTCACAAAAGCTCTACAGGTGTAGGTATTATTACATGCTCATTTTACAGACGAGGAAACCGGCTCAAAGAAGCAAGTGACTTGCCAAAGATCACCCACTCATAGGTAGCACAGCTGAGATTAGAAGCCACATCTGGACAATTTAGAGGAAAAGTGCTATCACACTGTGAACTTGCTGAAGGCAGAGTGAGGTGTCAATCACTTCTGTATCCCTACCTGCCCAGTACAATACTTGACACATAGGGGGCATGTAATACATAATTGCTGAATGCCCAGTGACCTATTGGTCAGTAGTGCTCAGGATTTTGGCAGGCTAGAATGGGACTATTTTCAAATTTAGAGTCAACAAGTTTAGATTGAATAGACATTCTGTGCCACAGTAGGACTGCAAAGGATGCAAAATTAAGTTATACCTGGCCTCAGCTTTCAACGAACCGTAAAGGTCACAAATGTCTTTTTTCAATGGAAAGAAACTGCAAGCCCTTGTTTGGATGGAAGAAAGGTGGGATTTTAGGAGACTGTTGTTTATCCCATTTTTTTTGGATGACGAAACAGAGTCGAGTCACACAGTACTAAAAGCTATAGCTGGCTCTAAAAATATCCTCTAACTTAAAAACCTAACTCTTTTTCATTATCACAAGGGTTGGGGGAGAGAGAGTAAACTCTTTCAACAATCTGTTAATAAGCATCTGCTGGGTGTTCATTACAGGAAACGGAATGCGAGAAACACTAGTACAGTGGCTGGGAAGATTTAAATGCATAAATAATTAAATAAACTGGACTGAGAGTAATTTGAAGTCGGGGTTACATCCTACCAGCCACAGTACCTTCACAGCGCTTAGCACATCAAACACGCTCATTAAATAACCGCTCAGCGAACATCCTAGTGCGGAGCAAGGGTTGTCGAGAAAAAACCACGCTACCGTATTTACCTTTTCGGATCACGTGATCCTGTGCGCCCAACCCTGTCAATCCGCCGGCCACGCCCCAGAGTAGGAGGGATTTCGGAGTAGGAAATATGATTGGATAGCTTGTGGGCACGTGGCTCTCGGCTCCTCCTTTCTATTGGTGAACAGCAGCCCAGCCCCCGCACCATCTCCGCACCTCCCAGGCTCAGGCCCCGCCCTCTGACGCTTAGAGCCCGAGCCGGCGCAGGCGCAGTGGTTGGTAATGGTAGCTTGAGGAGGCGTTCCTGTGAGGTGGCGGCTTCCTAGTACTCTCTTTTCCTGAGCCAAAATCCAGCCGAAAGGACAGAGTGAACGATTCGACTGTGAAAAGAGGGCGAACTCACGAGGGTGTGACGTTGGGGACAACTTTGCTGTCGCGCTCATCCCTCTCTCGGTTTTCCCGCCGCGCACACACACACGCCCCTCCTCCCCCAGCCTCCCCGTCAATTTCCGGTTGGTAATTCCTCCATTGCTTTTAGGCCGGGGAGGGACCGAGGGGCCTGGGACAGTGGGGCGCAGGGAATCAAAATGGGGCGAGGAGGAGGAATGGCCAACGAGAGAGGCGAGTGGATTTGGGGCGAGCCAAGGCCCTCTGGGGCGCCCCGAGTTCCCACTTGAATCCCCACCCCCACCTTCAAGAAGGAAAAAAAGAGTGGAGGGATTTGCAGTTCTGACCTCTATGCTTTTGCTTTTGTTGTTTGGAATGCTTTTCTTTTTCTCGCCTCGTGATTGTCTCTTCATCTTTCAGGACCCAGCTGGGGTCACTTCTGGAAGTATCTTGAGCCTCGCCCTCTTCCCTCCCAAAGTTTAGTGGCTCAGTTACCCCACCGCGTTTCTAGAGCATTAAAGGAAGAGAGCGAGCTCAGAACTGGACGGAACGGGCTTGATTACTGGTCTGGTCACCCTAGGTGACCTTGGGCAAATTAAATAAGGTCTCGAAGCTTCAGGGTCCTAATCTTTCGAATGCAGTAAGTGGGCAGATGATAGGATTGTGGGAATTAGGTGAGTCACTGCGTTGTAAAATGCTTTCTATAGTGCTTGTTGTACAGTAAATGTTTAATATTATTACTTTCCCAAGGGAATAGAAAAGGATATTCACTTACTTTTTTTTAGAAGGGCTTTATTACATCAAGTAAGACTTGGCTCTTGTAATTTTTTAAAAAAGACAAACATTCACATGAAAAGGAAATGTGTCTCTGGGGAAGATCCTTATGAGTCTAGTTAAAGGAGTACTCAAGAGCGGACAAAGATTTGGCAGGTATGTTGGCTTCCCCTCCCACCATCTGCTCTCTTCCCACATCCTAATGATAATGGCTGACATTTGCTTCCCATGTGCAGGCACTGCTCTGAGCTTCACACACATGGTTACTTTGTTGGGTGTTTTGTGGTTTTTTTTGAGGAAGATTAGCCCTGAGCTAACATCTGCTGCCAATCCTTCTCTTTTTGCTGAGGAAGATTGGCTCTGAGCTAACGCCTGTGCCCATCTTCCTCCATTTTCTATGTGGGAAACCTGCCACAGCGTGGCTTGATAAGTGGTGCATACATTGGTGCTGGGGATCTGAACCGGCGAACCCCGGGCCACCGAAGCAGAGCACTCGAACTTAACCTATATGCCACCATGCCAGCCCCTACTTTGTTTAATCTTCATAACAACTCATGAGGTAGCTACTGTTACCTTCATTTATAAAGAGACTAAAATTAGATACAACTTGCCCAAGTTCATCTAACTGGCAAGTAGCAAGAAATGGATGGAAATCCAAGTCTGTCTATATTATAAGAGCTTCAATTCCATGCTATATTCCTTTTCTAATGAATTGAAGAAAAAAAAACCACTTTCCCTTCTTGGATGAGTTTAATTTTTTTTTTCTTTATGAAATAGAATTTATCTGTTTTGTAACAAATCAAAGTGAAAAATCTGGATCTTAGAGCACCATCTTGAATCTTAAGGATAATACAGCTGGAATTAATTAACACCTGGTGGCAACCTGCACTATTTGCAGGAGCAAGGTAACCAACTCATCCTGGTTTTAGCACTGAAAGTCATGCATCTCAAGAAACCCCTCAGTACTGGGCAATCTGGGACAGTTGGTCACCCCACCTAGGAGTGTTGAATTTCCTATAGGTCCTTCCTTTGGTCCTGTCAGGAAAAGTCCCAGCATTCACTGAAGACCGACCCCTGTGCATGTCCAAGATCTCTTGTGGAGTTAACTCTTAATAAGTGAACTAACGTGTCGTAAATGCTTTGCATAGTGCTTGGGATATAGTGTGCTCAAGAAATGCTGTTATTTAAGGGAGAGGTGAGAGAAGGATACTCAGTTTACAACAGCATAAAAAGAAGTAGGAGTTAGGGCCAGCCCGGTGGCACAGCGGTAAGTGCGCACATTCTGCTTCTCGGCGGCCCGGGGTTCGCTGGTTCGGATCCCAGGTGTGGACATGGTGCCACTTGGCATACCATGCTGTGGTAGGCGTCCCACATATAAAGTAGAGGAAGATGGGCATGGATGTTGGCTCAAGGCCAGTCTTCCTCAGAGAAAAGAGGAGGATTGGCAGCAGTTAGCTCAGGGCTAATCTTCCTCAAAAAGAAAAAAAAGTAGGAGTTAGTGCGAAGGAGGTTTCGAGTGTTATGTAGTTGTTTGCCTTTGTGACTTCTGCTTACGAAACTGTGATAGCAGAGCAGAACCGCAGCAGCAATGAGAAAGGACGTGACTGAAAGTCATGGCTAAACTAGGTTATGCAATTATAAGTATGCAACCTGGGTGGTGACAAACTGATAGCACCTACTAGTAGATGTTTGTTAGTCCAACCGAGGGCACTTACAGTGGGTTAGGAACTGCCATTGAGCAGAAGGCAAAAGATGTCAAGGAAGGCACCATGAGAAGCATCACCTTCAAGAAATACCAAGTTCCTCTTGAGACAAATTTTTTGGAAAGAATTCCATCTCAGGAGGAAATATGAACAAAATGAGCATTGCTAAGGTCCTCAAGACTTGGTTTCATGAATCATGCCAGCATCAAGGTGATGACAGAGCCTGCCTTCTCTCCCTGGCAACCTAACCTGCTCTCCACTGCCCACATTTTAACCATCTCTGGTCTCCTTGGCCAGGTGTACTGCTGGCTTCTACTTCTACTTCTGGCTGACTTCTTTCTAACCATAGCCTTCAAACAAAAGAGAAGCATTGTTGTTTAAAAAGAAAAGAACTGGGAGGGAAGTCTACTTGGGATCTAGTCCCGGCTTGGAAACCACATACCATGGCCTTAGGTAAGCCTGGAGCTTAGTTTCCTCAAAGATTAAATGAAGGGGGATGGACTAAATTTTCTCTCATTCTGTCATTCCATGCATGACTCCGACATTTTCTGGCAGAGAATAAGGGTGAGGAAATAGCTCATCCTCGGTGAGACACTCGAGGGCAAGAGGTTGTTTCTTTGTAGCCCTGGGACCTTAATACAGTGACTGTCAGTAACCATTTCTGAGATTTGTGGGTGAGAATGGCTTGACATTCAAAGACCCAGATTTGAATACAATTATTGGTATTGACTTTGGGTAACTGAGCAAATCTGATTCAAAGCACCTTAGGATCCTCACCTACAAAAAAGCTGGACTGAGATTTACAACAACCTCTGCAGAATTAATGACTATGAGCAAACCTACAGTTGTGCAGGTGAAAAGCACTCTTTGTGTTTTCAAGAGCTTAGATTATCCCAGTTAACGGGACTTTGCTTTCTAGGCGGGTGCAGGATGAATGTGTATTGCTTGCCCTAATTTTAGACAAAAGACTACCCGGAATAGTTGTGATTCTTTCAGCCGCTTCACTTTTTGCTGAGACTGTGCAGAAAGCTTTAGCCTGGTACAATGATTCTTTCTGGCTAAGGCAGTAATCAAACAAGTCTTGCTGCTTTCCTCGGCAAAAACAATTTAAGAGCCCACTTGGGAATTCACTGTTTCCTGTCTACAGGCTGGGTTCAAGGCAGGTGTCTTGTTCTGGCGGCTGAAATCAAGCAGAAATCCTTAGAGAACCATGTTACTAAGCCCCATTCTCTTTCACCTGATTAAAAAAAGAATAGAAATGTACAGCCCGCATACCTGGTATGTTATTAAAAAGATTCCTTTATTCCTTGGTTAAAAAAAATTCATTCATACCATTGCTCATCTTTTCAAAAAAAAAAAATGTATCAGAATGCTTCAGTTAAAAACATTTAAGCATTTGAGATTATAAATTAAGTCATTTCCTTCTCCCCTTACACCCTACATTAGTGAAATCCCTACATTAGCACTCCAAAGACCATTCTGGCCTACATATTAACCGGGCCATTTCTTCTACCTGGGGAGGTAAAAAGGAAGAGAAAGCAGTTTTCCTATCAAGAGAAGCTGCTGCTCTGAAAAAGTCTTTCTTCAGGGGCAAATCTCATCAGCCTGAAGAACTTAACTGCTTGGCTCTGAAACCGGCCCAGTTCAGAGACAGGCTGGCAGAGAGATGTTGGTTTGCTGCCCTCCACAGGCTGCCCTCAGTGAGCTTCCATTAGTTCGAGGAAGAAGGGATGAATTCTTAGGGATCTGGAAAAAAAAATGAAACAAGTTAATGCCAAAATAAGTAGAAAGTGGGGTGGGGGAAATGATTTTGAACATCAGCCTACCTTTCAAAAAACCATAGCATTTAGGACATCTAAAGATGGCCACTATATATTATTATGTGAAAACAGGACATAGTAAAGCATTATGCACAGCTTGATTCAATTGAAAACAGATTTAGTTATACTGGAATGTTGAACTTTGGTTATCTTGGGGGTGGGATTATGGGCAATTTGTATTCTATTCTTTTTACTTAACTGTCTGTTCTAAACTTTGTACAATAAATATGTATTATTCCAGTAATAAGAAACTAGAGGCTGGCCCTGTGGTCTAGTGGTTAAGTTCGGCGTGCTCCACTTTGGCAGCCTGAATTCAGTTCCCAGGTCTGGACCTACACCACTCGTGTGGCCATGCTGAGGCGGTGACCCATATACAAAATAGAGGATGTTAGCTCCAGGCAAATCTTCCTCAAGCAAAAAGAGGAAGATCGGCAACAGATGTTAGCTTAGGGTGAATCTTCCTCAGCAAAAAAAAGGAAGGAAAGAAAGGAGCTAGATTAAAAGTATATTAAAAAATGTTTGTGCCAAGGGGACTTGTTGGGTATAGTAATGTTCTGTTCCTCGATCTAAATGCTCTGCATCTTCATCAAGCTGTCCACTTATGATATGTGCACTTGGCTGTGTGTATAGTATACTTCAATTACAACAGTTTTTAAAAAGTGGTTGTACAAGAACTCTCATTCATTGCTGGTGGGACAGTCACTTTGGAAGGCAGTTTGGCAGCTTCTTACAAAACTAAACATACTCTTACCATGCAATCCAGCAATCTTGCTCCTTTGGTATTTACCCAAATGAGTTGAAAACTTATGACCACACAAAAACCTGCACGTGGATGTTTAGAGCAGCTTTATTCATAGTTTCCCAAAACTTGGAAGCAACCAAGATGTCCTTGAGCAGAATGATGAATACTCTGAGTGTACAGGGGCAGGAGGCGTATGGGAACTTGGCACTTTCTGCTCAATTTTGCTGTGAACCTAAAAAAACTACTCTAAAAATTAAGGTCTATTAAAAAAAAAAGTGGTTGTACTCCTCTGAGAATATACTAAAAGCTATTGAATTGTACACATTAAATGAGTGAACTGGATGGTATGTGATTTATCTCTCAGTAAAGCTGTTATTTTTTTAAGTGGCTGTACTCATAGGTTAAAATAGATAGAAAGTACTGACACATGCTACAATGTGGATGACACTGAAAACATGCTAAGTGGAAAAGCCAGAGACAAAAGCCCACAGATTGTACGGGATGTCTAAAATAGGCAGAAACTGAAAGATTAGCTGTTGTCAGGGACTGGGGGCAACTGTGGTGGTGGTGAGGAGAGACTGCTAATGAGTACAAGGTTGCTTTCTGGGATTATGACAATGTTCTGGAATTAGACAGTGGTGATTAACGTACAACTTCATGAGTGTATTAAAAGTTAATTGTAGGGGCCAGCCCGGTGGCACAGTGGTTAAGTTTGCACATTTCACTTCGGCAGCCCGGGGTTCGCTAGTTCGGATCCTGGGTGTGGACATGGCACTGCTTGGCAAGCCATGCTGTGGCAGGCGTCCCACATAGAAAGCAGAGGAACATGGGCACAGATGTTAGCTCAGGGCCAGGCTTCCTCAGCAAAAAGAGGAGGACTGGCAGCAGTTAGCTCAGGGCTAATCTTCCTCAAAAAAAAAAGTTAATTATGGGGTCGGCCCTGTGGCTGAGTGGTTGGGTTCACGTGCTCCGCTTCAGCGGCCTGGAGTTTCACCGGTTTGGATCCTGGGCATGGACCTGGCACTGCTCATCAAGCCATGCTGAGGCAGCGACTCCAGAGCAGAACTAGAAAGACCTACAACTAAAATATACAACTATGTACTGGGGACTTTGGGGAGAAGACGGAAAAAAAAATGTTAATTGTCTACTTTTAAAGGGTGAACTTTCTGATATATGAATTATATCTCATAAAGCTGTTTTTTTTTTAAAAAACAGGAGATTTTGGAACATTGTCTTAAATAGCCATGTGCTTAGAATTTGAAAATCATAGTCTTTCAAACACTATAGCTTAATGCACATTAAAAAATTGGTTTTAATTAAGAATGGCCACACATTAAGCAGCCTAGAACCTTCTGTATTTTGTCAGTGCTCTCAGTTGACTGGAAACTGGCATCTGATATCTGAGAAGGCATTTACCTTTAGCAGCAGGATTCAAGTGGAAATTCCAGTTTCTGGCGCAGGAACATCAGGCTGTGGTCAGTGTGGGTCTATTAAAGGCAGCAACTCTCCACAACGAGAATCCAGTTTTAGACATGCCAAGCCATCCGACCGTGTGGGCCCAATGTTCAGTACTGCAATGGGTAGCTTCTTCTCCCAGGCAGTGAGGATAAACTTGTAACCAGAGTACACCTGTACCAGGAGAAGAGCCAGGTAAGAGCTTTCTAGATGCACAAAGAGAGAAACCAGGAGGGGAGCTTCTCCAGGGCTCCCTATCCCCCAAAAGGGACAGTTACCCCCTGCAACCAAGTCAGACACCTGCAAGGACGATCCCACAACCAAGAGGGAGTCGGCTTCCTTGACACGCCTGTGTACAAAGTCAACCTTGTCAGCGCTCACTGTGTCCCCGAAGAAAACGACATCTGGTTTCAGGGGGCCTCCACATCGAGCACAGGACGGGACCTGAAAGTTCTGGACCTCCTCCTCTGTGAGAAAGACATCGCCATCGGGAGCCAGGCCGTGGGCCTCGGCACTCCAGGTGGGGTTCAGGACCTCGAACCGCTCCTGCAGCACCCCGCGGGGAGTCTGTTCACCACAATGCAAGCAGAGGACCCTGAAACCAAAGAGGAGGCCGACTGAACCATCTGTCCTGGGAGGCACGAAGCTGCCGAAGATATTTCATCCTCGACCATTTTCAGCCCCTACATCATTGCTTTCTTTTTCTAACACCCAGTTTTTCTCCATTTTGGGAATACCTTTTCATGACTTCTTTGGCTACCATCGTTTGTTTCTCACCTTCCTTCCACTGCCAACCTTCTAGAACAAGTGATGTACCTCTGTTTCCTTACTACACACTCCCTGCTCAACTTTCTGCTGGCTCATTTTTATCCTTAACAAAACTGCAAATGCTTTAGCAAATGATTTCTTTAGTGCCAAAACCAGTGTTTTTCCCTCCATCCTCTGCTCTCCTCATCTGCTGGAATAGTCACTGTCGGTCACCACCCTCTCTTTAAGACACATTCCCCCCTTGGTGTCTATGACACAATATCTTCTGATTCTCTTCTCACCTCTCTAACCAGCGGAACGTGAGCTCCGTGAGGGCAAGAACTTAGAGTCCTTTGATCACTGCTCTAGGCCCACCACCTAGGTCAATGCCTGCACGCTGTGGGCACTCACTAAATAGCTGTTGAAGGAAGGAAAGGTGCTTTAGTTGGTTCCTCCTCTGCTCTTCAATCCTCCAGGTTGTTTTCTTCCTACGGTCCTCACCTTGGGGACTCTCCGTTTTCACTGCCGAACACCTCTGTGCTAATGGTTTCTCCCTCTATCTAAGACTCCTCTCCTGCTCTCTCCCAAACTCTAGTCCAATTCCAAGTCTTCTTGGCTGTCCTGTCAAGCTTCCCTTCTGTCTTCAACCTCGCCTCCCCAATTTCTCCATCACCATCATTTCTCCAGTTACTTGCGCTGAAACCCTTGGAAAAAACTAGTTACTCATTCTTCTCCTTTTACTCTTTTTCTAGTCAGCCATCAGATCATGCTGACTTTTTTACTTACAAGGCCCCCTGTGAAATGACATTAAGTCTTGGATTTGTCTTAAAATATTTAAGAAGAGACAGGGAGAGAAGGGATAAAGTAGACAAGATAAAACTCGTTGATAATCTAAGTGATGGTATATGGGAGCTCATTATACTATTCTCTTTACTTTTGTGGATGTTTGAAATTTTCATCATGAAAAAATAATTTTTTAATGGACCCATGGCCATCATTAGGTCTCTCTTTGTCCTGATACCGCCTTAATCTAGGTCCTTCAGGCTGACCTCCCTGAGCCACTCTCTCTAATCCTGTTTAGCCTTCCTCAAATGCTATTTTTATCATGCTGTTTTCTTGCTCAGAAACCACTAATAGTCCCCTTTGGTCTCTCACAATAGTCCCAGATTGCACTGCATAATTTTCAAATGCATCCATGATTTGGGTCTAGCCTTCCCAGACAATCTGACCCAGACAATCTGATTTCATACTAGTCTCTACAGAGGCCAAGCCAGATTCCTCTGGGCTCTAGAAATTCCTTTCACAGAGAAAGCCTTCTTTCCTGCTCTTTGCCTGGTCAAACCTGAGTCAGTCTCAAGCCCCACCTTACCCATAAAAGCTTTCCTTATTACTCCAATCTTTACTAAATCTGTTTCTCTGAACTTGTAAAGCTTGTCTATCAAGGATTATACAACTTAACAATCCTGTATAGAGCTGTTTGTCATTAAACCTGTTGTTTTTGGGTCTCCCCCTAAACAGATTGCAAAGTTCTCACACATAAAGTAGACCATGTTTTATATTTTGGCTTTAACCCCTCCACACCAACAAGTAGCACACCAGTACACACCACATGTTGCAGGCACCCAATAAACATTTTACAGTTGGCAGACTGATTTTAGTTCTCAGCGGAGGATCTCTGGGGCTTAAAGATAAGGAAATGGTCTGCAATTAGCTACAAGTTATTGCCGGGGCTACATGTGTTCATTCCATCAATGTTTATTGGGTTCTGACTATATTTCAGGCTACACTGTGTTGTGTGTCAAGGCCCCTGAGACCCAGCAGTGTGTAGCATGTGCTGCTGGTGCTCTGCTCATAGTCCCCTCAGGATACCCTAGAGCCACTGCACACAGTGGTCCTATAAGCAACTTTCTGCATCTCTCTTGCCTACGGTGTTCTCTGAACAAGGAAGGCTTCTCAAGAGGAGCAGAGTCAGTGTTAGGGAGTTAATTCCCCAAGAGTGACCCTCAGCCAATGAGGGAAGGGAGACGGTGGATAAACACCCCACCTTCCTCAACTTTCAGTGAGACAATTCTGAAACATGCTCCAGACAGTCTGGGGGGGTCCCTCGCAAAATTAAGCCCCAGCTGCCCAAAGCAGTAACCATTCATTAACCTACCCTTTTCTTGGCTTTCCTCCCTTCCCTGTTTCACTTCCCCACTCCCTCACTGAGTTTGCTGGGATCAACTCCAAAATGAACAACTTGCTCCCAAATCCTTTTCTCAAGGTCTAATGAAGACGACAGTGATCAAGACAGCCAAAGTCCCCATTCTTACGGAAGCCTACGTTTCTGTGTTCAAACTATTTAGGCCTTCCTGCACCTGTGCATGCATCCATGGAGTTCTGTCAGGCGCTGACTCCCTGCCTTGGTGTGCAAGGCATCCACATTTTGGGTCACCAACCAGTACAGCTTGCCGAGTCTCTCCCAGTTGCTCAAAGCCAAGTGTGCAGGGTTAGGTTGGTGGGAGGAGAACTGGGGCCAGCCCACAAAGTTTCTCGCCCAATACCTCTGGCGGATTGGAGCACTCCGTATAAAATCCCCATGCTGGATGGGCCTCCGGTCAGTGCGGGCATAAAGTCCCACCTTTTCTGACCTGTAGTCTGGGATCCCCGACTCAGTGGAGATTCCTGCCCCGGTCATCACTAGGAGTCTTTTGGAAAGGGTGATGAAGCGCTGTAGCTCTTTGACTTTCTCAGGGTCCAGAGGAGGACTTGGTGGCACAAATAACCCAGTGGATCCATGTGAGCACTGCCGGCTGAGGTTCACCAGCCAGCGGCCTTTTGCTGTCCTGAAAGTCAACCCAAAGCTCATCCTCATTCTAGAGAGAAAGAAACCTCATGTGAGAAACTTTTGCTTGTTTGTTGAGGTATAATTGACATGTAGCATTATGTTAGTTTCAGGTGTACAACATAATGATTTTGATATTATATATATTATGACATGATCACCACAATAAGTCTAGTCAACATCTGTCACCATACATAGAGAAAAATTTTTTTCCTTGTGATGAGGACTTTGAAGATTTATTCTCTTAGTAACTTTCAAATATGCAATACAGTGTTATTAACTATAGTCACCATGCTGTACATTACATCCCCATGAATTGTTCCATAACTGGAATTTTACACCTTTCGACCCCCTTCACCCATTTCACCCACCCTCACCCCCTGCCTCTGGTAACCACCAATCTGTTCTCTTTATCTATCAGTTTGATATTTTTGGGTTTCTTTTTTAGAAACTGGTTTTTAAAAACAAAGGTAAGGGGCCGGCCCCGTGGCCAAGTGGTTAAGTTTGCACACTCTGCCTCGGTGGCCCAGGGTTTTGCCGGTTCGGATCCTGGGTGTGGACATAGCACCACTCATCAGGCCATGCTGAGGTGGCATCCCACATGCCACAGCTAGAAGGACCCACAACTAAAAATATGCAACTATGTACTAGGGGGCTTTAGGGAGAAAAAGGAAAAATAAAATCTTTAAAAAAAAAACCAAAAAAACCCAAAGGTAACCATCACCTAATAAGTGGATAAACAAAATGTGGTCTATCCACACAATGGAATATTATTCAGTTATAAAAAGGAATGAAGTTCTGATATATGCTACAGTATGGATTAACATTGAAAACATTATGCTAGATGTAAGAAGCCAGTCACCAAATGACATATATCATATGATTCCACTTAAATGTCCAGAACACGCAAATCTATAGAGACAGAAAGCAGGCCGGTAGTTGCCAGGGGCTGGAGGAAGGGAGAATGTATGAGAACTTCATTAATTTTATAGCCGAAAAACAATAGTAGGATCTAGGCACTGAATATCAACAGCTGCTAACATTACAAAAAGAGAGAGAACCAGAATTATGAGACTCTTGATGGAACAGCACACCACCACCCAAGATGTGGTCTTGGAAAAAAAATTGAACTTGACTCTGATCAAGTCACTAGAGCTAATTAACAATTTATAGGAAATACAGAGGCCAAAGTAATGTGTTAGATGATACCATTTGTCAATCAGCAAAGTCAGACTATGGGAAACTACAGGACAGACAAATCGGTTTCTTCAACAAATAAACTGTGAGAGATAAAGACAGAGAGATACGAGGCGGGAATTATAGATTAAAAGAGATTTAAAGACATACCAGCCAATTATAATACTGTGGGCCCTATTTGGATCCTGATTCAAATACACTTTAAAAATATGACATAAGACAACTGGAAAATTTAACATTAACCAGATGTTTGATATTAAAAAATTAGTGTTGGGGCTGGCCCCGTGGCCGAGTGGTTAAGTTCGCGCGCTCCGCTGCAGGCGGCCCAGTGTTTCGTTGGTTCGAATCCTGGGCGTGGACATGGCACTGCTCATCAAACCACGCTGAGGCAGCATCCCACATGCAACAACTAGAAGGACCCACAACCAAGAATATACAACTATGCACCAGGGGGCTTTGGGGAGAAAAAAGGAAAAAATAAAATCTTTAAAAAAAAAAAATTAGTGTTAACTTTTTAATATATGACAAATGGTATTGTGATTTTTTTTAAAAGTCCTCATCCTATAGAGTTACATACTGAAATATTTGGACGAAATGATATATCTGGGAGGATTTGTTTCAAAATATTAAGGGGGGGTAGATAGGAGTATATAAGTGAAGCAAGATTAGCCATGAATTGTTAATTGTTGAAGCTGGGTGATGGGTTCATGAATGGCGGTTCATTATATTATTCTATCTCTGCAATAAAATTTAAAAAAATAATAATAATTATTTAGAGGAATGTCTGGATTGAAGACGTCCTAGTGCATCCAGGACAGTGGAAGTGCAGGAATGCTAAAAGCCATGAGATGAAGGAAAATGCTTATTCTTTTGAATATTTTAAAAGTTTAAGAGATATGATCAGAAAAGTGAGAAGAAAAGAAAGAATGGAGAAGTTTGAAGAGAAGCTAAAATGTGGAATGTTTTACTTTAAAGGTAGACAAAACTCCAACATCTGGACTATATCGACAGTCATATAGTTTTTTGGAGAAAACGTACATGAAATTAAATGCACAAAGTGAATTAGGGCTGGTAATTTTAAAGTCTGCCTCTTTCACGTTGCCCTTGATCTAGACAAAAATGAAAGCAAGGGCACATGATTATCAACACTACAGTGATAAACAGGGGCTAGGGTTGGCCTAAAAATATATAGACAAACCCTAACTAACTTCTAGGCAAGAAATCACTAATAAAAGAAATCTTGGGTGGCGTTGCCCCAAAAAAGTCCACCCTAAATGGGATTTGGGAGCAGGTTACTGATGAGATTTCAAGACTCATCCAACTTATATCTGAAAGCTGCCAACCCAAAAGGTATCTAATAATCAGTAAACCTGTACACTGAAATGTTTTATGAGAAGGGTGAGGAGAGCCAAAAGCATGATATTGAGAAATGGCTGGGGAGTAGGAATTTGTTGGCATTGCATACAATACTGTCTTCTGAAAGAGAATATCTAGGTATTAGAAAAATGTATTGGAAGGGGCCGGCCCGATGGTGCAGCGGTTAAGTTTGCACGTTCCGCTTCTCGGTGGCCCGGGGTTCACCGGTTCGGATCCCGGGTGCCGACATGGCGCCGCTTGGCAAGCCATGCTGTGGCAGGCATCCCACACAGAAAGTAGAGGAAGATGGGCACGGATGTTAGCTCAGGGCCAGGCTTCCTCAGCAAAAAAGAGGAGGATTGGCAGCAGATGTTATCTTAGGGCTGATCGTCCTCAAAAAAAAAAAGAAAAATGTATTGGAGTATGGGTTTTTATATAATTTAAGAAAACTACCCCTGCAGACCATACTACTTCCAGCGGCAGATTTCATGTTTATCTCAACAACCTATTGATAATGAATGAATGACTTCAGTACCTTGAAGGATGGCCCCCAAATAAACAAGAATATCTTTCACTGGAAAGGTACAGCCCCCTGCCCCCTACACACACTTAGAGTGTATTTATAATCTTATTTTGTAATCCAGTCTGTTGTAAGATTTGGAAGGGTGAGCCAGCTCAGGATCTGATAATTCAAGGATGTATTGAACACTGTGGCTCCAGGCTTTAGAGACAACTGACCCTTGCCAGAGGTATGCTGGTAAACTGGCTTCCCTCATACCCTCCCCCTCAAAAAAGAAAAATATCCCATAATGGCCAATTTCAGGCCACCAATGGTTTAACAAATGACTAGCAAATTCCTGAATATTTAACAATTGATCCTCACTGGTACAAACTGATTCCAGAACACCCTCCTGGGTCCCATGAAGTCCAACCTGAACAACAAGCCTACCTTTTAATTACCTTAACAATTTGTTTTGGTCAACAATTTCTAATACCTTCCACATATTAAAATCTTGTCTCCATACTGGACTATTTCATAACAGCCCAAGCCATCTTGTCTTCCTAACCTCTTAAGAACCCACAGCTACAGCTCTACTATGCCAGTGGCCATCAGATGGAAATAACTGAAAATGGCTGGTGAATCTGCCAAGCCTTTCTGCATCTAAGGGAAACTATGTATTTTGGTTTATTTAAAAAAAAAAAAAAAGAGGGCTCGCCAGTTGGCACAGCGGGTAAGTTCACACGGCCCAGGTTCGCCTGTTCGGATCCCAGGTGTGGATCTACGCATTGCTTGTCAAGTCATGCTGTGGCATGCATCCCACATATAAAGTAGAGGAAGATGGGCATGGATGTTAGCTCAGGGCCAGTCTTCCTCAGCAAAAGAGGAGAAGTGGCGGCAGACGTTAGCTCAGGGCTAATCTTAAAAAAAAGGGGGGGGGCTCTAAAAAATAAAGTCTATTTTAAAAAAGAAGGAAGGTAAAGCAAAAATTGGTAAAGCAGGATTCTAGCCTAACTTAAGGCCTATTCTGTCTCTCCCAGAAATACATGGCTGGTCAGAACTGAATTCCTTATAAACTTCAAAAGGTTAACGGCTTAGCCCCAAATCTTTTAAATCCCTTAATAGTCCATTGTCATTCTATCTATGATTACATCTAAATATGTCTCTACAAGAGGAATACATTTATATTTTTAGTGAATACCATCCCTTGGGGACTGTGTGCTCCATAAACCTACTTCTATTTTATAAATTAGAATGATCTTATTTCTTCATAACCTAAGAGAATCACATATGACTTCTAGCATGCCGGGTGTTGATGAAGTGGTTACTCAGACTTTTCAGGCTTTTGATTTTATTAATGTAATTAAGCACATGCACACATTTTATTCTTTCGTTTTCCCCATATTCTTTTAGCTTACCCTCAATTGCAAACTCTGATACTTGCACACAGCAAAGAGTATTGAGACCAGACAAGACATTCTACCCCCGCGGGTCAGCTTTTCTAGTTGTAAAAACAAGGCTTTGACATATTTGATGTAACGCAGAAATTCTCTAGTGACACGTACCCCGTATGTAAACATTATTTTATGCTCTGCTCTCCAGATCTGGGTTCAGGACCCCAATTTCTCCTTGACATTCCGCAGCAACACGTGAACAGCTAAACAAATACATAGTCCCGATTCTTGAGACCACAGGGCTCGAGAAACCCCGCTGAAAACACGCTCTCCTGGAACAGCTGGTCTCTCTCAGGTCCCACCAAAGGGCAAAAAGGAGAAATGGAATCTCTTACAAGAAATCCACAACTTGTAGAAACCTGCAGCCCGCACAGAACACACTTACCTTCCACACTTTCACAGCTTAAAGGACACCTTACGCCCCGACAGTGGGACTGACCGGCCCTATTTGCATTCTGGGAAATGTAGTTCATGAAGCTAAAGTGATACAGAAAAAACTACAAGTCCCACAATCCTCTTGAGGGACTCAGATTGTCCAGTGGCGCCCCCTGTCCGCCTCTCCTCTAAGGTTCAGAGGCTTGAACCCTGGTTCGCGATGTGCCTTTCTCACCTAAGCCAGCAAGTTGTCTCAGAGAAGCGGTTAAAAGCTTGGACACCAACGTCCTGAGTGCAAAACAGTACATCCGAACAGCGCTAATTTAGGCATGCATTCTCCCTTAAGATGGAAGCTTTAATAATGCAAGATTTGACTCATCCTCAACTTCAATGTTTATGGTCCTTTCCACTCACCGTGACAGAATCAAGTTCCCACCTTGCAGTGGGTTGTGACTACATTCTTTCACAAATATATGAAAAATTGTTTTTACAATTAATATGAACAATGAAAGCCAAATATAATATATAGGGACTAATGTGTTTACTCACTTGGCTTCTTAATTTCTCATCTCGTGTTTTTTTTTTTAAAGTTTGGCACCTTAGCTAAGGACTGTTGCCAATCTTTTTTTTCCTGCTTTTTCTCCCCAAATCCCCCAAGTACATAGTCGTATATTATATATTTTTTAGTTGTGGGTCCTTCTAGTTGTGGCATGTGGGACGCCACCTCAGCGTGGCCTGAAGAATGGTGCCATGTCCACGCCCAGGATCCGAACCAGTGAAACCCTGCCCAGCCCAAGCGGAGTGCACGAAGTTAACCACTCGGGCACGGCCGAGCCCTGTCATCTTGTGTTTTTATTAAATGAACCAACACCACGCTTGGCTTTCACTCCCAGAGATTCCGATTTAATTTGTGTGGGGAGACGCCTAGACGTCAAAGTCGATTTACAAACTTTCCAGTTGTTTCTAATGTGTTTCCAATGAGAACTGCTGCTCTATAGCATCGCCTAAATAAGATATCAATTTGTGGGTGTCTTGGAACATAATCAAAGGGCAGCCAGCGGGGACCTTGAAAACCACCTAAGGATCCCCTTCCCCCATTTTAAGATGAACTGAAGCTCAGGGGAGTAGTACGGAGGCCGGAGTCAGAGTGTGAGTCCCGGCCCTCTCATTGTATGCACCGAGGTAAATATTGGTAAGGTAAATCAGTCCAGTAGTTTGGCAGCAGTACCTCCAGCAACAGCTGGGATAGGTCACTAGCTGTAGGATTTACTAGGTGGGGAGGATCACCTGACATGAAGGCCTTTTGTGCCTTAGTTAGCATGACCACATCAGCTGAAAGAAAGGACCAAAGCACAGAATAGAAACTTTTGCCAAGTCAAAAAGTTGTAATCTAGAACGTTTTCTCCACACATGGTGTTTGATCAAAACCTATGGAAATGCCAAAATGGTGACATTCCCCCCCACCCCCGGTCAAATTTTATTATGAAACATTTCAAACCCGTGTTAGTTTTTTAGTTCTCCAAGTGGAATGAGCATCATTAATAGGGATTGGCTGGACATACAGGACTATTGTGCTTTTGGGCCCCAGAGAGTCTCATGTTCTGGGGAGAAGTTAGCGGAGTTTTCCATTTTTCTCATAGCATTGAAAAGGCGTCTGTGGAGGGTGAAGGCATCCAAGACAGCTGGTGAAACACACGATTTCCCTTGATAGCTACTGACAGAGTGTAATGAGCCATCCAATCAAGACATTCTCAAGGGCTGAGATGTTCTTTGGATAACCCTAGTCTTTTATTTCTCACAACTCCACCACAGCGGACATTAATGACTAACTCCTTGATTGGATTAAAGTAAAATAACCTAAATCAGCTCGCTAGTCTTTTCCTTTTTCCTGCTGGTTTTGCCTACCCTGGCAGTTATGGCTGTGACCAAACAAATAAATAAATAACTACACATTAGCATCAAACAGGTCTTTAAAATGCCATTTTTGCATCCAGATGATGACAACACGAATGTTCACTGAATGATACTTTGAATGTTTCATGTTCAAAATTTTTTACAATAAAATGGGGAAAATGTCAGTTTCTCGGAGCTACTATTTGCATCTTAATGAGTAACAAAAACCAAAAGTATTTTGGAGACTATAGTTCAGGGAGAAAACAAGGCCAGATATAGTTTTCTAACAGCTTTCCACTTGCTGAGGGAAAATAGGCAATGAAAGTGAAAATTACTTCAAACTTCATGAACTGTGGCTATTTCTGCAGAAATAACCTCTTTCTTTCAGCCCCTCTCCTCTGAATTAACAAGTCCACAGAAAACTCTTTTGTATTAAACATGGAATTACCATGCGATCCAGAAATTCCACTTCTAGGTATATACACAAAAGAATTGAAAACAAGGACTCAAAACTGACGTTTGGATGCCAACATTCATAGAAGCCTTATTCACAATAGCCAAAAGGAGGAAGGAACGCGTGTCTATAGAAGGATAAAAGGATAACAAAATTCCACAGAATAGAATATTAGGTATAAAAGGGAATGAAATTCTGATATGTACTACAACATGGGTGGACCTTAAAAACATTATGCTATGAAATAAGCCAGACACAAAGGATCAAATATTGTATGATTCTGCTTATATGAGGCACTTAGAGTAGTCAAATTCACAGACAGAAAGCAGAACAGGGGTTGCCAGGGACTAGAGGAGGGAGGAATGGGGGCGTTAGTGTTTCATAGGTACAGAGTTTGGAATGATGAAAAAGTTCTGGAGAGGTATAGTGGTGATTGTTGCAAACACTGTAAATGTGCTTAACGCTACTGAACTGTACCTTAAAAATGTTTAAATAGTAAATTTTATGTTATGTATATTTTATCACAATTAAAAAAAACTTTTAGAGACATAGTTACACTGGGAAATGGGAGCCAAGTGAACAGCATCCTGATACTGAGTCGATTCCTCATCCGCCCCATTCATTCTCTGAATTAAGTTATTAGAGAACATCTCTCCCATAATGCTTTGCTTCATTCTCCACCAAAACATAGTTAAATCAAACAACTGAATCTTCAGAAACAGCTTATGCATTCCGAGAGCTCTTCATGTGTTTATATAATTTCCAACCAAACAACATTTGAAGGTTTTTCCAGGCGACTCAAACTCCTCTTTCTGAAATAGGAACCTTGCTTATTGGGGGTGATGCGTAGGGGGCGTTTCTCGTTAGCTTTGCGCAGTGGCAGTATCGTAGCCAATGAGGTTTATCCGAGGCGCGATTATTGCTAATTGAAAACTTTTCCCAATACCCCGCCGTGACGACTTGAAATACAGTCGGCATTGGCAATTTTTGACAGTCTCTACGGAGACTGAATATTTCAGGTTATAAAGAAAAACGTGATTTCCATTGCGGGTTTTAGTAGATTCTATGCGTTCGGTTCTGTAAGTTTTATAGTAGTCAGCGTGTTGGTTTGACTACGATTCGTTTTTGGTTACAGCTGTTGATCGATTCCAGCAACTCAGCTTAGATAAGCAAGTCAAGTTTCCTTTTTTTTTTTGTTCTCGTGGGCGTATTTTCTTATGTTCACAGTGCGTTTTCTCTATTTTGTCTTCGCCACGCTAATGTTTGAAGTTTTAACTACTCACAAAATGCCCACCCTAGCCCCTGCCTGCCCAGTTTCTGCAGCCTCAGCCCCAGCGACTCTTACCTCTTCTGCTCACCCGGGGTTTCCACGCCTTCCCGCGACTCAGTGTTTCTCGCTCAAAATTGGAGTCAATATGGTTGTCTCTGTGACGTCATGGTGATTTGCATAAGGTTCCCCAGCATCCTCAGCGGATGTACACTTGTTTCCAAAACCTGAATGTTTGACACTAGATGATCCAACAACAAGAAGCCTCTCACGCAGACGGGCCTCAAATCTGACTCCGCGACGGGGAACGCGTCATATCCAAGATCTGGCTGGCAGTCGCTCACCCTCATTGTAAGGCTATTGTCATCCGTAGGGGAGCGGTGTGGCTGCGGTTTTCTCTTTAGCTTTGCGCAGTGGCAGTATCGTAGCCAATGAGGTTTATCCGAGGCGCGATTATTGCTAATTGAAAACTTTTCCCAATACCCCGCCGTGACGACTTGAAATATAGTCGGCACTGGCAATTTTTGACAGTCTCTACGGAGACTGAATCTTTATGAAGTTCAATGAAAGCGGTTAAGAGTTAAGACGTGCTTGTTCTTGTGTTCTGTTTCGGTAGTGTTTGTCTTCGCTTTTGTTCGGTTCGCCTATGTTGGGTACTGTCTTAGATTTTGGCGGGGCATGTGTGACACTTGCCCTTGTTATAGGAGTGCGTGCTTTCTTTATGTCTAGAGGTGTACCTGGAGGCCTCTCACTGCGGAGTGCGTGCGTTTGGTTGTAGTAGTATTTTCTATCAAAAAGCTCACAGCTATCGAATGAGTCCATCTCCGTCCCGGCGGAAGTAGACAACCCCATCCAGAGCGTTACAAATTCGCAGCATCTCGTCCAAATTCTTCCTTACAACCAGGAGGGAAGTGGACGCAGTAAATTTGCTCAGGTCCCATTGTGGAATCCCGGGCAGAGCTGGGCTTGGCACCAAGGCCCCTCACCCCTAGTGGTGCGCTGGTGCCCACTACACTGGCTGCCTCCAGTCTTGTCCTGTTAGGAAGGCCAGGGATGTCCCCGCACAAAAGCCTTCCTACCCCTGGGCATGGCCGATCCAGCTGGACCTACTTAGGCTACCAACCATCTAACACTCCTGTGGCCTGTAAGCAAGAGGATGTGGTTACTAAGGGTGAAGGTGGCAGGATGGCATCTATTGGTTCAAAGCAGCACTGGGGAAAATTGCCCCAGGGGTAAAGTAGACCCAGTCCCTACTTCAGGGAGCTCACAGCCTTGAGACACACCACAAATAAGTAAACAAACAGATAAACCAGATAATTACAGATTGCTTCAGTGCCATGAAGAAACAGGAAGATGTGATAGAGCCACTCAGGAGACCAGTCAAGTTCCAAGAACAAGTACTGAGCACTTACTGTGTGCAAAGTACTTAACATGCTTCCTTTCATTTAATTTTCACAGAAACTTATCTCCCCATTCCTTTTTTTTTTTTTTTTTACAAACAGCTTTATTGAGGTATAATTGGCATTCAATAAACTGCATTTTTTTTTTTGAGGAAGATTAGCCCTGAGCTAACTACTGCCAATCCTCCTCTTTTTGCTGAGGAAGACTGGCCCTGAGCTAACATCCATGCCATCTTCCTCTACTTTATATGTGGGATGCCTTGCCAAGCGGTGCCATGTCCAAACCCGGAATCCAAACCGGTGAACCCCTGGCCGCCCAAGTGGAACGTGTGCACTTAACTGCTGTGCCACTGGGCTGGGCCCTAAACTACACATATTTAAAGCATACAATTTGATAAGTTTTGAAACATGTACACCCATGAAACCATTACTGCAATCCAGATAGTGAACACACCCATAACTCCCAAAAGTTTCCTGTTGTTCCTTTGTAATCCACCTGTCCCTCTCATCGCCTCCCCCCACCTTCTGTCACTATAGAAGTTTGCATTTTCTAGAGTTTTGTGTGATGGAACCATATGATATGTGATTTTTTGAGACTGACTTTTTTTCACTAAGCTAATGTCCTTGAGATCCATTCAGGTTGGTGCATAGATCAATAGTCCATCCTTTTTTCTTGCTGAGTAGTATTCCATTGCATGGAAGTACCAGAGTTTGTTCAACCATTCACCCCTTGAAGGACATTTGGGTTGTTTCCAGCATTTTGCTATCATGAATAAAGCTGCTAAGAACATTCCTGTACAAGTTTTTATGTAAGCGTAAGTTTTTAATTCTCTGGGCCATACGGTAAATTGCATGTTTAGTTTTGTAAGAAATTGCCAGATTATTTTCCAGAGTGGCTGGACTATTTTACATTCCATCTGCAGTCTTTTTAAATCTAGACAAGTCTCCCTGTCTTTCTTATTTGCTTCACAACACTGATTTTTTGAAGAGTCCAAGATAGTGATTTTTTTTTTCCTGGTGAGGAAGATTGGCCCTGAGCTAACATCTGTGTCAATCATGCTCTATTTTGTATGTGGGACACTGCCACAGCATGGTTTGATGAGCAGTGTGTAGGTCTGTTCCTGGGATCTGAACTCGCAGACCCCTGGCCACCGAAGCAGAGCGAGCGAGCTTAACCACTATGCCACCAGGCCAGCCCCAAAGATAGTTATCTTGTAGAAGTCCCACGTGATGATTTATCTGATTGTGTCCCCCATGGTGTTCCTCTGTCCCTTGAATTTCCTGTAACCAAGACCTCAAAGCTTGATTAGATCAAGAGAACTTCAGAGGTGGTGCTGTGAACTCTGTACTGCACCTTCCACTATGAGTGATGCTGAGTGTAAGCACCTGGGTAAGGTAGTAACTGCTCTCTCTCTACTGTAAAAGTACATTTTTCTGTATGTAATCAGCAATCTGTGGAAGGAATGAACAATCCCTGACATAGCAACTGTTTGATGCTAAAAGCCGTTTGCTTTCCACACCACTCCCCTAAACCACTTCCTGATCAGTCTTCAGAATATGGCTGAGATAAATTAACACCAGTTCTTCTCTGGAACCCAGGGTGGGTTTCCCGGAACCAGGGAATACCCTGTGTTCAGGACCCGTAGTCCTAGGAAGTTAAAAACAGTCCCCTGACAAGCGAATGTATCAGAACCAGGCACACGTGATGGAAGGAAGGGTCAGTGCTAACTGCTCAAAGGGGCGTGTGGAGCCTCTTGTTGATTATGGGAACTGCAAGAGGAGTCAGTGTGTGCGGCCCAGAGGCTGAAATTTCAAGGAGCTATAAGTATCCTTGATAGCGTGGTCTGAAAATGCGCTCCAGCCGTTTCTTTCCTCCTTAGCTGGTTGCTGAGATGGCTAATCTGGGTGTCAAACAGACCTGGAAGCCATAGAAGATGGATACTCCCTCCCATGGCAAATTTTGTATTGATCAGAAAGTCAGATGATGCTCTGGCAAACACTGCCCCGGGTGATGTGTGTGTGATTTTCTTAGAATTTGTAATAGCAAGTAAGTAAAATAATGATTCACTTGTAAGCAGACACAAGAAAGAAAAGCATGAAAAAATCACCAAAAAGATCAACAAATAGCTTAAGAAAAGCAAGACAATATTAAACAAAAAGTAAAATTTATGGAACATACATGCAATATTTTTTCTCTCAGTTCTACTAGAATCTTCCTTTGGCTGGGTAGTTTGAGTTACACTTTTTTTTTTCCCTGAGGAAGATTCTCCCTGAGCTAACATCTGTGCCAATCTTCCTCTTTTTTGGATGTGGGATGCCTACACAGCATGGCTGAGGAGTGGAGTATGTCTGTGTCTGGGATCCAAACCTGCGAACTCCACCGCCAAAGCAGAGCATGGAACTTTAACCACTTGGCCACAGGGCTGGACTTTTTTTTTAATTGAAGTAAAATTCATATAACATAAAATTAACCATTTTAAAGTAGATTCATGGGCTGGCCTGGTGGCGCAGCGGTTAAGTGTGCAAGTTCCGCTTCGGTGGCCTGGGGTTCGCCGGTTCAGATCCTGGGTGTGGACATGACACTGCTTGTCAAACCATGCTGTGGCAGGCGTCCCACATATAAAGCAGAGGAAGATGGGCATGGATGTTAGCTCAGGGCCAGTCTTCCTCAGCAAAAAGAGGAGGATTGGCAGCAGCTGGCTCAGGGCTAATCTTCCTCAAAAAAAAAAAGTGGATTCATGCAATTTTTACCTATTATTGTTTTCTGTTTCACAACCTAATTTTTTCCTGGTTACAAAATTACCACGTTTGTATATAACATCCAAATGTTATGTGTATGAAACCAACTCCCACTGTAATCCCACCTCCACTGCTAAAGGAGATCGCCACAGGCAGATGCACTGTTCCTCCAAATTATTCTATTCATATGTCAAAATAATTATTAACAAACATTGGATTAGACTCTGCACACAGTTCTACTACTTCTTTTTTCTTTCTGCTAAACAATATATCATGGATGTATTTTCCGTGTCAGTGCATAGCTACCCTTGTCCGGTATGGATATATCCTACTACCCCCTACGGGTGGACATGTAGGTTGTTTCTAGTTTTTCCCGATTATAAGCAATGCTATGATGAACATCTTTGGATGTGTGTCTTTTTTTTTTTTTTTTTTAGGAAGATTAGTCCTGAGCTTACATTTGCCGCCAATCCTCCTCTTTTTGTTCAGGAAGACTGGCCCTGAGCTAACAGCTGTGCCCATCTTCCTCTACTTATATGTGGGATGCCTGCCACAGCATGGCTTGACAAGCGGTGCATAGGTCCGCACCGGGGATCTGAACCGGCAAACCCCAGGCCTCCGAAGCAGAATGTGCGAACTTAGCCGCTGCGCCAGAGGGCCGGCCCCTGGATGTGCATCTTTGCCTTCGCACGGGGTATTTCTAGGGGAATTTTGCCTACTCGTGGGCTATTTCTAGGGACATTTCTATAGGTGCGATTGCCTGTGTGAAGGATGTGCATATTTTGAATGTTAGAGGTGGCTGAAGTTGGCTCCCCCAAGGCTGTACCTGTGTATTTGCCCACAAAGCCTCGTAGGAGAGCATCTGGAGAATGTTTGACAGAGATGTTTGGACGTGCTCTGCAGCTTTCACAGGACTCTCCCGGGGTAGGGAGGGGACGAAGGAGGAGGGTGGATTTCATATCCAGTTCCAACACTTGTTTGTTTTCCAGCTCCTTTCCAGACAGAGAGCAGGGAGAAGGGGCTGGGTTGGGTGAGGTAATGCTGACCCTCTGCCCCTCCACCATGTATGGAAATATCTTTGGAAACATCAGCCCCTTATGGAGCCAACCCCCACCCCAGCCTCCCACCCTGTCTCTGGAGCCAGCCTGGACCCACTGGCTCCAGTGGATGGAAATGCTGGATCTGAGGACTATCTCATCAGGGAAAGGGTCTAACAGCCCCCGAACAATCTTCTCAGTGTTCATGTCACCGCAGATGTCTGCAAGAATCACTGGCTTCTGTAGGTTAAAAATATCCCATGCCCGAGGGCTCTCAGTGTCTGTCTCAGAAAAGAGCTGGCTCACAGAGCACCATCACTGGGGAAATTAACTAAGGCCAATCGATTTTTTTCCCCTGAAGCTTTGAAACCAGACTTTCTGGGTTCAAATCCTTGCTGCACTATTCACTAGCTGCGTGACCCTAGGCCACTGGCTTAATGTCTCTGCGCCTCACTTTCCCTGGCTGTAAAAGGAGTGTCAGGATTACATCTATCTCAGAGGCCAGTGGCTCTTCACCTTGGCTGCTCACAAAATCGCCTGGGGAGCTTTTAAAAATCCTGATGTGGAGGCTGCATTCCAGGCCAATTCAATCAGAATTTCTGAGCGTTAGTTCTGGGCAAAATATATATATATTTTAAAGCTTCTTAGGTGATTCTGATGTGCCACCAAGGATGAGACCCACTGCCATGGAAATTTCATGGATATTAAATGAGATAATATAGGGAAAGGGCTTTCAATGGCGCCTGACACAGAGTTAAATGTTTTGGTTGGGGTTTTGGGACCAATTATCCAAGGCTGAGTGGTAATCAGGGAAGGCTTCCTGGAGGATGGGTTGGCTGAGCTGTGAACTGAAGGAAAGGTGTTAACCAGGAGAAAGAGGGCAGGACACATTTCAGCTGGGTTAACAGCTCCTGCAGGGGTTTGGAGCCAGGAGGTTGTGGCTTCTTGGAGGAATCAAAAGTCATTCCCTGCGACTGGAGCTGAGAAGGGAGAAAGTGGCAAGAGTTTGGGAGAAGACATATGGCACTGGGTCCTCTCCTGAGGTCAGAGGTCATGGAGAATCACTGGCTTTATTCTGATGTCATGAAGGTTTTCAGTAGGACGGTGAGTGACCCAGATGGTGCTCTCCCCCCAAATTCAGAGGCAGCAGGGCCTTCTCAGGCACTGTGTCCAAGCCAGCTGGGGACCTTGAACTTGCCAAGGGACCGTGACACAACCCCCCACGCTCCCCTTCAAGAGCCAGCACATGGACTCTGGAGTCAGACAGTCCTGAATTTGAATCCTGACTTTGCCACTTCATACCTGGGTGGCCTTGGGCAGGTGACTTTATTTATGAGCCTCAGTTTCCTGGTCTGTAAAATAGTCATAAAACCTCCATTGGATCTTTGCAAGGATTAAATGAGGTAATAATGTAAAAACACTTAACATGGCGCTACCCACACATTAAACAATAAATGTTCTCTAGTATATAGAATAATGACGATTTGGGGGAACATTTATTATTTAATGTGAGAGAAGCGCCATTAGAGAATTATTAGAATAGTAATTATTCATGATAATTATTAACATTATTAATAATATTCATGACCTTGTTTCTGCAACCCTTTGGTGGCTGGATAAATTCCCAAATCTGTCCTTTTTCCTCTAGCCTGAAAGTCCCACTTGGGTTCTCCCATGATAATTAGATGCACAATTCCTCAGCCTTTTTCTTGCATTTTTGTTGTTGTTGTTGAAACCACATCACAACCTTGGGAGGTGTATGTTTTATTATCCAGAATTTATGGTTAAGGCAGCTGAGGCTCAGAGTGGTTAAACACTTGCCCAAAACACCCAGCTAAGTATCAGACCTGCAGAGCCTCATGCCCATTGTACTGATGAGAAAACCGAGGCTCAGAAAGATGAGGATCGTGCCCAAGGCTGCACAGTTGACAGGTGGCAGAGCCGGGATTTGAACTCTTGTCTGTCTTGGGACTCCTGGACCTTAAGGGTTTCTCCAAAGAGGGCTGAAGTGCTTGCTGGGACCCACTCTCTGAGCCACCTGGCTCACCCGTACGATAAGTAGAGGAGGCTGGAAACTTTCAGTCTTCCTGCCCCTATTCTGGGGCTCTTGGCGTACTTTCTGAATACCCGCCCTTCCTTCTGGAATGCCCTTCCCACCGCCTCCCATTCTCCCAAAATCAGGTCAAGTTAGCTCTTTTCCAGGAAACATTTTACAAGCCTCATTTGAAGCACTCTTAAGCGGTTGATTCCCCTTCACGTTAATGTCAGTTGTGTGATTTTTACAATGTAGCTGTATTTTAAAATATTAATTCATTTTGGGAATAGGTAAAATTGTATATGGGGTTCAAAATTCAAAAGATTCAAAGGGTATTTAGTGAAATCTTCCCACTCCTGCCCCCTAGCCGCCCATTCCCCCTGCCCCCCACTCCTCAACACTAGTGTTTTCGTATTCCAGAGCTGTGCCAGCATGTGTAAGCATCTCATAAACAAACATATTGTTTCCTACTTTTTTCCACAAATGATACACATGTTACATACACTGTCCAGTTGTATTTTTTTAGATCTTGGAGACTGTTTCATATCAGTACATAATAGGCTTCCTCAATCTCTTCTGTGGCTCCACGGTTTTCCATTGTAGGACTGAATGTAATTTATTTAACCAATCCCCTATTGATGGATATTTGGGTTGCTAAAAACAGCACTGCAACTAAGAACACTGTACGTGGGTCTTTACTGTCAGTCCAGGGAAACTGCGCGAATGGCCCGTGATAAAGGAGACAGGCTTGGGCTGGGTACTGGGATGCTGGGGTTCTCGTCCTGATCCTGCAACGAACTCTACAGCCCCGTCAACTTCTCTTTGTACCTCGGTGACCCCAGCCTTTTATTCTTTCAAATAATATTTACTGAACACCCACCGTTCTAGACAGTGACGGGCACAGTCCCTTTTCTCATAGTGTTGCCATTTTAATTGGAGAAGGAGAGACAAATAATAAACAGGTAAACAAATTGACACAGAACATAATGTCAGAAGGGAAAAGTAAATAAAATAAACCAGGATAAAGGGACAGGGTCTGATGGGGGTTGGGGACACTTTAGATAAAATGTCCAGGACACACAGAACTGATGCACGAACTGAGACTTCAATTATGAGCAGGAACAGCCAGGCCAAGATCTGGGAAGAACATTCCAGAAAGGGGCTCACAGCTGCCAACACTCCAAAGTCAGAACTAGCTTTCTGTGCTCAAGGGACATAATAGAGGCCAGTGTGGCTGGAGTGTGAGGAACCAGGGGAGACTGGAAGAAGATGAGAGCTGAGGTGTGGCCTTGGACACCCTTTGAGGAGTTTGGATTCTATTCCAAGTGCAACAGGAAACCACTGGAATGCTTAAGCAGGGGAATGATGATGAGACAACGTACATTTTTTAAACATTACTTTGTGACCCAGCCCTTCCACTCCTAGGTATTTATCTAAGAGAAATGAAAACATGTCCACAAAAAGACTTCTATATGAATGTTCATAGCAGCTTTACTCACAGCGGCCAAAACTGGAGAAATAACCCAAATATCCGTCAACAGGACAATAGAGAAACAAACGGTGGTACATCCATACAATGGAGTGCGACTCAGCAATAAAAAGAGCAAAGTCTTGATACACGCAAGACATGGACGTGTCTCATGAACACACTGAGCCAAAGAAGCCAGACCTCCCCACATCCTGTGGAAAAAAAAGAGAGATGGGGCCAGCCTGGTGGCATAGAGGTTGGGTTCGCATGCTCTGCTTCGGGGGCCTGGGGTTCACCAGTTCAGATCCTGGGTTCGGATCTATGCACTGCTCCTCAAGCCATGCTGTGGTAGGTGTCCCACATATAAAGTAGAGGAAGATGGGCACAGATGTTAGCTCAGGGCCAGTCTTCCTCAGCAAAAAGAGGAGGATTGGCGGCGGATGTTAGCTCAGGGCTAATCTTCCCTGCCCCCTCAAAAAAAGAGAGAGCGAACACATACTGTATGACTCCATTTATATAGATGCATTGTAGAAAATGCAAACTACTCTATAGTGACAGAAAGCAAATCAGCGGTTACCTGGGGCCAGCAGTGGGCAGGCGATCAAATGCAAAGGGCACGAAGGAGTGATGGAAAGTTCTGTGTCTTGATTGACGAGGTGGATACATGGATGTGTATAAATGGGTGCATTTTACTGGGTACAGATTATACCTCAATTAAGTTGATTTTTTTTTTAAAGACATTGGCTTCTGGGTGGAAAACAAACCCTAGGGGCCCACTTTGGAGGTTAGTGTCGTAATCCCAGGTGGTGGCGTGGCTGCCACGAGGGAGATGACAGCGGAGGTGGAAATAGGGGAGGGACGCAGGCTATGACAGCGAGGACACGGAGGACTCATGGATGACTTCCATGTGTGCGTATTGTCAACACGTGGGGCCCTTAACGGACGTGAGGGAGAGTGAGGGCGGGGAGCTTCCGAGGGAAATCCGGCTCCCTCCACAGAAGGGCTAGATAATCTCTTGAGATCCCTTCTGACCCTCCGATTCTTTGTGTACAAGCCCTGCCTCCCTGGGAGGTGTGGAACGTCGGTCATGGAGAAGAATCGGCAGCGTTCTCGCCTTATGGATGAGCAAGCTGGGGCTTCTCGAAGTTCATTCACTTTCCCGGAATCCTGCCACTGGTAACTGAGGAAAGCTGGGATTCCAGCTCAGCTCTCACTTTCTGTTACACTGTTTGTTTTTTTTCTGAGTGCACTTTTGCTCCAGCTTAACTTCTTCAACTACACCATGCTCTCGGGGAGTGACCATTCACCAGGCAGTGTCTCAAACTCCAGTCATAATTTTTGCTGTAACTGAGAACCCACTGTGTTATGACTTACTAAATATTTTTCTGCAAATGACCCACTTTTTTTTTCTTACTTAGCCTCATCCTGAACTATCATATTGGTTTTATGTGCTAATTAGATGTTTTTCTATTATACATAAATACGTAACCATTAAAATAAGAAAGCTTTGTCCCCGTGTCATTGACGCATCTCTCATTCCACTGGTGGCACTTGTACCAGTTTTGGGGGGAATCTTTATGGGGTCACCCTAAAAGATTGTGTGCAAGTCAGTGCTCATGAAATCTTTATTATATATTTACCTAGATACACCTCTTACGGACAGCACTTTGTCAACACCCAGCAAAAGGACTAACAACAGTGCACTTAACCTCTGATACAGCACTTCCGCTTCTAGGAATTGATCTTCAGGAAATAATTAAGGATGTGTTCCAAGAGTTAGCTACACGGTTGTTCTTCTCAGCATTGCTCATTATAGTGAAAACTTGGAAATAGCTAAAGGTAACCAGGGAACTGGCTAAGTAAATGCTGGCACAGTTATACGATAGAATGCTATTTCGCCCAAAGAAATGATGTTTTAGAAGACTATCGAACGCCACAAAAAGATGTCCTCAAAATGGTGTTAAGTGGGGAAAAAAAAATCAAGTTTCAAAGTGGTGTGCAGACATACAAAAATACATATTTAAACATTTTATATTTACATAAAGATACACGTGTGTGAAAGAATGGTCTAGAAAATATTCAGTTGGTCATTAATTTTTTTGGAATATGGACAATTCTAATTTTCATCTCTTAGTGTACCTGTTTTTTTCTAAATTTCTTTCTAGAATGAGCAACTGTTGTACAGAAAATTTCCACGTCTATATTGTAAGCTCTGAAATTTACTCTTCTAGGGGCTGCCCTGTGGCCTGATGGTTAAGTTCAGCGCACTCCACTTTGGTTCCTGGGGCAGACCTACACCACTAGACAGGGGCCATGCTGTAGCGGTGACCCACATACAAAATAGAGGAAGATTGGCACAGATGTTAGCTCAAGGTGAATTTTCCTCAGCTAAAAAAAAGAAAAAAGAAAAAAAGAAATTTACTGTTCTAAATATTTTTTTCCTTAACCTTCTCCTTCTTCCCATTAGTGCAGTGCTAAGCTTAATTCATTAAGTGAGTACTTAATAAACGTTATTCACACAGCCTATTTTTATTGAGCACCTACTGTGTGCTGTGCCCCATGCCAGGCACTGGGGTAGAGCAGACATGGTCACTACAGACAGACATGGTCCCTGCAGACAGACACGGTCCCTGCCTTCGTGGAGGGGAGTGTCTATTAGGAGATGACGGACACAAATAATGAGTGCGTAAGAACTGGGGTTCTTTTTTCCTGCTTTTTTTCTCCCCAAATCCCCTCTGTATATAGTTGTGTATTTTTTTAGTTGTGGGTCCTTCTAGTTGTGGCATGTGAGGTGCTGCCTCAGCATGGCCTGATGAGTGGTGCCATGTCTGTGCCCAGGACGCGCCGGCAAAAGCCTGGGCCGCCGAAGTGGAGCTCGAGAACTTAACCACTTGGCCATGAGGCAGGCCCCAGAATTGTTTAATTATAACTATGAGGAGTGCTTCCAGGGTGCTAAAAAAAGATCTTAATAACATGGGTCCCGCAGGTCAGGGAATGGTTTTTTGAGGAAATGGCTTTTAGGTTGAAATCCCCAAAAATAATGATGCCAGCTAACATTTAGAGCTGTGCTGTCCAATGTGGTAGCCGCTAGCTACGCGTGGCTATTGAGCATGTGAAACGCAGCTAATCAAACTGAGATATGCTGAAGGCGTAAAATACACATTGGATTTCGAAGATTTCGTATGAAAAAAAAGTTAGATATCTCTGATTTTTCATGTTGATTAAAAGTTGAAATGATAACATTTAAGATATCTTGGATTAAATACATTTTTTTTTGAGGAGGAGGATTGGCCCTGAGCTAACTACTGCCAATACTCCTCTTTTTGCTGAGGAAGACTGGCCCTGAGCTAACATCTGTGCCCATCTTCCTCTACTTTATACGTGGGACGCCTACCACAGCAACGGCTTGCCAAGCGGTGCCATGTCTGCAACTGGGATCCGAACTGGTGAACCCCGGGCCGACGGGAAGTGCAACGTGTGAACTTAACCGCTGTACCACTGGGCCGGCCCCTAAATAAAATGTTTTAAGATTAATTTTATTTTTATTATTATTTTTTTTTACATTTTCTAAAGTGGCCATTAAAAAATTTTAAATTACACAGGAAGGATGACTATGGCCTGTTTGCTCGCCTGCCTGCCCTTTTGGCCGGTAAACCCCAAGAAGGCAGGCACCACATCAGTCTTATTCATCACTGTATCTCCAACCTCAGCACAGCTCCCGGTCCAGAGCAAGCACTGTTAAATATCTCATCATTGAGTGACTTAATGAGGGATCTGACTACCTTATCTTCTGTTTTTTCCATTAAACTGTGAACTTTCTGAGGAACGGGACTATGATTTGCTTTCTTCCAAGTGTCAGGCAAAATGCCTGCCAGTCATTCAGCAAATATATATTGAGCACCTCCCATGTGCCACACACATAGTAAGTATGGACATGGGGTGAGCAGAAATGCACATGGTTCCTGCCCTCACATACTTTTAGTCTGATAAGGAGACATTTGTTAAACAATCCCATCACTAAATGTAAACGGCAGCAGCAGCGGTGAGAAGTACCTACAGCACAGAGGTCCACGAGAGGTTGGAAGGGGATGAAATAGAGCGACTGCCTAGCTGGGGAGCAGTCTTGGCTCTTAAATTTTGGTATAGGAAGATGCAGCAGCCACAGAAGTGAGCTGCTTGGTTCCACCTTCAAAACAGAGCTTGTCATCCAGCTCCAGGAATGACAGCTTCCAGATCAAGCTTTCAGGGGAAGGCCACACGCTTCCTGGGCAGCCCCAGCCAACGGCTGAAGACTGGGGCCCGCAAGCTTCTGCCCAATGAGGACTCCTCTAAGAATTTTTGCTCAGGGGCTCCCAGTTGGGTTGGCCTATCTTTGTCAGTTCTGACGCCCTCCTTGCTCAATCTTGCTTCTTCCCTTTTCTCTTTCACAGGCGTTACCTCCAACACTTTCCGAACATCTGCTTCCTGGAGGACCTGACCTGACACACAGGGTCTTGGGGGCTGGATTCCCGCGGGAAGGAGAGCTTGACGTTGTGTTTACAGAACACTTTTCTATAAAATCGACAGACCACCATTGCCCTTTCCCAAGTGTGAGGAGGGGCTGATAGTAATAACTGTGAGAGTTAATTTAGATAGTAGCTATATACTACCTGGCACTCAATAAAGGCAGCTGTTGCTATCTCCTGATTTCCGAGTGTGGGAGCAGAGCCGCTCTGGGGTCTGGGATGGCAATGGGGTATTTCAGGAAACTGTGCCCACTTCGCTGTAGTTTTTCCTTTAATGTCTAAGGTGGGGTTCTCTTTGCTCCATGCAGAGTTTTGGAAAAGTCTCCCTCTAGGGAGGGCGGACGAATGGAAGATTAAAGGATATATAACCTCGAAAGAATTGAATCTGGCCCCACAGTCTGGCCTGCAGGCCGCACTGCCATGGGTGCAAAAGGCAATCCCAGGAAAGCTCCTTCAAAGGCTCCTGGCCTTGCCTGGACTCATTTAGGGTTCTTCTGGGAGGTGACCTACTAGGAGACAGACAGGCCGACAAATCTGACTCTCCAGTGGATAGACATGGGATGAGTGAGTGACCGATGGATGGACAGGCACAGGTCAGACTGGGAGAAGTCAAGACAGGCGGATGGAGCCGTCAGCCAGACGGTCAGGCATGTGACTTTGAGACAGACAGAAAGACTGACGGCAGCGCCTTTAAAGCCTGGGAGCCTCCCACCGGCCGGCTGGGCCGCGAGGGGGCGCCGCCGCCCCGCCCAGTGTCCCCCACCGTCCGGGCTGGGCGCGCGCTCGCGGGCCGGCGGCGGGGGCGGGGCCGGCGTGCGCACGGGGTGGGGCCAGCAGGCTCGCGGGGGCGACCGCGGGCGGGGCGCGCGCCCGTGGGCCGGCGGCGGGGGCGGGGCGCGCGGCGGGCGCGGGCGCGCGCGTTAGCGGCGGCGCGTTCCGTTCTGGGCCGAGGCTCGCGGCGGAAAAGTTGCGGGACGGAGAGGAGCGGCCCCGGGACGGGCAGCGAGCGCGACGCCGAGCCGGTTCCCGGCGCCCGTGGCCCCGCCATGGACGACCTGGGTGAGTGAGCGGGAGGCCGAGGGAGGAAGCCCGAGGGGCGCGCGGCCCCGGCCCGGGCGGGCGCGAGCGAGCGGCGGGGGCGGCGGGATCCCACCCGCGGCGGCCCGCGTCTCGGCTCCGGTCCCTGCCCGCCGGGGCTCCGCGGAGCCGGTATCCAGGGCTGGGCCCGAGTCCCGGGCCAGGCCGGCTCCGCCGCCGTCCTCACAGCCGCCACCCCCCGCCTCGGGGACGGCCCCACCTCCGGACCCTGGACTCGGGGACCCACCCCCATCTCCCAGACCAGCCCCAGCGAGCAGCTTGCAGCTCAGGGACGTGCCCCGTCCGCCTCGAGGATGGGACCCCTACTGCCTGGACCAGATCACCTCCTAGCAATGGGACCCTGAGTTCACAGACCGCTCCCCCACCCCCACCTCACAGATCGATCGCCCAACTCGGGGAGCAGCTGCCTGAGCCCATGGACTGGTCCCTCATTTCTAGGACCTGCTCCCGCTCCCGCCCCCACTTCACAGTCTGGTACCCCCACTTCAGGGATAGCCCCTCTGAGCCCACCCCTTTCATTTCCCAAGTCAGATTCACAACTTGATGAGGCTCTGATGACCACACCCCCACAAAGACAAGTTTCCCATGTGTCCCACTCACCCCCCACTTCGCGTCTGGCCGCTCTGTTTCATGGACCGGTCACTCCGTTTCACTGACCGCCCTCTGCACTCTGTGGACCAGCTCCTCCCCTTTCATATCGCAGACCAGCCTAGTCCTGGGAGAGTAAGACATGATTCTCCCCCCACTTCCAGACTCTGGGGAAATGCCAGGGGAATGAGGAGGGAAGTGGGCCCCAAGGTATGGGGATCTCTGAACCTGTCCTGGCTGGCAGAGTGCCCCCAGCCCCCTAATATCAGATCGTGCTGGAAGCCACACAGGTAAAGAGGACAGGATGCCCGGAACAGAGTTTTACTGTTTTCGTGTTATTGGAGCTCCAAAACGCCTCTTTTCAGTCCATTCCTGATCTGGTGTTGGGGCGGGAGAAAGTATCTCCTGGAACCAGACGCTAAACCCAAGGCAGGTTGGGCCAGGGTGCTGGGAATGCCTTGGTGGCATGAACCCTGGAGTGGGAGGATTCACTCTCTCTCCCTCCCCTTCTTGCCTGTGGCTGGAGGGCCTCTAAACTGGGGAGGTGAGGAGGGGGGAAAAGTTTCTTCTCTGTAGGAGCCTTGTCTTCCCTCTCTGGACTGTGGGTGGCTTGTATGACCACTGATGCTTTCTCTGTCCCAGGCTCTGAGGACTGGATTCATCAGACAGCACTGACGGGCCTCCCCCAAGCACACAGGGCACTAAGTTAAGACTGGCTGTTTGTAGGCACTAGACTTCCAAGGGGCCAGGGAGAAGGACTGGGACCTGGCAGCGTTCTGGGGGCATCAGGCTGCCCCTGAGAGATCCTGGAGCTGGGGATGGTGTACGATCCTGCCTGTTTTGCAGAGTGTGATGGCTGCCAAGCATAGTTCTGCCTCTGGGTCAGGCTTGGCACCCATTTTTCCAACACATTCAAGGTTGGCATGGCTTCCAGGCAGGTATTTTTTTTCACATAAAAATAACTAAGCTGAAAGGAGGCTGGAAGATATTTTTTGAATCAGGATCTGAAAGTCTCGATGCTTTCCCAGTGGGAACTGGGGAGCAGAGTTACAGTTTCTGAGATGCTGGTGTGGTTCTGTTGCTTCTGCACGGTCCTGGTGCTGTTTGAAGGACTGAGAAAGTCTTTGAGGAGTTTACAGTCGAAGTCCGGAATTCCTGTCTTCTGACAGTCTTCCATTTAGGGCCAGGAAACTGAGTTAGTCTATGAAAGGAAAGAGAGTGTACTGGCAGAGGGGATTGTAGGAATTTAAATTTGCTGTTTATGGAGTGGTTCCCCGTACCTTAACTTGTCCTGTCCTCACCGCAACCCTCTATAAGATCCCCTTAGGGCCACTGCCCTCATTACTACCTGCCTTTTACAAATTGAGAAGACTGAGACTAAGAGGGGTTGACTCACTTGCCCAAGGCTGCACAGCCATGAAATGACAAAACCCTGACCTGAAGCCCAATCCCTAGCTTCTAGCTCTGCAGCTCTTGTGTACCCAGAGGCCTTTCTTCCTGAGGAGGGGGCTAGCAGGCGTGTGAAGGAGGGGTCCCAGCAGGGTGATGGCTGCCACCTGTGACTTCTGTTGCCTTCCACCACAGGCTCTGCTTTCCACCACACGCTCCCCAGTTGTTTGAATCCGGGCTGCCCGACTTCCTTGGCCTGAGCTCCCAGGGGGCCAGCCACGCCTGGCTGATCCGGAGCCTAGGGTGGGGAGGAATGGGGTGTGCAGGAGGGGAGAGGAATTTGCCTGTGTGCTCAGGCCCCATCAGCTGTCCGGATGGCTGCTCAGCACCCTGCCCGTCAGCTGTTTTTCTTAGTTAGGGTGGACACAAAGGCCGGGCCTCTTGTTTTTATTTTTCTCCTGAGAGTGCTCTCAGCTGTGAGCCTCCTGGTCCCTGAAACAGGGGAGAGTTTACAGTCTGTCCTGTGGCCAGGCGGGAGGGGGCAGAGTCTCTCCTGGGACTTTGGTTTTTGTTCTTAAAAAAAGTTGGCGAACTCTTCCCTCCCCATACCTGCTAGTGACAGACTCACCATGTGCTGTTTAATAAGTTACAAATTTATAGCTCTTTGGGCAGAAAAACATAAACACAGCCCTTCCCTGTGTGTTCTCTTCGCTTTGTGCTGTGGGGTGGCTGCTGGTGGCTTTTCTCATTACTGTTTAGACGCTGGTTTGGCTGGGAGTTCTCCCTGTTCGAGTTCTGGCTGGAGTTTCCTGGACAGAGTTCCCACAACACTGAGATGCACTCTGATTACGTTTTCTGACCCAACTCCTCACTCTCCCCTCGTCCCTGTTCCTCGTGCGCTTGCGGGGGCCTGTGACCACGGCTGCCGTCCCGTCGGGATTACGGGTGCTTGATGGGAGACAGGCACGGGACTCAGCACTTTACGTGTATCGTCGAAGCCATGGCCATTCTGAGAGGGAGATGTTTTATCTCCGCTTTACAGATGTGGAAACCCGAGCTCTCGGAAGTTCAGTGGGGGAGCTGGGATTGGAACCCAGACTGATCCAGTTCCAGATCTGGTCATCTTAATTGTAATGAGGTAGTAAGTGCTCAGTGACTAACCAGGGGATGAGCCATGGGGCCTGCTGAGTAATTGCTAGTTACCTTTAAAATTTCTGTCCTTGGGGCCATCCCCAGGAAATGGCCTCTATGGCAAAGGGTGGGTCCAGTTGAGGCCTAGATAGTTTGCCTTCCCCATCTCTCGCAGGGGGAACCGGCCAGCTGTTGGCAATACCCAGTTGCTGCTGGAATCTGGACATGTCTTCGTTCAGCTTCTCAGCAGTCTTGACCCTCTGGAAAACAGTGCCTCATTGTCCTCAGGGGTAGTGCTAGGGGGCAGGGGAGTTGCCTGGGGCATTCCGGGCTACGGAGCCTCCCTGTTTCCATGGAAAGTCTGGACTTTGGGCTTGCCCATCTGAGGTGCCTCTGTGTGTTGGGCCAGGGTCAGGGCACCCAGCTGCTGGACTGTGGCAGAGGCAGCGCATCGAGTGATGGTGCGCTCCTCCTGGGCTCATTGTCAGCGCCAGATCTTCTCCTGGGCTGTACGCTAGTGAGAGGCAGAGCTGGGATTCAAACCCCAGGGTGTTTGATTCTTAAGCAGATGCCTTTTCTGCTGTGCTAAGCTGTCTGCTGCCTGGGCAGCCATGGCTTAACGTGGAGAGGTTCGGGCTGCTTGGGGCCATAGCCTCGCCACTGTGGGTGTGAGGTCTTCTGAGGGAACATCTGAGTGTTCCTTTCTTCCAGCTTCCCTAGTGATGGCCATGCACTGGCCAAGCTGCGTGGGCCCTCAGCTGGAGGGGCCAGTGGAAGGCCAGAGTTACGGCTGAGGTGCAAAGCAGCCCCCTTCCCCCATTTGCTTATCGTGCGTGGGGGATGCTGACTCTCAAAGCTGCCTTTGGGCCTTTACCTTGTTCCAAGGCCGGAGGCATTGAAAAAGCTTCCTCCCAGCTTCACTCTCCTTCCAGCGTTTCCCTGGGTCGTCCTGATCTCCGTACCTTCATTAATAATGCCAAACGTCTATAGGACATTTTTCTTTTTTACGGTGTTTACAGAACTCTTTTCTATCAGGTTAACTGAGTGCTTACTCTTTCTAGGCACTGTGCTGGGCGCCTTGCATGCGTTGAATCATGTGGGCCATATGAGGCGCAGGTTCTGTTATTATCGCTACTACCCATTTTACAGATGATGAAACTGAGGCACATTTAAGGTGAGCCCACTTGCCCAAGTTCTATAACTAGTGAGTGGCCGGGCCAGGATTTAAATCCAGGCCTGGAATTTAAATAGAGTTGGGCTTGTCCCCCTTCTTTACACCTCAGTTCATGATACTGGATTGGATCTTGGTTGCCTCTTGGTTTGATTGCTTTCCATTTCTAGGATGCTAAAAATCTTTTCTTTTTTAAAGATTGGCACCTGAGCTAACAACTGTTGCCAATCCTTTTTTTCTGCTTTTTCTCCCCAAATCCACCTAGTACATAGTTGTATATTCTAGTTGTTGGTCCTTCTAGTTGTGGCATGTGGGACGCTGCCTCAGCGTGGCCTGACGAGCGGTGCCATGTCTGTGCCCAGGATCCGAACCAGCGGAACCCTGGGCCGCCGAATTGGATCGCACGAACTTAACCACTCGGCCACGGGGCCGGCCCCTAAAAATCTTTTCTGTCCCCTTCCCACACCCCCAGTTCTCTGTTCAGTCTCCCACATCAGTCCTTTTCATCAGTCTCTTTTGTTCTTTCTTGGGGACTCAGGATGGGACGCCGGGCACTTGTGGTGTATCTCCTGCTCAGTGGATGGCCCGACTCCTCCCTCACCCGTCACCTCTCTGGTCACCTGTTACCCTCGAGACAGAGCTGTGAGCTGAAAGCACAGCTGCTGGGGAGCACCTGGGGCAGGTCCTCTGCGGTCCTTCTTCTCCCTCTTTGGTTGGAATCACAAGCTCCTGTGCCCCCCATCCTATACAGACACTCTCCTGTCTTTGTTCAAATGTTTGTATGTGGCTGCCATTGGGAGCCATCCCATTTCCAGAAGAGGAAGTCATTGAAAACTTTTCATTTTCCTTTGAGGAAGATTAGCCCTGAGCTAACTACTGCCAATCCTCCTCTTTTTGCTGAGGAACACTGGCCCTGAGCTAACATCCATGCCCATCTTCCTCTGCTTTATATGTGGGACGCCTACGACAGCATGGCTTTTGCCAAGTGGCGCTGTGTCCGCACCTGGGATCCGAACCGGCGAATCCTGGGCCACCAAAGCGGAACTTGTGAACTTAACCGCTGCGCCACCGGGCCGGCCCCCGTTGAAAACTTAATTTAAGGTGGAGAATTGAGGATGTCCTGTGGGAGGGAGAGGGAGAGAAAGAATTAAGAAGCTGAGTTTTCCCAGAAATCTTGACAAAGCAACTGATTAAAAGGAGTGTCGGGGATCATCGCCTCCCCTGGGATAGCCTGGAGCCTCCACAGCCTCCCAGGACCACTTCGCCTTTTCAGTTGGGGTCTAGTTGGGAGTCTCACATCTGGCCTTGAGGGCGCTTTCTCATCCTGATAAGTCTTCCAGCCAACAAATTGATTGCCTAACCAGTGGGGCCAGAGCTGGCCTCTCCAGGGAGGCCTTGGACACTGGGCCAGTGGCAGGCAGAACATGTGGTTGGCCCGGCCCAGCAGAGCCCTGGTGGCCAAGTTTTCCCTTAAAGACGGCCTTTTAATGCTTATTTCTTGTGTGATTGTGGTATTGTGGTTTTATGGGAGAATATTGTTATTGTTAGGTGCATGCTAAAGTATTTGGGAGTAAAATAACATGATGTCTGCAATTTAGTTTTAAAAAAGATACATACAGAGAGAGTGTGTACATGCACATTTTTATACAAAATGGCAAGATGTTCATGATTGAACCTAGGTGGAGGGTATTCGGATGTTCATTGTGATGGTCTTTCAACTTCTCAGTATGTTTAGACATTTTCATGATACAAAGTTGGAAAAAAGTAAGAAAACCTTGCTTTTCCCTACTGGGCTCCGGGTCGTTTGGCCAGGGGGTGCTTGTAAGCGTCTGCCTGTGGTTGACCTCAGTGACTTGGCCTGCTGTGATTCTCAGCCAGATGGTGGAAAGACTAGGTGGGCAGAGACAGGAGCCAAGTGGGCTTGGGATGATCGTGACTGGCAATTGTCAGCTGGAGATGGGGGCACAGCCGGCATGACCTGTGCAGAGAAAAGGACAGGGCCTGCCAGAGAACAGCGAGCTTCCATGGTGGGGAGGCAGCCTCTGGGGTTATTTTGGGTGACATTGATTGGACCAGGGTCAGGGCAAGGAAGATGCTGAGCTCTGGTTGGAGCTTAGAAGAGGTGGTCTGGGTGGTAGGACACAGAGCAAGGCTCTACAAAAGGCGGAGAACAGCCTCTCGGCAGCTGGAGCCTGGGGGAGGGGATGAAATGCCATTCTCTTCACATCATGAACCTCTTATCTGTGGCCAAAGGAACACCATTAGCCTGTGGGCAGCGTGGGCAGGAGTGGCCCCAGGCTCTTGCTTGTAGCTCAGATCTGGCCATCCAGTTCTCCAGACTTCAGGCTCCCTCTTCTGGAATCCCCACTCCCAGGTCCCTCTTGTTTGTGCTGACTCAAAAGCTGCCACTTGAGCCTCCCGTCTGATTGGGAGAAGTAGCTGGATTCTGGCACCAGTGGCCCCCTTGGCTTTGAGGGCCCTGGTGCCTACTAGAAACGTTTGGGCAGCCAGCAGGCCCTTGTAAGGGGAGCGCTTCATGTGAGGGTCTTCTTTGAGCCTCACGGCTCTCTGTCAGCCTGCAAGGACGCAGAGGCTGGCCACTTGAAGGGATGGTGGGATCTTCCTAGTGTGGTCTCAGAGTGGTGTGTCTCGGCCCTACTCTGCCTGTTTGCAAAGCAGCGTGATGTGTGTTTTATTGGTGGGGGAAGGGGGTGGTGCTGGGAGGAAGCTTTATGTAATTCTTGGCTGGGGCTCAGGTAATTGTTTTAATGAAATGGAATGCAGCTTATTCAGAACTCACTTGGCAGAAACAGCCATGTTCTGTTCTGTTTTCTTCTTGGGGAGAGCGGGGCACACATTTCCAGCTGTTGGGAACAGTAGAACCCTGGGTGAGCACAGCAAGGTGGGTGGAAGCCTCCGGGGAGCTCCTTTCTGATTTGGCTCAAGGATCCTCAGGCTGCTTGATTCTCCTCTGGACACCAGTGTGTCTTTTTGAATGAGCCATGGAGACTTGGGCCTCTTGTAGCAACGGAAAAAGCCTCTTGGGAGCAGGCTGTAAAATGGGCCTAATGCCTGCCCCTCACGCAGTTGGGCAGCTGTGTGAAATGAGGGCTGTGGTCGTGCCTGGCACACGGCAGACAGACCCTCCACGAGGTCTCTCTGTTTATTCACTCTTAACTCCACCTCACACATCTGTTTTTCCACCTCGACACCCTTTAGAACTCCCCGTGACCCCCCCCGCCAGTATATCCCATTGGTGTAGACAGTTTAGCCTAATGTGACCAGATATTCTCCATCTGCGGTTTACCTTGACCTCTTTTTCTTCTGGTTCCCTCTTTTTACCTTCTGCCCTTCCTAACTGCCTTACTTTGCTCCTTTTTCTTTCTTTCTTTCTTTTTTTTTAAAAAGAAGGCTTTTTCTCTCTGTTTTTTAAAATTTTATTTATTTACTTATTTTTTTGAGGAAGATTAGCCCTGAGCTAACATCTGCTGCCAATCCTCCTCTTTTTGCCGAGGAAGACTGGCCCTGAGCTAACATCCGTGCCCATCTTCCTCTACTTTTTATGTGGGATGCCTTCCACAGCATGGCATGCCAAGTGGTGCCATGTCCACACCTGGGATCTGAACCTGTGAACCCCGGGCCGCCAAAGCAGAACGGGTGCACTTAACCCTTGCACCAGCCCTCTTTTTCTTTTTTTAACATAGCCTGGGCCATTCTTCCATCTGTTCTCTTTTGCTAAGACTGCCTCTCACTCTTTAGCTGACATATTTCCTCCTCTCTTCCTTAAGACCCACTTCTCCTAAGAACCCCCCTTCTCCTCAGAACCCCCTTCTCCACAGAACACCCCCTTCTCCTCAGAACTCCCTTCTCCACAGAACCCCCTTCTCCACAGAACCTCCTTCTCCTCAGAACCCCCTTCTCCACAGAACCCCCTTCTCCACAGAACCCCCTTCTCCACAGAACACCCTTCTCCACAGAACCCCCTTCTCCACAGAACCCCTTTCTCTACAGAACCCCCTTCTCCACAGAACCCCCTTCTCCACAGAACCCCCCTTCTCCTCAGAACCCCCTTCTCCACAGAACCCCCTTCTCCACAGAACCCCCCTTCTCCTCAGAACTCCCTTCTCCGCAGAACCCCCTTCTCCTCAGAACCCCTTTCTCTACAGAACCCCCTTCTCCACAGAACCCCCTTCTCCACAGAACCTCCTTCTCCTCAGAACCCCCTTCTCCACAGAACCCCCTTCTCCTCAGAACCCCCTTCTCCACAGAACCCCCCCTTCTCCTCAGAACCCCCTTCTCCACAGAACCCCCTTCTCCTCAGAACCCCTTTCTCTACAGAACCCCCTTCTCCACAGAACCCCCTTCTCCACAGAACCTCCTTCTCCTCAGAACCCCCTTCTCCACAGAACACCCTTCTCCACAGAACACCCTTCTCCACAGAACCTCCTTCTCCTCAGAACCCCCTTCTCCACAGAACCCCCTTCTCCACAGAACCCCCTTCTCCACAGAACCCCCTACTCCTGAGAACCCCCTTCTCCACAGAACCCCCTTCTCCACAGAACCCCCTTCTCCTCAGAACCCCCTTCTCCACAGAACCCCCTTCTCCACAGAACCCCCCTTCTCCACAGAACCCCCTTCTCCTGAGAACCCCCTTCTCCACAGAACCCCCTTCTCCACAGAACCTCCTTCTCCTCAGAACCCCCTTCTCCACAGAACCCCCTTCTCCACAGAATCTCCTTCTCCACAGAACCCCCTTCTCCACAGAACACCCTTCTCCACAGAACCTCCTTCTCCTCAGAACCCCCTTCTCTACAGAACCCCTTCTCCACAGAACCCACTTCTCCACAGAACCCCCTTCTCCTCAGAACCCCCTTCTCTACAGAACCCCCTTCTCCACAGAACTCCCTTCTCCAGAGAACCTCCTTCTCCACAGAACCCCCCGTCTCCTCAGAACCCCCTTCTCCACAGAACCCCCCTTCTCCTCAGAACCCCTTTCTCTACAGAATCCCCTTCTCCACAGAACCCCCTTCTCCACAGAACCTCCTTCTCCACAGAACCCCCCGTCTCCTCAGAACCCCCTTCTCCACAGAACCCCCCTTCTCCTCAGAACCCCCCCTTCTCTACAGAACCCCCTTCTCCTGAGAACCCCCAACTGCCTTCCCCCCTTCCTTCCCTGATCCCTCCCTGGGGGGTGTGCCTCTGTGTTATTCCAAAGGCTTTTGCTGGGCCACCTTTTTTTCTCTGAGGTACCTAGGTCAGTTTATTTACTTGCGTGACCTCTTTTATCACTTGTGTGCTGGCGGCTCCTAAATTTGAATTTCTGCCCCTGACGTGGATTCTATTGTCCAGATTCTTCCGGTCTGCACGCCAGCAAAGACCCAACTCATTTCCTTCTCACTCTCTCTTCGTGGCCTCCTCTATTGTCTGTGTTCTCTGTTATTCTCCCCTCTCTTCTCTTGGCCTGTGTGAAATCATGAGCATTTGTGCGGCATTTTTAGGTTTAGGAAACATTTTCATGTGCTTCATCATTTTTTTATACGATCTTGACAACAACCCTGTTGGGTAGGTGGTGGTTTTCCCCGTTTTACAGATGAGGAAGCTAAACTGAAGCTCAGGGGACACAGAGGAAGGGGACACACCCAGTGTCACCACAGATAATGATGCAAGAGCTTGACCTAGGTCTTCTGGCACCCAACCCATTCTCTTTTTGGTGCTTCATACTGGAAATCTTAAGGCAGAGATGAGAAATCACGGGCGGGGTTTGGCCTGCAGACCCGTGTTGCTTGCCCTTCATGGTATTTACAAATATTCCAAATTAGTTGCCAACATTTAAAGCATCAAGAGATTGTACCTAAAAATCCATATGTCATTTCTTTTGAAAAATCAGAGTTGGCTACACTGGACGCCCGTCCTCGGTGGCACCACTTGGTTGACCTCAACAGCTCCAGCCCTCGTATTGGCCCTCTCTGTTGCCTGCGGTGGGCCTTTCTCCCTCGTGCATATTCCTACCTGGCCCTGCTTTGGGAGGTTCTAAGAATGCCCTCTTTCTGCCCCATATGGATGGCAAACACACAGTTGCCAAGTCTAGGGGTTTCTGGAACTGCAGTCTCCAAGTTAGATTTGACTTCTGACCCCTCCCAGTGCTTAGCTCTGCCCCGGAGCCTGGATCTTTGTTCACGTCGCAGGAAATAGCCTCTTCGCCTGTCTCCCTCCCTCCCCCTCCGCCTTAAGATCTCAGCTGCAGCCACCTTCTTGAGAAGGCTTTTTTCCAGTTAAAACCAGCCAACCTCTTGCCCCTCCCACTTCAGTATAACTTCACAGATCTCTGTGAATTGGGCTTCTTTCCTTTTGTCTCTCCTTCTGCCCAGTAAGCCCCTTGAAGACAGGGATCTTATCTGCCTTTCAAACGTCTCTAACCGCCATATACTGCTCGGTTCTCTCTGTGGTTACTTAATAAATATTTGACGGTGGTTGATGATTAAATGGGTATGAGCTGCGGACACCCGCTATGATGCCCAACCTCTAGCAAACCACTTCCTCTGCTGGGGAATCTGAGCGAAAAAGTTTTTGGTTTCCAGGTGGGGAGGTAGCATAGTGTCACAGATGGAACACAGGCTCCGCCATCAGCCACACGTGGATCTGTCCTGATGTTGCCATTCACTCACTGTGACCTCAGCAGGTCACTGACTCCCTGAGCGTCAGTTCCCTCATCTATGAAACAGGCACATTTCCTAAAATAATTTAAAGTGCTCAGTAAATGGTAATGATTATCATTATTGTTCATCCTTGCAATAATCTAGACATTGCTCTGCGGGTCTGGCTTTCTCTGCCACCCTCTCTCCTTCAGATATTTGCTGCCTGTGTTTGCTGTGGCCTTGATGGCATGCATTTAGAGCACGTGAGCCTGACTGCCTGGGCAGCTGGGCCTGGGAGAGGGGGCTGACTTCAGTTGTCTCCTGGAAGAATGTGATTTGGGAGTCTGCATGGCCCTTTGGGGTAGTGAGTGTTCGGGGCCCTGCTCTACAGGTGAAGTGGTCATACCTTAGTGCTGGTGGTATTAAGTTGGGTTTTGGTTGTGTGACATTTCATTTCTCCTGAGCCTCTTTGGTGGCTTTGAGGAGGAAGCGGCTGTGGGGGAGGTTGTTTGGTGGCTTGGTTTATACTAATCACTTATCTAACGCTAACATTTGAGAGCTGCTGCAGAGAACCGCTGTGGGATCCGCTTCCAGTTAGGCACTGGGCTTCTCCTGAACCCTCAGGCCTTCCTCTGGTCAAAGCAGGCCCTAAAGGATGCTCCATGACATCTGTGAAGCCTCATAGGTTGGAGGTGGCTGATGAGGCTCCTAGTAGCAGTAGAAAAGGGAGAGTGTTCTTCTGTATTGTGACCTGCGGTTTTTGTCAGTTGAGGGGGCACAGCCATTAGCTGGAAGCTGGCGCACTGATCGGGCTACTCTGCCTGCCTCTGTACCCTCTTAGGAGCAGTTGACCTGTTGCATCAGCCTGAGGCCCCATTGGGGATTTGAAGTGGGTCAGAGAGTCCTGGACAGGCTTTTCCTCACTCTGTTTCCAGGAACATTCCTCTTCCTTAGGTGGAAATGGGACTGTCCCATGGCCTGCACTTGGTTTCCTTTGAATTTGCCATTTCCCCTGTGGGCTTCTGGCTCGGCTGGCCAGTTGGAGTGGTTTCTCATTGCTGGTGAGCTCCAGGACAGCTGAGTGGGCGTGAAGGAGCGGCTGTGGTGCCCGGAACACTCCACTCATGCCTTGGAGACCCGACCTGGCTGTCCTGAGTTTGCTGGGTCATGTGTTGCCTGTCTTGGAAAGTCCTCTGTCCTCATGAGTGGATGTGCCATTTCCTAACCCCTCCTCAGTAGTGTCAGCCTAGCTGCGTCTTTGGGGTGAGGGAGCTCTTGGGATAGCTGGGTGGCCTCATTTCCTCCCTGCCTCACCACCTCAGATGGCCTCTTCTGCTGTGTCCTGGACTTTCCAGGAATTCTGGCCCCTTCTCTCTCTTTGGAAGTCAGCACTTAAAGTCTTTTTGCCTGGTCTGCTGAGGCAGCCACGCCAGAAACAAGCTGGGGAAGACGAGGAGCATCACCTGGAGGTGGTTGTCATGGCTTCCTGTTGTTGCTTGTGGTCATCTGTTTCCAAACATCCTGTTTGTGCCCCTAGAGCAGCAGGAGCACTGACCTGGAGACAGCTGTTATCTGCCTGACCCTGGACAGAGGCCTGGGGGCCTGGTGTGTCACAGTCCATCTGCCCCTGGGGCACCCTTGGTTTGCTAGTAACTGGCTATTGATGACGTCGGTGGTGGCAGCTCCTTTTGGCTTCTGAATGTTTTGTTGGGTATGATCAGTCAACACTCTCATCTCTGTGATTCTGGACTAATTCAGTCTTTCTTAGATCCCCGTGCTTCCAGAGCTGGAAGGAGCCTTAGGATGTTACCTACTCCTATGCTTGGGGTCCCTGCCTGCCCATCACCTTCTTCAGTCAGAACTGCCTATTTTTTGTCAGTTTATATATTGGGCTTCCATCGAAGACTGTAGTTGCAGAAGAGGTTTTGTGGCTTTTTAAAAATTTGAAAATAAAAATGTAAAACATCTGAAAATCACTTACGAGGTTCAACTCACCCGTTTTACAGATGGACAGACTGAGGTCCTCTGAGGAGAAAGCACTTTCCTGGGACACTTAGTAGCAGAGCAGCTTGTGCTTATTCCTCTTTCTAGCTCTTTTTTGAGAATATCTGGGGTCCTAGTTTTCTTCATTTCTAGAACTACACACCTGCCACAGTGTAGCCTCGAGCCTTGTTTTTTCCTAGGGATCTTTCTCATGTCATTTTGTATCCGATACTGTTATTTACTTTTGTAAACTTTTTCTGTTAAAGAAGATACATGCTTATTGTAAAAAGAAGAAAAACGTACAGAAGTGAAAGTTCTTTCTTCCTTCTCCCACCAGGGGTAACTTGTTAATAGTTTGCTGTCTATCTTTCCCAACCATTTTTTATAGGTTTATAAATATATAAATGTGCATATGATATACACACCCTTCATTGTTTTTTAACTAAGATGAAACTCATATAACATAAAATTAACCATTTTAAATGGACAATTCAGTGGTATTTAGTGCATTTGCGAGTTGTGCAAATATCACCTCTATGTAGTTCCAGAACATTTCATCATCTCCAAAGGAGTTCTTGTACCCCTTAAGCAGTCTCTTCCTCTTACCTGCTCCCTCAGCCCCTGGCAACCACTAATCTGCTCTCTGTCTATAGATTTGCCCATTCTGGACATTTCATATAAATGGAATCATACCAGATGTGGCCTTTTGTGTCTGGCTTCTTTCACTGAGCATTATGTTTTGGAGGTTCATCTCTGTTGTAGTGTGGATCAGAACTTCATTCCTTTTAAATAGCTGAGTAATATTCTATCATATGGGTAGACTGCCTTTTGTTTGTCCATTCATTTGTTGATGCACATTTGGCTTGTTTCCATCTTTTGGCTACTGTGAATAGAGCTGCTATGAGCATTTGTGTTCATGTATTTATTTGACTACTTGTTTTCAGTTCTTTTGGGTTTACATCTCTTTGTTATTTTTAAAGTTTATTTTTCTATATTGATGTAAATATCTGTTAAAAGGTCTAATTATATTCATGTTTCTTGTAATATTTAATTTTTTTATTGATTATCAATGTTATACATGTTCTTTGTAGGAAACTTGAAAACTACAGAGATGCGCAAAGAAGGAAATAATGAGAACTCATAGAGATAATCATCCAGTGATAATCGCAATTCATATTTTAATGCATTTCTGTGAAATCTTTTCAGTGCATATATATTTACATAATTGGAATAATAGCTACCAGTATTAATATAATGTCTGCTCTGTGCTAGGTACTGTTCTAAGTGCCTTACTTGTGTCACCACATTTTTTCCTCACATTAACCCTATGAAGTAGGTATTCTTATAGGTGTGGACACTAAGGCACAGAGAAGGTGAGTGACTTACCTGAGGTGAATTGCTGGTAACTGGCCACGCCAGGATTGGAATCCGGAGACTTTTGTAGCCCACTGTGTTCCTTGCAGCCCCCTTTGAGTACATTGATTCCCCCTCAGCGACGCCACTGAGTGCCACTGGAGAAGAGGGGGCGGGTGGGTGTGTGTTTGTGTGTGTATTTTGTGGATGTGGATCAGTGTGCTTCAGAGTGTAGTAATTGAGAAAATGATCAACCAGCTGTATGAGGGGGTTGTTGAACGCTTACCCCACCCAGATTTGTCAGGGACTGAAAACCACTGGGAAGTGTGGTCTGAGCTGATGTGCCTACCTCCCCTTCAGGGGAGGTCTGTGGGCCGAGCAGAAGGAGGGAGGCCTTTCCTGCTCAATGGCCACATCCCAGCCCCCTGTGCTCCAGGGAGCAAAGGCCTGGGGTTCCGCCTGTTCCTCAGACCAGAGCTCTGTAGGGCCTCTGTCCAGCTGCTCTTCACCTCTTGGATTATTTGCTTTTATCTTCCTCTGGTTTCCTTTTGAAGGACTTTTTTTTTGATTATTGCTTTCTCAATTAGAGAGTTGAAATCTCCAGCTACAATTGTGGATTTGTCTGTTTTTCGTTTCAGTTCTGTCAATTTTTGCATCTTCTGGTTTGAAGCTCTGTTATTGGTTGTATACGCATTTAGGACTACTGCATCTTGACCTTTTTCTCATTATGAAATGTCCCTCTTTATCTCTGGTAATCTTCCTGTCTGGAAGTGTATCTCGTCTCATATTAACAAAACCACTCCAACTTTCTTGATATTAGTGCTAGCGTGGTATATTTTTCTCCACCGTTTTCCACATGTCAAACTGGTAGGAACTGTCTATCAGTGTCTTTATATTTGAAGTGTTTCTTATAGACAGCATATGTTGAGTCTTGCATTTTTATCCAGTCTGACAGTCTCTACCTTTTAATTGGAGTGTATAGACCTTCCAACATTTAATTTTTGGTATGATTGGGTTTAAGTGTGCCATCTTTCCATTTTTCTATTCGTGCCATCTGTTCTTTATTCTTTCTTCTTTTCCTGCCCTCTTTTGGATTCATTATTTTTTTAGGATTCCATTTTATCTCCACTATTGGCTTATTTAACTAGTGTTCGTTGGTTTGTTTTTTCAGTGGTTGCTCTACGGTTTGCAGGTTTAACTTATCACACTCTGCCTTCAAACCACACTATACTGTTTCACGTATAATGTAAGAACCTTACAACGCCATATTTCCATTTCCTCCCATCCTTTGTGTTATTGTCATAAATTTTATGTCTCCATATATTATAAAACCCACTCTGTGTTGTTAGTCTTTTATATTTACCCACAAATTTACTATTTCTCGCACTCTTTATTCCTTTGCAAAAAGGGCCTTTTAAAGTCTAAAGAAATTAGCAAAAATGTTTGCAAAACATTGTTTTCTTCCTTCCTCTCCCTTTCAGTTTCTCTTCCAAAAGCTTGTCCTCCTCTTTCTTTCCGTGCCGGTGGAGCTTCCCTCAGCATTGCTGATCTTCTCGGCATGCTTTGTGCTTCATCTCCTCTGTGGCTCAGTCACGATAATCAATGATGCTATCAGCTGTTCCAGGCTACAGAGCCCCATGGCTAGTGTTGCTAACACATTCCAGTGGCGGATGGTTCAGAAATCCCCACGTTCCAGCTCACGTCTCCTGCCCCCTCTGCCCCCTGGGGAGAGGTGTGACAAGATCTAAGGACGCTGGGCCTGCCATTCTTTCTCTTCCTTCTTGTCCTGTCGCTTGGTAATACCTCCCCCCTCCTCCTCCAGCCCCAAGTGAGAGTGCCTCCCAGTCCCTGGTTCTGATGGCCTGGGTACCCAGACTGCCTCCCAGCGGCCTCACTCCTGTGAGCCAGCCCACCTCGCCGGCTTGCCCTCCCCCACCCACAGAGGAAGCCAGACAGGCCACACAGTGAGTTTAAACCTTAAATACCCACAAGGGGCTGCTGTGCTGTGGCCACAAAGTCTTGTGGAGTGTTCCTTTGATTTTTTTTATTTGAAGGGTAGGCGTGGTGCTTGTTGGGGAGGGTTGGTGGTCACTAGATCACAGTAGATGAAAATTTCCTGTGATAGGTGAGTGGGGAGGGCTTGGGTGCTGTGCTCGTGTGTTGCTGGCCCCCGTGGTGCTTTGCATGTAGCAAGCACTCTTGGAGGGCCCGGAGGTGGCATGGACTGGAGTGGTGAGGCAGGTCCCTGCAGCAGATGGGCTTGGCAAGGGTGTTTTGTCCATTTGTTCAGTAGTTGTCCATGGAGCACCTATTATGTGTTGGGCTCTGCTTGATGCAAGGAGGTGAAGATGGATAAAAACACGCTCCCTGCCCTCCATGAGCTGTGACAAGCTGATGGGACATAGGCACTTAGGCAGACAGTTCCTACCAGTTTGATATGTGCTCTCATAGGGGGAGTGCACAGTGCTTTGGGAACTCAAAGGGGAAGGGCCTTGAATGCTGTGTAGGGAATGTGGTCAGGGAGGGCTTCCTGGAGGAAATGGTACCCTAAGCTGATTCTTTGTTGTGCATTTATTTTAACTGGAATCTTGACATTTAGAAAAGCCCAAAACCTTCATCCTTTGTGTAGATGGCCGTTCCAAAATAAGGTCTGGGAATCTTACAGAAGAGGCCCCCCAGCATAAAACCCACACATTCCTGTTTTTTAGGTAGAACAGGCGGATCCTTTTTATCCTTGTGTTGCAGAAGAGGCATCTGAACTGTGATGAGTTTCAAAGGATAAGAAAGTATTTGGCCTGGTAAAGACAGGAGGGTGGCCTAGGCAGAGAGAACAGCCAGTGCAAAGGCCTGGAGGGAGGGGGCTTTCATGTGTGTGTACTACCTTTGTTGTCTATGATTTGGCACTCTGTGTCCTCCCAGTTGGATCCTAGAAACTAATCAACTCAGCCTGAGCCACAAGTCCAAGGACAGTTGCTAACCTTTGTTTCCTCAGTGGAATGACCTTTTGCAGTGGCCTAGGTAGGGCAGCTGAGGTAGGACTGGTCTCTGGGGCTTCTGTTATGCTCCAGTCAGATGCTGAGCTCTGTTCTTGCAAATTCTTCTTGGACTCAGCTGGGGTGGGGCCCAGGGCCGGTCCTAAAGGGCATTTCCACAAGAGTTTGGGGCCTGAGATTGTGTCCTGGGCCCGCCAGCCCCAGTAGCGAGCCCATGTGCTCGTGTGGCAGGAAGGACCTGGTTCCTGTGATAACACACTTGGCCTGGCCCCTCTTCCGGAGGGCAGCTGTCAGGGGACAGAGTTGGGTTTGTATTTGGATTTCAGGGGCAGACTTCAGCCCCAAGAGAGGACGGAGGGAGGGAACCCCTGGTGTTCCCGAGCGCTCTGAGAATTCCTGGAGCCGGCTGCATGCAGTTTACAGCTTCCTCTAAGGCCGAGCTGGGAGAACTGCTTGTTTTCAGAGGAAGAGCACACTGGAGTGGCAACCCTGTATCATTTCCCAAATTGCTACTTTCTGCGCCCCTGAGAGATTTATCAGTGACTTGGCCAGGGGAAAAGAAAGGCCTTTGGGCCCCGCTCTGGTGGCTCTGTGGCTCTGTCTGTGCTTGATTACTGCCCTTGTCACCCTGACCCTGCCATGCACCTTCTTCCCTGCTCATCCCATCTTCCCTATCTCATCTGATGGATGTTCCATTCCTCCCGCAGGAAACAAATGTGGGAGGCATCCTGCACTCCTCCCTCTTTCTCCACAGCCACTCAATTACCAGGTCTTGTTGATTTTACCTAGTTTTATTTAGAGCATTGTAACTCTTGGTCTTCCTCCGGTGGAGCCCCACCTCCCTCGTCTCTCCTGCAAACAGTGCCTGAGTGATCTGATAGCAAGCCTGGTCCTGCCCTCCTGCCGACAGCCTTCCGTGGCTTGCCCTTGTAAGTCCAGACCTTGCAGCAGGCCCTGGGTCCTCGACTCATCTTCCACCAAGCTGGGACTTGTACTCTGAGCTCCAGCCCCCTCTGTCCGCCTGGCTGTTTCTCACCTCTGTCTCTGCTCCTTCCTGTGCCCGGAAAGCCCCTCCTGCCCTCTCGCCCTCCCCCCGATGTGACAGTCTTCCACTAGTTAGTGCTCCCTGGGAACAGACATTGTATTTTTGTCTCCTCTGTGCCCAGCATGGCATTTGTGGGTGCTGTCAGGGTCACCACTGGTAAAGATGAGGCGGCACCCAGGGAGAGGGATGGAAGGACTGGAGGCAGCAGGTGAGATGCATCCACAGAGCTTGCCTTTTTTGAGGATAGCCTTGGTTACCCAGGTGAGGCTGTGTGTGTCCGCTCTGTGCCTCCTGAGCGGTGGTCGCTTTGCTGGAGAGGGGTGTGTGTTGCCTGAGTTAGCGCCCAGCAGGGCCCATTCCGGAAATGCCGGTCACCTGGGATTGAGGTGGAGATGAGGCTGCTTCAGCCCCAAATGATCACATTTGACATCAGAGGACGCAACAGTGAGTTGAGAAGTGCAGGGTGGCCACTGTCAGCCCTCGTCCTGGGCAGTGGTTTCACCTTTGTGGATTGCCATTCCCTTTGGGCCATGAACACTGTGAACCGTCTCCCCGGAATAATACTGTAGGGACATGCACACGTTTTGTATATAATTTCGGGTGGTCCAGACATCGCCTGGAGGGTTGTCTGTGGATGCCAGGTTCAGACCTCTGGTATGAAGCTGTGCTCCCTTGCTGTGGGGCGCTCCACCTCCTTGTCCTGGGGGAATGAGGAATCCTTTTGCCCCATGGATGGATTGCAGGGCTGGGTGCAGGCCACAGTGAGCAGCTGGGCGCTTGTCATATCCGACACTCAGGGCCTCTGGAGTAAGTCCAGGGCAGCCTGTGTTCATGCTGCTCCAAAGGCTGAACTCTCTGGCGGGTTAGGAGGTAGCGACCTCAGATGGGCACATACAGCAGGGACTATCCTGCCCCATCTCTGGACTCCTTCCTCAGAGCTTGGATTGTCCGGAACAGATGACACTGTGGGGCTGGGAGGTTGGCCTTTGGACTGGGCTTCCAGGAGGACCAGCAGTGCCCTTCCTTCCTCTGGCCTTGTGCATTGAGCTCCCCATGCCGCGAGATACAGGCCTATGGTGGCTCCCACTTGGCGAGTCTTTGAACTTGGGAATGGCTTTGAAGCCAGGGAGAGAGATCAGTTTTGGCTGGGTCCTGCACAAACCTGTCAACTTTTTAGGCAAGATCTCCTTGTTGGCAGAGACCAGTGATCCGGTCCTGGGGTATTAACAAATGGATCTGGGGGGGCAGTGTGGTAGGGTTGGGCTGGCCACCTGCCACCCTTCAGAGCACCTTCTGTGTGATGGCTTGTGGCTGGTGGTACTGGATGCTCCCTTGCCCCTGCTTAGTCAGGGATGTCAGCTTTGTAGGTGGGACAGCTACTCAGCCCCTGTCTGTCACCTGGCATCGCCTAGTGTTACCAGGTGAGGTAGGCATGTATGATATGTACAGCTGGTGTGCTTGTGATAAGCCAGGCCTGCTTTATGTACTTTATCTTACTTGTTCCTCCAGATGGCTTGAGTGAGGCTTGGGAATTCTGCAATCCCCAAGGGGTTAGAGGCTGTTATTACACCAGTTCGATAGATGAGGGAACTGAGTTCAACGAGGTGCAGTGCTAGCAAGTGGCAGAGCTAAGACTTAGACCTAAGCTGTTCAACTCCAGAACCCACACTACAGTATGTTGCGAACTCACGTCCTGCTGAGGCCGGGCAGGAGTTGTAAATGGATGAAGTGGGCCAAAAAGAAAGGGAGCTTGATTTCACGCTACAGCCACTGCTTGCTCTGCAGGGAAGCAGACCAGTATGGCTAGCTCTTCTGACTGCCCCTGGAAGCCGAAATCCTGGCTTTCATGTGAAATCTCTTGATTTCTTAAGACTAGCTCAGATTTCTTAAAAGGCACAAACATCCATGTAGGGGGTGGGGTCAGCCTGCGGGCATCGGGCTGGGGTCTCTGCTGTGTTGTCTGTAGTTTCCCTTACCCCTGGTCCTGCTGCCCTGGAGTCCCCTCTGGAAGGAGAATCAGAGTTCATTGCTAAAAGAGATCTTGGAAGATTTTCTGGGCCAACCCGTAGTCATTTATGATTCCTATTTTACCAAAAAGGTGGGAGACATGGAAAGGTAATGTAAGATCTATACCTGGGAGTCTGTGCCCACGGGCTGAGCAGTCTGGGCTTTAACCACCAGCTCCTGGGTGCCTACTTCCCACCCCCAGAGGCCGCTGAAACTTCCTGCTGTCTGCACCCCACACTGAGCTGCCCTGGGCCCCAAGGCTGGCACAGCCCCTGGGGTCCTCCCTCAGAGGACCTGGACACTAGGGGAGGGCCGTGGCCACTCTGTGCCTGGGTTTTGAAGTTCGTCCCTCTCAGGTGGAAACAGGAGTCATTGTTCATACTCAGTGAGATTTGACTCCTCTCATCCTGGCTTCCACCTCGACTAGGTGTGGAGTAAGATGGGGGAGTGGGGCCAGGCACCCCCTGCCAGGGGACGGTGCCCACAGAGGAGGAAGACATTACCATTTGGGGCACAATAGGGAGGGTGGACGGGGACAGAGGCTTGCACTTTTAAAAAGGAGAAACAAGTGGTGTCAGGGCAGTAGTGGGTGGTGCCTGATCAGCTCGCTGACTTCCTTGGCGACCACTTCCTGTCCAGACAGGGGAAGAGGCAGCAGTCCCAACTGGCAGTTTTGTTCAGATCCGAGGTTGCCGAGTAACCACAATCCCTGATTTTCCGTACAATTGTTCAGGGGCAGAAGCACAGAATTTCTTGTCCCTTCTGTCCTGGGAAATTTAGACCAGGAGCGTCCAGGGCCGCTGTACCCCCCAGTGCACAGCACACTGCTGGGCACAGCACAGGCTCCGTGAGTGTGGAATGATGGGGCTCAAAGCTCCTAACTTAGACTGGCCTGCCCCCTGCCCCAAGTGGCCCTTCTCCTTGGCCCCTCAGAGTGAGAAAGCATTCCCTGTAGACACTGCGGAATTTAGCGTCCAGTGGAATGAGTGACATAAACGGTCTACCTGAACAGTCACCCCAGTCTCCCTGTCAGATATTGTTTCTGTTAGAAGACAGTCTCCACGGTTCAAAATCCAACTTCCAGACAAACTTTTGGAATATTCTTTGTGTGCCTTGGGACTTACCGTGTGATGTTTTTGGTCATTACGGCTGGGCACTGCTGTTGCCATCTGTCCTGGCTCTGTTGGGTTGGATTCCCAGAGCCCAAGTGTCTCCTCTGATAAAATCTAAACCAGGGCCGAGGTGGAACCCTCCCACCCAGCTCCCCCAATCTGCTCGAGTAACCAGCTGGGCGTGGTGGAGGGAGGCCAGGCACACCACACCAAGCCAAGCCGGAGCCCTGGGACCCTTTCTGCCGCATGAGCCCCAGGCCACAGACCGCCCCTTTCACTTCTCCCATGAGGCTTGACTTCAGCTTGGCTTGCTGCCTCAGCTCTGGGATTGGTGGGCTGCTTGCAGGCAGATTACAGGGTCTAATTTTGGTTCTCTTCCCACCCTGTGCTCCCCTTCTGCACCTTGATGTCCCTACATGTGAGCCCTGCCAACAAGACTAGCAGCCCAGAGGTCTCCCTTTCTTTCCCTCCTTTTTTTCTGTTGTGGTTTCCCAGTGTGACTCTGGTTAGCCAAAGCCATGAGGACTGTGGCCTCCATCTGCTATCCAGGAAGAGGCCGATTTCCCAATGCGGAGAGTCGACAGGCATCTGGGTTTGGGGAGAAATTTTTCTCGCCCTCCTCAGGACAGTGGCTGGAGGCATCTCTCCTTTGTAGATCAGTGACGCCATCCCACCGGGGCCTCAGGTTGGTGAGGTCAGGCCTGCCGCCTGCCAGCACGGGGAGTGAGTGTGGGGAGCTCAGGAGGGACTGAGACAAAACTCGGGGCTTCTGTGTGTGCGATGCCCATCCCCTCACTCAAGAGTTGCCTGCAGTTAGTCCTGACACTGGCTGTCAAGTGACCCCAGGAGAACTTGGTCTTGCCCAGAACCGAGCAGATGGCTTCCAAAACTTGTAAGACAGAGAAGACCAGGGCTGGATGGTGCAGATGCCTCGAGGGAAGCGAAAGTATCGTTGAGGGTCCACTGCGGGACACGGTTCAGGTGGCCCTGGCTCTCTTCTCTCTGCCCCTTCTCAGACTCTGCACTGTCTCAGATAGTGGTTTCAGCTTGTCTTCCACAGTGACATACCCTGAAGATAACACTTGTAGATAAGGATCATGCACTGCCCATCCTTCTTCCTGGGGTTCGGTGCACTTCCCAGCTCTTTCTCTCACTCAAGAAAGCATATTGGAACACACGTGGCTTGGGCTGACGGTCATGGGGTAATCTTGGATCCACTTCAGTTTATTTTCTAAAATTAAAAGCAGATCAGTTGCAAATGTCAATACTTTATGACTGTTAGTCAAAGATGGGTGGTGGCACACCTCATGGCTGATTACACATCAGGCTTGAAATTCTCTCTCCTGCCCTCAGTTAGCTGTTTGGTGCCATTGACTGTTTGGTGCGTTCATTGGGACCCTGACCACCTATCTGTCTCCTGATGATTCTCATGCTGTCTCTGCCTGTTTCTGAAGGGGCTGAGAAACCACTGATCTGTCTGTGCCCCAGAACAAATGGCCCAGGCCCCTCTCTGTTGTCCAGATAAGAAGACTGCCTGGCAGTAAGCAAGGGTGGAGGTCAGTGCCTGGGGCAGCCCCGTCTTGCATCATGCTGCTCAGATGGGGCTGCTGGCCATAGAACGCAGGAGGAAAACCCATGCACGTCAACCTGTATAACAACAAGTTAGCCTAGAATATGGAGCTCCAGCCTTCTCTGAATTCTTGAGCTCTGAGTGCCACCACTAGGGGCCCATCAGTGGCTCAGGACCCTGCCTGAGGCAGAGGGTGAGGAAGAGAGGCATGGGGGAGAGAAGAAAGGAGACTAGAGCAAAGGCAGCGGTGGAGAGCCCTGCCTTTTTGGATCGTTCCAGGGACTCCAGGAACTGGTGCTTTGGGAGCAAGAGAGTGGTGACAGGCAGAGGGACGGCTGCTGAAAATGATTGTTCCTCTCCTCGTGGGGTGTCATGGCAAGAACATGGATGAGCTGTGCAGTCAGGCAGAGCTGTCCTCATGGGGGACTCCCTCTGCCTGCAGAGTGTACTCGTTGGACATCTCTTTGTCCTTATCTGTAAAATGGGGTTCTGAGGCCAGGATCCTCGCAGATGCTCAGTAAGGATTATTTCACTCTTTCCCCTCCCCCTGTCTGAGCTTTTTTCTGGCCATGCAGCCCTGTCTTTGGGTCTGTTTGTGGCACTCTGCTGGGCTCGGAGCATCAGTGGCAGAAGCGGAGGCTGCTGCCTGCTGGGCTTGCTCCTCTGGGAGGTCAGACGATGGGGACTTCCATGGAACTTGGGCAGCTCCTTCTATTGTCATGATTCCAGGTTCAAAGCCACAGGGCTCTCAGACAGCTGTGACTTCCCGGCAGGCAGTAAAGCTGGTGTGGGGGTGGGGGGCGCTGGAGCTCTGCAGCTTCTCTCTCTTGTCTCTGTCCTTGCTAGGGAGTGAATTGGAGGCTTCTGGGCTCAGCTGATGTTCTCTGAGGAGGACTTGGAATGAACCCGAGGCACGGAGGGGTGAGATCAGTGGTTTGCTCAGCAAGGAGGCCCGAGTTAGTGACGGACCTGTCGCAGCTCCCAAGATTCCTGGCCGCAGTCCCTGGCTCCACCTCCTCCCCCTCCCATCCTTAAGGGAGATGAAAATCAGTGACACGGATTTATTTACCCAGTGTCTCCTCCTCTGTGTCACAGTGGGAGGGCAGAGGAGGCTCTCCCCAGCCCTCATGGTGGCTTTCCCATACTTTTTCATTGATTGCTCACCATGTGCTCTTTGAGGTATCTGAGTAAGTAGAGCCCAGAATGTTCTGGTAAATTGCCTCCCAGGCTAGTGAGTGGTAGACTCGAACCCGTCTGCCTCACTGCTTGGAGGCCACTCTGCCACACTGCCAGGTGGGCTGAGATGCCAGAAGAGCAGACAGTTACTGACCCAGCTCCCAACACCGCCGGAGCAGCCAAATCTGTGGTATGGACAGGAGTGGCTTTATGTGTGGGCAGTGGTGGCTTTGTGGTGCTGCTTAAAATTGTTCACCCAAGTCCAACGTGCAAGTGCAAGAAGTCTCTTTGAAGCCTCACTTCTTATCTTACATTTCATTTGCATTTTGCATTTGACTCCATAACCTAGCCTTGTTGGTTAATTTCAGGCAGTGGTTTAAAACTTGCTCCTGAGTAAATCTGATCCTCAGAAGGTGTTCTGGGTTTATCCTGAGGTGCTGCCTGTGCCCCTTGCCTCCAGCGGTCGCCTGGGAGTGTAAATATGCTGGTAAAAGATGGTGGTGGTAGGGGGCCACATTCAGTATTGTGAATAAAGGCACACTCAGCTGGGAAAAGGGAAGAGGGGCCCAGTTTGGCTGGAGAGGCAGGTTGCAGTGACGGGGCCCAAGGAGAAGGTAGACGCTGCTTTGGGGCCATATTCTGAGAAGCTCAAGACCAAACTGCCAACCCCGGGGGTTCTGATCTCATCCTGTAGGCAGAGAGTGTCCATCAGTGCCTAAATATTGTGGCTCCTTGCTCAGCACACATTCAGTCACTTTATGAGAGGGTATTTGAGCTGTGGGTATCTAGTGAGGGGGAAGCAGGTCCCTGTCCACAGAGCGTGCAGTCTAATGGGAGAAGTGAGAGTGACGGGTGGGCGCACACAAGAAAGGTGAGGTTCCAAGAAGTTCATGCTGCTGGTGTCTGCTGGAAGGGTCGGATTGGGAGATCCCAGAGCAGGAGCTGTAGGCAGGTTCCGGAAGGGGCTGAGTGAGGATTCGGATGCCAGTCCAAGTTGTCGGCTGCCTGTGATGAAAGGAAAGGGAGGCAAGTAACGGAGATCGGCCCGTGAAGGAAGAATCGACAGGACTTGGTGACCAGTGAAGGGTGGGGAGCTAGAAGAGGGCCGGAGCTATTACAGGTATTAATAGGAGAACAGGCAAGGCAGGCAAGAGAGAGTGGGTTAGGGAAACGACCCAGCTGGCTGAGATGGGGAGGCACCCACCTGTTCTGTGGCCACCGTGGCCTGTGTTCATTGGTCAGAACTTGACCGGCAAAGAGAGGGTAACTAGTGCTGTGAAATCCACAATGGCATGAAAAGACTATACAGCTCATTCCTGGAACAGGCAGACTTTCTGTTTGGGTCTCTGTAGGGCGGGTGACTCACTTCTGAGCCCCTCCTAACCTCTGTTGGTGATTAGCAGGGGTGAGAGGCCCAAGGAGCCGCCCTGCTCTGCCTCAGAGAGCCTGGGTTGCAGGAATGGATTGGACTGGGTTTGAAATAGCTGAGAAAATTTCCAGCACGGGAGCCTCCTGGGTTCCAGGCTGTCTGCCTATTTGTATGTAAATAGTGTTTTACCCATTGAGGGAACTGTGGCTTGGGCCTGGAGTTGGGCCCTAGGCTTGACCTTAAAAAGCCCAGAGTCTCAGGGGCCAAGCCCAGTGGTGTAGTGGTCAGGTTCGTGCATTCTGCTTTGTTGGCCCTGGGTTCACTGGTTCAGATCCCAGGCGTGGACCTACCCCCGTTGCTGTGGTGGTGTCCTGCATACAAAGTGAAAGATTAGCACAGATGTTAGCTTGGGGCCAATCTTCCTGACCAGAAAAAAAAAAAGTCCAGGGTCTCTGGGTGACCCAAAGAGGTAAATGAAATTTGACCAGTTGGGGGCTGGCCTGGTGGTGCAGCGGTTAAGTTCGCACATTCTGCTTTGGTGTCCTGCAGTCCGCCAGTTTGGATCCCGGGTGCGGACATGGCACCGCTTGGCAAGCCATGCTGTGGTAGGCATCCCACATATAAAGTAGAGGAAGATGGGCACAGATGTTAGCTCAGGGCCAGTCTTCCTCCACAAAAAAGAGGAGGATTGGCAGTAGATGTTAGCTCAGGGCTGATCTTCCTCAAAAAAAAAAAAAAAAGAAATCTGACCAATGAAATGGGACCTGTAGGGGAGGGCGGGGCTGGCTGATCCTGGACAGAGAGATGATGTATTTACAATATAAGAGAGACTGTGCTGTCCTGCCAGCCTGGACCTGCTCCTGTGCCCCTAGGGGGTGGAGGTGTGCAGAGTACACCTGGGCGGCTCCTCCCACCTGCTGCTTAACCTCCGGGAGCCCCATCAGATGGGGAAGCTTGATGGCAGCCAGGGGCTTGATTGATGTGGGTGGGGTGCACTGTGTGGGTGCCTGGTGCAGATGGGGCGTGGCACGTCGGGCTTCTGCCTGGAGTTCAGGGTGACCTTTCCCGAGTTGCCTTTCCCCCTTTATTCTCTCCAGTCTCTGCTTACCTGTGCTGTGTGACCTTGGGCGCAAGCCAAGCACCCAATAAGGAAAGTAAACCTGCCAGCACATTCCCGTTGTGTCAGCCCCTGCAAGGCGGGGCTCCTCAGCAGACAGGAAGGAGGCCACCCTCCTGTGGCATGTGGGAAGCCCAGGGAAGAAACGGCATATCCAAAGGCCACCTCCTGCCTCGCCCAGGAGCAGATTGGAAGACTGGCCTTCTCCTCTGGTTTCCAGTGTGTCACCCCCAGCCCACACTTCCTTCAGGGCTCTGACAGGAAAATGGCAGTTCCTGTTGAGTGAGGCATGAGTCAGCGAAGGAGAATGGTGGCTGAGTCTTCATAACCTCCAGGCACAGCTATTAAATATTTAAGTGACACTACCGCATTGATTGTTTCTCATCCATCCCCTCAGGAAGAGCACTTCCTGTCTGGGATTCAGATAATAATGATGTCTTGGATTTAGACAAACTCCGAAGACCTGCAAGGTACTATATGGTAAATCTCACCTGAAATTGTATTATCTCCCCCTCAGAGCTTGCTACCAGAAATGGGGACAAATTGGGTTCTGCCCATTTTACGGATAGAGAAGATGACCCAGAGAGGTGTACCACCCGTTGACAGGCACCCAGCAGCTTAGGCCTGGAATCATAGCGTCCTGGCTTCCGCTTGGCACTGGCTGTTTTCTCTGCCCGCTGCTCCTTGCCCATCTTCCTCCTCACAGTGCCTCTGTCAGTCAACCATTCATTCTGGGGATATGGCATCGAGCAAGATGGACGAGGCCCCTGCTCTCTAAAGCTTAATTCTTGGAGAGGAGACAGTCGGTTGACAAGAACCCAAATTGGCAGGGGAGCCCCCTCCAGGAGATTGAGTTCCTAGTCAGTGTCCAGGCCCTGGGTCCCTTGGCTGGGTGGGGGCAGAACGGATCTGGCCTAATTGTGGATGGGCCCCCACTGGTCACAGATCTGCCTTTCCTCCCAGGACAGTTATCAGGATAAATATACCCAGCTCCCCATTCCTGGGGAGTTACTCACCAAGTAAAAGTACCCCGCTGCGGATTAGATTACCTCTGCTCCAACTGCTCATGAGCTCGGGGCTGGGGGAGGGGGGAGACCCGCCTTCTGTTCTGCTTTCCTTCCTAATCGGGAAGAGTGTCAGCAAAGGGGCTGAGATGAGACCATCCCTGAGGAGCTGGTCCTGCTGTTTGCATAGCTCCTTCCTTAGGAAGGGCCGAGCCCCGCTCACGGCTTATATCCCTGAGCTCAGGCAGCCGTAATGAGGTTGGGCAGCTTCTCCTCTGATACTCGAGGTCACCAAAGCCCATGCAGATGGTCAGCAGGGGGCCGAAACCTCCCTTGCCCAGAGATCTGAGCCCAGCAGGATAGGCTGTAAGGCTGGGCTTTTCCAGGACCCGGAGGGGAGGGTCTTGCCGAGCTGGTGCTCTCTCTGAGAGTTCTGGTCTCATATGAAGTGACCAGGATGGACAGCTGGCCCTGGGCTGTGGGAAGGCCCTTGTGCATTGGCAGCTCCTTGCTGCCTCTCCTGGAGCTCTCAGGGTGGTGTTTGGTGCTCCTTCCTTCTGCTCGTCAGCTCCTCAGGAAACTGTGCCAGCCCCTGTCTGGGGTGATGAAAGCTGAGTTAAACTGGCCTGCAGAAAGAAGGTGGCTGAGCTGAGTCTGGAAAAGATCTTGTTCTTATAGTGCGCCTCTCCTAGGCCAGGCCTCAAGAGTACAAGACTTGTCAAGGTGGAGTCTTCCTGACGGCCCAAGGACCTCACCTCTTCTAGTTCTGCCTGGGGCTGCCCGTGGAGGAGTCCCGAGTGGCAACGGAGGGCGAGGTGGTGAGGAACTCAGCACTGGGGCGGGTGTGGCAGGGGAGCCTGTGAGCTCTGGGACTGGATGATGGCCACATTTACCAGCCCCATCCCTGGAGACCTGGGTAAGGAGTCTTCTCCAGGGCGACTTTTTTCCTCAGAATGATGCCTCTAACTGCTGATCCAGGCTTGCAGCATCCTTTACCCTCAGGAGTGGGATGGGATGGGGAGGCACTTTCTCTTCCCCTCCAGGGCCAACCATCTCTAATCGGGAGCTTTCTTTTTCACCTCCAAGGCTAACCATCTCTCTGGGAGGGAGCTTCCGTCTGCTTAGTAACTCCCATTTACTGAGCGTGTGTTCTGTTCTACGGACTATGCTAAGCAAGCACTGTATATCCATTTCCTCACGTAATCCTTACTCCTGTGAGTAAGATGGTGGAATTCCCATCCGACAGACAAGGAAACCGAGGCACAGGAGCAGTTAAGCAGCCGGCTGAGCAGCTTGGCCATTGAGCAGAGTCTGTGTGACTCAGAATCCCCCTGTGTGAGTTTTAACATGTAGTGTGCTCAGAACCTGAGAGGAAGGGGTGAAATAGCTCTGGGTCCTCCCTCCCTCCCTCCCTCAACACACACACACTTGAAGGATCCTGGACGGACCTTTATTACGCTCTTGGCCTCTGTCCAGCTGTAGGCCTCTGGTCTTGACAGTCTTTATCACATGCTAAGAAGTGGCTGGGCTTGGGTAAGAGGAAGCCAGGCCTTTGAAAGAGCCCTCACTTGTTTTTGTTGGGGGTGGAAGTGGAAGGGCTTCATTGATTAACTTACTGGGTGCTGTGTGTCTGTGGGTCAGCCTAGGTCCCTAGAGCTGCAGTCTGGGAGACATTCCCTACACTGGGGGCATGAGCGGGCGGGGAGCTCCCGCCTCCTGCACCCCTGGGCTGGTTTGGGAATGCAAGGTGTGCAGCTGCGGCATTTGCCCTGGAATGCGGGCAGACCGGCCCCTAAGTCCCCTCCCTCCCAGGGCAGGGGATGCCTGCCGTACTAACCTGCTCGGGGCTGTAGACCCAGCGGCTCCCACCCAGCCGTCAGAATTATGCTCGGTGGTGGTTGGGGACCGGGGGTGGGGGGTGGGGGGCTCCTCGTCTGGGCCTGCCCACGGTGGACCATGGTGCTCAGTCGCCTGCTCTGGGGCTGCCTCCTGGCCAGAAGCCGCTGCCGGTTCTGAGCGGCTGCTGGGGCCCAGGCGCGGCCACCCGGTGGGGACAGGGGCGGCCCCTCGCTGCGTCTGCGGAGAGGGTGCTGGCAGCCAGGGCGTGGGTCCCTGCGGGTTTCTAGAGCCCCACGGGCTGCGTCACTCTTGGGTTGCGCCTTCAAATGATAGTGTGCTCCAAGCACGAGCTGGAGGCTTGGCACCCAGGCCCCCTCGCGCTCCTGCTTGTAGCCTGCTTCGTCCCTCCAGCTCAGCTGAGCTTTCCCTGCATTGCAGCTTCCCCAGGGCACGGTGGCTGGGGCCTCCCGGGTCATCCCCGGCTCGAAAATTCCGTAATTCCGTACTTACCTTCGGTTACTCCTGCGGCAGGGAGCCGACGGGCCGATAGCGCCCTCTGGCGGGCAGCGGCGGATGGTCCGCACCCCTTCGTCGCCAGGGCGTAGCTGAGTGGCCTTTGCCCCTTGTGGGCTGGAGACTTTGCGCTCAGCCCCTTTGTCCCCCCTCGCCTGCAGCTTATAGAGGAGAAGCCCTCCCCTCTGCACACATGTTGGAGGTCTCACCTAGAGACCTCTGCTTTCCCTTCTCTGTGGATAGAAGCTGTAGGCTGGCCCAGAGAGGCAAAAGCCTGCAGAATTTAGGGTGATTTCCTCTAGAAGGGGCTCGAGAGTCCCGGGGAGAGCTTCCTTCCACAGGGTGACGGGGGTGGGCCTAGTGGCTCTTACTTGTTCTGAGGGTCTCAGGCCTGGACCTAGTAACTTAGTGGAGAGACGCTGAGGAAGTTTGAGGCCTTCCTTAGTCTGAATGAGCAAGCCCCGACTTCTTCAGATACTGCTTCTGTGTATCTGGAGCTGTCCTTTGAACATGTGGGAGGGGAGGGTGTGTTCCAGTGGGCACCATTTTCTCTGACACCTCCTTTGGGGTGTGGGTAGAAGGAATCTGAGCCTACCCCTAGGGTATTTAGAGCTGGGTGCCAGGCAGGAGCTGTAGCTGAAAACTGGGACCTCCCACCCCCACAATGGGGTGCTGCCTGCATGTGGACTCTTTTGTGCAGTCCTCCTTCTGCGCCTCTGTTTACTCAAGCAGGGGAGGGGTTTGCTGAGCTTGCAAGGAAACTTTGGCCGGCAACCATTTTGCAGCCTGTGGGGAGATAGCGGGCTCCTGTACCCATAGGAATCAGAATAGAGGCCAGAGTGTACTCCTTGGCTGCCTCCTATATTCCTGGCTCTTCCCTGAGGCATTCGTGGGGGGTTTGGGGGACAGTGACACCAAGTCCTGTCCAGTCACTGAGCAAAGACTAAGGGTAGAGAGAGAGGAGGAAGGTACAGCACGGACCCGGTTGCCGCAGTTCCTCTCTCACTCAGCTGCACATTTGGAAAATGATGTGCCTTCTCCCTGACACCCACATGTGTCTCACTTTGAATGTTACTTTATTGCTTTGCGTTTCTCTTCAAGGTCGCCCTTTTCATGCCTTGCCCAGATTCTACCCATAGACGACTTAGGAGGAGAAGTCAGGACTTTGCATCCCACCCCGATCTCCTTGGAGGAAGATCTTTTTCTGAATTTCACAAAGCAAATAAAATCTGATGTTTGTAGCTTTCCGTGTACTATAGCATCTGCTGTCCCATATAAATCTCACATCAATGCTGTGAGGTAGGAATTATGAACTCCAACTTCTAGAGGAAACTGAGGCTCAGGGAACCTAAGTGATTTTCTCTGTGGCCGTGGCTAGAGAAGCTGAGGTCCTCTCAGACCTGAACTCAGGTCTCGCTTGACCCCTCAACTTGTGATCTTTTGTCTCCGCCCCTCAGGACTGCTCCTTCTGACCGACAGGTGTTTTCATGTTGAAAAGAGCCCGTTGAAGTCATAAACCAGAATCCAGTACATAAAGCAATAATCCAGACTGAGAGTCAGGTCATGCATGGAGGAGGGGGGAGGGTATTTGGTGCAGAGGGTAGTGGCGTCCTTGACTCAGAAGGTGTAACGGGCAGGTTAACCATCTGTCTTCTATTGAGTGTTTAGAGCCTGAAAGACCCAAGTTCAGATCCCAGCTGTGTCACTTCAGTCAGCTTTGGCAGCATGGGGGTGCGACTCTGCCTCTTGGAACCTCAGTTTTCCCAGCTGTGCTAGTGTTGTGCAGGAAGGGGGGGCACCCCCACTGGACAGTTCCTGGGATCACTGATTCTTACCTGCTCCTCGCGCCTCCTCTCTGCTGCCCTGTTGGAAGGGAGGTAACACAGGCAAAGCTCCTGGCGCATGCTGGGCATTCAAGCATGCCAGGAGCTCCTGTTATTCCACCAGGGCTGCACTTGTTGCTTGCTCTGGGGAGCTGGCTCTGCCCATGATGGAGAAGGAGGGACCCCGCCCCTGCTGGACTGGGCCCAGAGGAAATGGACGCTGTGTGAAGCCAAAGCAGCAGGTGTGGCTGTGGAGAGGCCACTGGGATTGGTCCTGGACACTCGTTCCTTTTCCGCTGTTACCTAGACACACACTGACTCCCTCTAGTTCCGGTTTGCTGGAGACAGGAAGTTAGACTTCTTCCCAAGGACCTAGAGGGGGAGGGGGCTGCAGGAACTGACCTTTCTTGGAAGTCCGGAGACCTGTGCTGGGCTGATGGCCCTGGGGTCCTGGGCCTTGGAACAAGCTTCCCCTCTGACCTGCTGAGTAGGAGCCTGGGGAAGGTGTGGCCGACCTTTGGGGTAGGAGACCAGGGCAGACAGCTGGGAGGTGTGGGCCCGCAAACCAAGGCCCTGGGTGTGGGCCTTGCTTCTCTCTTACTTCCTCTGAGCAGGGATGGGGTTGGGGACAGGGCGTCAAGGAAGGATCAGACTGACAGCCCTCAGAGCTCAGGCCCTGTCACTCGGGAAATTGTACTGTTTAAATATAGCATCATCTTGTGGTCACGGCAGCATCTTCCAGGCCAGATTTTTGGGGTTTGGGGCTTCTGAGGAGTCTGTCTTGTCACTCATCAGCTTTGTTATCTGGGGCAAGTCCCACCACCTCTCGAAGCCGGTTTCTGCATCTGTAAAGGGAGGATCAGGATTCCAAGTTCATAGGGTGTTAGGAGGATTAACTGAGAGACCAGGTATGCAAAATGCCTAGCGCCTGCCTGTTACTAGCAAATGGCAATAAATACAGTCACTGCTTTCTTTCTTTTTTTTTTTTTTGAGGAAGATTAGCCCTGAGCTAACATCTACTGCCAATCCTCCTCTTTTTGCTGAGGAAGACTGACCCGGAGCTAACATCCGTGGCCATCTTCCTCCACTTTATATGTGGGATGCCTGCCACAGCATGGCTTACCACGCGGTGCCATGTCCGCACCCAGGATCTGAACTGGCGAACCCCAGGCCGCCGAAGCGGAACGTGCGCATTTAACCCTTGCACCACTGGGCCAGCCCCACCACAGTCACTGCTTTCTGATGATGATTATCCTCAGGGTCAGGGGCTGAACATTGCCCGACCCCCACAGGTCACTAGGGAGGTGAGAAGGAGCAAGTCCATGAGCATGGCAGGAATGAAGTTGAGGGCCAGGCTCTCTGGACTGTGGGCTGTCGAGGGTCCCAGGAGGGGAGTTCCTACCCCCGCCTCCCCAGCTGTACCCTTCTTGTCTGGAGACTGGGGAGATTCGGGGCCCCCCTGTTGGCTGCCAAGTGCCAGGGAAAGGGAAGCTTGCACTTGAGGGCTGATTCGGCTCCCACGTTGCTGTTAAAAGCAGAATAGTGGGGCTCTGCAGCCTCTGGGGCCAGGCTGCTTGCCAGGCTGCTGCAGAAACAGCCTATGGAGCAGTCTTGACCCCCTGCTTGGCCAAGGGGGTGGGGAATGTAGCACCAGCCTGTTCCAGCCCCCCTCCCCATATACTTCACCTCATAGCCCGGAGCCTCAGGAGAAGCTTGGAGCCTGGGGTTCTGCTTCTCCCTGGTCAGGAAGGCAGGTACCACCTCTCCAGTCTAGGAGCTGAGGAAGCCTAAGCTCTTGGAAATTCAGTGAGACCTGGTACTGCCCGGGCCCCTCCCTGTGACGTGGGGCCCCTCCCGCCCATTCTCTCCGCCTTGCCCTGCGGAGTCAGAGTGCTGAGTTCCAGGCAGGCATTTCTGACTGCCAGCCAGCCAGCGGCACAGCCCTGTCGGGAGGGAAGGCAGAGGCAGGTGCCCGGCTCCCAGAGGTAGGAGACCCCCAAGGGCAGCCCGCAGAGCCTCCAGAGCACCTTCAGTCTTGGTCTGGGGAGAAGAGGTCAGCTTTGGGAGCTGGATCTTAGGCAGGCTGGTCTGGGCTGGTATCTTCCTGTCCTAAGGCTGGTCATTTTTCCCATGGGCGGGGCAGGTGCTCAGAAGTTATTAGCTCTTGGGTGCAGGAAGGGAGGGCACTGCCACTGGAGAGTTGCTGGGATCCCTGGTTCTTACCTGCTCCTCGCGCCTCTTCTCCGTAGACGCCCTGCTGGCAGACTTGGAGTCCACCACTTCCCACATCTCCAAACGGCCTGTGTTTTTGTCAGAGGAGACCCCCTACTCATACCCAACTGGAAACCACACGTACCAGGAGATTGCCGTGCCACCCCCTGTCCCTCCACCCCCATCCAGTGAGGCCCTCAATGGCACCATCCTTGACCCCTTAGACCAGTGGCAGCCCAGCGCCTCCCGATTTGTCCACCAGCAGGTAGGTGGGGACAGAGGCTCAGAAGCCCCCAGAAGCCTTGGGGCAAAAGGAGCTTGTCTGGCAGTGGCTTGGAGAACCAGCGGAGAAATGGGATCAGGGGAATGGGGAGAGGGGCCAGGCAACGTCGGGCTTTCCCCACCAGACGCCATGTGAGGGGGGCAGTGACCAAGTGTTAATCACCTGTCTCCCGGCCAGAGTGTGGAAATTCCCTGGTGAGACTGGCTGTGCGCAGGAGCCTCCTGTGGGTGACTGGGCTGTTCCTCTTTCTCCCCTTGAGGGAGGCTCTGAGTACTCTCCTTCTCACAGCGTCAGTCCCCGTCGCCCGTGTACAGCTCCAGTGCCAAAACTTCCAGTGCCTCGGTCCCCCAGGACAGCGTGGGCCCTCAGTGTCCCCGAGCCGGTGAGGAAGAGCACGTCTACAGGTACTCCCAAGCCCCTCCCCGCAAACGTTCTCCTCCTGCTGGGAAATCCAAGGGTCCAGTGGGGCTGGAGGCAGCTGAGGCCAGGGATCAGGCACGGCAATGGCCAGAGGAGGATTCTGCCTCACGGGTCGGGTCGTTGGATTAAACTGCAGAAGGCCCCGAGGCTCCCAGCCAGTTCATAATGCCTCTCGACTCCTCTTATCTCCGATGGCCTCATTACTGCCACCTCCGTGCAGCGGCTGGACTGGGCTGTCATGTCACCCTGGGTAGCTGAGGAACTGAGGCAAGACTTCCTTCCTCCCTCCTTTTACCACATCCCTTCCCCGCTATCCGTCCTCCTGCTGGGCAAGACTTTATATCTCCTCTGCTGTATTTTCCTTGAGAATTTTTGGGGCCACCAAAGCTGGAGAGCATCTCACTTTCGTCTTCCCTTTGCGTCTCCAAGTTTCCCCAACAAACAGAAGTCAGCTGAGCCTTCACCCACTGTGATGAGCTCCTCTCTGGGCAGCAACCTTTCCGAACTCGACCGCCTGCTGCTGGAACTGAACGCTGTGCAGCATAACCCCCCTGGCTTCCCCACAGGTAGGTCTGGGTCCCTGGGGCAGGGGCCTGCCAGAACCCCCGGACCCTGGATGACCTCTGGATCCCTGGAGGGCTTAGGGCCGAGCAGCCTTTCTCTCTCTGTCTCTCAAGATGAGGCCAACTCAAGCCCCCCGCTTCCTGGGGCTCTGAGCCCCCATTATGGCATCCCGGAGAATAACAGCCCGCTGGGGGGCAAAGCTGGGACCCTGACCAAAGAGAAGCCCAAACGGAATGGGGGCCGGGGCCTGGAGGACGTGCGGCCCAGCGTGGAGAGTCTCTTGGATGAACTGGAGAGCTCCGTGCCCAGCCCCGTGTGAGTATCCGCTGGGCTCTCCCAGGCTGGGGAAGGTCTCACCTGGCCAGTGCCCATGCTCCACTGTCTGTCCACTTAGCCCCAGTGTTACCCATTGCCTCCACAAGTGCCTGTTGTTTGCCAGGCCCTGCACTAGGCACTGGGGGGATAGTGGTGAGTCAGACAGACATCATCCCTGCCTTCAATGAGCCACCATCCATCAAAAAAAGACAGACATCGTGATACCCAGGGTGCGCATAGCTTAGTGGCTGTCAGCACAGGCTTTGGAGCCACATAATAGGGTTCAAATCTTGGCTAAGTGGTGTCTCTCCAATCTTAGTTTTCCCATCTATAAAATGGGTAAAGGGATGTGGGATAGTGGGGATAAGGCCAATTAACACGTGTAAAGCACTTGGAATGGTTTCTGGCTCGTAACTTGTAATACACGCGGCAAGTGCTTACTAAATGTTAGTTCTTCTTGGTGTTACCATGTCGTTAGAACAATCTCACATATACACAGAGTGTTGTGGAGGATGCACAGGGTGCTTGGGCTTGTTTAACAGGCAAGCTTGAACTTGGGCTAGGAGGGCCAGAGGCGTCATCCTGGGAAGGATGCCATTTTAGCTGCCCTCTCTTCTCCTACGTCAGCTCACTGCAGCGCTCTGTCCCCCTAGCTGACAGTAACCACCTCCCACTGATGGGTCCCCAGGAGAGATTGGGAGCTGGTGGGCATCTTCTGGGTTGGGGGTGGCAGCACCCCAGTGCTGAGCTAAGATGTTGATCGCCTGAGGAGGGGAGGGCCACTCTGGGGGAGCATGGGCCTAGACTCTGGGGTCCCTGCTGATGCCATGCCTACCCTGCAGCCCTGCCATCACTGTGAACCAGGGCGAGATGAGCAGCCCTCAGCGAGTCACCTCCAGCCAGCAGCAGACTCGAATCTCAGCCTCTTCTGCCACCAGGGAGCTAGATGAACTCATGGCCTCGCTGTCGGATTTTAAGGTGCCCTGAGGCCCCTCCTCTTCCATGCCCTGTCCCCTCAGCCTTCCCCATTCTCCCTCTGTACCTCAGTGTGAGTAGCTGGAACTCAGCCCCTCAATGTTTGGATGCCTCTCCCCGAGCCAGGGACCCTGCAGTGCCCTGGCCGGGCCATGATTCGGGGGAGGGAGGGTCAGCCCACGTGGGGACTGAGCTGCCTCACAGCCTGTGAAGGCAGAGAAGTACGCAGCAGGGACATTCCTTCCTCCTCGGTGTTCCCAGCTCCCAGCCACCCAGGCGAGGGGATCAGGAGGCTGGGACAAAGGGCTCTGTGTTGATGGTTGCTCTTGGTGGGGGAGGGCCTTCTCTACTGGGCCACGTAGGACTTGGGATCCTGTGCCTGAGAGGTCATTTGCCCTGGAGCCCCATCTCCCGTGCTGGCTGTCCTCAACGTGTCCTCTTTCTTTCTGTCTCTGGCTCCTGAATCCACAGGCCTGCTCTACCAGCCTCCTTTCATCCTTCCCCCTCTCCCTCCAGAGGCCTCTGAGTCCCCACAAGTTCTGTCTGTGGGAAATCTAACCCGTCAGCTACTGGGCCAATCTTGCAGGAGGTGGCCCCCCCCTCCCCTCCCGGGCCTCCCCAGGCCTGCCAGACCCGAGATGTTTTATTTAGAGGATGCAGGGCCTCCGTGGGATTTGATACTGACTGAACTTGCCAACAGTTGCTGACTTCACCCTTCCACGTGGGTCGGCCCAGACCTTTGGGGCGTACTTAGGGAATCTGAGAAGGGGAGCCAGCGGTCGAGTGCTCTTGGCCCTGATGGTGCCTCCAAGCCTCCCTTCGGCTGGCTTTCACAGTGGGGCATGGGAGCAGCCTGGGCTTGTGACCCTTGTGTGCGGGTGGTTCTGAGCAGCCATGGTCAGAAGCAAGTCAGTTGGACTCAGGTGTGGGCCTAAGGGAGCCCTGCCCTAGCGCTCTTCCTGCTGTTGCTTTGTGGGACAGCCAGAGTCGTGATGCCCCGTGAGAAGCTGCACTGGTTCTGGACGTGCCCCTAGAGCAAGGTTTTGAGGGATGTAGGAAAGCTGGGATTGTCTGGGAGAGATCGAGGCCAGAGTTGAGCTGAGGTTGGAGGAGACAGGGCAGCTGCCTGCAGTTGACTCTCCCTTGATTGGTGCCTGGGCTGACCTCCCTGGTCACCTGTCTCCCCATGGTCACCTGTCTCCCCATGGCCCACCTCACCTTAGCCTTTTCTCCTTCCTACCTGCTCTGCCTGTGGTGGCCCCACAGGTATGGCTCAGTGGCTGTTTTCTGCTGCCTGGGTTTGATGGGGTCCAAGGACCTGGAGTCCAGGAAAACCTTTTTTGGGGGTCTGGTTCTTCTTTGAGGGCCAGTCCTCATGCTTCAGCTTCCCAGCCACCTTGGTCAACGTCGATGGTGGCTCTCAGAGCCCCATGGCCGAGCCCACCCCCTGCAGCGAGCCTGCTTTCTCACCTCTCCCGTCTCTCTCTCCTCTCCCCTCTGCCTTTTGTCTTTCTCCTCTTCCAGACCAGCTCCTCTGCTGTGGCCTTGAGTGCCCTGGGGCTGCTGCCCAACTCAGCTCCATCCCCACACCACATACTTCCCTCTCCTCTTCCTCCTGGAGGCCATGGTCACACCCTGGAGGTCCTCTGCGCTGAGGGCAACGATAGTGGACGGGGCCTTCTGCCTCCTGTGGCCCCCAGCTGGCTTGATTTGGCTGGCCTCGGGGTGATGCCTGACACCCCCAAGTCAAGGATTCCCTCTGCAGAGGGTTCTCTGGGGCCATCTGGTACAGAGAGCCAGGCTCAAGTTTGGAGGGACCCACCAGACCTCATGAGTGAGCTCTCCAGGGCTCCCCCATGCCACTCTCTACCCCGAGCTGGGTGTACAGGTCCCCAGGAGCCTGGAGACGCCCAAGGGCCGTCGAGAAGTCCTTTGTACTCGGAGGGGTCTATGGCTGCCACTTGGTCGCAGCCGTGGGCTTTGGAGGCACTCAGGCCTGAGACTCCCCATGGAGCTACGCCCACCTTCCAGGAAGTAACCGAGCCAGCTGTCAAGGCTGTGGACCGTCAGACTGTGTTCCCAGATACCTGGAGGCCCACGAAGGAACGTGGACAGAGGAAGGAGAGGGCAAGGCCAGAGCCAGGGGAGGCGGAAGGCAGCTACCCTGTCCCAGTTGATGAGCAGTTAGGTGGAGAGACGCCCATGAAGGGAAGCCTGGTCAGGCCAACCCAGGGACCCGAGACCCCCAGGCGGCCAGAGGCCACCACCGAAGCTGCTGCCGAGGCCAAGCGGGAACAGCCAGAGCTTCCACATGCCGCGGTCATGGACACCCCCAGCACCACTGAGAGGATTTCCACCTCCGGCCAGGCAGGCGCAAGCTCGCACAGCTGCTAGGCATGGCCCTTGGCAGGCCTGAGTGTGCGCCACTCCTGGCTAACTGCATGCAGCCTCCCACTCTACGCATGTCTGCTTGGGCAGCAAATCTCAGGATACCATGGCCTGTGACCCTGGCAGCCAGCACTTGGCAGTGGGATCTCTGGGGCCAGTGGAGCTTCCTGGGCCCCAGGATTTCTCTTAGTGACAACCCACCTCATTCTCTTAGTGACAGCAAACCTCTTGTTTGTTTAAGGCTTTTGCCTTTAGATGAGCTCCCCCCTCATCCTGATGTGATGTGTACGAAATGGCTAGAAGCATGGGCTTTGGAACCAGAAAGAACTGAATACAAACCACGCCTCCAACACTTGCTACCTATGTGACCTTGGGCAACCCCCCACCAGCCTCAGTTTTCTCATCTTTAGAATAGGGGTAATAATAGACCATTTTCCCCCAAGGTTGTCCAGAGGACTAAATGAGACAATGCCTGGAAAGTGCTTAGAACACAGTACGCAGTCCTCAAGCCATGGCTGATGTTCCTGTTATTATTTCTTATTGCTTGATTAAAATTTTATGCCCTTTCCAAAAACAGAACGAAACAAAACAACAACAGTAAAACCCCAAACTGTTACAGACAAATAGGCTATAATATAAACAAGAAGGAAAAAACTAGTTGAAAGATTTACTGGAAGAAAAGACTTCATTTTTCTGTTACAAAAGAAAGAAAGAAAAAGCCTTATGCCCTTTCAAGAATGTCCACTTAACATCCTCTCAAATAATTCTTGTAATAATCCTGTAAAGTAGCCAGGAAAATACTGTAACCCCATTTCAAGGATAGAGAAACTGAGGCCCCTGAAAGTAAAGTGTCTTGCCCAAGGTCAGTGCCTCCTTGGAGGTGAGTGCTGCGTGAAGGGAGTCTGCTCTGCCCCTGCCTCCACCCCACCTCAGCTTGGCTCTTCTCTGCTGGATTTGTTCTGCCCTCCCCTCCCCAGGGCACCTGAGTGTGGACTGAGCAGCACTGGACCGAGCCTGGAGTGGGACTGTGACAGCCTCCCCCTTCCCCCTCAGATCCGCTCTGTGATCAGGAGGAGCCGGGAGACGGGCCACGCGCACCCCATGTCCCGGGAGCCCTCCCCTCGCCGCCGGCTGGACCCCGCCACCCTGAGCAGGACCCCATCCCAGGAGCGGCTCATCGCAGAGCTGCAGGGTCGGCTGGGCATCCAGCCGGAGGCAGAGGAGGCAGCGGGGGCAGCAGGGGCCTCCGTCGAGGACTGGCTGACCGAGGGCGTCATCATCACTGTGCAGCCACGCGGGAGGCGGGCCGGGGGGCAGCTTGTAGAGAAGGTAGCAAGGAGATGCCCAGGCCTGGGCCAGGGCCAGGGCAGCAGGTGCCCCGATTCTTCCCCAGCACTGGCTGGAGGGGAGATTTTGTGTGTGGGTGGTCCTGCATCCTGTGGCCTTGTGAGGCTGGCCTTGCTCTAGGTGCCAGGGTGGGAAGGCCCAGGGGGAGTCTGGGGACATCACCTCTCTGTGTCCTTGCTCACTGAGCTGATGTTTCCTCAACCTTCTTCATCTCTCTCCCTCCTTTCTTCTTCCCAGGTTGTCTTCCCTCCTGGCTCTCCCATTCCCCTGAGAAGAACCTTCTCTGTTCTGGCTTCTCCTCCTCCTGTCCCTTTGCTCCAGGATCGCAAAGATGCCTCGACCAGCAGCTCTTCTCCCAAGCCCAGCCTGCCTGCCCCATCTGTCCTGGGGCCCTCAGCTCTCACCCATGGTTCCTCTGGGGTCCAGAGTGATGAGGCAGGGTCCTGGGAAGACGATGCACAGGGTCCCACCCCTCCCCCTCCTGCGCCCCACACTGGGAGGTCTGTGGGCTGCCAGACCGACGAGGACCCGCTCTTCCCCCCGATGCAGGCAGGCCTCCTGGGGCCCCAGCACCGCCCCTGCCTGTCCCTATCCTGTTCTCTAAGTGGTGTCCCCACTCTGTGCACATGTGCACACACACAGCCTCTGCTTCTCTGGCCACAAGCCCAGCACAGACCACAGTCCTTCCTTAGACCTTGCCCTGACCATGGACTCTCACTTAATCTGATGTCCGCTCTCCCATCCCAGGGATGTCAGGTGTCTTCTGCTTCCCTGTGGGGCTTTCCTCTGCCTGCCCCTTCCTGCTCCCCCTCAGTCCTGCCCCAGGTCCTGAAGGGAAACCACAATCTGTTCCTCCTCCCGTGGCTCCCAGGCCTGGGACCTGGAGGCCTCTCTGTTTTCTGGCCCCGTCACCTCTCCTTCTTGTGTCCCATGCCTTTGGTTGGCTCACCTCCCTTTCCCTCTTCATCACTCCCTCGGCCTCTCTCTCTGGGTTGTTTTTCTCTAGACTTTTTCTTCTGATTTTGGTACTGCCAATGGGGAAAAAAAAAAAACCCTCTTATCTCATTCTAAATTCCCTTTTGTGAAATGGTCCAATAACAAGGTCTCTTTTTCTTTCTTCCTTAATTAAAAAAAAATTTCTCCTCCTCGTTTCCTCCCCTATCTAAGGTCCAGGGCCTGGAACAAAGAGCAGATGGAGAGCTGTGCTGGGCAGCTGGCTGGCCTCCGAACGGCAGGCAGAGCAGTCCTGAAGGGCAGGACGAGGGAGGGGTCAGTGCCAAGGCTGGGGGCTTAGTGTCCTGCTTGCTATGTTTTCCTGGGCCTTGGTCAGGCCGGCAGGGTACTGTGAGCCCCTCTGACCACCAGGGTGTCTTGCAGATGCCACTGTCACCTTGAGGGCTCTTGAGGCCTCTGGAGGAGGTTGCACTTGTGCCTCAATCAGCCCATCTGTCCAGGAGGGAGAAAAGCCCCCAGCACTGTGGTGCTGTGAGACACCATCCCCAAGCCCAGAAGTCCTGACCAGTCCTCTCTCCCTGTCTCCACAGTTCATGGCCCAGGGGAAGACGGGGAGCAGCTCTCCCCCAGGGGGGCCCCCAAAGCCCGGGAGCCAGCTAGACAGCATGCTGGGGAGCCTGCAATCCGACCTGAACAAACTGGGCGTCGCCACGGTTGCCAAAGGGGTCTGCGGGGCCTGCAAGAAGCCCATTGCCGGGCAGGTGATGATGGGTAGGGGCGGGGCAGGGGAGGGAGCAGCAGGTGGGCACGGGGACCTCAGCTGCTCTCTCAAGGGTACAATGTGGCAGGTCAGGGCTGAGCCACATTCTGCTTCTGTCCTCAGGTCGTGACTGCCATGGGGAAGACGTGGCACCCGGAGCACTTCGTCTGCACCCACTGCCAGGAGGAGATCGGATCCCGGAACTTCTTTGAGCGGGATGGACAGCCGTACTGTGAAAAGGACTATCACAACCTCTTCTCTCCGCGCTGCTACTACTGCAACGGTCCCATCCTGGATGTGAGTTCCTGGGGCACAGCGGGGATAGGCAGCCACGTGGGCTTATTTCGTCTTCACTATAACCCTCTGAGGGTGCAGGTGGTGCATTCTGAGGCTCAGAGAGGTCACGTCACAAGCCTGAGCTCACCCAGCTAGGAAACAGTGGGGCTGGGATTCAAACCCAGGCCTGGGGCACATTAAGCAGCCCCACCTCCCTTCCACCTCCCATCACAGAGACTCCCAGAGGTTAGGAGCCCTGCCTAGATAAATGGAGTAGAATGCCAGCTCACTCACTCTCCCACTGTGTGATGTGAGGGGAATGCCTAGCCTCTGAGCCCAAGTTTCTTCACTTATAAAATGAGAATCACAATAGAACCTATGACCTCGAGCCCATGTAAAGATTAAAGAAGAGAGAGTGTGTCAAATTGGAATTCTCGGTGGTATTCAGAGCACGATTAGGAGAGACCCTGACCTTGTGAGTATTTGCTCTTTCCTTGGCTGTGCACTGGGGGTGAGGGTGGAAAGCACAGCCTTGCCTGTGGGTCTCAGTCATGGGATCTCTCCATTAGGCTGACACCTTGGCTCTAATCCCACACTTTGCTTTCACAGAAAGTGGTGACAGCCCTTGACCGAACGTGGCACCCCGAGCACTTCTTCTGTGCCCAGTGTGGCGCCTTCTTCGGTCCTGAAGGTACTGACCGGCAGACTAACTTGCTGCCCCCGGGAGTAGCATGGGTGGGCGTGGGGGGCTGGGAGACTTTACTGGTGCTGGAGTCGGGGTTGCTCTGCCTCTGGAGGCCCTAACTCTGCCCCCCAAACCCCTACTCCTCAGGGTTCCATGAGAAAGATGGCAAGGCCTACTGCCGGAAGGATTACTTTGACATGTTTGCGCCCAAGTGTGGCGGCTGTGCCCGGGCCATCCTGGAGAACTACATCTCGGCCCTCAACACCCTCTGGCATCCTGAGTGCTTCGTGTGCCGGGTAAGGAGCCCCCTGCCCACGCATCCTGAGGCTGCTGGGAGCAGGCATTGGGGAGAGAAGGGCCTCTCTCTTGTGCTTTCTGGATCCAAACTGGACAAACTGGAGGCCTTGTTTGGGGTTATTAATGGGGTGAGCAGGCAGTGGGTACACTTCCTCAAGTCCACTGGGTCCTGGGCCAGGGCTCATACTGAGGCTGGGAGAAACCAGGAGCAAGTTAGCATGTTCCACGGCCTCGTCTTGTGTGGCAGCCCTGGGACTGGTCGTGTTCAGGAGGAAGGTAAGTGAGAATTAAGTGGGATGATGCAAGCATTTTGTAGCCTCAATGGAAATGGGCAGTGGTTTCCAAACTGTATTCTGGAGGGTAACGGGGACCCACAGATGTTATTAGGGATCTAATAACAAGGGCCCTCTGACCAAATAAGTTTGGGAAACACCGTTCACTGTATGCCTGTGTGCATGTGAATCTCCAAACGGGAACCTAAGATGCAGAGTCGGACCATGGAACCCTTTTCTCAGCACCATGGTTTCTGAGCACACCTTACAGCCACCTGGTTCAGTGCTCAGGAGTCAGACCTATGTTTCAATCCAGGCTGTGCAACTTAGTAGCTGCCTCACCTGGGGCAAGTCACATACCTTCTACCACCTCAGTTGCCCCCTCTGTTGGGAGAATTCAGTAAGTGTTTAGTGCCGCACTTGGCACATAGGAGATGCTTAGTGAGTGGGAGTTGTTAGGAGCGTGCGACCATTGACTGTCTCCTGCCCCTCATGCTGGGAGCTGCCTCAGCCCTCCTACCCCAGCCTGAGCCCCCTTCCCTCTGCCCCACTGCCTCTTCTGCCTGCAGGAATGCTTCACGCCATTCGTCAATGGCAGCTTCTTTGAGCACGACGGGCAGCCCTACTGTGAGGTACACTACCACGAGCGGCGTGGCTCGCTGTGCTCTGGCTGCCAGAAGCCCATCACCGGCCGCTGCATCACCGCCATGGCCAAGAAGTTCCACCCAGAGCACTTCGTCTGTGCCTTCTGCCTCAAGCAGCTCAACAAGGGCACCTTCAAGGAGCAGAACGACAAGCCTTACTGTCAGAACTGCTTCCTCAAGCTCTTCTGCTAGGCGCCCTCGTCCCTTCATCTGCCCTCTCCCCTGGCCCAGCCTCCCCAACTGCTACTGTGACCCAGAGGCCTCGCCCAGGGGTGAAGGGGCAAACCCGACTGAAACTGGAAACTGTGTCCTCAGCTGGTGCAGGATGGCAAGAGGGCCATGTGGGGCCCTGCCAGCTTTTCTTCCCCCTGCCACAGCCTCTGGGCCTCCTTCCTCCTGCAGCTCTCCCCAGGCTGCCAGCTCTTCATCCTCCCTGGAGATGGGGACTGGAGGGCCCCACCCCACCCCATGCGTGTCCCTACAAACTCGCCTGGCCAAGCCAGCACCCCACACTGGAGCCATCTCTTACTCATATTTTGGCAGTAGAGCCAGCGGGGAGGGCAGGCAGGGTCAGATGGGGTCTCTTTTTATCCTTATTTCCCCCTCGACCTAATTACCTTTGTTCTGAGAGTGTTGGGGGACACCTGGCTCCCTCCAGACAATGCCAGCATAAATCCATCCGTTCAAAGATGGACGTGCCCAAGGGGCCATGGAAGGTTCCTTGTGCTCCTCCTGCCCTTCCAGTCTCCCCAGGCCTGGGCGACCGCCCCCTACCCTCCCATAAATGCTCTGGTTCTACTGAGAAAGTCCTCTCCAGCAATAATGTTTTGTAGTCACTTCCTCCATCTCCAGGGATGGCGTGAGGCGGGGAGTCACCCCATGCCTGGCACTGTACTGACTTTGATAGATTTCTACACTGAGGTTTGAATTCATATCGTCCGCGTTGCTTTTACTTCTCTATACAAAATGATTTTGAAGACATTTTAAAGCTGTCCCCTTTTGTACTCTACTCCTTATCCACTGCTGCTGGTACTGTTGGTCACGGTGGCTGTGGTACGGGGTTAACCTGTATTGAGGGCTTGGGGTGGGGAAGCAATTTGTATTTTATTTTTTCTTAGCATAAGCAGGTGAACTGGGAGCAGCTCTGAGACTCCCCTCCTTTAACTTCACAGCTCACCAGGACTGTTTTATAAACTGCTGTATTTTGAAACCCCTTCCTTATTACCCAGGCCAGCAAGCTCTTAACTGAAACTGGCCTAAGGGTGTCTTGCCCTTTGGGGCCTAGAATTCTGAACCTCATCCGTCCTGTTCCTGAGGGAGGAGAAGAGGAAAGTACGCTTTAAGGGTACTTTCCTGTCTGTCTAAGCCATTAGGAGCATCTGCTCCCCTGTGAACTTTTTGGCAACAAAGAGAACCCACTGAACATTCTTGGCCTCCTCACTGCTTCTCTTCTGCCTTCTCAGGAAAGCTGGTGTCTGATTTTGACCATTGGTCTTATTGATTCCACTGGGCGCATCACTTCCCCAAATTTCCTGCCCTCCCTGGAGACTAAGGGTCTGGGGAAAGGGCCCAGGTTGTTGCAAGGGGCCTGAAAGGATTCTGGGCAGAGGGACAGGATCCTGCTGAAATAATGGCAAGCCCCACAGCTCTCTTCCCCAAGGATGAAACTGGAGCAGGCACACCTGGGGTTCCTGGTCAGCAGAAAGGGGCCCCAGTGGGGTCTGAAGTGAGGAAGATCCAGACTGCTCTGCTAGCCTCATGGCAGAGGCTGAGTGCACTGGGGTCTCAGGAGACGGTCCCTCCTTTGTGGCAGGGCTGGGAGCAGGGGAGGTCAGCCAGACCCCTCCACAGGTCTAAAGTCTCCACTTCCACCCATAGGCCTTATTGCTGTGTTTACAGTGACCTGCCCCAGGCCACTCTCCTACAGGGACTGGGGTTTCTGGGGTCCACCCTCTGGGTCAATGGTTATTTGATGATTTGATTTTTTTTCTCTGTAAACTTTTAACCAGGCTTTTCCCCATTTCAATTCCTGTGATTTATGCCAATAAAGTTTGCCATTATTTTCACCTGTGTTAATGCCTTTTCTTTGTGGTCTGAGATAGCAGCTTAGTCTCAGAAGTGAGACCAAACCCTCCCCAGACTCGCTAGGACCAGTTTGCGGGTAAATCATTGATGTTCCCTTACTTGAGGCAAAAAGCCCTGGGGATGGGATCCTGCCCCACAGCACACTTGTCTGTGGTCACAGGTCCTCCTGGCTCCTGTGTGAGCTTTGCTCCTTCCTCAGTAGTTGGTGGGGGCAGGCTGGGGAGCAGTGTTACTGGGCCCTGTGTGGGTCAGGCCCTGCCCCAGGTGCTTTGCCGTGGATTCACTGAGGGCATCCTCATATGGTCCTGTGGGTGGCCTTATTTTCATTTGCAGATGGAGAAGGGTTCAGAGAGGAGAACCAACATGCATGAGGCAAGCCTCTGAGTGAGCACAGAGACAGGATGTGGACCCCGGGGCTGGCCTCTGCCTGTCTTCCTCCGTTGACAGGACACGCCACCCTCGACATGCTGGCACACCTTGGGTGTCGAACCTTCCAAACTGAAGGCTGCAGATTTACAGTTGAAGATGGGTCTCTACTGCTCCCTTGTGGTCATGTGCATATTTGCATGCTTCCTCCTTGCTCCTGTCAGGACCGAAACTCCAGCTAAGGGCACCAGAAGCTTCCTGGACAGCTTTGTTCCCCCTTGAGCTGTGGCTGCACGGTTTCCCTGTTTGGAATGGTCCTCCAAAAGCAGCATGTTGGATTCTAGTCTGAACTTTGACCATTTCACTGTGAGCTCAGAAGTGAAAATTACCTTCAACCCTCACCCAAAGATAATGACTTGGTGTATTCTTCCAGCCCATGTTGAATTTCTTTTTTTCTTTTTAGAAATGGATATGGTACACTTCTTCGTAATTGGCTTTTTCACTCAATTGTACATAGTGAACGTTTTCCCGTGTCAGTAAATATAGGTTTGCATCATTTTTTAATGGCTTCATGGTATTCCATTATATTGATGTACTACAATTAGAGATGATATTTATATAATCAGAGCCAGGATGTCCTTGGAAAGTTACCACGGGAGTATGTACATACTTGGAAAAGTGTGTTTAGTGGGAGACAGTCAGGGTTTGGAAGGAACTATAGCATAGTAAGGCCCATGGGCTTTGAACTTACTCCTCAATTTCTGTTCTGAAGCCATCATTTACTGGCAGAGGGACTTAGGCAAATTATTTAACCTCTCTGTGAATTTTCTTATCGATAAAACAGAAATACCAATACTATACTTCCTCAGGGAATTGCCGTAAAGATCAACAGCGGTGATGCACACAAAGTACTTAGCACAATGCTGAGCATGCATGTATGTTGTCATCAAAAAGGGATCTTAGCAGTAATCGACTCCAGCGGTTCACTAAACAGGCTCATCATCAGAGGCACTAAGAGGGTTTAAAACAAAATACAGAGATTTCTAACTTGGTGGAGTGAAAAGGGTGGAGATAGAGAAAAATTTTCCTTCGGCCCAAGGATCTAAGCTCATTCGTTAAAAAAAATTTATTGATATAACACAATTGTTCAAATAAGTGTTGAATGGATGCATAATAAAAGAAGCTAACATTTAGTGACTTCCTCCTACATTCCAGGAACTGTGTTGTCTTAACACATAGCTCATGTAATCCTCATAACAACTCTAGAATGTAGATACTATTATTATCCCCATTTCACAGATAAGGAAAGGGAAAAGAGGGTCAGTGAGGTGAAATCACTTCCTAAGATGACCCAGCTAGGAAGTGGCAGAATAAGTAATTGGATCTAGGTCATCTGATTGCAAACTCTGCCTTCATTCATTCAACAAACATTTATTATACGTCTACTGTGTGCCAGGGACACGACAAAAATTTCTACCTTGTGGCGCTTGCGTTCTTGCAGGGAGAGACAGAAAAACCACAGTGTAATAAATAAATTATATAATGTGTTAGAAGGTGTCAGTGCTACTGAAAAAATAGAACAGGGTAAGGGGGAGTGGGAGTGGATTTTTTTGTAAATTTAAATAGAGCAATCAGGATAGGCCTCTGAGCAAGTGATATTTGAGCCACGACTTGATGGAGGTGAGTTACTCCTGTGGATATGGGCAAGGAGCCTTCGAGAAAGAGGGAATAGGTAGGGCAAGAGCCCTAAAGTAGGCACATACTCTGGAAAAGCAGCAAAGAGCAGCGTCTGGGTGAGATTATAGAGGTGGAGGCGGAGAGCTGATCATATAGGGCCTTGCAGGCAGTTTAAGTTTTAGATTTTTTACTCAGGGGAACTGGGGAGTCTTTGAAGAATTCTGAGCAGATGAGGAAATGATCCGACTTAGGTTTTTTTTTTTGAGGAGGATTAGCCCTGAGCTAACTACTGCCAGTCCTCCTCTTTTTTGCTGGGGAAGACTGGCCCTGAGCTAACATCTGTGCCCATCTTCCTCTACTTTATACGTGGGACGCCTACCACAGCATGGCTTGGCTTGCCAGGCGGTGCCATGTCCGCACGCAGGATCCGAACCGGCAAACCCCGGGCCGCTAAGAAGCGGAAGGGGCGAACTTAACCACTGTGCCACCAGGCTGGCCCCCCGACTTAGGTTTTAAAGCATCCCTTTGTTTTGGTAGGGGAAAGAACAAACTGTAGAGGAGACCAGAGACCATTCTGTTTCTAAGGCATGTGCAATTATTTCTCAGCTCCACGTCATTATCTTTAGTTTGAGACTTGGCCAGTTGGCAGGGAGAAACCAGGTCTCAGTTCACACTCTAGCTCCTACACAAAAGCAGCTCCAGGCCAGCAGAGGGAAGCAGCTCAGAAACCTCCTCCGGTATCAGGCAGAGCCTTCCTTAAATACCTAATTTAGAGACGGCTTCCCGTTGGCTGGAGTGGCAGCGATATCACCCAATGGCTGCCTAGGTCAGTTCTGCTTCACCTGACAGGCGTTCGCGCTAGCCAATAGGCAGGGGTGCCGTCCGCGGCTTCTGATTGGTGGCTTCGTTCACAGATAAAAGGTACTCGCCGGCGGGCGGTATCTCTTTTGCCAGGCGTCCTCGTGAGAGGTTCGTGTGGTCGGGGCAGTCGCTCCGGGAACCGGCGGAGGGAATGATGGGAGTGTTTGCGGGGTTTTGGGGGCCGCGTGGTCTAGGCCTATCCTGGCTGGGGCCTCGGCGGCGGCGGCTCGCACTCCCCGAGCGGCGGCAGCCCCAGGCCGAGCCAGCGGGCGCTCACGCGGGGCGCGCTCCGCATAGGCCTCGGGCTTGGAGCCCGGCGGGGCGGTGGGGCTCGGTGTCGGGGTGTCTGAGCTCCCTCTCTCTCCTCAGTGACATCGTCTTTAAACCCTGCGTGGCAATCCCTGACGCACCGCCGTGATGCCCAGGGAAGACAGGGCGACCTGGAAGTCCAACTACTTCCTTAAGATCATCGTAAGTGCGGGATGGGTCGCGGCCGCCCATCATGCTGCCTCGGCCCCGGGCGCTTACAGGGACAGTCTGCTGCTGTGTGCTGAGCGCTTACTTGGTGCCAGTTACTGAATTAGACACTTATCGAGTCTTATTTGATCTTCACAAATTTCTGACCTCTGCGGCCCCCCTCCCACCCTTGTTGCAGAGAAACAGGCGCAGGCAGGTTAGGTGGCTCCTGTGATGACAGCATTGATACCCAGGTCTGCCTGTCCTCCAGATAGGCTCATCATGCTTTTACTTCTCTGCCTCCATCTTTGGGAAGGGCTGAGGCAAGGAATGACTCGTCATAAGGAGGCAAGTTGTTGCATATTTAGGTCCTGTCAGTCAAAAAGCTAAAAGTCTAGTGAATGTTATCTTTTTGATGGACTTCAGGTGGGTCTTCCCTCCCTGGAAATTCTGACCGTGCTGCCCTTCAGGCTGCATTGTGGAGCGTAGTTTATTATATCCTCCCTTGTTTATCATGAAGGTATTCAGACACACAAAACACGAGACTCGTACAATAATCACATACCCAAAATCCAGATTTTGCAAGTAATGTTATGTTGTATTTGCTTTACATTGTGTTTTGAATGTTGTAAATCTAGCCTTATTTGGAGCACTGTTTTTTTGTTAACTCAGCCATTTTAGTGAATCAGAAACATGCCTCTTAAGTGGAAAAAATTAAAAATGAAAGCTAAAATTAAAAAAATGTTCTGGTTGAACGTACAAACCTAATTTTCACCATTCATACTCGGCAAGCAAATCTTTGACAAATGTGGCAGTGTTAGAACTCTGGTGGCTCCTAGTGGGAAGAACTGTCCCAATCTCTGAGTCACTTCAAAAGCACAGAAGAAAGGGAACGAGATTGAAACCAGCCATTGTAGGATTTAGTTTCTCCTGATATTTTTCCTCTTTTCTCCTTGTAAACTTTGCTTGTTTCTGGCTTGTTTTTGTAGCAACTTTTGGATGATTATCCAAAATGCTTCATTGTGGGAGCAGACAATGTGGGCTCCAAGCAGATGCAGCAGATCCGCATGTCCCTCCGTGGGAAGGCTGTGGTGCTGATGGGCAAGAACACCATGATGCGCAAGGCTATCCGAGGGCATCTGGAAAACAACCCAGCTCTGGAGAAGTCAGTTAATTCTCTGGGCATCTTTGTCCTCCTCTGTCCCCTTCTCCTTTTTCCTGGAGAAGAATGGTGCTGAAAGGTGACCATCTCCTGTAAACTTTTCTTTGCAGACTGTTGCCTCATATCCGGGGCAATGTGGGCTTTGTGTTTACCAAGGAGGACCTCACTGAGATCAGGGACATGCTGCTGGCCAATAAGGTAAGGGGAGAATTACTTTGGCAGAAGAGACCTTATCACTAATTTTGGCTCCTTAAAAGGAAAATGGACCATTCTCAGGTTGTATCTGTGCAGAGGAGACGTCTCACATTTCTTGTTTTTGTTCAGGTGCCAGCTGCTGCCCGTGCTGGTGCCATTGCCCCTTGTGAAGTCACTGTGCCAGCCCAGAACACTGGTCTGGGGCCCGAGAAGACCTCCTTCTTCCAGGCTTTAGGCATCACTACTAAAATCTCCAGAGGCACCATTGAAATTCTGGTGAGTGGACCTGGCTTGCCAGTGCTGGCCAGGCAAGTGGTTGGGGCATGGTTGCCTTGCGCCTGCTAGATGTCCAGGTGTTAACTGTCAACTGTTATCTTCTTGTTCAGAGTGATGTGCAGCTGATTAAGACTGGAGACAAAGTGGGAGCCAGCGAAGCCACACTGCTGAACATGCTGAACATCTCCCCCTTCTCCTTTGGGCTGATCATCCAGCAGGTCTTTGACAATGGCAGCATCTACAACCCGGAAGTGCTTGACATCACAGAGGAAACTCTGCATTCTCGCTTCCTGGAGGTACATGCTGCTGATTCCAGCCCCTTCTTACATTAATGGTTGAGAGCATGACTAGCATCTAACTGAATCCCGGTCACGCAGCTGAAACTAACTATGTAACCAAGGATAGTTTAATTTGTCTACCTCAGTTTGCTCATCTGTAAAATGGCAATAACAATATAAGATTGTTGAAGGACATAATGAATTAATGGGTATAAAGCCTTACCCAGCCCAGAATAGTGCTGGGCACATAATGAGGGCTATTCTAGCAATAATAAATCTGCAGTAAAGTGAGATTTTGGGTAGTGTCATGAGTCAAAGGAAAAATGAGAAAAACGTGGACAATTTAATAATACATGAATGTTGCCAAGAACCCTTTGTTGGGAGGATTGACTCTTCTGAGACTGTCTTGCTTAATTTTGCCATTAAAATATCCTTTAATTAATGAATAACATGATAGAAGATGAAATTTTTTCTTTTCTTGGACAAATGAAAAGTTGCAAATATATATACTCTTAACTTCATCTTATTTCTTGAAAATCTTACTAGTGGATGAAATTCACATCTGGAATTTAATGTTTTAAAACATGTTTTTTTTTTACTTTTCCTTTTTCTCCCCAAAGCCCCCTGGTACGTAGTTGCATATTTTTAGTTGTGGGTCCTTCTAGTTGTGGCACGTGGGATGCCGCCTCAGCATGGCCTGCTTAGCCAGTGCCATGTCTGCGCCCAGGATCCGAACCAGCAAAACCCTGGGCCACCAAAGCGGAGCATGTGGATTTAACCACTTGGCCACAGGGCCAGCCCCTGGAATTTAATGTTTTTCTCATGGAACTCAGCAGTTACGTTAACAGTTTATATTTTTCACAAAATCGTGGCTTTTGAAGTAAACACCATCATTATGGTATAGGGAATATCCAGATGGGGAATGAGGGCAAAAAGCATTTATGAATTGCTCTGCCAGAAGCATTTGGTGTGGGATGAAGTGTTCTCTGTGAGGCCAAGATGCTAACCTAGCCAGTCTTGTCTGCCCTTGAACTTGCTTGGACTTCACTGTCTTTTCTCTATGATGTCTCACCTAAAGTATAATTTTTCCTTCTCTACAGGGTGTCCGCAATGTTGCCAGTGTGTGTCTGCAGATTGGTTACCCCACTGTTGCATCAGTACCCCATTCTATCATCAATGGGTACAAGCGGGTCCTGGCTTTGTCTGTGGAGACTGATTACACCTTCCCACTTGCTGAAAAGGTAAAAAGAACCCATGAGGACCAAGGTGGCCTGACAGTTAGCAGGGGGATAAATGGCAGCCTGCAGAGTTAGTGCTTTTATATTTTACATAGCAGGTAAAATTTTTAAGTGTAGTTTAGAGAGGTTGAGGGGCAGGGGAGGTGTGTCCTTGACTTTAGAAATGACAAGAGATCCAAAGAAGGGTTAGTTACTAGGTAGGACCTGGGCCTAAGCTCACCAGGCTGTTCTCCCCGGTCACTTCCGGGGTAGGCTTCACTGGTTTGAAAGATGTTGGCCATTAAACTAGAGCTCTACAGAGGCCAAAGGGTTGTGAATAGTAGGGGTTGCGGATGACCCTTTTGACCACAGACTTTTCCCCTTGCCTCAGGTCAAGGCCTTCTTGGCTGATCCATCTGCATTTGTGGCTGCTGCCCCCGTGGCCGCTGCCACCACTGCTGCTCCTGCTGCTGCCGCAGCCCCAGCCAAGGTTGAAGCAAAGGAAGAGTCGGAGGAGTCGGACGAGGATATGGGATTTGGTCTCTTTGACTAATCACCAAAAAGCAACCAATTCAGCCAGCTTTATTTGTGAAACAAAGAAATAAAGGCTTACTTCTCTTAAAAATCTCTGGACTCCTTTGTTTTCTTTTTTTTTTTGCATTTTGAGGTTTATGTGCTGTATGATAGAAACTAAAGTCATGGTAAAACCAGAGTTTTATTTGAAGTTGACATTTGGGTCTCCTCTTTGTAAGTGAAGTATTGCTCTCTTAACATCCTGTGTTTTTTCTAGACCCACCTTTAACTTGTTTGTTTTTTTTGAGGAAGATTGGCTCTGAGCTAACATTGTGCCCATTTTCCTCTACTTTATATGTGGGACGCCTGCCACAGCATGGCTTGATAAGTGAGTGGCGTAGGTCCATGCCCAAGATCCGAACTGGTGAACTCTGGGCCACTGAAGCAGAGCATGCAAACTCAGCCACTGCCCCACCAGGCTGGCCCATAACTATATTTTTTATTATACTAGAATTCTTGGTTCCATGGCCATCCAGCCACTAGCCACCAGTAGGTTTAGTCACTTGAGAGAAGCGCTCAATGAGTGCCAGGGTTTTTTAAACTGGGTGGCTGTCCAATTCATAAAGACTAGGTGGTGACTGATTTAAAGAGAGAAAACACCACCTGACTGCTGAAAGGGTAGGCATTTTGTTGTGAAGCTTATATTTCATTTATAAGCTTGTACTGGATCATGATGTAAATGTATTTATTGTAATGGGTCTCAGTCAAAAGTTTGAAAGCCACTGCTGGTAGAGGGACCAACGACTAAGCTATGCAGACTCCATTCTCTAAATTAGTCTATAGCGTGGGCAGGTCTGCACTATGAGAAATTCAGACAACTCTTCTTGGACCGTGAGGCCTTTTCTTTTCCCCCAGCATCCCACCCTTTGGGCCTGGCTTAAGCTCCCAGCCTGGAGCATCCAAGGTTTCCTCTGGTCCTGAATCCCTTCCTGACTGCCATATCTACCCCTGATTTATAACTCGTTGATCGTCCACCCTGGGTTACAAACTTTCAGGACAAGACACTATATTTCGCTGTCTCCTTTTTACCTAGTTCAGTTCCTGCCATCTAGGAAACACATTTCTCTAAAGCACGTGGTCTTCACTCAGGAAAGGCCCCCATGGGAGTGTCCAGGCTGGACCTATGGGCTCGAAGGGGGTCGGGGACTGCAGGGCGATCTCACCGCGTTACTAATCCTCAGAGACCCGTCTCACACGAGGCCAGGCGGCGAAGGGCACCGGCCCGAGGCTGAAGGGCGGGCCCTGAGGCGGAGGCCTTCGTCTCCGGCGCGTGGCCCGGCACCCCACTCCAAGCCTGCGCTGCAGCGGCCGCCGTCCCGCCCGGGGGCGCCAGGCCCGGCCCCAGCGGGCTCCCGGCCTCGCCCTGCCGCGTGGGCCCGCGCTGTGACCCGGAAGCGCTCCGGAAGCGGTTCCGGAGTCAGCGCCGGCAGGATGGCGGCGGACACGCAGGTGAGGAGGGCGGCTGCGGGGCCGAAGCGCTCAGCGAGTGAGCGCGGATGGCGGGGCCCGACCGCTCGTGTCGCTCGTCTAGGGGTCCAGGGGACGGCGGCTGCGGAGGGCGCGGCCCCTGGGCTGCCTCGGGCCGGTCCCTCACTGTTCCGAGTCCGGCCCGGCCCGGGCGGCGCAGACCGACCCCGCGCTCGAGGAGCCAGGGGCTCTGGCCTCGGCTTCGGCAGCTGGACCCCGGAGGGGCCTCCCCCGACCCTGGGGTTGCAGACCTTCACCTCCCGGAGTCCCTGCTCCGTTTCTCCGAAGCCCTCCGGCAATGAGCTGGGCCAATGCCAACTCTTCCTTAAACTTTACATTCAGCAGATGTGTCTCGAGCACCTATTATGTGCAGGGACTTCTGGCACAGTCTTTGGATTTATGCAGTTCTGCGTCTGAGTCCTAGCTCATCGATTCCTATGAGACGCTGGGCAAGTTACTTAACCCCGCCAAGTCTCAGTATTTTTGTGTATAAATGGGCTTAAAATAATACTTATCCCATAGAGTTGTTGTGAGGATTCCATGAGATAAAGTAGGACTCCAGCATGTTGGTTATTATTAGGTCTAGAATTAGATAAAAGAACTGTCACTATCCAGGAAGAGTCTTGTCACCCTTGAATGTTATCACCTGTGGGTACCTTGTCCTTCGGAAGGACTTGGGAAAACCGTTTTCCGCCACCGCAGGCTCGTTTGTAGCTGTGAGTGTTTTAGGGTGAAAAGGCAATATTATGGGGGAAAAAAATAGGTGTCAAGTGGACAGTTTGGCTCACTTGGGTCTCCAGGGTCAGGAGATAAATTGATTTTGATTTGGAGGCCCTGAGACCGGAGAGTGACCACTTAACCTCAATATTCAAAAGACCCATATTGAGAGGTGCCTGTTACCAAAGGGTTGGTAATTTGTTCCAAGTTGTGTTATGTTGAGTCCTGGAAAGAAAAGCTTAGTCTGTTGGGTATTTTGAAAGGGGTTGAGGGAATACATGCCGAATGTTTAACATTAATACTCAAGTGCAAGAAAAAAAACAAATCTCTCTAGAGCTGTGGTGTTCAGTGTGGTAGCCACTGGCCACTTGGCTAATTAATAGCCAAATGGCTCCTTAAGTTAGTTAAAATTAAATGAAATTAAAAATTCAGTTCGTCAGTTGCACTAGTCACATTTCAGTGCACGGTGGCCACATGCGGCTAGTGGCTACTGTATTGGACAGTGCAGAAGAACATTTCCATTATCACAGGAAGTTCTGTTGGACAATGCTGCTCTAGAGAGAAACCTGTGAACTTTATGGCTGTTTGCATCTGATTTCTCTGGCAAATAACTTCTCTGAAGGATCTTAGCGTGCTCTTCCTCAGTTTTGTTCTGACAGGGTCTCAAGTGGGTAACATTCATCTTCTGATTAAGGAAAAGAAGAGCCTTGAACCTGAAAAGCTCTTTCATCTTTGTGAGAGAAATGAGCCAGGAATTTAATATTATCGTGGAAAGACAGCTATGTGGGAATTCTAGCTAGATGTTAGATTGTATACATACATCTATTTTTGCTGTCTCCTTAAACATCACTAAAACTAGTAAAGGGTTTTTTAAAAATCTCACAAGGATTGGGAGAATGGTGAGCAGACAATAGCCACAGATTTTTGGAAGCTAGAAAGTGGTGAGTGGAATGCATTTTGCAGACGCAATGAAAATGATTCCTAAGCCATTGGGAGAATGGTGAGCAGACAATAGCAGCAAATTTTTGGAAGCTAGAAAGTGGTGAGTGGAATGCATTTAGCGGACCCAGTGAAAAGGATTCCTAAGCCAATAGTTAGGAAAGCTGAGAACCAACCTGCTTTACATTGCGGAATCTCTGACATTTGGCAATTGGTGGTATCAGCTAAATTCTGGAAGTGACGGGCTAAGTTAGGAGGATTGGTTGAAAGCCCTTTTTTCCAATGCAGTCAGATCCCAGGCTGTCTTTCTCCCCTTGGCAAAAGACTGGAAGTTTTCTCTCTGGAGAGTGTAAGAAACAGGATCATTGTGAAGACCAGTGTGGGACATCCAGTGTCCAAGGAAATCATCAACAAAATAATTCAAGAAACTTTCCCTGAACTGAGAGATGTGTTTCCAGACTAAAAATGCTCAACACAATGGATGAAAATAGACTCCCAACAAAGCACATTAGTGTGAAATTTTAGATCCCTGGACACAAAGAGAAGATCCTGCCTAGAAGCTTCCAGGGGAAAAAAATCAGGTCTCATACAAAGGATCAAGAATCAGAATGGCCTTGGACTGAATAACAACACTGAAAGCTAGAACCCAGTGGAGAACTGTCTTTGGTATTCTGATGGAAAATGATTTGAACCTAGAATTTTGAATCCAGGCACACTTAAATCAAGTATAAGGCTAGAACATTTTCAGACTTGCGAGGACTACACAAAATGGAGGGTGTGCTTCACCCAAACACAAGAAAGAGTACTTTTTCAGGGTGATAAACTGCGTCGCAGCTGTAGAGGGTCACCTGCCAAATTGGGGCAGGTCAGAAAGCTCTGGGCGAGGCTTCTTCAGGAAGTTGCAATTTAATAGAACACCTGATCTGCCTAAATGTATTGGGATTTAGACAAGTGGCAGAAAGTTTGGGGTTGAATTATTAATTAGATAAAACAAGGCAAACTGAGGTGAGGTGGGAAAGACACTTAACTCCAGGGTTAATAAAAAAGCTGTGCACGGTAGTAAATGTAGTTTATTAAATGGAAGTTGAATACCATTTACATGTAAGCACTGACTACTGAGCTAGCCCACATTGTGAAACTCAGGAATTATATCAGGGAAATGGGGAGGGTGTGTAGTGGGGTTGGAGAAGGAAAGAGCTATGGTGGAAAGGCCATAAAACTGAAAAATCAAGAAGTACCAGCACAAGCAAGTTATCTAGAGATAAATACCAAAATAACCAGCTAGAATTGGTGAAAGAGACGGTCCTTGGGGAGTGAGGGTAAGGGACTGGTTTTCATAGCAAACCTCCCAGAACTCTTCAACTTTGACTCTTTAATTATATGCATGTATGACTATTAAAACATTTATATAGAAGACAGAGTTTTGGACATGAGTTTATTCATTACCAATTAAATTGTAGCAGGGCTTTAAGTATAAGGAAAACTCAGCATTATTTGATTTCTCTATGCACCCTTGAATATTATTTTAATAAAGCCTTTCTGTGAAATACCCTGGCACCAATGTGTTATTACTTGGTCTTGTTATGCCCTGCTCTACTGCTCTTGTATCCATGACCTGCTTACCTCGTAGCTTGTAAAATACTGCACAGGACTAGATTTTCAGGAATATTTGCAACCTGGCCCCTCTCTGGGTCTTATGCTTATATCTCTGTGCAGGGGATGCAGCTGTGGTAACATGGTTGGTGGTTGAAAGCTAAGGACTTGTTAGCATCAGTTTCTAGACCTGTTGGTTTCAGGTTTAGTATCAAAAATGCAGGTGCTGTGGCTCTCAACTCTAGTCAGAGCAATGGCTTTCCCTCGTGGAGTCAGTTCCTTTGTCAACTGTAAAATGGGGATGCTGATGCCTAGTTCAACGCTTGTTGGTAGTTGTAGCTGACTTTGTGCTTGAGATGAGAGGAAGTGCTTACGTACACTATCTCATTTAATCTCCATAGCAGTCGTGTGAGGGAGGTGCTATTATCTGCATTGTATAGATGGGGAACCTGAAGATCAAGGAGATGACATAATTTGACTGAGTTTCCACAGCTGGTAGAGCTGGGATTCAGTCTCTTAACCTTTCACCCTTCAGCCACTATGCTTATGCTCCAATAGTGACTTGCTGGGATACTGACAGTTCCCTCGTGGGAGGTTTACATGAGCTGATAGAAAGGGAACATGCCCAACACTTAGTAGGCCCTCACTGGATTTTGCATAATTCTGAAAGGATATTTTCTGTTGTGAGGTTTTTGCCTTTTGCCTTGCCTCTTTTTAATCCAAGTTTAGGTAAGGTATAGTGACTAGTTGACAATGTCTGGAGACAATTTGGGTTGTCCTACCTGGGGTAGGAGGAATGGAGTGCTGCTCCTGGCATCTTGTGGGTAGAGGCCAGGAACGCTGCTCACAATCTTACAATGTATGAGGACAGCCCCCCCTCAACAAAGAGTTAGCCAGCCAAATGTCAGTGGTGTGGAAGTTGAGAAACCCTGCATTAGATCTTCACTGAACTCTGCACCCCCCGTCCATAGCACATACACACACTCATTGTTTTGTAGTCTGATGGGTGAAATTTTCTCTGTGGGCTTGGTCTTCACAGGTTTCCGAGACACTAAAGCGTTTTGCAGGGAAGGTGACAACAGCCAGTGTGAAGGAACGGAGAGAAATCCTCAGTGAACTTGGGAAATGTGTTTCTGGAAAAGGTATTTATTTTCCATCCCCATGGCCTGGAGATGATTCCATTTCAAAGTGTTCTCTGTTTAGAACCATGGTCTTCTTTTCCTCTCACAGCAACTTCTGCGATCACTTTCTGTATTTGCTTGTTATGTGCATTGAAACACTTGAAGCAGTTGGGTTGGTGGAGAGTTTATCCATTTAGGTGCCAAAGCTTTTTACAGTTTTAACCATTTTGATTGGAAATATGTATTTCTAAAAGATACCAACAGTCTTTCTTAAGTAATTTAGTGTATGTCAAAAAATTTTCTTTATGACTTGGGGCACCATTTTTCCCAATCTCTGCTCCATGGAAGTCAGCAAGATGGTAATAGGTGATTGGCCAGTAAAGGATTCCAAGATCAAATAAGTTTGGGAGATGTCACGTTTTCTAATGCCCTCTGGGAGACTTGCAGCATATTCCAGGAAGGTGTTTTAACTTTATTAAGCTTTCTTCAATCTGATGTTTTCCTTGAACTTCTTTTTTGTTGCAAACCTGCTCATGGTCTGGGGAACACCTTTTGGGAAGTGCTGAGCACGTATGGTTATCCTGATTCTGTTCCATAACCAAGGGCTATCCCTACCTCCTATTGCAGTGTGTAAGCCTAGTTTGCCTTCACCCAATAAATCCTGATTAGTTTTTGAGTTTCCCTTTGGTGTGCTTTTACTATACAGCATTAATTCTCAAAGTCTGGTCCCTAGATCAGGAGCTTCAGCATCACCCCAGAACTTTTTGGAGATACGAGTTCTCAGCTCCACCCTAGAAACTCAGATTCAGAAGCTCTGGGGGTGGAGCTCAACATCTGTGTTTTTACAAGCCTTCTGGGTGCTTCCTGGGTTTGCCAAAGTTTGAGAACCATGGCGGTATAGAGTTGGGTGCCCCTTCCGTCAACCTTCCCTTCTTATTAGTGAAGAGCCTACTTCCTACCACCCTTTCCCCCGAGTTCTTGTTTGCCGCTTCTGATCTACTGTCACCTGGTAACGTACCCAAGCTTGTTAAAGAGGTGTGTAAATTAAGTAAATTGCTGTTTGTGAGCTTCTCAGAGGTTCTCCTGTGTATTAATGCTTCAGTGTATGAGTTTTATGGCACCTTCAAAAGTCTTTCTGGTCACTTTTCTCAACAAGGTTCTAGTTAGACAAGGCTGCCGTGTGACAAGAGAGTAGCTGTACAGACCTTCTGAACCATGATGGTTGACTCCCTGCTAAATAACTGCTGAATACTACGCTTTTTCCCCATTTTATGGAGTAAGGAGTTCGATGTGTATGGGTGAAATTTATGAACTACTCAGGACCTTTTCAAGGTGATTTTATTCTTTAATCACCCTAAAATTCTACAATTCAGGGCAAATTATATTTGTAAAGTATTTAGTAGCCTTTGATGTGCGAGTCGATTATGGGAAGTTAACTACCCCTGCATGAAATCATTAGTTCTCAATTTTCTCAATTTCTGAGTCTAAGGAGGAGCCTTTGCGTAGTGATAATTATTCAGGCCTCTCTTGTTTTTAGGGTAGAAAGCAGATAACCAAGTGAGTTAACCTAAGGTGGAGGGAGATGTTTTTAGCCAGGCTGAGGAGTTGAAGACTTTGTCAGGGCTGTCTAACCCGGGATGCAGCTGGTCAGCATGGCTCAGCTCCGCCTGGCCCTGAGGCCTCTCTGATGCTCTGCTCCATCCTGCCTTCGTGTGCTTGAACCTGGCGACTCGCTGCTGCAGCGTCTCCTGTGCCTGATCTTCCCAGTCACAGGTCTGTAGGCAGCAGCAGTGATGAAGCCCTCAGCTCTGGGGTCAGATGGACTCTGCATTCTATCCTTGAATCTACCACTTACAGGCTGTGTGACCTGGTTCAGCTTACTTAACCTGTCTCAGCCTGTCTCCTTGCTTTGAGTATAGAGATGGCAATAGTGCCTCCCTCAAAGGGTTAGTTTGAGGAGTGAATGAGAACATGTATGGATGGTGCTTAACACAGTCCCCGGCTATGATAAACCACAACTGTTTCTGGCCCCAGTTTCTCTTTTTCTCAATTACTGAAATAGCCCCAAATCTGGTGGACCACAATAGTGTTCAGGGCCCTGGGGTACTGGGTCCCTGCACTTCCTTCATTTGCGCCTAGCATTCAGATGCCTGACGTGTGAGGCACTGTGCGAGCCCTTCGTGGGCCCACTGCTCTCGGTGCCTCCCAGAGTAATCTGTCCTACATCGCTGCCTACATTTCCCCTGCTCAGACCCTTCTCCCTTTCGTCTGCATGCTGCAGTCTGGCGTGCAGGACCTGGCACAGGTTGGTTTTCCATTATTGAGCTCTGTTGTTCAACCAAAGTTTCTCTTTCACTTGGCTGGTCTGCTTGCTTTCGTGTGCCTCAGTTTCTTCGTCTTAAAATGGACTCAATCACAGTACCCACCTTATAGGGATTAAATGAGTTAATGTATGTGAACTGCTTAGAGCAGGGCCTGGCGCCTTGTGAGCATTAGTTACGTGTTGGGTGTTTTTATTCCTCCTCCTCCTCTTCCTTCTCACAGGTCCTGAATAGGCATTATGCTGTCTCACTCCTATACTTTTGCTCGTGTTAACCCCACTCAGCATGTACTTCCCTCTCTTTCCACTTTTCCATAGCTTCTTAATCTGCTAGGCCAAGCTTCTGTGTCCTTAAAACCTTCGGAAACCATCCAGTTACAGGCGTTCTTCCCTTTTCTGATCCCTTGTAGACCTTGAATTTTGTACTATTTTAAAAAACTGTTTATTAGGATATACAGAAAGTACACATATCAAAAATGAACAACTCACTGAGTTATCATCAACTGAATACACCCACGTGACCTGCACCCAGATCAAGAAGCAGAAGAGTCCCAGCATTCCAGCACCTCCACTCCATAGCGTGTTAAATTTGGGGCCACTTGTGTTTCCTTAGTTTCATTTATTTAACAGATGTGCCCCCGAGAGCTTTTCTGTACCAGATTTTTTCCTAGAGTCCTATTTTGTCATTGCTTTTTCCTCTTGGGAATTATTTCTGAAATGAACAGGGAGTGTCCAGGGGGCAGAGATCATGTCTGGCAGAATGATGGCTCAAGCAGATGCTCGTGAGGTAGTTTTTATTGACTAATCTCTGTGTAATCTTTGGTTTCAGATCTGCCGGAGGGAGCAGTGAAAGGGCTCTGCAAATTATTCTGCTTGACTCTGCATCGATACAGGTGAATCCTAGCCAAGGGCCCAGTGTCCGAAGCACTTTGTGCAGAGAGGTGATATAGGGTAGTGGTTAGAGCCCAGGGTTTGGAGCCAGACTGCCTGAGTCCAAATCTGGGCTGTGTTACATCCTACCTACTGGGTCCTGGGCACGTTACTTAATCTCTCTGTACCTCAATTTCCTCATCTGCAAAATGGGGATGATGCTGTTATCTACGTCATACGTGGTTGTTAGCAAGTGTAAAGTGCCTGGAACAGTGCGTGCCATGTCATGAGTGCTCAGTGTGGACGCTGTCATCAGTCATACATGTAAAAGTACTTGGCCTAGTTTGAGTCCCGTAGTAAGTACTCCATAAATGTAGAGGTTGCCCTTATAGCCTTAGTGGCTCATTTGCCCATACTAGCTGCTTCTAGAACTCTGGGAGAAGGTAGATTTATCTAGTTATTTCCTAATCCCATCAGCTATGATCCCTGGAATACAGCGCAATCCAATTTTCCTGAGAAAGACCAGTGCCCGGCCTGAGCTGCCTTGCTCCTTCCCTGGGTCCACAGGTTCACCTTTCCCGTTCATTCTCTCCCTAGAGATGCAGCCTCCCGCAGGGCCCTACAGGCAGCCATCCAGCAGTTGGCTGAGGCCCAGCCAGAAGCCACTGCTAAGAACCTCCTGCACTCGCTGCAGTCTTCAGGCATTGGCTCCAAAGCAGGTGTCCCCAGGTAAGAGGGAAAGGGGTTGGTGGAGCCCTCTCTGGAGAACTGAGTTCAGATGAGCTGTGTTGAGCAGGTGTGAGCGTGCCTGTCCCTTCCCCTTTCCCGTTTCCAGCTCTGAATGACACTGGCAGTCTGCCTTCTGAGTAGAGGGAGAAGCCAGGATGGCAGGCTCATTAGAGAAACCACTTTGCTGAGGAACAGAGTTGGGAAGCCAGTGGAAGAAAGGCCCTTTTGAGGGGAAACCAGATGCCCACCAGGCAGTGAATGGGGGAGGCTGTCTTTTTGTTTTTATAGTTGTGAGTGCTAAGAGATGGCAGGTTGGCCAACGAGGCCTGCAGTCCTTGTCCTCAATTTTTACAGATGATTTGTGGGGAAAGTGGTTTCAAGTTCTGCCCAGTTTTAGGTCAAGGGCAGGTCTTACATACCAGGCAGGGCTTTGTGGTGAGCATTCGTCCTCAAGATGGAGGCTGCTGCTCTGCACTCACCCCTCGCCTTCCCTCCCCTCTGCAGTAAGAGCAGCGGCTCGGCCGCCTTGCTGGCCTTGTCCTGGACCTGCCTACTGGTGCGCATTGTCTTTCCCTCAAGAGCCAAGCGGCAAGGAGACCTCTGGAACAAACTGGTAAGTTCCCTGGGTCTTTGGAGTAGCGATGGTCAGCTCTCTGCACAGAGTTGGGGCATGTGCTGACCAAGTGCTCTTTTCAGTGCTGGGTGACCAGGCACTTTGAATTGTCCCGAGGTGTGGATAGGCATGAGTGCAACATAATAGCATTCATCTATTTATCAAATATGTAAGGTTGGGAGGTTCTTTTGAAGGTCTAGATATGATTAGTGGAGGGCAAGAGGACTGGTCTTACGGTTTTGTGAAAAGGAGTCTGAGGATTTTGATTTGGATCTGATCCTTGCCCATGAAATCTGGCCGAGTACTTAACTTCTGAGCCTGTTTCCTCATTTGCAAAATGGCAAAAAGTACCACCCACCCCATCCACCTGGAAGAGTTGTCGTGGAGATGGGCTCAGATGAGGTGTGAAAGGGCTGTAGAAACTCACAGAGGGCTGTGCAGGTACACGAGGAGCGCGTTAGGAACTGTAAGTGCCTCTCCCTGAAGCAGCAGCTAGAACACATTGATGGCCTCGTCCCTGGGCTCATCCAGCACACTTCTGGATTGACTGGAATGGCCATCAGTGATTGATTGAGGGTTAAGATACTGAAACCTCGCAGGTAGTGGATGTGCTGGAATTGGACCCGCTTCAGAATGTGGGTTTCATTGTTACCAAAAGGCCTTCTTATAAGATGGTTCATCCTGGGCTCCCTCACTGGCTTCTCTCCAATGAATTCTTATAACCATTGTCCAAGATAGATAAGTATACTTGTGGGTTAGTGACTGGGAGGGGTCAACCCTGGAGATTTGTGTTTATGGAACAGAATGCATCGGGAGCTTGAGACCATGTTTAGTGTTTCTGTGTCTTGAATCTGGGTTTTTCCTTTGCTCGTTGCTGATGTCGACCATACCCATAGGTTGTAGTTCATTTAGTCACCCAAGTATTTGTTGAGGGCCTTTCCCCTTTCCTTGCTGGGTGCTGTTCCAGAAGCAGAGGCTAAAGCAGCTCTTGTGGAGAAGATAGACAACAAACTGGTCCACAAATAAATGATAAGATGTAAAGTTATGCTGCAGAAAAGAGAGTGCGGTGGAGGGTGATGGTGGGAGGAAGGCCTTTGGAAGAGGGTATCATTTGAGCAGGATATGAAAGAGCAAACCATGCCCAGATAAGGGTTAGAACATTCCAGGAAGAGGGAACAACAGTATAGTTCTGAATGTGATATCACCAAGCTTGAAAAACTATTTTAATTAAAAAAATAAACAGTTCAAAATTCAACAGGTGTAGAAGGATATACTATTTTCCCTCTCACCCCTTTCCTAACCATTTAGGTCCCTTCTATTACTAGTTCCTTATGTGTGTAGATATCTACTCTGCATATGTCACTAAATAGATTTTTTAATACAAATGATAGCATACCATACCTACTTTTTTCTTTCATCTTGTTTTATTTTTCTTTAACCAGGCCTAGAGTTTGTTCCAGAGTAAGATGTAAAGAGTTTCTCACTCTTTTTTGCCAGTCTTCCTCATTTTTCGTTGTTTTTTTTGCTTGAGGAAGATTAGCCCTGAGCTAACATCTGTGCCAGTCTTCCTCTATTTTGTATGTGGATTTCTACCACAGCATGGCTGACGAGTGGTGCAGTTCTGCGCCTGGGATCCGAACCTCTGAACCCCGGCCGCCAAAGCAGAATGTGCCAAACTTAACCACTACACCATGGGACTGGCCCCAGGTTTCTTATTCTTTTTTTTTTTTCCTATTTTTTTTTTTAAATTGAGTTAATGATAGGTTACAATCTTGTGAAATTTCAGTTGTACATTAATGTTTGTCATTCGTGTTGTAGGTGCACCACTTCACCCTTTGTGCCCACCCCCCACCCCATCTTTCCCCTGGTATCCACTAAACTGTTCTTAGTCCACATTTTTAAATTCCTCATATGAGTGGAGTCATACACAGATTCTCCTTCTCTAGCTGGCTTATTTCACTTAACATAATTCCCTCAAGGTCCGTCTATGTTATTGCAAATGGAATGATTTTGTTCTGTTTTGTGGCTGAGTAGTATTTCATTGTATATATGTACCACATCTTCTTTATCCATTCGTCTGCTGCTGGACACTTAGGTTGCTTCCATGTCTTGGCTATTGTAAATAATGCTGCAATGAACATTGGGGTACATAGGACTTTTGGGATTGCTGACTTCAAGCTCTTTGGATAAATACCCAGTAGTGGGATGGCTGGATCGTATGGTAGTTCTATTTTTAATTTTTTGAGGAATCTCCATACTGTTTTCCATAGTGGCTGCACCAGTTTGCATTCCCACCATCAGTGTATGAGGGTTCCTTTTTCTCCACAACCTCTCCAACATTTGTTACTATTAGTTTTAGATATTTTTGTCATTCTACTGGGTGTAAGGTGATATCTTAGTGTAGTTTTGATTTGCATTTCCCTTATGATCAGCGATGATGAGCATCTTTTCATGTGCCTATTGGCCATCCGTATATCTTTGGAGAAATGTCTGTTCATGTCTCCAGCCCATTTTTTGATTGGGTTGTTTGAGTTTTTGTTGTTGAGTTGTGAGAGTTCTTTATATATTATGGATATTAAGCCTTTGTCAGATATATGACTTGCAAATATTTTTTCCCAGTTAGTGGGTTGTTTTTTTGTTTCAATCCTGTTTTCATTTGCCTTGAAGAAGCTCTTTAGTCTGGCAAAGTCCCATTTATTTATTCTTTCTATTGTTTCCCTTCTCTGAGAAGGCATGGTGTCCGAAAAGATCCTTTCAATACTGATGTCAAAGAGTGTACTGCCTACGTTTTCTTCTAGAAGCCTTATGGTTTCAGGTCTCACCTTTAGGTCTTTGATCCATTTTGAGTTTATTTTGGTGAATGGTGAAAAAGAATGGTCAATTTTCATTCTTTTACATGTGGCTTTCCAGTTTTCCCAGCACCATTTGTTGAAAAGACTTTCTTTTCTCCATTGTATGCCCTCAGCTCCTTTGTCGAAGATAAGCTGTCCATAGATGTGTGGTTTTATTCCTGGGCTTTCAATTCTGTTCCATTGATCTGTGTACCTGTTTTTGTACCAGTACCATGCTGTTTTGATTACTGTAGCTTTGTAGTATGTTTTGAAGTCAGGGATTGTGATGCCTCCCGTTTTGTTCTTTTTTTCTCAGGATTGCTTTAGAAATTCAGGGTCTTTTGTTGCCCCATATGAATTTTAGGATTCTTTGTTCTAATTCTGTAAAGAATGTCATTGGGATTCTGATTGGTATGACATTGAATCTGTAGATTACTTTAGGTAGAACGGACATTTTAACTATGTTTATTCTTCCAATCCAAGTACATGGAATGTCTTTCCATCTCCTTATGTCGTCATCCAATTCTCTCAGAAAGGCCTTGTAATTTTCATTATATAGGTCCTTCACTTCCTTAGTTAAATTTACCCACAGGTATTTTATTCTTTTTGTTGCGATTGTGAATGGTATTGTGTTCTTGAGTTCTTTTTCTGTTAGTTTGTTATTAGAGTATAGAAATGCTACTGATTTATGCAAATTGATTTTGTACCCTGCAACTTTGCTGTAGTTGTTGATTACTTCTACCAGGTTTCTTATTCTTGATAAGTATTTACTAATCCTTTGAGTGGATGTGCCACAGTATATATAAGTAGTCCCCTGTTGATGGCCATTTATGTTGTTTACAATCTTTTATCATTATAGAAAATGTTGCAGTGAATAACCTTGTACATATGCCATTTTGTACACATTCAGATAGAATTCAGCAGACTTCTTAAGCATGCCCTTTTTCTCAGGGTGGCCATTCACACTGCTCACCAGTGACCTTCAGTGTTTGTGGCCATAAAGTCTCTGAGGTTTTTTAGTTGAGCACCTGTTAGGCGCTTCACTCTGGGACGGACAGTGGGCTCACACAGGCCGAGACCATCACATCAGTCTTTGTGTTTGTATCCACGGTACCCAGCATGGTCCCTGCCATTTAGTCAGTGTTCAGTGAGTATTTGTGGAGTTAATGAAGGAAAAGCCAAGGCAGATAAAGAAATACACGGAACAGGGTCATTGTCCTCTTCTTATATGGCACTTGCTTTGCTGGAATTATATATTCATTTGTGTGTTTATTTGTTTGATACCTTTTTCTCCCTCTGGTCTATAAAGTACATGAAAGCAGGGATCATATCTGTCTTGGTCCCCTTGTGTCTTCATTCTCTGATTCACAGTAGGTGCTCAATAAATGAACAGATATAATTCAATGGCACGGCTAAGTGTCGGGGCTGGAGGGAAGCGGATCTGGCTGGAGTTGAGTGGGAGAGGCCCAGTGGAGATGAACCCAGGTTCTGGTGGGCCAGATGAAGGGCTTGGGCAGGCTCTGAGGGCCATGGGACCTCCATTCCCGTTTCATGTCCTGACCTGAGCCTCTCCTGGTCCTGGCAGGTGGAGGTGCAGTGCCTGCTTCTACTGGAGGTGCTGGGCGGCTCCCACAAGCATGCTGTGGATGGTGCTGTGAAGAAGCTCACCAAACTCTGGAAAGAGGTGACAGGAGGCTGCAGGGAGTGGTGGGCAGTGCTTCTTCCCTGCCACCCCACTTGCCATCTGATGTACCTGCTTTACACTTTCCTCTTCAGAACCCCGGGCTGGTGGAACAGTACTTGTCAGCCATTCTCAGCCTAGAACCCAACCAAAACTATGCAGGCATGCTGGGGCTGCTGGTGCAGTTCTGCACGAGCCACAAGGAGATGGACGTGGTCAACCAGCACAAGGCAAGTGGACTCACTAGAGGGAAGGTGGGGGAACTGATTTTGCCCTGGTGGCTCAAGCTGCTGGTCTTATCTGAAGCTTGTTTGTTTTCTCCCGTGAGACCCTGGCCTTTTGCCATGATACGTGAACCTTGAGGAGTTAGACAGTTTTCCCTCCAGCTCTGGCTTGGGGTGAAACCTGGCAAGGTTATTGGGATGAGGGTCTGCCTGTTAGTGCAGTGATTTATTCTCCCACAGCTGATTAGCTGCCAGGCGCCGCATACCGTGCCAGGTGCTGGAGATGCAACAGTGAGCAAGGAAGCTGTGTTCCCTGCCCTCACGGAACTGAGTCTGAGGAGGAGTCTGCCATTAGACAGACAGTCGTCTAATTAATTAAAGCCATGATAAGTGCTTCAAGGGAAAAGTGCAAGAAGCTGTGTTACTCTCTAATGGGGGACCTGACTTAGGCTGTAGGTCGGGGAACACATCTCTAGCGAAGGATCTTACGGGGTGAAGAGGGCTTAGCAAGGTCAAGGGATGAGGAAGAGCTTTGAGGGCAGAGAAAGCAGCCTGCGGGAAGGGACATAGAGGAGGCGAGTGGGGTAGAGTGGCACGAGTGGGCTAGAGAGGTGTGAGATGCAGCCAGCCGAGTAGCAGGCAGGCCTAAGAGCCAAGCCAAGGACTTTGGACTTGATTCCAGGAGTGCTGGAAAACTGTGGAAGGTGTTTAAATGGGGAATGGCATGATCAATGGGACCTCTCTACTTGACACTGTGAAATTTGGGGCACTGATTTGTATTTTTAGAGGCATTCCCACAAGAGGGGTCTCTTAGGCCAGTGATGAGATGCCACAGAACATCAGGGTGTAACCAGATGTTTGCATTCTCTAGAGCGCCCTGCTGGATTTTTACATGAAGAACATCCTGATGAGCAAAGTAAAGCCTCAGAAGTATCTATTGGTGAGTGAGAGGTGGCCCTTACTCACCTGGACAAGCTAAATCCCATTTTAAATTCTGTAATTCAGAACTGTCCTTTATTCTTGGTCTGTTCTGGGAGGGCTGGGTGCCTGACTCCTTTCTCTTTGTAGGATAACTGTGCCCCTCTGCTCCGATACATGTCCCACTCGGAATTTAAGGATCTGATCTTGCCCACCATCCAGAAGTCTTTACTGAGGAGTCCAGAAAATGTTATTGAAAGTAGGTTGCTGCCAAACAGGACAGTGGGAGGGAGGCAAGTTGTCTGATAAGCTGAATCCCTGATACTTGGCAGCAGGAAGCATTGGGGAGGATGGGGGATGTATTCACTGTTTCAGTGGGACCTTGGGAGAGAGATCAGGGACCCTTTTAAAGAGAATATGTTGAAAGTCATGGGCCCTTTTGCTAGAAGAATGCACAAAAGTATATCTATTTAGGATATTGCCTATAATTTTAGAGGTCCAAGAACCTTCTGGAGACCAGGTTAAGAACCTCTTCTCTAGACAGTTTGAACTTGGTGTGGAAGTGGCACTTGAAACCATAGGATTTGAGTTGAGTCTCTGTCCCGTTAATCTTGGTAAGAGGTGTAGGTGGACTGTTGGAGGGGTGATTTTTTGCTGATTGGGATGGGGCACTATACATCTTGACATCAGAGCTTGGAGCAAAGGTGTGACCACTCATGTGACCATATAGAGATGAAGAGTGGTCATGGTTCTTTGTGGCTAGATGGCAAGCCTGATGACATTGGCTGGGGAGTAGGGCAAAAATGGGTATTACACTTGAGACTGACATGATCAGTGCTTTCTCTGCCCCTCAGCTATCTCCAGTCTGCTGGCATCAGTGACTCTCGATCTCAGCCAGTATGCCCTGGACATCGTGAAAGGACTGGCCAGTGAGTATCTTGACCCCTATCCAGCCCCTAGAGTGACACCTTGGGTTTTGGTTGTACTTGTCCCAATTATTATAGAAAAAGGGGTAGGAGACAGCTCAGATTAGAAATGAGGCTTTAACCGTGTTTGCATGGTATCTTTCCTGAGATCCTCTATAATGAGAACATAGAGCTAGGATTGAAGAGTGGGGAGCATGGAAAAGTCAAAGATGAAAGCCTGGATATTCACCTGTCGGCAACCTGTGAGCTGTGGCTGTTTGTGTGTCCAGGTCAGCTGAAATCCAACAGTCCACGCCTGATGGACGAAGCCGTGCTGGCACTGCGAAACTTGGCCCACCAATGCAGTGACTCCTCGGCAATGGAAGCCCTGACCAGGCACCTGTTTGCCATCCTTGGAGGTGAGCAAGCCTTCTTGGCCGTGGAGATGGCTGAGGGGTGGCCTCCAGCATTCCAAGACCTGACTAGCACTTGGTGTTCCGAGGCTGCTCGTGGCAAGGCCATGTGAAGGCCGTAGGCTGTGAATGTGTAAAGTGAACAGAAGCACTTGCAGGGCAGTGTAGATAGAGGTGTTCTCAGTTTCATTTTTTTTTTAGGTATATATATTATTGTCTGCATAGAGGAAAAAACTAGAGGGAAATACACCAACATGTTAATAGTGTCTTTGAGTAGTGGGAACATGAATGATTTTAAAATATTTTTCTTTGTATTTTTTCTGTGTCTTAGATTTTCTGTAAAAACATATTCCTTTTTTAGTTGGGGAAAAGAGCTAGTAAATGTTATTTTAAACCCAGCTTCACAACAGAAAGACTACTTAATGGAATCGGAAACTATATCTTGGATGTCACACACATGACTACAATATTCACCCCTTGGGAAATGTGGCAGATGTGAATTTTGTATCTCTACTGTCTCTCCTCTCAGGCTCAGAGGGAAAACTAACTATTGTAGCCCAGAAGATCAGCGTCCTCTCAGGTACTGAATTTCTCTGTGGGTAGTAGGAAGTGTGGTAGTAGATGAGGTGTAATGTAACTATTGGGTAAGGCGAGTCCTTCTTTGGATCTTGACTCTTCTGACAATCTTGGACATCCCAGCCTGGCTCCCAGGACTCTGCTGCCTGCCTGCTTGGCAAGTCTAGTGGGAGGCCTGGCTTCTACAGAAGGCAGGGTGTTTGCGGGGGGATTGAGGGAGGGTCAGTAATGGCCAGAGGAGAGGCATGGCTGCTGCGGAGGTGGGCAGTGGCGGAAAGACTCATGTGTTGGTGATTTCATGCTGATGAGGGGCTGAGCAGGGGATCCCCTACCTTCCAGGGATTGGGAGTGTCAGTCATCACGTGGTTTCTGGGCATTCCAGTCAAGTCCTGAATGGGACCGTTGCTGAGCTGTTCATCCCGTTTCTCCAGCAAGAAGGTAATTGTGTGCAACATAGTGAGAATGCAGTCTAGACCCAACCTTGATCCTGGTTTTCGTGTTCAGCTTGCCATGAACCTCTTCTGAAGGCACATCTCCTCCCGAAGCATCACTGTTTTCTCTCCCTGGTACTCCTGCTTGCTTTCCTACACTGCTGGCAGTGATTTGACGTGGGTCTAAAATGTCAGACTGACTGGATTTCTGCTTCTTGCCTTAGTTCATGAAGTTACCTTGGTGCATGCTGTCTCTGTCCTGGCTCTTTGGTGTAACCGATTCACCACGGAAGTGCCCAAGAAGCTCACTGAATGGTTCAAGAAAGCCTTCAGCCTTAAAACCTCCACCTCTGCAGTGAGGCACGCCTACTTGCAGTGCATGTTGGCCTGCTTCCGAGGTGAGATCCTGCCCCGCGGAGGGGACCAAGTCTCCAGGGCGTGATCACCTTTCCAGGCTTTCCCTTTTGGTTCAGCTTATTTTGCATCATTTAGTTTTACATCTCTGGCAGCATTTGGCTTCGTCATCCATAAAGCTCAGAATCAGAGTCCAACTTCACAGCAAATTCTGGCTTCTCCTCCTTAGCAGAATTTCAAAATAAAAAGCTTATTCAGAGAGGACCCGGAACCAGAACCTGCCACTACATTATCTGAGATCATGGAGAAGTGATTCTGATAGGACTGATTGGAAAGGTCCAACTTCATATAAACTTTGTGCTGGACCTATTAAAAACAACCTCTGCCCTTGCTTCAGTGCCAGCAGACCTACTGTTATTTGGACATAGGCATCCACCTCTTCCCAGGAAGAGCTAGGGGAAACTTTCGTGTTCGTACAGGAGCTTGATCTCCACGGGGAAAATCTCCAACGTTGACTTCCACCTCTGAGATAGGCTTGTATGTCTTTTAAAAAGGTTTAAACTTAGGATGGCTGTGTTTAAGGAAATGTCTAGGAAATTCTACAGCTGCCTTTAGAGAGGGGACACTGTTTTATATAGTTCCTATATTCATATATCAGTTTGCAATTTGGTTGCATTGATCAGCCTTGATTTTAAATTGAGTTCTAGATAGCTAAGGCATGGTTTAACCTAGTCTCTGCAGCTTGAGTTAGTTCTGCTTGATGCTTTTAAAATAAACATAATATAAAATAAACTTTTAAAATAAACATTTCTTGAATTCAAATCCATGACACCATCTGAAAGGAAAACTGGTTTCATTGTGAAATGTTCTGATACGCCAGTTTAGTAGTTAAGAAAACATGGATTTAGCTATAGTTTTAATAGGTTTCTACCTTTTTTTTCCTGAGTTTCATAGTTCATAGGTCAGCAAATTAGTTCTGCTTTTGAAATTTGGGTCCAGAGGTCATCTGGTATGGGAGAAGAACCCCAGATAGTAATTGATAGGCTTGAGGTTGGCCCTGGCTCTCCCTCAACCAGATATGTGGCCTTGGGCAACTCATGTAACCTCTCTTGGTCTGTTTCCTTTTCCATAAAAATGAATAGCTGGACTATTGGATTAGTTAGGATCCTTCTAACTCTAACTTTATGGCTGTAGAGTTTGAGTTAAGCCTCAGATTCTAATTCCACTTCTTCAAGATATTTGACAGGGTAACTGAAGGGTTTTAGTCAGCCGGTTCAGATCTAGGTGGATAACTCCTTTCTTGAGTAATCTTGTCACTCCCAAGGATCAGAGTGTTCTGTGAGGTTCTGGTCCTCTCTCCACAGGTGACACACTACTGCAGGCCCTGGACTTACTGCCCTTGCTTGTCCAGACAGTGGAGAAGGCAGCCTCCCAAAGCACTCAGGTTCCCACAGTCACTGAAGGAGTCGCCGCAGCCTTGCTGCTCTCGAAGCTTTCCATGGCTGACTCACAGGCTGGTAAGAGTCCAGAAATGTCTAGGATGGTAGTAGACAAGAGCCTCTTTCAAAGTCCTTGGGAGGAGTGTCTTGGTGTTTAGAATTTTACAGGTTCAGCTTGGCCACTTACTGCTCTGGGTCAGCCACAGGGCTGCTTGTCATCTGCAGGGATAAGCTTCAGGGTCGCAGTGAGCAATGGGAATGCAGTCAGGGGACTCTGTCACTGTCCTCTTTCATCCAGTGCTCTGGGATCAGGGCCGGTAGATAATGCCCAGACTGACCTGAGTTTAGTAGGGGACGTTTTATTAAAATTGGTTGTACAGTTAGAGAGTACAGAATTCAAAAGGTACAAGAGGATATAATGTGAAAAACTTCCCCTTAGCCAGCCTGTCTTCCAGCCACTTAGTTCCCCTTCCTGGGCAGTATTACCAGTTTTGTGTCTAAGGATAGTCAGTGAGTCATCAACTAAACATGCTGGGTAACAAACTGTATATGCCATGCTATATACTGAGCGTATCTTGGAAAAGATTCCAAATCAGTACAACAAAAAGAACTTCTTTGTGTGTCTATGTGCTATTCCATGCTTTCTTCAGTCCACTTTTTACTCTGCATGCAGACATACCTGAACTTATTCCCATGGTTAGAAATGGAGTCATATGCCATCTCTGTATATGCCAGGGCACTGGCTGGGTGCCAGGAAAGGTTTCCTGAAGGAGGGAGCATTTGAACTAAGGTCCTGAAGGCTAGGAAGTCTTTCGCCAGCTGGAAGGGAATGGCCCAGTGTGAGTTCAAACCAGCCCCAGTCAGAGAAGGGCAGGGAAAGCACCATGTGTGAACCTCAAGTATTTCAGCCTGGTGCCTGGGCTAGGTGGGAATTTCAGATGGGAGGCAGCTCGCCTGGGATCCTGTGGACAACGGAGAACCACCAAAGGTTTTCATACAGGCGATGATACTAGAAGGACGGTTAGTTCTCAGAATGGGGGCAGGCAGAGGGCCTGGGAATGACTTATCCCTGCTGGCGGAGCACCCCTGCCTGCTGTAGCTGAGGGTCTGTCAGCAAAGCCAGCCCCACAGCTTCAGGATGAGGGGACCAGCTCTGCTGGACGTGGTGAGCTGGGTTGTGGAGCAACCTTTCGTTTCTTGCAGAGGCCAAACTGAGCAATTTTTGGCAGCTGATTGTGGATGAGAAGAAGCAGATTTTCACTTCTGAGAAATTCCTGCTCATGGCTTCAGAGGATGGTGAGTTACTCTCCCCTTGGTTGAACTTGAGGTTGGGGCCAAGTCTCTGGCAGGTCTTCGGACTGGACCCTTCCCCGATTATCTGTTGTCTTGACTAGTCAGCTTTGCAAAAACCTGGACCAGGGTGATCTGGCCAGCAGCTTGACTGTCATGAGAATGAATTTATTCCTGCGGGGCGTGTATAATGCCAGGAAGATGAGGGGAAGTGGGAGATTTGTGGAGACAGAGCACTAATGGTTGTGGGGCTGTGATATTAGGTGTAATTATAGCTGATTGGGTAATTGGTGCTGTCTCAGAGGTTTTGTTCTATTAAGAGAAGCTCTGGTAGAATGTGGCTGGCTCCACTCCCCTACCAGGAGGCACAAAAGCTGCTGGTTTCTATCCTGGCAGAGAAGAAACAGTTGATCTTTAAATGTAGGTTTAAAATTCTAGGTTGCCTTAGGCGTGTCTGCCACTAATTGATGATTTGAAAAGTCGTATTGATTCACAGATCACAACATCCTATTAATGAGCTATAACTGTTAGTCACTTTCTGGTTTTTAAAAAAAAATTTAGCTAGTTTTTTGTATAGGAAGTACATTCACGTAATTCAAAAATAAAAGATCCAAGAGCGTCTACACTGAAAATTATACCCTTGCTTTGATCTCTGGCCACCCAGTGTCCCTGGCTATGGAGAACCAATTTTATCAGCTTCTTGTGTATCCTTGGTATTTTATATTTATACCAGCAAATATCTTTATGTGTTAGTTCTCTACCTTTTTACACAAATGGTAGCATGCCTGCTGTACACATTATGCTGTCTAGACTTGGAAATCATTCCATGCCAGTATGTAATGAGTGTCTTTATTCTTTTTTAGAACTGCATAGTAATTTTTAATTAATTAAAACAAAGTGTATATTTTTACATATTCCAAAATACATGTGTGCATAGTTGGCAAAAAGAGGGGAATTCAAATGAGCTGTAATTTCACATCCAGTGATAATCGCATTTACATTTTGGTGTTCATTTTCCAGTTCTTTCCAGTTTTTTCTGGATGTGTTCTCTATTTTAAAATCACGTGTGCTGTTTCTCTCCCCTGCTAGCCCTGTGTACTGTGTTGCAGCTGACGGAGAGACTTTTCCTTGACCACCCTCAGAGACTCACAGGCAACAAAGTTCAGTACGTGAGGCTCACTTACCTTTCCTCTTGGGCCAAACGAGGCAAACCCTGGCAGGAGCCTGAGGAACGGCGGTGCGCAGGGGGTGGGAGGGCTTGCTGTGGAGAGCCCCGCGCCTGGCCGTCCCCCAGGAAGGTTTGTCCCTGTGCTCGCAGGCAGTACCACCGGGCTCTGGTGACGGTGCTCCTGAGTCGCACCTGGCACGTGCGCAGGCAGGCTCAGCAGACAGTTCGGAAGCTGCTGTCCTCTCTCGGGGGCTTTAAGCTGGCGTACGGACTCCTAGAGGAGCTGAAGACTGTCCTCAGTTCTCACAAGGTGAGGGCACCTGGGCACCAGAATTCAGAGCTGCTTCCTGACCCTGCTTATGCCATGGGGTGTTGGCTGGGCCACTCCTGGGCTCTTCTTACTCACTCACACCCTGTGTGATGCTAGAATCTTCTCTGCCCTCAAGCTCCAGTAACATCTTGTTTTGTAAAATTCCTTTTCCTTTTCATAGACCCTTTTCTTTCTTCCCACATCTTATGACATGTAGTGCAACCTTTTTATCCCTGACTAATGGAATAACACTTTGTTTTTAAAGCCCTTTATAACATTTTCATGAATGTTATAAAGCCCATTCTCCCTTTTGCTTTTTCACAATGCCTTTAAAAGGCAGACAGGCTTGCTACCCTTATTTTATATGAGTTATCCAGGGTTCCGGCAGCTGGAAGACTTGCGTAGGGTCTCCTGGCCAGTGGGTGGCGGAACTAGGAGTAGATTCCAAAGACCTGGCTCCTGTTTCACTGCCCTCTGTGCCCCATTTCCCTGCTTCCCTCCCTCCCTAATCCTGCTTGAGGGATGTGGGCCAGTGACAGACGGGTGGGTCTGTCAGCTGGGTCTCCTGGACCAGTTTCTCTTGCCTTCTTTTCCCCTGTGGGCTTTTTAGGTGCAAAGTCACAGGTGCTTCCTCCTTCCAGACACATCTCACAGCCTGTAGGTCCCAATGCAGGGAGCTGGGTATCAGTCTTTATCCAGTAGGAGGAGCCCCAGAGAACAACATGAGCAAAAGGCAGTTGTGTCCATGTGTGCCAGGCCTGCACAGCACTCTGAGCAGTGGGAGCTCATGTGTTGTCTCCACACAGGTGCTGCCCTTAGAGGCTCTGGTGACCGATGCTGGGGAGGTGACTGAGTCAGGCAAGGCCTGTGTGCCTCCACGAGTCCTGCAGGAGGCTCTGTGTGTCATCTCTGGGGTGCCAGGGCTGGAGGGTGACATCACCAACACTGAACAGCTGGCCCAGGAAATGCTGATCATCTCCCACCACCCATCCTTAGGTCTGTGGCTGGGGTGGGTGTGCAAGGGGTGGGAGGGCTCTGTTGTAAGAGCAGGCTGAGCAGAAAGCCTCAAAGAGCTCCACTCCCCTTCAGTGGCAGTGCAATCTGGACTCTGGCCAGCACTTCTCACTAGGATGAAGATTGATCCCGAAGCCTTCATCACCAGGCACCTGGATCAGATCATTCCTAGCATCACCACACAGAGTCCCCTCAACCAGGTGATTAGTGCCTGAGCTGGTTCTGGCCTCGGGTCAGAGTGTGGGAAGGGAAGATTCAAAGAAACAGCTGAAGATGTGATGAAATGTGGGCTTGGACCCTGGGGTTGCAAGTGACAGAAAATGCAAACTGGTTTGAGCACAGAGACAACTCACTGCCTCGTCTAACTGCTAAGTCCCTGGATATGACTGGCTCCAGGTGATGCTGGCTGCAGGGACTCAGATGTTGTCCTCAGGACATTGTAGGTGATGTCTCTCTTGCTCTTTGTCCGTCTCTCTTGTCTCATCCCTGCTTTCCACGATGTGGGCTCCTTTCTCAGATAGTATTCCCCTTTCTGGTAGGAGGATAGTGGCTAGAGTTCCAGGCTTACAGCTTGTCCTCTTATCAGCTCCAGTAGAAGCAGCGTGTATTTTCTAGTCATTTCAACTGGCATGTGCTCTCACTGTCCCTGGTTGACCTGACTTGGCTCCTATGCTCGTCGCTGAGCCTCTCCTTCTGGTCTGGACCACGTGCCCACCTCTGGAAAGGGTGGGGACAGCTTCACCTGAACCATAGAGATTGAGAGTGGAGGAGGAGTGTGTCCCCCAAATCAGGCTGCTATTCCAGACAAAGGGGTAAATGCTTCTTGAGAAGGCAGGAACATGCCACAGCTGTCCACTCTGGCAGGCAGTGCTCAAAAAGAAAAGGCAGTGGCAAGAAGGGGAGCCAATTGCTAGGGGCATTTAGGCGTGGCAGGACCCCTCTCCAATGCCAGCCTTAGTGCACACTGACTGTATCTGTGTTTGCCTGGCAGTCTTCCATGAATGCCATGGGTTCCCTCTCCATCCTGTCGCCGGACCGAGTCCTCCCGCAGCTCATCAGCACCATCACCGCCTCTGTGCAGAACCCCGCCTTGCGCCAGGTGACCCGGGAGGAGTTTGCCATCATGCAGACTCCTGCTGGGGAACTGTATGACAAATCCATCATCCAGAGGTGAGACCCCACTTCTGGGCTCAGTTGGCCCAAGGCTTAGTTTTCTTGCCTGTAAGATGGAGACAACACCTCCTTTTTAGGGTCATTGTGAGGAACAAATGAAACAACCTATGCATTCACTGGACAGGTACCTGCTCTGTTCCAGGCACATGCTTAGTCCCGGGATACAAGAGCATGTTGAGTGTCCAGCACTTTTCTGGTGCATACTACCTAAAAGCTAGCTGGGATTTCATGGCTAGTGGGAGGCTGAAGGGCCTGCTGGCTATTTTGAAGCTGGCTGATCACCTACTCTGGTGTTTCAGTGCCCAGCAAGACAGCATAAAAAAGGCCAACATGAAGCGGGAGAACAAAGCTTATTCCTTCAAGGAGCAGATCATCGAGCTGGAGCTGAAGGAGGTGAGTATGCGGAACCATCGCACATGGAGTGGCTGCTGAGTTTTGTGGCCTCAGGCTGGTGACTTTTCCTAGTGCACTATATACTGTTCCCTTGGGTCATCCTGAGACCCATGGCACACTCCTTTGGTCTCCCGCACCCTCCCAGGTCCTTCACACTCTTTAGTTACCCTTTCTCAGTAGCTTTCTCCACCCCTAACTCAAGGAAAACAAATTTCTCTCTTTGTTGGGTGCCGGCAGCAGTTCATATGTTCCTCCACTAAGTGGTGTTGCTTGATTCCATGCCTGTCCTCTCAGCTCCTGGAAGGCTGGGACCTGTCTTTCCTCCTGACAGCAGGCACAGGGTGTGGCACAATGTAGCCTCTGAGGAAGTGCGGTTTGATTGCTGTATTCAGCTTCTAACAGAACTGGTTCCGATAGAAGCAGAACACACAGGGTTCTTTCCTGTCTCAGACTTTGTTCTTTCCTCGGTCTTTATCAGACTGGGTTCTTCTTTCTTTCCCATCCCTTATCTTTCACATGTCTACGTGTTCCCTTCTTAGAGAGGTGACCACCCTGCCCACCCCATCTAAAGTAAACTCCATCCTTCTTCCTGGTTACTATGCATCCTCCTAAATCCTTTTATAACATTTGTCGTGATCTGAAGTCATCTTGTTTGTGTATTTATTTACTTGCTCATTGTTATCTTTGCCCACTAGATTGTGAGCTCTGTGAGGGCTGAGACTTGGTCTTGTTCCCCATGGTCTCCCCAGCATCTAGAACAGTGCCTGGCACAATGTAGGTGCTCAGTAAATACTCGCTGAATGAATGAGTGCTTTCTCGACCTTTTCCAGACTTCAGCTTAGACTGGGGAGAGCTTCTGTAGGGAGGTCCTGGCCAGGAGGGGAGGCTGAAGTTTTGATTCTGAAGCTATGTGTGTACCAAAATACCCTTTTCAGCACATTGGGGGACTTTTCATTTTTCTAACGTATCAAAGGGCTCCCTTGTGTTTGTCAGTAGAGAGTCCAGTAAGAAATCCCTTCTCCACTACTCTCTCCGTTCTGTAGAAAGCAGGTGGCTGCAGACTTTGTGGGAGATGGAGGAGGCCACATGGCAGGTTTGGTGGCCCAGGTCACAGACTTAGAGCTAGCATGGTGCTTGTGGAACTGACCTTGCCCTCCTCTGTAGTAGGGAGGGAGGTCTGTTCCCTGGAGATGAAATTGCTTTGCTCGTTCCCATCAGGAGATAAAGAAGAAGAAGGGCATAAAAGAGGAGGTGCAGCTGACCAGCAAGCAGAAGGAGATGCTGCAGGCTCAGCTGGACAAGGAGGCACAGATCCGCAGGCGGCTGCAGGAGGTAAGCGGCTGCTGCCACCACACACCTGTGCCGTGAGAGTGCTGGGCAGCCCAGCCCCACTCTTTGCTGTCCTGGAGCAGGGCCCTGCTGACCTGCCCCCTGGGACAACTCTACTTGCAGCTGGATAGTGAGCTGGAGGCGGCGCTAGGACTGCTGGACACCATCCTGGCCAAGAACCCATCTGGCCTGACCCAGTACATCCCTGTCTTGGTTGATTCTTTCCTGCCCTTGCTGAAATCTCCGCTGGCTGCTCCTAGGATCAAGAACCCTTTCCTGTCCTTGGCTGGCTGTGTCATGCCCCCTCGGCTCAAGGCTTTGGGTTAGTCCTTGTTTGCTGGCTGTGGGTGTTGCCTGGGGCAGGTTGAGAGGCGGGCAGCGGATGCCCCTGAGTGCTTGTGGGGAGGTACACAGTGATCTAGGCTACTGACTTTTGTTTCCATCTGGAAGCAGCTTTGGGAACCTCAAGCTGCATGTCCTTAGGAATGACGTAATGCCACCTCTCTCCCGTTTTGTCTGCTGTGCTTTCACTCTGAGGACCAAGGTTTAGGTACTAGTCAGTGTGATCTTTCTGTAGGAGTTTTAAAACTAGGGAGTCAGAAATTCAGTGGTGCTGGGGAAGGTTTGATGCCACGTGGCCAGTCAGCGCAGCCCAGAGCACCCACTTGTCGGTGATTAGAGGTCTCTGTGACCTTTAGCTTTCTTTTGGCTTTGGAGAAACAAAGACCAGGTAGAGTGACTGGGAATTATGGTGTCCTCACTTTGTGGGTTGTTTAATGACCTTGAGCAGACTTCCTCGCCTAAAGGATATGTTGCCATGGGTGAGGGTGGAATCTGGGAACTGTTCTGAGGGGAAAAGTCAGTCAGTACATATAGAAGCTGCCAGAAGTGTTACCTGGCTGGCTGGGCTGTTGCGTGGAAGGTAGGAATGCCATACAGGTAGAGCTTTACTTCTGGCTGAATAATCCTTGGGTGGCTCTTGCCTCTTCTCAGCATACTTTTAGTTTCTTAATGTCGGGACAGCTCCCTGCCTGCCTACCCTTCAGCACTGTCACAGAGATGAAATGAGAAGTTAGGGTGAGGATATTTTGGCACGGCAGAATTGATTACTGTTAAGTCAGAGGGATGTGGCATCTTTGCCCTGTGTCCCTGGTTTGCACCCAGGCCAGATTCTGCATCTTTGCATGGGTCATTCTCTGCTGAGTCCCTTCTCTTGGACACAGGCACTTTGGTGAGCCATGTGACTCTGCGCCTGCTGAAGCCAGAGTGTGCCCTGGATAAGTCATGGTGCCAGGAAGAGCTGTCGCTGGCTGTGAAGAGAGCAGTGACCCTGCTGCACAGCCACACCATCACCAGCAGGGGGGGCAAGGGTGAGCCAGGTAAGGGACAGGGCAGACAAAGGGCTAGAGGTGATATGAGTCGGGGTGGGGAATCCATGAACTGTGGCGTCCCCCAGAGTTCTTGAGGCTGTGGCCTTGGGCAGCTTCCTTCCCTCCCTGGCCTTGGTTTGCTCATCCAAAAAGTGGGGGTTGGACTAGATGAAGGATTTTTGAGTTCAATCCTGGCATTCTGTGAGTTGCTGAGACCTCCATTGAGGGTTTACTTCTTGTCAGTGGAACCTATTTGTCCATTTTAACTCTCACATTCTGGAACTGGGCAGTGTTTGGGGTAGGAGCAGGACTGGCTTTAGAACTGGGCTACCAGCTGTCGTCCCTGTCATCATACTGTGTGCTTCTGGGTGTCAGAAAGGTTTTCCAGCCTTTCCCCCTGCCCACTCGCTCTGAGGATGGAGACTGAGGCAGCAGCGTCTGTGCCCTGCCCTGCCTGTAGGATTGTGTCTGCCTCTTGCTCTCACAGATGCCGCGCCCCTGTCTGCGCCAGCCTTCTCCTTAGTCTTCCCGTTTTTGAAGATGGTGCTGACCGAGATGCCCTGCCACAGTGAGGAGGAGGAGGAGCGCATGGCCCAGATTCTTCAGATCCTCACTGTCCATGCCCAGCTGAGGGCCTCACCCAGCAACCCGCCCGGGCGTGTGGATGAGGTTGGCAGGGGAGCTCCGCTCTCCCCTTGGCTTGAGGGAAGTTGGGGAGGCAGGGGCTTTCAGCACCTTGGTGGGGCAGTGGAGTGTGTGTTTACACCTACAGCAGCAGCCATTGGTGAGGAGAACCCAGATGTTCTGTTTAGTGCAGCTGTCAAGGCCTCAAAGAAGCTTAATGGGTTTCTTGTGTCTGATAGTTTATGACCTGAAGAAATTGAAGGATTTTGTATCAATTTACTATGTTTGTTTTATTTCTAACTCAGAAGATAGTACTGCTGCCTTTTCCTGTGACTTACAATTATGAGATTGGACCTTATTCATGGAGGCGTTTTCTTTTTAATAGATTATGTTTTAAAAATTTGCCAAAGTAATGCATGCATATTTTTAAAAATTCCAACAGTACAGAAATGCCAATCCCCAGAGGGGACAGTTGCTAGCAGTTAGGTGTATACCCTCGTGGACCCTCTTATTTTTTTGAGGAAGGTTAACCTTCCTCATCCGCCGCCAGTCCTCCTCCTTTTGCTGAGGAAGATTGTCCCTAAGCTAATATCCCTGCCCATCTTCCTCTACTCTTTATGTGGGACGCCTGCCACAGCATGGCTTGACAAGTGGTTCATAGGTGAGCACCCAGGATCTGAACTGGCGAACCCTGGGCCTGCCAAAGTGGAGCATGCAAACTTAAGCACTATGGCACTGGGCTGGCCCCAACGTGAACCTTTTTTTAAGCAAGCACATGTAAAACTCACACCCTCACACACAGTAAAGCAAAAATATTGTAAAAATATTGTTAAAAAAAAAAAAAGTATTGGGGCTGGCCCCGTGGCCAAGTGGTTAAGTTTGATGCTCCGCTTCGGTGGCCCAGGGTTTCGACGGTTCAGATCCTGGGCACGGACGTGGTACTGCTCATCAGGCCACGTTGAGGCGGCATCCCACATGCCACAACTAGAAGGACCCACAACTAAAATATACAACTATGTACTGGGGGGATTTGGGGAGAAAAAGCAAAAACAAAAGATTGGCAACAGTTGTTAGCTCAGGTGCCAGTCTTTAAAAAAAATAAAAAGTATTGCTTTTTTCATATGATATATACTCTGGGTCTCCTCCCATGTCATTGCATATAGATGAAGTATTTTACAGGCGCTGTGGGATTCTCTGCAATGGCTACAGCATCTTTTAGTTAAGTCTTTACCTGTTGATGGATGTTTTAAGGTTGTTTCTAATTTTTCTCTGTTGGGAGCAGTGCTATGGTGTGCCCCCTTTTATGTATATGGCCCCTGTGCACCCATGTGAGAATTTCCATAGGACGGATTCTTGGGTGTGGAGTTGCTAGGTTATGTGGCATGTTCTGAGCTATACCCTCACTAAGAGTTCCCTTTTCTCCAAACTGAACACAACCTCAGATAATAGAAATCTTGCCAACGATGGGTGAAAGGATGGTATCTCATTTTGTGTTTGTTTACTTACTTGTAAGGTTAAATAAGTGTCTCGTTGTGTGTTTAGGGGCCATCTGTATTTCTTATTCTGTGAATTTCAAGGGAGTTTCAGGGTTTATTTATTTTGAGTCCCTGAGGATTATGGTTGACTGGGGTTGGCTCCTGTGGATTTAGTTGTAAAACTGATGGTCTTTCTACAGTGGACTCGTCCATATGACCCTGACTGTTGCCCAGTGTGTGAGAGGATGCTTCTTCCTGTGCCACCAAACTTGGTTACAGACCTTCCCCAGAGCCTCACCCTGACTATCTGCTCTTCTCTCCTAGAATGGCCCAGAGCTGCTGCCTCGTGTGGCCATGCTGCGCCTTCTGACTTGGGTGATTGGGACAGGCTCTCCCCGCCTACAGGTAATCTGGTTTTCAGTTGGCTGTTGCTGTGACTTAGTTGATAACCTCAACTTCAGGTCCTGGCACTTGAGGTTGAGTCCTAGTTCTCTCTCTTGGCCCCCAGTTTTGGATCTGGGCAGAAGGGCTGCTTTTGAGAGCCAGCCTGACTGTTCTCGGCTAGTGAGGGGCTTTGTTTGGTTACTGTCACTGGCGTTGGCCTGGAGCTGGGGTCTCAGCCCTAATAGGGCTGTGAGGTGGATGTTCTCAGTTCAGATCCCTCTCTGGGCCGTTCAGCACATCACCTGGCCCCATACAAGTAGATAATTTGCTGAACTGCGCCCAGTGGATCGATGTTCTCCTTAGGTTCTGGCTTCAGACACCCTGACCACCCTGTGTGCCAGCAGCAGTGGCGAGGATGGCTGTGCCTTCGCAGAGCAGGAGGAGGTGGACGTGCTGCTCTCTGCCTTGCAGTCCCCGTGTGCCAGTGTGCGGGACACTGTGCTTCGGGTACGTGCCCACTCCCTCTTGGGGCCACTGCAGTGTCCCTTGTCACTTGTGCAAGTGTTTGAGCTGCACGAGGGACATTCTCTCAAATGTCCCATCAATTCTGATGGGAGATGCCTTACATCTGCACTAGTGTGTCCTGGAGGCAAAAAGGGTCATTTTGGGAATCCGAAAATGAAGCAGTTGTCATGATGTATCGTATTTTTTTCTTCACTTCTAAAGATGTCACCTAGTTTCTAAAATGGAATGTGGGTCTTGATACTTCTATAGAGAAACATAACTCATAGGAGTAGTTCATTTCTTTAACCTACTAGCTTGTACTTGCCTTTTCTTGGTGCTTTTCGACTAAAAACTAAAGGATCCCCTTAGAGTATGAGATGATGATTCCCGAATGCCACTCTGCAGCCTCCTGCTGTTGATCTGTTACAGAGCTTTCACTGGTCTTTGGTAAAATCTGAAAAATGATGGCAATGTGGTAAATTTTTTTTAGAGGAAATGCCCTTCTTCTGGGGTTTTATCTGTCTTGCTTAGAGTTGCATCTTTAAATTTTACATTGAAAAATATTCTACCACCACACACCATCATTTCACAAAAGAAAAACTATTTGAAGAGATTAAGCAGCTACTGAGTTGAGCTGACTCATAGCGTTCCCTAGACCAGCTCTGACCAATGGAATTTTCTGCAGTGATGGAAATATTTTATATCTGTGTTGTCCAATGCGGTAGCCACTAAGCCAGCATGTGGCTATTGAGCAATTGAAATGTGGCTAGTGTGACTGAGGAACTTAGAGTTAATTTTAGTTGATTTAACTTTGAAGACCCATGTGTGGCTGGTGGCTACATCTTGGACAGTGCAGCCCTGGAGGGAGGCAGGGAGGCAGGTCAGGGACTCTTCTGAAAGGTCATGCCTCACACGGTCCGATCCCACCCCCGTCAGGGGCTGATGGAACTCCACATGGTATTGCCAGCACCTGACACCGATGAGAAGAATGGTCTGAACCTTCTGCGGAGGCTCTGGGTGGTCAAGTTCGACAAAGAGGAGGAGATCCGGAAGCTGGCTGAGAGGTAAGAGCCAAAAGGTTGTTTTTCCTGCTCTGTTGTTTTTCCCCTTATAAAATAACTGGACCCAATGTGCTCAGCCTACAGTGAGAGAAGGGCTGGGTGGTTGGGTTTGGTGGCATGGGCGCTGGAGATCCCTGTGTGACCAGCCCCTGCCTTTGGTCTGTTACAGGCTCTGGTTGACGATGGGCCTAGATCTGCAGCCAGACCTCTGCTCCTTGCTGATCGACGATGTGATCTATCACGAGGCAGCTGTGAGGCAGGCTGGGGCTGAAGCCCTCTCCCAAGCAGTGGCACGTTACCAGCGACAGGCGGCAGAGGTGATGGGCAGGCTCATGGAGATTTACCAGGAGAAGCTCTACGTGAGTAGCCTGTGCACTCTGATGTGGTCTGGGTGGTGTAAGGGTGGATTGGACTCTACTCAGCCTCCGGCCTGTTCCAGACAGGAGTCTTGGAGGTCACTGGCTCAGGGTGGCTGTGACTGATCTCCCGCCTCACACCCAGGTTGCTGGCTTGCCCGGCTTGGCTGGAGAGAACACTGTAGTACATTTATCAACCTGTCTTGTTGCAGCGGCCGCCCCCAGTGCTGGATGCTTTGGGACGAGTTATCTCAGAATCTCCTCCAGATCAGTGGGAAGCCAGGTATAACAGCTGTTATAATCTTGTTCCACTCAGAGCTTTCTGAGATGTAGCAGGTTGGCTGGCCTAGGTGCTCTGAGGAGACAGCATGGAATAATGGACCAGTAGAGGGAAAGGGCAAGACCTCCCTCTGAGTCAGAGAGACCTGAGTTCAAGTGCTGGTTCCTCCTGTGCTAGCCGTGTGAGCTTGGGCCTCCAGGCCTCTGTTTCCTCAGCGGCCCCGGGGATCTTCTTACTGCTTTATAGCCGAAAAGAATAACAGCACTTTCTCATTGTAGAATATATCCATTTCCTGTGCCTTCACGTCTAGTTCCTTTACCTCTCCTCCTCCTGCAGCCCGCCCTGGCAGTAGGGGGGTAGACATTGCACTTACACATGGGGAAATGGAGGCAGAGGTGGTCTCCTGCCCAAGGTCACCCTGTAGGAGGTAAACTCCAGGCAGATGGCAGGTCTCTATTTGACAAGTGGGCTGTTACAGACTTCATGCTGTGCTCTACCCTCCAAAGGGGTGTTTGCAGCTGGCCAGCTCCCTCTCCTTGTGACACACCAAGAGAGACCCCACCAGCAGAGGTGGCCCTCCCCCGCTGACATGCCCCCACTTCCTTCCCAGGTGTGGCCTGGCTTTGGCCCTGAACAAGCTTTCCCAGTGTTTGGATAGCTCTCAGGTGAAGCCACTCTTTCAGTTTTTTGTCCCTGATGCCCTCAACGACCGAAACCCTGATGTCCGGAAATGCATGTTAGATGCAGCCCTCGCGACGCTCAACATCCATGGGAAGGTAAAAGATTTCAGCCAGCTGATGGGTGGGGAGAAGACCGGGCCAAGCGAGAGGCAGGCTGAGCAGTGGTGACGCAAGGAGGGCCAAAAATTCTGGCAGGGCACTGGCCCCCGTGAAAATTCCATTTGTAGTTCTTCTGAGCCAAAAAGACCCCAAGAGGGTGTTAAATTCTTATAAGTCTGTTGCAGTCCTGCCAGAAAACTGGGAAACCTGCTGGCATTGTTGGCTGGCTTGCCAGGATGCCTGTCCCAGAGCCAGACTTGGGCTTGGTCCTTGGGGCAGAGACTGTCATTGCCAGATGGAGCCTATGAGGTTGATGTGAGGCTCTGGGTGCACTTGGCTTTCCAGGAGAACGTCAACTCGCTGCTGCCAGTGTTCGAGGAGTTCTTAAAGAACGCGCCCAACGACGCCAGCTACGATGCCGTGCGGCAGAGCGTGGTGGTCCTGATGGGCTCTCTGGCTAAGCACCTGGACAAGAGTGACCCTAAAGTGAAGCCCATTGTTGCCAAGCTCATCGCTGCCCTCTCCACCCCCTCCCAGCAGGTACCTGTCACCTGTCCTGGGGCCCTGACTGCAGATAGGCAGTGGGATGCTGGGGCTGAGTTAGCTGTCAGGGTCCAGAAGGCCCAGTTACCTGTGAGGAGTTGACCCCTTTCTCAGGGGACAGCCTGGTTTATAGTCAAGAATACCCCTGGAGAGGGAATTTTCTTGTTACTTTGTTCTAAACAACCTCCTGAATATTTTCATTTTTTCTACTCATTTACTAATATCATTCATCGTTCTTTTGCACTTAGTATATATTTGGCACTAAGGATACAAAGATTAAAAAAAACCAGGCTCTCTCTGTACTGAGCATTCTCTGACCCTCTCTGTGTGTTTGTTATATGTTTCAGGGGCCTTTTAATGCAGCCTCCAAGCCACAGTGCAGGGATTTTGATTTTTGTTTTGTTTTGTTTTTGAGGATGATCAGCCCTGAGCTAACATCTACCAATCCTCCTCTTTTTGCTGAGGAAGACTGGCCCTCAGCTAACATCTGTGCCCATCTTCCTCTACTTTATATGTGGGACACCTGCCATAGCATGGCTTGATGAGCGGTGCCATATCTGCACCCAGGATCCGAACCAGTGGACCCCAGGCCGCCAAAGTATAACATGTGCATTTAACCGCTGCGCCACTGGGCCGGCCTCAGGAATTTTGTTTTTTAAGATTTCTTTTTTCCTTTTTCTCCCAAAGTCCCTGGTACATAGTTGTGTGTTTTTAGTTGCGGGTCCTTCTAGTTGTGGCATGTGGGATGCTGCCTTAGCGTGGCCTGAGGAGTGGTGCCATGTCTGCACCCGGGATTCGAACTGGAGAAACCCTGGGCTGCCAAAGCGGAGCGCACAAACTTAACCGCTCGGCCTCGGGGCCGGCCCCGGAATTTTGTTTTTTAATTTAATCTTTTTTGAATGAATTATCTGTGACTTGCAGTTTGGACCACCCAGAGTGTTCTCATCACATGCAGGTTCACAAAATTACGGTGAAATAAGTTCTCAGAACACCCAACCTGCTAAGGGTCCTGCCTGGGACCCTGGCAGCATGATATTTTTCTACTGTCAAGTTGGGCTTAATGAGCTGTAGCTGGAGGCAAGATTGACAGGGTCTTTTGGTGCCACTCAATTTGGGCCTGGCCCTGTAAGGCCAGCTGCATTTCCCTGTGACTTGGACAAGTTTGAAAACTGAAAGAGTTGGGCCTTTTTTAAGGAAACACAGTAGCCTGCTTCCCTCTGGATCTTTCTCTGTGAAGGGGTTTAGTCTTCCTGGACTTTTCTCCCACCCACCCAGGCCTAGGTTCCCCATTTAGACCAGAAATAGCACCAGAATGGCTGATGCTCTCGTCATTAACAGATGGAGTATTCAGTTTGATGGAGCTCGTGTCATTTATGAATGTGTGACACTTTTTGCCTCTCCAATGCCCTGTATAGTTGTCTGATAGGCAGGGGCTGTGGTGAGGTTTGGGGACATCTAGTGGTGAGGTACTGTGGAGGACTGTGTCAAACACCAGGAACCGGCTATGGTTGAGGTGCCACAGTGACAAGACGGGTTCCTCCCACAGGTCCAGGAATCCGTGGCCAGCTGCTTGCCGCCCCTTGTGCCAGCCATCAAGGAAGATGCAGGAGGGATGATCCAGAGGCTGATGCAACAGCTGCTGGAGTCTGACAAATATGCAGAGCGTAAAGGGGCTGCATATGGGCTGGCAGGCCTGGTGAAAGGCCTGGGCATTCTCTCACTGAAGCAGCAGGAGATGATGGCAGCACTGACCGATGCCATCCAGGATAAGAAGAACTTCCGCCGGCGAGAGGGTAAGTGTCTCTGAGCTTGGTGCTGCCCGGTGTGTGAAATTGGTCCCCACAGCTGCCAGAGAAAGGAATCTTTTCTTTCCTTCCTCACCGAAGGGCTGGTGTTTGTGTATGTGTGCTGTAGAGGGGGCACCTGTGTGTGAGCCATTCCATCCAGTCCTTGCTGATGTTGCCTGGACTTTCGAAGTCAGCAATACCCTTAGCTGAGAGATTTTGCCTTTTTAGCTGTTAGTGCCAAGAAGTGATGGATGATCCCCTGTTCTCTCCTCCTTTCTACTCAGCTCCATCCCTGCTCTGGGGCTTCTCAAGCTGAGGCAGATGCTGCTGCTCCCTCATGGGGCAGCCACTTTAGTCCCATAGCTGCCTGAGTGTTTCCAGAGGGTGAGGAGGTAGCAGGGAGGTTGTCCTGTGGCTGCCCCCAGAGGACCTTCTGTTCCCAGCTCTCCCTCCTTCTCCTCCCTTAGGAGCCCTCTTTGCCTTTGAGATGCTCTGCACCATGCTGGGGAAGCTCTTTGAGCCATATGTGGTTCACGTGCTGCCCCATCTGCTGCTCTGCTTCGGGGATGGGAACCAGTACGTTCGTGAGGTAAGTCCTGAGGCTGCATGTGAGAACCGTCAGCAGCTGGGGGCGGCCCCTGGGGTGAGACTCGACAGGGAGTCTCAAATGGTGTAAGGCCCTGTGGCTGGAACCCCTTCTGCGCATACCTTGGGCAGTGGTTACTAGGACAGACTCCTCTGGTTCCCAGTGAAGTAGTGAAGCTCTCTGAGGTAAGAAACGATCTCTCTTCTCAGCTGTATCTGCAGGCCCGGGCACAGGGTCTGACACAGTGGACCCCCAGTAAGTGTTTGTCACTGGGGGAACTCTTGATCTGGCATCAAGCCTTAACCCTTGCTTGGGCAAGAAAGCCCCTGAATGTCTTTTCTCTTCCCTTGAGGCTGCAGATGATTGTGCCAAGGCTGTGATGAGCAACCTGAGTGCTCATGGGGTGAAGCTGGTGCTTCCCTCCTTATTGGCTGCCCTGGAGGAGGAATCCTGGAGGACCAAAGCTGGTAAGGTTGCTCCCTTCCACGTCTCTCACAGCTTCCTTTTCTGAAAACTTTCCTATCCAGGTGGCCACAGCCCTTGTCCTGTCTGTATGTTTCCCAGCCCAGGGATATGGCCACGACTCTCTGAGCCGTTAGACAGCTCAATCCTTCAGTAGTTTGTGTGCTTTCACACAAAGAACAAGCCTCTGACAGGAGCCACAGCCCTAAGTCAGGAAATCCCAGAGCTTTAAAGCTAGTCTGTGGCTAGTTCTGTGACTTTAAGGCTTTTTTCCCCCTTTAAACCCCTTTTTAAGAAAATATATTCTTATCTGGAATTCTAATATAGATAACAAGCAGAGCTTTTCTGGTTTGGGTCAAGGTCTGGGGCCCTCCCACTTAGACTTCCCCCTCAATCCTTCAGGCTTTGCTCTACAGTTCGAAAAATCACTGATCTAAATCAGTTTCTTCATTTGTGGATGGGGAAACTGAGGTCCGAAAAATTTAGTGAATTTGCCTTGGATCACCGCCAGAACTAAGCCAAGTCTCCCCATCCTGGTCTCGCCTCTCTCCCCCATGTTGCCTTGCCCCTCACCCAGGATCTCATGGCTCAGCAGGCCTCAGGAGCATTTTGCCCACTCTGCTGGAGCCAGCCCCTTTGCCTTCTTCCCAGGGACTGCTTGAGCACAGTCTGCAGAGGAGCAGGCTGGTTGTCCCTTGCCTGGGCAGGCAGCCCAGGCTACTTGCCAGGCTGTGCTCAGTGATTCCATGCTGGGCGTGTGTCTATCGTCTGCAGGATCGGTGGAGTTGCTTGGGGCGATGGCGTACTGTGCTCCCAAGCAGCTGTCATCCTGCCTGCCCAACATCGTGCCCAAGCTTACGGAGGTGCTCACTGACTCCCACGTCAAAGTGCAAAAGGCTGGACAGCAGGCACTCAGGCAGATCGGCTCCGTCATCAGGAACCCGGAGATCCTGGGTACGCCTCTCCCAGAAGGGCTCTGGCCCTTGCTCCTCCTCCCATCCCTGATGGTGCTGGGAACACACACCCGTTCAGCAAAAATCTTTGCCCTCTGAGGACAGATATTTTCATATTGAAATAACTTCTAAATTCTGGAAAGCTCTTTTCCTAGAATAATTAGTGGAAAGTAGTTTGGAAGCACTCTGTTTTCCCACTGGTCTGGAGCAGTTGCCATTGACTGCACAGGTAGGGGAACTGAGTCACTGGCTCAGAAGCAGCTTGAGTCCGAGAGAGCCTTGTGCACTAAGCTGAGCCCTGCTGTCAAAACAGAACTGAATGGCAAGCTCTGGACCACATCAGCATCGTTCAAAGTGTTAGGTTCTTTGGGAACTTTCTATTCTCTCTCATTCCAGGAGACCTGTGATAAAGGGGAAGATAAGGAAAGGATGTTCCCCTTAACTGTCCTCTTTAGTATAACTCTTTCTTGAGCGATAGGAAGAGGTTGATTTCTAGAAACAAAGCCCAGCGGCCACCTTGACTAGTGCATCACTTGTTAAATTTTAAGCTTCAACATGGAGCATCAGTGCCCATTCAGTGTAGTTCAGCCAGAGTTTTTTTCATTCAGAAAATGATGTAATTTTTTGTTTGTTTTGGTTTTGTTTTTGCTGAGGAAGATTAGCCCTGAGCTAACATCTGCTACAGTCTTCCTCAGCTTTATATGTGGGTCACCGTCACAGCATGGCTGACAAGTGATATAGGTCTGCACCCGGAATCCGAACCTGTGAACCTAGGCCACTGAAGCGGAGTGCACCAAACTTAACCACTACACCACAGGGCCAGCCCGTTTTCCTTTTTTAAGGGATGAATAGATATACTTGGGTTTTGTTGTTGTTTTTTTACAATGTCCAACATCCCTGGGGAATTCTAAGGCCTGGAACAGTCTCATTTCTATCAGATGAGTGGAAGTTTCTTCATTTTGGGAATCCAGCTTAGGTTTTTTTTAACTGAGAAATAATTTGCATAATATAAAATTCACTTTTTAAAAATGTACAATTCTTTGGTTTTTTAGTATATTCACAAAACTACATCAGCATCACCACTGTCTAGTTCCAGGGCACTTTCATCATCCCAGAAAGAAATCCCGTACCCCTTAGCATTCACTCTTCATTTCCTCCCCTTCCTCTAGTTCCTGACAATCACCAATCTATTTTCTGTCTCTGTGGATTTGCCTATTCTGGACGCTTCATGTAAATGGAATCGTACATGTGGCCTTTTGTGTCTGGCTTCTTACACTTAGCATTATGGGATTTTTTTGGTTTTTATGTGTGTCTGTGTGTGAGGAAGGTTGGCCCTGAGCTAACTATGTTGCCAATCTTCCTCTTTTTGTTTGAGGAAGACTGTCCCTGAGCTAACATCTGTGCCAGTCTTCCTCTATTTTATACGAGATGCCTCCATAGTGTGGTTTGATAAGTGGTGCTAGGTTCACACCCAGGATCTGAACCTGCGAACCCCAAGCTGCCAAAGCAGAGTGCATGAGGTTAACCACTGCGCCACCAGGCTGGCCCTATTAGCATTATGTTTTTGAGGTTCATCCATGTTGTGTCATTTGTCAGTACTTCATTCCTTTTTATGTCTGAATAATATTCCATCGTATGTATAGATCACATTTTGTTTATCTGTTCATCAGTTGATGGACATTTGGATTGTTTCCACTTTTTGCCTATTAAGAAGAATGCTTCTGTGAACGTTTGTGTACAAGACTCTTTTAGACCTGTTTTCAGTTCTCTTGGTTAGATACCTAGGAATGAGACTGCTGGGTCATGTCATAACTTTAACTTTTTGAGTAAGTACTAGACTGTTTGTTCCAAAGTGGTTGTATCGTTTGAACAGCGATGCATGAGAGTTCTAATTGCCAACCCATTATTGTCTGTCTTTTTGGTTACAGCCATCCTAGTGGGTATGAAGTGGCATCTCGTGGTTTTGATTTGCATTTCTCTAATGACTAATGATGTTGAACGTCTTTTCACGTACTTATTGGCCATTTGCATATCTTCTTTGGAGAACTGTCTATTCAAATCATCTGTCCTTTTTTTTTTTTAAAAATGATTGGCCCCTGAGCTAATATCTGTTGCCAAACTTCTTGGTTCTTTTTCCTTCTTCTTCCTCTCCCCAAAGCCCCCCAGCACATGGTTGTATATTCTAGTTGTAGGTGGTTCTGGTTGTGCTGTGTTGGACGCCGCCTCAGCATGGCCTAATGAGTGATGCTAGGTTTGTGCCCAGGATCCAAATCAGCGAAACCCTGGGCCACTGAAGCGGAGCGCATGAACTTAACCACTTGGCTATGGGGCTGGCCCATCTGCCCATTTTTAAATTGGCTTATTCGGTTTTTTTATTTGTTGACCACCAGCACGGGTCTTCATAGTGGTTAAATTCCCTGGGCTAGTGGAAGAGATAAGCCAAGTATTCCTCTGGGAATTCCTTCTACTGGGCTCATGATGTTGACTTTGAGAGCTCATTTTACCTGGGCTTGGCTGCTCTGAGCATTGCGTGCTTCCCTCCAACCACTGGTTCAGGGGCCTTTGGTTGGTGTCTTAAAAGTTTTTTTCACAAAACCACTTGGTGTTACTGCTTCCAGGGTAAGTAAGGTCCATCGTGCCCAACCAGCTCTCCTGTGGAGGCCCAGCACTGTGGCCCCAGCTCAGTGCCCATTGAAGCTAGATCGTAGCGCTACAGTGCAGAGGACTGACGGCTGCCGCCTCCACACAGCTTTCTCTTGGTGGAGCAGGATTGCTCTTTGCAGACAGGCTGGCTTCCCCATTTGGTGACTTGTGGGGCTCCAGGGAGGCATGGCCTGGACTCCCTTCTCTTCTGATCCCCTCTAGTTCTGGGGATCTAGAGGCTTTGCCACACCATAGACTTGTACAAACCAGCCTCTCTCCTGTTTGGACATGCAGCCATTGCCCCAGTCCTGCTAGATGCCCTGACGGATCCCTCCAGGAAGACCCAGAAATGCTTGCAGACCCTGCTTGACACAAAGTTTGTCCACTTCATTGATGCCCCGTCGCTCGCCCTCATCATGCCCATCGTCCAGAGAGCCTTCCAGGACCGTTCCACCGACACTCGGAAGATGGCAGCCCAGATTATTGGCAACATGTACTCCCTGACAGACCAGAAGGTAGCAGCCCACTGGGGCTGGTCCGGCTCAGACAAGTAGATGCTGGTTTAGGGCAGAGAGTCCTACAGTAGACGTGGGAGGGCTGTGGGCATTTGGTCCCTGATTATGTTTAGAGGGAGAAACGGACCATTTTGGGGTGGAGGGTGGAAATCTAGGCTCTGTGGGCGTCTTGCAGAGCGCAGTGGTTCCAGTCCTTCTTAGCTCAGCCCCCAGGTAAGGCCCATCCCAGTGGGCCCCATTTACCGATTGAGAGGGAGGAAAGGTCCAGCCTCGCCTCTGGCCTTTCAGGAATGTTGGGAAAGTGGCTGCTGCTTTGACTGCTTGCAATGTTTTCTTGTCACAAGCATTTGCTTCTGGAAACCTCTCAGAGGAAATTAGCCTAGTTGAGATTTATGTTGTTTGTTTGTTTGTTTACTTGTTCCCAAGGACTTGCATGTGTGATTTCATTGTCTACCACATCTCTGCTTTGCTTGCTCAGCCTAGGGACACAAGAGACAAAGTGGGAAGTTATGTCAATCCTAGAAAATTTGGGAAATTGGAAAGACAAAAAATTTTATTGATAGCCTTCCAACACTAAAACAATTACTGTTAATGATTTTTATTATATTTTAAAAATTATGTTACTGAACATAAACTTATTTTCAGATTAAAACAAGTTATTTATAAAACTGATTTTTAATACTTTTGTAATATTCCAACAAATTTTTATACCATAACTTACATAATTCTATCATCGGTCATATAGTGTCCAAAGTTTTTTTTGCTATTTTAAGTAATGCTTCAGTGAACATAAGGCTTTTTCTATATTTAAAACTGTTTCCTAAGCTGAATGCTGTATCAAGAGATGTAAACCATTTAAGGTGAAGAAAGGGAAGATGATAATGCAATTCTGAAAGGAAAGTACCAGAAATAATTTCCTAGATTCCAGAGGCTGGGCAGGGCTTGGTCTCAGGAGGAGGACCAGCGGGGGAAGAACATTGAACTGTAGCTGGTGGCTCTCTCGACATCTTGAGAATGGGCCTTGGGTCCCTTCTAGGTTTCCCTAAGCAATTGCACGGGGCCTTCGAGGAACTAGTCAGAGGGGGGAGTTCTTCGCCACTTGCCCTTCCCCACCTGTTTTGGGAGCACCCCTACTGAGCACTCCTTGTCAGCAGAATAGTGAGATCAGGGTCCACAGTAGAACAGAACCTGGAGAAAGTAGGAATTGGGCTTCTGCCTGAGGCGCCTCTTGTGTTATTGCAGGACTTGGCTCCTTACCTGCCAAGCGTGACACCTGGCCTGAAAGCCTCTCTTTTGGACCCTGTACCTGAGGTGAGTCTGGGAGGAGATGGGGCAGGAGCTTGTTATTTTAGCCCAGTCCCCAGAAAATTGATTTCTGAGAATTCTCTTTAAGCTGCTTTTGTGTCTGTCTGGTAGAGGGAAGGAGACCCGAGGGGTCCCTCTCTGCTTCTTCGTGGTCACCTAGTTTTCAGTCAGATTTCCTCACCATCCTTGTTTTTGGTTACCTGACAGGTGCGAACAGTGTCTGCAAAGGCTCTTGGGGCCATGGTGAAGGGCATGGGGGAGTCATGTTTCGAGGACTTGCTGCCGTGGCTGATGGAGACGCTGACCTATGAGCAGAGCTCTGTGGATCGCTCAGGCGCTGCGCAAGGTGAGGCAAGAGCAGGCCCAGGGGCCAGTCCAGGAATGCCCTCTAGGGGCCCTCAGATCCAGTGGGTTCATTTTGTCCTTTTGTTACAGGATTGGCTGAGGTCATGGCTGGCTTAGGGGTGGAGAAGTTGGAGAAGCTGATGCCGGAAATTGTGGCTACAGCCAGCAAAGTGGACATTGCACCCCATGTCAGAGATGGCTATATCATGATGTTCAACTACCTGCCCATCACCTTCGGGGACAAGTTCACTCCTTATGTGGGGCCCATCATCCCCTGTATCCTCAAAGTAGGCACCAAAGACCATGCTGAGGATGGCATTAAGGAGGGCATGTGTTCTCCCAGAGAGCTGGGCTCCCTGCCAATTGGGGTTGGCTGGCAGGAGTCCTCATCCTGCTATTCAGGGAGTCCCATTTTCTTTTGGGTCTGGGTGCCTGGGGTGGCAACTTTGGCTGACCCACCCTCTGTGTGTGCAGGCTCTTGCAGATGAGAACGAGTTTGTGCGTGATACCGCCCTGCGTGCGGGCCAGCGGGTCATCTCCATGTATGCTGAGACGGCCATTGCCCTGCTGCTGCCCCAGCTGGAGCAAGGCCTCTTTGATGACCTCTGGAGAATAAGGTGAGAACTCAGGTGGGAAGGCCCAATGGCTCCAGCTTTGCACTCTGGGAACTCCGAGAAATGAGCAGAATGTTGCCAAGAACGCTCTCAACTTTCTCCAGATTCTTGCTTTTCACCATTTGCTAACTCGCCAGTTTCCTAACCACTCAGCCATGGGGCCAGCCCCCCCAGATTCTTGCTTTTAACCATTGTCTAACTCGCCAGTTTCCTGTAGCAGGGTCTTTATTCTGATTCTCTTTTAAAAACTTCTCTCTGTTCAGTCCTTCAGTTTGTAGTAAAGTTTTAAGCGCAAATATACTTTTTAATCTGGAAATTCTACTTACAGGAATTTATACCAAGGACATATTTGGTCAAGTGCCTAAAGATGTCTATAGAAGGATGTTTGTCGCAGTAGTGTTTATCACTGGGAAAATTGGAGTTTGATTTTAAAAAGTCAGCACATGGGGCCGGCCCAGTGGTGCAGCAGTTAAGTTTGCACATTCCGCTTTGGTGGCCCTGGGTTCGCCGGTTCAGATCCCAGGTGTGGACATGGCACCACTTGGCAAGCCATGCTGTGGCAGGCGTTCTAGATATAAAGTAGAGAAAGATGGGCACGGATGTTAGCTCAGGGCCAGTCTTCCTTGGCAAAAAGAGGAGGGTTGGCGGCAGATATTAGCTCAGTGCTAAACTTCCTTAAAAAAAAAAAAAAAGTCAGTACATCCACACCATGAACTTTTATTCAGCCATTACAAAGAATAGCATAAGAGGACTATATCAGCTGACACAGAAAGCTCCTCAGCCTCTTGTTGATGGAGCAGTGCAGGCGGTGGCCAGTGCATGTGGTACGGGCCCACTTCCCACATTGTGCGGGGGAGTGTGTGTCTATAGAGGCTGTGTGTGCAAGAATGTCACCAGAGTGTCAGGGTGGTTGTCTGGGTGGTGGGAGTTTAGGTGATTGTTTATACTCTCTCTACATTTTTCTGTATTTTTAAAATTTTCAGTTTGAATATGGCTTTTATTTTTTATGATCATTAAAAACTGTAAACCTCATTTAGGGGCGGGCCCTGTGGCCGAGTGGTTAAATTCGCGCACTCCACTTTGGTGGCCGAGGGTTTTGCCGGTTCGGATCCTGGGCGAGGACATGGCACCGCTCATCAGGCCACCTTGAGGCGGCGTCTCACATGCCACAACTAGAAGGACCCACAACTAAGATACACAACTATGTACTGGGGGGATTTGAGGAGAAAAAGCAGAAAAAAAAAAAAAAGGAAGATTGGCAATAGTTGTTAGCTCAGGTGCCATTCTTTAAAAAAAAGCAATTGGGCCTGGCCCCGTGGCCGAGTGGTTGAGTTCACGAGCTCTGCTGCAGGCGGCCCAGTGTTTTGTGGGTTCGAATCCTGCGCGCGGACATGGCACTGCTCATCAAACCACGCTGAGGCAGTGTCCCACATGCCACAACTAGAAGAACGCACAGCGAAGAATATACAACTATGTACCGGGGGGGCTTTGGGGAGAAAAAGGAAAAAATAAAATCTTTAAAAAAAAAACAACAACAATAAACCTCATTTAATTGGAAGAGAAATAAAGTTTAGCCTTCTAGGCCTCTTCTGATGTCTCCAGTTCTGATGATCAGCATTTTTGGTTTCCTGTTAATGCTTCCCTCTGTGCTCTATTTCTGTTCTTTGATAGATTATATTATAGAAATTTTCACATGTGCTTTGTTTTTTTTTTTTTTTGAGGAAGGTTAGCCCTGAGCTAACATCCGCTGCTAACCCTCCTCTTTTAGCTGAGTAAGATGGGCCCTGAACAAACATCCATGCTCATTTTCCTCTACTTTATATGTGGGACACCTGCCTCAGCATGGCTTGACAAGCAGTGCTTAGGTCCGTACCTGGGATCCAAACCAGCCAACCCTAGGCTGCTGAAGCAGAACGTGCAAACTTAACCACTGTGCCACCGGACCAATCCTTTACATGTGCTTTTTAAAAATATTTACTTTTGGGGCCGGCCCAGTGGTGCAACAGTTAAGTGCGCACGTTCTGCTTCGGTGGCCCGGTGTTCTCCGGTTCGGATCCCGGGTGCAGACGTGGCACCACTTGGCAAGCCATGCTGTGGTAGGCGTCCCACATAGAAAGTAGAGGAAGATGGGCACGGATGTTAGCTCAGGTCTAGCCTTCCTCAGCAAAAAGAGGAGGATTGGCAGCAGTTAGCTCAGGGCTAATCTTCCTTAAAAAAAAAAAATTTATTTTTTTCCATGATTAAAGCTTATTAGTAGAAAACTTGGCAAGAAAACATGTGGAAAGTCTGAAGAAATGACCATTGCCTGTAACTTTTCTCCCATTCCAAGCTAACCACCATGAATATTCTGGGTGCATTTCCTTCCCGTCTCTTTTCTGCCCTGTGCTTGGTTGTGCCCTGAGATTACCCCTTGTGGCTGTGTGACTCTGCTCTTGGCATCCTTCCCAGGTTCAGCTCTGTTCAGCTCCTTGGGGATCTCCTGTTCCACATCTCAGGAGTCACTGGCAAGATGACCACAGAAACTGCCTCTGAAGATGATAACTTTGGAACTGCCCAGTCCAACAAGGTGCGTGCCTTGAGTTGATTTTCCTTGCTCTGCTGATGGTAGGGACGTGCCCTGGCACTCATGCTGTGGAGGCTTCACCCCCTGTGTTCTCTGTTTCTTTCCACTGGCTCCAGGCGATCATCACTGCCCTGGGGGTAGATCGGCGGAACCGGGTGTTGGCAGGGCTGTACATGGGCCGCTCGGACACCCAGCTGGTTGTGCGGCAAGCATCCCTGCACGTCTGGAAGATTGTGGTCTCCAATACTCCCCGCACCTTGCGTGAGATCCTGCCCACTCTCTTTGGGCTCCTGCTGGGTTTCCTAGCCAGCACATGTGCAGATAAGAGAACGGTAAGTTTCCTGGACCTTGCTTCTGACCCAGCAGGCCCTGATGCCTCCTTTCAGAGGCTAGAAAGCTGGGTCTGCAGAGACCGGGAGAGTGCTTAGGGTCCCCTCTCTTAACAGGGGAACGTTTGTTTGTTTACTTGGTCTTTCAACAAATATTTGTTAAGCATCTGCTAGGTGCTAAGCAGGGGCCTAAGACCTGGGAATAGAATGGGGAAGAAAGGCAGCCTCATTCCTTGTCCTCGTGGAGCTACAGTCTGGTAGAGGAGAAGGATATTAATCAAATAATCACACAGACAGATGTAAATGCAGCTATGGCAAGTGCTACATGGCGCTGCAAATGCTTATCACAGGGACATTGGACCTGGCTAGGGAGGTCAGGGGAGGCTTCTCAGAAGAATTAATGCTTGAAGATGAAAGATGAGTAAGCACCAGCCAGGTGAGGAGTCAGTGAAAGACTATTCCAGACAGAGGGAATAGTGCTTTAGATACAAGGGTGGGATGTGCAGAAGCCCTGTGGTGGGCAGGGACATGGCCAACAGTAGGGGCTGAGCAAAGGCTGGTGAGTCTGGAGTGAGAAAGCAGGCAGGCACAAGCATGGCGTGAGATATGGCTGACGCACTGGGTTGGGGTAGGCCACATTCATTGGTTGGGAGGAGAGGCCCAGCCTGCACTGATGATCACTTCTGCCAGTCCCCTTTGGCCCACTCCCAGCCCCCATCCCTGGCTAGGACACTGCATATTTGGCTCTGAAGAAAGATTTGCATGTGGCCTCAGAGGAGATGGGTTTTTTCCTTAAAGCATTTGTTCCAAATTCAACTCCTCTTGGGCGAGAGCATGTAGTTAAGTGACTTCTAGGCTGCAGTTTTCAATCCAGGGAAATTGGCCCTTGACTGAGAGCATATGATGAACTTCCCATTCATATGTAAGGTGCCAGCTCTTGCTTTAGGTTGTATAGGTATGTGTGACACAAACATAATTTTATTTTGTAGTGTTTTGTAAGCATCTTGGCGGGGGCTTTTCAGAGATGAGAGCATTTAGGGAAGTTAAGTCAATGACTGAGATAAAGTCTAAGAGGTGCCAGGGCCCTCACTCTGGAGTTGTCCTCTGGGTGCCCTGGGCTTTGCAGGGAGTTGATGCCTGGCTTGATCTCTGCTGACAGATTGCAGCGAGGACGTTGGGAGATCTCGTCCGAAAGTTAGGGGAGAAAATCCTACCCGAGATCATCCCCATCCTTGAGGAAGGCCTGCGGTCTCAGAAGAGTGATGAGAGGCAGGGCGTGTGCATCGGGCTGAGTGAGATCATGAAGTCCACCAGCCGGGACGCCGTGAGTACCTTTCAGGGACCCCACAGGCCCTGCCCCTGCAGGTGACCTGACTCTGAGGGCTGGGAGGCGGTTACAGGAGAAGCTGCACCACCAGGGACACTTCACTTCCCCCTCAGGACACGTGAACCTCATTCTGGCAGTGGGCTGTTGGTGGGCCACACATGGACTGGGATTTCCCTCCTCTCAGCTTTCCTATCAGTTTTGCAGGCTGAAAACTAAGCGGTTTAGAGGTCTTGAGTGGCCTTTAGAAATCAGAGATGAACTTTTTCTCACTACTTCTGAGGTTGCTCCACATGAATCCCTATTGCGTTGCTATGTCAGTTCAGTTAAAATGTGTGATATCCTTAGCAGGGAAAGGAGGGTAGCAGGGAGCAGGAGGGGAGTGCGCTTGTTCTTAGAAGGAGTGGAGTAGATAAGAGTAAGTACCCAGTGGGTGGAAATGTGTTCTCTCCAGGAATCCTACTGTTCCCATAGTAGCAACATTTGATTTGGAGTCATTCTCACTGACCTTACATTCTAAGGTATTTGATCCTGGAAGCATTCCTGGGAATAGGTTGAGTATGCATAGGGTTGTTGATTGGAATGAAAGTGCCAAAGTGGAGTGGATGGCCAGTCAGAAAGTAAGCACATAGCCAATTGCTTAGCCTGAGCATCCTCATCTGATTTACTAGATCCTTGTCCTGTGTGTATCAGTTATATGTTTTACATTTAGGGTTTCATATTTGGCCAAGAAAACTCAACCAAATAGAGTTGTGATTCATTGAACAGTTACTGAGTCCCCCAAAGGCTGAGACTTTGCCGATGGTGAGGCCAACATATAACCCGTCCTTAGAGTCATAGTGAGCTTTGCTTTGGTGGAATTGGTTACAAAGGGGACAGAGCTGTCCTTGGCCCTGCTATAGCCCCAAAGACTTCATAGAGGAGCAGGTGTCTGAGTGAGACGTGAAGAAGGACTTGGAGTGTTCCAAGAGGAAAAGCAAAAGAAAGAGTCGGAGGAGAGGAGGCCACATCATGGAGAGCCTCACTGGGGCAAGGAGTTAGGAGTTCCTCCTGTAGGAGATGGGGAGTATCTGGAGAACTTACCTATAAAAATCAAGCTGTTAATTATTAAGTCGGGGTGAAAGGTCCTCAGGGTTAGATTACATATCCTCTCTGCTTTTTTATACTTGCACATTTTCACAGAAAACAGCTAAGTTAAAAGTCAAGCCAAGGAAGTGGTGGAGGCCTGGCTGGGCCAGAGGGCCTCGCTTCCGCTCCCTCCGTGTCTCTGCTGTGTCAGGTACAGTGCACGTGTGCTGTTGCAGGTGCTATATTTCTCTGAGTCCCTTGTGCCCACGGCGAGGAAGGCTTTATGTGACCCGCTGGAGGAGGTCAGAGAGGCGGCGGCCAAGACCTTCGAGCAGCTGCACTCCACCATCGGCCACCAGGCTCTGGAGGACATTCTACCATTTTTGCTGAAGCAGCTGGTGAGTGGATCTGCCACACACCTACCAGTCTGGCTTTTATTATCTTTGTAGAAGCAAAACATAGGGGGCTTATTGTGCCAAGGCAGCCGCAGTGTGGGCCCCCAGAGGGAGTGGGTGCGGCAGGATCACACTTGGCTCTGTGCTTCTTCTTTGACAGTCAGTAAGTGTGGGTACAGTGGGAGGGAAGAAAGTGGAGAAGGAAGTTGGCAGTGGCTAGTCTAGACAGCAGAGGTGGGGATGGGAGCCAGCTCCTCAGTGTTGCCCTCATTGCCCCTCTGCAGGATGATGAGGAGGTGTCAGAATTTGCCTTGGACGGTCTGAAGCAAGTTATGGCCATCAAGAGTCGTGTGGTGCTGCCCTACCTTGTGCCCAAGGTAAATCCCAACACATGGGAACCCCTCTCTGGCCCAGAAGCCACAGCCCCATCATTGTTCATGGGCCTGCCATGAAGCCCAGTTCTGAACTCAGATGTTAGAGGAGGCTGGTGGTGGATGCAGGATGCCCTGGAGCAGACACTCAGCCCTAAACAATGAGAATGGCTCTCCCAGAGCCTAGTGCAGTGGCCAGTACGGGGCAGCGTTCATTGAGTTGACGTTGTTCATTCTACAGCTGACGACTCCCCCTGTCAATACCCGGGTGCTGGCTTTCCTTTCATCTGTGGCAGGCGACGCCCTGACCCGTCATCTTGGAGTGATCCTCCCAGCGGTCATGTTGGCCCTGAAGGAGAAGCTCGGGACTCCAGATGAGCAGCTGGTGAGTGTCATGATGGTTCCCGCCAGCTTTCTAACGGCTGTCCTGTCCTTCCCCCTGTGAGGCCGTGCTCAGCCCAGGTGTCCGCTGTGGTTTTAGGAGATGGCCAACTGTCAGGCCGTGATCCTCTCAGTAGAGGATGACACCGGGCACCGGATCATCATCGAGGATCTGTTGGAAGCCACTCGCAGCCCTGAGGTGGGCATGAGGCAGGCTGCTGCCATCATCCTCAACATCTACTGTTCCCGCTCGAAGGCGGACTACACCAGCCACCTGCGGAGCCTCGTCTCCGGCCTCATCCGACTCTTCAATGACTCCAGCCCTGTGGTTCTGGAGGAGAGCTGGGATGCCCTGAATGCCATTACCAAGGTCAGGGGACTGCTGACCCCACAACCAGCTTTTGCTTTTAGACAATTCCAGATGCTTATAAGACTAGACTCTTAAAATAACCCCCCAGGTAGCCATTATGCAGTTTGAACATTTATCAATCCATGGCCAGTCCTGTTTATACTCCCACCCATACCCCTTCCCTTGCTGTATTATTTTGAAGCAGTCTTGAAAGGGCTGTACTTAGAACTCTGACATCCTCTCTGTTTTTTCCTGACTTCCCATAGAAGCTGGATGCTGGCAACCAGCTGGCACTCATTGAAGAACTGCACAAAGAAATCCGGCTCATAGGGAATGAGAGCAAAGGGGAGCACGTGCCAGGGTTCTGCCTCCCAAAGAAGGTAAGCCAGGGGCTCGTGGTGCAGGCTGCTGTGGGCATGTGGCCTTCTTCTACCTTCACCCCCACTCCCACTCTGGGTCAGCTGGAGCAGCCATGTGTTAATCTGACTTAGCACCCTAGGTGCTGTTCCACACTTGCCCCGACAGTGTTTCTTCCCCTTGGTGGCCACATGAGGACAGGGTTCATGCTGCATCTGGTTTAAACTGTGGAGGCCACCTTAGCCAGAGCAAGTGAGTCACAGAGGTGACAGCAGTGTGTATCCCTCTGTGTTAATAGGCCTGTTGGAAGCTCTTATCGTCTTGTCAATGTCAAGTCAAAACTATTCCCCAGCCAGCACCCTCTCAGGCCGTGATGCTGGCAGCCTGAATTAGTCTTTTTTGTGGAGTTGAGGAGCACCTTTCTTTGGGTGGGAGACACTTGGGCCCAGTGCCTTTGAGATTTGACTCTCAGGTGTGGTTCTCTTGTCAGGGAGTAACCTCCATCCTTCCAGTGTTGCGGGAGGGAGTCCTGACTGGCAGCCCAGAACAGAAAGAGGAAGCAGCCAAAGCTTTAGGCTTGGTGATCCGCCTCACCTCAGCTGACGCCCTGAGGCCCTCCGTGGTCAGCATCACTGGCCCTCTGATTCGAATCCTGGGGGACCGATTCAGCTGGAACGTGAAGGCAGCTCTGCTCGAGACACTCAGCCTCTTGCTGGCCAAGGTGAGTGACTGACGAGTTCATTCTCTTGGTCCATTTGGATCTTAGAGAACAGATCATCTGCAGGAGACTGGTACATGGTGTCACGTGGCAGCAGAGTGACAGCTTATTATGGCATAGCAGAGGGACTTAAGACCTTGGACTCTAGGCTCACACTACACAATGGTCAATTCCAGGTCCACCAGTTCGTAGCCTTGTGGCTGGATGACCTTGGTCATATAACTTCAGAGCCTGTTTCCTCACCTATAATTTGAGAGTGCTAATTCTGCCTGCCTCAAGGAGGGCTGTGAAATGTGGGACTTAGATGAAATAATGCCAGGCACAGTGCCTGACATTCTGAGCACTCAATACATGCTAATTCCTATTATTTTGAAGAGTTACTGCTTCAAAGGAAAAAATCCAGGGCCGCATCAATACAAGTAAAACATTGTTTAAATATGCTCCTGTTCTTTATTGCCACCTCGCAAAGGGAGATGCTGAGAATCTGATGAGAGAATGAAGTCTGAGAGCAGCTGGAATAATTTCGGTTTTTGCCAAAAGTGTAAGACGCAAAGATACAACATATTAACCATTTCTAATGTTGTACAGGGCAAGAATTAAGCCCTTTAGATTTAAAAAAGTATGAACAAAGCCAAGATTTGTTGTTGTAAAAAAAAAAATTGAATTCTTGCTTGAGGTTTGGAAACAAAAGCAAACTTGAAATGTGTAGCTTTTTTTCCTTTTGGGAGAAGGTTGTGGGGAGCAACTTCCCAGCTGAAAAGTGGGATTGTGAGCATCAGCCTCATTCTATAGCAAATTGAGTCTTTTTTTTTTTTTTTAAGTAAGTATTATCTGTATCTTGTGCTTTTTTCTGTGGTATTTTTGTAATTCTTTGAACAAATGGAGCCCTTCCCTCACAGAATTTGTCCCTTAGGCCATGAGTCAGATGTCACCCCTGGGCAGATGGTTCCCACCTCAGATTTACTGGCTTCACTCTGTCGTGTGCCTTCCAGCAGCCTGCAAACCCCGACCCTGGTATTTCCAGACTGCCAAACAGCTACTGTGATTTTCCCATTTAGCAAATAAGTAAATCTTTAGTCTTGGACCCATCTGTATTTTGTCACAAGTGTGCCTGTTTTTCTATATATGGTCAGGGATTAAACTGGATTTTTACTGGAGGTGTGCACATGTGTACAGGGATGACTTCTGAGATCATTTGTTTCATAGGATTGTTGAGGGCTAACTGTCAAGTGCTCAACCTGTGTATGGGTTGCTCACTGGATGGTACCTGCCCTTACACACTCAGTCTCTTTCCCTCTGTTGGCACTAGAACAGTTCTTCACTGGTGCTGACCGCCGGCTGCCTGCCCTGCTCTTTAATGTATTTGGAGATGGAGGTTTCCAGTCACTTGTCCACGTGGATAGGTCTCCAGCAAGCCAAGCTGACCATGTCTTGGTGGTGGTGGTCACCCTCGTCATCCTCCCCCCTCCCCCCCCCCCCCGCTCCTCCCAGTGCAGTGAAGGATGCTGAAAACGGAAGAGGAGGCTGAGCATAACCTGTCTGTGCTTGGTGCTCCTCTCTTCTGGGATATCTATTCCTAGCCCGTGTATGAGAGCTGGCTCAGCTCGTGGTGGTTTTGGATTGTTTTTGTGCCTGTAGTACACTGTGGCCTGGGGCTCCACCACAGCTGTGCCTTTGGGTGTTTCTCCAACAGGTTGGGATTGCCCTGAAGCCCTTCCTGCCCCAGCTGCAGACCACTTTTACCAAAGCCCTGCAGGACTCCAATCGAGGGGTGCGCCTGAAGGCTGCTGATGCACTGGGGAAGCTCATTTCCATCCACATCAAGGTGGATCCCCTCTTCACAGAGCTGCTGAATGGAATCCGTGTCATGGAGGACCCGGGTGTCAGGTGAGGTGCCAGTGGGGATGTGCTGTGGCTGCAAGGAGGCCAGGCAGCTGCTGAAGCAGCCCCGGGCCAGGCTGTACCTGTGTGGGTGGGAGCAGTGGTGCAGGAGAGCTAGGTTTTAAGTTGGGTGCGTTGGTTCCATAGGGACACCATGCTGCAGGCCCTGAGGTTTGTGATTCAGGGAGCAGGGGCCAAAGTGGACACAGTCATCCGGAAAAACATCGTCTCACTCCTGCTGAACATGCTGGGACACGACGAGGTATGGCTGTAGGTGGTGGCGGGGCTGGTGGGCTTGACTGCTTTCCTTCTTTTATTTGTTTGGTGTCTCTGCTTGTGTTAGATGAATTTGGTACAGCTGCCAGCTGGTCAGTAGTCATAATCATCCTGACATTCATATCACTCTTTATGGTTTATCTAACATTTGCTTGTGAGGGAGAAAAGGCAGGTAGTATTGATATTGATTATTATGTTTTATAGGTAAGGAAAGTAAGTTTTTTAAAGTCTATATCTCTCATTAATCTCTAATCTTAATCATTTTCCCTCTCTGCCTCTCATTTCCTCATTTGTAAAATGAAGAGGTTCAGGGGCCAGCCCTGTGGCCAAGTGGTTAAGTTCGCATGCTCTGCTTCGGCGGCCCAGGGTTTCCCCAGTTCCAATCCTGGGTGCAGACGTGGCACCACTCGTCAAGCCATGCTGAGGCAGCGTCCTACATACCACAACTAGAAGGACCCACAACTAAAATTACACAACTATGTACCGGGGGGCTTTGGGGAGAAAAAGGAAAAGTAAAACCTAAAAAAAAAAAAAAATGAAGAGGTTCATTTATTGGTTCAGAAAACATTTGTTGAGTCGAAGGGCCTAGCCCAGAGGTGATTAAAGCATGGTCACAGCCCTCAATACACTTAGTGTCTGGTGTCTGTCCGGGGGGAAAGTCTTAGCACTGTTGGGAAGGGAAAGACTTGCCTGGGGCCACACCTAGCAGGTGGTAGAGTCAGAACCAGGATCGGAGCTCTGCGACTCCTTGTCCTGTCTGGGTCCCAGCAGTGTAGCCCTTCCTTACACAGTCTGGGGGCATTTGTTCAGTACCTGTCGGCTTCCCGGGACTGTGGCAGGTCTAGTAGGAGATGAGTTTGTGGATAAGAATTTTCTCTTTCACCTTTGACAGACAGCCCTCTGTTGTGGGGCCTAATCTGTGGAGAGAGGCCTTTGGGTTCACGTGGTTTCACACTTTGTTGTGTGTCTACACATGGGGCTGGCCATTGTTGCTGCTGCACTTATCACGGCTCCGCAGGTCTGGTCTAATCCCCAGCTGCCTGCTCTGACTAAAGCCCTGGTCTTCTCTGGGGGTGCAGATGGGAGACTCGGCCTTCTTTTTGTCACAATCTGTCAGGGTTTTTACAGGGCCATGCACAGTACAAGCAAAAGTTAGTATTTAAACCAATTTGCATTTCACCACAATGGAAATTAAAATAGATCCTGCTGGAGAGAGTGGGTGTCAGAGAGAGCCAACTTTAGCCTTGCTTGGCACCTGGGCTTCTGCTTGGAGCTCAGAGGCCCAAACTGCTGGCAGACCATCCTCCCCCAACTCAGAACTTCCCCTGGATCGAAGGTGGCACTCCAGGGTGCCAGCCTGGTGTCAGCCTCCCCACAGGTCATTGAGTCCCTAGTTGGTGGGTTGTTTTGGGAGAGGCACGTCAAGTTGGTACTTATTAATAATATAGCACATAATTTAAAACCCACTTGCTCAGGATCTTGCAGTTAGCCGACGAGGGAGAGGCATCAAGGAGCCATTTGCATGTCTGGCTTTTTTTTTTTAAAGATTGGCACCTGAGCTAACAACTGTTGCCACTCTTTTTTTTTTTTTTTTTTTTGCTTTCTGCTTTTTCTCCCCCAACCCCCCAGTACACAGTTGTACATTTTAGTTGTGGGTCCTTCTAGTTGTGGCATGTGGGACGCTGCCTCAGCGTGGCCTGACGAGCGGTGCCATGTCCTTGCCCAGGATCTGAACCAGCGAAACCCCAGGCCACCGCAGCAGAGCCTGCGAACTTAACCATTCCGTCACGGGGCTGGCCCCACGTATCTGGCTTTGATTCTAACAGAAAAAGCATGGCTGTCACTTGTCTTCCTGGGGTTGATTAGCAGCTTCTTTTTGACTTCCTAGGACAAACTTGAATAATGGAGGTGGCAGTGGGGCCCCAACACAGTAGAGAGATAGCAGGGAGTTGCTCTGGACACAAGATGACACACAAAAAATGGAGCTCAGAGTGGTTCTCTGGCTGCCTCTGGTGACTGTGGGCAGGGACCTCCCCTCTGCGTGCCCCTCCCTGCCTCACAGGGCTGTTGATAGTAACTGAGATAATAAATGTAAAGCATTCAGACTTCCTAAAAAGAAAGGTGCTATGTAAATCTGGTTATTATTGCTATTGTGATGATGATTACCATATGCACACACACTGGAGTTTTCTATAATTAAGTGAAGTGCCGGGTGTGTAATTTTTAACTCCGCGCTGAGTGGCAGTTGCAGTGAACAGCAGTCCCAGTCTGGCAGCAGGAGCACCAGTGCCTGGGGTAAGGACTGGTTTAGAGTTCCTGGGTTGCTTTGTTCTGCCTTCTTCCCTGCCCTCCATCCGGGCCATAGTTGGTTGCCCTGGTTACCATGGAGCTGGTGGCGTGGCTGACACCACCTTTCATTCTCTTCTCTGCCCTGTCAGGACAACACTCGCGTCTCCTCGGCCGGATGCCTGGGGGAACTGTGTGCCTTTCTGACAGAAGAGGAGCTTAGTGCTGTTCTTCAGCAGTGCTTGCTGGGTAGGTCTCTCGTCCACTGGGGCTTTCCCCTTCAGAGCCTCCCAGCCTTGGAGGAGAGTTGTGTGCGCCTGTCTTCCCTTCCCCTTAAAAGGTCTCTGACAGCTGGGCCACCCTTTCCTTGGGAATTCAGCTGTTAAAACAAAATGGAGTTTCCAGTGATCCTGTAGCCCCGAGCATCTCTGCTCACAGAGCACAGCTGCAAGTCTGCATCAGTCTGCGAGAGACCTCGCCTTAACAGGCCACCTTGAGCAGGGCGGTCCCTGTACAGTGCACTGGGGTTTCTGCCAGGTCCAAGTCGGCATGCTAGTCTCAGGGGTGTGGTAGACCTGTGGGCTGCATGGGTGTTGGGGGCATGCTGTAAAGTGCAGGTTGACCCCAGTTGTGTCCTTCCAACCAGCGGACGTGTCTGGCATTGACTGGATGGTTCGGCATGGGCGGAGCCTGGCACTCTCTGTGGCTGTGAATGTAGCTCCCAGCAGACTCTGTGCAGGCAAATACAGCAGTGAAGTTCAGGACATGATCCTCAGCAATGCCATGGCAGACAGGGTAAGGCTTTGGGGAAGTGAGACTAGTCCTCCCGACTCCTAGTCAGAATTCCACTGCCATAGCTTTACTCACATAGCATGGGGAACGCCAGGCCTGGATTCAAATTTTGTCTTTGCTGGTAACCTCCTGTGTCCTTAGACTAGTACTTCATTTCTCTGGGCCCCAATTTCATCACCTAAACAGTGAGGAGTTTGGTGGGAGCATCTAGAGGTCCCTTCTAGGTCAGAAAGTCTCTGATCCCTATTCCTGGGAACCAGTGATGCAGGCTTTGTTCATCTGCCTCACAGCCAGGGCAGCCTGTCTGCATGAGAGCTATCAAGGAGTCTTGGCTATGAAGTAATGAGGGTAGGGGGGCTGGTGGTAAGAAGCGGGGTCCTGGAGATTCTTGAGAATGGGATTGTGCCTGGCCCTGCTGCTCCGAGGAAGGAGTGGGATGTCGTCCTGTCTAGCTCTCTCCTCTCTCCACAGATCCCCATCGCGGTTAGCGGGGTCCGGGGCATGGGCTTCCTGATGAAGCATCACATCGAGACAGGAGGAGGACAGTTGCCATCCAAACTCTCCAACCTGTTCATTAAGGTGAGCGGGGGCAGCCTGGCTTGTGAGAAGGACCTATGACCAGAGAACACCAGAAGTGTGCCCTGAGACTGGCTCTGTTCTAGGAGTTCTCCATGGGTAGCCTGCAAGGAACTCTGAACCCCTAGGATGGAGTGCAGAATGGTTCTGTGTGCATTTTTCTCTGGAAGAATGCCCGTTTTGTCAGATTCTCAAATAGACCTGTGATCCCAAATCAAGTTAAGAACCACTACTGGGGCAGGCCCGGTGGCGCAGTGGTTAAGTTCCCACATTCCGCTTCTCAGTGGCCCAGGGTTTGCCAGTTCGGATCCCGGGTGTAGACATGGCACCGCTTGGCACGCCATGCTGTGGTAGGCGTCCCACATATAAAGTAGAGGAAGATGGGCACGATGTTAGCTCAGGGCCAGGCTTCCTCAGCAAAAAGAGGAGGACTGGCAGTAGTTAGCTCAGGGCTAATCTTCCTCAAAAAAAAAAAAAAGAACCACTATTTTAGGCATTCTTTCTAGGCACCTCAATTTTGTAAAATTTGGAACAAACCTGGGTTCAAATCTTCTCTTCCCTGTCTCCCTTTAGCTGGCATGGCACTTATTAGTGTGGCTGGTGTGGTTGCTGCAAGGCCTCAGTTAGGAAAGCCAGGGAGCCCGACAGTGGAGCCCCCACTGCCTGTTTAGTGAAGCATGCTTCCCAAACATTAACGTGCACACAAATCAGAGCCAGAATCTACATTTTAAGAGATGGGGCCATGCTTGCGACTGCCTTTGTAACCAGCTCTCAGGCATGTCAGTGCTGCTGGTGCATGGACATGGCTTTGAGTAGTGAGGTTCTAAAGGGTGATGGCCCCCTCCCTGCAGACACCCAGAGCCCTGCTGGGAGTGTACAGGGCCCGATCAGACTGATCCTGTAGGAGGGCAGCACCCTATGTGCAGCTGGTCATCAGCATTTGTTTGCTGAGGACTCTTTGTGTGCTTGCTGGGCAAGACCCTGAAGGTGTAGAGATGACCAGGGCAGACAAGATCTCTGGAGTTGGAGACATAGAAAGCCCGTGGGGAGAGCCCTAATTTAGATGGGGTTGTCAGGGGAGACCTCTGAAGGTTGACATGTGAGCTGAGACCTGAAGGATAAGAAGGAACCAACCAAGCAAGGATCCGGGGCAAGCATGTCCCAGGCAGTGGGACCAGCCGATGCAGAGGCCTGAGGCAGGAAGGAATATGGTATGTTTGAGGAAGTGAAAGTCCCATGTGGGCCAAGAATAGTGAGCAGAGGGGAGAGTGGCACGAGATGAGGTGGAGGGGAAGACAGGGCCAAATCACACCTGTCACCCTCCAATGGGAGGGAAGGCATCAGAAGAGAGTAGTGGGGTCACTTTCCGTGATAAAGAAAGAGTGTCAGGGCAGAATTTTGAATTTCTTTGAGAAATAGATGGGATTTGCTTGACTAAAAGCCTGTGTTCCTCTTCATAGTGTCTGCAGAACCCATCCAGTGACATCAGGCTGGTGGCTGAGAAGATGATCTGGTGGGCAAACAAGGACCCATTGCCTCCCCTGGACCTCCAGGCCATCAAACCCATCTTGAAGGCTCTTCTCGACAACACCAAGGATAAAAACACTGTCGTAAGGGCCTACAGTGACCAGGCGATTGTCAACCTCCTGAAGATGAGGCAGGGAGAAGAGGTGTTTCAGGTGGGAGCCTGGACCGGAGTGCCTCCCCAGGGCATGCTGTGGGCATTTTTCTTGCAGTCTTCTTCTGCATGACAGTATTTGAGCATCATTCTCTTCCCTGCCTCCCTGTAAGCCTGAGTGTTGAGGGGCAGATTGTGATCAGGTGACTGGTCTAGTGCCTGAAAACACATTCCTCTATTCTTGTGTTCACACTCTTTCAGCAACAGAGCCCTCTCTTCAAATAAAATGTCACATGCTCCTAAACCTAGAAAACAGATCCCAGTAGGGCTGCCTGTGAAGCCAGGGCCCTGTTCACTCAGTCCCCTACCTCCTAGCAACCTTGAAAGCACTGAAAACTCTGATCACTGCCACCTCCCCACATGAAAAGCATGAGGAGTGTTTTCTTGGCTTTCCCTGGATCCATCTGATTCCCTTATTTTGCCAGACTTCACCTCAGTGGTTCTACTACTGAGGTAAACACTCGTTTTTGTCTTTGATCAGAGAAAGCTTAAGCCATTTTCTGACTCTGTCTCCTCATTTCCATCTTCCCCACAGTCCGTCTCCAAGATCCTGGATGTGGCCAGTTTGGAGGTGCTGAGTGAGTGTAACCGGCGGTCCCTGAAGAAGCTGGCCAGCCAGGCTGACTCCACAGAGCAGGTGGACGACACCATTCTGACATGATGGGCCTCGCCCTGCCCACTGGGCTCCACATCAGCATTTCGGCTCCACCTCTTTGTTCAGTGTTTTCATTTTTGAAAATACGTTTGTTCCGATGGGGAGCTTAGGAGATGGCGTTCCCAGAAAATATTTTAATATATCAACAGCCCACAGCCAAAGCCTTAAATCAAACCCACACACAACTGAAAATTGCCTCCTCCATCTCTCACCCTTTTCTTTGGAGAAGAGAAGAAAAAGCACATGCGTGAGCCTCACTGAGTGGCGGTCAAGAGCTGATCGTCCAGCTTAGCATGACCAGGTCTAGAGCAGTTGGGTCAGACCTCTGGTTCCTCTTCTCCTCTGCTTGAGCTCTGGTTACAGAGCCAGTGCTGTCAACCTTTCTTCCTGACCCCGAGTGGGGCACAGAACTGAGGGGGTCTGCCTGGTGTGGTGTGTCTTGGCATGGCTTTTCAGTGTTGTGCGGGCTGACTGGATCAGACCTCTGTCAGGTGGCAATGATACTCCCACAGCCCCGGCGCTTCCCAAGTTGGGGGAGGGGTATAGGTTTAAATGCAGTTATTTGAAGGAGGAATGTTTAATAAAGGCTTTGATTTAATCTTGTTATAAGCCGATTTTTTAAAATCTCCAAACATCCATTAACATGAAGCTTCCTGCATCAGGAATAAGGCAAGGCTTGCGACTGTTTTGTAAGCATTGGCGGCACTCTGATTTCTGGGCGACTCTCTCCTGCTCTCAGAGTCTTGTCGATGTCTGCAGACTTCTTTGTCCTGAGGTCGGGTCTCAAGAGGTGTGCAGCCAGGCCTGCGATCTCACCCCGCATGGAGAAGGCAAGGGTCCAAGTAGCCACTTCTCTGCTCTCTCCTGACTCAGAAAGGCAGAGAGCTTCTGGTAGTCAAGTTTTAAAGAGAAATCCCTCCCCTCTGTGGAGTCAGAAAGAACCACATTCCTGTAGTCAGAGGACTTGCCAGAGGAAACCAAAGTTGCAGTTCAGCATCTGCCTCCTTTGTGAATGACTTCCTTCCTCCTGGTTCTTAGAAGGCTCGTGACCCACCCGTCCTGTCTGATGGAGCACGCCCCTCTGGGCCCGGTGACGCAAGTTTTCCTGGGCTGTTTCTCTGGTCACAATATGGAACAAACCTCTATCAAAATTACTGGTCAGAGTTGTAAAAGGAAGAAAAATTAAATGTGGTAGTGAACTCATTTTGTAAAAGGTCTAACATGCTATACCAAAAACAAGGCTTTGCTTATTAATAATGCAGCAGAAAGTAGCCTTGTGACTCAGCGCTTCTGATGAATAAGACAAGGTGACCTCTACAATACTTCTGATGAAATTTTTTTTTCTATGCCCGAGCCTTATATGTCACAGGGCTTCCTATTTTCTTGCAGCAGACATGGTCTCAGCTGGCTCGAGGTAATTGTAGAATCCCGGGGCTGGAAGGGACCTTGAGAGGTCAGCTGAGTCGGTCCCCATAGCTAAAGCAGCCAACGGTCATAGCTTTTGGTAACCATGGTAACTCTTCTCTGCTTCTGGGATTCAGATGGTCATCAGTGTCCTCCCAGCTGCCTGGGGCATATGTCCGGCAAGCTGTATGCATATAGGTTACCTCTGCCAATTAGCTGTGGGGAGGCAGATGAAGTTTTTATGTGAGGGGGCATGGGTGGGAAAACCTCTGTTAAGCCCCTAAGGTAGTCTTCAGTGTTTCCTCCAGGATCTGAGAGTAGGTGCTTGTGTCCACCTCTGGTGGTCAGTCCCCAGTCTGGAAGTGGGGGTGGGAGTGAGGTGGGGGATGGGACCTGATGTACTTAAGAGATAGTAAGCAAAATCCAAAGGAAAAACACCAGGCTCCAGTTCCAGAAACTGGAGGAGGATGAGATCTCTCTGTTCAGGATAGATGGATGAAGGTTGATTCACAGACGGAGATGACTCAAAGGCTCCCAGAGCATGCTAAATTGCATTCCCTGAGTCTGGAAGGCGGGTGTGAGTTCCCAGGAAGTGAGCTGTGAAGGGCTGTCACAGACTGACAGCAGAGCAGGCAAAAAGGACCTTGTCAGCTCAGAGTCGTGGCAATCCTGAAAACAGCAGCTCAGACTGAACACCCTGGAGGAAATGGAGCTTGGCAGCAGAGAAGCAAAGCTATTTGCCCTGGTGGTTTGGTAGAGCTGTTTAGCCTTGGGCAAGTCATCCAACCTCTCTGGGCCAGTTTTCTCATCTGTAAAATGAGGAATTTGGAATGGAAGTTCTATTAAATCCTAAAGGATAACTTTGAGAACAAGAGAGCTCTGTTGTTATCCTTTAAAAAAGTTATCCTTTAGGATTTAATAGTAGTTATAACAGATGACATTTAGCATTTTTTCATTTAATCCTCTCAACCTATGAAGTAGGTTCTCTTGTTACTACTGTTTTCCAGAGGGGGAACTTGAGGCACAGAGAAGTCACTTACCCAGGATCATATGGCTAATAAATGGCAGTTTGTCCCCAGAGCTCATATTCCTAGCCTTTCTCTTACTTCCACTGTGCTGGCTGGTTAGGCACCAGCTTTTTCATTCTTTAGAGCAGTGCCTCCAGAACTTTGTCCTGGCACACACAGGCAATGGAAATACAGGTGCTGCATGCCGGTTAAATGGCTGAGGCGGCTCCAGATGACGCCCGGGGCTCTATCCGCCCCCCCCCCCCCCAGTCCCCACCTACTGCTCTGCGGGGCTGATTGATACCTCACCGCATTTACAGGACACCACGTGTCTGAAAGCAATGACAAAATGATGCGCCCTTAGCTAGTCCAGGGAAAATGAAATTGAGCATTCTCAACCCTTCAACTAACTCTGGGAGCCTCTGGAATCAAGATTATTTTAAAATGTGGGAGAGTATGGCATGCCTTCTAGGAACCAAACCTACAGGTGAGTTCCATTCATCCTAGAGGGCTTGGGGCGGGGAGGTGGGGGGGAAGGGTCCTGTAGGATTGACACTATTTTATTTGCAGGGGTTTTGAGACATTATATTACTGAGAGCAGATTTTGAAACAAGATGGGCAGTTAGGAAAGTTTTTCTTCTAAGTAAGGTTCTGTGTACATGTCTTAAATTGTTTCAAGCCTTTCTAAATTAGAACAATAGGGAAAAACAGGAACTAGTCTAACTTAAAGATCTAGGTTCTAAAATATTTTTATGGAAATGCAGATAGCAATTTAAAGTTCTAGTCTAGTGTACTAACTGTACTGGAGCCACATGGACTTTGAAGTCAGGTTTGAACCTTAACTTTACCGCTTAATATTAAGCTAGGTGACCCAGAGCATGTTCCTTAACCTCTCCGAGCCCACGTACCCTCAGCTGTACAGTGATGGTTCAGTCACGCAGGCTTGTCTGGAGGGAATGAGGTAATGCACTCAGCACAAGGCTGGGCACATGGGAGGTGCTCGGTACGTGGATGATATGAGTAAAATGACATATGTCAAGGAAAAGAGACTGAGCCATAGGCAGCTCCTGCCGCAGCAGGTGTGTCCCAAGCATATGAGTGCTCTCGTATTCAGGAGTTAATTGCTGGACCCGAATTTGCAGATGTATTGTTAACTTTTTGAGCCTGAAGTTTGAAAATCAGATTTCTTTTGAGGAATGACCGTTACTGTGTTTGAATATCTGAAACACTGAATGAGAGGTATGTCAGCATGTGAATGGGTCTTCCCTGTGCCTGGGCAGGAAAGCACTGTACCATCGTTGTTAGAGCAGACTCACTCGTGGGAGAGGCCAGGAGGAGATGGGGCTTATTTCATGAGGAGTAAAGTTGAGGTACAGATGGAAAGGAGCGTCTCTAAGGTCATATAGCCAGTTGGCTGCAGAACTGGAGAAAACCTGTATTTCTTGATACCCTGGTCACTGAGCCCCAGGGCCATTCTATAAAGATAATTTTAGAGATGAATTTAACAAAAACTAGTCAAGTTTTGGGCATGTGGCTCTGTGGAGTGACTGGGCTTCACTTTCTGGAAGAGCTGGAGCCCAGTTACTTCCCTGAGTGGTTCTGAGCTGCCCCTCAGTTCTGGTAGGAGCGTTCCCTGCAGCCCGCCCGCGTGGAAGGGTGGTGTTGATACTACCAAAGCTTCGGAAACTGGAAAAACTGGTCCAAGGATTATTACCTCAGTGGGATTTCTGGGTGAGACTTTCCTGAGTGTGTTGGAGTGGAATACATCGGTTACTTTCTGATGCTGTTCTCAGATTTCTCTGGTTGAGATGGCAGCTGGTCATAAGTTACATTAGATCCTTCTTACCATTTAGATTCCCATAAAAAAGGGGGTGGGAAGCTGGGGCACAGGGGTATCTAATCTAGCATTTCTCAAACATTTTGGCCTCAGGTCCTCTTTTTTTTTCCAAAGATTTTATTTTTTCCTTTTTCTCCCCAAAGCCCCCTGGTACATAGTTGTACATTCTTTGTTGTGGGTCCTTCTAGTTGTGGCATGTGGGACCCTGCCTCAGCGTGGTTTGATGAGCAGTGCCATGTCCGCCCCCAGGATTCGAACCAACGAAACACTGAGCCGCCTGCAGCAGAGCGCGCGAACTTAACCACTCAGCCACGGGGCCAGCCCCTCAGGTCCTCTTTATACTTTGAAAAATTACTGAGGACCCCAAAGAGCTCTTGCTTATATGTATCTTATCTGTTAATATTTACCATCCTAGACATCAAAACTGGTCAGCTTTAAAAGTTTTATTAATTCACTTAATAGACCCATTACCTGTTAGCATAAATAACCGTAACAAATATAACTAAGTTTCCAAAACAAGAGCCAGTTTAGTGAGGAGAGTGGCATTGTTTTACATTTTTCCAAGTCTCTTTAATGTCTGGATTCCCAGTCAATCTGTTGTGATATCACATCATGTAGGCTCTGGAAAACTATGGTACACCCATAAGTGAATGAGAGTGGAAAAGGCAAATAACATTTTAGTATCATGAAAATGTTTTGACTTTGCAGATCCTTTGAAAGGGTTTTAGGGAGCCCTAGGGTCAGACTAGTTTGAAAACCACTTATCTAGTCTAAAAGATGAGGGGGAAAATCCTACTGAAGGGTTTGGCAGGAGCAGAGGGAGTGGGTGTTGACCCTGAGTTAGAGTGAGAGACCCCAAGTTTGGCCCACACCCCACAGAAAGCAAACTCAAGAAAGAGTTCCACTAGATTGTTTCTGATGTTCCTTCTAACTCTTTAAATTCTGTCAGTGGCTTCATTTTACTTATTTTTTGCTGGGAAAAATTCTCCCTGAGTACACAGTTGTATGTTCTAGTTTTAGGTCCTTCTAGTTCTTCTATGTGAGCTGCTGCCACAGCATGGCTACTGACAGACGGGTGGTGATGTTCTGTGCCCAGGAACTGAACCCAGGCCACTGAAGCAGAACGCGCCGGACTTTAACCATTAGTCCATCAGGGCTGGCTCGTGGCTTCACTTTAATTCAACAGACACCAAGTGCCCCATGAGCTAGGTCCCAGAGGATATCAGGATGGTCCCTGCAGTCAAAGAACTTAATGCTCACTTGATTTTGGGGGCTACCTGAGGGCAAGGCCATGGCCAAGTCTCTTGGTATGGCATCAGGCATGCAGGTATGGGGGAAGGGCCAATTTCCAGTCTCATCAAAGGGAGACTGGATGCAACCCCCTTTATTCCTTCCCTCCTTGACCAGCATGTTGGAGGGTGCCCCAGCCCCCTCCTAATTCAATCTGACCTTCAGTTTACCTGCCCTCTCTAAATTCTCATCACCCACTCCCACCTTCTTGCATGTGCTTCCTCCCTTGCTACCTATCTCAGCGTTAGAATCCACTGCTGACCAGTCTGAAATTTGGATTTCACAGGTCTCTCCAGGCCCCCGCTGCACTAATCTTCATCTCTCTGACTGCTACCCTTGAGGCACTGCTGGCTCTGTCTCCAAGGCCTCAGGCTTGAGCTTTCCTCTCCTTTACCCTCTCAGCCTCCCTGTTGGTGACACTGCACTTCCCAACTCTCTTTGCCATTTAAGCTCTTAGAAGTGCCCCTAACCCATCTTCAGTCCTTACTACTCAATCCTCACTATTCACTGGCTGCTAATCCTCTATCTCCACCACCCTGAAAAATACTTCATTCAGCCCCACTGTTCTACCAACCCTTCTATTTCTCTTTTCATTCACGGCCACACTTGAGTGACTAGTATATCCTCCACCACCTCCATGGTGTCACTGTCTGTTCCTGTAAACCTTGCACACTCCTTTCCCCATTACTCTCAGTTATTTCTCTCTTTAGACACACATTTATTTGTATTCTCTACCAGAATGTAAGCTCCATGGAAGCAGGGATTTTAAATTTTTATTTACTGCTACCTCTCCAGCTCCTCCATCAGCGCCTGGCACACAGTAAGCCCTCAAATATTTGTGGAAGAATGAATGCCGTGTCTTCCACCCTTGTACTGTAAGCTCCATGAGGAGGGGGCTTTGTTTCAATGTTATATCCTCAGTGCCCGGCACAGTGCCTGGCACCTGGGAGGCACACGAATATCTGTTGAAGTAGCAAATGAATCCAGTTGCCAGGCAAGTTACAGGATTTTTTTTTTAATGCTGCTTTGTCTGGTTGATATTGTTTGCATATTGTCTTTTGCATCCATCCCTTCCTGCTGTTACCTCACACCTGGGCTTTACAATCACCTCCTTTACAGCGCTGCAGCTAAAATCCATCCTGCATGCTCACGCCAGATTACTTTCCTAAAGTAATAGTTTGATATTGCTCCTCTGCTCAAAAACTTTCAATGCGTCCCCATTGTAGTTTCGCAGGTACAAACAGGTGGTGTTGCAGAAGCTCATCTGTCAGCTGGCTGTTCTGAACAGCGGACATTTCCCACTGACACACCAACACTCACCTCAGATCACAGAAGTGGATATTTCTATAAAGTTTCTGTCTATCTATCAACCATAACACAGCTCCAGTCACTGAATTGTAGTTTAAATAAATGCAAAACAATGTTTCTAGAGGAAATGTGCTCAGTTTCATTTTTGGGATGCCAGGCACATATCCTGGCCCATAGGGAATTCCCCCTCAAAGCCAAAATTGATGATTCTCACAGGCTGTGACAGCAGCTGTCTAAATACACCTGTCATTCAAGGCTCTCTAAATTTCCAATTCCATCATGAAATCTTAGGATGAAATCTCTCCCCCTCATTGTGGCTAAAAATAGCTCTCCTCCTCTGAAGTCTAGACTGCTTATTTGACAGCTATTTTATCTACTGTGTTGTCTTGTATTTTTAATTCCTCATGAGTATGTCTTATCTCTGATGATACCGTAAGCTCCCGGAGGGAAAAGGCTCTATTCTGCAATCTGTGGCACATCATAAAAAGCATGCATTAAATAGTTACTGAATAAATGAAGTAATGCCTATTGCTTTCCAGAAGACACAGGCAGGCAAATCAGGAATCTGGTCTTTATAATGGCCAATTCTGCTCTATTTCTCGAAAGTATCCTGCAGCCCTGCTATCAGGAGGCTGCCTTGGGAATGTGTATGAGAGTCCACAATAGGAAATGGCTGCAAGTATGAATAAGTCCATGCAAAATGACCTTGGTTAGCAGCATTAGTTACTGTTTATCACATGCCTATAGGTGCCAGGTAATTTACAAACATCTCTAATCCTCCCAACTACTCTGTGAGCAAACTGAGGCTCCGAGACACTGTGAGGTGACATCCAAAATCTCAAATCTTTTAAGGGATGGAGTCAGGATTTCAAAGCTAGCAATTGAACCCAAGTCTCTCCGACTCTGGAGGAGAGTGAGAAGATGTGGAGTCATCTCCTGCCGCACTGACTGGTCAGGGTTGAGTGTGCTTGGCTGGTGGCTGCACTGAGGCTTCCTTCTTCCCTAAAACTGCTGGATCAAAGGGGGTCCCACCAGCCCTTCCCGGACCAAGAAGGACCGTTTTCCAACAGGCATATGAGCATATGAGCAGTTCCTCTCCCAGCCAGTACCTTCAGATTGTAAGCCCATGTTCTTTTGACATCACCACACTGATTCTCAGCTCCTGGAAAACAACTCAAAGCTGGAGTCAGACACTCCATGTGCTGTTGGAGGATCTTCCCTGCAACACTGCTGATAGTAACAAAACACTATAAACAACATGAATGCCTGTCAACGGCAGAGTGGTTAAATTATGGTACAACCATATGATGGAGTACCATCCCATGCAGCTGCAAAATGACCATGTCTAAAGAGAAAAGGCAACGTACATAGGCACATATACATATATGTGTTTGGGTAGGCACAGAAATTCATTAAAGGATATTTATTCATTCAACAAATATGTTTTAAGCATTTTAAGGTATCCAAGAAACTTCTTAACAGGATTACCTACAAGGAGTGGGTCTGAAGGAAAAATAGTAACTTGTACTTTTTGGTAAGCTTCTGTACATTTCTTTTTAAAACTATGAGCATTTTTTTTTTTTTTGGTGAGGAGGACTGTCCCTGAGCTAACATCTGTTGCTGATCCGCCTCTTTTTGCTGAGGAAGATCGTCCCTGAACTAACATCTGCGCCAGCCTTCCTCTTTTTTGTATGTGGGACCCCCGCCACAGGGTGGCTTGATGAACGGCGCTAGGTCCGTTCCCGGGAACCAAACCTGCGAACCCAGGACGCCCAAGGGTAGCACGTGTACTTAACCACTACGCAACCGGGCCGCCCAAGCATTATTTTTTATAACGTCAAAATTAAAAAAAAAAAAAAAGGAAGTTTGATAAAACAAGTAGAAATATCCAACAGGCACTTGACTGGAAAGGGGCAGGGCTATGAAGAATTAAAAAATCTTCTCTACAATTCTATCAGGTTGGCAGTAGGAGCATCCTATTTTTAGGGCAGGTGGGAACTTACTCTAAAACGGAAAAAAAACGGGCTGATGATACACCAAATACCGCTTAACTTCTGGCGGCCCCGGTCCTCCTACCCACACGACTCTGAGATGTGTATCTGTAGGTGGTGTGAAATTGAAGCCGAGGGAGCTGCTGCCTTCCGTCTCCGGGGTGCCTCTGACACGCCGGGTCATGCATCTCCCGGGCTCAGCGTCGAGGTGGACGGGACTCTGAATCTGGAACCACCCTCCCCACGTTACCAAGCAGGCAACTCAGGCTCCCAGAGGTCAAGGGCTAGGATGCGATTCGACCCAGCGCCGACCTCAGAGGCCGCACTCCTAACATGCAGCGCTCCGGCAAGCGACTCCTGGCCCGTAACCCTCGGCGTCCATCTCGAGGCCCGGGACGCGGTCGGCGCCGCAGCCCGCACTCCGGAGGCGGCGTCCACGCGGAAGGGGCGGAGCGTCCGAGTCCCGTCTCTAGACACCGGGAGATCGGCGCAAGCCCCGCCCCCACGGTCACTGCGCGCCCGTCCTTTCCTCTCCGCAGCGCCGCAGGGTCTTGAAGATGAAGCAGCGAGTTCGTCCCGGGCCACATCCGGGCGTCTCCGGCCCTCTTGGCTTCTTTCACTTAGAGCTCGACAGCAGCTCGGCTCTCCGAGCCCTCGGGGCCGCGCGAGCAGCGGCGGCGACGTTGGCCAAGGAGACGCGAAGTCGGCAGGCCGCGCCCGCGGGACTGTGCCGGGGCGCATGCGCGATGCATGAGCGCGGAGAGGGCGCGGCTGGATGCGGCTGCGGCTGCGCAGAGGCGGTGCCAGGCGCTGCGCCTGCGCAGTGGCGGGGCGGGGCGGGAAGGAGGGAGGCGGCGGCAGCGGCGGCGGCTGCTGAAGAGGAGGAGGAGGGGGAGCCGAGGGAGGTGTTTCTGTCAGTTCCGGCTGTTTGTTCGGGAAGTGGATCCGCCGCTGCCGGAGCAGCCCGGAGGGAGCTGCGGATCGCGAGGCCAGCACCGACCCCGCCCGCCCGCGCGCGCCTCCCCCGCCCGCCATGGCCCGGGACTACGACCACCTCTTCAAGCTGCTCATCATCGGCGACAGTGGTGAGGGCCGCGGTGGCCAGAGGCGGCGTGGGCCCTGCCGGGCGCGGCCCGCGGGGGCCTCGGGGCGGGCAGGCGGGTGGGGAGGTGCCGGCCCGCGCGGGGAGGGCGGGCGGGGCTGCCCGGCAGCCGCCGGCCCCAGGGGCGCGCCGAGGGGCCGGGGCCGCGCCGAGGTGAGGTTGGGGCACCGGGCTGCGGAGCTGGGGGGCCGGGCGCGCGGGGGTCGGGGCCAGGCCGCCGGGTCCGCTCACCGCGCCCGCCCCGGCCTCACGTGTGACCTTGGTCAAGTCGCGCGATTTCTGGAGTTGGAGAGCCCCGGGTTCGGGTCCGGGGACTCCCAGCTTCCTCACTCCGTGACCTTGGGTGAGTTGTTTCGCCTTTCTGAGCCTCAGTTCCGTCGTCTGAGAAGTGGGGACTTGCCTCGCTGTGGTGTGAGTATTGGGCGAGATAAGGCTGAAAAAGTGCTTAGCACCCGACCTGGCGTAAAGTAAGCTCTCATTGGGCGTTAGCTAGTGATGGGGTCATCCGTACCCTTTGTAAGCCTCAGTTTCTTCCTCTGTAAAGTGGGGCTATTCCCAGAACCTGCCTAGTGGGATTACTGCGAGGTTTCAACGAGGTAAGGCCGGTAAAGCATCTCGCACAGGGCCTGGCACATTCCTGCTAAATTGCTCTCTCTCTGTGGTTCGTTTCCTCATCTGTGAAATGGGGTAATGGTAGAATCGGCCTCACGGGGCTGGCTGAGTGTTCAGTGACATAATGCACACATAGTGTTCGGAACCGTGCCTGGCACACAGTGAGTGCTCAGGACGTGTTTGCTGTTGCACACTGTGTACTAGACGGTACTGGAGGTGGAGCACTCACTACTAGGAAAGGGCTTTGACGGGATATATACTTGTGGAGGCCTCCTAGTTCGGTGCCCAGCTCTGTCTCCAGTGCCTAGTGCAGTGCCTGGCACCCAGCAGGTGCCTAGTACATGTTGAATGAATGAATGAATACTACGTGTCCTTAGAACAGGTAGGCAGGTTTCTGGGAAAGGGTGCAGGGTTTTAGAGGTGTTTGGAGTGTGGCAGGTAAGCAGGTTTATGGGGTGACCAAGAGGTCAGGGAGGCAGGCCCTAGGAGGTTTATGGGAGCATAGCTGAGGTGCTGGGGTTATATGATGGGGAAGGAGGCTGGGGAGCACGCCAAGTTTATAGACCAGACCTGAGTTGAGTGTGGGCTAGGGGTCATGTGACTAGAGGCAGAAGCCAGGTTGGTGGGGGAGCCTGTGGGTTGTTAAGGAAGGAGGGGACCAAATGAAAGCCGTAGTGAGACCCTGACATAGGAGTGCTAGGTTTCACCGTCATCGCTGGGCCAGGGAGGTGGGTGGGTTTTGGTCTCACTGTGGAGCTGGATTGGGATGTGGTTGGTGGTTTGGATCAGGTGAAGGATGGCTGAGGTTTCCGTGGTTACTGGTGGAAGAGAGAGGTAAGGGGAAAAGTTAGGGGCTAACAAGGGAGATGAAGAGTAGCTGTGCTTGGGAAGGAGTCAGAAAGGTGGAGGACAGATTTATTGTGGTTTGAATGAAAGAAAACCAGACGAACTGTGTAGACTTGCTCTTGGAGATGGCCTCTGGCATGCCCCAGGGCTCTGAGGCCTATGCCTTTACACGATTTGATTTCAGCCCTGGCCTTGGTTCTGAGGGGCTTGGCACCAGTATGATTTCTCTCCTTTTGAAGTTAAAGTCAGCCCACCTAAAGGTCAGGGGTCCTTATTCCTCTACAAGACATCTGGGGCCTGTGTGTCCGTCTCCAAAAATGAAAAGCATAAACTGTACATGAAGATGCAGCTTATTGGCTTTTCTCCCCTGTGGAACCCAGGGGATGGTTTTGGCCCCCGTCTCACAGTACGTTTGCGTGGTGTATTGATTTTTCACTCTGAAGTCAGGTGTGGGAGAAGACTCGCTGGCTCGAGATGGATGTAGTCTGGCTCCTAGTTCAGTCTGAGCATGTAGGACTGCGTTGTGCAGAGGAGACAGACGCTCTGCAGTTTAATTTCTCCTGATGATGAGCTGTTACTCAAAGCCGAGAGCTTCTGAGACTGGGAGATGTTAGCCATGGAAGTTGAAACTAAGCCTTGGTGACTGAGCAAGGACGCCAACATCGTGCACTCCCCTGAACTGGGCTCCTTCTGTGGCTGCTTCCTTAAGGTTTATCAAATGATTTCACAGACACTTTCTCGTCTGGTTCTCATCCATAGCCTGTGTAGTTTGTCAAATAAGGAAACTAAGGCTCAGAGGAGCTGACTGACTTGCCCACAGTTGCACAGCTTGTCAGAGGCAAAGCCAGGAGTTAATGCACATTGATGCTATGTGTGAGCAGCTGGTGTCAGGCCTGGCAAACAGCAGGCCCTCAATGTTAGTTTCTTTCTTTGTAAATCTAGAGTTCTTCTTCCCACCCTGCCGCTTGTACACGCTTCTGGAATACGTTCTCTCAGCTTTTACAGCTCTTCTTTATGCCTGAGGGTCTACATTTTCTCTTCCCTTGTGACATTGGCTTCGCTTTGTAACAGCGTTGCATCTGATCCATGGGGCTGGCCATCCTCCTTCTTAGAACCTGGAGGCTGGAGTGGCTGTCGGAGATCTGGTGAAAGCCTTCACTTCACAGATGAGTGAACTGTGGCTCGGGGGAGGGGGGAGTGACTTGTCTGAGTTATACAGTGAATTAGTTGCTGAGCCAGGATTAAAATTGAGGACACTTTACTCGAAGGTCTAACGGTCTTCACCAGTCTAGAACTGAAGCAAAGCGGCGTGAGGGAACTACAGCCCAGGGAAGAGCAGGGCCGAGGGTGGGGACTTCTGTGCAGGCTTTGAGGAGCAGAGGATCTGTGTGGGCCAAGAGGCAGGCAGGGGAGAGAGGGTGTTTGATGCAGGCAGAGCAGTGATGCAGAGTGGCATGTATGGTTTTTGCAGAATCAGTCTTTGTCTCCTGGCCACCAAGAGGCATCGAGGGCCCAGGCCCGTGCTCCTCGCAGGGAAAGGACACTGGGCTGGGCTGGTTGGGTTTCCTGCCAGATGCGGCTCATGCGAAGCTGTTGATTGGCTGTGGTGAAGGTGGATTGGTACCTATCACTCCCTTCCCTCCGCCGGTGCTGTGGGGTGAATGGTGGCAGCGTGTTTCCCCAGGGATGTTTAGGAGCTGGCGTTTCTCAGGGTGGGTTTCTGTTCCTGTTAAAGGGACGAGCAGTGTTGGAGGTTGGTGTCAGGCCCAAAGCAGCAGTGAGTGTGGGGACTGTAGTGGCCTTTGTAGCCTGGCGGTTTTCAGCAGCTCTGCCGTGGAGCCTGGGGGTGAAGGCAGGGGCCCCGGGGAGGCCAGGGAACGCTGCGCCTCATTGCCTCCTGTGGAGAGAGCACTTCCCCCTTGTCTGTTTTGGGTATACGGGAGTCAGATAAAGTGTAATTTAAACAAAGGATTCTTGGCCCCCAAAGTTTGAACCACTGCTTTGGCTCCTGTTAATGCTGCAGTTATAGGGTTAGATAACACAGCTGCCAGTGCGATTGGCATTCATTTAGTCATAAATTCATTCAACAGTGCACCTACTAAGTGCTGGGCCCGGCTTCCAGCACTGTGGATGTCCAGGGTGAGTGAGGCGAGATCTCCTTCCTGGAGGGACTCACAGCCTGGCGGCCCAGACACGAGCTTTTAGCTGAGTAAGCAGACCCAGAAGGCCCCGGGAGGAAGCAAAGGGGCCGGCAGGGCCGGTGGGGTGTTGGCGTCAGGCAGAGCCGTGAGGGACCCAGCCCAGGACTTGGGCTCTCCTCGGGCTCAGCAGGAAGCTTCGCAGAAGCAACGATGAGGAAGTGGCTCTGAGCGAGAGCACTGCAGGCCCAGGGCTGAGCTGCAGGTCCTGCGGGTACAGCTCCGGTGTGCTCAGAGCCGCTCCCCCAGCCTGTCGCTGGGAAGGTAAGACCCAGATTTTCACCATGAAACAAGTTTTTCTGGGCATCCCTGGACAACTCACTCACTTGGAGAAGTCCCTGGAAGAGATCCTCCAAGAAGATTGCCCAGAGAGGATGTCTGGGCTTAGTTGGGTTTAGAGAAACACAGCTGGGGATGGGGGCAGAGGCAGTGCTTTCTCTGAGGATCTGATGAACGCTGCGGGCTCCTCCCCACAAATATGCACAGATACTCAAAATTCACACTTAGCTTGGGGCGTTTCTGAGCACCTAGGTTAGGATCTCCTCATAACCAGCTTTCATAGCGCTGCGGCTGCACATCTAGCAGGAGTGAGATGCAGCAGCCCCTTTGGGGTCTTTTTATTCCATGTCCTGAGACAGATGCATGATGACTCCCCAAGCAGGATGTATTGGAAAGAGCTAAGAGCTCGGGCGGGCGTAGACAGCCCTGGATTCAGATCTCAGCTCCACGCTTCCTGCAGAGGCACCCTAGGCCAGCTGCCTCGCTTCCTGGAGCCTCAGTTGCCTCTTTAGAGATGCGGTTGGAATTACAGGAGGGTTGCAGTGCCCACCACACACAGTGCTCTGTGCATGCTAACACTTTCCTTCTGTGGCCAGTTGACCCAGCTGGCTTTTGGCCTTAGGGGTGGCTGGGGTAAGGGGATGGGACAGGAGGACACAGGATAGGTGCACCTTGGCGGGCTAAAGCTGCTCTGTGTTGAAGTAAAGGGAAGCCAAGCTTATGAGGTTCCACCTGTTCTTGGAACAAGTATGCCAGGTGATGCTGTAGCAAGTGAAATGGTCTGAGCTTATGTGAGCTGTTGGGCTGATAGGTGTAAGGTAGACACGCCCTTTCTACCCCTCCAGTGGGTGGAGACATCAGCCAGGGGAAGACGGCTGACAGTTGGTTTGGGTTGTCTGGGCCTCAGTTTCCTCACCTGCAAAATAGCCTGATGACCCCAAGGGTTCTTTCCAGCTCTACAATTCCTCATCTCACATTGCACACGAACTGAAGCTCCACACATGAAGGGCAGTTTTCGAGGGACCATGTTTTAGACACGGTTTAGGGCAGTGCCATTTGGTTGACCTTCCCCTTGCTTTATTTCTGTCGTCTGGTATCTTCCTGTGGGTTGCTGGGGCTAGCCCTCAGTCCGGGGTCTGGGCACGAGTCCCTTTCTCATCTCTCCCTGGGGATTTGGGGGCAGCTTGTCTTATACTAGGACGGAGGAAAAGGTCAGAGATTGAGTGGGAGAGCTGTTCTTGGTGTGGAACGGGTTGGGGAGATAAAAAACAGCATTGAGGAGGGAGATGGGTCTTGCTGGGCTTCTTAGGAGTTAGGACCTGGGAATCACATCCCCGAAGGATTGGGGTTGGAGGGGGACCAGTGCCTCCTCTCATTGCCTGCTTCCTCTCTTGCAGGTGTGGGCAAGAGCAGTTTGCTGTTACGTTTTGCAGACAACACTTTCTCAGGTGAGTGGGCCCCTGGGGTGCTGCTGGGATGTTTTGGTTATAAGATCCCTTTCTCTGGTGCCAGAACACAATTACCTCTGCCTAATGTCACAACTGTCCTCATTCTGATTGCCAGAGAGGGAAGGAGCAGCAAGAGAGGCGTAGGTTAGAAGTCTCCCTGGTCGGTCTTTATCGTGTTCAAAAAAATCCTTTTGCGGGCCCATCCTTTTTCCACCCAGGGTCTTTTTGTGCCCTAACATTTAAAAAAGAAAAACAAAATTAAAGAAATGTTACAAGTTAGTATATGCATATATAAAATTTCAAACAGGAGGACTCAGTAAAGTGAAAAATGAAAGCTTCGCTTCACCTCCTCCCCACCCCCTGGCCCTGGTAGCCTCTGTTCCGAGTGGTGTGTATCTTTCTGAGCGTGTGTAGCCGTGTGTATCTCTCTGACGTTTTTCTCAACTCCGCATGCGGTTTGGCAGTGACCTGCCTTCCCCTCAGCACATCAAGCGTCATCCTTCCACGTCTCTGTGCAGCCCTCTGGGTCTTTTGAATGGCTGTGGAGTTTCCTGGGCCGTGTGTGGATGCCCCTCAGTCAGTAACGGTGCTCTTGGTATGTGTGCGCTTTCTGGCTGCATCTGTTTTAGGTGATGCTGCATTACTTGGGATACATTGTATGTTTATTCTTGTAAAGAAGCGGAGTAACTAGGTCAGGGCGTATGTGCGTTTAAAATTTTCACGGGTACTGCCAACTCGCCTTCCAAGAAGTTAACTGACACTCCCACTGAAGGGGTCGAAAGTGCCCCTTGTCAACTCTGATCAGTGCTGGGTCTCAGTAGTCTTCATTTTTACTAAGCCGATAGGCAAAAAGTGCTGTCTTGTTTAAAGGTGTATTTCCCTGATCCCTGGTGAAGCTGGACGTATTTTCATTTGTTGAATCCATCAGGTTCATTGCAGAGGCTTCGGCTTGGATTGGCCTCTCTGATCAAGGTCTGAGATGTGACTGTCTTGTGGGGAATTCCCTATGATGTGGTTGAGGAGTGAGCTACAAATTGGAAGTGATTACATGGCCAACACCTCTGTCTTGGTGGAGCGGTGGGTTTCTCCCCACAGTAGCTCTGCAGCACCGCTGGTGGTGTGATGTTGGAAAGAGTTGTCTTCCCTGTGTGACCGTGAGCGTGACTAAGTCTCAGCTTGTCTGTAAAGTAGGACTAATCATCGTCCCTCCCACATGGGCTATTGCATGGATTACCTGAGATAGCGCAAGTCACTGTGTCTGGGACTAAGTAATCTCTCAATAAATACAATCTCCCAATAAATGTTTCTGTCTGTTTAAGAATGGCAACTAATGGGCAGCTTCTCATTATGCTGGGAAGCATTCCTCTTCCTCCTTAGGTCCCTCTTACTCCCTGTCCTATGAGCTTTCGACTCCTGGAGGGTTCTCTTTTGCACTCTCTCTCCTCCTTTCCGTTTCTGCTACCAGGGTCTTAGTTCAGACCATTGTTGTTCTAGCCTGAAGCATTTCAGCAGCTCCTGCCCATCCCACACCGGACTGCAGAGTTCGCCTGCTAATGCACGTCTCTGGCAGGGTCTGTTCTCTGTTGTAATGCTGCAGCCACCCTCTCTTTTGTGAGCAGAGTTTATAGCAAGGTTTCTCCACTTCAGCACCGTTGACACTTTGGGCCCATAATTCTTCATTCTGGGGGCTGCTCTCTGTGTTGAAGGATGTTGAGCCAGATGCTGGTAACATTGCCACTGCCCACCCCCGCCCACTTGTGATCATCAAAAATGTCTCTAGACATTGCCAAGTGTCCTCTGGGGGCACAGTCATTCCTGACTGAAAACCACTGGTCTTCACGATCTCTTTTCAGCTCAACGTTCTGACTTCCTCTCTCGTGCTGTTAGTTCATTCTTGTCTTTTCGTGCGCTCGCTCTCTCGCACGCTCCCTCATTCAGCCAGCAGCTGTTTATTGAGTGCCTGTAGCACTAGGTGCGGGGTCACCCTCCTTGGCATTATCCAGAGCTCGCGGAGCACCAGATGCTGTCTTCTTTTTGAAATGTATTCTCTCTCTGCTTGTGCCTCAGCTCTTTTGCTCTAGGTGGATGTCTTTCCCTACCTCATTTCATCCTTTGAAATTGTACCTATTCTGTCAAGCTAGGCCCAAATGTGACTTCTTCCCCAAAGCCTTCCTTGATCTCCACCCCACCTTGAACTTTGACCTTTCATATATCCTTTCCGTACCTCATACAGTCACTGTGTGTGACTTATCTGTGGCACTGTGTATACTGTAAGCTCCTAATGGAGCGAGAATGTGTGTTCTTAGCATTTGGGGCTTTGTAAGCCTAGACAGGACTGTTACATCGGCCAAAAATTCTCTTCAGCTCCATCTTTCACACAGCTGCCCCAAGAGAGCTGTTTACAATGCAGCTCATGCTCTGGGTAAAACCCTTCAATGCCTGCCTGTCACACGCAAGGGAAAGTCCACACTCTCTAAAGTGGCACAAAGGCCCTGAGATCTGGCTTCGCCCCGCCCCCGCCCCCCCCCAGCCTCCAACTGTGTGCTTGACCTCACATGACCCCCACCCATTGCTGGGTTTGCTGCTGTCTTCTCTGCCTGGAGCAGCGTTTTGCAGGTCTGACTTGTGTATTAGGAAGTTAATTTTGTGGGTCGTTTAAAATGTTTGGAATAGAATAGAAAACAAAAACCCCAAGTGCATCATAGGCCTCCCACCATTCTCAGACCACAGCTAACATGTCCCTGCCCCTCCCAGTAAAGGAACCTGTCCCCGCCCCTCAGTCACATCACCTGTTTTATCTCCTTTGTGGCGCTCATCACTCTTGAAATTGTCTTCTTATACCACTTTGTTTCATTGTATCCTGCCTGTTGCCCTCACCTCAACTGTGGGCTCCATCGGGGCAGGGACCTTGTCTTTCTTGTTCAGGGCTGTGTCCCTGGGACCTTGAAAGTGCTGGGCACAGAGGGAGTGGGGAGGGATCGTGGAGCCCGGGGTGGCCTATGCAGTTTAGGACACGCACGGTCTGATGGGACACCCAGGGGCCTTGCTAACGTGTGTGTGTGTGCAGGCAGCTACATCACCACAATCGGTGTGGATTTCAAGATTCGGACGGTGGAGATCAATGGGGAGAAGGTGAAGCTGCAGATCTGGGACACGGCGGGGCAGGAGCGCTTCCGCACCATCACCTCCACGTGAGTCAGGCCTGCTCCCATTCTGATCCCTCGCCACTGACATTTGGATACTGTTGAGAGACTAGTCCCGGGTTGTGGGAGAAATGTCACTGGGATGGGTCCTGAGGCTGTCAGGAGGTGAGCTCCTTGCTGGCCGCAGTGGGTGCTGTCGATCTGAGCCCTTCCTCTTCCTGAAGATGCATGAGGAGGAGGGGACAAGGTGTGGCTGCTGCCTGTGGGTGAGCAGTGGCTGAGCCCCCTGGCTCTGGGGGCTGTCGGGACAGTACGCGTCTGTCAGCTTACCCCCTGGCCTTCAGGTCCTTTGTCTGTAAAATGGGACAGCAGTGCTACTGGCTTCACCAGGTGGTCAGACACTTAGCCAATAACAGCTACTCGTTAGGTATCAGTTGTGACCCCTAGGGTCGGCCATGCAGGCTCCCATCACCCACTGTGACTTCTTGGAGGTGGCTTCTCTCTGCTGGAAGGAACACTGATACATCAGAGGCCCTTGAGAGGCCCCTCCTCTGCCTCCCCAAAGCTGTTTCCTGGGAACCTGGCTCACCTATAGGGTTGGCCTCCTTTGCTGCTGCAGCACCTCTGTGCTTAGCTGCAAAGAGGAGGAAATCCCAGCTGGAGCTCCAGACCGCAGGAGTCCTGTGGAGAGGCTCTTGGTTCTTGGACTGTTAATGGAACAGGTTCCAGGACAGAGCAGGGCTTGGAAGACAGACAGTTTGGAATTTACATTTCTGTTCTACTGTGTGACCTTGGGCAAGTTGCCTACACTCTCTGTGCTTCAGTTTCCCAGAGGATTTACCTTTAGGATTTGCTTTAATGCTGTGTCCTGTGTCCCAGGTACTCTGTGCTTGGGCCTCTCATGGATGATCTCATTGAGCTCTCGATGCTCTCTGCAGTCGATACTATTATTATCCCCGTTTCACGGATGAGGGAACCTCAAGCGGGGTCCTGCTCCCAGTGAAGGGCAGAGCCTGAGCCCCACCTCGGGATGTATGCAGAGTAGCAGCTGGTGTCTGGCTGCCTGTAGTAGTTGCGTCTTCGGTGGCCTCTCCTTTCCCTCCCCAGCAGTTCCTGTGTGAGTGGGGGCTCCTGGGAAGGTATGTGAGGAAGTTCTCTGGCCAGAGAGCCCTTTCCTCCCTCAGCACGGAAACGGGGCGGACCCAGGCTGGCTGCCCATCCCGAGGCCCCTCAGGATCTTCTGAGGGATGGGAAGTGCGAGGGCTGAAGAGACCCCCTTGGGGTGGCTGGGAATGTGGGGGGACTGCAGCGGGTGTTGGCTGAGTGTGGTGGGGGGATAGGCCCGGTGGGTGGGCGGCCCTGGTCAGGGAGGTTTCAGGGGCTGGAGCCTGAGCAGTGCTGAGCAGGAGGGGCTTCTGTCATTGGGTAGCCCTGTAGTGCGCATGTGTGCCGTGGTCAGTGACCTCCCAAGACCCCAGGGGTCCCCATCCTGGGGGCTCCCTGGCTCTGCTCTCTGTGACACTTGCTGATGAGCCGCCTGAGCTCCCCTGTATCTCAGTAACTGCCAGCGAGGCCCTGAGGAGGACGGCTGGGTCAGAGGCTCCTTGGGGTAAGACAGATGTCACGAGCTCTGGGTGGCCCGAGTGTCCAGGCCTGAATGAGACCAAGACCTCTTGTGAGGGTCTGGAGGTCTGGGCACTGACCCCACACGTCCTTACTCTTGGTTGGGACTGTTGCTAAGGACTTTACCTGCTTCATTTCAGTTAATCCTCACTGGACAAGAAAACCGAGGCCCAGAGGGTGAAGTGACTTAGCTTGGTCAGTTAGTCAGGAGTTGAATTGAGGTCTTTCTGATGCCAAAGCTCTTGCCTTTGCCTAGTCCACAGCCCTGCTCGCTGCTGGCTTCCTACCCCTGAGGGAGCGGGGCTGGGGCAGAGGGCAGGCGCTCCAGTGCCTCCTGTCGGTTGAAACCAGTCAGGGAATCCAGGGCCGGCTGAGAACATTGGGCCTACGGCCACGGGAAATGCTTCAGGGAGGGCAGTGGGGCCTGGGCTGCCTGGGCCCTTTTGGCAGAGAGCAGCCCCAGCCCTCCCTGGGCCGCCGTGAGGTCAGCTCCTCTCGGGGCGGGAAGGGGTGAACTGCCTCCTGCATCCTGTTGGGGAGACTGGAGCTGCTCAGCTGCCCGAGGGCACTCTGTGCGCTGGTGGCCTCTGGGCACCGGGGCAGCCCCATCCTGCCTGGCTGTCTGGGGAGGCTGAGGTAGCCCCATCTTGGGGTCCCTGACTCTGCCCCTCATGAGGCAAGAGTCACTGCAGGTCATGCCCAGGGGCTGCGGAGAGACTGGACGCCCTGTGATGGTAGCTGGCAAAGAAGGAAGGAGTCTTGACGAGTTTAGGAGTTTGTTTTCTTTTTAGGGATTGGGGCAGTCAGGGTGCAACAGTGTGGCCTTTTCTGATTCGGGGCATTAAAAGAGAAACTAAAACTGCATGCTATTAGCCTGATGAGAAAGAGCCCTGTGTCACTCCCTCATAGTTTGTCTCTCAGTAGCTGGAGTTTGCTGACCACTGAGGTGTGGCTGGTGGGTGGGTTGGGGAGGAGTGAGTAGTGAGGTGTTGGATGGTGAGGTGAGAGGAGGAGATGATGAGGAAGGAAAGCCCCTTCGATACCTGGCCCTGGATCCAGGAGTTGGACCTGGCCTGGTGACTTCCAGCTGTGTGACTTCAGGCAGGTCACTCCACACACCCTCACGTCCTCACTGGTAAAATGGCGACCCTCATGTCTGTCAGACGAGGGTGTGGCAAAGATTAATAAGGTGGTGGATAGAAAACGCTAGGCCTGGCATAGAACTAGGTTGTCGTGAGTGGAAGTGATCACTGGTGGCAGTGGTCACAGGAAGCCCAGAAGCACTGGTGCTCTCCTTGCTGGAGCTCTGAGCCCCTGACCTCATCCCCAGACCATTCTCTGTCTTGGATAACGTCCCCCTGCCTGGGCCCCAGAGAAAGCGGAGGTTCCCAGGGAGCAGCGGGGGCTTTGGGCTGGGGCCGTGGCTGTAGGCATTTCTTGGCATCTTCAATAGTCTTCAGCAAAGGAGAATTTGGAAATGCATTCCACTGCTTGCATTGCCTTGCTGTCAGGGGACAACTCTCTGTCCCCCTGGTTCCCAGCATGCATTCCTGCACCCGCTCAGGTGGGTGTCCAGCAGGGTGACCCAAGTGATGATCTGGCACTCCCAGCAGCAGCTGCTGGAGGGCAGGGGGCAGGCGCAGGGCCGAGAGCTGGCTCTGAGGGCCCACTGCCCAGATGAGCACTTAGACAACGGGATAGTTAGGGCTCCCCAAGGCAGGAGGTGGCGCTGTGTCCCTGAGAAGCAAAGCTGTGGGCAGATTGAAGCCCCTGGGACATCTCAGCAGGTGTCTGGGGGGTGGAGAGATGGGTCGAGGGGACAAGTTGGGCTTGACCCCAGAGTACAGCAGGGCTTCTCTTGCTCAAAGCCTTGGTAGCCAGATCAGGGAAGCTGCCTTCACCGCTGCTCTGCTGTGCTGTCCCCTGGTTTGCTTCCACCTGTGTCAGGGGCCTCAGATTGTCATGGAAGGAATATTAATAACGATATAAAGAGCCACCATTCCTTGACCGTTTGCTGCTTGCCGGCCCTTGTGAAAACATGTGTTATCTCCTTTATTCCTCACAGCCACCCCGAGAGTTCAGTACAGGCATCCCCATTTTATTTTATTTACTTATTTATTTATTTTTATTTTTTTAAAGATTTTATTTTTTCCTTTTTCTCCCGAAAGCCCCCTGGTGCATAGTTGTATATTCTTTGTTGTGGGTCCTTCTAGTTGTGGCATGTGGGACGCTGCCTCAGCATGGTTTGATGAGCAGTGCCATGTCCGTGCCCAGGATTCAAACCAACGAAACACTGGGCCGCCTGCAGCGGAGCGTGCAAACTTAACCACTCGGCCACGGGGCCAGCCCCGGCATCCCCATTTAATAGTTGAGGAAACTGAGATGTGATGTGGCGCATGCAGTAACCTTCCCAGGGTCCCACGGCCTTTCAGAGATGGAGGCTTTTGTCCTGTGGTTGGGCCTAGGATGTGAAGAGTTGGCCAGAGAGCCAGTGGGCAGGCAGGTGAAAACATAGCTGCACCCCCCAGCCTGGCCGGCTCCATCCTTGCTAAGCCCGTGGGGCTCAGAACTGCCGCTCGGAGGACCTGTGGCTTATGGGCCAAGTGCCCAGGCGCTGATAAGCCAAGGCAGGTGGAGGTGCTTGGAGTTGGGCCAGGTGGCAGCCAGCGGGTCAGGTGGAGGCAGCCTGTCCACTCAGGAGCGTGGCCTCTTGCAGGCAGTGGTTCTTACCCTTGTGCTCAGAAGCCCCGGGTGAGGAGAATCTGCAGCTCTGGGTGATTACACAGTGTCGGGGCAGGGAAGGCTCTCCGGGAGTGTGAGGCCCTGACCTTGTCTTCCTCCCGGAGCTGATGTCCCCATCTGTCCTCCTGAAGCGTGTGAATAATGGGGACGCAGTGTCTGGAGAGGAATGTTTACATCCTCCTGCTTTCCGGACCTTCTAGCTAACCTCAAGCAGGGGGTCTGCACATTTGGATGGTGGCACGGTGGGTATCTGGGACATCCTCTTCCCATCCGTGCCTGGCTGCCCACGCAGTTCCCGTGCTCTCCCTCCCTCCGGCATGGATTGGACGAGCCCAGAGTGGCAGGAAGGGAGGTGCCCACCTGCCCCCAGGGGAGTGAATGCAGACCTTGGCAGGGCTTCACAAATGGTGTGTCTTCTTGGAATGGCATTTTACTAAGACAGACTTGAGGAGAGAAAATTTTTTAATGTTAAAACAAAGACAGTGATAATATGATATCAAATGTAAAAACTGCCTGATCTTTAGAAATAAAATAAGAACTTAAAAGACGTTTGGACCTAGTGGCAGAGTTTGAACCTGGTTGGCCACCTCAGGGCCAAGCGCTCCCTATTCACTGGTCCCCTGGGGACAAGCGTGAGAAGCAGCGCTGGTGTGCACCCTTTCCTGCTGGCCGGGGCCCGGGTGGGATGTGTCCAGCCGAGGCCAGGTGGAGAGCAGACTCGGGGTGTCCGCGGGAACATCCACCCCCTCGCCATTTCCCTGCTGCTGTCCGGCTGTGGGCAGGCGGGTCCTAGTGAAGGGGCTCCTCTTGTCTAGGCTGAAGCTCTGATACACTCTGGCCCTACAGGTATTATCGGGGGACCCACGGGGTCATCGTGGTTTATGACGTCACTAGTGCCGAGTCCTTTGTCAACGTCAAGCGGTGGCTTCACGAAATCAACCAAAACTGTGATGATGTGTGTCGAATATTAGGTGAGGCTGGACCCAGTGGGGTGGGGACAGTGGGATGGAGGTGGTGGGGGGTGCTCCCGCAGGGCCGGGCTGACTTTGCTTTGCCTTGAAGTGGGGAATAAGAATGATGACCCTGAGCGGAAGGTGGTGGAGACAGAAGATGCCTACAAATTCGCCGGGCAGATGGGGATCCAGTTGTTTGAGACCAGCGCTAAGGAGAACGTCAACGTGGAAGAGGTGAGGCCGGGGCTGGAGCAGGGACGGGGGAGGAGTGCGGCTCTGTCCCCCACCATGGCCCTCCTCTCCCCACTCCTAGCCTGCCCAGGGCCTCCAGGTGGCTGACAGAAAATGTCACAGGAGCTGCATTTATTGAGTGCCCACTGAGTGTCAGGGATTGAGGTAGGCCCTTTAAAGGTGTCAGCTCATATCTCAGCAGTCCTCTGAGGTAAATTATTCCCACGTTTCAGATGGCAGACTGAGGTTCCAACTTAAGGAATCTCACTCAGCTCCTAAGAGGCTGAGTCAGACTTAGACCTGTCCCACACCACAGCCACGCACAGTTTCCGCTCAGTCCTCTGCCTCATTGTCCCTCCTCTGGGCCCACCGCAGTTACCTCTTCCAGGTCTCGGGCTATCCCTAGGGCCTTGGCCTCCCTGCAGAGACCAGGTTGCTTTCTTGTGGCCTCCAGAGCTCAGGTGGGCATCTGCTGTGAGCCCCTCAGAGGCTCCGGGGGCTGTGCATCCCCCGAAGACTAGCTGAGCCTCCGGCCTGGGGTGGCTTCCCTTCACTCTGCTGGGCCTGCTGGAAAGCAGTTGTGAATCTGTGGGAGAAAAGCTGGACCTTTTGCCAAGCCCAGGCTGGCCGTGCTCGTGGCTTTGGGAGAGTCCTGCCCCACAGTGTGTGGCGGCCAGAGGCCCAGGGAGGCTGAGATCTCCATTGCATGCTGGACCCCGACTGCACAGCAGTGGGGACCCCAGGTGCCTCAGTCAGGCTAGGATCACAATACGGGCCTTTCTGCTAGGGCGCCTGTGGCGGGCCCGTGTGCCCTTGGGCAGGGACTTAACCTCTCGAGGCTCCATCTGTTCCTTCTGTAGATTGGGGTCAGCTCGGAGTCCCTGCCTCCCAGGGTGGTGAGGAATAAGTGAAACGAATTATGTCAGCAGGTTATGTCCCTTTCCCAGCAGAGTGGAGGAGAGGACTGTGGGTTGTTGGGTTGAGTTCCACTGGGTCCTGCATTGCAAGGACGTCTTAGGGTGGTCCCAGGAAGGTTCTAGGATGTGTAGTAAGGTGCATTGGACTAGGCAGGCTCCTACATGGGGTAGTGTCCCTCTAGCTTGTAACTAAAACAGAGGCACCTTTATCCATCTTGTCGGAAGATTCCAGCTGAAGGAAAGGGGTTCTTTCTCTCTTTAAAAGACAGACTAGAAAATCCCTGAGAGATTGCCTTCCCCAAGACATGGCTCAGGGGTCTTTGATTTTGTTTCTTTTTGACCTTTATAATTTACCGCGTCCTTCAAGAACGGGTTTGGGGGCATACATACAAAAAACTTCATGAGTAGAAATAGAAAGCTGGGCGTGGGGAGGTGGGGAGGCGGCCATGCTGGCCAGCAGAGGTAGCACAGCCGCCATGGCGCCTCCTCGCTGGGTCTGAGGCCCGCCCTGCCTCCTTCACCCTCACAGATGTTCAACTGCATCACAGAGCTGGTCCTCCGAGCAAAGAAAGACAACTTAGCGAAACAGCAGCAGCAGCAACAGAACGATGTGGTGAAGCTCACGAAGAACAGTAAACGAAAGAAACGCTGCTGCTAATGTCCCACCCACCCACTGCAGAGACTGCACTGCGGCCACTCCCCTGGCCTGAGGCCCGTGGGCTCCTCGGGGGACAGTCTCAGTTTCGTGCCGTTATTTAAAGAATTCTCTCCACGTTTTTGTATCGGGAGGCGCCACGGGCACTTCCTCCCCTCCCCCTCAAGTGCCAAGAAGGTGTTGGACAACCTGCCCTTCCCTTCTGGTGCCCCTGCCCCCTGGCCAAGGCGCCTGGGCCCGGCGAGGACGCTGCCAGCCGAGCGGACTGATTAACCAGAGTTTGTACATAATGTATATTGCTTTAACCAGCGTGTCACCCACGTCCTGCTCTGGCTTTTGCCTCCTTAATGCCAGCCTGCTGCGACAGACCCTCCCTCCCCTCCCCATCCCATCTTACTGCCAGCAGCTTCCTGAGGAGACAGGATCGCGTTCTAGCCACGTCTTTTGCCAACCTGGGCTGGTGGAGCGGGCTCCATGTTACTCGTTCTACGGGCTGTCGGCCTCTGTCCCTGGCACGCAGGGTCTCCCCCGTCTCCAGGGCCTGTGCCGCCTCTGTTCCCAGCCCAGGTCCCTTCCTTCCCCATCCCCATCCTGGCAGCTGGGAAAACCTGGCCCTGGGGTAGGCCTGGAGGTTCCCTTAGACTAAGGCCCTGCCCCCGGCTGGCCCAGTCCTTTGGTTCCACAGGAGTCATCCCTGCCCTTTGGCCAACAGGTTTCTTGTCCTGCCTTCTAGATGCCTCTGAGTGACACACCCAGGGGAGCCGTGGTTTCTAACCTATGCCAACTGTTTCAGTTCCACCAGAAAGGTAGGGGTTGTTTGTGCAGCGATGGGGCTTGCAGGAGGGCTGAGGAGCATTATTTTAACAGATAAAGAAAATGAAGCCAAATCAAATGAATTAAGTTCCTCACACTTTTTTCTTCTCTTCCTGAGGTTTGGTTGGCACAGCAGCAAAAGTTGTGGCCGCCTCACTTTGGGTCTGGTGTTTTTAGAAAAAGTGAATAGCTTCCTGTCATTGTGGCGCCGGGCTCTCGGCAGAGCAGCTCTGCCTGCCTGGCCGGTTCTTGGTGGGAAAGGACCCTTGTCTGTGTCGGCCCAGCGCCTCCCACTGAGTCCCTTGGTCTCTGATGCAGCACCAGGCACCTTGGAATGTGGGGAGCGGGTGCCCGGGGCTGCTGGACGGCAGGCAGCCTTGGACCACTGACAGAACTGTTTTAGCAGCATGAGGATTTCTTCGCGGGTGGGAAGGAATGGCAACTGGGGCTGGGAGCCAGCCAGCTTTGACCCACCCCGGTCCCCTGGCGGAAAAACCAGGGTCATCTGCACTTGATTACTGTCCCCCGCCCGGGACACCTCATTCACCTTTCCCCTAAAAGGATCACATAACCTGGAAATAATTTATTTCAACACCATGATGTGTGTTATTAGATTTCCTTTCCTAGGCGATTTCCAGGCGAAGCCCTGATTGGACAATCACGTCACAGATCACACTGCAGATTTTCCATGTTAACACTTGATGGGTTTTTAATCAGTAAGAACTAGGGGTTTCTTCTGACCTGTCTCTTCACTTTCCCCAAACTGCCAAAGGCCCGTGGTTCCATGTGACAGGTGGTGGAGCTCTGAGGACTGGGAAGTCGGTGCTGTAGAGGGCGGCTGCGGGGCCAACTGGCAGGCGGCCCCCACTGGTTGGGGCACTGGGAGCAAAAACGTGGTCTCCGTCCTCAGGACTGTCGTGGCTGCCCAAGGTCCTATGGGGGATGTGCAGAGCTCGGGGCTCCTGAGGTGGGCGGCATACTCGACTCTGAGCATTCAGGTGACGCCAGTGTGGCAGTGCTTGCAAATTCAAGCAATAAGAGGACGGGGTCCTGGAATTTTCCAGCCGAGGCTAGAAGCCACCATGGCTTCTGGCAACTGGACGTCCAGCCCGAGCTGGTGGGGTGATTTTGGTGACTGTGTGCCTGTCCCGAGTGTTACACGCATGAATGGGGGGTGGGGGGCTCACAGGGCTGGACCGATATCCTGGTGGACCTGATGTGAAATTCCTGTCGAACAACAAAACTTTTAAATGGTTTGCTAGGATTATTTCTGTATTGAAAGTTTCTAATTATGCTTTTTAAAAAAAATACTAAAAATAAAGGTTCAAGCTGTCCAACAGTCTTCCGGGGTCTGTTTCCTCTCCTCCAGCTGTCCTCTGGGTGGGCCTGGCTCCTTCCCGCCCATTGTGTCCAGCTCATTTGTTTGGTCTGAGTCCTGCACAGGTGCCTGCTGGGGCCCAGGGACACTGTCAAAGCCAAGTTTGTTTCCTCCACCAAAGGATGGTCTGGGCCAAGCTTCCCCTCTGGTTGGATGCGCTGGCGGGGAGCACAGTGGTATGGTGCCAGGGGAAGCTCCGTGTTTATCTCCGCATGCCCGGAAGGGCGCACTGGAAGCTCTGCCCTCAGCACTCTCTTGCTGGCTCCAGGTTTCTGCCAGGCTATAGGGCCCGCTCGTGGCTGGGGGAGCAGTGCCGGCCGGCTCTGCCTGCAGCCGGGCAACCGCAGCACTGGCAGGGAGCCCAGGGCCAGGCTGGGCGTGGCGGCAGTACCCTCTGCCCCTGCTCCCAAACGGCTGTCACAGACAGGATGCCTCCACCCTCTGAGGGAGGTGCCCCTGGAGGGCTGAATCTATTGATTGGGCACCAGCGTCTGAGGTGACCTCCCAGCTCGTGGGTACTCCCCACTGCTGCCTTCTCCTGGCCAGCCAGAGGCCGCCCTGAAACGGAAGCCGCATTCTGACCAAACCAACCCTCCAGGTACCCAATGACTGAGGCAGGAAGCTCTGTAGAAATTCATTTTATTCTTAGACTATTTTCAAAAGAAGCAGTGGTGTGCTGTTTTTCTAAAAATATGCCTTTATAGATTTATATATAATATGTATATTATAAAATCCATACACATATTTACATGATTGCTACATACAAAATTACAGCACTGTGGTATGTACATATCTATAGGTACATTCTTTCCACTCATCCCTGCTGTGCTTTTCCCAGTGAGGGAGGGAGACGATCCTTTGTAAAGCGGCTTGTGGGCTGGCTCAGCCCAGGGCCCTCTGAGTTAGGCCTCAGCAGAGAAGGTGGAGTGGCTGCTGAGGAAGGAGCAGAAGCAGCAGGTTGCAGGATTCATCCTTCTGCAGGCCTGGTGGGCAGTATCTGGAGACATCCACCCCGTGTGCCAGTGCTGCCCTTGAGGTGGAGGGGGCTGACCGCAGACCCCTCCGGGGCCACTCTGTGGCCTGGACTTGCTTGGCTGAGCCAAGAACTTGTATCTATGAGGGGAGCAAGGGGGCTGTGGGAGGAGGGTGAGACCCTTCCTGGCCCTGACCCCATGAAGGGGAAAGGGCTGGGTGGCTGAAGCCTGCAGAGGGCCTGTGAGGAGGCCTGCCCCTCAGGGGAGGCCTGCACTGGAGGGAGAGCCATGGCAGCCGGAGGGCAGGGCCCTTCGTCCTCCTGGGCTCGGGATGGCCTCAGCCAAACTCTGGGAGAGCCCACTGTGGCTGAGCGTGAGTGAACAAGCCCAGCCGTCACGCCCTGCAGGCTGGGTCTCCTGCCCGAAGAGGTGCTCCCGGCAGAGGTGCATGCACGTGGGTGAGGGGCCGCCTCCTCCCTATACTCCCTGGGCCAGCGACTGGGGGAGGGATGGAGGCTCAGGCCTGGTGGCCTGCAGGACTAGGCCCCCAAGGCTCAGGCCAGCTGGGGGCAGTGATGACCTCTTGAGGCATGCAGAGAGGGGCCTCCATTTCTTCTGTTCCCCATATTCCAAAACAGGAGGGCAGTGGTACCTGGGGTTGGGCATGGGAGCCACTGAGGGGGGGTGGGGTGGGCTGTGATCCATTGGGTCTGAGCTGCGGACCCCAACCAAGGGGCTGCTCGCAGCCTGAGCCCTGCTCAACAGCAGATCCTGGGGATGCCCAGGCTGGGCTTGGCCGGGCGGTGGGGACAGGGCTCCTGCGTGTCCCTGTGTTGAGGGCAGCCTTCAGAGGCCAAGTGGGCCCTCCTAGACCACTTGGCCCCAGTGTGGGTGGGCAGTGCAGCCGCTGAGCCCAGCCCAGGGGGGACCCTCGCGTGCAAACATGGTGCACGGGGCCCTCGCCCACACGCCCTTTTCAGTCACCTCCAGTCCACCCATCCTCACTGGCCTGACTCTTCCCAACTTAAATTTTCCTGAAGAATGAGAAGAGCCGTTTGCCTTCAGTGGTGCTGGGCTCGTCTCCGCGCCCCGCGCCGTGGGCCCTGGCGAGGGCAGCAGCAGGCCGGCTCCGTTCCTTCAGGTGCGTGTCCATCAGCTGCCGATCAATGACCCTGTGCATGTCATCCTGCAGAGGGGAGAGCGGATGGGGCTGAGCAGGGCTCTGACCCGGCGCTGGCGGTGGCGGGGAGGTGGCACGTGTGGGAAGGACATGAGATGAGGATGAGGGATGAGATGAGTGAGCGGCTGCAGCCAGGGCTGCCCTGGTCAAGAAAGCAGCAAGTGTAGACGCGATGCCAGGACACGCAGAAGCCACGTGACACCTCCATTCTCCTCAGGGCTTGAGCTGGCTTCTCCTTGCTAGTGTTATCCCCTCAGCTGACCCCACAGATGGCCTGGCCTTAGAGGCCCAGGGAACGGCTGCAACCTATACTTCCCTGTCTCTCCACCCGGGCCGCTGGCCCTACACCAGTGCTCAGCCTCCCTGCCACTGGCCCTCTCTGCCCCACCTCCTGTGTCCCTTGGGGCTGGGTGGGTGCCTCTCACTTGGTACCCACCCTCCCAGGCCCTAGGGCCACCTCAGCTTGCAAGCTCTCCAGCCCAATGGCCTGCCCACAGAGGGATTCTCCTGACCCTTTTTCCCTTCAAATTATTACCAGCCTAGCTGCTGATGCACACGCACCACGGGCAGCCCCACATGGCAAGGACGCAGGCTCCCTGGGTGCTGCCCCTGCCCACCACCGACCATGCACTCCAGTGCCCCCTGGCGAGGCTCCATCTGTGGCGGAGGCCACGGCATGAGCATCGTCAGGGCTTGTCTTGCTCCAGCTTAGGCCGATCTCCTTGACTTCCTCACTGGGATAGCACCTTTCTCCCTCCAATCTGTCGAAGTTGCCTAGAAAGTGGACCCCTCACCGTGACTCCACCTTACAGAACAGCAGCTTTTACTCCACAGAGGGGCTTCTGGACAGAGCAGCTCCACTCTCTCTCCATTCTAGTCACTAGATTCTGATGCTGTGGAAGATTCCGTCTGACACATTCTGCCACTTACACAGTACGGAACCATTGGTTTAGAAATATAAGCAGCCCTGTCTAGTTCCCAGCAGGAAGCATAAGAGGAATCTGCCTGATTCCTTCACCCTTCAACCTGGTGGGCTCTGGGCCGTCCTGGAGAAAAGACACTGAGCCTTGAGCCAAACCCTGGAGTGAGCATGTCAACTGCTCCCATCTGAGCACAGGATGGCGGAGAGAAGACCTCTAGCCACTCACCTGATGAGGGCAGGAAGTGGGGCTGGCCAGGCCCCTCTCTCTGACTGTCTTGTCCAACACCTCCTACACTCTCACCCAAGCTCCCACTAGTGGGGTGTCACTCGAATGTCTCTGCAGGTTTCAGTGTGAAACAAAGGGACATTCCTGACCACATCCCCAGTGGTGGCGGGTGTGGACCTCTTGCTCCTTCCCCTGCTACGTCCTGCTCTCCTGCCTTCCTCTCTTCCCATCCCCCCCCCCTTTTTTTTAAGGAAGATTAGCCCTGAGCTAACATCTGCTGCCAATCCTCCCCTTTTTGCTGAGGAAGACTCGCCCTGAGCTAACATCCATGCCCATCTTCCTCTACTTTATATGTGGGACACCCGCCACAGCATGGCATGCCAAGCGGTGCCATGTCCGCACCTGGCATCTGAACCAGCGAACCCCGGGCTGCCGAGAAGTGGAACGTGCGCACTTAAGGGCTGTGCCACCGGGCCGGCCCCCATCCCTGTCTTTCTTCATACTCGACTTCTTCCTGCACCTCTCCTCCTCCTCCTCACAGAAATAGGAGACATGGTCCCTACTTCCACGGTCCCAGTGTTGAACCCTCAGCACACTGTCTTGCACTTAGGACGTGCTCAATAAAACCTATGTTGTTAAATGCAACATTAGGAATGTTAAAGGGTCCTTCAGAAAGAAACCATTCAAAGCTGCCATTGTTTTTTCTGGTACATTGCAAACTGCATTTTTCATACTTTAAAATTTGTCAAGGTAATCCCAATAAAATAAATCACTTTAGAACTTCATACACACACATGCATGAGCTGCTCATAATTCCATGTCTGCCATTACTTCTATGGGCAAAACAACCCATTCACGAGGAGATGGAACCAAGAAACCAGGCAGGGGTCAGCCTGTCAGTTCTGGGCCACGTGCTGCCACGCTCACTGGACATGATGGTGATGGGAGGGGGAGGCCAGGGCTCGATGGCACGGCACACTGCACAGAGATGATGCTGGGGTCCAGCACACAGAACACGGTGGGCCACGAGGGAGGTGGCAGGGGCAGGACTGCGATGGCAGCAGGGGAGAGGGTGGGCAGGATGAGTGCTCGGTCTCACCTCAAAGGCAGGAGGGGTGTACAACTAAAGCTGTTGATACGGGAACTGAGAAAGGCCACTAGATCAGAAACCAAAGGAGCCAGATAGTAAAAAGCCCTGAGGAAGCAAACTGCAGCCGGGAGAGAAGAGAGAAGAACAGGGGCGGTGAGCCAGGGAATGGCCAGCTGGCCAAGGGCAGGAGGCCGAGGAGCCAGGGACCGGCTCTCTGGGGAGGGTTCCAGTGCTCCTTCGGCCAGCCCAGCAGGGCCCTTGGAGGAGCGGTCCCTGCCGACCTGCTCGCCATGGCGGGGCTTGCCTGGGAGAGCTGCAGGAGGCTTTTCATCTGTCTGGCTGGGATTTCTTGGGGAGAAACGTGAATGGTTACACTCATATCCTGAAACTGTACTACCCTAACCTCATTCACAAAAAGCAAGGACAGCCCTGGCCCAGTGGGAAGCCATCTGGGGCCTGGGATGGGGCAGGCTGACCGGGCTCAGCAAACAGCGGTCCCAGAGATGGCCGCCCTGACTCATTTTCCCCAGGCCTGCGCCAGGACAGTGCTCTTTGGAAAAAGCAAGCTGGCCTTTGAGAAGGGGAAGGGCAGCAGCTGCCAGCAACGCCAGGGTTGCCCTACTCCATCCAGCCGTGGATTTTCATTCAGTCATACAGGGGTTCCGGGGCCCTCCTTGTTAACAGCTGTTTCTTTCCAGCTAATTTAAACAGAGCCGAGACAACTAGCTAAAGGTGGCCTCTGTTCCAAGCCTGGAGGTCACCAGAGCCCCAGATGGCACAGCCTGGGGTTCAACGCTCTCGAGAGCATCCTCAGGCATTTCCCCCAGGGACTCAGGGAACACAAGCTCAGAATTTCACCAGGTGAAGACTGGGGTTACTGCTCGCCCATGTGCATGGGACCCTCCAGTAGCAAACTCTCCTTACATTCTGCCTGGGTTCAGAGACCCCTCCTGGAGTCTTCTCTCATCCTCTGTCTCCAGGTTCCCGTTTACCTGCCAAGCCTCAAGCTGCTGTGAGAGGTTCAGTTTCTGCTGAATGGCATCCAGCAGCTGGCTGTTCAGAGACATCATGTCCATCTTGCACTTGGCGAGTTCCAGTTCCACAGCGTTCTTCCTGAAAACACACAAGCCAGAGTGAGCATGGGCACCTTGCGCTGGAGGCATCTTGCTTTTTCACCTGGGGCACCTGGAATCCACAGGATGAGGAAACAGGCCCTGACCCCAAACTCACAACAAACTAACTGTAAAAGCAACTGTGATGTTCCTTGTAGAGGGCTGGAAAGTTTGCAACATGCTCTCACATACATTTTCTCAATTTGTACAACCAATCTGTAGGGGAAAGGATAATGTGTCATCCTCATCTCACAGATGAAGAAGTGGTTAAAAGAGGATGATACTTAAGTCAGGACTGGAACCCAGAGAAGATGAAGGCCTCAAACAACACTAAGGAGCTGCTAACCCTTCCCCCAAAGGCCAGCCCCAAAGACGGCGGGGGCCTTGTCCTTCTGCTTCCCTCCTTTTCACTAGCAACCCCCCTTAAGGGATCTGCCCTAAAGATACACACATGTGCAAAAGTAGCCACACACTGACCATCACAGCTTAGCTAGTCACAGTAGCCAACAAGTAGCGGACTGGTGGTAAATTATAGGACGGAATACAGTCACAGCAACGATGCTGAATATTTACAGACAGTGGGGACACACGATGTATTGCTGAGCGGAGAAAAGCATCAAACCTTAGCAGGAGACCTGATAGGCTCGACTCCAAACTCACAGCAAACAGGAACTGTAACGTTACTATTACAAATAGAAACTACAATGTTACCTGTAGAGGGCTGGAAAGTTTGCAGCTTTGCAAAAGCTAGTCCGATGCAAAAAGCATCAGCCCTTGTCTTAGGTCTGTTATAATACTAGCTTTGCAGAAAAACTGCCTGTATTTGCTAGTCCTACTCAAAAACGTCTACTTGGTTATCTCTGGATGGTGGTCATTGATGGGTAACTGCTCCCACAACTTTTGCATTTTGTATTTTTCACATTTTGATATGTTTCACATATTACTTTGTTTGCCCTTCCCCCAAATTCCTAAATCATAGTTGTTCAATGCAAAAGAAAATTAATTTGGGGGTGGGCGGGGGAATGGGAATAAAAAGTGCGAGGGACTAACCGGGCAGCCTCTGCGAGGAAGCACTGGTGCCCAGCGGCCACAATGAACATTATTTAGCCCTCGTCTTCATCAACTGCTCTCTTTAGCATTCAACACGGCAAAACTAACAAGTGTCCTCGTTGCACAGGGCCAGTGACTAATGTGCACGGCCCAAGGACAGCTGGAGGACCCACAGACCCGCAGAGGCTGCCCAGCTCGGGACTCAGGAACGCCGACTGCACAAAGGTGGGGCAGTCGGGGGTAAAGCGCTCAGGCCACCGACTGGCACTTCCTCTCCAGCCTCAAGTCCACAATCGCGCCCCGCCCTCCACTCCTAGAAGAGCCGCCGAGACAGCCCCAGCGCCGGCCGCCCGCCAGCACTGCGGCTGCGGGGCGGAGCCAAGCCCGTGCAATGAGCGCCAGTGTCTCGGACGCCGCAAGGCCGCCCCCGCCACGCCCCTTGCCATTGGCTGGCGCGAACAGCGGAAATCCTCGCCCGAAGCCAGTTGCCACGGACGCCGGGCCAGCCAAGTCCGCCCCCTTGGCGCTTCGGGGCGCTGCAGCATCGCAAGCTTCCGGGCATCTCCCGGCAGGTGGCGCCACGAGCAGTCTGCAGACCCTGGGCTGTGCTGACTAACGCCACCCGGCCGAGGGGCGGAGGGGCGGAGGGGCGGAGGGCTGCAGCAGCGGCAGCCGCTGGGCTTGGAGGCGGTCCCCTTCCTTCCGGGAGCCCCCGAAGCAGGGGCCACTTGCCAACCTTCTATGCCGGCCTCGGACTGCACCCTCGGAACGTCTGCTCACCAGGGAAGCTTGGTGCCTGTCATTCATGAGAAACCCCCGCCCAGGAAAGCCAAGCTGCACAAGCCGCTGATCAATATGTCAATCATAGCGTCAAAAAGGAGCATTTTAAAGGGCTAGAATTTTAAATGAAACCACTAGTGGCTGATTGCTTTTTGTTTTTGTAAGGCAGACTGCTAGCCCAGACTTTGGTTTTTAGTGAGGGCCTTTCACTTGCAAGGAGATAAAATTGTTACTTAACTTCTCTGAAACGCATCTATTCTAGAGGATAAGGAATACTTTATGGTTCTGGCAGCCCAGGGAGGAGAGGGAAGTTATCTTTCTTAGGGGTTCCCACCCCTGACTACACACGAGTATCACGGGGTGGGGGCAGCGTGACGTTTTTAAGTAGCAGCGCCAAACCCTGAGATTCAGACAGAATTGTTCTGGAGAAGGCCCTGGCATGGGGGAGTACCCCAGATGATTCTAAAGTCTAGTCAGGATGGAGAATCAGAGATGATGTATATGAAAACATCTTGTAAAACTCTTAAGGTCCTATTCAATATGGTGAGGTTCCCTCACGTGTAAATGATTCCTTAAGTCTGTTGTCTCAATTCTTGTACACCAAGAATTTCATTTCTAAGGGACAGAAAAATAACTGTCCTCCTGGAGTGATCTAATACCCTCTCTAAGGCCAGCCCTGTTCTCTAGGGTCCAGGAAGGACAGGGGCCTCACTGCAGCATTCTCCCCATTCAGGGAGGAGAATGTGCAAATCTGCTTGGTCAGACTCCAGGAGCTTAACTGGTCCTCTTGACCCCAGGTAAGGGCATGCATTTCCAAGTTTCATGGAGATTGGGTGGCCTCCTGTCACCCAGGTGTCAGAGCTAGGTTCCACTTATTTTAAGGGAGGAGGACTGGACAACTTGTTTCTTCTCTCCTGCACACTAACACTTTCTCTGGTCGTATCTCCCAGCTCCCATGCTGATGACAGAACATGGTCAGAGAGACATTCAACTCTCTTCCAGTTGTGTAGCCGAGAGATGGTGACCAACCAGTGTCTACTTCTAACTTCATTCTGCTTTTTATTCCCAATGGGCTTCCAAAATTAGCACCTTAACTCTACTCCCTAATTGTATGACACAATTTCACCCTTTGTTCTTCATAAAAATATGCTCCCACTCCAAAACATCATACTGCTATTCAAGTATTCACTAATTAAATCCACGAGGAATCCAGTGGCAAAGATAGATACGCGTGTGAGCCTCACTGAGTGCCATTCCCAAATGAACTGGAAATTGACAAACAACCTGATATGAGGTTCTGATCAGACAGAAAAAGGGACCCAAAGGTAAAACTAAGAAATGGCAATGATGAAAATGATTAAAGAGAACAGAAGGGAGGGGACAAATGTGTGTGGAAGTGAGAAGGCGGGTGTGGGGAATTTTAAAGTCAGAAATTAAAATGTCATATTTAAAAAGGCATATAGTATCTATTTACAAATTGTTTCAAATGAGCTCCTTTTAGCTTCTGGACAAGCAGCCACATGGTAAGGGGAAAGGTTGTGGGGACAGGAGTCAGAGACCTGAGGTGGAGGCCAGTGATCACCACTGGCTGTGATCCTGGGGAAAGTATTTCAGTTTCCTCATCTGTAAAACTGGCATTAAAATTTTTACCTCTCGCTGTGGCGAGGAGGTTAGAGGATGCCAGTATTTTGTAAACAGTAAAGAGATACACAAGTCTTGTTATTAATGTGTTGTAAAGCGCCACCAAAGCAGACACATCTTTAGTACCTTTTATCTCCTCACACCCAGTGAATAGGGTAGATTGAGTGCATGATAAATAATTTTCAGGGGGGTGGGGAATATATAAACATGTTTCTTGCCTATGTACTTCTGAATTTTTTTGAATGTAAGAGAATGCATTTATGCATTTCTTCTCTGCCAAAGAAAATCCAAAACATTATTTAAAAATGACCCAGTTTAGGGGCTGGCCCTGTGGCCGAGTGGCTAAGTTTGCGCGCTCCGCTGCAGGCGGCCCAGTGTTTCGTTGGTTCAAATCCTGGGCGCAGACATGGCACTGCTCATCAAACCACGCTGAGGCAGCGTCCCACATGCCACAACCAGAAGGACCCACAACCAAAAGTATACAACTATGTACCGGGGGTTTTGGGGAGAAAAAGGAAAAAAATAAAATCCTTAAAAAAAAAAAAATGACCCAGTTTACTGGAAATATAGGGGACAGAGACAAAAATGTTAAATGACACTCTGGGGAAGCAATCAAACTCAGAATGGAGAAAAACTAGGAGACAAATGATCCAGTTTTGTCCATAAATAAATGCAATATGACACAAAAAGATGGAGGGGGAAGTGTTACAGACTTTTGGGGTATGTCAACTAAAGGGATTATGCAGACTCTGGAATTTGATTCTAATCACTTATAAAAAGACATTTATGGGACAACTGGGGAAATGTGAACACTGGATACGAGATGACATTAAGAAATTATTTTAAGTTTTTTCAAGTGTGATGACTGCACTGTGGGTGTGTTTTACAGGAGTTTTTCAGGTAGAGATCTATATTGAAGTGTTTATGAACGAGATGATATGACGTCTTGTGATTTGCTGCACACAGTCCAGTGAGGACGTGGAGGAAGTGGGTGGGGATACAGATGAAATCAGACTGGCCATCTGTTGAAGCTGGGAGACAAGTAGGTAGGGATTCATTCTATGTTTTCTACTTTTGTGTATGCTTGAAAATGTCCATAATAAAAAGTAACAAAATAAAACAACCTAAAAAAGAAAAAAGTTCAGATAGATATATATAATGAAATTGAAAAGCTCTCTAAGATATAAGTGGGATAAAAACCAAGACATGTAGAGTGTCATCTCATTGATGTTTAAAAAAACCACACAATTATATTGCATTTTCATCTGCACCGGAAAAAGATTTGCAAAAAATGCACCCCAACTTTCAACAATAGCATCTGTCTGGGGAGAAGAATGGAAGTGGGGTGACGGGGGGAAGCAGGGAAACTCACTTTCACTTCTGAGTCCTTCTGTATGATTTACCTAAACTCGAGCATATACTCAGGTTACTTGTAATGAAAGTAAAATCAAACAGGCATGCCCACTCACTTTGCAATGGCCTCATCCCGGTCCCTGATGGCCTTCTGAAGCTGCTCCTTTGGTTCCTTGTCCTCAGATGTCACTCTGAGTTGATCTCTCTCCTCCTTCAGTGCAGTCATCTCCACACTCAGCAGTGTCACCTAACGGGAGACCAAAGGGATGACTGTGATGATAGACCACTGCTGCTGGCCTAGGGTGTTTCCCCCGTCGAGGGAGAAAGGAATAAGAAGACCCAGGCAGGCGCAGGGCCTGTGTGTGGCGCAGGCTGGTAGCCTCCCGCTGCCCCGTGCTCTGAGGGAGGCCCATCCCTCCTGGAGAAAGGATGCCACATGCTGGGCTGGAGCTCAGTGGCCAGGGGGCTGGGGAGGAATTCAGCCCTGGACTGCAGCCATGGGGCCAGATCCCCTTTGGAAGGAGCACACCACACCACCTCCATTTCAAGGCACTCCCAGGGAAATAATGAATGAACACCACCATTAATCAGAGCTCTGAAACACTTTTTTTGGAGTAGGGACTCAAGTTTGTTTCCAGCCATCTCCCACCCAACATGGAACACTGCTAACCTGGCCCTGCCTGGTCCCAAAGCCTGGGACCTGGCTCCCATTTCTATGACAGCACTTGATGCAGCCTGGCTCTTTCATCTTCTTCATCCAGCTCCCCAGGCCAAAGCCACATGGAATTTAGACACCTAAATGATGTTATCACCTTTCACTGCAAACTTGTTAGCTTTTCTGTGGTCTGTGCCTCAGTGAATGGCGCCACAGCCCATCTTCACTGGGAGGCATCCTTTGGTGGTGAGGTGCCCCGCCTAGTGGTTCCTTTGGTGACCACGGCTCACCCTACCCACTGTATAGTAGCCCGTGTACACCTTGAGCCCTGCGATGGCAGGAAGCATGTCCTATCCATCTGTGTATCTCAGAGCCTGACTGCAGAAGACGCTTAATCCCAAAATGTTAGTGCAGTGGACAGTTACCATCTTTTGGCTAGTCATCATTCAAGTCCTTTCCTATTTTAGGGGGCATGTCTGGTGGCATGAGTCTTGGTGGGAGATGGGGCATGCCCTCCTACTAAGGAAGCCAAAAGGGGAGAGACATATCCTTTCCTAGGCACCTGGGCATGGGCATGTGACTTCAACTGGCCAGTCACACTCCCCTACCTGGGACCTCAGCTCTTGAGGGTACAGCAAAGCCATAGGCCAGTGGGAAATTATGACATGGACAGCAGATTGTTTCTGCTGTCTCACTTTCCATGGCTCCCCCGTTTTGAAGCTCAGCTCTCCAGCCTTCCTGTTGATTCTGTAAGCTCTCAGATTCAATGTCAACACATTCCCCTTCTGCTTAAGTTAAGCAGAGCGTTTCTGTTGTTTGCAACCAGAAACTCTGCCTGGTAGAGCTTTCAATAAATATTTGTTGAATGAATGGAAGGGTGGGAGCCCCTGCTTCTCAGAGAGAGAGGATCAGACTGGAGTCAGGATACCTGACCCTGCCCTCTTGTTAAATATTACATACTTTGACATTTTTCCAAGGGAGGACCCATCCATACAGGTCTGTCCCTCCCATAAGGAGACAGATGTCACCTTTCAGGACACTCCTCTGCTCTTCAGGTTCTAAGTCTAATCACCTTCAGACAGAATGGAACTGAGCAAAGGCCCCAGGACTAAGGCTGAAGATCAAGCTTGCCAAGAGACACTCTGGACTGCCCAGACTGAGACAGCAGAGTTGCCAGGCCCTGGAGTAGCAGCCACTCGGGAGGAAATCAGAGGACATTCAACACTGAAGAGAGATACAGGACAACTTGTGGTCCCTAGGGGCAATGGATTTTGTGCTCTTAAGTGCCTGGTAGGGAACGTCAGGACCCGGTGCTCCGTGCTTTTGTGGCGGGGACAGCTCTGGTGAGCAGGATGAAAAGCCTTAGGTAAGACCAGGCCGGGGGGGGGGGGGGGGGGGGGGCTGCAGAGGCCACAGCACGCAGACGCAGCTAGCCCAGAGGCAGACAAGGCAGAGGGGGAGACGCCCGGCCTCGCCCTACTTCTCAGCAGGTCCTGCAGCCTGGGAGGCCCGAACTCATGACCCAGAAAGCACCTAGCAGAGACAGCCAGACCTCCTCAGACCAAATGAGCCCTGACGTGGCCTCAGGCCAGCCAGGTGTTCTGCCAGCTGAGTCAGCGACAGATAAAACTACATGCTAGGCTGGAAATGCCAACATTTAATATGCTCCACCAGAACTCCATTAATATACTCCACCAGAACTTTTTGCTTTGGCCTGGAAAACCTGGTTAACATAGAAACCACCAACTATCTGCCTTAGAAGTGACAAGAGACTTACCCTCTCTGAGGTGCACAAACTTTTCATAAAAAGCAGGAATAAAAATAACTATTCCCAGCCATTGAGTTGTTGTGAGGATCAAAGGGGATAAATCACATCAAGGGCCAGCTCAGTGCCTGGCACAGGGTTGGAAGCTCCACGCCCTCTTCTCCCTCCAGCCGTGTGGGACCTACGTGCTGATGGCTGTCACGAGGGTCCATCTAGCTTGTTTATACACCGAGCTAGATTACAGCCACCCCTAAATCCACTTTTCCCAAATAAGGTGGGTGCCCTTGCAATTGAATAGCATCAAAGAAAATATCCTGAAGCCACAGGGCAATTTTATTTGCCATTTTGCTTGACAATTATTTGGGTGCCTACTCTAGGCAAGGCACAGTGCCAGATGCTCTAGGAGAGGACAAAGGCATGTCAGACCTCGCGCTTGTCCCTGTGGAGATCCAAGGCTTGACTGGGAAGATGAGATGTGAACAAGGGTAGCCATGACAAAGCGGGGCTGGGGGGCTCCATGAGGAAGGGAATCAAGAGAGTTTCGAGGAGGAAGTGAAACCTGACCAGGAACTTGAAGGATGAGTAGGGCTGAGATATGTGCAGGTGGCAGAGGAGAGTCTCCTGGGCAGAGAGAGCGAGTCAGAGAAAAGCCTCGGATGTGGGACAGCATGGGCAGTGGGTGCCACGCCCTTTCACAGCCTGTGTTCAATTCTGCTACAGCAAAGGAGGTGAGACAGAAACAGCAGGGAAGAAGGCTGGATGGCTGGAATGTCGCCAGACCGTGGCGTCCGTGAGGTCCAGAGGCTTCCCATCACTTGGTGATGGGGAATCAATCCAGACTGACTGGGCATAACGGGTGTCCCTTTTCAGGTCGTGCTTCAGGAAGATCAGTTCAAACCATGGAGAGGGTGAGTGGGCTGGAGGAAGGCAGATAAACTGGGAAGTGATGACCAAAGCCAAGGTGCGAAAGGCTAAAGGTCTTGAAATAGGGCAGTTGCTAGAAGGATGGAGAACAGAGAACATACTGAGATTTTCTAAAGGGAGGTCACCACGATTTCATTAGTGAAGGCCTTCACTGCTCCCAGCACATGTTCTCCTGTGTTTTCATGCCCCTTCTGGAGTAACTGGTTTGCGTTCCAGGAGGAGTCAAGCATAAAGGAGCCAAACGACTGTGCCTCCCACAACCTGGTTTGCTGGCCTGGGCAAAGGCCAAGGGGTCCCACGGATAAGTAGTCTTCATATTGCTCTGAAGGTCCTCCCTGCCTCCCAGCAGCTCTCTAGACCCCATAGCCAGCCCTCACCAGGCATGAGCAGGAGCCTGGAGAACAGAGGAGCCGGCAGAGGGAGCGGGGAGGGAGCCCTCCACAGCGCGCATGAGGGTGCGGGGCAAGTCTTTAGATCTGGCTACAATCTGGCTATGGATTTTTGCCTCAAACAGACAATTATTAATTAAATGAAACCTGGGCTCTCTTTTATTTAAAATTTGGGTAGGCTGCTGCTGGTCACTTCACCTTTCAGGACCCACATCTTTGACCTGTGGCCTAGCTTCCAGGAGAGAAAAGAGCACTCTCAGGTGCTCGGAAAGCAGTGGGCTGGGAGGCCGGGTCATCCATGGGATGAGGTGTGACCCTGGACTAGGAGCTGTTTGCTGGAACCTCGGTTCCAAGGGTAAAAAGCTGCTCTGACTCCCCTAAGGATACCGTGAGGGGTTCTGGGTGCAGGGGTGCTGTCATCATCATCCTGTGCCTCTCAGCGTCTAGCAGCGCAGGCACGTGCTGGGCGCTCAGGAGGTGCTAAACTAACCGCATGAGGAAGGCCGTGCCCATGCAATGGCTGCCATTTCCAGTCTCATTCTGGAACTCAGTTTGCACCCCACCCACTGCCTTGGGAGGTCAGTGTTACTCCCAAGGGATGGTTTGGGTGGATGTAGTTTAGCTGAGAAGTTCCCTGCTTTGACTGAGCTTTAGGGAAGAGATGATCCACGGGAGAGACCCAGTTCTATACTCCATGTGGGACTGAGCAGAACCATCTGCTTGATGAGCTATCTGAAAGGGAATCCCCGGGAACTGACCTAAACGAGTTATCAGCTGAACTTTTAAGGAAAATTCCCTGGTGGAGATGGTTTCCTAAATAGTTCCACTCCAGACTCTCAGTAACCTATACCTTGCTCATGGGTCTGAATGAAATAATGCCCTCTGGTGTTTCTAGTTATATAATTCTGAGAAGCAACAAAACAAAAAAACAGCCAATATCAAAGAGCTGATAAGCAGAATTACCCCACAGAAATTTAAATAGGCTTTAAAATAAATAAAATTTTTTATTAATCCAAAGAGCTTTTAGATCCACTTTCTCTTGCATTTTATTCTTCCGGTTTGGAAGACGTGTCCCTAAGTCTGAACCACTCCCTGGCCAAAGGACCGCCTGAGGATCTGAAGTTTTAGGCATGAGAGTGTCTTTGGTTGCCCAACCCCACTCCCCAGGGCTCAGGCCAGGAACAAGCTACAGTTTTCAATAGCATCTTCCTGTCCTCGTTATCTGGTCACCCACAGAAAGAAGAGTGCAAGAGTAGCTGCAGGTGGGTCTCCCAATACCTTCCAAGAGAATAATACAGGAAGTCTCATGGATACGACCCCAAAAAGACAGCAGTTTATTTCTATAAGGTCGTTTAAAACCAAGAAACACTGCCTATAGCAAAAGGCAGGCTTCAATTCCATCTTTCAGCAATCTCGTGTAGCAGGAAGGGACAACTAGCTTTGGACAAAGAAAGAAGGGGGTAAGCTGGGTGGGGGCAGGGTTTAAAATGCTACCTGCTTGGTGTCCCCTACAAGTGGGACAGAGCCTCTACACGTGACCTCAGTCAAAAGGAAGAGGCTTTATTTATCTCCTAGGATAAATTTTAGGAGCTCCTCTCTGGGTGGGGCTGCTCCTAAGCCTTTTAAAACTTTTCAGATCAGAATATAGATGTCCTTCTCCAGTGTTCTCAAGCGAGATGAAATCATGATCAAACAGCAAAGGAACAGTGAGAGCAGCAGTAAGTCCGTCTAAAGCTGAAAAACAGGCTGGCAGAGGCGATGGCACTTACAAAGAGAGAACAGGCCTGCAAAGATCAATCGTTCCCTGGTTTGCAAAGTTCCCTGCTCAGAAGCTGCTAGAAAAGCATCCATAAGTGTCCTGGGAGCTGTGACACTTGAAACTGTCAGAATCCACCAGATTATTATGCTGGAGGAAACGGAGGGTCAGCCATTCTTATCCCTGACAATCTACTTTGGGCTAAACCAGAGGATTGGCTTCTTCTCTTGAAGACACTCAGCTCACTTCAACTTCAGGTCACTGTCCCCTGGGGATCTGCCAGAGGAGAGCCGCTTCCCAAAGAGATGCAGGAGAGAGAAACTCACAAAGGTCCCAAGAGAGCCCGGGGACCGTGCACATTCCCTTCACTGGACTGAGGGTGCTCACCTGACTGTGGAGTCGCTGCAGCTCTTCTAGGCTTTGCCTCAGTTTACCCCTCTCTCCCTCCATGAGTTCCCTTAGGGCTCTTGAATCCTCACTGGTCTGCCTTATCTGTTCTTCTAAGGAGTCATCGTCAATTCTCCGGGAGCTCTGACAGCAAAAGAGAGAGAGCCGGTCAGCCAGAGAGATGGTGCCAATGGAAGGGAGTGGAGAGATGGTTAGCGGGGGAGATGGAGAGGAGAGAGGGGGGAGTTGGTGTGGGGAGAGGGGAGCAAGGGGGAGGGGAAACAGAGAGATGGTTCAACTCAAGGGAGAGCAAAATAGTAGAGGAGATGGGGCGGAGAGGGAGAGAAAGAGGAGAGGCAAGGGAGGGAAGAAAGAAAAGGTTAGAGGAGAGAGATTCTCTTGCTCAGTTGCAATCTGCAAACAATAGCTAGACATTTATTTTTGTTTCAGGCTTCAGGGAAGGGAAATTGTGTGGCATGAACAGCACACCTCACTCAGACAGCTCCCGCTCCCCACCGTGACCTGGCCTCCATGCTACAGTACATTCCACACATCAACGTGGCATGTGGAGGTGAGGCCAACCACCCCTTCACCTTACTTCATCTAACATGGGCGGAAAGACCCAACGAGTCTGCAGGGGGATGAAACCTGAAGAGAAACAACAGCCTGAGAGCTGGGAGTGTGAATGCAGAGTAGGTCTGGCAGAAATCTGTCATGAAGCCGGAAGAACTGACAGTGTGCCCAGAAAACCCATGGGAACACTCCTCTCCTCCATGAGAGGAGCCACATCTGGAGCTCCACAAGGCCCCTGCTGTTGGGCTTCTCCACTTTGTGTGCTCACTTAGATTTTTTAGCAGAAGCTTCAGATCTTTTCAGTTTGCTTATTCATTGCTAACCCCACCACTAGGATCAATGGGCTACAGAAAAGCAACTTGCAGTTTTTAGCTGGATCCAGATTTCAATATTCCAAGCTTCTAAGGAAAGCCCTTAACTGGAGGCTACTGTGGCCTGTACATGACCAAATGGAGAAAGGACTCCATTTGTCTCCGGCGTCTGCAGGAGGATGACTGGGGAGCCCTCTGCTCTCCGGCTCTCAGCCCCTGTGTCTGATCACCAGCAGTCAGTGCTCTCAAACTATAATGGCTCAGAAGAAATTCTTGCAGATTTTATAAGGTTCCAGTTCCAGGGTTAACCACACCCTCTGCATTTGGTTTCAACCTCCCCCGAGCCAGGTGCTGCAGGGTAAGGAGCTGCTCAGCCTGGCCTCTTACCGTGGGCTCCATGCCATCCACAATGCTCTGTATCAGTCTCTTGAGCTCGCTGAGGGCAGTGCGCAAGCTGCCGGCTGGCACATCCTTGGCAGACGAGGTTTCTGAAGACTCGTCCATTGAGGAGTCCGTGGAGACGGCCGAGTCAGCACTGTCATTTCCTCGAAGGTGTGAGCAGAGATAGCGGACCTGGCAGTACGCTTCCCACAGCTGCAGTCTCAGCTGGCCCACAAAGAAGTAGTCTTGGTTATGGACTTCAGAGAAGACTGCTACCTGGTCATCTTTTTCTAGTATATGAACCCAAGATATTGATACCCAAGATACTAGTTCTAGGAGAAAGTAGTTCTTTTTTTTTTTTTTAAATCACCTGTCCCAAGAAATACTGATAGTTCTTCTGGGCCCAGTACATCTGTACGGAACTCCCAATTCTTATTTTCCCTGCCCTCTAGTGCCTCCCCTTTGCCATATAAAGCATTTCTTTATATAGTCAGTTACTTTGGTGGGAGTCAGTGCATGATTAGGGGTATAAGTGGTTATGAGTATTACGAAAAGAAGCCAATTCGATGGATCATGAATGTTCTAGAACCTTGTCAATACAAGAGGTATGAGGCTGATGATTAGTCAACAAGTATTTCCTAAGACACACTGGGATGACAGTGGGCCAGGGACAAGCTTCGGTCAGGGCCTGCTTCATGACAGGGCTAGCCAGCAGGCCCAGGGGCTTGCACAGGTGCCGGGCCACAGCCCGGGCCAGGTGGAAGCTGAAGCAGCAGGCACTGAGCAACAGGAAGGACTGACGGGAAACCCCAGGTGCCGTGGCGACAGGGATATTAGCACCTGCTCTCTCTCCTGCTCCAGCTCCTCGGCCTCCATGCTCTGCTCTATCTCGGACAGGAGGGATGTGCTGGTGGCGGCAGAGCTCTGCAGACTCCTCTCCTCAGTGAGCTCTTCCACCTTTCCCTGCAGCTGTCGGTAGGAGAGCCGCACCTCCTGGAGCTCCAGCTGGCTTTGATGCAGCTTTCAAAGAGACAGCAAATGGTAGGAAGGATTGCCCAAATCAAAAACAACAAGAAAAACTGAGCCTGATCATGCTTCTAGATCCAACCACCAATTTACAGAAAAATACAGAGGAGAGAGGCACATGCTAGACTATACTAGGGGGATGCAGTCAGCAAAAGCCAGATTTGAAAAATTCTACAGGACAAACAGCTCAGTTTCTTTAACAGATAAATTTCAAGGAAAAAAAATATATAATGGGGCAACTTACAGATTAAAAAAGACTTAAGAGACATATCAACCAACCACACTGGGTAGGCTTTTTTTTTGTTTTTGGAGGAAGATTAGCCCTGAGCTAACTCCTGCCAATCCACCTCTTTTTGCTGAGAAAGACCGGCCCTGAGCTAACATCCGTGCCCATCTTCCTCTACTTTATATGTGGGACGCCTGGCACAGCATGGCTTGCCAAGTGGTGCCATGTCCGCACCCAGGATCCGAACTGGTGAACCCCGGGCCGCTGAAGCAGAACGTGCGCACTTAACCGCTGCGCCACCGGTCCGGCCCCTGGGTAGGCCTATTTTAATTTGTATCTTGATTCAAATGAAAAACAATTATGACATTTATACGACAACTGAAAATTTGAATACCGACTAGATATTTGGTGATGTCAAGGAAATATTACTATTTTTTTAAGATATAATAGTCCTGTGATAACATATTTTTAAGTTCTTATCAGTTAGAGGTATTCTTTATTTACAGATGAAATTATAAAAAGTGAAGGATTTATTTCAAAATAATATTAAAGGAGCAAGTGGATGTAACGAAGATGGCAGGACTGGCCAGGGAATGACGATTTGTAGAGCCAGGCAATGGGGTACACTGGGGCATTATTATCTATTCTATTGTGGAGTTTGTCTGAAATTCTCCATAATAAAAAATTAAACACACACACAGACACAGGCACACACAGTAAGATACCATTAGATTCTCACCAGAATGGCTAAAATAAATAACAACAAAATAAAAAAATAGTGTTGATGAGGATGTGGAACAACTGGGACTGTCACTGCTGGTGGGAGTGGAAGATGTAGAAGCACTCTGGAAAACTGTTTGGCAGCTTCTAACGAGTGAAACATACCCCTATCCTATGATCCAGTAGTTCCACTCTTAGGTACAGACCCAACACAAGTGACCACACATGTTCACGAAAGACAAATAGGATGTTCACAGCAGCATTATTCATGAAAGCCACATATGGGAAAGAATCCAAATGCCAATAAAAATAGAATGGATATATTCACATGCTGGAATACTATCTAGTAATGAAAAAAGAACACAGTTACTATATGCCACAACTTGGATAAATTTCATAGATGTGATGTCGAACAAAAGCCAGACATAAAACAATATATATTGTATGATTCCATTTATAAGAAGTTCTAACCTCACTGAGATAGACGAGATGAAAGTCAGAAAAGAGGTGCGCTTTTGAGGAAGTGGCAGGTATTGACTGGGAGGGAGCAAAAAAGAGGCTTGTGGGGTGCTGATAACGGGATCTATCTTGAGCCGGGTGGTGGGTACACAGGTGTACACACTTGTAAAAATTCACTGGGCCGTCCATTTAAGATTTGTACGCTTTACTATACGTATGTGGCATTTTAATGAAAAAATTAAGGGGAAAAGGATTGTTTGGAAAGGAGCTGGGGGAGAGATTTGGAATAACATCTTGGTAGTAATGCCAAGAGTTCCCAAACCCATGGAAAAAGCAGTCTCTCCCTCCTTTCTGTGTCACACCTCCTGGTTTACAGACAAGGGCCTAGGCCTGGGAGGGGCCTTACTCAGCATCTGCGGCTCAAAGGACAGTGATGCCAGTGGTGGGGGGGACAGCAATGCAAGTGTCAGGACTTACAGGCCAGTGCTCCTTCCCTCTCTCTCGCTGCTGCTACTTCATCCCTCTCTGCATTCTCTGTGGCCCTTCCTTGTGCAGTCCAAACAGGGCACTGTGACCTGGTGAGGTTACTACTGCAGAATGTAAGGGACAACTCCACCACGGCTGCTAATGCCATACTCTTACTAGTGCACTCCATCACTACATTGCTTTCAACACAGCAGACCCTAACTGCAGAATCTGAACACGTCTGCTAATCAGATGCACAAGTCTACGGACCACACCTGCACAGGAGCAGTGCTTCCTACCCTTGTATTTGTGGACCATCCACTCCCCCTTTTTAAAAGTTTTTTGGGGTTGGGTTGGGGAAGAACTTTGTGGGATTTAAATTTAACTAATTTAGGCTTTTATAAAATAGCATTTCTGAGGTCACTCTTGCTCATTAAAAATAAAGCAGACACTGTACTGTCTTTTCCAAACTGTTGGCCAGGTAGGGCTCGTGGCTCCTGCAGAGATGCGGAGACTCAGGGGCAGCAGAAAACAACTCAGAGCTCTGAGCTCTCAGGAACGGAACACGCTGCCTTGCAGAGCTTCAGCCAATCCTACAGGTGCCCTGGGAGCCTCACCTCTGCCGGTCAGCATCAGGGGACAGCTGGCTAACGGCGCTGGTGGTCTGGATGTGCCTTACCTAGGAAGAGTTTGGAGCCTGGTGGCTCAGAGAATGAAAAAGGAATTGGTGAGCCTGCTCTGCATGCTTCCCATGGATCAACAATACCTGCTGGTCCAGTGGGAACTCCTCCAGCCACAGTTTTGAGGAAAGTCAGAAAGAAGAAATTAGGGTTAAAAAGAAAAAAAGACATTCCTAGGAAGCATTTGGCACAATTACAAACAGCATACTAAAATGGCAAAATGCTTTACAATTATTTTCTAGACAACTCCACATACATCTCAGCAGGAGAAGTTCAGCACAGACAAGTACAAGTTCTTATGCACGGAACAAAATTAGTTCAATTACTCATGCACACTCAAAGGTGCTTAATTAATTCTAACAGCAAGAGAACAAAAGACCAGGACAGGGCAGCCCTCTCTGGTCAATAACTGATCCACAGACATATGCAGAAAAATCAAACCAAGCCAGGGGAGGGTCTATTAAATGTGAGAACCCTCTAAAACAAGAAATATCATCTTTTATAAAACAAAGATGACACTAAATCTATTTATATGTATGAACAAAGAAGACACTAAATGCCTTGTGTTTGTATAGTATACTAAGTGCAAGTTCACATGTCCCTAAAGTTGGCAGAAGTGGGGGTACTCTCCCATTTCACTTTGGGGGAACTGAGGTAGTGCGATGTTAAGCGATTTGCCTAACGGTACACACTCAGTGTCAAAGCGAGGTCTCGACTCCAGGTCACCTGCTTCCTGGGCTGCCCACGGTGAGTGGGGCCTATGCCCTCCACTGATGAGACATGCCCACTCATCAGGACGAGGCCCCTGCACACACCTGTAATACGCACAGCTGGGTAGGAAATAGGGCAGTTAAGTGGCCCTTAGAGGGACAAAATCCTTTAACGGGTATTAAGAGTTTAGAAAAATGCCTGATTTTTTAATTTATTGGGTACTCAATAAATAACAATTTTTATCCTCATTCTCAGCCTAAAAACAAACAGAGGTGGATTTGATCAGTGATTTAAACATTTGTGTTTGACAGTAGAACCTCAATTACATTGTGAACCAGATCAAAGGAGGGCTGCGCCGGCTGTGGCAGCCCTGTTGCCCTGCCTGCTCAGCCTTCCCCTCATCCCTTGTCTGAGGAAAAGGATTAAAATCATGAGATTACACACATTCCACGGTCACCAGCTCTCTATTTTACAAGTCTGATTTAGGACTATTCAACTACTACCTGAGTAAGCTGGGATTTTTATTTCTGTACCAATATAGGCCATTTTAGGAAGAGAAGGGGCAGCAGCTTGAGGAGAGTTTCATATGAATTGAAGAAAAAGAATTACAGATAGTTGGGAAAGGTGAGAGTTCAGCCCATAAATGCCGATTTTCCAAATCAGGGTGGGAATTGCCTGACTTGATGTAGGCCCTGGAGTGAGTGACACTCTCTCATTCTGGAAGTCCCACTGGAAGAGAGTGGGTGTGCAGATGGCAAGGATGTGAGCATCGCGTGACTTGGGAACGAGGAGCTCACTGTACCAGCCAGGTACTGATGGTCCACACTGGTCCTGGCTCTTCCCCATCCCCACATTCCCAGTTCTCGATTTGAAATAAGGACTTTTCATTTGTGAATTCATGCTGGACTGAAAGTTCCTTTGAGGCAGGAGCCATTTTCCCATTCTTCTGTACTTCTCTCCCTCCCCCTCCCCACACGCCACCTCAGCAGGGGTGTAACTGCTGGTGAAACACTGACTTGCAGAGGCAGTGACGGGCTAGCAGTTACCACTGAGCACCAGGTGAAGCAGGTGGGATGGCTCTACCATTGATTCTATCAAGGACTCCCTACACTACTTTGGACAAATGATCCATTTTTTCTAAGCCTCAGTTTTAGAATGTTTGCAAAAGCACTGTGTTCCCTGTAAAGAAGCATACAAATGTTCACTATTATCATTATCAACCTTACAAGATGAGCAAACTCTTTCCCATCTTGAAAACCGCGCTGAGGCTTTAGCCAGCATTATTTTCTATTCGACATCTTCTGAGGCCCTACTATACGCAAAGTTCCAAGCTTACGGTACAAAAACATGGAGGGAGAAAATCATTAATTTGCTCTTAAAGAGGTTAATTCCTCAGATGGCAGCTTAGCCGATGGTGTCAGTAACAAGTGATCTTAGCCTAAGATATTTCTTTGTCCCACACCACAGGGCTTTCCTAAACAGCTGGCTGCTGGGCCTAGTGGGGCCTTCTGGGGCCTGGTCTCTGGACAGGGACCCAACTGGTGCTCGAGTATACCTGGCTGACCACCTCCATACGAATGACGGTTGCCTTCTATTCCACCTCCTGGCACCCTCAGAGGATGCGCAAGGGGAAGCAATGTACTCTTAGCCACTGGGCCCAGGTGCTCCTAAGCCAGCCCAGCAAAACTTTCTTGGTAGCAGATGCTACAGTCTGTTTTGGGGGGGCTGGGAGCGATTATCCTTTTGTTTAGGGAGTTGTTTCTTGTCAAGTGTGAGCGCGGGGATTCTGCTGAGGCCTGGTGGCGGTTCTCAAATAAGGACAAATATGGCCATGAAGCAATTTCCTTTAGGAAGAAAAAAGAGGCTAATTAGGCTCACATAGGGGTCAGCCTGTGCCTTTTCTAGCAACTGGCAGAAACAGGATATGACTCTTGCTGTGTTCAGTGGGCAACATCTTGGTTTCTGCTCAGTGCCAGCCAACTCAATGCATCAGCCTTGGAAGGCAACAGCAGAGAGCATTGTAAACCAAGCACGGAAGTCACAAGCTCCCTCCGAAATCTCTAGTAGATTTCACCAACCCTAGGAGGCAGAAGGACACTCCCAGTGTTCCAGCCATGTTAATAGCCCAGAAAGAACTCTGTGAAACTGCTTCAGGAGCCAGTGGCTCAGAACAAATTGAAAGGATGACCTGTGGGTAGTGACACATTTCTTCTCAGCAGAGCCAGGCCAGCCAAGTTAGTGAGCACCCGAGGAGAACTACAACCAGGCCTGGAGAGACCTTAGCTTCACCCCCTCCTGACCTTGGCAGTGGCACTGGCCTCTCAGCCTTTCCTTTTGGCTAGGCAGACAAGTGCTCTTTTGATCTGGCCCTTGTCCTACAGGACAGCTGCTTCTGCCCTAGTACCTGTAGGTCTTTGTCATGGCCCTGCCTCTCCAGGATCAGCACCCGGTCCTGTAGCTCCTCCACGGTCCCCTGGAGCAGGTCATTTTCCTCTAGAGTGGCGCTGAGACGATGCTCCAGCTCCCGTTTCCGATCCGACAGCATCTTGATCTGAAAGGGCGGAGAGCCACAGGGGTGGTGTGGAGTTACACCCAGGCTGATGGGAAGGGAGGGACTAGCCCCCACACACGAAGGCCTGGGTCTTTCCAAGTGCTCTGCCCAGGGGCCTGGTGCCCCATCTTTGTGAGAACAGCTGAGAACTCCTAAGCTGAAGAGAAAATTCTCCCTTCTAGAAACTTGTCTGGGAAGGGTGGGAGCTGTGCTCTGTAGAAGCTGGAATGTGGGATGCCAGGCAGAGAAGGGAATATCACTGTTCTGGAAATTCCACAGATAAGACAGAGAAGAGCCTCACCTTGCCTGCCCACAACTTTACTTCAACTCCACGTTTAATGGGGGAGTGCAACCTACCCTGTTATACCATTCTTCCTTCTCAAGTCATGAGCACAAGAAAATACGCGAGATAGCCTCTGGAGCTGCTGTATTTTCATATTCTACAGCTCTTTCTGTCCTTTCCCCCACGGCTGGCAGGTCTGGATCTAGAGGTCACAGTTCAGACCCAATGCCCTGAGTGAATGGGGGAGCTAGCACGACACAGAAAACAAAGCAGTGCCTGCATCAGCCTGTGTCCTGGGAAGGAAAAGGACACAGACACAAGTAAATAGATGATTTTACTCAAAGTATCTTTTGTTTGAGCAAGTAATTTGTAAACAGAAGCAACTTCTTTTCTTTTATTAAACAAGCTGGTATGTTTGCACACTGAGTATCTAGCCAGTCTCAAGAGAGATATAAATCTTAGGAAGGTCTGTCTAGTCTCTTTAGTTTCAGTGAGAAAACAGAGGAAAAGAGGAAAGAAATGCAAAGTCTTCTCTGGCCTCAAGGTTTGCAGGGTGAGAAGCTGTGCCAGCACTCCCCATGGCCAGCAATGCTTCACCCCAAGAATACCGCCCTGCTCGGGGGCTATGGGAAGCCTTCCCAAGTCCCTCAAATTGCTAGTGGCCTTGGGGGACTTCTGGAGTCCTGCAAGTCCCCATGCCTCCTCTGATTTATCAGTTCCTGCTGGACTGATCTCTCACCCAGCTTCTTGCTTGTAAATATTCTCCCGACGTGGTTTAGATGTTTTCCATGCTCTTTAGCATGGATAACAATTCACTAAGGGGACCAACCTCAGACCTTTTCCAGGGGAGACTTTGAAATGAATGTCTAACTTGTCCCAGGTCCTCTGAAATCCACCTTTCCGTCTGCTTTTTGGCTGTTCTCACTGGAAGCCTTCTCTAGTTCTCTCTGCACTAGAATTCTGTTCACAGGGCACAGATCTTCCCTGGCCACCAATCAATCAGATAGGATGCCATCCTGGGGAAATGCAGCATGTGGCCTTTGTCCAGAGAGATCAGGTATCTGGCCAAACAAAGAAATACTGTCTCTCAAGTGTGCACCTGGGTAAGCGACCAAAAGGAGCAGGCCCCTCTTGTGAAAGGGCCCACTATTCCCCACTTTGAAGCAACGTGACCCATGTGAATGGAATTCTTACTCCAGTTGATTTTCATTTAAATACCCTCTGACCTTTACATTTTCCTTCCCATAGATAATCTTTGTTTCCCAAGTGCCACTCAGTGAAGCGATGAAGTAATACAGTTCTGATACACAACTCTGGCCCCTTAAAAAGACTCAGAAGTTCAGAGTTACATGAAGTGGCTTACTGGAAATGAACAATTTCATACCTTGGCTTTAAAAGTAGCCGTGTTACTGGATGAAGCAAGGAATCGGCGTTAGGCGGCCAACTCCCTCACCCCACCCTACACACCCTGAAACTTGTGACCAAATCTGGCAACAAACATTCCTGGGAATGATCCTGTGTCATGAGGGTCTAGAAAAAGTGAGTGGGGGTGGGGTGGGGGAGAGAAGACAGGCAACTCGAACGAGCCAGACCTTGTCAGAGGCGGTTGAACGGCAAGTCATGCACACAAATGGTCACAGACAGGCATGCCAAACCCACCAAACAAACTACTTACTTCAAGAACCTGCTGCTCAATACCAGTAGGAATTCCAAGGGAAGGGAGGAAGGAAGGGGATGAGAGGCAGGAGAAAAGAGAAGATATTGACAGACTTTAGGAAAAACATCTTCAGGTCATTTAGAAGCAGGGGAGCAGCCGTCTGCGCTTCTCTGGGCCTGACCACACGGGCTGAGTCCTTAACCACAGTGGGCACGCATTCACCTGGCCCTAGACTGTCCCTCAAAGTGAGCCTTAGCTGAAGAGCTGCCGTTAAGACACTTAGCTGAGGGGTTCTCAGGAGCAGATTAGGTGGAGGCCTGCTCAGGGGAGAGCCCCTGCTTGGGCTGGTGATACAACCCCCACAACTGGATTCTCACAGTATTGCCCCCTACCTGCTCCTTTCTTTTTCCCTTTGGCCCACTCCAGGCCACAGACCCTGCCTAGCCTCTCATATGCTTCCAATAACATTACTATTTTCCAAACACCACACAAAGTGCTTTCTATGTATTAACTCACTGAACCCTCACAACAACCCTATGAAGCAGACACTTCTACTGCTCTCATTTTATAGGTGAGAATAACAGGCCCTATTAAGGTGGACTGAACTGGACCCAAAGGGAATGGAGAAAGGGAAGGTTCCCTCTCTAATTTTCTATTTAGGATTGGCAAGGATGTTTTTGGAGGGATCACCATACTCAGTAGATGTAGGTCATTCATGATTTCAACACACTCAGCTTTGAGCAAACTTATTTTTCCAGGAGACAGGCTATCCAGAGGAACATGGATCAAGTGTTCCCCATTTAGTTAGACCTTTCTCACAGATATGTCTCTCTAGAGATTTTGGATAGAGCAGGTTTTTGTTTCCCAGTTCAGAAGGCTCCTTATCCAAAAGACCCAGGGCAGCGTCTCCAATGAGAAGCATTTCCATCTCCAAGCACTGCTGCAAAGGAAGGCTCACCTCGGCCTGAAGGCTTTCCAGCCGGATGATGTGCTGGTTGGTTGACGAGTTTTTCTCCCTAAAGTCTTCTCTGAGGGCATGGACTTGCATGGAGAGTTGTCTCTCAACTTCTGATGCCTGCAAGCAGAGGAGACCTTCAGAGCCGACTCAGAGGTGCAAAGGAAGTCTGTTCAGATTTCCGCCTTTCATTTCTCAAGCATCTCTTTGCAACTGTCTATTCTAGGGTGAGATGCTGGCTTCCTATCCCTAGTCCATTTGTTCTTTAGCACCAAACAAGACAAATCCCATCCCTACCTCTACCATGAATGACTCTGTCTAGGTCCAAGACCTAGATCAGAGGAAATAGGCCTGGGAAATAGTAAGCTCTCAAATGTTAGTTATCATCATTATTACTCTGCACAGAGCAGAAGCTCAGCAAACACCTACTAAATTGAGAGAAAGTCTCAGTATTTTACATGAAAGAATAGACAGATTACCTACTACCCTAGAAATCCCTTTATTTCTCCCATCCATTTCCTCAGCGGGGCCCAGGCAGATCACGTGTCTGCATTTCTCACGTCTACTCAACGTGGGCACTCTTTGAAATTCCCTGTCCTGTCTGTTAAGATTTTTGCTGTTCATTCCTCAACAACATTTTTTGCAACTTTTAATTCTCTGGGGAGGTGCTCATTTTGCATCCTAATCCATTTATTCCCTAATGCTGAAACACAGCAAACACCAAACACCACTCAGTGTGTTAACACCTTCTCTTAAATATGCAGGAGAGTATTTTGAAAGAATGCTCCCTTGGTGAGACATGAACTCTAGTCTTCCTCCTGAGGGCCCAGCCCAACCCCCAGTGAGGAGAGCCCTAGAGAGAGGAAAGCCACAGGACAGGTTAAGTAACTGCCTCAGTGCTTTTTTGAGGCCAAATGGGGTCAGTAAGCTTCATGAGTTCTCAGGAGAGATCACTGTGTGCTGAAACGGTTAGGAAAGGCTTTCGGAGGAGGTGGGACGGTAATAATGTTAAAACGGTAGGCTAGCTGTTCAATGAGGCTCTCACCGTAATGGTTACATGTTCAATAATTCTTTTCTTTTTTTCTTCAAGTGCTATATAATCAATTGTCCATCTTTTTTTTGGTCCCATAGATTCAACAAATATTGCTCCCCTAGACTAGAGAGCCACATAAGAATCTTAACCTATAGTTCTAATCTTTAAATAACAATTACAAAACAGAATGAAATACACACCATCTCTTTTTCCTCCTTATTCTAAATTTTTTTGTGGGTGTGTGGAAGACTGTCCCTGAGGTAACATCTGTAGCCAATCTTACTCACTTAGAAACACGTTAGTCATCTTTGCCTAAAAATAACCATAATATTTACTGAGTACTTACTATGTGCCAAGAACAGTGCTAAATGCTTTAAATGCATTATGTCAATTGTCACAACCAAAGCAGGGCCTACCATCCTCAATTTACTATGGGGGGAACAGGCTCAGGGAGGTGGAGAACTTGCCCAACATCTCAGCAAGGTATCATCAGGCATCAGGATGGTAAACTTTGGGCTGTCTTATCCCCTTAGGATTGTAATACTGCCTCCTTATATCTTGAAATAATTTTTCCTATTTCTATCTCTCACTATTGAAAACAAACTTCACAAATCCAATTTGGTAAGGCCTTTTTTTTCTTTTCTTCTTCTTTTTTATACTAAGCAATTTTATTTAAGACTCTTGAAATTTCTTCTAATAGAATTTAGGGCCCATAAAGAAAATTTCCTCTTATAAATGCTGCAGTTTGACTCTCAGGGTTTCAAATGTGTTTAGATTTGCAAAGCACTGGGTAATTCAGGCAGCTAACCTTATTCCAAGCATCACCATCTTCACAGGAGACAACCAAGCCACAGAAACGCACCGAGGGCTACAAAGCTAGCCCAGTGGTATCAGAAACGCTCCTGTACGCTAGTCTCCTCTCAGAGCAATCTTCCCAGAAATAAAACTTGTGTCTTCCACCAGGAAGCCTGACTCCAGAGTCTGGGCTCCTAACCACTAAGCTGTAATGTCTCCTTCAAATGTCTGATTCCTCAGGGATGTACTGTTCACAGAGGCTTTTAACCTGCATCTCTCACTCCAACAGCCCTAAGGAGCAGGAATCACCGGCCTTGTTTTGTAGACAAGGAGGTAGAGGCTTAGTGGGAACTGGCACTGTGCTGGTCTTTGGCCTCCCAGTTCTGTGCTCTCCCACCACACCACAGCCACCTCCAGCCAGATGGCCAATCATTTGCCTGTGATAGTGACAGAGAGGATGGATCAACCAGACATACAAATCTACCATTTGCAAGAAGCTAATGCACCTTTCAAAGTAAATTATTTTCTTCTTTTTCAGAGATGGAGTCTGGCTCAGATCTTTAGACCTAATACAATGGAATATTAGCTACTGCTGTATATAAATTAAATAATAATCTCTTAAGTTCACACACAACTCTAATGTTCTAAATGCTCTCCGATCAAAGTGTCAGGAAGCCTACAGAGCCAATTTTAGCTCCATAATGAACTTCAGAGCTTCTTTGAAGTTCTTCAAGTAGGAGAGTCAGCCAAGGTAACGGCGGTCTTTCTGAAGGGACCTGCTCTGCTCCTGAGAGGAGGGATAGGATGATGGAAAGAAAAAAGTTACGAGATAGAGTTCCTGTCCTACCACATGTATGTGTACAAGCTGTATGAGTCATTTAACCTCTCTGAGTCTCACTCTCCCAAATTGTAGACACAGTCCACCTTTACACAGTAACACAAAAAGGGCAGGTCTAACAGAATGCCCATTGCTCTATTTCTAATTCAGGACTTTGTGAGATTGAGCCAAATCACTGAAGTTTAGGGAAATAAAGAAAAGAAATGTTGTACTGTTACAGATTTAGGGCAGCTGTAGGAAATAGTAAGAGATCCAAGGATCAGTTGTTCAGTTTTTTAAAAAACCGGGTGCTAAGAACACCATGTATATGTTACAGGGTGCTGTCATACGTTCAGTTCACTTATGGGGTCTGCACCGAGAAGAGCCCTTTCAACGACTCGGCAAACATGAAGGTGGTGGTCAAGCTAAAAAATACAGAGAAAACCAGAAATATCTGGCAGTCACACCTTTCAGTTCTGCTCTCCTGGTGGCCTTTCAAAGCTCTTTACTAGTCAGTAAACACCAGGAGCCATAGCTCTCTTAGAGATAGAAATTGTCCTCCTTTGAGGTTTTGCCGGGGGACCTTTTTTGGTGCTGGTGCTGGGAGGGATATTAGGACAATTCATTCTGATAGCAGAAATGGCAGACATGGGACCTACAGTTTACTTCTCAAAATGATGCGTTTTGGCTACTGTGCCTGAGTAAGCAGCCAACAACAGCTATGGCAAAACTGTGGCAAAGAATGACATCTGAAATCATAGGTGAATATAAAAAGATGGCATGATTTTAGTTCAAGTGTTTGTTCTTTTCGTCTTAAACTCTTAAGATTTTTTCCTATAACAAGGGCAACAAATGTACAGAGTAAAAAAAATTAAAGGGAATCGGAGGATTGAAATGAAAGTTGAAGTCTCCATTTACCCCTGGTCATCAGTGCCACGCTCCAGTGACATCTCTAACATCATCCACATCTCTAACATCATCTAATATCATATAGATGTTTCTTGTGAGTCCTTCTAGAAATTCTCTATTCATACCTATCTGAAACATTACCAAAAATTTTGGATTTAAACACATATATTTTAATCTTTCCATGTCAATATGTAGATCTAGTCTTTTTAACAACTGTCTGGTACTTAGTTATGTGACTATACTGTAATTCATTTAACAAGTCCCTACTTATGAGCATTTAGAGTGTTCCAATTCTTTGCTATTATAAACATTGCTGCAAAAAACATCCTCACTTACCCATCTTTGTGCTTGAGGGAGAATATCTTATAAGTGAATAAATTCCTATAAGAGCAGTCACTAGGTAAAAGGAGAGCATACTCATTTTGATAGGTCTTCCCAAACTGTCCCTCAAAACAGTTGCATCAATTTAAACCCCCACCAACAGAACATAAATACGCCTGCTTTCCAATACCTTGCCACCACTGGGTATTATGAAGTGTTTTAATCTTTAGATACTTATTTCTAATATTCTCAAAAACGTCTCTTTTACTTTCATTGCATACAGACTGGATGATAAAGAAAATAAGACATTTGAGAAATAATTCTAGTTCTGTTAAAGAAAGTTGAAAGTTTAACACATATATAGTCCTGGAATGATCTGAAATGAACGCCTGTCATAATCTGACTGCTTGGATTATTACTATTTAATTAACCCTCAAACTGGCAAAATAAACTGACAGTGTGTTCCTTCTCCCTGATATGCTTGACTTGGTCAGAGAACCATCGTGGACAGATTACTTTCTCCCCTGAGCAGAGCTCTTCCATGACTACTTTTCTTATTGATATGATTAATAACATATTAACATTTCCCCAAACTGGAACATTTAAATTAAGTTGGTTTAAACTGGACAAAGCAGAACTACTATTAACTATACACTTTCTTGTTAAATGAAGGAAAGGAAATTGCACTAGTTACACATGAGCATCCATTTATTTGTCAAAAGGAAAAAAAAAATGAACCAATTAACTTAGAAATTATAGTAGGAGAGATGTACTATTTTATTTTTAATTTTTATTTATTTATTTTTTTTGAGGAAGATTAGCCCTGAGCTAACATCTGCTGCCAATCCTCCTCTTTTTGCTGAGGAAGACTGGCCCTGAGCTAACATCCGTGCCCATCTTCCTCTACTTTGTACGTGGGATGCCTGCCACAGCATGGCTTGCCAAGTGGTGTCATGTGCACACCTGGGATCCGAACTAGTGAACCCTGGGCTGCCGAAGTGGAACGTGTAAACTTAACTGCTGCGCCACCGGGCCAGCCCCCAGATGTACTATTTTAATACTCTGCCTGACTTACTGAATTTTACTTTAAGAGAGAAGTTCTCAATTTTTTTCTGTCAGGGCATGATGAATGATGGGCATCTGCCTGAAACACCTCGGGTGGGGGGTGACAATGAGGATGATGACACCACCTATAGTGATGGTTCACATTATCAAGCATCTATGCTTCATCATGTTCTAAGCATTTCGCATTTGTTATCTCATTTAATCTTCACAATAACATGAAGAAGTACGTATTCTGACTTTTCCTATTTACAGATGAGGATATCAAGGGTAGGTCGTTTTCCCAAGGTCATACCGGTGCTGGTAGGTGCTGGAGCTGCAGCTCCTACACTCATACTCTCAGCCTTGACCCATAGCACTCCCTGTCCAACCCCCTTTGCTCCTTCTCAAAAATGCTTGTTAAAATGAGACTGACTAATTAGAGCACGAACCTTGAATTAATTCTAATTTAGGACAAAGGGTGAATTATTTAAAAGCATTTGTAATTTACTATGGCTGAAAACTGCTACTTTATGACACTACTTTAAAAATAATTAAATTTATTTTTCAATTTAAATATAATAGAACCCCACTGCAGAATATGGGTATGTTTTAAAAATATTGTTAGTATTTTGTTGACCTCCCTGAAAATCTTTCTATATTTGTGTGTGTGTGTGTACAATTAGTTATGATCATGCTGTTCAGATAGATTTTCTTTTTTCACTTAGCATTGTATCAAAAGCATTCCCATGTTATTTATTACTACTCTTCTTAATCATCACTTTAAATGACTTCATAATATTCCATCAAGTAAATATGTTATAATTTCCTCTACCACTCCCTTACTGTTAGGCATCGGGGATTTTCCCATATTTTGCAATTAAAATGAATACCTGCAATTGGGGTGTGGCAGTAGAACTTGACCTGAGTACAAGTAGAATGGCCACCTTACTATGTCAGAAAGGTAGATGAATATACTTTAGAAAAGAAAATTTATACCAATTTAAACCAAAAATGGGTTTATAATTAGCTTTCACTTAATTGGAAAATCCAATTAACCAGAAGTCTGTATTTTCTTATTTTCAAACTTTCATTGTTAAAAACTTTCAAATTTGGTAGTGAGTGCCATGAGCCTATTGACAGAGTATTACATGATAAGCCTCCTTTTTACTATCTTGATGATTTATAGTAATAAAAGTGATAGCCATCTACTAGATTATAAATAAACGCAAAAAATGTAAAAGTCTATTTGTTCTCACTAGGCTTCAGTATGCCAATTCCTCCCAAAGTCTCTCAAAAATAAAACCTAGAAGTAAAGTTTATGTATTTATATTCTCCTTAATATGTGAAGAGAATAAGATTTGCACCAATATCTTTCCAAAGAAAAGGCTTCATCTCTGGTAATATAGTAGGCTAGATTATTGGGACTGACCTTCCTACTGAAAACAGATAAACATACTGAATAAAACAGAAAAGACTTCTTAAAAGCATTAAGGAGTTGACAAGATACTGATAGAGCCATGTTAATGTTTTACATGTGCAAATTATTACAACCAACCAATAAAACACAAACAGAAACAAATCAATCTAACTATACCACAAATGGAAAACATAATCACACTGATAGAGACGGAGAAGAACATGACCTAAATAATTTTGGAAAACAGTCTTCTGACTGTATACCGCAAGGTTTAAGAAAAAAGGGACTATACATAGATGTTGCACTATAGTCAATAAATCGGTGTTTCAGAGAGGTATGGGTTAGTGATTCTGACTTTACTGTATGTATTTAATAGAATTGGGCAAATACGTAAATATATCATGGATAATGAGAACCAGGTTTTTCTCTTGAAGAAAAAGAAGTTACAAATAAGGAGAGAGGTAAGGCTGGAGTGAATTCTGTGGTACTAGACTGGAATCAGAGATATCAGTATGAACTTAAGGTTTTTAATACATGTACAAACGAATCAACTGAGAAATAATTATAGATGTCTGTTTACGAGTATATTAGTGTATATTTATTTCCTAGCTCTGTCCCCTGAGAGGGCGTACAAGTAATGACATCTCAGTAGCAATAAGCACATCTAGTTTCTAAATACCAATCTCTACTAAATGAACTAAGAAATGGCTGGTTCAAGGTTGGGGCAGGAAAAGTAGAGGATGAACCTGGAATATCTTGTGATGCCAGAAAGAAAGGAATGCTCAAAAAATGATGGAGTATACTTAATGGACATAGGTGTCAACTTGCAGGAGCTCCCAATGGCTAAGACTGGAACCATTTGATAATAAAACAAATAATGATAGTAATGAATTGTAAAGCATAGAATAGGATATTCATTAGTTTGCACTGATAAATAAGTAACTGAATAAATAAATTAATTGAGGAAAAGGGGAAGCTCTTCCTTAAAGAAGAATTTCAATTAATAATTCAGAAGGAATGATGGAAATAGAAAATTGCCATTAGGCAAGCATCACATTAATAACCGTTGCAGGCAAGAACTAGAGGATCAATGCTAATAATTAGTGGGCAAAAGTTTGATGAGAAACAGGATGTTTGCATAGTCTCAAAGTATCTCCCCATAAGATTTATTAATTACAAAGGGGAAGACACTAACTTCACAGTGGAGAAGCCTGGCAGACGCACCATAACCAAGTGATAAAAATTAATATCACCAGTAAAAAAACCATCACCACCATGTGTCCTCAATAGGATGCCTGGAGAAGGGCACAACTGCACTTCTGTGCTACCACTGTAAAACTGCATAACCTCAATCTAATCATGACAGAACGTTAGACAAACCCAAAGTGAGGGACTTTCTATAAAATGATGCATCAGTACTCTTCAAAAATATCAAGTTCAAGAAAAACAAAGAAAGACTGAGGAACTGTCAGAGATTCGAGGAGACAAAAGAAACAGGACAGCTAAATGCAATATGGGAGCTCGAACTGTATGCTGGGCCAGAAAAAGAACATTGGTGGGAAAACTGGCAACATTCCAGTAAGTATGCAGATTAGTTAATATTGTCTCAATGTGAATTTCCTGGTTTTGCTAACTGTACTATGGTTACGTAAAATGTTAACATTAGGGGAAGCTAGATGAAGGGTATATGAGAATCTCTGCATTGTTTCTGTAACTTCTCTGTAAGTCTAACATTATTATTTTTTTAAATACCAGATTGGTAGTGTCCCTAGACACTTGGCAGAAGAAAACAAATCATTTCTGAATGATGGTACCTTCATCCAAAGATCAAATAATCCCACAAATAATTTTCTAATAAAAATAGGCAAACTATAGTAAAACAGAAACAAAAACAAACACTTATGGAAACAAAGACTCATGAGCAAGAACTAGCATAAACAGATCCATAAAGATTTCAGATCCAAGAATTACTAGATACAGATTATAAGACAACTGTGTTGATTATGTTTAGATAAATGAAAGACAAGATTAAAAATGTCTCTAGGGAACAAGAAAATATAAGATACAATCTACCAGATTGAAAAAGACACAAGATGTCTAGAAATAAAAAATAATCTTTAAAATTAAAACACAATGTGTAGTGTCAAAATTAAAGACTTCTAAGCATTAGAAGATATCATTAGGAAAGTAAATCTGTAAGGCCCAGATTGGGACAAAGTATTTGCATACCATATATCTGACAAAGTACTTGCATCCAGAATATATGAAAACTACTAACTCAATAATAAAAAGATAACCTAGTTTTTAAAATCGGTAAAAGATCTGAATAGACACTTCACAGAGGAAGATGTATGAATGGCCTATAAGCATGTGAAAAAGTGCTCAACACGTCATTGGTTACCAGGGAAATGTAAACTAAAACCACAATGGCACAGCATTACACACCCATGAGAAGGCTACAATTAAAAAGACCAACACCACCAAATGTGGGAAATAGTGGAATAACCAAAATTATCAGACACTGTTGGTGGGAGTGTAAAATGGCAAAACACACGTTGGAAAAAAGCCTTGCAGTTTCCTATAGAGGTAATTAATAGAGTTTAAGTACCCATGAGACAGTTGTAGAGAAAATTACCAAATCAGAAGACTAGTCAGAAGGAATGATCTAGACTACAGCACAGAGAGACAAAGAGATGGAAGACAGAAGAGATACTTTAATATATCCTCCATAAGCTTAAACTGCAGTTCCACAAAGGACAGAGTGAATGGGACAGAGGAAATATTCAAAGAGATAATGGCCTGTTAATTTCCTAACTGATGAAAGACACCAATTCACAAACTCAAGAAGCCCAAGCAGAATAAATAAAAAGAAATTCACCCTTAGATACATGTTAAGGAAACTGCAGAACACTAAAGACTAAGATAATCTTGAAAAGCTGATGGAAGGAAAAAAAGACAGATTATCTTCCCAAGGAAAAGACTTGGTTCTCCTAATGCCCGTTAATAGGGCCCATATTAGTTGATAAAAAGATACAAATAAAAATCTAAAGCCGAAAAGGCATTTTCTTGCTTAAATCTTCCAGTGGCTCTCTGTTACCTACAAGCACAAAAAACCTTCTCTGGCCAGTCCCCCACCAACCTTCCATCTCCGTAACTGTGTCCCTTTTACCCCTGTTCTTTCCCTGGACATAGTTCTCCCCAGTTTTTCACAGGACTAACTCTTCTTGGTCTTTCTAGACGTAGCCCCAGCATCACGTCTTCCAGGAAGCTTTCTGCGCTCCCAGACATTCCAGAGTGCCCTCCTTTGGGTTCTCAGAGCACCCTGGGCACATACCTCTGGCAGAGTACATACTACATTTTATCACAGTTATCCATTTATGAGTCCTTCTCCCTCATCCCATTTTAGCTTTCTAAGGGGGGTGTGACTGTGTCTAGTTCATTTTTGTATTCCCAGTGGACAGCACAATGTCTGGCACATGGTAGGCTCTCAAAAATGTCTAAACTGAACCAAACTAAGGATCTTTCAAGGCTGACAGCAACTGCCCTTAAGAAATTAAAAGAATCAAGTCTCAATGTATAGAAGTCTGGTTACTATGGGATGAAAACAAAACATCTCCAAAGAACTAGAGTAGACACACAGACCCCAAGTTAATTAATTAATTAATTTGCTGAAGAAGATTAGCCCTGAGGTAACATCTGTTGCCAATCTTCCTCTACTTTATATGTGGCCCGCCACCACAGCATGGCTGACAAGTTGTGTAGGTCTGCACCCAGGATCTGAACCTGCAAACCTGGGCTGCCAAAGCGGAGCGTGCCAAACTTAACCACTAGGTTATGGGGCTGGCCTCCAGACCCCAAATTTAAATCAAAATGTTAACAAAAGTTTATCAAGCCTTTACCGTGTGGCTAGATTTCTGCTAGGCAGTAGCCTTGACAATAGTGAGGAAGATAGAGCTGGTCCCTACTTTAGGTTCCAAGAATGTCAGAGCTGAATCTTACAAAAAACCCAAAACCAGTTATTTGAACTCCCTCATTATACAGATGAGGAAACTGAGGCCCAGAAGGGATGCCCTGGTCACATAATCAGTAAGTGATAGGTAAACAAATGAGATACCAATTTAGGGAGAATGACTGAAAAGGATGGAAAAGCAAATCACAGGAAACAGGGACTTGTAATTTTAATAACAATGCAGTTGATAGAGAAAGGTTAGAAGGAGAAAACAAAACAAAACCTGAGGCATAATAAGTAGAATACTGATTGCAAATATTTAGAAGAAAACATTTTCTTTTCCTGGTCTCTCATCTTGGGTTTCAACTAGTTTGAAGTATATTTTACTAATTATCTTAATCTCTCTCCTGCTACACTTTGAGCTCTAGTATCTAGGGCATTATTTAGTACATCATTGGTGCTTAATATATATTTGGAGAATGCATAGTTTATATTTTCTTATTAGAAAGTCAGTTCTAGGGCTGGCCCTGTGGCTGAGTGGGTAAGTTCGTGCGCTCCGCTCCGGCAGCCCAGGGTTCGGATCCTGGGCATGGACATGGCACTGCTCATTAGGCCATGTTGAGGCAGCATCCCACATGCCACAACTAGAAGGACCCACAACTAAAATATACAACTATGTACTGGGGGGATTTGGGGAGAAAAAAAAGCAGGGGGAAAAAAAAGATCGGCAACAGTTGTTAGCTCAGGTGCCAATCTTTAAAAAAAAACGTCAGTTCTCCCATAAAGTTCTATTTTCACTTTATAATGCAGAGCATCCTCTCTAGACTTTGCAAAGCACTACTTTACTACCAAGCCAGAGCAGACATGAAAACAAACGTCCAAAAATTCTTTCAAGTGAAAAATTTGAGATTTTAACAAGATGAAGATAAGTTTCATATTATTCAAATTTTTCATTTTATTTTAGTGTTTAATGGGAATCTGTTTTTCTGAACAACCCAAAGTTTAATGCCTGTAAAGGTAGGCATTCACCTGTCTACTCCGTGTTGGGTTGCTGGATTCTTGTAAGTTTATGTGGTTACACGATAACGGTGTGGCTGTGGACGTCTGCTGTACTACCTTACTAATTAATCCACCTTAGTTTAGGTACGTAATGCAGGCGGATGAAACTCACTTTGTACTCAAGATTTATGTACAAGGATGTTCACTGCAGCATTGTTTTTAATAGTAAAAAACTGGAAGCAACCTAAATGTTCACTGTTAGCAGAATGGATTAAAAACATTATAGTATATCAGTACAATGAAATGCTACCTGTATTAATACGGAAAGATTTCAACAAGGTAATATAAAGTGAAAAAACAGCATATTGATCCCATGTACAGAAAATTCTATGCACATATTTATTTATGTGCACACACGTGTAGAAGACTCCCTGGAAGGCTGCTGTTCATCAAAATGTTGTCAGTGATTCTCTCTGGGGGATGAGATTCCTCGTGATTTTCACTTGGAAAAAAATTACTTTTTTGTAATGTTTGAATAGTCTATAGAAGTATGTATCATCTTAATAATCAGGAAAAAATGAAGCTATTTTTACTTTTTAAAAATAAGTACATTCATAACACCTTGACCTAGGGAGAAAGGTGAAAGAAAGAAAGGTATACTGTTAACACTGGACAAAGATCAGGAATTTTAGTAATAATGAGCCTGGGGAGAGTGACACAGTAATCACAACATACCTCAGACAGTATAACCTTAGAAAGACTGAGGGAGGAAAAGAAGTTATGGGTTTATTTCAAACTTTCAAGTAAGAAAATTTACAAAGTTCCATGTCCCTGTGAGGTATATAAAGAAGTACAAGACACAATCTCCATCCTCAAGGAGCTGAAGGAGTTGAGATAAACACTCATGAAGCAGCCGACATACGGCATAGAATAAATATTTGTATATACTGGCAGGTGGTATGAGAAGGGCACAAACAGCTCAAGAAAAAATACGGAAAATGCCTTAAGAGAAGGAAGAACAAAGTACGCAGCTGTGTGACCTTGAGAAAATTATGCAACCACTATACCTCAGTTTCCTCCTATGAAAGATGGTGATTAAAAGATCAACCTTTAAAGTTATGCCAGGGGCTGGCCCCGTGGCCGAGTGGTTAAGTTTGCACGCTCCGCTGCAGGCGGCCCAGTGTTTCGTTGGTTCGAATCCTGGGCGCGGACATGGCACTGCTCATCAGACCACGCTGAGGCAGCGTCCCACATGCCACAACTAGAAGGACCCACAACGAAGAATATACAACTATGCACTGGGGGGCTTTGGGGAGAAAAAGGAAAAAAATAAAATCTTAAAAAAAAAAAAAGTTATGCCAACATTAAAATGCAATAACGTACATGAAATTTTTAGCACAGATTAAATATGTAATATGTTATAGCTATTACTATTATGATAAAGTGAAAACACCAAGTAGAATACTGACATTTGTTCAAAGGAAAACACGCAATTTGAAAGTTGAAACCTCAGTGACTATCTGGTTCAAACCCCTCACTGAGCAGGTGATGAAACTGAGGCAGGGATCAACCAAGTGAGGCCTATTCAGGATCTGATCTGAGTGAGGGAAGGTAAGGGTCCTGACTAAGATCACAGAGCGAGTTAGCTCTTGACTCCCCTTTCAGTTTCTTTCCATTTTATTACCTTTTTTGCCTCTTTTTAGACAAAAATGAATAGCCACATATTGGATGATTTTCACGGATGCCAAAAGCACATCCCTTGGGATGAGGAAAGTCTGATGCCACTAACAGTGTTTCTCACTCCTGAGAGGGAGGGCCTGATAAAGTCACTGCACTATCGGTCCTGCTTATACGAGCTCTGTGTAAAAGCTGCTCTGCGACATTTAGAAGATATATGCCCACTAGACAGGGGCCGTGTCTAATTTTGTTTTGTTTGAAATAACTTTTAAATTAGAGCACAATAATAGTTTTATTATCCTCCTTTTAACCACTGTCACAAACGTAATCCCTCAGCATCAAAGACCAGCAACTCTGGCAGCACAGGCTTTAACTGAAAAAGAAAAAAGGACAAATGTTAATACGCTTTTGTTTCTGAAAGAGGGCCATTATTCAATGTCAGATTCCTACTGCTAGTTAATAAAAAATATTTCAGAAGAAGTCAGAGAGAATAGATTTTTTAAATTTTATTTTTAAATGTTCTATGAGAACTCCTAATAAAATAGGCCCCAGATATTCCCAAAATACCATGTTCACAATCACAGCATTTGGTTCACTTAGTCTGTTTTTTATTTTTTAACCAAAACGACACAATCCTCTGTGTTAGCTTGATGGCCTGGCAACTTGCACTAATTCCAACATGGATGGAACACTTGCCTTCTATGCTTTAAACTGAGGATACAGAGATGAATAACACTCAGTTCTTGTGAGAAAACTGTCTCCCAAGCTCAAAGTCTGAAAAGAACAGTCTTTCTTTTCCATCAGCTACTGCATGTGTGACCTCAGGCCAACTGTGTAATTCTCTGTGCCTTAGTTTCCTCACTTGTAAAATGAGATAAAGCGGTAGCTACCTCAAAAGGTTGCTGTGAGGATGAAATAATATATGTAAAGTGTTTAGAACAGTGTCTAAGGGGGCTGGCCCCGTGGCCGAGTGGTTAAGTTCACGCGCTCCGCTGCAGGCGGCCCAGTGTTTCGTTAGTTCGAATCCTGGGCGCGGACATGGCACTGCTCATCAGACCACGCTGAGGCAGCGTCCCACATGCCACAACTAGAAGGACCAACAACGAAAAATACACAACTATGTACCGGGGGGCTTTGGGGAGAAAAAGGAAAAAATAAAATCTTTAAAAAAAAAAAAAAAAAAGAACAGTGTCTAAGTACACGGTAAGTACTGTATGTGCTAGTTGTTGCTGTTGTCATCTTCATCATTACTAGATGCTGGCTCTAATAATCTCAAAGATCAACCCGGACTGAAGATCTGATGTTCAGGTCATTGGCACAGAAAAGTGTCAAAGATTAAATGTAAATGAGGGCAGATCTTAAAGCGCCTAAGAAAGTTTGGCATAGGGATGGATGGAGGATGGAGAGAATGACAGCCCTGACTGAGGCAGAGGTGCAGAGGATTTAGGCACACTCTTTCGTCCATGGATGGGGGATGGTAATAACAGAGAAATCTTGAAAGGTGTTGGGGGTAAAAGGAGAAGTGAATATGGAAACGCAGCCAAGCTAAAAGAATTACTATCCAGCTACACTGAGACACTGCACTGTCCCCAAGAACACGTGGATCCTGGAACAGCCTCCCCCTCCCCTCAGGGTTGAAGATACTGGCAGTACCGTGGACTTCCTAGAATGTGAAATGTTTGTTTCCAAAAAGAGATTACACAGAGATGCTTGGAAAAGAAACTGAGAACCTTTATATAATAAACAGGAAGGCTGGGGGAAGGGAGACACTTTGAACGACATTCTACTTAGCAAATGTTAACTGAGGACAGTGATGGGAATGGGCTGGGGTAAACACTTAGGCAGCCTTCACTGAAGGCCAAATGGTGTCACAGGGACACACTCAGGATTCCCTCAGAAAATAAGTGTCATGTTTAATCCTGTTAAGAAAGAAAATTCTAGAATTTCTAATGCTTTTTTCCCTTTTGGTCATACGGCTCACCAGGGGACTCATCTAGACCTCAAAAGAAGGTTAGAAAGTTCAGACGTTCTTGTTTGGAGCTGGAGAAGGGTTTGGGAAAAACTGCTTTCCTAACTGGTGGTCACTTTCTTCTTCCCACCACCATAAAAACAAACTAATAATCAAATTCTGCCTTTTTCTTTTTTCTCTGAACACGCCTTCATGATTTTGCTTGCAGTGGGCTACCTTTTTGAAACGTCTTTCCCTGAAAATTTTCACCTAATAAATTCTTAACCTTAACAGCGCAGTTCAGAGATGACCTCTATATTGCTTTCCTAAGGTCTCAGGGTAAAATCAGATCATCTGCAGTCCTGTAATACTTTGAGCACAGTCATGCGTCACTTAACGACGGGGATATGTTCTGAGAAATTCGTCATTAGGCAATTTCGTCGTTGTGTGAACATCATAGAGTGTATGTACACAAACCGAGATGATTTATACTACACACCCAGGCTATATGGTCCTAACCTATGGGAGCACTGTTGTATGCGTGGTCCACCGTTGACTCAAATGTCATTACACAGCGCATGACTGTATTACACCCTCTATTTTATTTGTTTACCACACACTGTTTTGTTTGTTTACATGTCTGTTTTCTTTCTTACACTGTGAAGGACTTAAGGACAGGAATTGTATTTCTTATTTTTGTTTCCCTAAAAAAGTACATGGCACATAGTAGGTGCTCAAAAGTTTACTGCATGAGATAAAATCTGCACACCTTATGTGAGTACATTTTGAGATAGTTAAGCTATGGCTATAGAAAATAGAAGTGGGATTAAGCTAAACCCCAGGAGGGTCCTTTTAGCAAAGTTCCAGCAGGATCATCAGGGAATTAATGAGATAATTCCCTTTGATTTAAATAGCCCATCCCCAGGAAAGGGCACTGTCTCCTATAGGTCATCATGACTCAAGCTGATTTACTTTAGGCTTTGATGTAAATTACCCGTGACTGATCCGTGGATTTGCTGCTTGGTGCTTCTACCTACACCTTCACTCTGCTTTTGCATGTGGAATCTTTTAATACTCAGAACCTACAACTTCTTTCCCTGTGGCTTCTATAAACCTCAATAAAGTCCTTTCTTTTATAAGGTCATTATTGTTTGATAGGAGATAGATTTGAAACCCTTTTTGGAACTTGTTATTAAATAGGCACCCCCAGAAAAGTATCTGAGGGAGTAGGCTTTAAATTCAGATTTCTTTTATCCTGGAAGAGAAGCTCATATTCTGGTAGCTTGAGTTGAAACAAGAAACCAAACCTGAGAAAAATGAAGACAATGAATATTCACTACATACTTTTTATGTCCAAGCATGGCTCCAGGTAATGTACATTATTTCATTTTATCTTTACAACGCTATGGGACACGTCCTGTTAACCCATTTTATACGTGAAGCTAGAAGAGATTAAGTCACATAGTCAAGGTCACTTAATTAGTAAATGATGGGGCTAGTATTCAAAGGCAGTCCTGACCCCAAAGCCAACGAAAATGCCACCACACAACCACATGCAAGGGAAAAGACTTCGCTCACATCTACCTTTGGATAGGTTTAGCAGCAAGAAACAGACATCCACTTGGCACTTCTTCCTGAATGCTTTGAGATCTCTTTTGTAATTTATCCCCAGCCTTGATCTTGTCTCTGACTTTAGGTTCCTATATCCAAGTGCCTACTCAACAGGTCCACTTGGATGACTAATGTGTATCTCAAATTCAACATGTACAACAACTGAACTCCTGATTCTAGCGCTCCCACCCAAACATGCTTCTCCAGAGTCTTCCCTATCTCAAGAAATGGAACTCCACTCTCAGGAGTTTTAGGCCCAAACACAGAAATTATCCTTGACTCCATTTTTTCCCCATTATACCCACATCCGAACCACCTACAAATCCTGTGGGTTGTACCTTTGAAATTTACCTCAGAGGACTGTTATGAGCATGAATAAGTTGATATTTATAAAGCTGTGAGAACAGTGCCTGGCATATAATAAGCACTACGTGAGTATTGAGTAAAATAAATACCCAGCATTCTACCATTTCTCTCTGTGTCCACTCTCGCAGCCTAGCTGCAGCCACGGTCACTGCCTAGGTGGATCCTCACTGCAGTAAACACCTAACTGGTCTCCCTGCTGCCAGCCTTGTCCTCTGACAGCCTGTTCTCCATGCGGCAGAGCAATTCTTTAAAAACCCAAGCCAGGTCACGTCCCTGCTCAAAACCATCTAGAAGCTTCCCATCTTACTCAGAATAAAATATAGTGAAGTCCTTATCATGGCTTAGAAGAGTCTACAAGATTCCTTCCTCAACGGCAACCTCATCTCTGATCTCTTTTATCTACTGCATTTCCTCTGTTCCACTTATACCGGTCTTCTTGCTATCCTCAGCCCTGTTGAGTACATCATGATCTGTGCATTTGCTATTCCTCTGTCTGGAACACTCGTTCCTGAGATATTCACAAGGCCTGCTCCCTCCCTCACTCAGGTCTCTTCTCAGATGTCATCTCATTACAGAGGCCTCCTTTGTTCACCCTACCCCTACACATGTCAATCTCTATTGCCATTCTCTGTTAAATTCTTCTCTATAGCACCTATCACACCTGACCTATAGCTCTTTTTTAACTGAGTTAGTAATTGCTCCTCTCTCTGCCCTTGATGTCAGTTTCAAAAGGGACTCTGTTTCATTTGCTGCCGTAACCCTCGTACTCAGAACTGCGCAGGGAACGGAGTAGACAAATTTACTGAATACAGGGAAAATATGTATCTTTCACTCATTTTCAACTTACAGTTGTCTATAAACATACTCCTAAATGTCACAGGGAACAAAACAAATTCTATAAAATTCCCACATTACAGAATGAGTTCAGTTTTCAGCAGAAAATTTTTATTTTTAAATATTAAGAAATTTATTTTTAAATCTTTCCTTTCATTTGAGTAAAACTGACAGAAAATAAATCATGGCAATTATTACCTTTGCCCCTAATTACTTATCAATAGTCAAAAAACCTCTACATAAATTAGATATAAAGCCTTTTCCTTCCTCAGGTTTACCTTATCTTGTTATGCCCATTTTGCAAAAACTATTCAAACAGAATTCAAGCAAAATGCTATTTCCTTATAGAAAAAAAATCCATGGCAAGACTTTTTCTTAAAAGCACCTCCTACTAAATGTTCAAACATGGAAATATGGAAAAGCAAAGTTTAGATTTTGGAGACAGCAGCTAAGTAGTGTGGTAAGCCCCCAGTGGGACATTCTACCAGCAAATTTGGGCATTTCTTGATGAAAATGCTTCTCACATCTTGCCTCACTAAGATTATATATCAGCTGATGGTTGCCGTGGAAACAGCAGTAATGCTAACAAGGATTAGCCCCAAAAGGTTTAACCACTGGGCGTAGAATTATTTTCCTGTGCAGTCACTAGGGAAGCAACATAGATATTATATGGGGATAAAAAGCTGGTGAGACTCCCTGTAATTGGGGGAGGGGAGGGGCCCAAACTCTTCCTCCAAATCAGAGTCTATAGACTTCTTATCCTTGTAATACCTACAGCTGGATCATCTAAGCTCTGAGCCTTTTTGAATCCTACATCCTCCACGAAGCCTTTCCTAATAAATTCTAGCTCTCAGTTCTGGCCTCTGTCTCTCAATTTATACTTTTAAAAATGGCTTTCATATCATAATTTGAGTATCTAATGATAGTGTCTTGCATGGTGCCCTAAATGCAAGTTGAAAGAACAGTTACCGAGTGCCCACCCTGAGCCAGGCACCAGTGCTAAGCACTGTCATATGAATGATGTCTCTAAGTCCTCAGAATAGTATCTCTCAGGTAGGTATTACTAAGCCACTACTTAAGTGAGGAAACTGAACTTTGGAGAGTTTAAGTGACCTTTCCCATAAGACAATTTATTTTCCCAAAACAAGCCTTATCACCGGTGCTGGACTGTAGGCTCCTCAAAGGAAGGGGTTGCTCAACTTTCTCTTGCAACTTCTCCAGTATTCAGAAAGGGCTTGGCTCATAACAGGCAATGAGTTGATAAAAAGCGATTTAACAAAAATCAACAATAAAAAAAATAAAAAGAACTACATTTGATGTGAGCAGGTGGGAAGGCAGTGACTGCTAGGTTGTGTGTGTGTGTTTTTTTTAAACTGAAAGACTTCTAACAACATCCATATACTATTTTGAAAAAAAAATTAATTAAAAATCTTAAAGGCATAACTATGAACATATTGGTGTTTGGTCATGATAAGTGGTGAGATATGTTGCAAGCCACTTGTTATTACTAATAAAGTAATAAAGTGAATACTTTAATTCAAAAATATCAATAGTAGCAAAATTCAGAATGTTCACTCACTATGTTTCCTCAAGTGGGAGAGCAAAGGTGTAGTTAAAGCTAGCCCTCTGGGCAAACTGAACATTACAGAAGTATTTTGAGCATGCGTCTTGAGGGAAAAAGGTTAAGAATCACTGACTTAAGGAAAAAATGTTGGGACAGGGATCACCTGTCACTGGACTCTATTCCCAACTGTTTCTGGCTCACTGGGTGAACAGAAGCAATTCATGTCAGCAATCTGGCCTGTCTCCTCAAGCCTCTAAAACACATGGGACTGGGGCCGGCCCGGTGGCGCAGTGGTTGAATTCACGTGCTCTGCTTTGGTGGCCCAGGGTTCACAGGTTGGGATCCAGGGCACCAACCCAGCACTGCTCGTCAAGCCGTGCTTTGGCGGCATCCCACATAAAACAGAGGAAGACTGGCACAGATGTTAGCTCAGGAACAATCTTCCTCGGCAAAAAGAGGAAGATTAGCAACAGATGTTGGTTCAGGGCCAATCTTTCTCACCAAAACTCCCCCCCAAAAACATGGAACTAACTAATTCTACCCACTGCTGGATCATCCTTCAGGGGCAACTAGACATTACTTAGTGTTCTAAGTTGGTATCTGTTCTATTTTCTTGTTTCTCCAAAGATGGTGAGGGAACAAGAGTAGCTTACTACTTCTGGAAACTGCCTAGTGGACCGGCTTTGTGAAAATGAAATGAGTAAGCCTGTTAGTTGATTCAGTCGTTTCCTGAGAAAAATGGAAGGTGAAAGGATGAGTTTGTTAAAAAATTCAGATTAAAAAAAATAGAAATGTATTATGTAAATCAGGCTATAAAAAATGTCTTTAGGATTTTAAACAAAGTAATGTGTTCGAAAGTGAACATCAACTTCTCAGGAAGAGTTAAGAGATTAAAAACATGTCTCACTTCCACAGCTACTAAATCCATAATAAAAACCCATTTCCTACTTCTCCAAGGTGTTAGAAAATCGATTAGTTAATGTCTGTGAAGGCTTTCAGGTATAAAGTGCTATCTCACTGTTAAGCACCATTCTATTTAAACTTGTTTCTGCTTCCTTTCTGTCAATCAACTTCCATGTCTATCTGGGATGCCAAGATGGAGATTAATTACTTAACGGTCTTATGAGCCTGAAAATTCTCGGGAGCAGGGAAGCTGAAAAAGATAGGAATAGAAGTTTGGGGCACATTCAGACAGAGGGTCATTCAAATGCCAGAATAAATATTCCAAGCCAAAAAGAATCTAAATAACCTGTCACCTCAGAGCTCCTAGGTGGCAGAGAAGGTGTTCTATAAATCAAGATGATTACTCATTAATAAACCTAACATACTAAGGAAGAGCAAAAATATAACAAAGGCAACAATTCTAAATAATGTGGTAACCCAATACCATTTAAACATACAATTATTGAACATCTACCATAGGAAAGGCAATGTTAGGCTATGAGTAAGATTCATTCCTGCATTCGAGGAAGGACATGAAACATAAATTTGTTGAAGTAAAAGCAACAACACAGAAGCGCATATATTAAAGCATTTAATTGACAGATCTTGAGTTCTGGAAAGTGAATCCTCAAATAAAGCACACCGAATCAATGCATTTATTTATCCATTGTATTTATTTGATCATGGTGAACTGATATTTCTATACAGTGAGACTCACCAACAGTTCCAAGCTTTGTAGCCAATCAGCCATAATTACCACATAAACCCAAAAGAATGGGCTATAAGCCGCATGAAAGAACTACATTTCCAGATGAACTTTAGAGAAAAACAGCCTGACGCTCTCAGGACAAGAAAATTGCTTACTGATTCTACAGCTTGTTTCCACAGACTGAACAAAGTATAGCTAGTCTAGACTGTAGTAGAAACAATTAAACTAGAATAAAGGCTATCCTACTGATTATGGAGTAAATTCACAGACGTCCTGAAATCGCCTGCCATGGTTACACACCTTCTGATCCATTAATTTTACTGCCAGGAATCTATCCGCAGGAGTAATCAAAGCAGCTGTCAAAGATTATGTACTAGAAATTCCCTAGGTGTACATCCTACAGAAGTGTGTGTTCATGGTCACCAGAATATATGTCCAAGATTGTTTATAACAGCCTTATTTGTTAATAGCTAAAACCTATAAACAACTATCACAAACAGGTATGTTATATATTCATACAACGGAATATAATGTAAGCTACATGTATCAACATGTAGGAACTGTAAAAACAAACTGTTAAGCAAAAGAAGTCAGGCACAAAATAATTCACACTGTATGATTCCATTTATGCAAAATTCCAAAACAGGCAAAACAGAACAGAATTATTTATGGATACAAACCTAGCAAGTAAAACTCACTATAAAGCAAGGGAAAGGACTGATTACCATAAAAGTGTGGATAGTGCTTCCTCTGGGTAGCACAAGAAGAAGGGGATTGTGCTGTGGAGGGGACTTGTAAGACCCTGAGCACAAGGCTCAGTGAACGCGTGCTCGACTCCTGACCACCAGCCTGACTGACCATCTCACCAGCTGAGACAATAAATAAAAAGTTTTCTGATCCCTGCATCCCTTGAAAGAAATTGTCACGTGAAGCCAAATTCCAGTTGGGGAGTTTCTTGGATGAGCTTATGTCCTGAACAGGATCATAAAGTCACATGTCACACCCTCTCCAGAGATCAACTGCCCAGGACCAGATGCTTCTGTTCAAGCCCAGTGCTCCCAAACCAGGAGAGGAATCCCCTGACAGACGCAGCTCACAAACTCCTTTGTGTTTAGTTAATTTTAGTATCAGAATTTTAGTTAAAGATAAGTCCAGTCATGCCTTCCTGAAGTTACACTCAAGTAACTTTGTATTTTGCATGTTCCCAAATCGTACTCAATAGAAGACAATTCCTAGTTTGCGATTTCTACAGATGGCACATTTCATCCATTACATTTGAAGTCTCTCTAATTTCATTCTTAAAGACAAAGTTAATTCCTGTTAGTCTACAACTAATACTGGCTCATTTTCCCGAATCAGAGTAGCAAGTTATACGGACCAAAAACATGTAGGAAAATTACATGCAAAAATTTAGTTGGTGATATGCTATTTTCATCAAAATGCTCAATGACCATGAAGGATTAGAAATTGCATTCCATTATCTGGTAGCGTTGAAAGAAGGATTTTACATAAGTCAATGCTTGAACATTCCATAGATTACTTTTCTTGTCAAAAGGGGAAAACACAGCTGAACAATGGAGGATCTCACATCATTGCCATAGTCCAGGGGTCAATCTCAGCATCAACGATGGAGGGACAATCAGTTGTGTGTCATCTGACGTAATGCATCGTTAAGTGCATGTCTTCTAGCTAAAAATGTTTCATTTGAATCCATCAAGCTTTAATATATAACTTCAAGTTAATAGCAAATGCCAGGGAATAGAAGAACAAGCTAAATGTCACTATGAGGAAGCAACCAGACAAACTCAGAAGCTAAAACTTTCTCCAGGATACCTGGCCCACTTAGAACAAGGAGAAATCACTGGAGTGGAAAGGTGGAGATCAGTGATTTAAAAAGCAGGTTATAGAAGAGTACACGCAGCATGTGATATCATTTTGGTTTTAAAAAAACTGTAGATGTATTTTCCTATTCCTAGGAAAAGGTCCCTAAAGACTGACACTAAGCTATTTCACTGGTCATCTATGGAAGGTGGAAATATGATGTTTTTAAAGAAAATTATTTGACTTGTCTCTATTTTCTAATTTTCTTCAGTGCACATGTACTGCTTTTTTTGTTTTTTGTGGTTTTCTCCTTTTTTTTTAAAGATTGGCATCTGAGCTAACATCTGTTGCCAATCTTCTTTTTTATTTTTTCTTCTTCTCCCCAAAGCCCCCCCATTATGCAATTGTATATTCTAGTTGTAGGTCCTTCTGGTTGTGCTACTGGGGACGCCGCCTCAGCATGTCCTGGTCAGCAGTGCTAGGTCCGTGCCCAGGATCTGAACCGGCGAAACCTCAGGCTGCCGCCGAAGCGGAGCGTAGGAACATAACCACTCGGTGATGGGGCCAGCCCCCTTAACTAACCTGTTATTATTACAAAAGCAGTACATGGGGCCCAGCCCCATGGCCGAGTGGTTAAGTTCCCATGCTTCACTTCAGTGGTCCAGGGTTTCGCCCATTTGGTTCCTGAGCGCAGCTGTGGCACCACTCACCAGGCCATGCTGAGGTGGCGTCCCCCATAGCACAACCAGAAGGACCTACAACTAGAATATACAGCTATGTACTGGGGGGCTTTGGGGAGAAGAAGAAGAAGAAGGAAAAAAAAGAAGATTGGCAACAGATGTTAGCTCAGGTGTCAATCTTTAAGAAAATAAAAGGTTAGTTAAAAAATAAGTTAAACAAAACAAAATCTCCAAGGCAGTGAGTAATAAGTGCCAGGTAAATGATAACGAGTTCAGAAAATGAAGCAATCACTGTGCTAGAATGGCGAGGGAAGCCTCCAGGAAATGAACTGCCAGCTGCTCCTGGAAAAATGGATAGAACTTGGACAAGCAGAAACTAACTGTTAATTCTTTAACCCATCAGTCAGCCTAAAAGTGGCAGGGCAGTATGGAGGACTGCTTGGCTAGGTCATGAGATACTCAGGCCAAATAAACAAAAAACCTCCCTTTAAGTCCTAATCAGCTGCCCCTTGTTTCTGTCATTGTTCATGATCCAAGAGCCACTACCAGGAAGAGGAGTGTTGACTTATTCTGGCCTCATCTTCCTAAAAGATTCCCTCTTCCTGGCTTCTGAGAATGGAATGTTTTGCCTCTGAGAATGGAATGTTCTAACACAGGTATGAGTGGGGCCCTGTATACATGTAATGGAGTGAAGGAAAGATATGGTAGAAGGAATTTTGAGACTGTCAAGCAAGCAGACGTGAAATGGCCTTTTCAAACTGCACAGGTTCTACGACTTTCACGAATGTGCACACTCTGGTCTTTTTTCTCTTCTTGTGTGTTAATCTGATGGAGTCATTCACACATTCAACAGACATTTTAATTTTTTCATTTTTGTTTATTTTTATTTGTTTTTTAAATTTTTCCTTCTTCTCCCCAAAGCCCCCAGTATATAGTTGTATATTTTAGTTGTGGTCCTTCTAGTTGTGGCATGTGGGACGCCGCGTCAGCATGGCTTGATGAGCGGAGCTAGGTCTGCGCCCAGGATTCAAACCAGTGAAACCCTGGGCCGCTGAAGCAGAGTGCGTGAACTTAACCACTCAGCCACAGGGCTGGCCCCTCAATAGACATTTGATAAGCACCTATCATGTGCCTGGCACACAAAAAGTATCACACACAAACACAAAAAGAACTGTAAACAAATTATGAACTCCAGTTAATAATATATCTCCTAAAGTATTAGGAGTAAAGTGTACTGATGTCTCCAACTTACTTTAAAATGCATCAGAGAATAAGATGGAGTGATGGATACCTGATGCCTTGCCTGTAGCTGGTAGCCAGTTCTCAAAAGTTTGCTGAATTTATGAAAACCAAAACCAAAAAACGTTAAACATGGTGGGTTCTAAATTCATATCTGGAAGCATATTCTATAAGAGAAATTTGGAATTTGTCCAAGTCTAAAGTTTCTAATCCTCTGAGAAGCAGGATGCCTAGAGAGAAACTGGGTATTTGTGATGTCCAGAGTGCTCATCACTTACATGCTGTGATAAGTAGCAAAGGCGAAAAACCCCCAGGGGTAGAAATGTAACTAGAAGTACTTATAAGGGAAAAAAACAAAGTGAATAAGAGAAAGGTACACTTCTGTAAAAGAAGCACTCATTAGCACAGATGTGAGCAACAACTTTGGTGACGTGGGCATAAGCTCTGGACTTGGGGATGAAGCCTAGAGTTCCAGATATACTAGTTTTATTACATACTAGTCATATCATGTGACTTTGGGCAAGTCATTTAATCTGAGGCTCCTCTTTTGTAAAATGGGGACAATATATGCCTTTCTACCTCACAGGGTTCTGACCATGGAAATGTAAGTTTGGTAAATCTTAAAGCATAACATAAATGTGAGGCATCCTCATCATCCTATTAGGTCTAAGTAACACAAGCCTGTTCCAATTTCCAAAATACACCCACCTCCTCAGGAAAATAGAACAGATCATCATTATTAGGCCCTTTCTTGGGCTTATCTATTCCCTTAATGACGGTTTGACATTTTCTCTAAGTCATGGGGCTACCTTAATGATAATCTAGATCTCTTCTTGTTTCAAGCTCAATCCACTTGGCATATAGCTATTATTTCCAAGAGTATGTTCTATTTCCCAAGTCAAGAAACATTAGTTCAAAAGGTTAGTAGATTTTAGCAACAAAAAAAGTTCTGGGGTCAAAAACGTTTGGGAACCATTGTATCAAATAGGTTTCTTTACTATAAGACTTACAAAAAACTTTCAGTATACTTTTAGAGATTCAGTATACACTGTAAATCTCCAAGAAAGGGATACGATATTAAAAGTTTCCTGGATTCACTTGACCATGGAATCCTTTATTCTGAGATACATTTCTTGGGATTGATACAGTAATGGCACAATTTGAGGGAGAGCTGCTGCCAACACTTTGGAAAATAATAAACCTACATTTCAGTTCAGGGCTCCATTGACGGCAACCAAGTTAAAATAAATAGAACAGTTAGTTATAATACTGACAATGTCAGAAATTGTGTTCTACAGAATGAAGCTGAGGATTCTTTGTGCTACCCACTGAGGGGAAAAAGTGGTGCTAACCTTTAGGTAAAATTACAGCTATGCAATTCAGGGCACAGAGCAGAATACTGCCCCGGGGGTTCCACAGTGCATTCTGTTCCTGCCTGCTGTGATCTTAACACGCTCACCCTTATGACTTAGAGCAGACCCACTTTGGGCCTCAGACGACAAGCAGTAAGAGCCGTGGGTCTAACGCCCCACGTCCCCAGATCAGGGTGTACCTTTGCTCACTCAGCATGATTTGCTAGAGCCTCCTCACTGGCTTGTTGGATCACGACCACCTCAGCGATCTTTTTTTTTTTTTTTTTTTTTTTACCAGTCTGCTTTTTCCTAAGTCAGCTGGCTGCCCTCCGTCTTGATTCCTCAATTACCTATAACTATGGGATCTGTAGTCTCTGCCTAAACAGCTAGGTTCCTGGCCACTCCTGTCCCATTGCTGCCTGTTTCATAAAATAACATGTTTTCTTGTTATTTTCAATATTCATCTTTTTTGGAGGGACCAGTTCTTGGATGGGTGAGTGACAATGGGCCTTTGAAACATTTGGCAAAGCCAATGAAACAGAAGAGTCTAAAAGGTAGAAAGCAGAACACAGAATTAGGGATGTTCTCTTATTAAAACTCTAGTGAAAATGAGACTTAGAGAGACTACCAAACTGGTATTCCTAATAAAGGCTGCAGTCCCAGATAATGGCAGAGCTACATTCCAATTCCAGACCCTGGACTAAATTGACAGTCATGACCCTGCTGATCAGACATTATGAGAAAAAACAAAGCCATTTAACAGCATTCCAAGATTGCCAATTTCGAGGATGAATTCTGAGTCATTAACAGTTTAGGGGTACGGTAAAGCAGAGCGACATCAATATCCACCACTGCCTCAATTAAAACCGTCTTAACAACATCCATTTAGGAACATGACAATCAACATTTTAGTGCTTCTGAACCTGTATCTTCTTGCTGTTCGCCTATCTTGGACTATAACTACAAATTAAGAGTAAATAAATCTGTTAATTCGGAATAATGGTGTTAGTGATGTTAGCTGATGTCTTGGACGAAAATAGCTAAACTAATCCTATGAGGACCAAAGATATTTTGGATGCTTACTACGCTATACCCAAGAGAAAATTCTGGGTCATAAATTGTTCCACAAGAAAAGTCATATTTTCAACAACACCTGGGGAGTGAAAACTGCAAAATTTTTAAAGATCTCAAAGAAGTCTGAGGAAAAAGAGCCATGATAGAACACAAAAAGTGACAACAATATGACAGTTTGTGCAGGACCTAGCTGATCAACTTTGGGCAAATCACAGCCTCTCTGGGTCTCAGTGTCCTTATTGTAAAATGGGGATAATAATACCTGACTCAGCTTCCTTATCTGTAAAAAAGAGATAATAATATCTAATGATACAGTTATAAGTCTCAAATTAGATAATATATGAAAACAAATAAAATTACATAGCACAAAAATGCTGCAAGCAATTTCACGGTAAAGTGATACCTCAAGGGGAATAGGATGACATTCAACTTTATTTCAAAGGGATCTGAGATTATTCCACCATTCTCATTCTCTTCTCATTTCAAGGACTGAAATACTCAATAACTCACATTCTTTATATGACTCCAGTTTCCCCATGGAATTTCCACCATAGTTTAAAACCAACTCCAACTCACCTGGATGTGGGGAAAACAACAACTTCTTGTAGTCACAAGTCTTTGTCAGGCCAAAGCACAGAGATTTCATACTACAGAGCACATCCATGGAGACAGCAAGGGAAGCAAACAAGCTGACTGACAAGCCAAAGCCAAACGACAGCGCAGCAGGAACTTCTCTCACGCCCCACCCCAACAAGTGCTGGGGGTGCTGAGAAGTCGCGTCTGTGACTGGTCCTTCCCTCCACAGGAATCCGTAAAACCTGAGCTGAAGAAGCCCTTTGCCTCACTTGTTAGTGTATTTCCTTGGTATAGACGCTTTAAATTTATCTTCTACTGTTTTTGACCTTTTTCTTTAAAATATTTTATTACTTAGAAAACATAGTGGGAGTAATAAAGATACAGGAGTAATGACATAAACATATACATTACAAAACAGTAATTTTGGTGTCATATTTACATAATCAATAAATAATCACTATATTAATATTATATCTTGATTGATTATAACATTTTCCTGAAAATTCATTTATTATATTGTTATGACTGAATGTTCGTGTCTCCTCGAAATTCCTATGTTGAAATCCTAATCCCCAATGTCACGGTATTAGGAGGTGGAGACTCTGGGAGGTAATTAGCTCATGAGGATGGAGTCCTCATGAATGAGATTAGTGCCCTTACAGGAAGACAGCTTGCTTCCTCTCTCGGTTCTCTGCCACGTGACAATTCAACGAGAAGACAACCATCCACAGGCGAGGAAGAAGGGCCTCACTGGATACTGGATCCACCTTGCTCTTTTTCGGATGAGTGCCTAGTTCCTGCTGGTTTAGACTGGGCACAGCCTTCTCTTATATATTGTCTTAATCTGCTCAGACTGCCATGACAAAATACCATAGATTGGGTAGCTTAAACAACAGGCATTTATTTCTCACAGTTTTGGAGGCTGGGAAATCCAAGCTCAAGATGCTGGTAGATTTTGTTCCTGGTGAGGACCCTCATTCTGGTTTACCAATGGCTGCCTTCTCACTGTGTCCTTACTTGGTAGAGAAGGAGAGCTCTGGTCTCTGTTCCTCTTCTTATAAGGACACTAATCCCATCGTGGGGGCTCCACCCTCATGACCTCATCTAAACCTACTTACCTCCTGAAGGCCCCACCTCCTAATATCATCACATGGCAGAGTTAGGGCTTCAACATACGAATTTTGGGGGGACAAAATTCAGTCCATAGCACATGTTATCTTCCACGTTCTTACCTACCCAGCTTCTAATCCACTGTTCTGAATGACAAATATATCTTTTTACATTCATTTAAAGTAGAGAATGTACTTTAAAAAGTAGAAAAGTATAAAAAAAGTACAGAAGTACAGAAAAGTAGAGAAAATTCTATATGAATGCCCCTATATCCATCACTTCGAAGTATTAAATGTTAATGTTTTGCTCTATTTGCTTCATCAATTTTTTTCTAAAGTATTTTAAAACAAATCACAGACATTAGGATATTCATCTCTATGAATCCATATTCATATGCATTTCCATATGAATTTTAGCACAAACTGATAAACTAGACTTATCAATTTCTACAAAAATATTCAATATGAAGCTCTAAAAAAAGGGATGTTCCCTACATACCGCAATACAATTTCACATCTATAGAAATTAAAAATAGTTCCTTAATATTCTCTGGTACACAGTATATCTTCAAATGCCAACTGTACTAATATATCTTATTTAAAAAATAGCTTTACTGATGTATAACTGACATACAATAAACTGCACATATTTAAAGTATACGATTTGATAAGTTTTGACAAATGTATATACCCACGAAACCATCACCATAATCAAGTATATAGTGAACACTCCCAAAAGTGTCCCCATACCCTTTTGAAATCCCTCTCATCCACCCTGCCGTCTCTCCACCAACTGCTGATCTGCTCTACCACTTTAGATAGGGAGGTATTTTCTAGCATTTTATATAAATGGAATTATATAATAGGTGTTCTTTTCTGTTTGGCTTCTTCCACTTAGAATAATTACTTTTTAGATTCACCCAGTTGTTTATGTATCAAGAGTACTTTCCTTTTTTATTACTGAATGCTATTGTATTGTATACCACACTTTATCTATTCACCTGCTAATGGACATTTGGGTTGTTTCCAGTTTTTTGCTACTACAAAGCTGTTTTGAACATTGTATGAGCATCTATTTCCTTATCTCTTGGGCAAATATCTAAGAGTGGAATGGCTAGATGATAGGGTACGTTTAACTTCCTAAGAAACTGTCACACTCTTCCAAAGTGGTTGTACTATATTATATTCCCACCATTGGTGTATAAGAGTTTTAATTGTAACAAGTCTTTTAAATTTTAACCATTCTAATAGGTGTGTAGGTATCTCACTGTGATTTTGACTTGTATTTCCCTAATGCGTAACGACATTCGCCATCTTTTCACATGCTTATTTGCACATACATATCTCCTTTGGCGAAGTGTGTTCAAATCTTTTGCCCATTCAAAAAAATTGGGTTGTTTGCTTTCGTATTGAGTTTTGAGAGTTCTTTATATATTCTGGATACAAATCCTCAAATATATGCTTTGCAAAGACTTTCCCTCAGTTTGTGGTTCACTTTTCATTATCTTAACAACGTCTTATGAAGAGCAGAAGCTTTAAATTTTGATAAAGCCCAATTTATCAATTTGTGGGTCATGCGTTTGGTGTCCTATCTAAGAAATCTTTGCCTAATCCAAGGTCATAAAGATTTTCTCCTATGTATCTTCTGTAAGTTTTACGGTTTTAGGGTGTCTAATCCCTCGAGTTAATTTCTGTGTATGGTACAAAGTATGGATCCAAGTTCTTTTTCTTTTTTCTTTTTTTTAACATATGTATATCAAATTCTTCCAATACCATTTGTTGGGAAGGTTATCCTTTCCCCACCACTCTACCTTCCACCTTTGTCAAGAGTCAATTGTCCATATATGTGTGTGTTTATTTGTGGAGTCTCTAGTCTGTTCCATTTATCTGTTCATCTATCTTTATGCCCATACCACAATGTTTTAATTACTGTAGCTTTATAATAATTCTGGAAATAAGGTAGCGTCAGTCACCCTTCCAACTTTGTTCTTCTTTTTCAAAGTTGTTTGGCTATTCTAGGTCCTTTGCATTATCATATGAATTTTAGAGCAAACTGATATATTTTACTTGTCAATTTCTACCAAAAAACCTACTCAGATTTGACTGGGATTGTGTTGAACCTATAGATTAATTTAGGGAAAACTGACATCTTAACAACATTGAGTCTCCCAACCCAAGAACAAGGTATATATCACCATCTATTTAGTTCTTCTCTAAGTTCCCTTATCAATGTTTTGTATTTTTTTTTTAAAGATTTTATTTTTTTCCTTTTTCTCCCCAAAGCCCCCGGGTACATAGTTGTATATTCTTCGTTGTGGGTCCTTCTAGCTGTGGCATGTGGGACGCTGCCTCAGCGTGGTTTGATGAGCGGTGCCATGCCCGCGCCCAGGATTCCAACCAATGAAACACTGGGCCGCCTGCAGCGGAGCGCGCGAACTTAACCACTCAGCCACGGGGCCAGCCCCTGTTTTGTATTTTTGGTATACAGGTCTTCCATATCTTTTGTCAGATTATCTAAGCATTTCACATTTTTTTGATGGTATTGTAAATGGCATTTAAAAAAAATTCAATTTCTGATTGTTATTGTTAGCATGTAAAAATACAGCTGCTCTTCGTATATTGATCTTGTATCTTGCAATCTTTCTAACATAACTTACTAGTAGTTACTAGTAGTTTTTGTAGGTCCATCATATTTTTTACATAGGCAATCGTTATCTGTGGAAAAAGACAGTTTTAATTCTACCTTTATTTTCTGGAGGCCTTTTCTTTCTTTTTATTTCCTGACTGTACTGGCTACAACCTCCAGGATGACGTTGAATAGAAGTTGGGAGAGCAGATATCCTTGTCCTGTTCCTGACCTTAGGGGGTCTTTCACCATTTAAGTACAATGTTAGTTGTAGGTTTTTGTAAATGTCCTTTATCACACTGAAAAAGTTCTCCTTTATCCCTAGACTGCTGAGAGTTTTCATCAGGAATTGATGTTGGATTTTGACAAATGCTTCGTGTCTACTGAGAAAATCACACAGTTTTTCTTTTTAAATTTGTTAATGGTTTTTCTTTTTTAATTTGTTAGTATGAATTATATTAACTTTTGAAGGTTAAACCACCAATTCCAAGAATAAATCTCACTTATTCTTGTTTTTTATTCTTTTAATATATTGTTAGATTCAATTAGCTAAAATATTGTTTATAAAGTTTTTGCATTTATGTTCATGAGGGATATTGGTTTGTGGTTTTATTTTCCTGTAATGTCCATCCAGTTTTGATATCAGGGTAATGCTGGTTTCATAGAATGAGTTGAGACGACTTCCTCCTCAAGTTTTTGGAAGAACTTGTGTAGAACTGGTACTATTTCTTCCTTAAATGTTTGGTAAAATTCACCAGTGAAGTTATTTGGTCCTAGGCTTTTCTTTGGGGAAAAGTTTAACTGTAATTTCAATTTCTTTAATAGATATATGGCTCTTAGGACTATTTCTTCTTGAGTGAGCTTTGGTAGTTTGTCTTTCAAGGAATTTTACCATTTCACCCAAAGTTGTCAAATTTATTGGCATAAAGTTGCTCATAATATTCCCTTATCCTTTTAATATCTGTAGAATCTGTAGTGATGTCACCTCTCCCATTCCTGACATTGGTTCTCTCTTTTTTTCCCTGATCAGTCTAGCTGGAGGTTTATCAGTTTTACTGATCTTCCCAAAGGACCAGGTTTGGGTTTTACTGACTTTATCTACTGTTTTTTCTGTTTTCTATTTCACTGAGTTCAACTTTAATCTTTACTTTGTTTCTTCTGCTTGCTTTGAGTTTCATTTGCTCTTCTTTTTCTAATTTCTTAAGGTAGAAGCTGAGGTCAATGATTTGAAACTCTTTTCTTTTCTAATATAGGCATCTAATGCCATAAATTTCCCCAAGAACTGCTTTAGTAACACCCAACCTCTTAGGATATGTTGTTTTCATTTTTATCCAGTTCCAAAAATGTTCCAATTTCCATTCTGATTTATTCTTTGATCCAAGAGGGGTTTTTTTTCGGAAGTGTGTTATTTACTTTCCAAATGCTTAGATTTTCCAGAGATCTTTCTGCTACTGATTTCTAATTTAATTCCATTGTGGTCAGAGAACATACTTTGTAGGACTTGAATCCTTATAAATTTATTGAGACTCTTTTTTAAAAAAATATTTTATTTTTTAATTTTTTCTTCTTCTCCCCAAAGCTCCTCAGTACATAGTTGCATATTTTGGTTGTGGGTCCTTCTAGTTGTGGCATGTGGGATGCTGCCTCAGTATGCTTGATGAGTGGTGCTAAGTCCACGCCCAGGATCCGAATTGGCAAAACCCTGGGCCACCGAAGCAGAGCGTGTGAACTTAACTACTCAGCTACAGGGAAAGCCCCATAGTGAGACTCTTTTTTAATGACCCAAAATATGGTCTATTTTGGTAAGATGTACACTTGAAACTAATGTACATTCTGATATTGTTAGGTGGAGTGTTCTAATAGGTCTAGTTCTAATCAGGTTAAGTTGACTGATAGTTGATTTAAGTATTCTATATCCTTGCTTTTTTTCTTCTGTTTACTTGTTCTATCCATTATTGAGAGAGATAAACCAAATTGTGAGTTTGTCTGTTTTTGCTTGCAGTTCTATCACTTTTTGCTTCATGTATTTTGAAACTCTGTTATAAAAGGCATAAACACTTAGGATTGTTATGCCCTCTTGATTCACTTCTTCATCATTATGAAATCAACTTCTCTACTGCTGGTAATATTCTTTGCTCTGAAATGTACTTATTTTATAGTAAATAATGTAGCCACTCCAGCTTTCTTTTGACTACTGTTAACATGCTATAATTTTTCCATCCTTTTATTTTTAATTTATTAATGTCTTGCTTTTTAATCCAATCAGTTGGTCTCTGCTTTTTTATCTAGTGTTATTTTGACCATTTACATTTAATGTGATTTATTGATAAGTTTCAGCTCAAGTCTGTCATCTTGTATTTGTTTTCTATTTGTGGCAACTGTTCTTCATTCTCTTTTTCCTCTTTTTATGCCTTTTAAAACATTAATGAAGTATTTTTTATAATTCCTTTTTATCTTTTCTATAGGTATTATATCTATATAGAAGATACATTATATTATAAAGCTATAATTCTTTGTTTCGTTATTTTAGTGGTTGCTTTAGGGTGTAATACCTTCATCTTTATCACAGTCTATCGTCAACTGATATCATATATAGTATAAGAAGTTCACACACAGGTCACATAAAGTGTAAGAACTTATACTTCCATTTCTTCCCTTTGGCCTTACGGCTATTGTTGCCATCCATATTATGTTTATATATATTATAAATCCCATAATACATTGTCATTATTTTTGTTTAAAGAGTCAATTATCATTTAAAGAGGTTTACATAATAAGAAAAACATGTAGTTACCATTTTAATGCTCTTCATTCTTTTGTATAGATTCAGATTTCCATTTGTATCATTTTCCTTTTGCTTGAAAGACTTCTTTTAACATTTCTTATAGTGTGAGTCTGCTGATGAATTATCTCAGCTTTTGTATGTCTGAAACGTCTTTCACTTTCACTTTTAAAACACGTTTACTGGGTGGAGAATTTTAGGTTGACAGATTTTTTCTTCAGTTCTTTAAAGATATTTCTCCATTATATTCCTACATGTGTTATTTTTTATGAGAAATCTAATGTCATTCATATCTTTGTTCCTCTTTATATAGTGTCTTTTTCTCTGGCGGATTCTAAGACTTCTCTCCTTATCACTGCTTTTGAGCAATTTGATTATTATGTGCCTTGGTGTATGTAGTGGTTGGGTCCAATCAGGCAACAGAAATCACACAGTAGATTAAAAGGGGAAATTTAATAGAAAGGATCATTATGATAAAGAGCAACTAAAAGAAATAAGGAAATTTTATATGGTACCTTATAGCTGAATGAGAGTACCCATAAAAGACAAACTTAAAAGGATTCAGACCTCACTGGGAGAAGTTATGGTTTAGCCCACTGGATAGCAAAGAAGTTTGTTGGTTTGGCCAGGCCAGAAGTAGTCTGGAGTCCCCAGGCAAACAATAAGCTACCCTCTGGAGTACAGGTGGGGGAGCAGGTAATTGGGAACCAACAACATGCAGCAGGGAGTCCAAGTGTTGGTGGGGGCAGGAGGTCTTCAGAGCACAGTCATATGAAGCCTCTAGTTTACATGTTGAGACAGCTGAAGAAAGGACAAGAGTACAAACATTGCAGACAGACCAGGTTCTGGGGAAGTCTCCACCAGACGTCCTCACACCCACACTTCCACTCCCCAGCCTGTGCCAGAAACAGCAGAAGGGCTTCTTTCTCCTACAGTGGCCCTCCAGCACCAGCACCCTCTACTAAGAAAGCTTAACATCTTGCCCACTTTAAAGAAGAAAAACTTAAAACAATTCTTTGTTTATCTCAGAGCATATATTGAAGGGTGCATTTGGAACTGAAATGCAATAAACTGATAACTGACAGTGTATTTTCTTCACATTTATCATGTTTGAGGTTCACTGAGCTTCTTGGATCTGTGCATTTATATTTTTCATCAAGTTTGGATAATTTTCAGCCATTATGTATTCAAATATTTTCTCCGTAGCCCTCTCTCTTTTGGGACTCTAATTTCACATATATTAGGCCACTTGAAGTTGGCCGACAGCTCACTGACGCTCTTTCCAGTTCTTCTTTTCTATGTTTCATTGTGGATAATTTCTATTGCTATGCCTTCAAATTCTCTAATCTTTTCCTCTTGCAATGTCTAATCTGCCATTAATCCTATCCAGTGTATTTTTCATCTCAGACATTATAGTTTTCATTTCTAGAAGTTCTATTTGGATCTGTTTTATACATTCCACGTCCCTAGTTAACCTCTGATCCTACAAAAGGTAAGTTGTAACCACTCTCTTAATGTTCATCTCTTCTAGTATCTGTGTCAGCTCTGGATCAGTTTCAATTGACTGATTATTCTCCTTTTTATGGATCATGTTTTCTTGCCTCTTTGCATGCCTGATAATCTTTGATTTGATGCCAGACATTGTAAATTTTACCTCATAAGGTGTTAGATATTTTTGTATCGTTTTGGAATACAGTTAAGTTACCTGGACACATTTTGATCCTTCTGAATCTTGTTTTGAAGATTCGTTACGCAGGCCTAAGTGCAGAGCTAATTATAACCTATTACTAAGGCAAACCTTCCCGAGTACTCTACCTAATGCCTCATGAATTATGAAATTTTCCTATCTGGCTGGTAGTAACAGTGCCTATTGCTACCACTGTGTGAACAGTGGACAACATTCCCTCTAATCTCTTCAAATCCCCAATTTTGGGAAGTTTGCTCACATGCTTGTGTTGACCAGTCTGTGAGTACTCAAGGGAGACCTTTGACAGATCTCTGTGGTTCTAAGTATCTTTCTTCTTTCTGGTACTCTGTCCTATGAACGGCAGCTGCACTGGTCTCCCCAGACTCTCAGCTCCACATCAGCTCAGACTCTGCTTCAGTTTCTGCTCCTGATGCCAGAGCCTAGAAACTTAAGGCAGAATGGGGCAATTGGAGGGCTCACTTCTTTTGTTTGCCATGTCCCAGGGATTACTGTCCTAAGTCTCTTTCAATCTTGAATAAATTCCCATGCTCTATCTCCTCAGTTTTTCTAGGAAATTGAATAGACCCAGCCAGTTTTCCGATAAGATGTCCACTTCTGGATTTGTCTGATTGCTTTCTTGTAAAGTCAATGGACTTGATCCTCTAAAACAGGGTCAGCAATTTTTCTTTAAAGATGCAAAAAGTAAGTATTTTAGTCTTGTGGGCCACATATTCTTGGTTTTTTGGTTTATTTATTTTTATAATCCTGTAAAAACATAAAAACCATTCTTAGCTCAAGTGCTATACAAAAACAGGCCTTGGGCTGGATTTGGCCTGAGGGCCATAGTTTGCTCTAACCCCTGTATTTTCTATAAACTGAAGGTCAATCTAAAACTCTTAAATAGATTCAGGTTAAACAATTTTCACAAAAACACTTCACAGGTGATGCTGTTTACCTCCTACTGCATCCCAACCGAGAAGCACGTAACGCATGGTTGTAATACTATTTGTGATGCCAAGATAGATCACCAGGTTAAGGTAATTCCTCTTTTGTAAAGTTGTGTTTTTCCCCTTGAAATAATCAATTAATCTGTGGGGTGGTATGTCCAGTTCTCCATCTATCTTTCACCTAATGATTTGTATCATCTGTAGATGATTGTTGCCTGAATCAGTTATTTTATTAGGAGCTGACATGGTGATTCTCTAATTACATCATTACTTCTACAAATATTAGCTGGCATTCTTATGTAAAGAAGGGCACACCCTCATCACCTAGAGCCATTCAGTTACCTTAAAAAAACAGTTGTCCCTGGAAAAATGCTCAGTTCTTTCTTTTGTCAGTATATAGAGTAAGGAGCTGATATGAGAGTAATTTTTAATGCTGATGATGGCGTGGAGGAGAGCTTTCTCTTTTCTGAGTAGTAGTATGGATTCATGGACTTTTATATATTCACGTGTATAAATCAATTGTAATCATCATTCTCCCTAATGCTCCAACTGTCCCAACTTTAGCCAGTGGGAGTCCCTTCAAACTGACTTCTGTGTCCCTTTGACACAACTCCATTAGTTTGTTTTAAACTGAAGTATAATAATTCCATTAGATTTTGAAAGCTTTCTTGCTTCTAGCACAAGATGATATCTCAGGCTCACCCCATCAAATTCCTATTCTAGACTTGGAATTAGTCGTTTCTCCAAGGAGCTCTGGTTCCTTTTAGTGGGAACAATATTTAGAAAGTAAAATGTAGGCATTCGGAGTACTCATTACTACCAATATTTCCTTGCTTCTAGGCCCTCTGTGGACAGAGCTAGGAAAAAAATATATGATGAACTGCATTTCTCTTGTATGTTCTGATTTTGGCTTCTCTATTCATCCTAACCTGTTTTGACCTTTCTCTCATTCCTTGCCTGGTAATTTTTCACAGCTGTCCCTCATAACTATTCTCTTGCTTACATTACACTTGCTGTAAGTACTGAAGTATTTCTTTCTAAATACTAGGTGCTACTATTTTTGTCCCTGGATTGTATGACATTGCATGACCTTGACCATGAATCTCATTAAACAAAAATGAAAGAATATTGCCATTAAAATAATGTGTAGCAACATTTACTTGCTGAGCACTAATGTTATAATGCCACATCTCTGTTAATTATTTACCTATGAGGTGAACCAGTCAGACTTTTTTCAAAAGAAATAAAATTTTGGGGCCGGCCCCGTGGCCGAGTGGTTAAGTTCCCGTGATCTGCTTCGGCGGCCCAGGGTTTCGCCGGTTCAGATCCTGGGCGCAGACATGGCACCGCTCATCAGGCCATGCTGAGGCAGTGTCCCACAGAGCACAACCAGAGGCACTTACAACTAGAATATACAACTACATACAGGGGTACTTTAGGGAGAAGAAGAAGGAAAAAAAGAAGACTGGCAACAGATGTTAGCTCAGGTGCCAATCTTTAAAAAAAAATGAAATAAAATGTTTCTGTTTTCTGTATCATCATCAAACTTTAAACCCTTCTGAGCACAGGGCACTATGATTGGCACCAGAGATACAAACAAGTCTAAGACAGCCTCTAACTTCATAGTCCCTGGGCTTTAATGCCCAGTTGGTGAGACACAGCACGAGGAGCAGTACAAGTACAGTTGCTACTTACTAAGCCAGGAAGTATGCTAATAACTTTATATACTGTCCACAATCCTAACAACTCTGCATGATGGATGATTCTGTTTTTAATAATCCCTATTTCTTCCAAATGAGGAAAATATGCAATTGCAAACTCTCTGAACCTTAACCAACACAGCTAGTAATCAATAGAGCCAAAATAAACCCAGATTCATCTAATGCCAAAATTTGAATCCATTTCACTATGCCATACTGCATCCTAGAAGGACTGATGATGGATGAAATATGCCCTGACTTCAATAAGATTTAAGGTTTTTGCTTTTATGTCACACAACCTCCTTTCAGACACTGACTCTGCTACCAGGTGGAAGAAAGGCTTACCTGCGAGGTTCTTCCAGTGGCTTGGTGTCATTCTAACAGGGTATCCCAGAGACTCCATTTTGCTCAATCCCTTTACTGATGAAGGAATTAAGATACTTGTAACATTGTTTGGTTGACACTAAATTAGGCAAGAACAGCTATCACCAATCCTGGTTTCATATTAGAATAATTCTCGTCCTTGGCCACACATTATAATCACCTTGCTTCTAAAAATCTTGATGCCCAGGTCACATCCCATAGCAGTTAACCAGAATCTCTGGAGGTGGGACCCAGGCATCAGCATTCAGCACAAAAGCTGTCCAGGTGATTCTAATGTGCAATCAGGGATGAGCATTATAGCTTTAGAACACAGAAATAACATTTGCTAAGTGACTTTGATAAACTGGGGGTGGGGAGGAGAAGAAGGTTTCTATTCAACAAAGATGAAACTAAAGGAAATGAGAAGAAACAAATAGTAATTTGAAGTCAGCAAGTACGGAAACAAGTGTTTCCAAGAATCCATATAGTCTCCACTCCAAGGTTAAGTAGAGACTGCAATTAACTAAGCCTGGTTCAGCTAAGTTAGAATTCTCACTTGAATGGCTCCAAAGCCTGTACTCTATTAGGTCATGCTGATCCCTAGTAGTAACAGCTGTGACTAATTGAGCACCTATTATGGGCCAAATGCTTGACATGTTTTCATTTAGGTTTCAAACAACTCTATGAAGTAGGTGTCTATTTGACAGATGATACAAAAAAAGTGCACAAAATAGCTTATGTTTACTTCTGAACAAGTCACCTGGACCAGTAGCTCCCAATTGTGGATCCTTGGGGGACACTGAATTGCTCTAAGAGTGCACACAAAGCACTGCCTGGATTGAATACATCATCATTAAATGCTGTTGTGATTACAGAACATAAATCCTTCTAAAAATATTACTAAATCCCCAATAATGTGTCCTTCTCATATTTTTAATCAATCTGCAGATATTAAAATGGCATCTATTATCATGTGAAAGTCTATAATTATTTTTTTAAAATTAAAAAGGGGAGGGGCTGGCTCAGTGGCATAGAGGTTAAGTTCATGCACTCTGCTTTGGCAGCCTGGGGTTTGCGGGTTTGGATCCTGGGCACAGACCTACACACTGCTCATCAAGCCATGCTGTGGCAGCGTCCTGCATACAAAACAGAGGAAGACTGGCACAGGTATTAGCTCAGGGACAATCTTCCTCACCAAAAAAAATAGGGTCCTCTTGTGGAGAAACTGGAACCCTCATACATTGTTGGTGGGAATGTAAAACGGTACAAGCCTCTATAAAAACCAGTTTGGCAGTTTCTTAAAAAGTTACACGGAGATACACCATACAGCAATTCCACTCCTAAGTATCTACTCAAGAGAAATGAAACATATGTCCACACAAAGACACATACGTGAATCAAGTTCATGTTCATAGTAGTACTATTCATAATAGCCGAAAACTAGAAACAATCCAAATGTCCATCAAGCAGTGAATGGATAAACAAAATGCATATATCCACACAATGGAATACTATTCAGCAGTAAAAAGGAACTATTGATATGTGCTACAACATAAGTGAACCTCATAAATGTTATGCTAAATGAAAGGAGCAGATACAAAAAACTACATACTGATTCCATTTATATGAACTATCCAGAAAAGGTACATCAATATAGACAGAAAGATCATTGTTTGCCTGGAGCTGAGAGTGAGGATGGGAGTGGGGACCGACTGAAAAGGACACATGAGGGAGCTTTTTTTTGTGTGTGTGGGGGGGTTATGGAAATGTTCTAAAACTGGATTACGGTGATGATTGCACAATTCTATACATTTGCTAAAAATAACTTAATTATACACTTACAAGGGGTGAATTTTATAAAATCTAAATTATACCTCAATGAGGCCATTCAAACATGCTGCACATCATTGGATTATATTTTTAAAAGGGGAGGGTCCTCAAACTGAGAGATTGGAAACCAGCGCTATAGACAATGGTAAAGGAATCCAGCAAGAGTGAGTGTACATTTGGTGATCATTTTGCAATATATGCAAATATTAATCATTATGTTGTACACCTGAAACTAACATAATGTTATATGTCAATTATATCTCAAAAATTTTTTTAAAGTTAATAAAAAAATAGTTTCCTAAAAAAAAAGAATGTACATTAAAGGAAGTAAAATATTAATTCTCCAGGTGGGCAAAATCTTTTAGTAAACAGTCAAATTTGCTGTACATTTGAACCAGAAAACTAAGTAATACATGCTTGAGTTGTGAATGTAGTTCTTTTTTTTTTTTAAAAGATTTTACTTTTTCCTTTTTCTCCCCAAAGCCCCCGGGTACATAGTTGTATATGCTTTGTTGTGGGTCCTTCTAGTTGTGGCATGTGGGACGCTGCCTCAGTGTGGTTTGATGAGCAGTGCCATGTCCGCGCCCAGGATTCGAACCAAGGAAACACTGGGCTGCCTGCAGCGGAGCGCGCAAACTTAACCACTCGGCCACGGGGCCAGCCCTGTGAATGTAGTTTTAATACTTACAAGCATCTATATTTCAGACAAGGTGCTCAGCTCTCTGGGAAGTGCCCTGAGTGCACAGCCTTAACTAAACAGAGTCAAGAACATGAATTAATCATAATAGATAGCAGTTGTAAGTGACAAAAGAAAGGTACGAAAGTGCTGGTGGTCAGTAGGAGAGATGAAAATTGGTGGGGGAACAACAGCAAAGGCCTCATGAAGGAAGTGGCAACTGAGTCTGGCCTTAAGGACTGGGGAAATTTCCAACAGGTGGCAATGGGAGGAGACAATGAGAGGTGTGAAAGCGCAGGGCATTCTCAGGAAACAGACTAATTTGTGTGAAGCATTGGGCACAAACAGAAAGATAGTGGGAGACAGGGATGGAAATGTGTGCTAGGTCCAGATGGTACAGGGCTTTGAATGCCATGCCAAGGAGTCTCAACCTTATTTGGTAGGTAAAGGGGTGTCCCCTGAAGGCAATGAGTTGTTCAGAACGTCCATGAAGGAAGGGAACCTGACAATGGGCAAAAATGGAGGGGAAGAACATACAGGCAGGGAGACATGTGGGGTACTGCTGCATGAAGTTCAGAGAGAGTCAACAAGGGAACAGCAGTAAGAAGGGAAAGGAGGGGCTGACTCTCTGAATCTCGGGTCCTGGGAAGGAGGGGAGGTTCATCTGGAATTACACGTCATCTCTTGAGGGCTTCTGCTTTGTCACTTTCCCTGACTCTCACGGGATTTGTCTTTCTCCCCTACCGACAGTGAACGTCCTTAACTGACACCTTCCGCAGTCTGTTTCAGAAGACACATTTTCATTCATTTTGTTTTTTCCCAAAAAAAGGACTCCATTTGGTAAAAAAAATTCCTTTCACTTTAGAAAGTACCATCACATGCAAGGGATGACTTTTTAATTTGAATTCTGCCAGTTTTTAAATAGGATGTAACATCAAAAGATTGGCTTCAATTCTATGCTATGTTCAATTTCAATCTGGTTTTTGAGGAATAACTTAAATATTTAAGTAGAATGCAAGGCTTTGAGTTGATTTGAAAAAAAAATTGGTGTGCTTTTCACAGGGCTCCTGTTAAACACTGAAGTTCCTTTTTAATAATGTATGTCTGTCTGCCAGCTTTTTAAGTAAACAGACTGTATAAAACAAAACACTATTGTTTAAGTAAACAAAATTAATTTTACTGAAAAGATTTTAAACTGTTTTTTACAGACTTTTTACAACACACATTTGCACAAACCACAGCTTAACTTGCTCTGTGACCTTAAATGAGTCACATCCTCTTAGGACCTTAGTTGTTTCTTCCACTGTGAGATCAAAGAGTCAGACTTGGTGAGAGCTAAGTAACATGGGTTAAGCTCAACCTTTAAAACTGTCATTTGAAGAGGTTCTTACCATCTTAAAACACTATGCTAGAAATCTAAGTCAAATTAGTAATTACCTACTCTTTCAGTCTTCAGAACAAATCAATAAGCCTTTTCTGGATCGCTGCCATTGTCAGGCATAAAAACCAGTTAAAGACACAGTCCCTGCCTTCACGTTTCTAAAACCTAGCAGGAAAGCAAATACAACCATGTGTGATGATAAACAGCAATACAACTTAGACCATAGGCATTATCATTTAGATAAATTAGGTTTAACAAAGAGCATCCCCACATGTCCCTAACCTTTAAGGGCAATGTCAAAGATAATGATTATATTCCATGGATATTCCTATAGGAGGCAGGATGCTGGTCCACCATGAACTGGACACAGTATGGCAGGTCTCCTATCTGGCAGTTTTACTTCTGCAGAATAATAATGGAATAAACATCCTAAGTGATGGAGTATGTCCATGATTCAGCTAATACCTCGTTTCCTTAATTTATATAATGTTAGAAAACATGGAATTGATATCTATTACTTAGATCTTATCATTAATGTAGAGGGAAAGTCATATGCTAAAACATCTCTGACATCATAGTTACGTCTTACCTGCACTCTGAGCCTGAGCAGAACAGTGCCATAGGAGGAGGAACAACTAGTATCCATAGCAACAGCACCAGACTGGGACAATGTAAAAAGCTGTAACCTAGCAACTGATGATGAGAGGTGTGTGTAAGGGGAATTCTTCCAGTTCTGCAAATGACAAACATGCAGCACTGAATCCGACTACTATTAGGGCAATGTGGAAAATCTGACTTCGTAGAGAGTTGAGAATGTCAGCCTCGTAAAACCTTATTACTATGCTGCATAATTTTAAACAGGAAAAGCACGTAAACACCTCCTCACTGCCCACATCATCAGCTGTGTGCAGGGAAAGTACCTCATGTGTCATGACTGGAATGGAAAGTAAATTTTGCTGTGGCACCAATCAGCTCAAACTCTATTTCTCATTATATAGAGGCACTGAATTTTGGTGAGAGGAGCAGCAGCCCCTGGTCATAGAGAAGGATGAATGCATTCCTGTACATAAAGAATGCAGCATTACAAAACTATCAGACTCACAATATGCCACATAATGTGAGAATGTCCCCCTTAAGAATTTTCTTTTTAATAGAGATCACATATATACAGGCAGACATTTAGAGAGTGAAAAGAACCATCTATTTCAATCCCCTTGTTTTACTGACACAGAAACTGAGACCCAGAGTGAGGATTTATTTAAGTCAGAAAGTGACAGAGCATGGACTAGAACTGAGGTCTTCTGTTTTCCAGGCCAATTCTTTCCATTAAAACATGATGCTATTTTTTCCCCCTCATGTGTAAACAGGAATACTGTTATGAGAATGAGAAATAAACTTCTATTATGTGATGCCATTGAGATCTTACATTTTATCTGTTATAATGGTGTTAGCCTACCTAATATAACCATGGATGGGTCTATCCTACCGCAAGGCAATCTGAAAAGCATACCACTTTTCTTTATTTTGCGGATTCTGGATCAAGTTACATCTTCAAAGGAATTCACCCAAATCTGTGATTATCAGAGATACTACATGAGGACAAAAGGACCAACAGCTTCTCTATTTGGAACAAAATGGTGTATGTGCACAAAAATGCTGATACTGTTATAGCTATGTCTGCCACTCCAGTTACAACTGGTGGAATCTTAGCAATCAGCCATTCCAACTCCTTCAGAAAATTGAAGCCTAGAAAAGGAAAGTCCACTACTCTTTTTACTGACACCATTATGGCTGAGACTGGCTAGCTGTTCACCAACCCACTTCTCCCTGGGCACAAAGCTGGCCAACATTTCCCAGCCTCTCTGTTAACTGAGTGCAGCCCTGTGACTGAGTTCTGATGAGTGAATGAGCGGAAGCTATGTGCACCACTTCCAGGCATGGCCTACAGAAACCTTCCAGGCTCTTTCCCTTCTGCTGCGACCTTGGAAGCCCACTTGTTGAAGGTGGCAGACTTACAAGATGGAAGGAGATATCTGGATCACTGAATCACTGCCTGATTGAGGACCACCCACCACTCAGGAATATCAGTGTTTAACTCCTCTACTAAGCTACTAAGATTTTGAGATTTATCTGTTACAGAAACTTCAGTATTAATTAATAAAACCATAACTAGGGTTACCCCTCTACAAACAGTGAATGTCACTCCGTTTTTCCTTAATCATGATTATAGTATTTACTTCCAAAGAGATGGCTAGTTTGACTTCTTAGTAAGAGCCCCGCTGGAAGTAGCAAAGCACTGGGACTGCAAGTCACTTAACTTCCCCAGACCTAGCTTCTTGAACTATGTATTAACAGATTCGTGATTTACAAATCATTTTTTTAAATACACAGATGAAAAAGCTTTTTAATAAAAACCTTTTAAATAAAATATTAAGCAGAACTTCAATATATAAAACATAAAAATGCTCAGGGTGAGATGAAAATGGAGAAGGGTGTAGGACTCCACCAGCTTAATGGCCCTTTCAGCTCTTCCTTGCAACCATTCCTGAGGCACCTCTTGGAAACCTAGGGCTCCTCAGAACACAGTTCAAGAATCACTCACGTAAACCAACAGTTTTTAATTATAGTTTTCTTTGGCAGTACCACCCTTTTCCATATGAAATCTTAAGAGATGTCTCAATAAACAGATAGAGATAAAGGTAATCTTTTATTAAGTATCTTATAAATTTAAGTATAATATTTATAAACTCAAGAAGAATGAGGTCTCTTCAAAACAATTTGAAATTGGAGGATAAAGATGAGACTGGCAGCTTTACTCAGTATTGCTATATTTGTGCCTTTAGTTTTGATTTTAAAGTATTGAAAATAATTTTTTTTAATTCACTCAATGAGAGAGTTCCAAATGTCACCAGTTTGTACATAGCCCACCTTACAGCAGCATAGTACTCTCTAGTTAAGAGAGATGGCCAGAAAGGCTGTAAGCCAGTACCTCCACAAAGCAAGTCAGCTGCAGCACTAGCTGAGGGACCAGTGGTCTTTCATCCGTGCAGTGTGGTATCTATCTCAAGACAGTGCATGATAGCTATTTTGGTAACGGTTCTTCAAAGTGTTACAAATTTTTTAAAACATAATTAAATTTGCAGAATGTCTGAAACAGTAAACATTTTATAAACCACGGGTCCAGCTAGGCTAGAAGTTCTTTTTCAGTTCTAAAAATTATACAATAGCATTGGATTACTGTTGTGGACTCCAATAAAGAGCAATGGAGAAGAGGCAATCAGAATCAAAACATTACCTGCTTTTCTACTGATTATGTTTACTTACTGAATACAGACAGTTTATTTCTCAAGGCAACAATATTTAGGGACCAGAACTATGGGTTCACCAGCCTAGGAAACAAAAGAGTGCATAGTTTGTTACCAAATTTTTTTTCTCTGCCGGTAAACTCCAACCTTTCTACCACCTGCAACCCATTTGCTAGGTACAAAATGTGGAGGCCCCAGTTCACATCAGGCAGGGGTAGCTCATTGAACTCCATTTTCATCACTCCAACACAATACACTAAGTTGTCTACAGGGTCCAAGGGAATGCAGATTTCAATTTAAAAAAAAAAGCTGGCTGCCATTGTGTTAAGTCAAATCCAGCAGCATTGAGAAGATATACTCCCACAGTGATTCATCTGAATCTTGGGCCTTGCAACCCCCCAAATTTAGACTTAATATGCTAGAACCGTAGGCTCTCTCCTTTGAAAAAGACAATCAGCCACTAGATACAGTTGTAACTAACACAACCAACCTGAAGACTCCTGAATCAGGCATGGCTCTCTCTGGGTAAATAATTAAGAACAGGCTCAAATAATCAAGACGCAAATCTACCAATAAAAACACCCATATGCTGAAAGAACAAGCAATTACCACCCTAATGTGTTTAACCTACCAATTAGCAATAGTACCAATCTGGAAAAAGCTGGAAATGCTATCTTCACAGAAGAGAGCTCCTACATGCAAAAGCCCGTTTTCTGTTCTAGCTGAAGTGATTATCTCAACAAATCGTTTTCAATACTTTTAGCACACCCTTGATAAAACAAACAGAAGCTGCTAAGTAGATCTCAAACCTTTGGATTCATTTTACTCAGTGACTCTGAAGTTAAGGGACATCCAAAACGGTAAACTCAGCAAATATCAACTAAAAAATATGCCAATAAGATGGAAATGCACAAGAGGAAGTTTTTATTTCTGATTGACTACCCATTCTTGAAAATGTACAAAAACCAAGCTTCACACCAGCGGTTAACCTGTAACCAGTGCAAGGCCCTGGCAATGTCACTAAACTGCTGATCCTCAGCTTCCTCATCTGTCAAATAAAAAATAATTACCATTACTGCAGGCACAGAGTGGGAATGAGATCAGAGGAGGTCCCATATGTGAACGTCCTTTGGAAATTTAAATTACTGTTATTTGGTTGGGAAATAATCTTGTTTTCATAACGTCTTTCAAGGATAGGCTGACTAAAAACTGCCATGTCCTTTTTCTACAACAACACAACACATGTAAATGAAGCAGATTTTAAGGAGAAGACAAGTAATACAGTCCCCACCCCAAAAGGAACAAAAGCTCATTCAGCAATTAACACTACTTTTGATGAGCAGCTGTTGTCATTCACTGTAAAGTGTCCTAGAAACAAAGATGGCCACGCATCACCCACCAGAGGCAGAGTGGCTATGACACTAATGGCCACTATCTCAAAGCTTTTAACCCTGAGAAAGAAATCTGGGAGAAATTTGCTTCCAGAAGTGTATCAGATGCAAAGCTGCTAATTCCAAGACAGCTGTTTAAAGAACAAGGATCTGTTGACTCTTCGGAGGAAAATTAGTCTTTTCAGGGGAGATTAGCTCCAGCCAGTATGCATAGTATATTCTTCGTGTGTGGAGGAGACATGAGAGGCAGACTGAGGAATACAGCTCCAAACAGGCAGGAAACAGACAAAGCACCTGTCTGCATCAACTTCCTCCTACACATGTCACCTCACAGACACCAACTCAGAGGAGTGGCTCCTCTAGGAGGGAGAGTGTGAGGGCTGGATGAGGAGGAGGTGGGGAATCACAGAGGGCAGAACTCAGGAGGGGGGAGCAGGCATGCATCTGAATACAGCTTCAGTCACTCTGCATGAGTAAATGCTTGGGTGAAAACCACACGAAAAGTACTAGAACAGAGTCTCAGGTACTGAAGAGAGCTCAGAGGCTGTGGGAAATTTACGCAAAATCTCACCTCAATACAACAGAATTCTCATTGGAGTCAGAATCTAGAAGTCATTTTGTGTGTGTGTGTGTGTGTGAGGAAGATTGGCCCTGAGATAACATCTGCTGCCAACCCTTCTCTTTTCGCTTGAGGAAGATCACCGCTGAGCTAACATCTGTGCCAGTCTTCCTCTACTTTATGTGGGATGCCGCCATGGCTTGATGAGCAGTGGTAGGTCTGTGTCCTGGATGGGAACCTGCAAACCCAGGGCCACCGAAGCAGAGGGCACGAACTTAACCACCTCATGGCCACCAGGCCAGCCCCTAGGAGTCATTTTTTATTATTGTTTCCTTAACTCCCTTTCTCATATCCATTCATTCTGTTAACAAGTCTTGTTGGTTCTACCTCAAAACACACACTCAATCTAACCCTCCCCACCACCTCCACAATCAAAGCTACCATCAACTCTCCCCGTGGAGAGTCACTTCTTCACTGATCTCCATGCTCCCACCCCGGCTGCTATAACCCATTCTCCTACAGCAGCTAGAGTAATCTTTTAAAAACAGCTATCAGTCAGGTCATGATGCTCTCCTGCCAAAAACACATCACTGGCTTCACAGCACACTGAATAAAACCCCAAATCTCTGTATCATGGCTGGAAAGGCCCTACATAATCTGGCCACAGGGTACCTCTCTGACCTCATCTCCTATACTCTTCCCAAGGTGACCACGCCCCAGTCACATCAGCCTGCTTTCCATTTGTTCCTAGGCTTTTCAATGCTGTTCTCTTCGCCTGGAACACTCGCTCATTTTTATCTATCAGGTGCCTGCTCAAACCTCACCTCTTCAAAAGTTCCTTCCCGACAACTCTATTAAAAACTGAGTTGTTCCCGTAGCTAACACTTTCTCCCCCTTACCTGGCTTTATTGTATTCCGAGCACTTATCACTACCTGATTTGTATTTCTCATGTGTTTCTTTTTTACTGTCAACCTACTACATTACTTTAGAATAGGGAATTTATCTCGTTCGCTAAGTATCTCTGTTACACAGAACAGGTCCTTCACACACAGTAGGTACACATTAAAAATATTCGTTGAATGACTAACTGATTTTTCTTTTTATTGCAAAATATAATATATATAAAGACAAATACATAAAACATATATTAACTACTTGTAAAGCAAACACCCATGTAATTACCACCAAGGTCAAGAAGTAGAACATCCCAGAAGCCTCCTCCCCAAGCACCATTCCGTGATGACAACAACCACCTCACACACAACTCCTCAGGTAACCATTATCCTGACTTCTGTGAGGAAAATCACCTCCATTTTCTTTATAGTTTTACTACTTATACATGCAGAATGATAGGTTTTTCAGCCTTAATAAAGATAACGTTAGGGAGAGTAGACTCTTTTTGGACATTTTTGGAGGGCAATATGATAATATCTATTAAAAATTTAAACGTACATACCTTTTGACCTAGACATCCCACTTCTAGGAATCCATCCTAGAGAAATGCTAACATAAGAGTGCAAAGATGTATAACAACATGTCCGCTGCAGCAGTGTTTGTTAACACTAAAACACTGTAACCAATGCGCATGCTCGTCAATAGGAAATGGTACATCCACATGTACATGGAATACTACATACAACCATTAAAAATATGAAAAAAAGTCTAAGATAAAGTGAAAAAAATTAACAAAACTATTTTGTTTAAAAAGAAAAAATAAATGTAAAAACTATGCACGTGTGTATGATATACAGAAAAATAAAAAAATATTAACACCATATCATCATTAGTATTTTCTTTGATGGAAGATCACGGGGGATTTTCACTGTTACATCAAACATCTCTGTATTGTCTGACTTTCATTTTACAATGAACATGAGTTCTTTTTGCCATTGGAAAAAACAATGTGTATATATATATTTTAATTTCAAAATCTATGAGTGGAAACTTAAGGAAGAGGCATAATTGGAATTTCTGAATATCTAGTTAGGGATTTTCAGTAAGGCTTAGTTCCTTAAGAAACCATCTCTATCCTAGCTAGATAAATCAAGTTTCACAAAAGAACACCCCACTGCTGCCAAGCTTTCATAGACACAGATTTCAAACCGCCTGGCTTCACCTGAACTACAAGTGGGTCTTTGTTCTTTATTTCAACCTCTCCATCACCAGTCTTCAGACTGTTTCTCCAGGTATCTTGGCCTAAGCCCTTCGAGTTTGAAATGCGGGCTTTGATGTCTCCTGGCCTTGGACCTAGGCCTAACTTCCTGCTGAATTCTTTGTATCCCTCTCCATATCTGTGATTCTACAGTAACAACTTTTTTGGCTTCATCCAGCCTTTGGGACAGCCCTTTCTGTATATTGCCCCAAATACAGCTTCTCCCACTGGCACAATTAGATAGTGATACACAAAGCCACAGTGACGAGGTACACGCCCACAATTGTGGATATGAGGAATCAGGGATGGGTTTGTTAGAGACACTTCTAGAGCTGCAATGTGGGGAAAAAGGACTAATAGGGAGGGTCCTGGGAAAATAAAAGCTAAAAGAATACAGCATTGTAAATCTCAAAGAAGAAGAAGGGAAAAAATAATGATTTTTAAGAGGAATTCTCAGGAGTTTTACATCCAGGGCTGCACATGGAGCAGCTATGCATTCTCGATGAGGCTCTGTTCAAAAGCAGGCACCTTTGCTGCCTCCTTCTCCACACTACAGACCATTTTGGGTTCTAAGAATGGATAAGATGACAGAGAGTTGCACACAGGGAGTTCTTTTTCGTCCAGCGTTTATGCCCCCAGGAAGAGGGGGGAAGCCATAATGATACCCAAATCCAAATAATGGCCAACCCTCCCACGAGACAAGAGAATTTTTTTTGTAAACGCTAAAATGCTCATTTCCATCTCCATCAGCAAGGTCAGAGGACTACAGGGCCAGTCACTCAGTAACTGACCAACCCAGAGACCTCTGGAGAAACACAGCACGACACAAAACACTAGATCTCTAGGCAAACGAGTCACCATCGTCTACAGCTTGTCTGTCACAGCACTGACATCCATGGTCCCTTTGACCTCTGGTTTTTGAATAGCATATATACGGCATAAGAGTTTGAGAGTCAAGAGTGCTTTTCTACAGAGTGCATGGAGGGGTTGTGTATTCTTCAGAAAGTTCTGGTTCTAAACATTTCTTTATTGGGTACCTTAGATAGTCATTTAACAAAAATGACAACCAACAACTTTTTATAGAATGCCCACTCTGTTAGATACCTGTTTATAACAATAAACACGACAGATGCAGGCCTGGCTCTCAAAGAGTGTGCAATCTAACAGGATCCATCAAAGAACGCTGCTCCCCCGGCTCTTGTATGGCTGACTCTTCACCCTGTACGTCTTACCTCAAATGTGATCTCCACACAGAAGCCTTCTCCACCTGCTCCTTCTAAAGTCGCTTTCTTTCTTCTGGTCATTTGCCATCAGATCACCCTTCATAGTACCTACTACAATCTATAGCGTCTTGTGGATTTGTTTAGTTATTTATATAACTTTTCCTACTAGCCTCACACAACAGAGGTCCTGTGTTCCCCACTGCATCCCCTGTGCCTTGCTCAATAAATATTTGCTGAACGTTGGATTAAAGAAGATCTAAAAATATAATAAAAGTTTCACCATTTTACTCAAAAGAATAGAATGCCAGTTAGTCACTAAAGGAAGAGTAATGAGAGAGGTGGATCTGGGACTTTTTCAAAGAATAAAATTAAGGGTTCTAAATCTCTCCCCATTGGGCATAGCAGCCCTTAGTCACATGGTTATAAGCATGTGTATCTTTGGTGTGTAAATATGTCACTGAGTGTAAGGAAGCCCCAAGGAACATGGCACCACTGTGAATGCCTCCCATAGACAGCGCTAAGAGCCAAGAGTTGGACCTGTTGGCAAAAAACACCCCCAGATCATTCTTGTTATGGGTTGAATTGTGCCTCCTCTCCCCAAATTCAAATGTTTAAGTCCAAATCCCAGTACCTCACAATGTGACCTTATTTGGAGACAGGATCTTTACAGAGGTAATTAAATTAAGAAGAGGTCATCGGGTGGGCCCTAATCCAATATGGCTGGTGTTCTTTTAAGGAGAGGAAATTTGGAAACAGAGACAGATACTCATGGAGGGAAGAAATGCAAAGAGACACAGAGAGAAGACAGCCATCTGCAAGGCAAGGAGAGGGACCTAGAAGAGACTCTTCCTCTGCGCTCAGAAGGAACCAGCTCTTACGACACCCTGGTTTTGGACCTCCAGCCTCCAGCACTGGGAGACAGTAACTGTCTGTTGTTTAAACCACTCGGTCTGTGGCACTTTGTTATGGCAGTCCTAGCAAACTAAGACAGTTTTCCATAACTTCCTAAAAATTTTATTTTACGTTTTCCTAGCTCTTTAGTCAAGATTAAACGTTAGGATTTTTTTTTTCCTTAAAAAGTCCATACAGCATTAGAAATTCATGGGGAAATTAACACTGCTGAGATAATATTCCATGCAGAAAACATAACTGGATCCCTATATCATACTGAAAAATAAATTCTAGATAGATTAAAGATCTAAACGTAAAAACAAGTCTTAGGTTTTTGTAATTAATATGATCAAATATCTTTATGACTTGGAGGACAGGATTACGGAAAAACACAAAAGAACAAATTATTTGACTTTGTTAAAAGTACACACTTCTATTTAGTAAAAGACTCCATAAACAAAGTGAAAATACAATAGTATCAAGAATGTGTAAAAAAAACTTACACATACAGTAGTAAGAAAATAGGTGAAAGATATAAACAGGCAATAGACAATAAACATAAAAATAAAAGACGCTGGGGCCGGCCCGGTGGCACAGCGGTTAAGTTCGCACGTTCTACTTCGGTGGCCCGGGGTTTGCTGGTTCCCATCCTGGGTGCGGACATGGCACCGCTGGGCAAGCCATGCTGTGATAGGCGCCCTACACATAAAGTAGAGGAAGATGGGCACGGATGTTAGCTCAGGGCCAGCTTTCCTCAGCAAAAAGAGGAGGATTGGCAGCAGTTAGCTCAGGGCTAGCCTTCCTCAAAAAAATATAAATAAATAAATAAAAGATGCTTAACCTCACTCATAATTCATTATAAATTAAAACAACAAAAATTCCATTTCACATATATGAGACTGATTAAAAACTTAAAAATCTGACAATAACCAAGTGTTGGTGAGGATGTGAAGAATGACACACACTGTCTCTCATACACACTGCTGGTTGAGAACGTAAACCTGCTTAACCCTCTTGGAGAGCAATTTGGCAATATGAAGACATATTTTCTCATGGACCTAGCAATTCTACTACTAGGTTTATCCCCAGAGCAATGCAAATATATGTGCACAAGAAAAGGCACAAGAATATTCACTGCAGGAAAGTTTGTAAGACTGAAAAATTGGAAACAAATGTTTATCAACCAGAGAATGGATAAATATATGGTACTATAACGGCACAACGAAACACCAAACAACAGTTAAAACAGATGAACTGGAACTACATTTATTAACGTGGGTCAATCCCCCAAACATAACATTGAGCCAAAAGAACGAGGTGAAGAATGATGTGGACATGAAGCTGCCACTTATTAAATGTTTGAAACATGGAAAAAATTAAATTATTACACATTGTTAGTGGACACATAGGTATATATATAATGAAGATATACATAAGTTCACATATACGTGTGTGTGTGTGTGTATAAGTATAAAAACATGAATAGGAAGGAAGATAACTCTGGAAAAGTGGAGAGGCATGAGGTGAGCGCCTCAAATGCAGCAATAATGTCTTATCTCTTTAAAAAATCTGAATATGACAAAATGTTAACATTTTACAAAGCTGGATTTGTATTTTTCTCTGCACTTTAAATATCTCATGATTTTTTAAATGGACAAAGCAAAAATCAACATAATAATCCATTCAAAGGATTGCTAAAACTGTACACATTCAGTCCTGCAGGGAAGTGAAGCCCTGACACTAGTAAGAAAATGAGATTAAAACCAAGCACATGGTCCTGCTGTTGGTGGGATGAGGAGTGAGGAAAGGAGGAGGAAAGAGGTGTGACTGATCCATCAGGTATACAACTGCAGGGAAAAAACATAAGAAAATTTCCTAGCCAGTTGCTACCAACTCTAGAGCCATGCATTTTGGGGAAGGAAAATTTTAGAAGTCCCTAAGCAATTTTAAATCCCACTTTTTTAGAAGAAATTGTTTTTCCCATTCTTTGGTCAACAGGTGCTCAAGTCTGACCTTAGCGTTTGCAAGAATGTGTGAACAGTGTTTTATTAGCACAAACTGTGCACAGGCCTTCTTTTAACTCTTATTGTCGTTTCTAACATTACTGAGCTTCATTTTAAAAATAGTATCTTATTTTAACCGCTTCTGAAGACTGAAAAGGCTAAGGAAGAAACTCATTACTGACATTATTAGTATTATGAACAAGACTGTTTCGACATTGTTCAAATCGCTGCTTTGGCTTGCTGCTGTGCACACAGGCTTTAAGAACTTTCCACAGTGCCTGAACTGTGTTATAACTGTGGCAGGTTAAATCAGTGAATAATCACTTCAGGACTCTTTGACACTGACCAGAACTCTGATATCTTTGCTGCTGCCGTCTGGGGCTCTGGAGGTTTCTGTTGTAATGTCGGTGAAAAGTACTGTATTATGTATCAGAAGGATTCTCACAAACCTCCACTTTAAGCTTTATATGGAGGTACTCTCCTTAGGCAACAAGCATGGCCCATGTCTCTTACCTCTTCCTTCTGAAAGCAAGGCCCAGTGTATTCTTTCCACTTTCAATATAGTTAGGATGATAAGTGTCTAACATGTCCTATTAAACCCACTGTCAATGCCACTGCAGTGTTATTTTCTAATTTAGAATGTGAATTACACTTTCTCCAAATATGTCAGCCTGAGTTTCACAAAAATGAGACTCAGAGAATCTTAGAAGCTAGAAGAGAATTTAGAGGGCATTTTGTCCAAATGAGCAAATAAACTGGGATAGAGGTATCCCCAGGGTATATGCAGCAGTATCCAGGGGATACTAGGTGCCATAGGATAAACTTGACAACTCCTAGGAGGGTCAATTTTACACTTTTTTTTTTTTTTTTTTTTTGCTGAGGAAGATTCACCCTGAGCTAACATCCGTTGCCAATCTTCCTCCAGTTTTGCTTGAGACGGATCAGCCCTGAGCTAACGTCTGTGCCAATCTTCCTCTATTTTGTATGTGGTTCACTGCCACAGCACAGCTGACGAGTGGTTTAGGTCCACACCCAGGATCTGAACCCACAAACCCAGGCCACTGAAGCAGAGTGCACTGAACTTAACCACTATGCCATGGGCCAGCCCCTACACAAATATTTTTGAATAGAGATTTAACTACTAAACAAAATATTTTTATACACTGATATGTACTGGGGACACTTCAGATTCTTCTGCTCTCAAGTTAGAGAATCAACATTTGACTAGATACAGAAATCTCATCTACATGATGAGGACATGATAATGATAAGTTACCATTTATTGAGCACTTACTATATGCTAGACATTGTGGTTAGATCTTTACACATATTATCTCATTCAGACCTCATAACATTATCAGGTAATAGTAATAATATATTGTTTCCATTATACAGAGGAGTAAACTAAGGTTTAAAAAGCTGAAAAAACTTTCCATGTTCACCCAGCTAGTCAATAGCAGAGTTGGTGTTTGGCCCCAGGGCTGTCTGGCTTCAAAGCCTGCGATCTTAACTGCTGTCTCAGAAATCTGAAATTGAGGCACAGGAACTCTAATCATTCTTGAATTGGAAGATCCTTAATCAAGTCACATATGGTTCTGTCCCTCAGGTTTTCCCAGCTATAAAATTAGAACAGTATCTATCCCTTCCTTCATCATAATGAGGATCCAGAAGCTCATGGGATATATATGTTCACAGCATCCTATTTTAGAGCTGAAAAGAACCTTGGTCACACAAAAACTTATACATGAATGTCTATGGAAGCCTTATTCATAATAGCCCCAAAGTGGAAGCAACCCAAATGTCCACCAACTAATGAATAGATAAACAAAACGTGTTATATCCATACAATGAAATATTCTTCAGCCACAAAAATCAATGCAGTATTGATACATGCTACAATTTGGATGAAGTTTGGAAACATTATGCTATGAGAAAGAAGCCAGTCACAAAGGATCACACACATATGATTCTATTTATGTGAAATCCATAGAGACAGAAAGTAGATTAGAAGTTGCCAGGGGTCAGGGCATGGGGTAGCTTAGAAGGAATGGGGAGTGACAGAGTCTGTTTTTAGGGGGCTGTGAAATGCTCCGTAGTTAGATAGTGGTGATGGCTGCAAAACTCTGTGAATATACTAAAAACTACTGAAGTGTGCACTTTTTAAAAGTAAATGTGAATTGTATCTCAAGAGAACTGTTGTTTTTTTTTTTTAAAGAGAAACTTGGAGGCCATGGCAGCAAAGGAAATATATTTAAAAATACTTTGGACAAAAGCATCATTTTTGAAATATTGTACTACATTTTAGATATTATACATTTCACGCTTATGAAACACGCTATCTACATTATAAGAAAAGCCTTGTCTTCTACTACCTCTGCTGGCTGTTAGCTTGTCCTAGGAGAATCTTAATTCACTTCAAAGTACTCAACTCCTCTAGTTCCTGAATACTCAGTTAATAAAATGACAATAAAACACCATCTAAACTGGCTGCTGATGGAAACCCCAGGGGCTTGTCCTGTTTAAAAAGGGGAAAAAAGCGACGAAACTCACCAAGGGCCTACATTCAAGGCCAGAGAGGATAACAAGAATCTAGATTTAGTGGAAATGTTATCCTCCTATACTCTTCTGGGAGCAGTTTAACAGGATTTTCCACAGGGAAATTAGGCAAAGGAACCTTCACTATAAAGATACTGCTTTAGTAAAATAACCATCAACACTGAAACAAATCCTTACCTTCATATACTGCTTAACATAAATACGTTATCTCATTTTCATTTCAACAGTACTTGCATGAGGTACCAATTTTTACCCCCACTTTAAAGACAAGGAAAATGAGGCACAAACAAGTCACCCAGTTTTTCAGAAGCAGAGTCAAGATTCAACACGCATCTAATTTCCAAGCTCTGTGCTCTTTTGCTATGTCATGCTAATATTTGCTTTCTCCCTTCATCTCTCTTGGCCATCTATCTTTCACCAGATCAGAAACCAGAATTAACTCTGCTTCAGCCCATGTTATATTGTAACATAAACTTAGTCCCCAACAAAGGATGTCCCTTTTAATTGTTCTGTTTTGTTGTATTCCTTTCATAAGTCTCCATAAGAAATGCTTAGAGTAAGTATTAAATAAATGTTTTTGAACAAATAAATCAATCTGGCCAGGCCTATCTGGTTAATTTAATGTTTCATGAATAATGAACGAAGACTCAAAAACCTTCACAAGAATAGAACTTCCCTTCCCAGTTGCTGAAAAAGGTTTACTGAGTCAAAAATGCTGTTACTGAGCTGGCCCTGTAAATGACTCCTTGAAGAACTGTCCAACTCTTCCTTTCCAGCCAATCAAATAGTGATTTGATTCCCTGGATGGGAAGCCTGAAGACAAGATCTTCAGCTCTACCCATCACCTGAATTCTCACCTTTCACATACATCCGGATATTTCCTGCAACTAGCTATTTTCCAAGTTATTACGCATCTCTTTCTCTCTGTTTCCTTCTTTCCTTCCTGTCTTCTGCCCTCCTTCCCTTCTTCTCTCCCTTTCTCTCCGCCTCTCTCACCTTTTCCTCCTTCTCTATTTCTCCCACCCCTCCCCCCTTCCTTCTCTCTCTCTCCTTCCTCCTCTCCCTTGCTGCAGTGGTAGCATTTACTTCACACTTCCTTGTGAGGCATGAAGGTTGTGACCAGTCTCAGAGTACCTATGGGAAGCAACTATGACACAAACTAATGAAACAACTTCATACAGTGTTACCCGTTGAAGTAGTGGAACTGCCAAGAATCTACCATATGCTGCTCTAGCTAAGCATTTCCCAAAGACCTAAGCACCAAACACTAACCAGGCGGACCAAGACAGTGCTCTCATGAGAATGTTTGTGCTTAGGGATGAGATCAGAGGAGAAGTTCTTTTTTCCTCTGGTAACTGAAGAGTTAGTAGTTTTATTTTCAACACATGAGACGGACTGAGGTACAATAGTAAATCCAGCTCTTAATTTTCAAAAGTAGGTGGATTTAGAGAGCAGAGTATTAACAACATTCCTGCATTTGTTAAAAAGGTATGTTCTATATTTAAATGAGATTTCCACCTATTCAGTACTCAAACTCCTTTTTTTTTTGCAATCACTTTACAGTCTTGAGCCTGGTTAATTAATTAATACTTCCATGACACCACCCTACAAAGGTACAAGCAAAGAATTTTTTACTTAACAGGGAAATAAAATAAATTTTAAATATAGATACACATACCTCCTCTCATATTTAAATAGTATGAAAGAATGTACATCCACAAATGTAATATCAATGGAAATCATTTACTCCAGAAATTTTCCCTAAGTTTTTCAGTTTAAAGACAACACCATTTAATATTTGAACTAAATGCATTAACATAATTTTACCAGCGACAGACTTCCTCTAGGTAACGGAATCACAGAATTTTAGAGCTACAAGGAATGACAAAAATCATTAAGCACAACCTTTTCATTTTAAAAATGAGAAAACACCCAAGTTAAGTGATTGTCAAAACCCCATAGCTGGCTAATGACAGGCAAGAGGCTTGGCTTCTGACTCCTAGTTTGGCACAGCTCAAGTTCTTACAGATGAAAAATATTTAACTTGTTGCTATTAACACCAAAGGCAACAAAAAATCAGAACTACTCCTACCATATATATGTTTAACATGACACAGAAACTCTGCTTCAACTTTTAGTAATTTACACCATAAATTCCTCACTCGTGACTCACCCTGCTGAGCTGATCCAGTAACCTTTGGTTCTGTTCTGACAGCTCCTGGACAGCCCGGGTTTTCTCTCGGTCTGCTTCCCGTAGATGAACTTGCTGCCTCTCCAACTCATCCTGAAGCTGTTTGACGTCGCTCTCCAGCTCTGACACACGTCCTTCCCACTCCCCTTCTCGATTCTCAAATCGTCTTCTTAATTCATGTTTCTCTTGTTCTAAGTGCTGGGTGAAAAATGAAGAGGATTTAAAAACTATTAAAAATTCCACAGCCTCTCGTTTTTTTCTCTTTTCACACTCTCCTGTGTGGAACTTTTCTTTTTCCCAGTCGGTCAGCACAACAGAAAACTCTGCCACATACAAAAAATTGCCCATTTCACAGCCACAAATATATTCCCTTCTTCCAGAGCAGGGAAGGAGTTGGTTTCTCAAGGAGAATGCCATTCCTATTAAAAATACTTAATGTTACTATGTAGACGTAGGAATTCACTTGAAATTTAGCAAGTCATCTAATTAATTGGTGAACTACACATTTAAACAACTTAAAATGAGTCCTCAAGGCAGCTTCTTTTGGAATCATCTACTGTGCCTGGCATAAGACCAAGCACTTAGAATCACAGAATTTTCAGAGACAGAAAGAACTCCAGAGATCCTTCAGATTAACCATCTTTTCTTAACAGATGTGGCAAGAGGAGATAATAAGTAACAAGCTCAAGGTCAATACTAGTAAATGGCAGAGCTGGGATCTGTGTCCAAGTCACCTGACTCTGTTTAGCGTTCTAAATCACAACTCAATAAATATTTGTTGCTATATATAGCACTGTATTTCTAAATCATTAAGGCAAGTGCTGGTTCAGCTCTACTTTCAATCACGGCCTATTAGCCTTGCATATTTATTTTCGATCCGTTCATTCATTCCTGAGTGCCTACTATGGGGCCAGCCACTGCTCTGGGGATGTAATAATGAGCAAAACAGACGTGGCCCATACCTTTATGGAGTTTTCATTCTAGTGAGAGAGGCTGATAAAAGTAATAAGTTGTGTGTGACAAATGGTATGCAAGAAAAGTATAGATGGTGGAAGTTCTTTTGAATTGAAGGAAATAAGAACATCTTTTTGTTTCTATGACATAAGCATAGATGTCTCTTTTCAGGGGCAAGCATGTTCTCCTACTTAAAAAGCACAGGATGTACAAACAAGCCGAGTCTATACCTCGAGGAGTATATAAAATAGAAGTTAAAGTAATGGTCCTCAACGTTTGGTGCTCTCAGAAAAGCTCTGCGTAATTGTTCAAAATATACCACCTGGGCCCCAATTCCAAAGACTGTAATTCAGTTAAGAATGGGATGAGGCCTGGGCAAGCGTGCATCTATCTATCTATCTATCTTGGTTCTACAGGAAATTCTGATGCACTGAAGGCTGATATCAAGCACTGAGATCGTTTCAACAAGCTAGGATGAGCACACGAATCTTCTACTTCACAGTACTCAGTCATCTCTTCACCTTGGGAAGCCATGCTTCAAGTTCCAAGTTCTCACTTTAAAAAATTTTTTTCAAAAGCCTGAAGGGCCAGGGCATATGGTTATACAACAAAATGAGTCCCATTACTTCACACCTGAGATGTTTCTAAAAAAGAGATTATCCCTTTTCATCCTGCCATCTTATTCCTCTTACTTTGCTCTGAGTGACTTGTGAATGTTTCCGAAAGTTGAATTTACCCCCCCCAAAAGATGAAAATTTACCACAACAAAGCAGTCCAAATAATGTGGCAAAAGAAAAGAACAGTGATCCAAAATTAAATTTCTGAGCACATTAGCAAAGGCAGTTTTCACTGAAATAAATGTACAGCCCCGCAAATTGACCACTTTAAGGAAATACTAACTTGCATATAGCCACTCTAGTATATTTGTTGAAAAAGTCACACACTTATACTTGTTATACTTTAGACAGCCTCAGTTTGGAGCATGCGGGACAAGGAATGACAAAGGACAGAATTCTACTCATGAGCATGAGAATTTTCTGCTTCATGCTTTCTTCATATTGCTAAACTTCCAAAAATGAGAATGTTTTAGTCACTGTAGAAATTTCAGAAGGAAGAAATGCAGAAACAAATGTTAACTGCAATCCCAAAACTGTGATACTTGGTTTTACTGAGTTTTTCCAAAATGAAAAAGACTGAGCAGAAGGCAACAAGAGGTCAGTAATCACAGTGTTATTGAGAGGCCAGATAAATTAGGCTTGTGTTCTAAAAGAACAGAGAGACTTAAAAACATTCAGCAAACAGCTGTTAGTGAACAGCCCAACCAGGCAACTGAAACAACCCAATCCACTTGTGGGGGGAGGGGCCTGTTGAGGACAGGCGGTGCTGATCAGTCTATTCTGTCCTTCTATTTCCTTGGACATGTGACAATTCGGACAATCCTAATCAGGTGTCCCATCAAGACTTTCCAATGAACATACAGAATTTAGCCTTTTGTCTACACTGAGAAAAGAAAGGTTTCTCGCAGAATTATATTTCAATCAAGTGCTAAATTAACCAGTAAACTCTAGGCAGAATATCGGTAAGTGTGGAGGTGAGGCTCTGTCCATGCTATTTCTTGGTTCTCGGGGTTACATGGTATTTTAAAAGTTGAAATTTACACCTGAAATAATATAATGTTACATGTCAATTATACCTCAATAAAAAAAGAAAAAAAGTTAATATCAAAACTGTCAAGGTCATCAGAAACAATGCAAGTCTAAGTAATGGTCACAGCAAAGAGGAGACTAAGAAGATATGAAAACCAATGTAATGTGGTAGCCTGGATGGGATCCTGGAACAGAAAAGGACAATAGGTAAAGGCTAAGGAAATCTGAATAAACTAAGGATTTAGTTAATAACAACATATCAGTATTGGTTCCTTAATTATGGCAAGTGTACCATATTAATGTAAGATGTTAATAATAGAGGAAACTGGGTGCAGGGCATATGGAAACTCTCTGTGCCATCTTTCCAACTTTTCCGTAAATCTAAAACCATTCTAAGAAAATAAAGCTTACTTAAAACTCTCAAAAAACAAAAGTTAGTATCATCAGCCTACCTAAAAACGGTTGTTAAAAATATGAATTTCTGCAAAGAACCAAAAAGCAATACCATTCTCATAAGTCCAAGATACAGTTCTTGAAAAATACAAAGAAAAAGTACTATTTTTTAAGTGGATCAAGCACTAAATGCAAATCAGGACCCCTGGCTTTGCTCCCCTAAATCTACTAGTGACTCCCATTCATTTTCATCTTACTCATTTTGCCCTTTTAAAAAAATGGTACTAGAATCATTAGAATTGGCCTACAAAAGGGGGAAGAAAAGGTAATTGAGGAAAAAGACTGTCTCTGCAGTAAGAGATAATTCACTCTCAGCTGGAATGGGGAAAATGGGGATGCTACACATTAAAAATAATTTTTAAAACTAAAATATTTGATCTCTGAAGAAAAAAGTGTATAAATGCAAGTTACTGTCTTATTTCATATTCTGGGGAAAAAACTAAGGACTTGGCTGGATATAAGTTTTAAAAGCAAAAGGGCTAATTGTAGATGCAGAAGAAATAAATTTTTTAAATGTGTTTAGAACTTTAAGCATATAAAAATCTGATTCAGTGAATGAATAAAATACAATATAGTCGATCTAAGGGTGGAAAAAATGACCAAAACCTTACAGTCTTTCAAATTAAACTGAATTTGGCTTGAACCTTCTTCATTTTAAGAGATGTACAGCTAAAAAACTTCTATGTTAACCTTTAAATCATTAAAGACTTTAAAGAGTGTGCCTTTAATGCGAGAGCAGTGTAAGATCAAGTACTTTATGTTTTAAATGACAAAACAAAATCTCAGGTTTGGCACACAGAACTGGAGAGGTATTCAATACTAACTAATAAATAGGTAGAAATACAGATCTTGAAAATGGCTAATTGGTCCTGAAGGTAGAAAGGTACCAACTGTGAAATAGTAAGGGAGGAGATGGGACTAAAACAAAACCAGCCCAATTATTTAATAGTCAAATCAACATTCTCCCAGAGTCCACTCATGTGTTTAGCTTTCAAACCAACCTGTGAGAAAATGTGTTTGACCCAATGTGTGACAGTTTGTGGAAAATTACAAACGCTTTTTTTTTCCTAAAGATTTTATGTTTCCTTTTTCTCCCAAAGTCCCCCCGTACATAGTTGTGTATTTTTAGTTGTGAGTCCTGCTAGTTGTGACATGTGGGACGTGGCCTCAGCATGGCCTGATGAGCGGTGCCATGTCTGTGCCCAGGATTCAAAGTGGCGAAACCCTGGGCCGCTGAAGCAGAGCGCATGAAGTTAACCACTCGGCCACGGGGCCGGCCCCCTACAAATGCATTTTAAAGTAAGGGCTGGTTCTCTGCTCCTAAACGTTTAACTTAATTGAAAATATATCAGAGTGGCTGTGTTAAACTTTAGAAACTATTTTGTCTAAGCAGACATTCTAAAATCTAGGCTACTTAAAAAATACACAGTGGGGAAAATTCACTTGCTGGTATTAAATGAAATAGTCCCCTGTTAATAGGTTTGTCACTCTAATATTAAAACTAGAAGAATTAACAAGGAGCAAATGACAATACCTTTATAAGATATTTTTAAATATATGTTTTTAAAAAAACCTAATAATTTTTAATGATAATTTTCAAACATACCTAGAAGAAATAGTACAACTGAATTTCCCATCACTCAGCTTTAATAATGATCAATATTTGGCTTTTTAAAAATAACCTTTAAAAAATGTTACTTTTTAAATTGTGGTAAAGTATACATAAAATTTACCATCTTAACTATTTTTAAGAGTACAGTTCAACCATGCACATTGTTGTGCAACCAACTTCCAGAAATTAAAAATAAACCTAATGCTAGAGTTCATGTGCTGACCTGCTGAGGAGTGAACACTTAAAAAAACAAGAGCTTTAAACTATTTTTTTTATTGTCTATCAAGTCAATACAAAAAGTCAAAGGTAACTTATTTTTTTTACAATAGAAGCTTTCTTGTTATAGAATTCTGAAATCTTTTTCCTCTGTTGAAGAAATGTATAAAGGCTCCACATGGAATCCAGGATGTGTGTAATTGCACACTCAGGATTACTCTGAAATCTGTCACTAATCAAACTGGCTGATATGATGTTCCTTTCAAGTTAGCTGCCTCTTCAATCAAGTCCCTCACTGAAGGAATTCAGATCACACGTACAAATCTCTGCAGCCGTACTTCTACAGAGAGTCGTGTAATCCAATCTCTCTTTTATAAAAAGATACCCTTTCATTTCGAGACCTCTACTTCAAGTGAAAATTAAACAGTTCAATTCATTGGGTTGCTTTTTGGCAGTCTACCTATAGGTTTCACAAACCACTTTTCAGAGCGGTATCTTGGGAGTTCATCGACTGGCAGACCTAGTTAACAGGCCAACTGAACTACAGGGAACTCATCGCTTTCCTTTTTTCTCTCTGATTTACTTCTGATATGTCATTAGACTACAAACATGGTTAAATCTTATTCCAGAAAAGTTTCGGAACCTACATTCTGACTGTTCAACCAGTAGCAGTGATATGGAACCAGAGTAGCGTCAGTTTCAGACCCTATTCAGGACGGTACTAGTCTCTTGTAACTAAGAATAAAAAAAACTGTTTGCAACCAAACTGGGTAACAACAGTAAATGCACAGGCAGAAAAAGATCAGCTCGTCTCCACTGCCAGAGACCTCCCCCACCCCGCTTTTTAAAATCTAATTTTTAGAAATGCTGGTGTTCTGCACCTCTTTCAAGTCCCTTTTCTAGTTAAGGGCAAGAAAACAAACAGGCATAGCTCCAAAAGACTGCCAGAGAATTAGTAGAAATTTTATAAATACTTTAAGGGGTATTTATAACAACAGTTAAAGTAATATGGTTCTCATAGGTTGCATTTAGCCATTCAGGTGCATATGTGAGACCCAGAACACAGTACCGTTTAAATACACATAAATACTTAGATCCAAATTAAATCCACCACCAACGGTCACATGCTGAGCCTAGGCTCGCCTGATTTCTGCAATGGAACCACATTTCCTAATCCCTGAGTATTTGAAAGCTATATAAAGCTCCTTTAGGGGCACTTGTTTCCCACAACTCTGAGCTCCGGGGAAGTTAAGACAAGGGCATCTGGAGGCCGTAACGCCAGAACTGGAAAGCTTCAGGCTAACACCCTGATTAGAGATTAACTCCCTCTCCGAAAACCTGGAGCATATTTTAAATGCTTCCCGACGTTCTCATTTCTCGGCGTGCAGACATCACCTCAGTGCTGTACAAATTAGTCATACTGTAAGCTCTATTTTAGATTCTGTGTACAGTACATATATAGAACGGCCCACAGCGGTTAGACCTGTGCATGGACCCATTTGCTGTGAGCAGGGTGAGAAAGTCAGGTGCGTTCAACGAGTGCCCTGATCTGATAATCCGAAACCCTCCACCCTACCCCTACCCCAGCCCCGGCGGTTTTCTGGGAGGCAGGGTGAGCAAGGAACGGGTGGAGTCGGGTGGGGTGGGGTGGGGTGGGGTGGGGTGGGGTGGGTGAGCGGCTCCCGAAGCTACCAGAGCCGGGCGGGCGGACGGGCGCCTGGGTTCCCCCTGCTTCCAACCCATCCCAGGAGGGACGTCCTCACCTCTAGCTTATCTGTCAGCTCCTTGTGCATCTGCTCGTACTGCCGGCTCATGTCCTGGTTCCTCTCGAGCAGCGCCTTGCCCAGCCGGGCCGCCAACACCAGATCCTTCTCCTTCTGCCGGATCACCGACAGCAGCTCGGGATCCTGGGCGAGTGGTGGCTGCGGTCCGGCCCCCTCGGCCGGAGGCCCGGGCTCGGCCTGAGGATGCTCCCCGGGGTCGGACGGCCGTTCCCCGGCCGCCAGCAGCGCCAGCTCCTCCTCTAACGCCAGTTCCAGCTCCCCGGGGCCCCCGGGGAAGGAGATGAGGGCGGCGGCGGCGGCTGGACTCGCGACTGCGTCCGCGGCCGCGGCGGGCAGCTCCATGCAGCAGGCGCTGTCCGGCTCGGCGGGTGCTGAAACGCGGCCGGCCAAGCCCAGGCAGAAGGCGGACATGGCCCGCGCGCGCGGAGCCCGCAGCGGTGCGGCCCGGCCGGCGCGCGCCAGGCTGCAGGGGGGAGGGGCCCCGCCGCGCCGCCCCGCGCCCCGCGCCTCGCCTCGCGCCGCGGCACGCGCCCCCCGGGTCCCCGCGAGCCCTGGGCGCGGCGCGCGCCGGCCCGCCCCTCCCCCGCGCCAGCGGCACGCGCCCCCGCCCCCGCCCCCGGGCTCAGCTGCTCGGCGCGCGCTGGGGAGGAGGAGGCGGTGGCAGAGGGAAGGCGGAGGAAGGGAAGGCGGAGGGGCGGCGAAGCGGGAGGAGCGGTGGCGACGAGGAACGCCGCCGCCGGGTTTTCAGCCGCCCTGTTGCTGCTGCTGCTGCTGCTGCTGCTGCCGCTGCCGCCGCCGGCCGGGCAGCGCCTCACGGGGCGGGCTGCGCTCGGCTGTCGCTGCGACGCTTGCTGCTGCTGCTGCCGGCGGCCGCTGTCTGCAGCCGCGCTCCATGTCCCTCGGCTCGGCGGCGGCGGCGGCTGCTGCAAGCGCCGAGGCGGCGGCTCCACATCGCGCGCCCCGCAGCCTGGCGAGCTCCTTCCTGCCTTCCTCGGCTCCTCCTGTTCACCGGGTCGGCCGCACCCCGCCCCGGGCTTCCGGCCGCGCCCCTCGCCCCGCCCCTCGCCGGCGCCTGACGCGCGCGGGCACCTGTTCGCCGCGCCCGCGCGGGATTCGCCGGCTCGTGGGTCTCCTCAGCGGCGCCCAGGTGGCGCCGGCGGCCTTAACCCCCGGGCTGCCTCACGCCTGGGGGCGGCTGCGCGCGCCGCCGGTGGAGGCGGCTGGCGCATCCCTAACGGTCGGGGCGGCTCCCCCGGCGCGGCCACGCCCCCGGCCTCGCGCCCACAGCGGGGTGTGGCTCCGCCCCCAGCACGCTCACCTCGGGGTGTGGCCTCGTTCTCACCTCTGAGCGCGGCCCCGCCCCCGGCCTCGTTCCCACCTCGCCGCGCGGTCCCGCCCCCGGCCTCGTTCTCACCTCTGGGCGCGACCCCGTCCCCGGCCTCGCTGCTGCTGCTGGGCTGGGGCGTTTCTCTGAGTCTGGCGGTGCTCAGTTTTGTGGCCTCCTCATAAGTGGTCTCCAAGGAGCACTTGGGCCATTCCTCCAAGACGGGTGGCCAAGCCCCAAGAGACACTCGCAGGCACAGAATTTGAGTCTGGCCCCTACGAGAGCTAAGCAGTCAGGAGAGGGAGCCCTAGAGAGCAGCAGGAGAAGGGATGACTTCAGAAACCCGGCATCTTAATGATGATGACTCAGGGATCTGAGGGACCAGATGCCTCGGAGATCAACAGCCTCGAAAGAAAGAGGTTATGTTGAGAAATAACGGAAAAAATTGCTCACAGATGGGAATACGAAGCAAAGACTCTCCCTAATAATAACTTGCGTTTATTAGGCACTTAGTGTGTACCGTGTCTTGTGCTAAGTGCTTTCTATGCGTTATCTTAGATAATCTTCACAAGAATCTTATGAAGTGAGTACTGTCACTTCCCATTTTACAGAGGAGGAAATTGAAGCCTCGGGAGTTACAAGATCAGATCCAGGCAGGCCGACACCAGGGTTCATGTAAATCATTATTTTTTACTTTCTTCACACACAAGTCTTGAGGAGGATAAATGATAATTTGTGACCAAGATGACCTGGCTCAATATGGAAGGTGGTATCAGGAAAGCTTCCTGGAATGATCAAAGGATTGAAGAGCCTGCTGGATGATTCCTGTCAGTTGTTGCTTGGACCTCATCGGTGATGCTCTCTCTCCTATTTTCAGAAACAATGCTGTCTGAAGCTAGAATTGGTCCTTATTCTTTCCCTTTCCTCTTGGACAGCAACCCCCTTTTCAGTTAAATCATACCTTGATTCTTTTCATCACAGTGAGATGGAAATTTCAGGACACCAAGAGGCTGAAATGGGCCAAATGGTTTCTCATGACTTTTATTCCTTATTAAATTCACAGCCTAAGCCATATTCAACTATATACATCACTTTCTATCCTCACACTGAAGGTGAGAATCCGAAAGGTCCTGAGCCTCAGGACTGGCTTTGTCTGCTTCTTGGCTGGGAAGGAGACGGAACATAGAGGGGTTCCTGCATCAATCTTAGAGCTAGATTTTGGAAGGTGACCATGGTACCATTCCAGTAATGGCCTGTTCTAACACGTTTTATTAGGCCCTCTTGAGCAGATATTGTGGGCCCATGGTGAGATCCAGTTGCAATTTCCTTTTAATTAGGAAAGGACAAGTTTCTCCTTCATCTATCTATAGAGACACACACATCAAAAGCAAACAATTCCTAATCAGATGTTTTAGCTATTTATTTTTCCTTGATTGGGACTTGCAGCCTATCTTTTTTAAAAGGTCTTTGGCCTACCCTGTTGAACTCAATGGTCCTACTCTATTAGACTTACCTGTTACTGTGAGGATGAATTCTTACAGTGCCAGCTCTAGCTTTGAAGATCCTTCCTCACAATGTTCTACTGCCTAACCTGACTAGGAAGTGATCATTTTCTACTGTAGATTTGGCCCTAAGCACTATCTTTCTGTGGATGGTCAAATGAGACCAGTCCAAGTTTGGAGAATTATTTAGAATAATGGTTCTTACCAGTTTTTCATCTCAGAACCTCTTTATACTCTTAAAAATTATTGAAGACCGCAAAAACCTTTAGTTTATATAGATTTTGATATTGATATTTACCATATTAAAAATTAAAACTGAAATCAACAATCCAAAGTAACATATGTACCCCTATGTTCATGGCAGCACTATTCACAATAGCCAAGACATGGAAACTATCTGAGCCCATCAACTGATTACTGGATAAAGAAGACGTGGTATATATACACAATGGAATACTACTCAGCCAGAAAAAAAGACAAATTCATCCCATTTGCTGCAACATGGAAGGACCTGGAGGGAATTATGCTTAGCAAAATAAGCCAGACTGAGAAAGACAAACATCAGATGATTTCACTCATGTGTGGAATACAAACAAGCACATGGACAAAGAAAACAGTTCAGTGGTTACCAGAGGAAGGGGGGGTGAGGGGAGGGCACAGGAGGTGAAAGGGAGCACCAATGTGGTGACAGACAAGACATAACGTACAACTGAAATTTCACATTGATGTAAACTATTGTGAACTCAAAAAATTTTTTTAATGGGCAAAAAGCCCTAAAACTGAGAAAATTTAAAAATGCTTACAATAAACCTGTTACGTGTTAACAATGTATTATAATGAAAAGTAACTATATATTCCCAAATTAAAAAATGAGTGAAAGGAGTGGCCTCATTTTTCATTTTTGCAAATCTGTTTAATATTTGGCTTGATAGTAGCAAATTGGATTTTTATATCTACTTCTCCATTCAATGTGATATTTTGTTTTGACTGTGATATATGAAGAAAATCCAGTCTCACAAAGATGTGGTTGTGAAAAGGAGAAATATTTTAATAGACTTTCCAGGTCATCGTGGTTATTTTTCTTTGCTATTACACCAAAATCAGACAAGTTATGGCTTCTTAAATGTTACTTGCAATGTGGAATCTAAAACCATATCGAAGAGATCTATTGATGTATCTTCCACTTTGAATGGCTCTTTTATCCATGTGTGATTGATTCTATAAAAGCATGTATTGGTCATTTGGAAAATCTGTCTTCACTAGGTTATGCAGATCTTCCAAATAATGTCACGTGTCGTTATACTATATAGTTTTAAAAATCACCTTGATTATTATCACCACTGATCTCATCAGAAAAGTCTTTAAGTATTGGCAAGCTATCAAGCTCACTGAGGCAAATAAGAGTTTTCCAAAATTCTTATTTCTACTTGAAAGCTCCAATTGCATCACTAGTAACAATATTGTCTGTTGTTTTCCTTGAAGTGACAGACTTGCTTCATTAATTTTTGAGAAAATGTCTGCGAAATACCCAAATCTGAATATCGTCATTTATCATTCATTCATTTCAAGGAAAAATGGTGTTCCATGAAAAACATGGCTAGTTCAGCTCATAACTCAAATGGCGGTACAGGTGCTTTATCTCAAGACAACCATCGTAGTTAAATACGCAGCAGAAGTGCTCTATGGGTACTTCTCATTTCATCACATATTAAAAAAATGTGTGCTCAAGAGTCAGGATTCAATAAAAGTACCCCTTCATCAGGGACGTTCTTAAGTGAAACTAGCTTTTTTTTCTTCCAGTGAGCACATGGTAGTGAAGAATAACATTACCAGGACACTTTGGTCCCACTGCCTTGATTCCTGCTAAGGTATCCGTAGTATCACCCACCATGGCTTTTGCATCAACAGTGCAAATGTCAACACAGTGAAAAACGAAAATACTATTGGACAGTTAGTATCATTATGAAATTAGTTTTACTATTATTAATAAAATTAGAATCACTAGCATTGCAATTATTATGAAAATAATGTTCACTTTGTAGGGCCCCTGAAAGGGTCTTTGGGACCTTCAGGAGTTGGTGAACCGCATGTTGAGAACTGTTAACTTAGAGCCACTCAAGAACATTAGGTCAGCTTTGAGCTAAGAAGAATGGAGAAGTACTTGCCCACAAGGAAATGAGTGCCAGGATTTAAAACTCATCAGAGGAAAGTTATGAAAACCCTCAGCCTTCTAAAGCTTATTATTTAGTTTATTCTGCTTCATACAGGAATAATAGTAGCTGACATATATTTAGCACGACATTCCTTAAATCCTTTATATGACATTTCATTTAATCCCCACAATAACCCTATAATGCTACTATGTAACACCAGTATACACCACTACATGATACTAAGATGCTAGTGTTTTAGGCCAGTCTGACTCTAAAATGCTTGCTTATAGTTACTATGCCTCACTTCACATTTTTATTGTTTTTAATATATTCCTTTAAATACATTTGTGTTAGTGTTGCTTTTGGTACCTGGATATTCTGGTGGCCTTGGATATGACCCATCTTAACATATCATGGATGAATTTCCACATAAGTGCTGTTGCATTTTTAAGGGCAAAACATGAAATTTTCTTTCTCAGAAATCCTAATATCTCCAAATATGACAACACTCATCGAATTTCCCCAAGTTGTTTACTTTTATTATCCTCCTGATCTGCAAAAGCTGAAAAGTGTAGAAGACAAAACATTTTCCAGAAAATTTGTTTTTGAAAAGTCAAGTGTTGAAGAAACATGAGGGGCTGGCAAAATGTGATAAAGCAGTTCTCTGCTTCGTATTTTCATTCAGCAATTACAAGTGCGTGTGCATTTTTTATGTCATATATTTTATTTATGAACTAGTCGTGGGAACATAAAAGTCTCAAAAATTCCTCAAATGTTACCCAAAAGCTTTTTCTATTTTTTGGAGATGAATTCATTCAACATTTTGCAAAATGTGATGTGTGTACCCCTAGTGATTCGCAACTTGATTTTTAAGGGAAAAACGTTAACTTCAGTGGCTGGTGCTCACCAGCATCAGTCTTTAGCGGACACCCTGGCCTGCCTGGTGTGGGAGTGTGCTTTCTCTGCTACCCATCATGGTGCCCCAGTTTGCCCTGCTGGGACCCCTTCCCAGCCCCACCTAAATTGCAGCAGCCCCTCCCGTCCCTAAATTCTCACCTTGACAGCTCCCTCACCCCATTCCCCTCACCCCGCCCAGGGTTCTCTCCTGGGCCTTTACTTCCACCCTGCACTCCCATTTACCTTTTCTCAGACCACCATTCTGCCTGAATTTCCACCTCCAGCCTCCTCATTTCCCCATCCTGCCAAGCTCCTTGTTTCTCTCAGTGCCTGATGCTCTTTAATTAATTAGTCAAAGCCTCATCTTGCTCCTCTCCCTGACTCCCTCTCCCCCAGCTCTTGTCCTTTCCTATCACCATCCCTGCCCAGCTTTTCTCTTCCAGGTGAGAGTTCACCACTCCCAAGGATTTGCTTAACACCCCAGGTCTAGCTGCATTTTTATCTCTGCTCATTATTTCCTGACTATTCAGGAAATACTTTGGAGTTTTCAGCTCCAGACTCGTGTCTCTCCCTTCTCATCAGGCATTTCCAATTTTTCTCCTTATGGATTAAGAGCATGGACTCTGCAGCCAGACTTCCTGGGCTGGAATCCCAGTGCTGCCATTTATCAGTTGGGTGATCTCATACCTCTATGCCTCAGTATCCTCATTTTTAAAATGAGGATAATAATAGTACTTACCTAATAAGGTCTTTATTAAGCCCCAATGGTACCTGGTACATAGTAGGTACAATATAGATGTTTGATGAATAAATAAATACATAAAATAACTGAGCACAGATCTCTCCCTCTGACTCCATGGTCTTTCCTAAATTTTATGTCTGTCTTCTTTTCTCTTATATGCCTGTTTCCTTTAAAAATAAATGTATTAAGTTAAAAAATGTCAACTCAAATAAAAATAATAACATAGGTGGCATTGGATATGGCAAAATCATGGTGATGGTAGGCAAATGATTGAAGCTGGGGTATAGTGGAATTATTGAGAGTGATGATCTGGGGTTTCTGGGTTACATCTGGCACTAACCAGCTGTGGACATTTGAGCAAGGCGTTCAATGTGCTTGGGCTTTGGTTTCCTCGTCTGTATGCTAAGAGGTTGGGCTGGATGATCATCCTTCATCTTCTAACCAGTGGTTCTAGCCAGGGGTGATTTTGACCTCTGGGGACATTGAGCAATATCTGGAGACATTTTTGGTTCTCACAACTGGAATTGGGGGATGCTACTGGCATCTAGTGGGAAGAAGCCAGAGATGCTGCAAAACACTCTACAATGCATAGGACAACCTCCCACAACAAGACTTATCTGTCCCTAGATATCAATACTGCCAGGGTTGACAAACTCTCATCTAAAACAAGAGGCTTCTACAATTTGACCATGGGATTTGTTACCTGAGAAAGATATAAATGGGCTATACACAAGAAAGGCTATGATGAGAGCCCAAGGGTGGTTTGGGCTGCTCTTAAGAATTCCCATTGAGAAACCCGGCCATAATAGAGCCATACCACTTAGGCAAACAAATAAATAAACAACAACAACAACAACAAATCCTTCTGTTTTGGGCTGAACTGTTCCCAATATTGACTAAATTGCTCCCCACTCTCCCGCTCCCTCGTCTAATGATTTGGCTGTCTCCATTGCCCAAACTCATCAGAAAATGACTGCTTTATGCTCAAGAGTTGGCTATTTATGGTTCTGCCAATGCCTACATCCAGAAAGATTTGTGATTTAATTTTCTGTGTTCACATTTTTCTGCTTCTTTTCAATGATCTTGGCCCTAAACACACTGCTAATATGTTTTGCTACATATATCATTCAACTGAAGCTATTTTTAGACATTTCCTAGTTTTATTTCATTTCAAGAATTTGCCAAACGTTTGTTATGTCTTGTTCTTTCTGCATCACATGCTGGTTTAATCTGTTGGCAAGCATGTTGTTTATACCTATTGATACTGCTCACATTAACACTGTTTCTTAAGTGAACCCTCCCCCACCATGTTTTTCCTTTATTTTTTGTCATCAATTTCAGAGTAAACTGATTGTAGAAATAGTATATCATCCAGTTGCTAGGACAACTGAAAACTTTTGCTAGTAGATAGGTAAAATAACTTTAATCTATTTTTCCTAGTTTATGTTATCATTGCTACTAGCATCCTTCTTGTTCTTAGTAAAAAGCCTTTATGTGCTTCTTGGTATTTTCCTGTGGTCAGAGGAATTGCCATTTTCTGAAGAGTCAAGATTTAGTTGCACGTCCTGAAGAATGTAGCTGTGTTTGTCTCTGGGGTGTACAGGTAGGTGTGAGATATGTAGGCATGTTAAGTATTCTAGGAAGATAGTGGGAATAAAGCACTAGCTAATATTGGGATTTAATTTATACTTCACAGTGACTGGGAGAAGTAAGTTTTTATTGGTGATTAAATATTTTTATGGGTGAATTAACTTTTTTAAATTCCCAAGTTATAAGGAAATCCAATGGATTATATAGCTATCAAGGCAGTTGGCCAGTAAGTATTTATTGAGTGACCATGAGAAATTGGAATGGATTTGGTAGTAACATTATATGATACCCTTGGGATTTATGAAAGCATGATCCCTATCTTCAATCAGGATTTCCTCATTGCTTGTGTAAGAGAGTATGGTCAAACTGGACATTCACCAGTCTCATGTGGCTTGTCTACAGCTCACACCAAAGGAAATATACTACAATGGTTAAGAACATGGTTTCTAGAGTAAGACCCAGTTTCAAGTTGAGGCTCCCTCAGTTACTAGCTGAATAACACTGGGAAAGTTAGATAACCTCTCTGACCATCAGGCATTGTGTAAGTAAATAATTTTATTCACTGATGTGTGCTTAAGGCCTAGCACAGTGACCTAGCATATAGTAGGAGCTTGATACATTTTTATGATGAATGAATAGTGTATATAAAGCACTGAACACATTGCCTAGCGCGTAGTCAGTGCTCACTCAATAAGATCTTTTTTTTTTTTTTTTAAGATTTTATTTTTTCCTTTTTCTCCCCAAAGCCCCTGGTACATAGTTGTATATTCTTCGTTGTGGGTTCTTCTAGTTGTGATACGTGGGACGCTGCCTCAGCGTGGCTTGATGAGCAGTGCCATGTCCGCGCCCAGGATTCGAACCAACGAAACACTGGGCCGCCTGCAGCGGAGCGCGCGAACTTAACCACTCGGCCACGGGGCCAGCCCCCTCGCTCAATAAGATCTTTTAAAAACACTTTGTTCTCAGAATGCCAGATTTGTTACATATTAACATGGTCTGTATGGTTTGCATTAACCTCTTCATTTATCCAGAACATTTATCACATAGAAGCTGTGGTGCTGGATATTATGTAGGGGAAACAAAGATATATATATATGCTATGATACTTGCCCTCAAAAAGTTTACAATTTAATAAAAGATAGAAAACATGAACAGAAATAACTATAAGTAGTATTGAATTATATTAAACACCTTCTGGGGCTGGCCTGATGGTGTAGTGGTTAAGTTCACATGCTTCAACTTCTGCGTCCCGGGGTTCATGGTTTCAGGTCCCAGGTGTGGACCTATGCACTGTTCATCAAGCCATGCTGTGGCAGCATCCCACCCCACACACAAAAAAGAAGAAGATTGGCACGGATGTTAGACCAGGGACAATCTTCCTCAAGCAAAAAGAGGAAGATTGGAAATAGATGTTAGCTCAGGGCCAAGCTTCACCACCAAAAAAAAACCTACCTTAAAAATTATGCTATGTATTTTTTGGAATTCAGAGAAGAGAGATATTATAAGATACGGTGGTAGAAAACTAAAAGTTTCCGTGCTTTTTATTATCGCTATGAGCTGGCAATTCTAAACAATGTCAGTGGTAACATACTCTCACCTCTCTTCTTGGTATGCCACTGATGATATTTGACAAAACTGATCAAGGAACACTTCACGAGGTTGACCCTTAAAGGACCTAGGGGATTCCATGGGCAAAGATGGAGGCAAGGCAAGTAGAGGGAATAGCTTCTCCAAAGACAGAGGGGCCAGGAAGTTGTGTTTGGAGAACAGCAAAGCAGGGGGAGAATAAGTTATAAAGATAAAGGTAGGTTGGCGTTGGCTTGCAGAAGAAGAAAAGATGCCATTTATTGTGTGCCTACTATGGGCAGCCGAAGGATTGACTTACATGACCTTGCTTAAACCTTACACCAACCCTTCCAAATGCATATTATTACCCCCATTTTGTAGATGAGGAAATTATGTAGGGGAAACAAAGATATATATATATTTATATATACATGCTATCATACTTGTCCTCAAAAAGTTTACAATTTAATAAAGGATAGAAAACATGAACAGAAATAATTATAAGTAGTATTGAATTATATTAAACACCTTATGGGGCTGGCTCGGTGGTGTAGTGGTTAAGTTCATGTGCTCCAACTTTGGCAGCCCGGGGTTCATGGGTTCGGGAACCCGTGAGGAAACCAAGGTTCTAAGAGGTTAAGGATCTTGCCCCCAAATCCCACAGCTAGTAAAGGGCAGAGTTGGGATTTGAACAGAGGTCAGATTGCTTATAAAACCTGTGGTCTTTTCATCTATCAAGCCTTGAATCCTAAGCCAAAGACAACAGGGAGCCACTGGAGATTTTTAAACCATGAAGTCATCTGAATAAAGCCATACTTCAGGAAGATTAATCTAGTGCTGGTGTTAAGGATGAACTCAAGGTGGGCATTGGGAATCAGGAAGGCCGGTTATGATGCTGCTGGAAGAATCTAGATGGACTCTTATGGATGGAAGGTATGCTGGAAATGGAAAAAAGATGTCAGAAAGATTGTAAAGAAAGAATGGCTGAATTTGGAGACTGACTGGATATTAGGAAGTGGGAGTGTGGAAAAAGGAGATGCAGGCATGCTTCTAAGGTTGCTAACCTGGGCAACAGAATGATGGTGCTATTGCCAGAAACAGGAAAGCTGGAAAAAGAGAGATAATCACACAATTAAGCCCTTTGATTTGGCTATGGCCAGGGACATCTGGCCTATGCAGGGAAATAAGACAAGCATGTAATCAGTATAAATATAGCAATTATAAGAGTGAGTTGTTGATGAGATCTTGGTCAGGGGTTGTATCAAGGGGCTTGAAAATGAAAAGTTATTCCTCATCTGGAAGAAAGCTTTGTAAAGAAAACCACAATGGACGAAGGAAGAGGGCTAGAAAACTTGACAGGAGGAGAAAGTTTGTAATCCGTGTTTGGAAAAACATTGTGAAGGCCTGGTGGTAGGAAACAGAGAGATAAACACGGCTCCACGCCTGTGGGAATGGAAGCTTCTGTCCTTTATTGGGCCAGTGTAACTACAGGTGGAGTGATCATTCCTCCATCTTCTCTGAGGCCCATCTGCAGCCAAGTGCATTGGGCTTCTTTTCCTGACAGCCCACTCCACCCACTCACCGCCTATCTAATAAAGGAAGGGAATCAGGAGAGAAGAAGGCCTCCCTGATGAGTTTAGAAAATAATTGCATAGAAGAAAGCTGTATGCATGTTTTATTATACATTTGCATTTACAAAAAATCAAGAATTTGCAAAGGCTTATATATTCAAGAAGACATATGAAATTACACAATTAAAAGAAGAGAAGATGGCAAGGACTCAAAAACTGGTTACAGAATTTAATCTAATTGACGAAAAACCAAGAAGTACGTCAAATGTATAAATTTGCATTTCCCTGGGGTCTCAATGAAGTGATTCAGCTTTTTATAGTAAGTGGGTCAGAAAACTGCTAATCCTGTAATGATTTTGTTCAACTGCACTCAGCTGGTAGATTTGTTTCTTGTGGATCTAAAAAACAAGTATGTTCAGATTGTCAAAGTTGATGTCGATTCAGTATCAAGTTGCTTTGCTTATCAACCATGAATACTGTATTTATTTTCTTGATTGAAAGTCTATCCTTTTAATTGGCAAGTTGTGACAATATAGTTTGTGGCTTTATTTTGAAATGTTCTGTTGTATGTTACACAACTCTGTGGTATAGCTGCTGCAGTGGCACCATATAATAGGGAGTCTCAAAGAGAATGATATTCAACAGGACATACCGTTGCACTACGCAAGGGCAAATATAGGAGCTGATATACTGGTTTTATGGAAACGACACTCAGGTTTAGAAAGATAAACCAGGGGCCGGCCCCGTGGCCGAGTGGTTAAGTTCACGTGCTCCGCTTGCGTGGCCCAGGGTTTCGCTGGTTCGGATCCTGGGCGCGGATATGGCACTGCTCATCAGGCCATGTTGAGGCGGCATCCCACAAGCCACAACTAGAAGGACTCACAACTAAATAAAATATACAACTATATACCGGGGGGATTTGGGGAGAAAAAGCAGAAAAAAAGAAAAGATTGGCAACGTTGTTAGCTCAGCTGCCAATCTTAAAAAAAAAAAAAAGATAAGCCATGAGCTAGGGAGGAGCTTTTTTTTTTTCCGTTTTGGTAAAATACGCATAACATCAAATTTCCTATTTTTAAGTGTACCGTTCAGTGGTGTTATGCACATTCACGTTGTTGTGCTACCATCACCACCATCCATCCACAGAACTCTTTACATTTTGCAAAAATGAAACTCTGTTCCCATTAAACAATAACTCCCCAACTCTTTTCTACTCCCAGACCCTATCAACCACCATTGTACTTTCTGTCTCTATGAATTTGACTATTCTAGGTACCTGGTATAAGTGGAACCATACAGTATTTGTCCTTTTGTGACTGGCTTCTTTCATTTAGCATAAAGTCCTCAAGTTTCATCCATGCAGTAGCATATGTCAGCATTTCCTTCCTTTTTAAGACTGAATAATATTCCATTATATGCATCTACCACATTTTGTTTATCCGTTCATCAGTTGATAGACATTTGGGTTGCTTCCACCTTTTGACTATTGTGAATAACGCTGCTGTGAACATGAGTGTGTGAATATCTCTTTGAGTCCTGTTTTCAATCCTTTCGAGCATATACCCAGAAGTGGAATTGCCGGATCATATGGTAATTCTATTTTTAAAATTTTGAGGCCTCTCTATACTGTTTCCCATAGTGATAGGAGAGCTATTTATAAGTCATCTGACATTGAGATGCATTTATTCATTCATTCCTTCACTCTCATTCTTTGAACAAACATTTCTGGGACTTGCCTTGTGTAATGACTGTGCTATGCTCTGCGGAGTTTATAAATAAGACTAATTTAGTGGTACAAAAGAGATTTATAAAATAAATATACAATATATAAGAACAGAAAGATATGGTCACTCCTAAGCCAGAGGGAGGCTTGAATTCAGGGGGTCAACAGAATTTTTTAAAATGTTGTCTATCAGAAGAGAAGTCTATCTGGAAGCAGAAGCGAAGGAGGATCACAGAAGTAAATATCAGGGGTCCTATTAAAATATGGCTCAGCGGGGCTGGCCTGGTGGTGCAGCGGTTAAGTTCCCAGGTTCCACTTTGGCGGCCCGGGGTTCGCCAGTTCGGATCCTGGGTGTGGACATGACACCGCTTGGCAAAGCCACGCTGTGGTAGGCGTCCTACATATAAAGTAGAGGAAGATGGGCATGGATGTTAGCTCAGGGCCAGTCTTCCTCAGCAAAAAGAGGAGGATTGGAAGCAGGTATTAGCTCAGGACTAATCTTCCTCAAGAAAAAAAATATATGGCTCAGCAATGGACTTCCAGTATTACAGACTCATTGGCAAGGCTATCCAAAGAAGGGCAGAGTATGTCTAAAAACCAAGCTGAGGGACCCTTTTTTAGCTCATTCGTCTAATTCTCTGTTCTAATTATAAGCTCTTTAAGGTATGTTCTGATTGCAATTTGGCTTCTCTGCCTACAAAGGGAGAATGCTTTTTAGTCCTGCCAACCTCAGCATCATGGTCTTTGAGAGTTTCAATTTCTCATCATAAATTGATAATTTGGCATCCTGGTTTTGAACATTGCACTTAGTAAGCTCTAATTAATGTGAGTCCAATTCTAAAATACTTTGCTGCTCTTCATGTGCTGGCAAAATCAGATTTCTAAACCTTTGAGACCATAGACCAGAACTAGGCCATAGGTGTCTCTGAGCCTTAGTTCCTTATTTGCAAATGGAAATTAAAAACAGTGCCTACCTTATAGAGTCGTTGTAATGATTAAATAAATAAACTCATGCAAAGTGTTTAGAACAGTGCCTCCCACACAATAAACACTCTGTAAGTATTGAATCTTGTTATTAATGGGAAATTACCTTATGAGATTTCTTGGTAGACAAAGTCTGATGACCTCAGAGAGCACGCATGCTTCACTTTGGTTGGAATCTGCCTAACTGTTATTCTCAAAGCACAAGCATAGTTGTATAGCATTTATCTTTGGTTGTCTTACCTCTTTTTTCAGTGCCTCTTCTCCTACTCGCAAGCACCACACACCCTCAGGATTTTCTACTAGGGCGAGACAAAGCCAACACCCTCGAAGGCAGGCCAAGCTCTGGCCTCCACGCAACACAGCTTGCAAGTTCCTAGGGACTGGTAGGGTGACTGAGAGCCAACAGGAGAGATTTATTGATGCCAACGAAGTCATGACTAACAACGGCTATGAATTACGTATATGCACATTTTAACCTTCCTGGAAATATATTGCCAACATCCAAAGGAACACTCTCAAATTAGAGAATTTAATTGACTGAGATTGGCCAATAGGGAAAAAACTTTTGGGTCATACAGGGCCCATTTGGTGCCCCTCTCAGGTCTATTGTTTTCTCTACTGTCCTTGTAAAGAATTCTGGGCCCATTACAGAGAGAGAACTGCTCTTGTGTGAGCTCAAGCATTTTTATGAGATTTGCAGGACTTTGGGTGAGACTAGGCAAATTCTTGGGCCAAATTAGGGGTTTTGGTGTGGGTGAGCTGCTCAATAGTGAGTATAAGATAGTTCCGGGGGCGGGGCTGTAGAGTAACATGAAATGGAGCTGTTCTGAGCCTAGGACTGGTTGTTTCTTTTGCAGCAAACTAGGCTGGTTCAGGGAACCTGAAGAAAGGTGCGGGACTAGCCACTGTCCACTTCGCTACTTTCTGATGATCAGTCAATAGACGACACCAAAACTAGAGGATAGTTCAGAAAATCTCAAAATCTGGTTAAACAATGGGTAAATAGAACTTACAAAGAAAATGTAAGTGAATAGAATTATTTAACCCGAGATAAGCGATAACGTACCTTTGCATTATTTTGCTGAAGGTGGTTGTATTAGTCAGGATTCTCCAGAGAAACAGAACCAATAGGATAAATATATTAGAGGAGATTTATTATAGGAATTGGTTCACGTGATTATGGAGGCTGAGACATCCCACGATCTGCTGTCTGCAAGCTGGAGAACTCGTGTAATTCAGTGGAAGTCCAAAGGCCCGAGAATTGGGGAGCTGCTGGTTAAGCTCCCTTCTGAGTCCAAAAGCCTGAGAACCAGGAGCACCGACATCCAAAGGAAGGAGAAGATGGATGTCCCAGCTCAATGAGAAAAGGAAATACATCCTTCCTCTGCCTTTTTGTTCTGTTCAGGCCCTCAATGGATTGGATGATGCCCACTGGCTTTGGTGAGGGCCATTTTCTTTATCAGTCTACTGATTCAAATGTTAATCTCTTCCAGAAATACCCTCACAGACAAACCCAGAAATAATGTTTCACTAACTATCTGGGCATCCTTTAGTCCAGTCAAGTGGACATGTAAAATTAACCATCACAGTGGTGATCAATTACTCTGTAATTGAACTGAGGATTTTAATTAAATATCAAAGAATGCTTTCTGAAAATGCTGGCTGCTGGACTCTGGAATCATTTGCTGAGTTTACAGATCCTGGACTGCTTTAAAAAACTGAGGTGGTGGACTAGGATGTAGTTTATATAGAATGGCTGGGGTGTGGCCTTGGTGAACATCCCGATATGAATGAATGATACACAAATGAGTTTTTCGTTAGTCTCTTCTGCCTTATCACTCCATTATAATTAACCATAAGAACAGAAATCAGTCTGTGTTAACTTCAGCTCGTGCACTATATTGGTCATTGATGTCAACATGTAGTAACAACATTCTCAGAAAGTTCTTGCCCTTAATTTAATACTTAGGGTTTTATGGTAACTGGGCTTCTCTGAGATGTCTAAAAACAGATCAGGATCATTTGCTTCAGCTGTGGGAAATTTTGAAAGTGAAAAATGGAGGATACAATTTTATATCAAAGACAGCTGCAACTTCCATGATAAAAATTACTTTTCTTTTCACACAAATGGAATTTGCCTTTAAGGCTAAGATTAATTCTCTGGGACTTAAGTTGGTTTATGGAAGCTCATTAGACTCTTGTGTAATAGATATTCCAAATTAGGTATGACCACAAACTGTTACTCTTAGAAACGAAAACTTGACCATTTCCTAGGGGTGGGGAAATTTTTCTATGTTGAAGCCACCTGGAGAATAGTGAAAATTTCATTGTTTACCTGGGTTTGGGCCACCAATCTTACTTACCTTCCGTTTACTTTTCCCTTGGAGTTCTGAGTGAGTAGGACCCTCTTCTGGGTAGGTGCAAATATAGGAGCCGGAGGAGAAAGAGAAGAAAAATTAAATGAGGAAATTGAGCAGGGTGTCAGATGAGAACCAGCTGTCTCAGTAAGCTAGCAAGCTTTTATAGGATCAGAAAATCAAACCTGTATTTTTCAATTTGGCTTTTCTCTTTTCTCACTTTTGGTAATTCCTGTGTTTACTGTTGGAGCTTCTTTTGAAAATTAAAGATGATCTGATCTTTGCTAAAGAGAATAAAGGAAAGGAGTTTTAAAATTTGTCCATGTTTCTACCAATTAAAGGGAAAACTATGGAGAAAGTCAGAGATGTGTTGGGTTTTTTGTTTGTTTTGCATTGTTTTCTGCTGTTTTCTTTTTCTTGTTGAAATGAACATCAGGCAAGTCATTTAATGTGTAGAGTCATTGTACAAAACTGAGAATGTATACAGTATCAGTACAACTGCTCTCATAAAAATGGGAATGTCCCAAGAGGATAAAGTTACCAACATCTACCCTACAGCTCACTAAACCTGGAACCATAACAATGTAGCCTTTTGGGTTGACTGATCTTTTCAGAAAACATTCTTGGGTGTGTCTAGCATAGTCATCTAGTATTTCAAATGATGATTAAAAGTGAATCTTTTGTGGTAGGAAGTTTCTTCTCTTATTTATTTTTTAAGCCTCCTTTCCAACTACTGTGGCACAGTTCTGCTTATTTTAGGAAGCATGCATACAATTATGCCATTAATGTATTCAGTATCAATTACCACTTGCACACAGCTCTGTGTGGGTGAGTTGCAGAGTTGAGAAATTCCTTACGAAAATGAATTTGAATTTTAAGTCTCCTTTGATCACTTTCCCATTTCAGCTGGCTATCTGGGGTGAAGAAAAGCTCGAAAATCATCTGAGGCTACTTTTAACTTTGGGTTTGAGTCATGCAGATTGGATTTAACTTTAATAAAAACAGAAGAAATAAATCCTTAAGTGTATGTGTTCGTCCAAATTTATAGACCCTAGACAAGAAGCCCGAGTTGTTTTTAAAAATTCATAAGGAACGCACTTTGCATTCTTGCTGTTTGAAATCCCAGGTATTGTTTAGCCTAAGTCTAAACCAGGCCAACAAAAGGGTGTACTAGTAGATTCTCGGCAAAATTTTCTTCAACTCCACCCAGTCTCCTCTCCCAGTCTCTCCTCTCCCTTGTTGGCCCCTGCTTTCCTGCATCATCATCCCCTTGTCAGCTTCAGCACGATGCAATGAGCTGGTCCCCTGCCTGCCTCCTAGCTGTATTTTCTTTCATCATATTGGCTATTTCTCAAAGTCCTGTTTGTGATTAACTAACCTTGGCAGTTAGGAAAACAAAAGGTGAAGCCATTCAAGCAGGATGTGGGAAATTTCCCTTACAGATGGTTTCTTTCCCTTTGGCGGAAAAAACAGAAACTATTGGATGGCATGTATTGGCTCACAATTAATCATGAGCCAGGTTTGATATCCATCAACCTGACCCTTCCAGAGTGTTCTGATTTGTAAGATTTGCCTCCCTAAGAAGATAGCAGGTAGTTCATCCTTGCCTCTGTCCGGGCCTAGAAGGAATTAAGCCAATGAGAGATGAACCCACATTGGATAAAAACATCCTGGATCTGGCTTTGTATCCAAAAGAATAAAAAGCAGAGTCTCAAAGAGATATTTGCATATCCATGTTCATAGCATTATCCACAATTGCCAAAAGGTGGAAGCAACCCAAGTGTCCAATGACAGATGAATGGATAAACAAAATGTGGTCTATCCACACAATGGAGTATTGTTCAGCCTTAGAAAGGAAGGTTTTGCATGTGCTACGACATGGATGCACCTTGAGGACATTGTGCTAAGTGAAAGAAGTCGGTCTCAAAAAGACAACTGCTATATGATTCCCCTTGTATGGGGTACCTAGAGTAGTCAAATTCCTAGGGACAGAAAGTACACTGGTGGTTGCCAGTGGCTGGGGAGAAGGGATAATGAGGAGTTGTTTAATGACTGTAGAGTTTTAGTCTTGCAAGATGGAAGAGTTCTGGAGATTGGTTGTACAACACCGTGAGTACCCTTAACACTGAACTGTACACTTAAAAATGGTTACGATGGTAAATTTGATGTTACGTGTATTTTACTGAAATTTTCAAAAAAATCCTGGATGAGGAGTCAATGAAAAACAACTCTGATGACCAGTTTGAGACTGTGACAGGGAGAGACAAGTGCTGGATCTTGGACATAGATGGGGCTATTGTGGTTGGTGCCATCCCATCCCCGCTTCAGGACTGAAAGACATTTGCTCCATCTGCTGGGATCGCCGCTTGCTGACGCATCCTAGTTACCAGCCTTTTGTGGGAATTGCCCTCAGCTGAAGAAAAACATCTCACTCAGCATCATACCCACTTCCCCAGAGCTGCCTGCCTCCAAAGAGAGGTCAATGCAGGGGCAAAAAAGGCCCAGTCCTCTTGCCCCAGTTGAGGACAGCTCTGAAGGGCAAGCCTAGCTTCAGAGCTCCCTACGGGGTCAGCTGAAATCTTGTGACTAGATCACAACTTCTGCCTCTGTCCAAGGTTGCTTCCTTCACTTCCCCCACAGGTGTTGGTGCTGAGAGCTCTCTGTAATAAACTTCCTGCCTGCTAAGCTCTAGCGATGAGCATCTGAATCATATCACCAGCTGAGACAGCAAGGCCAGCAGAGGTGGTAGCTGAGGCTGAGGTGAATCCAGAATGGGCAGTGGAGGAGGGAGAGGATGAGTATCAATTAAAGCCTTGAGACCAACTGCAGAGGCGGGGACTGTGGCTCATCCAACTAATCCCCTCCTCTGAGTCCTCCCTCAGGAAGAGAGGCCCATGGGAGCCATGGAGTAGCTGGGCCCTGAGCGTACCTGGAGACATGGGTCCAAGCAGATGAGCAAGAGGTGGACTCTTGCAGACAGAGACTTGCCATTGAGATCCCTCTTCACGAAAGGACTTGCTGCCCAGCTGTGAGGAGTACAGTCAGCAGATGGCCTCCAGCTGTCAGCTCCTTCAGGGTTGGCCTCACCTAGCATCCTGCCCTTCTCAGGGCTAAAAGGATGAGAGTATATAAAGAGATGCCTATTTTGGCCTAAGAGCTTCCTGCTAGGTTGACCTAATGTTTGTGTCCCTGCAAAATTCATATGTTGAAACCTAATCCCCAATGAGATAGTATTTGGAGGTAGGGCCTTTGAGGGGTGATTAGTGCCCTTACAAAAGAGACCCCAGAAAACTCCCTTGTCCCTTCCACCATGTGAAGTTACGAGAAGAAAACAGCTGTCTATGAACCAGGAAGTGGACTCTTACAAGACAACAAATCTGCCAGCACCTTAATTTTAGACTTCCCAGCCTCCAGAACAGCAATAAATAAATTTCTGTTGTTTAAAAGCCACCCAGGATATGGTATTTTGTTATAGCAGCCTGAATGGACTAAGACAGGGGTTGATCAAAGCTCTGTTAGGTTTGCATTGCAGATCGACTTCTGCCCCTTGCCATCCTTTAAACATCTCGGCCCCCAAAACTCCTTTTCAGTGTTTGCTTCCAGATAACCTGACCCATAACACACAACTGATACTTTCAGCTGATATACTTAACCTGTCTCATTGTCTACTACATTATAGGTCCTCACTAAATATTTGTTGGATAAATAAATCAATCAAATTCAACAATATTTATTAACTACTGTGTACTCGTAGCTTGCACAACGGGCCCATGAACAAAGTGACCACGGTGACAGAGATGGAGACCATGTATGGACTCCCTGCCACCGCCCCGAGGATGTTCTAGCTATGCTGAATATCCAGTTGCTAGCAGTAGAGATCAATATGGCACCAGTCTTCATGGGAATCAGCCACAGCCACCAACCAGCCAGTCCAAGACACCAATCAGGCCCCTTTCACTTTGGAGAAGTTAGAAATTCATCCTTTTATGTTATTGTGTACTCCAGATATGGGTTTGCCTCCCCTTTCCAAGTGCCTCTACTAGCACCACCATCTGCTGGCCTATAGATGTCATATAATGGCATAATATCCTGTAAAATCTTGGGTACCAAGGGACCTATTTTACAGCAAAGGAAGTATGATAATGGGCATGTGACCACAGGCTTTACTGTTCTTACTAAGTACCCCATCACCCAGAAATAACCAGTCTGGTAGAATGATGGAATGACCTGTTGTATTAACTAAGTGTTTGTTTTGACATCTGGGGCTTTGCTTACCCTGGACAGACTGCCCCTCCCAGGACTAGCCAATTCTTAGAGATAGTAACGGACTTGCCCATGCGTGCCTTTCATATGTAAATCAACCAATGCAGAGCTCATACCCCTTTGCCTACTCTGTCATGCTCTTGCAGTCTGGACCACTATCCACCTGCCCTAATCACCCCAGGGCCAGCTACCGTACACCTAGAGACAGTCCCTACACTCCAGAGCCTGAAGAAATTATTCAAACTAGCCCATCCTAAGCCTGCTGACCCAGCCTCACCCATTCCTTCCTATGGAAACCACAATAAGGACTCTTGCTCACATTTCCTCTCTGCTCCCTCTGCCTCCTGAGTGACACTGTTGCTTCCCTGTGTGGCATGGTGTACCTCCTCCTCTTGGGCACGATGAGTAACAAACTCTCTTTTCAATGGCAATCATCTCCTGATCATTTGGCCTCACTATACCTGAACAGTAATAAAATCTGCGTTTTAAAACACCTGTTGAAGGCCCAGTTAGTATGCTTGCTGGCAAGCCATACCCTGCAGGGTTGGGTGCTATCTTGAAAGATGTGGTTTATACTTTGAACCAGCAAGTGATACATAGAGGCGATATGCTATGCCCCTATAGCTAGTATATTGGAGCTGGAAATCAAGCAACAGCCTTTCTTACAATTACACCCAGTGATCCACTTGCATATTCTGTGCTTCTCATCCCTGTAAATGGGCTCTGTTATTAACTCTATTATTTCATAAATAAGCTACTGTAACAACCAGACCCCAAAATGCAGGGGCTTAAACAAGTTAGAAATTTCTTTCTTTCCCATATTCTAGTCCCTCAACTAGGGACTATTAGCTAGGGACTACTCCTACTAGAGTAGGAGTTAGTCCAAGAGTTTAGGCAGCTCTACTCCAAGAAGCTGAATGGGGACCCGGGTTCCTGCTGTGTTGTTGCTCTGCCATACCCGGGCAGGTACTGTCTTCTTCTGCATAGTCCAAGCTGGCTCTCTAGGGTCACGTCAGGATTTGAGCCTGCAGGAAGGGGGAAAGAAGAATTCAGTGGGCAAGCTGCTGGATTGGCACTCTTCACTTCCATTCACATTCTATTGGCAAGAAGCTAGTCACATGACCACTCCTAGTGCAAGGGAAGCAGGGAAATGTAATCTCTAGCTGGAGTAAAACTCCTGGGGTGGGAGGTGGGGGGTCCTATTACCAAAAGGAAGAAAGAGAGAATAGATACTGGATAAGGTGGCTGGAATTAACACATAAAAATACAGGATACTCAGGTAACTTTGAATTTCAGATAAACAACAAATAATTTTTTAGTATAAATATGTTGCATTTGGATGTATTCATTGTTTATCTGAAGATGACTTTTTGTTTACCTGAAATTCAAAGCGAATTGGGTGTTCTGTATTTTGTCTGTCAACTCTAATTTGGGGACACAAAGCACAGTGTCACTTTTGTCATGGTATTGTCATTTTGCATTAGTTACAAGCGAGCCATTAAGGCAATCCAGATTCAAGGGAGGGGATCAGACCACCTTTTGATGAGGGAGTGGCAAGGTCACATCACCGAAGAGCAGGTGGGAAGGGAGATATGATCATGGCCTTCTTTGGAAAGCACAAGTCACCTTATGTGCATTATCTCATGCAAATCAAATGTCACCACTCCTAAACACTAGTTTCATCTTTCTCTTGTGCCAAGTCTCTTAAAGGTCTCCTAAGAATGAGGAAAATGCCACTGATGAAATTGGGTCCCTCTTTCCTGGGAATCTCCTCCTTACACAGGACATTACATGACTCTGCTTCTTTGGCTATACCTGGAAGTCACCTGACCCACTCTGGGCTCTCTCCCAGGAATCTGAAGTTGGAAATGGAAAGGAATGAAGTACGAGGAGACCTGGAACAAAGTGATGTTAATGGCAGTGCTCTGGAGAAAAGGTTCATGAGCTGCTACTGAATTCTCTAAACTCACCCTAGTTTCTTCCTTTTCGAAATTTTAGTTGTTCAACGTGTCCTTTGATGCCACAAAATACCTCCGGTATCCTTTCATTAATTTCCTCCTCTCCCCCTCCACGTTTTTGGGGGGGGGTTTATGCTAGACATAGGACATTTCTGTTACTTACTGTCAAAATTTCTCAAATACATTGCATATAGCAAGGTTTAACCTTGAAAGAAGCATAAATGACAGCAACTCTTTTGGGAATATTTGTCATTTCTTCTGAGACATCTATAAAAGCCATCACTTTTGTCAGCAACAGGATTGAACATGCCACCATGGTTTGTATTTTATTTTATTTTATTTTTTAAAAGAAAGTGCTCAAGGCCTGTGTTATAAATAAATGAGAAGTATAAATTTATGGTGCTGGCTTTCACTTCAATATTAGAAAGTTAGACTTTGAATATATTTTCACTATTGCACTGGCCAAGAAACAACTGGCCGGTGGAAATTTTATTTACTCTTCTATCCAATCCGATAAAGGAGATTAAAAAAAAAAAAAGCAATGGGCAGCAAGAGAGACAGAGAGAGAAGAAACAGTCTAGGCAATCTAGAAACTGAATAATCATATTGGGATGAGGAAGCATCAAAAATGAGAAAATGCTAAAGAGATTTCCAGATAAAGCGTTCTGATATTCAGGAGACAGTCATCACTGAATGAGATCAGATTTAGCCAAGAGGTTTAAAAGATAAACTCATAGGAGAGGTTTTGATAAAAAAGACTTAGAGGAACACTTCTTGATACTTGAGACGTATGATTCAGTGCAAAGAGAAAACAAGAATGGTTGTGGATCTTTATCTCTAGGGAGTTGAAAGAAAAGGGCAAATTGCTCTTATGTATCTGGGGTGGACCAGGTGAGCTCATTGGAAGTCAGAGTCCCTATGAATCATCCTCGGGGTTTCTTAAGGTTTCACGCCCCTAATCATTTAAACTGCTCTTTTAATATGTGTTACTACCAGCACAGCGCCTGCTCTGTGTGAGCTCATTCCTCTTCTGCTCCTCTCCAGCACCTTGGAGGGGAGGGCTGTTGGAAACCATCCTAAGTCAGTTCTTGAAGCACAGATCACAAGCTTCTAGATGCCTCTCACCCTTCAGAAAGACTATTAAAGAGTCACAGTGTGTTCCAAAGCGTGGCGAACCTGGCAATCTGTCACCCAAAACGTGCTAATCGTGTGGAACAGTAGCAATCAGATTCATGGCTACCTCTTATGAAATAGAAACGTGACGCTTCAGTGGCTGCCAGGTGGCGCTTAAATAAACTGGAACACTTCACCTTGAAACCTTCCGGTAAGTGCTGAGAAGCTGTGTCCTGTAGAAATAGAAATAAATGATTAAAAAAGCCATGGCCTCTGCTCTGGAATAGTCTAGTTCTGTGTCATACAATGTCATAGCCTAACACTATTGAGCACTTGGATCACGGCTAGCGTGATGAAGGAAATAAAGTTGTAATTTTACTGACATTTTATTAATTTCAATTTTTAAATAGAGGTGAAATTCACATATATAAAATTAACCATTTAAAAATGAACATTTCCATGACATTTAGTACATTCACAGTGTTGTGCAATCACCACCTCTGTCTAGTTCCAGAATATTTTTATCACTCCAAAAGTAGACCCCAAACACTTTAAGCAATTCCTCCTCATTCTCTTCTCCCCTCAGCCCCTGGGAACCACCCATCAATGTTCTGTCTCTATGGGTTTACCCATTCTGGACACTTCAAATAAATAGAATTATACAATATGTGACCTTTTGCATCTGGCTTCTTTTACTTAGCATAATGTAACTAATTTCCATTTTAAATTTAAAAACGGATACTCAATTCCGTTATTGGAAAATTTTAGGTGTATTTGAATTATTTGGGTACATAAATCTACTGTTTCAACTCTAAGCTTTTGAAATTTAAGTACAGAGAAATTTCTTCCAGTTCAAATTTATCGTCCCAATCGAGATATGCTGTAAGTATAAAATTATACCAGATTTCGAAGAATTAGTGTGAAAAAAAGAACTCATTCATGTTTTTAAAAAAAATATTGATTACATATTGAAATGATAACATTTTGGATATATTGAGTTTAATGAAATGTATTATTAAAATTAATTTCAATTGTTTTCTTTTTACTCTTTTCATGGTGGCTACTAGATAATTTCAAGTTATGCATGTGGCTTATGTCATATTTCTATTGGACAGTGCTAGTCTAGTCAAAAGATCTAACTCAAGCTAGACAATAATTCAGAAAAAATTATTTTGAGCACCTACGATGAACTTTTATATTTTTTTGCTACCATGTGAACAAGTTGGCTAGGAATAGTATGTTTGCCAATTTTATTGACCTTTCCTTAGACTTTGCCTGCACCAAAAATTGGTGATAGGTTAAGCTGCAGGAGTTTGATGAATCTTTCCTCCTCTAGAATCACTAAGAGAGGTCTTGTGATGCCATCATTAAAATGTTTTAAATGAGGGAAAATAAGGGGTGTGTACTGGCCTCGCTGCTTTTCAATTCATAGTTTAATAATATGCTACCAGTTTTGGATGAATGAAAAGTATACGCCTTTCTGCCATTGAGGACAGAAAGATAAGCACTTGGTTATATAAATATCATTCACCAAAAACATATTGGGTGGATATTGTGTGCTATGCACTGTGGTAGATGCTGGGAATTTAGGTGCAAAAAACCAAACAAGGTCTCTGCTGTCATGGAGCTTACATTCCAGTGAAATGAGACAGAAAACAAATGAATAGGATAATCATAGATTCTGATAAGTTCTATGAAAAAATGTACAGTTATTTGATAAAGAGTAACTTTATAATGGTGGGGAGTGGGGAGGTTTTCTATTTTAAATAAAGCAGCTGGGCAATCTCTCTGAGAGGATGACATTTGAGTTGACATTTGAAGAAAAAGAAGTCAGCCAACAGAAGGGCCCTGGGAAGAGCATCCCAGGCGGAAGGCACAGCAGAGGCAAAAGCCTTGAGGTGGGAAAGAGTTTGATGTGTTTGAGGAATACATGGGGAAGCCACATGGAGAAGGGCATAGGAGATGGGGTTAGCGAGCAGGAGCCAGCAGGAGCCAGTAGGTCATGTTACAAAGTCTAAATTTTGTTTTGGGTAATAGGGAGCCATTGGAGGTTTTAGAGCACAAAAATAACCAGATGTGTTTTTCATACAAATGAGCCAGTAGTTGCTTCAATGGACCACTGACCCTGTTCTCGAATTGCCAGAAAGAAGAACTAAGAACTGATTGGTTTTGGTATGTGTCCTCCAAGATTCAGTAGTATTTTAGTTAATAATCCCATATGCCAAGACACCTACCTTTTGCATGGGTCCTGTTTGCATGAGGGACTCAGGGACCTCCCAGGAGATAACGCATCAAAAGGAAAGGCAAGATCAGTCAGACAAGTTTGACTCAAAATAAGGCTTATATTTGGCTAGAGTTTGGATGGGTGATTTTTTTTTTTTTAAAGGAAGATTGGTCCTGAGCTAACATTCGTGCCCATCTTCCTCTACTTTTTATATGTGGGATGCTTGCCACAGCATGGCTTAATAAGCAGTGCATAGGTCCGCACCTGGGATCCAAACTGGCGAACCCCAGGCCGCCAAAGCTGAGCGTGGGAACTTAACCACTACACCATCAGGACGGCCCCTGGATGGGTGATTTTTGAGGACAGTGGTGTACCTGTCATTCAGATTAAATCTCCCCAGTGGCCTGATGTGACCGAACTCCAGTTTGGTCCCGGGTGTGGACCTACACCACTCAACTGTCAGTGCCATGCTGTGGCAGTAGCTCACATACAAAAAGAGGAAGATTGGCAACAGATGTTAGCTCAGGGTGAATCTTCCTCAGCAAAAAAAGCAGAAAAGAAAAAAATCTCAGGACCAGTCCTTATGGACTTACATGCCTGAGTTTTATGTGGCTATGGCTGAGAGTAAAAACTAAAGAGATCTTTTAATGAAAACCTCTTTTTGGTCCCCAAGCAATGTTGTTCTGGCATCCTGTCCACACGATGGAATACAGTATGGCTAGAAGGCATTCCCCTCTGTTGAACATCATCACTGAACATCAAACAGCTTTGGCACCTCGCACAAGTTGGTACCCAGTAGGAGGTAGCAGTTCCTGGCAGGAAAGTTGGCACCTAGTGATACAAGGTGGAGATGTCTGTTGAATAAAGTAGAAGTCAACTGAGACAGTCATAAGCAGCAGAAACAGCAGCATGCCTGGTTGATGAAAGGGTGTCCAGAACAGGAGGAAAGGAGGAATAATCCACAAACGTGGTAGCTGACTAGACTTGTTTCTGGGCACGTGTGACTCCCTACTGGGCACTTGCAGGAATTCTGGCAGGGAATGAACATTGCAGGAGCCTGGGGTTCTTCCGTGAACAGCAGACAAGGGCCTGGTGAGCTGTCTTGGGCTGGATTCCCCAAGAAACACATGTTGAAACAAGGAGTCAAGGGAAGGTAGTTGGTTTGGAAAGTGATCCCAGAAAACAACAGTGTGGGGAGAGGGAAAGGGAGACGCAAAAAGGAAGGCAGCCAATTAGGGGTGCTTGCCAAGCAAGTTACCTCGATGGGCAGCTGGAGCTCAGGCCCCAGGGAGCTCTGGGAGGCTGTGGAGAGCACGCCTCATGTTATCTCCATGGAGGAAGAGAAGGCAGGGATATTCCCATCCATCACTGGGTTGGGACTGTTTCAGGGACATGAACTCTCTGGGACTTCTGGACCATCCTGCTTGCTGGCCAGGTGTGGTTCCACAGCAGAACAAAACCCTCATTTAGAGAGTTACGGGTGCAGAGATGAGCGTCCTTTGGCGCGTAGAGGTGACTATGGAGATGCTCTGGGCAGGGCCCCAAAAGCATCTACTACACCAGGCTATGAGCACAGAGGATTTATCATCTTTATTTCTGGCCCCATTTCAGGCCTCACTCTTGCTTTGTTTTTCTTTTTTTCCCTTCTGTCCTACTTATAATTTATGCTATCTGGCTCTGTTTTATGTATCCTCGTAAGCTGCCTTAAATCTTTTTTGGAACGCAGCAGGGTATACATAAATAAATACCAGTGAGGTTGAACATTTTCCCTTTATTTATTGACCATTTTCCTCCTTCTGTGAACTTCTGGAAACAGAGGCTTATTAGTCAGGCTTAGCACTGTGCTGGGCACATTGAACACATCTGATTATTATTCTGTAGCACAAAGATATACAGACTGTTTATAAACTGACTCTGTGACCAGAGGCAGAAACAGAGGCAGGACTCTCTGGCCCCTTCTTTCTGGAACCCAGTGCTTAGAACAGCACATAGTAGGTGCTCAGTGAGTAAATGAGACTTATAGGACCTGCACACAGTAAGGCTCCCATGGACCATCAGTTAAAAACCTACCAACATACTGGAATTGTGTATTTCACAAAGTCAAGGTTACCCTTGAAATCATTATCATGTAGATATACTTATTTTCATGAGCACAAGCTGGGAGGTGGGGACCAAAGATAGATCTAGAGATGGCATTTTAAAATATATACCCAGTAGGCTATGTGCATCTAAGAACACCCAATGATAATTCAAATGCAGCCTGTTTATGAACCTAATCTCTGCTTGTAGGTGTCCTGGCAAACCGTTCTCAATAACACCCCTATTGAGAAAAGAATTGCCAGCAATGTTGGAAACTGGGCTCCCCAGGAATCTCAGATTCTGGAAATTGGGTGACTGCTTTATATTCCATGAATCAGAAAGAAACTGTTGTTTAAGTGGTGGGTCGCAGGCATGTAGGTATCTGGTTTTGTGCTGTAATATTTTTCCCTTAAGAGTTTTATTTAATAAAACACTAACTAGAAACTAAAAAGTTTAGGGCCGGCCTGGTGGTGTAGCGGTTAAGTGCGCATGTTCCGCTTCGGCGGCCCAGGGTTCGCCAGTTCAGATCCCTGGTGCGGACATGGCACAGCTTGGCAAGCCATGCTGTGGCAGGCATCCCACGTATAAAGTAGAGGAAGATGGGCACGGAGGTTAGCTCAAGGCCAGTCTTCCTCAGCAAAAAGAGGAGGATTGGCGGCAGATGTTAGCTCAGGGCTAATCTTCCTCAAAAAAAAAAAAAAAAACTAAAGTAAAAAATTTAGCCTTTGGAAGACAAATTCTTGCCATTCATTAGATCAGCATTATCTGCAAGTAGTTTACTTCTATAAAGTTTCATTTTCATGTAGATCTCAGCAAAGGAGGAGAGAGACGGTTTGGTGCTTTGTTATTTACGTATTTTTAAATTAAGACGTAATTTACATAATTTAAAATTCATCCTTTTAAAGTGAATAATCCAGTGGTTTTTAGTATATTCACTATGTTATGTAACCATCACCACTATCTAATTACAGAATAGTTCCATCACTCTGGAAAGAAACCCTGTACCCATTAGCAGTCACTCCCCGGTCTCCTGTCTTCCCAGCTCCCGGCAACCACTAATCTACTTTCTGTCTCTTGGATTTGCCTATACTGGAAATTTCATACAAATAGAATGATTCTATATGTGACCTTTCCTGTCTGGCTTCTTTCACTTACCATGACGATTTCAAGATCCATCCACGTTGTAGTATGGATCAGTACTTTCTTTTTTCATGGCTGAATAATATTCCATTGGTGTGTGGATGCACTACATTTTGTGTATCCATTCATCTATGGACAGACACTTGGTTTGTTTCCACTTTTTGGCTGTTATGAAGAATGTTGTAATGAACATTGGCACACAAGTATATGTTCAAATCCCTGCTTTCAGTTCCTTTGGGTATATACCTAGGAGTGGAATCACTGGGTCACATGGTAACTCTGTGTGTAACTCTTGGGGAACTGCCTAACTGTTTTCCAAAGTGGTTGCACCATTTTACATTCCACCAGCAGCAGATGAGAGCCAATTTCTCCAGATCCTTGCTAACACTTGTTATGCTGTGTGTGTTTAAGTTTTAGCCATCCCACTGGATGTGAAGTGGTATCTCATGGGTTACTTCTGTTATTTTATTGAAAGCTTTAATTTCCTTCTGTCCTGTCTAAGCCCAGATACACTTTTCCTAGAGCATCCCATCCATTGACTTTTTCTTCACTTTCCTCTTTTACACACTTTTTTGTTTTGTCCTGTTATTAGAACAGTTTCAGGTTTACAGAAAATTGAGCAGACAGTACAGAGAGTTGCCATACACCCCTTCTCTCTTCCGCTCAGCTTCCCCTCTTGGGAACATCATACGTTATTGCGAGGTATTTGTGACAATTGATGAACCCTTATCGGTACAGTGTTATAAACTAAAGTCCCTAGTTTACATTAGGGTTCATTCTTTGTACAGTGATACGGGTGTTGACAAGTACATAACGTCATGTATCCACCATTATGGTACCAGACAGAACAATTTCTTTGTCCTAAAGACCTTCTGTGCTCCACTACCGTCCCTCCCTCCCACCCCCAACTGCTGGCAACCCCTGATCTCCTACTGTCTCTTTTTACTATGATACTCTCTACTTTTTACTACAGTTTTGTCTTTTCCCGAATGTCTTATAGCTGGAATCATACAGTATTTGATCTTTTCGGATTGTCTTCTTTCACTTGTTTGGTCACCTTTTGAAGGACATTTTGGATGCTTTCAGTTTTTGGCAATTATGGATAAAGGTGCTACAGGTGATGATTATGGATAAAGGTGATTGAGTGATGACATGGAGAGGCCAATGCCGTTGAAAGATGTATTATCACTTACTTCCCTGGAGAAGGGGGTACGCCATACCATGCAGGACCATAGGGGAGGCATCAGGTTTTGGTCAGGAGGCAGAGGCAGGAATGAGGGGAAACCCTAAGTCAGAGCCTTTATTGGGGTTTCCATAGGAAAAGCAAGTCAGAGCAGGGTAACAGTTTGGGATAGGCTAGTTGGAATAATTCCAGCTGGCTTTGGGGCATAGGAGCTGTCACCATGTGTCTAGTGTCTGACTCTGGGTTGATTTAGGGCCGGGGAAATACTGGCTTGGTGTGTGAGAGTTAAACCAGCAGGCGAGTAGGGGCATGCACTGGACGTGGCGCTCTGCAAGTGACTAGGCGTGTTCCAGACAAACTGTCTACCACTCTTGGGAATTAGTTAGCTCTGGTAGGGGCAGTCTCTCTCCAGGTCTGAAAGGCCCCCCAAGTTGTCAAAACATCATAAGATACAGAAAATTAAAAAACACGATTAGTATACTGAATTTCCCTGGAGGGTTGGTTTTGGGTGAGGTTCTTCGGAAGCAGATGCTTGTTTGGAGTTTGGGATGCAAAATGCTTATTAGGGATCAACCGCTCTGAAAGGAAAGGAAAAGTCTAGTTGTATTACAGGCTTGACAAAGGCTTGGCCAACCCAGAGGGAAGCTCTAGACTGAGGACTGCCCGTCAAAATGTCCCGCATCCGGTGGAAATGGCCAGCCTTTATACCCTTGCCTTGTTCGGTTAGCAGGTGCAGGCTGCTTTGGGGAAGGGCATGACCTTGAGCGAGGCAGTTCTCTGTAGCTGAGGCAGACCCTGAAGGAGCTGACAGCTGGGGGCCATCTGCTGATGGCACTCCCTGCAGCTGGACAATAAGTCCTTCCTTGAGGGGGATGTGGGCAGCACATCTCTGTGACCAGCTCAGGGACCATGTTCCAGTTGCCCACAGCAGTAGCTGACTTGATAACACATTCTTTTTTTTTTTTCCTAGGGAAGATTCACCCTGAGCTAACATCTGTGTCAATCTTCCTCTATTTTATATGTGGGTCACCACCACAGCATGGCTGATGAGTGGTGTAGGTCCACACCTGGGATCCGAACTTGCAAACCTGGGCTGACAAAGCAGAGTATGCCGAACTTAACCACTATGTCATGGGGCCAGCCTCATAACACATTCTTACTGACTGCCTTTCTCTCCTTGTCTCACTTCCCCACTCTCCTACAGGTACTTCCTTCATATCCCAAATAAACTTGCTCCTAAATCCTTGTCTTCAGGTCTGCTTCTGGGGGCACCGAAACCAAGACATATTCAACTTGCCTTTAAAGTGATGTTCCTAGGGGCAGCTCTGGCGGTTTCCAGTTATATAAATTTACTTTTCTTGGGTTACATATATTTAAGGTGACTCAAGTCCTGGTTTGTTGAACACAATTCCTGTTTAATCTGTTGCCCTGATATTCCGTTCCATTGGTGCCCTTTTTTCTCTTGAAAGTATCTTGATTTGGATGAAACATTTTATGATCATCCTACAACTCTCTGAAGTGAGTGATCCTTAATAAGATGCATGAACAGGGAAAAGTGGTTAGTTTTGATCTCGAATGCAATCAACTCATTGTTTATTTCGGGTAAATCATCTAATTTTAAAGCTGGAAGCAACTTCCAGGCCTGACTAATCCATCGACTTTCAACCTTTTTTTCTGTTAGGATGCACACGGTGGGGCATTCACGCGCATACCGATCCCATGGGAATCCCCAATTTGCCAGCTGTAACTCCACGCCTTTTCTCCCACTCGGGAAAGCATAGTGAACGCTGGTGAGAATAAGGTTATTATAGGGATAATGTGTTACTTAAAAACAGATGAATCATTCTCAAGCTTTGGTACTTTAACCATTAGCATCAAATCACTCATGACACAGTTCATGACTGATTGAATTTGAGAACTGCTGATCTTGTTCCAAACCCCTGCATTACATAAAAAAGTCATTTAGCCACATGGCGTCTCCATTTTCTCACCTGGAAATAGGGATGCTAAGATCTCCTTCCCTGTCTGATTGAGTTATGGTGGAAGGCAAATGAGGTAATGAATGTGAAAGCTTTGGGAAGTATAAATCCTTTGAACAAATGGAAGCCGTCGTGGTGGCTATCTATTCATGGCAAGAAGCAGCCATTTCTGCTGAGAGTTTTCAAAAGCCACACTAGGATTTACAAAATAGGCCCATAGGTGAATTTGCACCCACCTAGTTTGCACAGAGATCTTTTCCTCAGGACATTTATAAGTCAAAATTTTACCAGGGCTCCTGATCTTTACACCTTTGCTAAGATGTATTAGTCGAAACCTAATGGTTGTAAGAGACAAGAAGCCAATATGAATTAGCTTGAACAAATGGGCTTACAGAATGAAACCATGGGAATGTCCTGGTTGGAGCTGACCGCAGGGGTGCCTGTCACAAGGATTCTCTGTGCCTCTGGACTGTGCTGCTGTCTACATATTGGCTTCATTTTCTCAGAACTTCCTCACTGGGGGGTACGGTGGGAGCACATGGCCATTGAATGCTGAGTTCCCATGTTTACAGCCTTGTGACCAGAGAGGAGAGACACCCTCTTTCCCGGTCCTGCCCCCTCAGTTCAGTTAGAAGAACCCTAGGGAAGTACTCTGATTGACTCACCCTTGGACGGACCACCATGGTCTGGGGAGTAAAGTGTAGACAAAGCCAGTGAAGCCAGATGTCCATACCTCAGATCAACTACTCAGGGGCTTCTCACATACGTGGTTGCTTCAGGGCTTGTTGGAAGCTGGCAGCCACCGGATCTGTGGCTATCACTCAGGGAAAATAAAGTCTCATACATTGTCAAACTTCTATTCCTAATGAATCTATTCCATTTCCAGAGCTATAAATAACAAATCCTTTCCTTTTCCTTCCAAATGCAAATATTTTGAATATTTTAATGGTTGCTTTCCAAAGCCTACTTTCAAAAGCACTCTTCAAAAGGTTTATGTGTACTCCCACAAACAGATGGTGGCGGGCATTCTCGAATTATAAACTGTCATTGATCTATACTGGTTGTTCTCAATCGAGAGCGATTTTGCCTTCCCAGGGGATAATGGCAATGTCTGGAGTAATTTTTGATTGTCACAACTGGGGCAATGGTACTGGCTTCCGGTGTGTAGGAGGTCAGGATGGGACTAGCCATCTTGTAATGCACAGATAGCAGCTACCCACAGCAAAGAATTTTCTGGCCCCAGATCTCAATAGTGCTGAGGTCGAGAATCCTTATCTATACAAACAGATTTGGTCTTTATTTTTGGATGTGATGTAGTCTCATCAAGAAGACTTGCCTCACCTGGAAGGGTTTGGCAGACCCTCTGTGGCTGGTCTTGGTATATTGAGGTGCCCTTGAGGTCCTATTTTCCCAGTTTGGGAGGAGGGCATTGAACATGGCAGGTAAAAGTTATCCAGGTGCCCAGCTGAACTGCTCAGAAAATTCACTCTTCCAAGCTCTGCTGGACTCTTTGCTTTAAGGGTAATTTTTTTTTTATTGAGTTATTGATAGGTTACAATCTTGTGAAATTTCAGTTGTACATTAATGTTTGTCAGTCGTGTTGTAGGTGCACCACTTCACCCTTTGTGCCCACCCCCCACCCCATCTTTCCCCTGGTATCCACTAAACTGTTCTTGGTCCATAGTTTTAAATTCCTCATATGAGTGGAGTCACACACAGATTCTCCTTCTCTAGCTGGCTTATTTCACTTAACATAATTCTCTCAAGGTCCATCCATGTTATTGCAAATGGAATGATTTTGTTCTGTTTTGCAGCTGAGTAGTATTCCATTGTATATATGTACCACATCTTCTTTATCCATTCGTCTGCTGCTGGACACTTAGGTTGCTTCCACGTCTTGGCTATTGTAAACAGTGCTGCAATAAACATTGGGGTGCATAGGACTTTTGGGACTGCTGACTTCAGGCTCTTTGGATAAATACCCAGTAGTGGGATGGCTGGATCGTATGGTAGTTCTATTTTTAGTTTTTTGAGGAATCTCCATACTGTTTTCCATAGTGGCTGCACCAGTTTGCATTCCCACCATCAGTGTATGAGGGTTCCTTTTTTTCCGCAACCTCTCCAACATTTGTTGCTATAGTTTTAGATATTTTTGTCATTCTAACGGGTGTAAGGTGATATCTTAGTGTAGTTTTGATTTGCATTTCTGCTTTAAGGGTAATTTTTAAAGCACTTTAACAAAAGAAGGATAGCTCAGATTAGAATTGAATGTGAGAATTACCAGTGTTTGGTTTATTTCTATTCTGACTCTTGGAAAACAATAGTCACATACTATCATTAAGGAAACTTAATGCATGACAAAATAGAATAGTAAGAAGACCCAACTAACAAGGTCTATTCTCAACAAATTATACAACAGAAAATACTTTATCAACTTTCAGCTTCCGTATTTTGCATCTTTCTCCACACCAGTCACTGCTTCTCTCTACCCGTTGGCCCCAGCTAATAGTACCAATTGCTGCTGCTTTTGAGAAGTAGTATAATGAGGCGATAAAGAGCAGGGACTCTGGCACCAACCCGCTGGGATTCAAATTCTGACTCTACTGATTACTTTTGATACAATTTTGGGCAAATTACGTAACCTATCTCAGTTTTCTCATCTGTAAAATGGAGCCGATAATATGGTACCTCCTCATAGAGCTATTGTGAGAATTAAATAGTTAATGTACATAAAGGCCTCTGAATGGTGCCTGGAACATCAAAGCACTCTGTTAGGATTAGTGAGATTGTTTTCAATTCTCTACTTTATCAAAACCTGGTGTCAGATTGATACCAAATACGAAGGTTTAAATGAATGGTTATTGCTGAGTATGGAGTCCTGGGTGAGGGTCTTTGGGTTTAAGAACCTGAGATCGCAACCAGGACAGTATTCCACATACAACTCAGCCAACATATTTCCCACATACACATAAAGCTCCTTCAGGAATAGAAGTATTTAAAGCAAGGTTGGCAAACTATGGCCTGCAGGCCAAATCCAGCAAGACTTTGTCTTTGTAAATAAAGCTTTTTTGGAACCCAGCCACACCCATCTTTGTGTCTTATCTAAGGCTGCTTTTGTGCTGTGTGGCGGAATCAAGAATCACAATGGCAGAGCGGCGTAGTCACAACAGAGACTGTGTGATTTGCAAAGCCTAAGTTACTCGGCCCTTTACAGAACGAGCTTGCTGGCCCCTGCCCCGGACCCTTGCTACTCACAGTGTGGACCCTGGACCTGCAGCACCAGCATCACCTGGGAGCTGGTTAAAATGCAGAGTCTCAGGCCCCACTCCAGACCCGCTGCAGCCGAAGCTGCATTTTAACGCAATCTCGAGGGAGTTTGCGTGCACGATAAGGTTGGAGAACACTGGGTGGAGGACACTTGCTTCGGAAGGAAGAGTCATTTATGTGACTTTCAGCGTTCCTTCCAATGCTGAGCTTCAAGTGAAGAACTTAATTGCTTCCTTTTTTTTCTCTTTGAAATTAATTTATTTTTAAATGAGATATAATTGACATATAACACTGTGTTAGTGTTAGGTGTACAACATATTATATTGCGAAATGATTACCACTATAAGTTCAGTTAACATCCATCACCACACGCAATTACAATTTTTTTCTTGTGCTGAGAACTTTTTAAATTTTATTTTATTTTTGGTGAGGAAGATTGGCCCTGAGCTAACATCTGTGCCAATCTTCCTCTATTTTTTTTCTTTTGTGTACGGGACGCCGCCACAGCATAGCTTGATGAATGTTGTGTAGGTCTGTGCCCAGGATCTGGGCCTGAGAACCCTAGGCCGCCAAAGTGGAAGGCGTGAACTTAACCACTGCTCCACCGGGCTGGCCTAGTGATGAGAACTTTTAAGATCTACTCTCTCAGCAACTTTCAAATATACAATACAGTATTGTTAACTATAGCCATCATGTTGTACATTACATCCCCAGGACTTATTTATCTTAGTTGATTCTTATTTGTCTCCCACTGATCTGAAATCTTAAAATTTGGGGATATTACCTGAAATCAATAAATTTAGAGTTGGAAAAAAATTTAGAGATGCCAAAACTTCCTTCTCTCTCTTCTTGGTCCATTTTCCTTTTCTTTGTCACTTTTCATGGTCTCTGTGCCTTCAGTACTGGAGAACTTAGTATTTTTTTGGTCTTCTATCTTGAATAAAACCAAAGACATAATATCTGTTTTGCCACGAACTAGGAGTCAGAAAACGTGGGTTCCAGCCTCTCCTCAACTCTGCTCTAGAACAGCTTGCCAGGCTCTGCGTAAGCTAAGTCTCAGTTTTGCCGTCTGCAAAATGGAACCCTCGTCTGCACAGGGTTGCTATGAGGTTGAGTTGCAATACTGTATGTGAAAATGTGTCATAACTGGTAGAGGAACATAAAAACGTAGGAATTTTTTATAGATTGTCTGGCACAGAGGCTTGAACGCTGGAGGTGCGGCTTAAGTGTTGGGTGGAATTTTTTTCCTGTGGGGACTGCTCCAGTAACAGCCACCAGATGGCAGCAAAGAGCAAGCTTCCCCCGAGAGGCTCCCTCTGGACAGCCGCTGGCTTTGGAGGGAGAGTAAGTAACTGATGGTTCTTCCTGATTTCTATCAAGTTGATTCTCCTTCACTCACTAACCCCCTCGCCAACCCTTCCCTGCTCCAAACCCACCCACGTGTCCTTTTTTTTGCCTTTCTCTCAATTCCTACCATGCGAGCGGTACCAAAATAAAATGCATTGAGGGACAAATTGGAAGTGATAGCAAAATTTGTGGTCAGAGCTTGAAGTTAATATGAATCGGCAATGGGGATTAAATTTATGAAATAAACTTCAGGCAAAATGGGTGAAAATTGATGAGGCAATTGGAAAAATGAAATTATTTAAACAGATAATTTGTTCTCTAAGTTCCTGTCCCAGGTGGGTCATCCATCCACCCATCATCCATTCAACAAACATTTATTCCTGGTTTGGGAATACAGATACAGTCCCAATCTTCACGGAGAAAGGGGAGACAAATGCTGGACAGGTAATTAATTGGATGTTACTTTATCCCAAATTACTTTTTTAAAGTACTTTGAGAACTCTATTTCAATGTAATTGGTTCCTTTGTAACCCTGTGTTTTATTGTAGTTCCCCTAGCTTCACAGGAATGCCCAAGAGATACCACGCACACGGAAGGAGAGAAACCTCTGCAGAGCCTCAGAGTTCCTTGAGCCTGGCCTTGGCTCTCCTCTCTCCGGGTGGACTCAGGGCCGCGTTATGACTTTTGTGGGCCTGAGGCACTTCAGCCTCCAGGGGCCCCTCCTCCATAAAAGATATTAAAAAATTATATTTTACGACTGCATGCATGGGTATAAAGATGAATATAATCCAGACTGGATTCATTATTCTATTTATTTGTTTTCTTTTGCTTTCAAAAGCAAGTAAAACATTTTTGTGGGTCGTAGGTTCTGGGCCTGCTGTGCCTGATGGAGAAGTCAGCATGAGTCAATTCATCCGTTTCCATTTCTTCAACTATTGCCGATGTCCCAATGACACTCGCGTCTCCATCTCCAGCCCCATCATCTTTTTTTTTTTTTTAGAGATTGGCATCTGAGCTAATGTCTGTTGCTAATCTTCTTTTTTCTTCTTCTTCTTCTTCTCCCCAATGCCCGCCAGTACACAGTTGTGCACTCTATCCGTGAGTGCCTCTGGTTGTGCTGTGTGGGATGCTGCCTCAGCATGGCCTGATGAGCGGTGCCATGTCTGCGCCCAGGATCCGGGAGGGGAAAACCCTGGGTGCTGAAGTGGAGTGCGCAACTTAACCACTCGGCCACGGCGCTGGCCCTGCCCGTCATCTTTCTCGATAGCACACCTGACCTCTAGTCACCCACTGAATATCCACACTAGCTGTCCCAGAGGCATCTCAAATGCCTCAGGTCCAAAACCAAACACACTGCTTTTCTCTCCAAGTTTGCTTTTGCTCCTATATCCTTATTTGCACCATCATCCAACCAGTCGCGGATGAAGAAACCTCGGGTCATCTGTGACTCCTTCCTCTCTGCCATTCTCCATGTCTAATCAATTACCAAATCCTGCTAGCACCACCTCCTAGGTCTGTCCCAGCTCCAGCTCTTACCCTCCATCTCAGTGCCAACGACCAACTTCCGGCTAGAACCACTTGCCTGAACTTCTCCCACAGCTCTCTGATGAGTCTGCCTGTCTCTCTCCTCTCCAGTCATCTTACTGGGATCCTGATCTGCTCTGACCACCTGACCATCACTGCTCAATCCTTGGACCGTTCCCCACTGTCTAAATTAACAATGAGTCTCGAACTGAGGAGTTTGTTAAAAGTACGGATTTATGGGTCCCACGGCAGAGACAAAACGTGCCAAATTTTGCTCTCTGGGTAGGAACCAGGACCCTACATGCTTGATAAATTTCCCCCAAGTTATTCCGATGCATGCGAAAGTTGAGGGACCATTGGTTTAGGTCAGTGATTTTCAGACCCGGTTGCACATTCGAACTACCCGGAGAATTTAAAAAATAGATTATTAGACTCTGCCCCAAAACACTTAAAGCAGAGACCCTGGAGTGAGGTCCAGACCTCTATATTTTTCAGATCCTCCCTGGGTGATTCTGGTTTGCAGTCAGGATTAGGAACTACTGGTTTAGGAAATTCTTAAACTGGTTAAACAGCCTCTGAACAATGGAATCCAATGTTTATTGTAGTCAATAGGTAATTTTCCCTCTGGAATCTGATCTTGTATGTTGCCTTTTTTATGTTGGAAAGGAGGAAAACTCATTCTTATTTTGACTGCTGTCAGTAGGAAACTGCTCAGCAAGTCAAGTCACGCATTTCTATTCTGCGCGAGGCACGATGATTATTAAGGTCGTGAAATTGTCTTGAGTGTGGGCAGAGCTGGAGTCAGCTGACTTATCTTTCAGTGGCTTCCTGTTAATCAGTGGGACAGATGGCTTTACTGCAACACTTGATGTCGATGGATTGCTTTGCACAGTCCTTTTGTGAAATAATATACCTCTTTTCCTCCTCAGTTCATGGGAGAAAAATAAGGCACGGAAATTTAAGGGCTGCTCAAGGCTGGATATCTTGCAAGCGTCAAAGTCAAGCATAGAGTCTCTGAAACCAGATTATATGGGACAAAGTGATAATATTTGAGCAATATTCTAGGCAACTGGGCATTTAGGATAAGTCTTTTGGACGACATAGGCCCTTGTGCTCATCTGTCACCCTGTTCCCTTTCAAAATTTTCATGATACAAGCTGAACTCAGAGGCCAAAGTCATCACTTAATTGCTTGCTGTCTGCTTTGCTCACATAACCCAATCTAGCAGAAATAGGTTAAGTTCTCACTATCAGAGGTGGGACCTGGACCTGAATTAGGCAGTCACTTCAACGATCGTACAAGGCTGTGTCAGCTGAAGCCAGAACGTATTTGCCACCAAGAGCCAACTGTTTACATCTCTTCCCACCTCCATGTTCAATGACATCATGTTGATGATTGGAAATCAGCCACCCCACAGAAACTGGCAAACACACAACAAATCAGGGTTTTGTTGCTGTTATTTTTAACCCCCCAGAGAGCCAGTTAAACATTTACCAGCACGCCACTGGTCCTAGGTCAGCATAGAAATTTGTCCAAACCCTTCAGGCTTTCACAAGTGATGAATCAACCAGCCAACATGATGAAAAACTTTGACCTGCATGTCACCTTTGGAATATTCCACATTAGGTTTTCTTTTTAATGCAAGCCTACAAAATGTCAGCTTCTAAATATGATATCATTTCTCGCCTATCAGATTGGTTTAAAAGGATGATGATAATATTTCCGATTTTGCAAAGATAAGGGGGAGAGGACACTCTCAAGCACTCATGATGGGAGAGTAAGTAGTACTTTACTTCTGAAGGACGGTTGACAAAATTGTGTCAAAAGTCTTAAGATGTGCAAGCTTTCTGAGTTTATCCTAAGGAAATAATTAGAGATGCATGCACCAAATATGCTTAAAAATGCTCACTACAGCATCATTTATACCAGTGATCCTCAATCCTGCTTCCACATTAGATTCACTCCGGGGCTTAAAAACCATATACTTGTGGTTCCCCACTGAGGGTGGGGAGGTGGGCAGGTAAGGGAGCCTCTCCCACCCAGAGGACCTTTGCCAATGTCTAGAGACATTTTTGGTTGTCACAACATGGAAGGGGTGTGCTACCATTACATCTAATGGATAGAGGCCCGGATTGCTGTTAAACGTTCTACAGTGCACAGAAAAGCTCCCTGCAGCAGAAATTATCGGTGCAAAATGTCAAAAGTGCTGAGGTTGAGGCTTCCTGCCGTATATTGATGTCTGGGTCCCACCACAGAGCATTGTATTTGAATAACAACAACCACCTTTCAGGTGACTGTGCTTTGCAACCAGAGTTGAGAATCTCGAGGATTTATTTTCAGAAAACTGGAAACAACTTATACAGCTAATAACAAGATACTAGTTACATAAATTTGGCACTTTTGTAATGACATATGATTTCTGTAGTACAACAAAGAGATTAGACATCAGTAAGAAAAAGACAATAAAAAACTGCACAAAGGACACAAAAGGACACAAAAAGGCAATTTGCAGAAAAAAGAAAAACAACAACAAACAAGCAATATATATCTATGTTTAGCGTAGATATATATGTCTCTGTGTATCTATCGTCTATCTGTCAAATAAACACGCTCACTAACAATAGGGAGATGCAGATAAAAACAACTGTGGAATATAATTTTTTACCTATCAGATTAACAACCATCTGAAAAATTGATACTATCCAGTGTTGGATAGAGTCAAGAAATAAGCACTTTCCAGAACTCTTGGCGAAAGCATAAGTTGGCACATCCTTTTGGAGGGCAATTTGGCAGTGTCTAGCAAAATTTAAAATACGTTATTCATTCTGTATCTTATCAACTTATTAATTCTGTACGTAAAAACTTATAGATTTGCAAAGTATGCAGAATTTATAAGTCAAAGGAGACGTACATTTAAAATTTTGTTAGATGTTGCCAAATTGGCCTCATATATACATACACACACACACACACCACCCCACATATACTATGTGCGGGCACTGTTCTAAGCAATTTACGAGATACATGTAGACAGACAGATAGATAGAGATCTATAAATACATAGATATATGTATATACGTATATACCTATGTGTATCTATATCTATATTTAGAGAGAGAGAGAGACAGAGAGAGCATTTCATCATCATATTTAACGTCAAACAACTAAGAATCATGAAAGTGCCAAGTGGAGACTAGCTAAAAATTATCTCATATTTATACAACAGAACACCATGCCATAAAAGATATCTAAAATATATTGTTATATTTGATAATAAGTTGTTGAACAATAATACAGTGATTCCGTTTGTGTATACATAAACATAGAATATTCTGGAAGGATACACAAGATGCTTTTTCCAGTAAGAATGGTATGAAATTTTTTCTTTCCTACTCTTTGTATTATTGGGAGTTTTTGCCATGGGCATATATTTTTACATAACTCAAAATTATTTAAACACGTTGTAATATATAAACATTTTTGTAGAATAATATTAAATGAACAATAACATCCATGATATACTACTAAGGGAAAAATTTGCCTCCAAAACAGTTTTTATGGTACAGACTCATTTTTAAAACATTCACAGAAAAAAGACTGGAAAGTACTTACTTCAAAATGTTTACTGTTTGGAAGATTGGTGTTTTCTTTGTGCTTTGTGCTTCCCTCTGTTTTCCAAAATTTCTACAACGAGCTTGTGATTCTTCTGAAATTAGAAATTTTTAAAACCTACAATAATGCTATTTTTCTCCTGAAAGTACATCTATGCACAACTGCTAGGACATTGCACATAGTGTAGTAATGTGCGAAAATAATTTGGCTGTGAGTATACTCTTTTGCCGGGCATCTGTGGCGAGGCTGTGAAGTGGATCAGCTGGAACGATGACCCTACAAGCCCTCTGTTAAAAATGGCACTTCTTCGACACATGGCTCCTGGACGCACCGCATTTCTGGAGCCATTTATTGAATGTGAAAAATGTTTCTGCTGCAGAAATTCATTGTCATCCCAAGTTTAGAGAGAAGATATTTTCCTCTCACAGAGCAGAGTGCCAACATCTCAAAAGGGAAGCGGAACGCTGAGTCCTTCATTCAACATACATTTATAGGGCGCCGACTTATGCTTTGGGCATTATTTTAGAAGCTTAAGTTCCAGTGGTAAAGGAGGCATTCGAAGTCTGTCCCTGCTCTTGAGAAGATGACATTATATAGGTGGCGGGAAAGATAAACTGGTAAGCAGATGAACAGGATGGTTACAGGGAGTAAAAATGCCAGGGTGGCTAGAGAGAATAACTAAATAACCAGGCTGCTAATTTGGGATTGTGTGGTCTCCCACTTGGAGGGCATGTTGGAACTGAGAAATAAACTACAAGATGGAGCTAACCATCCGCAGGGCTGGTGGAAGAGCCCAGGCAGAGGGAGTGGCAAGTCCAAAGGCCCTGTGGCAGGAGCAAGGTTGATATATCTGAGAAAGAAAACGAAAGCCAGTGTGGCTTTTGAGGGGTAAGTTAGTGAGGAGCAGTGGAGGAGAGGAGGTGGGGAAGGCTGCCACTGCTCAAGCCGGGTCTGTAAGTTATTGGTGAAGAGGTTGCATTCTATTTTAAGTTTAAAACCAACGACAATGCAATAGCTTACACTTAACTGTGTACCCACTATGAGTGGGAACTTGTTCTAAGAAATTTATAAGGATTATTCCATTTAATCATTACAACAACCCTGTGAAGCAAGGATTCTTATTATCCTTATTTTTCAGGGAAGAAAACAGTCATAAAGAACTGAAGTAACTTGCCTCAGCTTACCTAGGTGACAAGTGGCTGAGCTGGGATTCGAACTCTGGTTGGACTCCTACCTACAGAATGTCCAATGAGCCAATCATATGACCAGCAACATAAAGCTTGTTTCACAAAACCCAATCTTTGCAACTGTGAGATCATACAAATAATTTGCACAAATAGTTGGAAATATCACTTGCGTAACAAAAACGTATCGGATAACTTCTATGTGCCAACTATTGTATGGATCGTGTTTTTTATACATTCCTCTCATTTCGTGCCCTCAAAGCCAGGATCTTAAAAAGAGCTGATAAACTCGTTTTGCACTGAACCTTAGAGGTCGTGACTTCTGCTTTAGAACTCAACGTCATCTTTCCACCATTCTCAGCCGTCCCTTAACAACTATAACAGTGACCGAAACAGCCAGGGAGCAAACCCTTTTATACCAAGAGTAGAAATAATAGACATAACGCCTGAAATTGGAATAGCTTTTAACAGTTCCCGGAAGCCTTCTCTGCTATTTAATTTGATCCTCTCAACAATCCTACAAAGTGTGGGGCTCTCCCCTGCTCCCTGGGAGTTGGATGTGCCCATGCAACTTGCTTTAGACCATGAACTGTGAGCAGAAGTGACATCGCATGCCAGTCCATGATTCACCACCCCTTCTTTTTCCCTCTGTCATGACCACTAACAGCTTTCAAGATGCAAGCTGCTCCATCAACCTGAATTGGGTGACCAGGATGAACGGAGCCTCTTGTCAACCCAACATGGGCATTTAGTGTGAGCAAGAAATAAACCTTTGTTGTATTAAGCCTTTGAGATTTTGAGCTTGTCGCTTGGTATAACCTACCCCAGTGGTTCTCAAACTTGAGCCTGCATCAGAATCAGCAGAAGGGCTTGTTAAAACACAGAACGCTGGACCCCTTCTCTAGATTTTTTGATTCAGCAGACCTGGGGTGGAGCCCAATAATAAGCACGTCTAACAAGTTCCCAGGTGATGCTGCTCCTACTGCTGGGGCAGGAACTAAGCTTTGAGCATCGTTACCTCGCCTATCCTTACCAATTCAGTATTATCCCAAGGAAACCGAAGCTCGGGCAAAGCTTGTTCATTCGTTCACATACTCAGGGAATATTTACCAAAACCCTGCTATGTGCAAGGCACTACTCCAGGTTCTGCATAATCAGTGACAGACAAAGCAGACATCATCCTTGCTCTCTAGTCTCATAAACTAGTAATTTGCTCGAGGTTACGCAGCTAGTGGTGGAGCCAGCACTTGAATCTGTGTCTTCTTACTCAAAATCCAGTACTCGTTCCGTTATGCAATGACCAACATTAATAAACACCTTGGTTGTTATTTATTACTCCCTTTAATATCTTCTGAGGAGGTAACTCGTAGTTAGGGGTAGCTCTCAGACCCTTTCTTTGTGGATGGGTTTGCATCTTTGTGGATGAGTTTGGAGAAAGAAGCCTCAATGGGGGTAAGAAATGTGAGGATCCCTCAGCACTGCAAGGAGACGGGAGAAAAAGGGAGCCCCCCCCGCCCCGAGGGCAGGTGCACGAAGAGAGAAATGACTAAGGAGGTGTGGTAGACAACAGTGTCTACTCAGATCCCGCTTCGGGGTGAAAGACTTATTCCCCCAGCTGCTGGGCGTACTGCTGGCTGGCAGTCCTCAGCTGTCAGCCCCCTATGGGGATTGCCTTTCCTAAAGAGAGCCGTCATTCAAGGTCACACCTCCTTCCTGCGAAGCCCACATCCAATAATCAATGGGGGGGGGGTGGGGCACAAAGGCTCTGAAGGGCCACCCTGGCTTCAGAGTTCTTCATAGGGTCAGCCTTTGATGTGGCTACAGCACAGCTCAGCTTTTCACAGTCCTGCTTTCTTCTCTTCCCTTCCCAAGTGTTGTGATCCCAAGAGCATTCTTGAATAAACAGCCTTCATGCTGATTTCCATCTCAGAGTTTGCTTCCCAGGAACCCAAACTGTGACACGGGGATTTCAAGGTATCTGCTGTGGGTGAGTAATCTAACCCTCCTCCTCCTCCCTGTCAAAAGCTTTGGTGAAATTGGCATTGCTCACTCATGCTTTTGTGAGACACCGTTTATAGTGGGTTGACTAGCTTTTCCCCTCCCCCCAAATTCATGCCTACCCAGAACCTCAGAATGTGACCTTATTTGGAAATAGGGTCTTTGCTGATGTAGTAGTTAAGGATCTCGAGATGAAATTGTCCTGGATTTAGGGTGGGCGCTAAATCCAATGAGTGGTATCTTTACAAGATGAGGAAAGAGGCCCACACACAGAAGAAGGCCACATGAAAACGGAGGCTGAGATCGGAGTAAGGCAGCCACAAGCCAAGGAACACCCGGAGCCACCAGAAACGGGGAGAGTAGAGGATGGATTCTCCTCTAGAAACTTCAGAGGGAGCGTGGCTCTCCAGACACCTCTATTTGGGACTTCCAGCCTCCAGAACTGTGAGAGTATAAAATTCCATTGTTTAAACCCCTCAGTTTGTGGTACAGCCTTAAGAAACTAATACAGTATCCTGTTTGGAAGAACTAAACGAAGAAAGTAAGGTGACAGCTGACCATCACATGAAAGGAGATGAAATGCCCAGTACTGGGCATACAGTAGACATTCAATAAATGCTCGTTGAACGAAACTGAACCAAATGCTAATAAAGGGAAAAGCAAAATTTATTGAAAGTTATCTTAGGATAGCTCCCTGATTTGTTTCCTTTAGACCCTGGGTATATGGGGACCTGTCAATTTGCGTACTTTCTCATGGTATTTGATTCTACCCGTGGACTGTGGAAGGATCAATATTCATTTTGGGACAATTCTAATAACTCTTTAAAAGTCCGTTGCTAATGAGGTCCCTGCACTGTGTCACTATAATGCATGTCCTGATCATTTAAATTAGATTTACAATTTAAAAATGCCGCTGGCCTTTTTTCTGCTTTTTTTGACTGCTCCTTCCAGCTCCTCAGGAGCCTCCAGTTCTATTTGTAGGTGTCTAGGCACGTGGATGATATGTGATTTACAAAGGTGATTTAAGAGCACAGCCTAGCATCAAATGTGAGCGCCCTCGCTAACGCTTATAGCTGAATCAGTTACCACCATATGCCTCAATTTGCCTTATCCATTAAATGGAGCTCACATTTCCTTTTCATAAGTTAGCAGCAGTAAGAGAATAAAGTGAGTTCTCCGTCTCACAAGCTCAGCTGCTCTTCTGATGACTTTTGGAAGTCCCAAGTCATTTCTGAATCCTGAGCCATTGGGTCAACATCACGCAGAGGAGAGTTGAGTTTATCAATGACCAGATATGAAAAAATGAGTTTCTGAGATTTATGATTTTAAGAGCCTAGAATGAACCCAAGACACTTGCTGTTGGATCTTGCCTACTTCTTCAAAATTAGACACCCAAACCATAGGGATAATTTTCAAGACCCAATCAAAATGAAAATTTCCAGTCAATCAGCAAATTTATTGAGTTTTTGCTTGTGTAGAGCACTCTAATAGGTTCTATTGGAGGACTCAGATATATGGTTTCTATAACCGAAGGGGCTCAAGGAGTATCTGTGAATACTCTTAAAGTGCCAAGAGAGACGGCAGAGCTTGCTTTGGGAGTTAGGTCCTCTTCAACGGCACATGGCCTGAGGTTCCCCCATCTGTTACCCCCTATAGAAGTAGCAGGTTATGCTTATAAGAGATAGTTGTCGGTAAGGATGCTTTTGGTTGCAACCCAATTCCAGAAGGCTTAAACAAAACAGGGAATTTATTACCTATTTGCTCACATAACTGAAAGTCTGTAAGTAGGGCTCTCTTCAGGGAAGGCTTGATGCAGTGGCTTGCAGAATGTCACCAAGCACGGTCTTTCTTTCTGCCTCTCCATTCTAACTCCTATAGTATTGATATCATCTTCAGAGTCTACTCAGTGGTCCTATGGCTGCTCCAGACTCTGCTCCTTTTAGATGTCTTTTTACATCTCTCATCTTCATACCACACCATCCAGGGAAAGAAAGAATGTATCTTCTGATATCTTACATGAGTCCTGGAATTCACTCTCTCTTGTTGACCTAAATCCAGCCATTTGCCAATTCCTGAACCAATTTCTATGGTCAGGAGACAAGAACCAGGGACTAAAAAGCTCTTAGGACTCAAACAGCTCTCAGGCTTCCTTTTTCAGATGCCACATGATCTCTTATCTCTCTCCTCCCAGCATCTCCACTTCTTTCTTTCTGTACATCAACTTTCTCTATTTTCCTCTGCATAGGGTAGAAGGTGACCATCCTCAGTCCTTGAGTTTACATGGCCTCCTTCAAGGGATAGTAGAGCCTGATGGATTCTCATGTCCTGATTTCGAGTCCTGGGAGAGATCATTTGAGTGAACTCAGTAGGGTCAGTTTCCACTCCTGGTCTCAGTAAGTATCATCGAAGAGCTGGGATCACATCATACAGACATGGACAAAGGGGGCCACTGCTGGAGTTGGTAAAGGGGATAAGACAGTTCTCAGGTGCTTGGTGCCTACCCCCTATAACCAGTGCAGGAAAGTGAATGTCTGCCCTTATACATCAAAATCTGGGAAAGGTCTTCAACACAATAGACCTGATACAAGTATCATTAAGATTTCTTGGTTGCTATTGACAGAAGTCAATTCTGGCCAACCCAAGCTGGATACACACACACACACACACATACACACACGCACGCACACACATCTGGTGTCCCAGAAGAGAGTGTCCAATTGGAGTGGCCTGGGTCACATGCTGTGCTAAATCATTATAATAATGAGCCTCAGTGAATCACACTTTCCTCTGCCCACTCCCTTTTGTAATGTGATGTTGCTGCTTCTCTCTTCAAGAGATGAAGTCTATTTTTCCATCCTCTTGAATTGGACTTGGCTGTATGACTTGCCTTGACCAACAGAATGGGGCAGACACGATGTTGTGTGAGCTCCAGAGCTGAGGTCTTCAGAAACCTTGCAGCTTCTGCCCTCACCTCCTGGAGCCCTGAGACCACCCTCTGTAGGGCCAGCCTACTGGAGGATAAGAGGTCACTTGGAGGAGAACTGAGGTTCCCCAGATGACAGTCAGCACCCACGGCCAAATATTGAGTGAGACCGTCTTGGATCTTCTAGGCCAGCCCAGCCAACCTTCTAGCTGAAGGCTGCCACATGGATGAGCCCAGGTGAGACCAGCAGATCTGTTCGCACGGATAACCACAGAATCATAAGAAATTACAAATCATGGTTGTTTTAAGCTTCTAAGTTTGGTATTGTTTGTTACACGGCGATGGATAACTGAAACTCGTGCCCACCCTCTGGAGCTGGAGAGGAAGGATCTGCCAGGAGAGGCCTCCAGGAATGCCCTTTGGCTTCCACAGTGCAAGGGCCGCCTCCTGGATTTTCTGGTCTACCAACTGCCCACAGTCAGGGAGAAGGTCTTCAAAATACAAGCAGAGTGCTGTTTGGAAGAGAGACATGTATATCATCTCGCAGTCAAAAAACAACAAATATCCACTCTATTTTGCTTTGTGCTTCTTGCAGAAACACTCTGAGTACCTATAACATGTCGTCTTAAACTCATACTTTCAGATGAATTCCACCAGGATGGCCTTATCTGAATTAACTAGATGGAGACTACAGCTTGTGCCAGCTGCAATCCTCTACTTCTCCTGGCCCAATTTGAGAACAAATGCATACATACCGAAACACAAGAGAACTACTGATTTAGAACAAATTAAATAAAGCAACATGTAGGATGTCAACGCTGAGCGCTCCAAGACAGGACCCACACACCTATTCTGAGTGTGGAAGACAGGACTGGCCACGTGTTCAATCATTAAATACCCCCAGGTCAGAAGCAGGACGGGAACAAGTTTCATTTATTAAGTAAACTGTAATACAGTGATTCTCATCCAGGGGTGATTTTGCCCCCGAGGGGAGCCTTGGCAGTGTCTGGGGACAATTTTGGTTGTCACAGCTGGGGCTGATGTGGGGAACATGCATGTGGCATCTAGCGGGTGGAGGGCAGGGATACTGCTCAATATCCTACAATGCACAGGACACCTCCCTCACCCCCCCCCAATAAAGCACATCTGGCCTAAAATATCAATAGTGCTGAGGTTGAGAAATCCTGATTTAATGGAAATAGAATTGTCAGCGAGACCAGGCATCAGAACCACATCTCTGGGCCTTAGAATAGTCATAAAGAACAACAAAGCCCTGTTATCTAACACAGCTTTGTGTCTAACATTTTACTATGCTCTAAAACCTTACTGCTCACCAGCAATCCCACTGCTAGATATTTACCCAAGAGAAATGAAAACGTACCTCTACACAAAGACTTGCACGTTAATGTTCCCGGCAGCGTTACTCGTAATAGCCCAACCCTGGAAGCAACTCAAAATCTATCAACCGGCGAACGGATAAAATAAAATGTGTTCTATCCATACCACTTAGCAATAAAAAGGAGTGAAGTACTGACCCATGCGACAACGTCGATGAACCCCAAAAACATTATGCCCACCAAAAGAAGCCAGACATAAAAGACCACATATTATATGATTCTATTTCTATGAAATGCCCAGAAAAGGCAAATTATAAAGACAGAAGGTAGATTAGTGGTTGTCTGGGGCCAGGGGTGGGAGTGGGGATTAATTATAAATGGGCATGAAAGATCTCATGGGGGTGATGAAAATGTCCCAAAACTGAGTTATAGTGATGGTTGCACAACTTGATACACTCGCCAAAAAGTATTGAACTATATACTCAGAATGGGTAAATGTTATGATCCACAAGCATACCTCAATGAAACCTTGCTGTAAAAGTATGTCTGTGGGCCAGCAACATCAGCATTACCTGGGAGCTGGTCAGAAAAGAAGTCCTAGGGTCCTAGGTCCCCGCCCGGATCTGCTGATTCAGAATCTGCATCTTTAACAAGATTCCAGGGTGACTCATATGCATGCTAAAGTTTGAGAAGCGCTGCATTTACACCGGGTCTTGGTTGAAATGTGCAGAACCCAAACCCCTCCAAGCATAACTTTCAGCAAAACAATGGCTCCAATCTGTATACTAATAAGACCCAAGAGTATTGCTTGCTGGTTCCACCAATAAGTACAAAGACAGCATCTCTGCTGCAACTTGAATTTAGATTAAAGAAGGGCTGGCCATGGTGTTTATACTTGGAAAATAATAACTACTACCACATACAAAGACTTTTAATGTACCAGGCAGTATGCTAACTTTACAAAGGCATTTCATTTTCTCCTCACACCAGTCCTGTGAGGTAGGTATTATATATTAGCTCCATTTTATAGGTGATGAAACTGAGGCACTGGGAGGTGAATTGACTTGTTCAAAGTCACACAGCTCAGAAGAGCCCCCTCTTTGCACTACCCTGGGGAAAGGGGAGGGGAAATCATTGGCATTAACTACAGCATTGGAATTTTGCTCCAGAGGGCACAATTCAAATTGTATTCTATGTGTACATGGCAGTTGGTATCTAACCTCATGCTTTTTTGACCTGCTATTCTGCACTGGCTCTGATTGCCCCTTCTGGGTGCACAAATTAGGCCAACAGAACCTTTGAGAGAGGAAGGATACAGAGCAAGTGTTTAGGCCTGGCAGTGACCTGACTTAGCAAATTAGTCTTGACATTAGCCATCAGTGCTGTGCCAGGGATCTGGAGGCTTGGAAGTTGTCCACAACCAGGGAGCTTAGGCAGTGGGTGGGAAGCAGATAGCAAGTATTAGATGGAACCCTACAGCTGCAGCTGGGGACCCAGGCAAGACTGCGCATCAATCTAGGCCAGCATGCAGAAATCAGAAGGGCAGAAACTTTAGGAGGCCTAAAGAAGGAAAGTGGTCAAGGCTGGGTGGCTGGTTGGAAACTAGAAAATACACTGGTAGAGGAAGAGAGCATCAAGTTCTTGTGCCTTTGCAGTAAACTTGGGCACCCTCTCTCCCATACTGCTTTGCGGGGGGAGTGCCAGCCCCAAGGATATCCATCATTGGGAACAGCTAAGAGGGTGAACTTGAGAAGTATCAGGATGCTTCTTAGTGGGAGAAAACTGGAAGAGTAAAAGCAGGTACTGACATAAAGAAAGCAAGTACCCAAAGCCAGGAAATGTGCACCTGTAGCTAGGTATAAAGATTTGTTCTCTCTCTCTCTCCGGCAATTTCTCATTCCAGGCCCTAGACCTTGGCATTCCTACTTGAGCAGTAATAGGAAACCCTATTCACACCTCATTGGAGGAAGATGTCAGACACTGGAATGCTTTCCGTCCAGCTGTCTGGTCCACAGGATCAGCACTATCTCAGGAATTTGAATCACAAGGCAAGTTTGCGCCCACGTCTTCTCTTTATACAGACAGTTTGGGGAGGCTTATCAGTATGTTTGAGGTTTCTGACCAAATGTAAAAAGGTTCTGTCAAAGTTTTGTAATAAAAATACCATGGAAGGAAACAAGCAGTTTTAGGAAGCTTATTTTCTGTGACAAAACCTCTTCTCTACAGACCCAACTGGTTTATAATCCATTCTAGGACTTGATTTCCTCCTTTAGGTGCAAAGGTCTCTATGCCATGTTCTACTGAGTAAGGTAAGAAAATACTTTCTCAACTCCATGTTCTTAAGTGCAGGTAACTCTTAAAAAAATATTTTTGCTGATAACTCATATAATGCATGCTCATTGTTAAAAAAAATCAGGGGCTGGCCCGGTGGCGTAGTGGTTAAGTTTGCGTGCTCTGCTTTGGCAGCTGGTTCGGACCCCAGGTGCAGACCTACACACCACTCATCAAGTCATGCTCTGGAGGTGTTCCACATACAAGATGGAGGAAGATGGGCACAGATGTTAGCTCAGGGACAGTCTTCCTCAAGCAAAAAGAGGAGGGTTGGCAATGGATGTTAGGTCAGGGCCAATCTTCCTCACTCTGGTCTGTTATATATCACATAGAAGAAGGGTTACATTTCACACTACATGGCAAACTTCACAGCAATTCCCTTTGAACATCTTTGTTCTGCTAAAATTTCTTCTCTAAATGTCCGCCACCGCCCCTCCCTCCGCTTCCTCCCTCCCTGTCTGTCTTTGCTCCCCATCACAACCTAAATTCCCCCCCATTTGCCTGGAACAACTCAGTACTGGCTCTCAATTTGCTTACCCCACTCAAAAAGACAAAAGCTCAGTAGATGGCCGATGTTACTTTGACCCTGCTTTTTCTTTTTAAGGAAAGCAGCTCAATATCCATCAATTATTCATCAAGGTGGGCTGGGAATGAGCACTGAAGCTGGCTCTCTCAGGCTTAGAAGACCTAATTGTGTGCTTCTCTTCCCAGTTGCTCATTCAGTGAAATGGGCTATGGTTGGAGTATTTACACCACAGAAATTGGCAAACACTATAAATCAGGGCTCCCCCTGGCCACAGCTGGTTCTTAAACACTTACCATCACACAACTGGAATCACCTTGCAAGATGCATATACAAATTTTTACCAAACAAAAGTAGGTTTTGTTTTTCAGAAGGCAGAGCCAGGGGATCATTTTCGATGCCAAGAAAATAAGAGAATTTTCTCCATATTGTTATATATAATGTACATAGAAAGTGTAATTCTCGTTTCTTTCTTCTCTCACAGCATGCATTCTCCTCAAAATAACCACCGTTAGGTTTTGTATATATTTCCCTCATTTTCTCCAGGCATATATTAACAGATATTCATGTTACGTGTGTGGGATTACACTATACATCCTGTTTATATCTTAGATTTTTTTTTTATCTAACAAGATATCTTGGATATTTTTCTTTGTGCACACAGAGTCAATTTTAAAAAGTGGGTGCATGTATTCAATTATGTGGCTCTACCACGATTAATTTAACCATGTCTCAATTAATAGACATTTGTCATTTTCAGTTATTATTATTATTTTCTGTTAGGTAAAATTTTTCCAGTAGAATAAATTCCTAGAGGAAGAATTGCTGGGACAAAGGGTAAAAATATTTTTCATTTTCATAGATATTGCCAAATTGCCCTCCAAAAAAGGTTTGCACTGATTTACGTTTCCACTAACAGGGTATGATAGAATTTTTTAAAAAATGACTTTCTGGATAAAACTTAATGCTCTGATTGTCGCTGGCAGCCACAGCTGAGACGGAGCAGTGATGACTTGATTGATTTCCTTGTGAGCCTTTTGTTTTCTCTCGGGTTCCTTCATTCATGTCGTTACCCCCACTGGAAACGCCTTTCTCACTTAAATACATCCCACCCTTTCCTCCAGATTTATGACAAATCTCCCCTCTAGCTCAGTAGCTCTCAGCTGGGGACACTGGGGAATATCTGGAGATGCTTTCATTCGTCACAGCTGGAGGTAGAGGGTGCTGCTGGCATCTAGTGGGTTGAGGCCAGGGATGTTGCTAAGCATCCTGCAATACAGGACAGCCCCTCACAATGAAGAATTATCCAGCCCCAGATGTCGAAAGCGCAGGTTGAGAAACCTTGATATCTCCAAGTTGATTTCTCCCATCTTTGAACGCTTTATGCTTACTTTCCATCCTTCAGTTTTGGCACATTAATAGTTGTTTTATTTTATTAATTACCCTCTGTATCAGTTGAGATTCTTTTGTTTGGAAATGGCAGAAATTTCAACTTGAATAAATTTAAGTAGTAAAAGGAACTTATTGGCTCACGTAACTGAAATGTTCTGAGGTTGCACTGATTTCAAGTGCTGCTTGATCAGGTGACTCACATGATGTCACTGAAGACCCAGTTTATTTCTGGTTCTCTTCTTTTCCTTAGATGTGGTCAGTTTCATCCTAAGCTGTCCCCCGTCCCACATACTTGTGGTATCGAAATGAGTATAGCATTTTGTCTCACACCCTCATATTGTACTGTCCAGGTTTCCGCTGTCCAATACAGTAGCCATTAGCCACACGTAACTCTTGTGAAATGTGGCTAGTCCGAATTGAGACGTGCTGTAAGTGTCAAATACATACCTGAGATTTGAAAGACCTGGTATAAAAAAAAGTAAAATATCTACTGATAATTTTTTTACTGATTACATATTAAAATGATGATACTTTGGATATATTGGGTTAAACAAAATATATTATTAAAATCAATTTCACCTTTTTATTTTTACTTTTTAAAATGTGCCTACTAGAAAATTAAAAACTGCATATGAAGCTCACATTATCTTTCTATTGGATAACACTGGTATGGAGGAAGAGACTCTTCTGGAAACTTCCTCAAGAGAGAGGGAATTCACTCCCAGAGACCATAATAAACTTCTCCTAATCTCTCATTGGCTTTGGTTGAGTTGCCGCCTCAATTGTGAACCAATCACTGTAGGGGAAAGGTATGGGAGAAACTGATTGGCTGATGACTGATAGAGGCCCTTCTCTGGAGGAGGGGTTGGATCAATTCCACCCAAGGCTTCTGGTTGAGAAGATGTGGAAGGGAGGGGGCATTCACAAGGGATATTTGGGATTGTGTTTCCAGATTGGAATTCTGTTTCTAGAAGGTGGGATAAGAAATGTCTATTCTGAATTCCTCCATGCTCATTTTTAAAAAATTCAAACACAGCGGACAAGAGCTGTGCATTATGCCCTTTAGGTTTATGGTCCCTTTATCCTCTCTTGGGTAAGACTGCAGAGCAGTTTTCATCTGGATCGTAAATATCTGGAGATCATTCCTCATTCTTCTTTGCATCACCATTCATGGCTACCACTGCTTTGCACAGTGGAGGCACTGAGCAACTGTGACAATGATGGTGATGATGGTGGATACCTCTATGTACACATAGTTACATTCCCAGAGACAGGCGTGTCCCCACTGGGGGGTATCCAAGAGGTGCACTCAGGGCGATGTGCCCAGTAGAGTAGCAGTGTGGATTCTCAGTATTTGGAGGGGAGGTAGACAGGAGAAAGAGAAAGAAAGAGCAGGTAAGAAGAGGAGAGAATCATCCCAAATTGCCCTCAATTGTGTAGTAGATACTATCCTTGAATGAAAGGACTCATGGCAGAGGATGGTCTGTCTGTCCGTCATGGGGATGGAGTCATCCCATTTCAGTAAAGTCATCCCCATTTAAACTAAAGTGATATTGACAGCCAGTTTGGACAACGTGGAGGACAGACTCTAAGGTGACTCTCGTGAACTCTCCCTCCTGGTGTTCATGTCCTAGTGTGATCCTCTCCCCTTGAGTGTGGGCAGAACCTGTGACTTGTTTCTAACCGATAGAATATGGCAAAAGTGATAGGCTGTCACATCTGTGATTAAGTTACATAAGATCGTCATGTCTGTTTCACTGCAAGATTCTCTTCCTTGATGGTTTTGGGGAAGCAAGCTGCTGTCTTGTGAGTTTCTCTATGGACTGGGCCACGTGACAAGAAACTGAGGGTGGCTTCCACTGACAGCTAGGAAGAAACTACAGCTACAACTTTCAAGGAACTGAGTCTGCTGGCAACCACATGAGCTTAAAAGCAGATCCTTCCCCAGTCAAACCTTGAAATCAGACTGCTGCCCTGGCCAAAACCTTGATTGCAGCTTTGCCAAGGATCTGGCTCAGCTGTGTCTGGACTCTCAACTCATAGAAAGTGTGAGATAATAAATGTGTGTTGTTTAATGTTGCTGCGTGTGTGGCGATATTGTTACACAGCATCAGATAACTAATATTGACAGATCTGAGAGATAGGCTCCATTTAATTTGCAGCAGGCATTAACAGCACCTGATAGGGTTGTTCTCATTTTATTTAGTAGTGGTGAATAGGGAGACACTCCAGTGGCTCAGAAAATGAAAGACTATCTCCATAAGTTATCCTGGAGAGGTAGATCCCAATATCTGTCATTGATTGGCAGTCAAGAATATTTCCAATAAATTTCACATCTTCATGATTTCTTGTTCCTTGAAGAATCTTAGCTACACAGAGTGAAAAACTGGTAAAGGATCTCAGACCTAATACTTTTTTGTTGGTGCTAGAAATGGTTTTTACTTGGCAGAGGAAAGTGAGCTTGGAATTGTGCTCCTGAAGGCATAAGACCTTTATTTTCTAAGTCTTTTTAGACCCCACTAATGGGGAGCAGAGAGAAAACTAGCTCAGAAGAGTGGATCATCTTCAAACCATATCATCCCTTAACGAGAAATTCCAATTCTAAAAATATACCGCCAAGCATACCAATTGAAAGAGAGATGTCTTAATGGTCGTGGAAAATCTTTATGCCCAGAAAAATTGGTCACAGTAAGGCACTGTCTTGCTTTTGTCTGCAATGAACACAAAGCATGTTGATGCATCAATTCATTGTTCTCCCTTTTCAAGCGTTTCATGCTAAATAACAGCAAACCGTGGGAGTTTACAAAATCAATTCATCACTGTACTCCTCTTTCCTGCTTGGTGCGTATTGGAATCCACCATGTGATGTTTGCACATTGCCTCTCTTAAATCCCTAGACTTTATTTGGGCTTACAGGTGGCCCTTGTTTTTATGCCATGAAATAATATGTTCTTGGAGCCCTCCACGATAAAAAGAGCGTCCTAAAGGAATTTGAACCTCTTGCTTGCTGTTTGTAATAGGATGACTCTGGGGGAGGCAGCCAGGACTCGCAGCTGAGATCAAAAAAAAGCTTCATGGACCCCACATTCCAAAGACAAAAGAAAACAATGGCGGTCCCCCTCTTCTATTAGAAGGGAGCAAACTCCTTTGCTATCTGCAGCCTCACTCTGGCCCTTGACTCCCACCCCAGGCTGTATGGGGGGGCGTGGACATAGGGCAAGGGCTGGTACTGTTCCTTCCCCTCCCCACGGGGGAAACTTTCTTAGAGATGAAGGGATGGATGGTTCTGCCTGAACAGAGGAACTGGAGGCGTATTGTTCCCAGCGTGACCTATTTGGGCAGTGGACTTGTTGATGGGCTTTTTGAGCTTATGCTTTTTTTTCTTGGCTGGTCTCATGCATTTATTATTCCCAAGCCCTTCCCCAAAAACCTAACATTGGGGTTTTTTTGAGTCACATTTCAATTGTAATTGCATTTCATTTTTTCACCTTCATTGAAAATTATTTATAATTTACATACAATAAATGCACCATTTTAAGGATACATTTAGATGAGTTTTGACAAATGTTTAGACCACCAGTACAGTCAAGATGTAGGACATTCTCATCAACCTTCAGAAGGTCCCTCAAGAGGCTGGCCCAGTGGCGTAGGGGTTAAGTTCGCACACTCTGCTTTGGCGCCTGGGAGTTCCAGGTTTGGATCCCTGCCGTGTACCTAGCACTGCTTGTCAGGCCACGCTGTGGTGGCATCCCATATAAAATAGATGATTGGTACAGATGTTAGCTCAGTGACAATCTTCCTCAAGCAAAAAGAGCAAGATTGGCAACAGATTTTAGCTCAGGGCCATGCTTTCTCACACGCACACAAAAGGTTCCTCATACCCTTTTGCAATTAATCTTCACCTCCACTGTCAACTCCAGCTGCTATCAATTTTTCCTCTTTCTAGAGTTTTATATAAATGCAATCATAAAGTATGTATTCTTTTGTGTCTGGCTTCTTTCACTCAGCATAATGGTCTTGAGACTTATCCATGTGCTTGCATATGTCAACAGTTCATTCCTTATTGCTGAGTAGGATTCCATTGTATGGATGGACCACAACTTATTTATTCTGCTTTTCGTCTTTATGTTAATTTGGGAAGAAGAAGAATTCTTACAATGTCGATGCTTCCTGTTTAGGGACCTGCCATGCTTCTCTGTTTTCTTACTCATGTCTTGTTTTTACGTCCGTGGTCAAGCTTTATCGTTTCCTTTATGTGATCTCTGTTTTTTTTCCTGTTGAGTTTATTTCCAGGATCTTGATATGTTGCTGTTCCTGGAACAGAATCTTTTCTCCTTCACATTAGCTCACTGGCGGTTGCTGGTATAATGGAAAGCTATTGATTTTTCTATACATTCCTCTTCTATTGGGCTATCTTTTGGAACTCTTGTTGGTTCTAATAATTCCTTAGTTGAGTCTTTTGGGTTTTTCAGGTTTACAGTCCTAGCTAATGATAACATTATCTCCTTTTCCAAGAGTGATACTTATTCTTTTGTCTTATTCTTGTGATCTCTGAGGAAAGGGAGAAAAATGGGAGGGAGATGGCTGGAGTGTGGAGGTGGAGAGGCTGAGATGGGGGCAAAATGGAGAAGCTTGAACTCTCGAGGTTGAGTGGGCACAAACGAAGTGAGTGGCCACCTTGGAACTTAACTGGATGTGTGAGGGGAGGGGCATGGTAGGGTGGGGCTCTTCCGCCTAATTTCTAGTCTCCGCTCCAAACATCAGGGGAATTTTAAAGGAAGAAAGTGGGGGGAGGGAACAGCATGAAACAGCAGACCAGTGGCCCCCCGCACCCCCACCCCAAAGTCCGGCCTATTCTGGGGAGGAAGGAGGTCAAGTATCAGATGGCACTGCAAGGGACTTTGTGAAAACTGAGGAAACCTGAAAGCTAGGGATGTCTTTAAAGGGTGGAAAAGGGAAATTTAATCGAGAAGGAAGGAACAGACTGGAAGAAAATAAAATTGTTTCTTTTTTGGATAGATTGTTCCACAACCCAGTTACATTTAAAATGTCAGCTGCATTTCTATTATTCCTATTTTAGGAAGGGGTGCAATTAAGAGGACACTGGAGAAGGCATTGTCATTTGTGGCGAAAGCCCATTTATATAATCTTTGGAAAAACAGTCCTTTCTGAATCGGATTTGGATTTCCCCTTTCATGGTATTACCAGAGGGGCATCACCAGGGAAATAAAATATAATCAAGCACTCTACCTATTAGGACAGGCACTGGTGAAAAGCGGGGGCTGCACCTGCAGTTACTCCATTAGGCCGCTAGATAGCGCCTCGGCTTCGGTGAGGCAAAATGCAAAGCAAGCAATGGTGCCTTAGGTGTTTTAAAGACAAGGAAGCCCTTGAGGGAAGTAATTTTGAAAGCGGGAGCCTAAAGGCTGTCAGAAGTGAAGTATAGGTGTTCAACAGATAGTGTGGAATGAGTGTGATCTGGAGAAACGCCTGCATTTCATATGAAAAATTTCTATAACTAAACAAGGAAAGTAAAAATAAACAGGCACAATGAGATACCACTTGTTACCCATTAGGATGGCTATTAAAAAAAAATCACAGAAAATAAGAAGCACTGGTGAAGATGTGGAGAAATTGGAGCCCTAATGCATTGCTTGTGGGAATGTAACATAGTGTAGCTGCTGTGGAAAACAGTTTGGCAGCTCTTCAAAAAGTTCAGTGTAGCATTAACATATGATTCAGCAATTCCACTCCTAAGTATATACCCAAAAGAATTGAAAGCAGGGACTCAGACAGGTACTTGCATGCCAATATTCGTAGCAGCATTATTCATAATAGCCAAAAAAGTGGGAACAACCCAAGGGGCCATCAACAGATGAATGGACAAACAGAATGTGGTATATCCATATAATGGAATAAAACTCAGTTATAAAAATGAAGTTCTGATACATGCTACAATGCGGATGAAACTTGAAAAAACTATGCTAAGTGAAATAAAGCAGACGCAAAAGGATAAATATTTTATGATTTCACTTGTATGAGGCACCTAGAATAGGCAAATTCATAGAGACAGAAAGAATAGAGGTTACCAGAGGCTGGGAGGAGCCGGGAATGCGGAGTTACGGTCTAGTGGATACAGAGTTTCAGTTTTGCAAAATTAAGAGTTCCGGAGACGAATGGTGGGGATGGTTGCACGACAATGTGAATGACTTAAGGCCACTGAACTGACTTAAAAGTGGTTAAGACGGTAAGTTTTATGTTATGTGTATTTTACCACGATTAAAATATAAATTAAAAAAAAAAAAGCTATGCAAGGCTGGACAGTGTCCTCCCCAATATATATGAGCCCCCAAATAGAGATCTTGGGCTTTTCTGCAAAGGGATGTTAATGAACACCAGAGTACACTCTTTTCTACCCGCTCCACGTTTTGTGTTTTCTTTCTTCTCAAAGTCCTCTCAGCTAGGTTTGCCTTTTGGGATCGGAGAGCCTTTCTTAACACCCACACACGGAGAGCTCAAACAATTTCTACTGCAGTCTCTCCAAGTGTTTTAACTTTATTAGAAGTTGGGAAATAAAGAGAACATTACAAAGGCGCTCTGACAGCAGAAGGAGTAGAAAAGTGCAACCCAATATTATTTCTTGTGGAAAAGGCCAACCCAGTTAGTTTTAAAGAATGAAATTATAAACACCATTCTTTTTAATGAATAAGCTTTTAGTCAGTGAAAAGGAGTATCTTTGACCTCATCTCCTACAAGTCTTGCCTGCACCAACTCTTCTCCAACCTTGCTGGTTGTGGTGGGCCCAACAGTGGCCCCCCCAAAGATGTCCACGTCCTATCCTCAGAACCCGTGAATACGTTACTTTACATGGCAAAAGGGACTTTGCAGATGTGATTAAATTGAGGATCTTGAAATGGGGGGGCAATTATCCAGGTGGGCCCAATGTAAATACAGGGTCCTTATAAGAGGAGTGGAAGAGGATCAGAGAGAGAAGATGTGACAAATGAAGGGGAGAGATAGAGAGAGGAGAGAGAGGGAAGAGAAGGGAAGAGAAGACAAGAGAAGAGAAGATGCTATGTTGCTGGCTTTGAAGATGGAGAAAGGAGCCATGAATCAAAGAATATGGGTGGCTTTAAAAGCCGAAAAAGGCAAGGGAAAGGATTTTCCCCTGGAGCCTTCAGAAAGAATCCTGCCGACACCTTGATCTTAGTACAGTGAGATCTTTGTTGGACTTCTGACCTCCAGAACTACAAGAGAATAAATCTGTCTTGTTTTAAGCCACTGAGTTCGTGGTCATTTGTTACAAGAGCGATAGGAAACTCACACACTGGCCTCCTGTTTCTTGATTGTGCCAGGCCCCCTCCCACCTCAGGGCCTTTGCTCTTGCTGATCCTGCTGCCTGGAGAGCCCCTCCCCTCTTGTCTGCATGGCTCTCTCCCAAATTTGGAGTCTTGATTCAAATGTCACCGCCTCAATGAAGCCGTTCCTGACCACTTTAAGATCGCAGCTCCTCTCCTGCACTCTGTGAGCCCATCTTCTGGGTCATTTTTCTCCATAGCACATTTACTTATTTATCTTGCTCATTGCCTGTCTCTGCCCACCAGAACATCAACTCCACAAGGTCAAGGATTTTTGTTCAGTTTATCTACTGCTATCTCCCCAACACTTAAAATAGAGTCACAAATAGTAGGCACTCAATAAATGTTTGTTGAGTGAATAAATGAATGAATGAAGTCTGATGAAGTCTTTCTACTCTTTCTATTAAGGAAATAATCAAATTACTTCCTCCCCCAGCTTTATCGGGATATAATTGACACATAAATCAAATTACTTGAATCCCTGTATTTTCTATTTATTTCTGAAATGTCTTCTATTGGTGTCTTCTTGTTCTTGCAGGATGGCTGCCTCCATGTCCTGATTCAAATCCATCCGTAGTCAGAAAATTTGCAAAAGTAAAACTTAAATCAGAGTGGCTTTTCCACCTGAACTTTAGATCTAACACTTTACTGAACGCAGAGGTGCATTCATTCATTTATTCACATGTTAATTCAGAGAATATAAATTTACTGAGGGCCTTCCAAGGGCCAGGCACTGTGCAACATACTGAAGATTCTTGCTGGGAGCAAGACAGGATGATCCTCGCCTCATGCAGCTAGAGCATGGGTGGGCATAGGAGATGGGTTTAACAACAATAAATATTAGGTTGACAAGAAAGGTAGAGTCAATTTAAGAAGAGGGTTATTATTACATGCAGACCTAGGATAAATCCAGAAAGAATATGGGACATATTTAATCATATCCCAGGACAAGGTATTTGTCTTCTTGGAGCTCAGCTAAGGCATGAGACATGGTTTACAATAAGTATATGAGTTCATTAATTTTGAGAGATCGACAATCATCTAGTCTCTTTCAAGTATGTGTTTTCTAGTCCAATAATCATGTTAAATATTATATTACTGTTTGCTTTTGGTATAGTACATTCTCTGGGTTTGGACAAATGTTTAGTGACATGAATCCATCATTATGGTACGGTACAGAGTATTTTCACTGCCCTAAAAATCCTCTGTACTCTTTCTATTCATCTCCTCCCCTGAACTCCTAGCAACCACTCATCTTTTTACTGTCTCCACAGTTTTGCCTTTTCCAGAATGTCATAGAGTTGGAATCATATAATATGTAGCCTTTTCAGATTGGCTTCTTTCACTTCATAATATGCATTTAAGGCTCTTCCATGTCTTTTCATGGCTTGATAGCTCATTTCTTTTTAGTGCTAATAATATTGCATTGTCTGGGGTGCCATAGTTCATTTATCTGTTCATCTACTGAGGGATATCTTGGTTGCTTCCAAGTTTCAGCAATTATGAATGAAGCTGCTATAAACATCCACGTGCAGGTTCTTGCGTGGACATGCGTTTTCAACTCCTTCGGGTAAATACCAAGGAGTGTAATTGCTGGATTGTATGGCAACAGTGTTTAGTTTTTTAAGAAACCATCAAGCTGTCTTCCAAAGTGGGTGTACTATTTTGTATTCCCACCAGCAAGGAACGAGAGTTCCTGTTACTCCACATCCTTATCAGCATTTAGTGTTGTCTGTGTTCTGGATTTTGACCAATCTAATAGGTGTGTAGTGGTATCTCATTGTTGTCTTACTTTGCATTTCCCTAATGACATATGATGGGGAGCATCTTTTCATATGCTTATTTGCCATCTGTCTATCTTCTTTGGTGAGGTGTCTGTTGAGGTCTTTGGCCCATTTTTAAATTGGGTTGTTTGTTTTCTTATTTGCGACTTTTAATTATTCTTTGTATATTTTGGATAACATCCTTTAGCAGACGTATCTTTTGCAAATATTTTCTCCCCATCTATGGCCTCTCCTTCCATTCTCTTAAACACTGTAGGGATCTGATGACATTTTTTTTCTAGCTGTCCTCAGAACACAGTTGTTTTGAGTTGGGTGCCTGAATCTCTTGTATTATAAATGGATTGGGGATTATAAAACACTCCTGAAATCAGTGGGCTGAAGGATTAGAGGTATGTTTTACAGTTTATAACATTTTTGAAGAAACACAATTAACCGACATGCCCAAGCATCATAGAGAAATTGTCTGGAATCAAATGGCAGGAAGGCTAATTGCCATTTAATTGGATTTTGAAAATTTCTCTTTCCTTGTTACAAGCTTTGTCTAAGGTCAAAGAAGGAAAAAAAGAACACGGATAGGAAATTCTTCATTCAAATTGGGAGAAAAGCATTTGGAAAGTAATGTTGTCAGAATGAAAGTTCTAACAATCAGAAATTCGCATAACCTTTAAAATCTGGACAATGTATTTTGGTTTGTTTGTGAGCTTTGTTGGTTTAAATAAAGAAAGTATATTTAATGTGTTCATTGGGAATTTTCACGTCACACAGTTACAATTCAGGGCGATTTTGCCCCCCATGGGATATTTGGCAATGTCTGGAGACATTTTTGGTTGAAACAACTGGGAGTGTGTGCTGGTGGGTGGGACGTCTAATGGGTGGAGGCCAAGATACTGCTAAACATCCTACAATACCTGGTTTGATGGACTAACTATAATTTTTCCTAACACACAGTAAAATGTATAATTTAAAAAATAAGTGACATTTGTATGTGACCTGAAAGTGTTTCTCATACCAGTGGTGGGGGCACATCTCTGGGAAACAGGTAATGCCTGGGATATGTCTTGCTCTTAGAAAGCACTCAGCTAATGGTGGTTATTTTCATGATTTAGAAGTTACCTGCAGCTAAAATAGCTTGAGGAACTCTTTCTTGCCAAAGGAACCAGAATAGCATTGTCTCTTTATATCTAGAAAGGGTTAGCTTCTCAGATACTTGATCTGTCCTTTGGAGGGACAGTACGTACAATTCTTTCTTTCTTCCTTTTTTTTTTGTTTTAGGAAGATTAGCCCTGAGTTAACATCTGTGCCCATCCTCCTCTACTTTATGTGTGGGACGCCTGCCCAAGCACGGCTTGCCAAGCGCTGCCACGTCCGCACCTGGGATCCCAACCAGCGAACCTCAGGCCGCCGAAGCAGAACATGCGAACTTAACCACCGCGCCGCCAGGCCAGCCCCTGTACAATTCTTAATGTTCCACTAAGGCCAGTTTGAGTCTTGTAGTCAATCCTCCAGTCTCTTTAAGGTGCCTTGGAGTATCTCTGCTAGCTTTATCTTCCAGTTGAACGCTCTGAGGGCAATCACATTTCTTTTATTTTCAAGTTTTGGATATTTGCTCTCACGTACCACTTGCCCTCCGCTCCCTTGAGTGCCACAGCGCTTGGTAGAATTCAATGCCACAGGAACTCATCACAGTGTTTCACAATTGTCTGCTTACAGCCCCATTTCCCCACCATACTTGGCTTTTCAAAAACAGACAAGGAAGGTATCTTTTTCATTTTAGTACCCACAGTGCTTAGCACAATAAATGTTTTTTGAATCAATGAATAATTGAATGCAAGAACATCATAATGTCATAAGTCATCATAACTTATGACTCAGTGATAATGATCTTCTTCCAGAATCCCCAACACAATAATCATCTTGGATTCACGTTCAGCATAGAACTGGTCATTGTTTCATATTTCAAGAACAAACATAAGGTCTCAGGTTTCCTGTCAGTCTAGTTTAATGACATTTCATTCTATTTGGCAGCCTCTTATCCTTTTAGCATCGGCACAACCATCCTTGGTCCCTCCTTATTCTCTTTCCTCGTATGCTTTCTGTGCTGTTACCACTCCTGAAAGAAAATTGAGGGATTAATGTGGTTTTTGCTTTATGTTTCTTTATTCATTTTATTTGTTGTTTATTCCCTGTCTTGTTTCACAAAGGATTTGCAGAGGCCAGTAATTGTTCCACTGGGAAATTAGAAAGATATCTAGGCAGGATTCAGAGAAGTGTGAAATGGTGCTGTTAACATTGCATTCTAATTTATGATGAACAAGCCCCAAGATTCTGGTAAAGCCTTCTGTTTCTGATACCTAGAAACTAACAGCTTTGGCCAGACTAGAAAAATCAGCAGAAGTATTGACTAGCTCCACATTCGCAGCTTTTCTGACATGCTTTATATCAAGTCAACAGCTGGCCACAACCCTTTTTGTGTCTCCCCTCACCTTGCCATCCCTAAACTTTGGTTAACCCTCTCCTGTCATTAGAAGCATTTCTTATTTTTATACATTTTTCTGGATTGCGTCAGCCCTTGCGACATGACAAAAGCAGAGGCTGGGAGAATTTCTAATGTCTTCTGAGAAGCAGGTTTTGTGTAGAGGAAAGGATTTGGAGTCAGTCCAGAGCAGCTCTACCCCCTAAAGCTGAATGACCCAAGATGAGTCACTCCACCTCTCTCAGCTTCAGTTTCCCATCTGGAAAATGTGGATTACAGTTCCTCCCTCTCAGGGTTGTGGTAGGGATTAAATGAGATAAAGTGCTCGATTAAAAAAAAAAAGGAGAAGGTGCTTTATAAATAGTAGCTATCATTATTGTCCCAGGAATGAATAGCAAGTTATGTTTGGGGAAAAAAATATATTGAGCAAGTCTATAGCTCTGGTTTTGCACTGATGTGTGCACGTGTGTGTGTGCCTGTGTGTAATAACACATCTCCAGTTCTATCTAGTGTAGGGAGGGATAAGGAAAGCACAAATGGAACTGCCTCCCCCTTAAAAATTTTTATATACATAAATAGAACATATATATATATGTATATATATATATATAAATATACACACACTACTAACTAATTATAAAACATCCATATTGTCACCACCCAGGATAAGAATTAGATCATAGCAGAACCTCGACACCCTGAAAGGCCACCATCCCATCCCATCCCCAGGTAACCACTACCCTGACTTTTGCTCTTTATGGTTTTCTCACCTGTATGTATGTCTCTCTCTAAACGACATTATTTTGTTTCATCCATTTTTGAAATTTATGTTAATGGACATTATTCTGTTGTCTTGCTTCCTTCACTCAGTATTGTTTTGAAATTCATTATGTCATGGGGTCAGCTGTGGTTTATTCCTTTTCATTGCTGAGTGAAAACACTGCAATATAAGAGATGTTCCTTTCTCTTGCTGATGGACGTTTGGGTTGCTTCCATCTTTTTTTGCCATTATGTTGTACAACGCCATTTGTACATTCTTGTACACGTCTCTTGGTGTACATAATTAGGAGCTTCTCTAAGGCATGTTATACCCAGGAGTGAGTCACATAATGTGCCTATCGTCAACTTTAGGAAACAGCGCCAAACTCTTTTTCAAAGACTGTACTAATTTACACTCCCATCAGCTATGTATGAATGCATGCAGCTTCATATCTTCTAAACACCATCAGTCCCCAACCCCCCATCTGGATGCACGTTATTGCATCTCCTTGTGGTTTTAGTTTTCTCATTTCCTGATTACGAATGATGTTGAGTACCTTTTCATATGTTCGTTGGCCATTTGTCCTCTTTAGTGAAGTGACTTCTGTCTTTATTTTAAATTGTCCTTTCAGACAGTCCCCATACCTTCACCTATTCCTTGCGGGACAATCAGCCGGGAGAGGCAGTCGCCGAGGCAGGTGGAAGTTCAAACTCAAAACATCTGCTGTCTCAGCTGTAGCAGAGAACCAGTTGGTTTCCCAAAGTAACAAGTACTTCGACTTTAGCCAGGATTGAGGAACAAGAAGACCAAGCAGAGTGGCCTGGCTGTCTTCCTCCTCATACGTAGCCATGCAAACAGGGGACACCGCCCGGGCGAACTCTCCAGGGATCCTAGACACAAACAGAAGCGTCCCTAAACAGCATCCTGCTTAACCGCCAATTTCAAACTTTCAAGACCTGCCCTGCCGGGTTTTGCCTTTCCCGGTTTCCCATTGGTCACGAGTCAAAGGAAGAAGCAATTTGATTGGCTCTCTCTTTCACTTCCTCCGACCCTTTAAGGGCTTGGGCGGGGCCTGGCTGAAGTGCAGTTGTCCATCATAGGAGCAGGCACTCTGATTGGTTCAGACACGCTGGGCCCCGCCCGCGCCGTTCCTAGGGTTCAAACGCGGCGGCGGGAGGCGCTGGGCGGAGCAGAGCGCAGACTGGCGGGGTCCGCTGAGCGTGAGTGTGGTCCCCCCACCCCGAATTCTCCCTCACCCATCTCTGCGAGGCCGGGGGAAGGGCCGCGTCCACCCGCACCAATCCTGGCTTTCCCTCCCGCTGCGGGAGGGCGGCGGTCCCGCCCCCGGGCTGCTGGGGGCCCGGAGGGTCTTCCCGGGCTGGCGGGGCGCGCGCCCCCCTCCTCGGGAGCGGAAGGTCAGCCAGGTGGTGCCCGGGGCAGGAGGAATTGTCCCTCTCCTAAACTGGGTGGGGTCCTATGTGTATTCTGCCCTGCCTCATGTCAGCATTACCTGCATTATTCTGTCCAGTCCGGCAGCTGCTTATTTGCGTGATGCGAACAGTTTTCTTTAGTGTCTTCATACTCTCGGTCCCCAGCCGTCACCTCCTACTTCCACCTCTTTCACTCTGCTCCAGCCCCTTAGGGCTTCTTGAAGTTGTTAGGGAAGGCCCGGTCCGTCCTGCCCCAGATCCTTGGCTTCAGCTGTTCCCTCTGCCCAGATTCTTTTCTTTCCCCAGATATCAGCAACACTTGCTGCTCACTCTCTTCAGTTCTTGGTCCAAATGTTGCCTTCCCAGTGAAGTCTACTCTAACTACACTGTTAAAAATTGTGCATACAGTCTCATGCCCCAATTGTTCTCACCTTGCTCAATTTTTTTTAACCCTATGGCTCTTATCACCCTCCAACTTATTATGTAATTTGCGTATTTTCAGTTATTCATTCAATAACTATTTATCAGCACCTACTATGTGCCTGGGCTATATGTGTCCCCACTATGTGAGGATAAAATTCCCTGCCTTTGTGAGGCTTGCATTCTAAGGGGGGGCAGATAATAAACAAACTTGTAAGTAAGCGAGAGTATCAGGTAAGTGTACCACCTCCTGTTGCAGTGAATCGAAATCTGGTTTTTAATATCCATCACCAGTTTGAGCTTCCCAAGACTTGTGTGGTGGCTGATTTTCACCTCCTTATCCCTGATCTCCTGAGAGATTGGAATCTCCCAAGTCCTCCCTCCTCAAAGCTGCGCTTTACCCTTGACCTTCTCCTGTCTCCCTTCAGCACCGGTGGGGAGATGTTGAAGTTCAAGTATGGGGCTCGGAACCTGCTGGACGCTGGTGCTGCTGAACCTATCGCCAGCCGGGCCTCCAGGCTGAATCATTTCTTCCAGGTAACAGGCTTCCAGCTCTGCTCACCTGCGTTTGTTTTCTTGGACCCTCCTTGTCACTCACTTTTGCTTTTATTATAGAACTGAGGCTAATCTTCTAAGAGAAGTCCCATTTGATATTTTATATGTGCTCATAGTATTGGAAAAAGGAGCCACTGTGCAGACAGGAGTGGATAACTGAACTTGCCCTTGAAGGGATAGTTTTTAATCATTTCTCACACTTTATCCTTCTGTACTAAAGTTTGTCCTTTTATTAAAGAAGGAAAAATGAACAAAGGCACTCTTTTGACCAAAATTGCTGCAGGTGTAATCATATTTGTTTTTCATTCAAGGGATGTTTATTTTCTAGATTAAAAAAACTGTTTTGATAAATACCACAGCTGTGAAACCCACATTCCTCTCAAGATATAAAACATTTCCATCATCCCAGAAATATTAAAACAATATCAGGAGATTATTTCCAAGTCGATTTCTAATTCTTCTATTTCTGATGTAGACGAAATATTGTTGATGTAGAAATCCTTATTTGACTCATGTGTTCATAAGTCAGGGGGACTATATAGGCAGTGGTGAAGATTTAGGTTTGAATCCTGGCCCTAGCACTTGTTAGCTGTGTTACCTTGAGTGGGTCAGTTGCCTTCTCTGAATCCGTTTGCCACTCTTTATTTATTTAGTTATTTATTTATTTTTTAAAGATTGACCCTGAGCTAACATCTGTTGCCAATCTTTTTTTTTTTTTCCTTCCCCCCAAAGTCCCCCAGTACATAGTTGTGTATTCTAGTTGTAGGTCCTTCTAGTTCTGCTATGTGGGACGCTGCCTCAGCATGGCCTGATGAGCGGTGCTATGTCTGTGCCCAGGATCCGAACCAGTGAAACCCTGGGCCGCTGAAGCAGAGCATGAGAACTTAACCACTCGGCCGGCCATGGGGCTAGCCCCTGCCACTCTTTAAAAGAGAGGTTATAGCACCTAATTCACGGGTTATTGTGAGGATTAAATGAGATAATCCGTGTAAAGCACTTAGCTCTTTGCCCAGCTTTTGGTAAGCCCTTTATTAATGGTAACTATTGTTAATACTAAGTGTAGAAATAGTATTAGTTACAGTAATAATAAGTTTATGTTCACTTAGCAGTAATTATATTTAGGAAGGTATTTATGTAGGATACCTGTATGATGATAAATACTAATATGTTCTTGATGACATTTTGATCAAAATATTGGCATTGGGGAGTGTTCAAATGGATCAGAATAGGGACAAATTGAAAGCTTAGGTTGTTCTGTGGGGATGATCCCTGTCACCATTTATTTATTTATTTAATTTTTTTTTAAAGATTGGTACCTGAGCTAACAACTGTTGCCAATCTTTTTTTCCTTTCTTTCCTCTGCTTCCTCTCCCCAAATCCCTCCAGTACATAGTTGTATATTATAGTTGTGGGTCCCTCCAGTTGTGGCATGTGGGATGCCGCCCCACCGTGGCCTGATGAGCAGTGCCATGTCTGCGCCCAGGGTCCGAATCAGTGAAACCCTGGGCTGCTGAAGCACAGCGTGCGAACTTAACCACTCGGCCATGGGGCTGGACCCCCATCACCATTTTAAGTTGAGATATTTTTCACGGATGACTAGTCTATCTCTAACCATAGTTGACTGGAGTGCTGCCACTTATTAGCTGCTTTATTGTTTTAACCTAAAACATTCCCAACTTATTACAGAATAATCACTCATTTATTAAGGGCTTAAAATGTGCTAATTGTGTAATAGCTATGGCTTCCAGTGTGCCAGGCACAGAGCCAGCATGTTCCTGGTTATCTCTCTTCAGCCTCATAACAGAGGTAGGGACTATGTTTTTTTTTTTTTTTTTGCAGGGTAAGATTCACTCTGAGCTTACAACTGTTGCCAATCTTCCTCTTTTTTCCCCCAAAGTCCCATTGTGTGGTTGTATATCATAGTTGTAAGTCCTTCTACTTCTTCTATGTGAGCCACCACCACAGCATGACTACTGACAGCCCAGGAAATGAATCCAGGCTGCTGAAGAAGTGAAAGCACTGAACATTAACCACAGGGCCATTAAGGCTGGCTTGGGACTATATTTATTTACATTTTAAAGAGGAGGCAGATCCAAGGGAGGCAAGGACTTGCCCAAGATCACGCAGCTTGTAAATGGCAGAGCTGGGCTCCAGTTTGGTCTCTCTGACTGCAAAGGCTGGTTGTGTAACCACTGGGCAATACTGCCAACATGTGTCAGAGTTTAAGTGTATCTTATATTTAAGTGTCATTGTAACAGTAAGGATTGTGGGTAAGTCCTCAATTCATCTCTTTTTAATGCTGAGTTCCTCCGTGTCCCTGGGAAATCTGTTATTTGCAGGTGTAGTGTATACCTAACATCTGCCTCCTGTTGACAGGTGAGGACACTGTTCTTTTGCCAAAAACAGTGCCATTTTAATGAGGGTTAGATAGAGTAGTGATTTGATTTTCCATCAGGGAAGTTCTTTAGACTGAGTCTCAGTTTCGCTTTTCCCCTGCTAATTAAAACTATTTTCCAAGAAGTTCTAGGTCAGTAGTTAACAGACTTTAGATTTTCGAGCCAGCGAAATTGCACAAGTTTGCAGGGCTGATCTAGGTTTTCCAACTTTTTATTTTGCCAAGTAAAGGATGTAAAAAAAACGAAGATAAAAAAAAAAAAACAACCTTATTATCTTCTGGTCCTTTTGTTTCATAAAGAAAGGACATTTTAAGAAACACCAAGAGAGGAAGGACATCATTCCAGATAAAGGGCCATTTTAAAATGTGAATACATTTAGCTTTATAAAAGAGGCATTATGTGGTGGTCATTTTTTCTCATTTCACGGCAGCCTTGAAAACTTTGTTAAGAATCAGTACTGTAGGGGCCAACCCTGTGGCTGAGTGGTTAAGTTCACATGCTCTGCTGTGGCGGCCCAGGGTTTCACTGGTTCGAATCCTGGGCGTGGACATGGCACCGCTCATCAGGCCATGCTGAGGTGGCGTCCCATATACCACAACTAGAGGGACCCACAACTGTGGGTGTAAGAATATACAACTGTGTACTGGGGGGCTTTGGGGAGAGAAAGGAAAAAAATAAAATCTGAAAAAGAAAATTCAGGGGCTGGCCTGGTGGCGCAGTGGTTAAGTGTGCATGTTCCACTTTGGTGGCCCAGGGTTTGCTGGTTTGGATCCTGGGTGCGGACATGGCACCGCTTGGCATGCCATTCTGTGGTGGCATCCCACATATAAAGTAGAGGAAGATGGGTATGGATGTTAGCTCAGGGCCAGTCTTCCTCAGCAAAAAGAGGAGGATTGGCAGCAGATGTTAGCTCAGTGCCAGTCTTCCTCAGCAAAAAGAGGAGTATTGGCAGCAGATGGTAGCTCAGGGCTAATCTTCCTCAAAAAAAAAGAAACAAAAAAGAATCAGTACTGTATTTGGGAATTGCTGCTCTAGTCTAAACTCATTAAAGAAGAGAAGAAACAAAGAATCTTACTGTATTTCTGAGTTAGTGGCAGAACTACTAAGTGACAGATATTGTGGTCTTGTGACCCAGTGCTGTACAAATCTAGTTGAGGTTTGAATCTCTTGGGGGCCGTGTTAATAAAACAGATTCTAAGCTACAAACTGGAAAATTCCAATTCAATAGGTTGGGGATAGGATCAGAGAGTCTGTTTTTTGTGTTTTTTTCCAGTTAAGTTCTCCAGATGATTCACATGTAGCCAGTCTGTTTCTGTTATCCAGAGCTGTGTAACAAACCACTCACAAAGTTTAAAGCAACAATGATTTAATTTTTCTTATGATTCTGTGAGTTGGCTGCTGGATTCAACCAGGCGCTTCTTCTGTTCCACCCTGTGACGTCAGCTGAGGTCACTCAAGGGGCCATCTTGAGTTTGGAGCTTGGCTGGGGCTGGAACATCTGGGTGCTGACTGCCAGCTGGGGTGCCTCAGAGTTCTTTCTCCTGACCTCTCTTCTTTATGAACTCTTCCATTATTCAGTAAGTCTAACCCAGGGCTTGTAATTTTTTTCTGTGGGTATCAAATATTTTAGGCTCTGTAGGCCACATGGTCTCTTGCAACGACTCAACTCTGCCATTGTAGCACAAAACCAGCCATAGACAGGATGTAAATTAATGGGCGTGGCTGTGTTCCAGTAAAGCTCTATTTATAAAAACAGGCAGTTGGCCAGATTTGGCCCATGGATCATAGTTTGCTGATCCCTGGTCTAGCCCATACTTCTTTACGTGGTGGCTGGCTTCCCAAAAGACCAAACGCAGAAGCTGCCAGACTTTTTAAGGGCTCCACCCAGCACTGGTACAGTGTCACTTATGTGATGTTCTGTTGGTTGAAGTGAGTTACAGAGACAGCACAGATTCAGGGGGAGGGAGACAGACTCCCTTAGATGATGGAGCAGCAGCAAGTGCCTTCAGAGTTAGAAAAACTGTTTATGGCCATCTTTGCAGAGAGACCCCCCCCGCCCCCCGCCCCAATCCATGGCCTGGCACATGGGAACCATTGCTCTGGACCAGGAGTTGCAAACTCATATCTTTGGGGGCCAGGCAGTGAGTATAAATGAGTCAAGCGGACCAGATGGAAGACTGCAGGTCAGGGCTGCGGTGGAATGCAGAACACATTCGCTACCCGGAGGAGTGTTACTCAGCTTCAGCTCAGCATCAACAGGCAGGAATGTGCGGCCATGTTGCTAGATCTGCCAGTGTTTCAAGAGAAGCCAAACCCCTCCCCCCCATTTTTGGTGAAACCTCTTGATTTTTCAATACTGGCAGATAATTCAAATTATTTTAAATACTACAGGCCAAACAAAGCATGTCTGTGGGCTAGATACAGTCTGCCGGTTTCAACTGTTCCTCCAGATCTTGAATAAATTCAGCTTTAATATAGTCACTCCATTCACTCTACTCTAGATTGTTTGAGTGAGTTAAAGAAACTGAAGTCGTAATAACAGACCTCTGGGCACATTTGAAAGAAGTGGCAATCGTTGTTTCCTGTTGTAGAGACGTGGAGACATGTCAGGACCAGCAGGGTCCAGAGTAAATGTTTCCACGAGCCTCAGACCGTTAAGAAAGAAGGGCCTTTTCTTATTAACAGCGAGCTTGTGAAGTTTTTCTTCCTGGGTGCTGGTGAAAGAACCCACAGTAATGGAATCGTACAAGTGAGAACTTAATGACCGTCAGTTGATGTCGCTCTAAAGAATGAAGCCACGGAATTGTGCTGTTAGCGTGTGTCGTGAGCAGCTAGTTGAGTTGGTGGCTTGTAATTTACTCTGTGTGGATGTTATTGATCAAAGCTTTTCATTATTGACAGTGTCTCCATCTGCTGTTTGCTGTTTTTAGGGGAAACCACCCTTTATGAGTCAACAGCAGATGTCTCCTCTTTCCCGAGAAGGAATATTAGATGCCCTCTTTGTTCTCTTTGAAGAATGCAGTCAGCCTGCTCTGATGAAGATTAAACATGTGAGCAACTTTGTCCGGAAGTGTAAGTTTGGGGAACTTTTTCTTGAAAACTGTGCTGCTAGAGAAAACTGGCAGGATGCCAGAGGCAGAATGCGTTAGTGGTTAGTGGAGTGGGTGAAAACTCTGGTCTTAGACCCACCTTCATGGTCCGTTTTCATGTGTTGCAGTTGGGAGACCGGTAAAGTCAGACCCCTGGGTCACAAGCGACAGAAACTCGACTCAAACTAGCTCGGGCCAAAAAGTGAATATGGCTCATGAAACTGAATAATCCAGGGATGGGTCTAACTTTAGGCATGGCTGGTTCCAGGGACTTAAATGATGTCCTTTGGCCCAGCCGTCCACCCACGCAGGGCTGACTTATCCATTAGGTATAGTAGGCGTAGTGCTTAGGTCTCACAATATTGAATTTTAATAAATTTAATTTATTTTCTTTAGTTTAATTTTGATCTATTTTAAAATCATAAAAATATGGCTATAATAATAATGTATCATGATTCTGTAATATGTTCATCTTTATCCCAATGCAGTCATAAAATACAATTTTTGATTTTTGCTTTATGGGTGAAGAGGCTGCCCAGGCGGAAGTCCCCGGGGAGGGCCTATGAAAGTCTTAAGTCAGCCCTGCTCTTAACTGTGCTTGACTTCCACGTGGTGGGGAGGCTGCTGTTTTTGACTTTATACCAGTGTTTTTTGACCAGTGCTGATTTTGTGCGCCCAGGGATACTTGACAATGTCTGGAGACATGTTTGGTTGTCAAAACTGGGGAGGACGTTGCTACTGGCATCTAATGAGTGAGGCCAGAGATGCTGCTGCACATCCTACAATGCACAAGGACAGTCCCTCACAACACAGAATTATCTGCCCAGAATGTCAATAATGTCAAATTTGAGAAACCCCGTCATATATGACTTTGTGGTGCAACCAACCACCCTGAACTTAGTAGCTTGAAATGATAATCATTGTGTTACCTCTCCCGATTCTGTGGGTTAGCTGGGCTCAGCTGGGGATTCCTCTGCTCCTTGAGACGTAGGCCATGATTCTAGCCATGGGGGACGGGAGAGGGGTGGCGCTGTCTTCTGGAATGTTCTGATAGCTCGCTCAATGTCTGGCATGTTGGCTGGAAGGCTGGGCTTAGCTGGGACTCTGGGACGACTGGGCCTTTCTCTCTTGAAGTCTCACAGCCTCTTGTTCTCCATGAGGCTCCTCCATGTGGTCTCTCCATAAGGGGTCAGCCGACTACAGCCTGGAATGCCTGCGTTGTAAACAGTTTTACCGGAACACAGCCATGCCCATTTGTTTATGCACTGCTGTGGCTGCTTTCACATTACAAGGCATTTGAGTAGTCTGAACTGAGATCATAGGGCCTACGAAACCTGAAATATTTACTGTCCAGCGCTTTTAAGAAAAATCATGCTGACCTCTGATCTACATGGTCTCTCTAGCAGAGGTGTCTTGACTTCCTACATGGTACCTCAGGGTTTCCACAAGCACGAAAGTGGAAGCTGCCAGGCCTTATAGGGCATAGGCCTGGGAGGAACATAGGGTTTCTTTGGCCACTTTCTATTGTTTGAAATGAGTCAGAGGGCTGCCCAGATTCCATGTGCCAGGGAACTACACAAGGGCATGAATTGCAGGAGGCGTGGTTCATTGGGCACCATCTTTGGAGACTGGCTACCACCCTGCCCAATGTTTATCTTCCACTATCTATATTAATAACAATCCCAGAGAGGACTCTCATTGGCTCTGCTTTGGGTCCTTTGCCCACCCCTTGAGTAATCGCTGGGCCAGGATGTGAAGTATTGTGATCAGCCTCATCTGGGTGCCTGGGGGTTCAGGGCACTGTGATTACCAGGGCCTCGTGGAATAGAGGATGTGCAAGCACCCAAAGGAGCTGGGAGTTGTGGGTAGGTAAAATTGATGTATGTCCACTCCAGGGACCTTTGATATTTATGCGTACCCCTTCTGTTCTCAATTTTCTCATCTGCAAAATGCGTATCTAATAAGGCTTTGTGGGGATTGGATGAGTTAGTGCACAGACCAGGCTTAGCGTGTTTCCTGGCACATGGAGACACTCGCTAAATGTTACCCGGTAAGGATAGCTATAAACTTCACCAACATTTAATATATTGTTTATCCTTAATTTTAAAATGTACTTGGCGTGTTTGTTCGTTATTCCATATTTGTTTGAATAAACTCCCACCTATTTTCTTGAATATTTAAATTCTCAAGCACGGAGTGGGAAGGAAAGGGAGATTGTGTAAGAGGCCAATTGACCGAGCCATCGATAGCCGCCTTCATTAGTCTTGAGACTGCCCTCTGCTTACTTTAAAGCTGTTGATCTTCTCCGCTCATTCAGTAATCAGGGGGCTAGGCTTAGTGAAAGGAAGATTTTTGTAATAGAATTCTTTCAGGGAGCTGCTTCATATTTTTGAAGAGGCTTCCTGGAGAGAATGGTTGAGAGGCTATGATTGAAAAAGGGTGATTGCATTAGTAATTTTTTTCCCCCTTTCGAGTGTCTGTTTTGGAAAGTAAGCTTCGTTTTTCCACGGGAAGAAGGGTCCAACAGCTGCTATGGCCTGGGTTTCTTGAGTCTTGTGGTAGAGATGGAGATTTCTTTGGGGACTGTTGGAGGAAATGAGACAGAGAGTATAGCCCTGAAGCAACGTCCTTGGCTCCGGCCAAGGGAGGGCAGGGAACCAGCATCTGGGAACCAGGGAAGGGATTTCTGTTTCTTAATTACTATTCTATCCCCAGTGCCTAAGACAGTATCTGGCACATAGTAGATGCTCAATAAATATTGGTTGAATGATTATATTGCTAAACGAACAAAGTAAGTGGCAAAGCCTCAAGCATAATATCCTATAATTTGTGTAAAAAATAAACAAGTGTGATATTAAAACATGCAAAGGAAAGTGTTGATAATTGTCAAAGTTGGGCTATTCTTGGTGATTTGACAGTAGCTGAAATTCCACCCTCTTTCAGCTCCATTCACTGTAGGCAAAAACTTCTGTATGCTCACAACTTTAGTACTTATGGGCAAATTATAATTTTAAGGTTTTTTTCCTAATTGTAAACATAATACAAAGTTAAACATAAAAGGTCAAAGTGAGAGAAAAATCCCTCAAAATCTTACCTGTCTGAGATAACCACTGTTAACAGTTTGGCGCATAGTGTGGCAATTTTTTTTTGTCTTTATAAAATATTTGTTATGGAAATTTTCAAACATATCTAAAGGTAAAGAGAATGGGACAGTCGTCCCCCGGTATCCTCAGGGGATTGGTTCCAGGATCCTCTGCAGATACCAAAATCTACAGATGCTCAAGTCCCTTATGTAAACTGGTGTAGTATTTGCATATAACCTATGAACATCCTCTGTATACTTTAAATCATCTCTAGATTACTTATAATTCCTAATGCAATGTAAATGCTATGCAAATAGTTGTTATACTGTATTGTTTAGGGAACAATGACAAGAACTACAGATGCAACCGCTGTAGTCCTTTCGGTCCAAGGTTGGTTGAATCTGCAGATACAGAAACTGAGGATACGGAGGGCCGGTGTAATGCATCCCCGGGTACCAATCAGCTCGCTGTAGCGATTATCACCCCTTTTCCATGCATGTTCTAACGTCACTCTTGTTTAATTTTACACAAAATGGATCATATGCGTGTAATGTCTTGCCACCAGCTCTGCTCACTTAGCGATATATTGACTCAACAAATATTTATGACGCACTTGCTCTGTGCCCGGTTTTGTTTTAGGTACTAGGTTTACAGTAGTGATCAAAACAGACAAGAATCCCCACCCTTAAAGAACATGTGTTCTGGTGGAGAACGAGCTACCTCATTCTTCTAAACGTGTGCCTAATATTCTTTTATGTGGGTGGACTTTCAGGTTGATTCCACTTTCCCATTAATGGACCTTTAGCTTGTTTCTGATTATTTTTCTGTTACAAGCAGTGCTCATCATGAGCATCTTCATATGTCTCTTTTTTGAGCACATGTGCTAGTGTTTCTGTGAAGGATGGATTCCTAGAAGTCGAGATGTTGGATTTCTGAATTTCAAAAAAAGGAAGCAATACACTCAGCTGAGTTGGCTTTTGCCCTGTGGGTCCAAATGTTTATCTGCCAAAGTCACTTGTTGACTGTGTTTTCATTACTGTGCTTTGGGTCTTTAGCTCTACCTCAATGTTCAGTACCCATTGGGCTCTTAAATACTGTGACTAACAATGTGCAGGGATGAAGGGAGATGTGGTTTTTGGAGTCACAGAAGCTGCTGGTATGGAGAGAAGTTGTGAAGGTGGTTTTTTTTTTTTTATAGTCATAGACTTGAGTTTAGTGTCTCACCTGTTCAACTTAATAATCCAAAGCCTTTGGAAAAGACATTGCGATTTGGAATGGCGTCTCGGAATTCTGAGAACATCAGGCTGGTTTTGCCTGTGAGCAATTTGTCTACTTGTGTGATTGAGATGCCTCGTAGTTGCCAGTGACGGACCTAGAGTTATTAAGTTGGACAAGGCTGCAAGAAACTTGGGGGCCCCAAGCCTAACAGAGAATCAGGAGAGATTGGCCTCGTGTGAAAGCAATAATGAAATCAGGTTCAACTCAGAAAGTTGCAAGCCAGCATATATGGGGAATTATAATTTAAAACTCAAACACTTGATCTGAAAGAAACTTGGAAAAGGACAGGGAAGAAAGACAGGGCTTGGCACAGTGATGTCAGGGCAAAAGGAAAATATTGTACAGCTTTCAGTTTTGTTTCTGCATGGAATTCTCCGTGTAGGCGCTCTAGATTTATTTTTTACGGTGGTCACGATGAATTAATGTGGATCTACCCACTGCTCTCGCCTGATTCCCCAAGGGACCAAAGGAAGGTGTTTTCAGGATGACTAGCTGAAGTGAGAGGTGTGGTCTGTGGGTGGGAAGACACTCTGTGCAGTGGAGTTCATCATATGTGCTTTTGATCCAAGTTAATGCAACTCCACCCACGCAATAAAGGGATGGGTAACAATTAAAATTGCGTTGGCTAATTCATCAATATGCCGCTCAATGACCATGGGTATAAAACGGCTTTTCTCTTTGTTCAACTCGGTCCCTCTCATTATGTGAACGTCTTGCTGAGAGAATGTAGCTCCCAACTTTATCTGGAGCCCAACGACAGAAATGGCGATCCACTCCCGTGCCTGGAGGACTCCAGTGTCCATGTGGAATTTCAAGTCTCTTGGTCTTCAACATGGCACCTTTCTGAGGGGTTTGCCAGGATAATCTTGATTATGTGTTTCTCTTGTCTTCCTCTGGAGTGTAACCCCTGTATATGATGCAGTTGCCCTGTAACGTGCAGGACTGAATCTTTTGGTCAGCCACAGCCGCTTCCTTCCATTCTTGCGGGTCATTAGAGTCATTGCCTATCCAGCAATGCGCCAGCTTAGTCTTCTTCGAGTGTTAAAAAATGTATGTTAGATTCCAAATCTGCCATCCATTTAGTCCATACTTCATACGCTGAGGATCTCCAACTGTTAGGAACTGAGTGTTTGTACCCCCAATGTGGTGGTATCTGGAGGTGGAGCCTTTGGCAATTAGATTTAGATGAGATCGTGAGAGTGGGGCCCTCATGATGAGATTAGCATCCTTATAAGAAGAGGAAGAGAGACCAGAGCGCCCCCTCTCCCTGCCATGTGAGGACACAGTGAGAAGGCAGCCCTCTGCAAACCAGGAATCGGGCCCTCTCCAGGAACTGACTCTGTCGGCTCTTGGGTCTTGGACTTCCCAGCCTCCAGAACTATGAGGATTAAGTGCCTGTTGTTTAAGCTACCTCGTCTGTGGTATTTTGTTGTAGCAGCTCAAGCAGACTAAGACACCAACTGAGAGACTGCACTGGGAGAAGGAATAAGAGTGTACGTTAAGAAAAAGATGGTTGCAAACCCTTCCAGATGTGTGACATGCCAGCTCTGCGGAGCAAATGTCAGGGCTCCATTTGGTTCCTTGGGCTAAGGCTTTTTTTGGTAGCACTGCCAAATATTAAGGCAAGGAAGGCATTACTCTTCATGACACAATCCAAGGGAGATAAAACCGGCTGGTGGGAGAAAACTGAGCAGAGCACAGGTAATCAGAATAGAATGATCTGAAGTCAACTCCAGCGTTGATTAAGACAGGAAGCATGTTGCTTACATCACATTATAAACTGGTCTAAATGTTGATGAGCTTGTCTGGCCAAACACTGTCCTGCTACCTTCAGAGAGGAGGGAGAAAAGCATGATTTGTGTTCTCCTCCTATTTTCTAAGTCTACAGGATTCAAATTATAGCTACCATGGAAACTGTGCTTTGGAATTTTTGGAGCCCTTAATTTTAACTTAACATATAAAAACACTTTTGTGCTGATTTTATAATTATTCTTGACGGATGAGAAAGTGACTAAATGTCTTTTGACAGTGAGGGAAGACATAACACTTTTCTTTCTTTTTTCTTCTGCTTTCCTAAGGATGCAAGTATTTGAAGTGCTTTATTTACCTGGGAGTAACTCTTCCATCTTTTGCAGATTCTGACACCATAGCTGAGTTACAGGAGCTCCAGCCTTCGGCAAAGGACTTTGAAGTCAGAAGTCTCGTAGGTTCTGGTCACTTTGCCGAAGTGCAGGTGGTAAGAGAGCGAGCAACCGGGGATATCTATGCCATGAAAGTCATGAAGAAGCAGGCCTTGTTGGCCCAGGAGCAGGTAGGACCATTTTAACATCCCGCCCTTTCCCCTTTCTGTACCAGAATGTTCATTGCAGAGACGATGATCTGCTGAATTGAGCCTGGGATGGAGCAGATTTTCCTCTGTGACTCTCTAGTTAATTACGGTTGCCCGGGCAGAAAGGTCTCTCGCGTTCTTAGCTCTTCTTGACCTGATATTGACTCATTTTGAAGGCTCACAAGCTCTCCTTGGTTTCTTTGTCATGTTCTGTAGTTGTATTTTATTCAGAGCGAACTTGGCCTTTTAACTAATGAATTTAAGATGATCTTTCATGACCATCAGCTGGGGATTCACAAATATGCATATTGTGGGGTGAAGCAGATAGCGGTTGCTTTTGTACACATTTTTATGTATTTGTGTTGTGGGTGTGTGTGTTTGATTTTAAAACAGGCCATTGAAGAAATTAAATAAAATTGTTATGTGGCTAGGGAGTTGCTTATTTGAGAGCAGGGAAGAAGTTATCTTTTTGGTTGTGGTATTTTTCTTTCTTTTAAACAAGGCTGCTGCTCCAGACATATTGATTTATTTGCCGTGTTTCTAGAGAGACAGCCATCAGCCGTGGAGTTCAGAGAGTAATTTATTAGTTACAGACGTTCGAGTGCACATCATGTGTCTCATAATGTACCCGGCTCTGTGGGAAGCCTGCAAGCGGAATTGAAGCTCCATAGCTGTTAGTTTCAGGGTTTAAAAACAACCTTGGAACGTGGAGGAAAAATGCAAATACGTAAAGCAGGCATTTACGAGCTAAAGCATCCCAGAAGGGAAGAGCAGTTAGCATATTCACAAAACGATGGAGTGAGGAGAGATGTGGGTGAGTTAGGGAAAGTTCACACTGCTGAGAGGAATGTGGGTTCTGGGCAGAGAGAAGTGACGAGAATGCGCCAGATAGAGGTATGGCGTGTGGGACGTTCCGGAGGGTTGAGTACTAGAATGCTATGCAGATGTGTTTTTCGGTTTTTGTTTTTAGTGGTTTAGAACAAATAGACTGGGAAATGGGGGGGGGGGGAATAAGGACATTTAGGTGGGGAGAGAGTAATTGGTGGAAAATCTCAACAACCTTTTGATATTGTGATAAAATATATGTAATGTAAAATTTACCACTTTAACCGTTTTTAAGGTATAATTCATTGGTACTAAGTGAATTCACAGTGTTGTGCAACCGTAATCACTATCCATTTCTAGAACTTGTTCATCATCCCAAGCAGAAACTCTATACCCATTAAGCAGTAACTCACCATTCCTCCAAGAACCGTTTTTTGGAATTGCAGTTTAATTTGTGAGGTGGTTGGGGATCATATAGGCTTTTGGAAGAAGGAGGTTGGGATCAGAGTCTAAAGACTTCAGTGACATTGTGGGGCCTCTGATCAAAATAGCAGCGGAGGGCAGGAAGCTGCTTGTCGGAGTCCAAGAATGATGCGCCCTGTGTTTAGGAATGAAATGTGAGCAACTGCTCAGAAAGGAAGCATGACAGGACGTTGCACATCATTTGAAAAACAGGAGTGGAGGATGCTCACTCAACCTCCCAACACCTCAGAACCATCTGTCATCAGTACACACCTACCGAGCCCCTGTCGTGTTTGGTGTGTTTCTAGGTCCTTGAGAAGAGGCATTAGATGCAGCCCCGACCTTGTGATGTTTATGTTTCATATGGGAAGTAGTGCATGTAAAAAGAAAATAATCCGGCATGCCATAAAGCAGGCAAGCAGTAGAGACATTCAAATAGGTGTGCCTTCCTCCAGGTGAATGGCCTGAGATGATTGTGTGTGAGGTGTGGGCTGGGGTTTTTAAAATCATACACATATAGGAGCTAATGAAAGCCACACATCTATTCCTTAAGAGGGTGAACGTGAAAGAAAAGTAGGGTCCTTAACTGAGCCATAGCGAGGCTGCAGAATTTAAGGGCATGAGAAGAGAAGCCAGCACAGGGCATGAGTGAAAGGACATGCCAGAGAGCAGGTAGGGAGAGGTAGTGTCCTGCAAACAAGGCCTGTCACCTCGGAGAGGCCAGCACACCTGCCCAAGCTCTTTGAGAGCCGGAAGAGGTCCTCAGAGACCGTTTATTTTAATGGAAGCTGCAGGGGGCAGACAAGGAGTCAGTGGTGAGCAAGCAAAGGTGTGGACTGCTCGGTTCAGCCAGCCTTCCCCGAACAACTGTGATGTGCCAGGGAAAAAGGAGGATCAGCAAATGGGGTGCAGGAGCTTTACGGGGTTGGGTTGGTGATTCCCAAATGTGCTCGATAGGCCACTGGTGGCATGCAAGGTGATTTTAGGCAGTCCCTGGATGAAACTATTTTAAAACATTTATGGTTTAATATTAACCAGCAGATCAAAACTTGGGACTTTCACAGATGTTATTGTTCGAGCTAACCAGAAGAAGATATAATTAAAATTATTTTTATTTTGAAACAATCACAAATTATAGAAAAGTTGCAAGTTCAGTGTATCAGTCAGGGTTCTACAGTATATATACTATACATTATGTAAAATATATATGTACATGTATACATTGAGTATACATATATACACACACACACATATATAAAATTTATTTATTTCAAGAAGTTGATTTACCTGATTGTGGGGGCTGGAAGGTCTAAAATCTGTAGGGCAGGAGCTGACAATGCAATCTTGAGGCAGAATTTCTCAGAGAAACCTGTTTTGTTCTTAAGGCCTTTTGACAGATTGGGGAGGCCCACCCAGATTATCAAGGATAATTTCCTTTACTTGAAGTCAACTGATTGTAGATGGTAACCGTCCACAAAAACGCCTTCACAGCAGCACCTAGATTAGTGTGTGATTAAATAACTGGGTGCTATTGCCTAGCCAAATTGACATGTAAAACTGTCATACACAGTAGTAGTAACTTGTTTTCCTGAACCATTTGAATAAGTTGCCAGCCTGATGCCCTGTTACCTCTAAACACCTCAGTGTGTGTTTCTTGCAAGGACGTTCTCCTACGAACTGCAATCCAATCATCAAAATCAGGGAACTGACAATGATGCATTCCCACCATCTAATCCTCAGACCCCGTTCAAATTTCACCAACTGTTCCATGGTCTTGGAGAGCAAAAGGATCTGGTTCAGGATCACACATGGCGTTTACTTGTCCTGTCTCTTTAGTCTAATTCACTCTGGAACAGTTCCTTTATTTTTCCTGGACTCTCATGATCTTGGCGATTCTGAAGATTAGAAGCCAGTTATTTTGTAAAATTTAGATTTGTCTGGCGTTGCTCAAGTTTAGATTCAGACTGTAGATCTTTGGCACGAATGTCACAGATGAGATGCTCTGTTCTTCTCATTGCATCCCCCAGGTGACTCAATTTCAGTTTGTCACATTCATGATGGTGTTCACTTTGATCAGCTGATTAAGATGCTGTCTGCCATGCTTCTCCACCGTGGAGTTACTCCTTTCCTCTTTGTAATGACATAAGCATTTTGTAGAGAAGTACTTTCAAACTATGGCAATACTCATTCCTCATAAAACTTTCAGTTTATTCATTTATTGATATCTGTATGGACTTGTGTCTTCCCATTTTAGTCAATGTGTTACAATTTGTTACTGTCATATATTTTTGTACTCAGATTGTCTCTAAGTTGGCCAATGAGAATCTCCTTAGGTTGGCTTTTGTGTTCTTTTGCCATATCCCCGTCTTTAACCACTGTCTTGCTTTCTGGTACAGCAAGGTGTTCAGGCTCTAGGGTCAAGATCTGGGCACTATGGGTTCTCATTGCAATTTGGGATGTCACTGCTCCCAGACCCGTGTCAATGGACAGAGCTAGAGAACACATGAATATATATACAATATACCTACCTACACACACATCTGTTTTTATTTCTACATCTATCTCTATTACTGAAAACAATGTGTTCACACCAATACCTCCAAGTCCAGTCCAACTTCATGGAGTTCCTTCTAGTTCTCACCCTTTCCATGTTTGTAACTCTCTTCTCTGACATTACCCTTAAAATTTTTCCTGATTTTATGCATCTGTGTGCATCCAATCTGCTGTCTTTGCTGCTGCTCCCTCCCCTTGATGGGCTCAGATGCCCTGCTCCAGGCCATCCCTACATGTGGATGTCTTCCTCACCCTCCGTGGCCCTTGATACACTACATTGGGCTGCCCCACACATGGTTGCTGCCCTCCTCACCCTCCTTGGTCCTGGCACCCTGTTCTGGGTCACCGGGCTCTCTCTCCCTACCACCTGGCATGGATACTTACCTTGTTCTGCTCCACCTAATGTCTCTAGGACTGAATTGTTAAGGAAGGGAAGATGAAGAGAAAGAGAATGATTTAGACTGGAAAGAAGTGAGGTGACTTAAAAGAAAGGCGTTAGGTAAATAATCAGACAGATATATATGGAGCTGGCAAAATTGTGAGCAAGGTAAGTGAATGAATGAGATTTGTGGAATGCTGGGTTAAGTAATGACTTTTTTTTTTTTTAAACTAAAGACATCAGTTAGGCCTTAAAGAGAGAGGAAAGGCCATCCGCCCTCCACCCGACGTTTAATTCTTTATCTTATAATTGTCTAAAGGGTTTTTTTTTCCCCTAGGTTTCATTTTTTGAGGAAGAACGGAACATATTATCTCGGAGCACAAGCCCTTGGATCCCCCAATTACAGTATGCCTTTCAGGACAAAAATAACCTCTATCTGGTGAGTCTCTACATCCATCTCTCTGGAATTAGTCTAGTGCTGTGATACTCAGATTCACAGGCCTAGAACTGAATGTGGTTCTTGCCCTGCGGTCCATGACACCTCCTATTCATTCAGTTGCCTTCCTGAGTTTCAAGTGTCTTCCTGTTCTCCTTGTCCTACAGATGAAGGGATAGCCCATTTAGAAACAGCCCCATTTATTGTTAGGGATTGTAGCTATGGCTTAAAGGGCAATAATGAGAAGTCATTGGTTTGGGAATAGTCTCATATTATCTTTAATAGAATCTTGCTTTAACTTTTTTTTTATTTGAGGTATAATTGACATGTAACATACTAATTTCAGGTATACAACATAAGGATTCGATATTTTTATATATTGTGAAATGATCACCACACTCAGTCTGGTTCACATTATTAAAGTTTTTAATTTTTAAAAATTGGGATAATAATGTATGGCTATTAGAAGAAAATGCAAACACTGCAGAACTGTATGAAATAGAAGGGAAAGTTCTCTACCTTTCTTTTCTTTTCTTTTTTTTTTTTTTGAGGAAGATTAGCCCTGAGCTAACTGCAACCAATCCTCCTCTTTTTGCTGAGGAAGACTAGCCCTGAGCTAACATCCATGCCCATCTTCCTCTACTTTATATGTGGGACGCCTACCACAGCAGAGCGTGCCAAGCAGTGCCATATCCGCACCTGGGATCTGAACTGGCAAACCCCGGGCCGCTGAAGCAGAACGTGTGAACTTAACCACTATGCCACTGGGCTGGTCCCAGTTCTCTACCTTTCTAATCCCTTTCCCTAGGGAAGCAAATATTAATGATTGTATATGTTCATTCTGACCCTTAACTATGCCTCGTGGAAATAGATATTTCTATGTCTATATTTATAACACTTGTATATAGTTTGTTTCACAGAAATGGTATATTACTCTCTACTTTGCTTTCCAGCTTGCTTTTTGCCTTTCAGCAGTTTATCCCGGGCATCCTTCCATGTCAGTACATACAGATCTGCCTCCTTCTTTTGAATGATGCCATCATTTCTTCTGATGTGGCATAACTTATAGAATGCTAAAATTCATTTGGGGGCCTTGTTTAGGTTCTTGGGGTTTTAGATGCCTAAATTAAAGAAGTATATCCTAGAAACAGTTTTTGTTCCTGATTCAGCGTTTAAAACAAGACTATTCTGTTACCTTGAATGGAGATGAACTTTTTTTTCTTTTAAAGATTGGCACCTGAGCTAACAATTGTTGCCAATCTTCTTCTTTTCTGCTTTTTTTCCTCCCCAAATTCCCCCAGTATATCATTGTATATTTTTTGGTTGTGGGTCCTTCTAGTTATGCTATGTGGGACACCACCTCAGCGTGGCCTGATGAGTGGTGCCGTGTCCGCACCCAGGATCCGAACCGGCGAAACCCTGGGCCGCCAAAGCAGAGCATGCGAACTTAACCACTCGGCCATGGGGCCGGCCCCTGGAGATGAACTTTTATAGAGACTCATGTAAGAGAAGAGGATAAGAGAGAGGTGGACACCTATTTATCTTGAATTTCCACTGGCCATTTCTGGGGGACTTTGCTACCTTTATTTCTGACCTGGAATAAACCAAGTTTATTTGCACTGGTTTCATATTACTTGAGAAGCCAATGCTGGTAGAGAAGTTTCCCTGGCCCCACCCAGCCTTCTAAGGGAGGACGTTCTTATACAAATGCCTTGGGAAACTGGCCTGGCACTGGCCACAAGCTCGTTCAGAACCAATGCCTGTTGTATTTATGGCCTGAAACTTCCTTTTCTTGAATATTGTCTTGGAAGCTTTCCTTCCGTGAGAGCTGAGGCGTGGAGCCCTGACCTTCACCAATGACCTTGGTGTATTTCTAGCCTCAGTGGTGTTCTAGGACATTTGCTGCCTGCGCAACATTTACCTTGTGCTCTCTGCATCTTGCAGAGCCCCTCATGTTTGGGTAGATGAACAGACTTCATTAGCTCTCAGAAAAGAAATTTCCTTGGAACAGCAGGGTTTTTTGTGGTTTGTTTGCTGTTGTTTTGGGTATTTTTGCTGGAGCTCTGCAAATGATTTAGAACCACCAGCTTGTAAGGATACGCTTTGTTTTTGAGGCACCACAGGCAGTCCTGGAGCTAGGAAGGGCTCTGATTTTTGGCGAAAGTTGCGATCCGCAGTTTTCTGGTCTGCCTTGCCCTGCTCCATGGGCTCATTTGTCTTCCTCTGGCTTGAAGTGTTCATCTTCTTGATGTCCAATCACATGCAGCTGCTGCTTTTAAAAGTAAGCATTGTTCAGATGCTCTGGGACTCTCACACCATCAAGGTCAGTTTTGGTGGAGATGATGGCAAATTCTGAGCGTTCTACGTAAAGGAAGGCAGATGAATGAGGACTAGAGGTCCAGGCACGGGTGGCAAGCCGCTGCCCAGGTGCTTCAGGGAAGCCACTGCTTGTCTCCATGGTGGCCAGTGAGGATGATCAGAGGGGCCCTGGGAATGACACTCCCTCACAGTTTTCTTCCTGTTTTGTCTGCAGTGGTTTTTTTTCCTCCACAGCTCAAGAGTTTTCAAAGCACATGCAATAATACCCTCTTTAGGAAGGTAATATTTGCGCATTTTGAGAATTTTAAACCCTCTGTTGTCACCATTCTTATCTCTACCAGTTGGCTTTGTCACAGTGCTAAGAACCTTCCTTTTCTTTTTCGTTTTTTTGTTTTTCTGGGAAAGATTCGCCCCGAGCTAACATCTGTTGCCAGTCTTCCTTTCTCTCTCTCTCTTTTTTTTTCCTCCTCAAAACCCCACTACATCGTTGTATATTCTAGTTGTAGGTCCTTCTAGTTCTTCTGTGTGAGCCGCCACCATAGCATGGCTACTCACAGCTGGGTGGTGCGGTTCTGTGCCCGGGAACCCAACCCCGGCTGCAAAAGTGGAGTGTGCCAAACTTTAACACTAGCCCGTCAGGGCTGGCTCTCTTTTTCTTTTTAATCATGGATTTAACTGCTGTGGACTTCTGCTCGGAATTAGCCTTTCTGGAATGTTCTGGAATACCTCATGTATTGGGACTATCTCCCATTTCTTTGCTAGAACAGGCTCCCTGCTGCAGGGGGCTTCCTTTTTTGGGCCTTTTGGCTGTGGGCTTCCCTTTGGATTTCGACACTGGCATTGGCATCCTTAGCTTAATGACAATCTTCTCAGTTTTTCTACTCGCCATCTTGCAAGACAGGAATGATCTCAGAATAGCTGTTTTCTGGAGTTCTGGTTGCCTCAGCACATTGATGCCTGGCTGCAGTGACATTTTCACACCCTTCTTAAGTGGCTCAATTAGGTATTACTGATGGGATCTTGTAATTATTTCCTTGTCTGCATTCTCTTCTGAAGTACTTTGGTACTTTGGAGTAAAATGCTTGCTGAGGGTACAATTTTCATATAAAAATCCAAACTCACACAGGAATTAAGATATGATTATAGATCTACCATCCCTTATCGGCAATTCTGGAATACCCAGAGCTCGAATAATCTGAAGTTCTTTTGTTACTTATTTGGCAGTAAGACCTGACCCAAACTCGCTTTTTTATTCCCTTGAGTGTGACTATTCATACATTTTGCTGCAAATTATGAATATGTTCAATTACAGGGTCTTATCCCAGGCCCTACCTGAGGGTTTTACATAATATAAAGTAATACACACTGTTTTACCTTCCTGAAATCTGCACATTTCTGAATCTGGAACCACATTTTGCCACAAGATACTGGGACCGTGGATCTATATTGGCGTCATAAAGTACTGCAATTCCATTGTACCTGGTGACCACTTATAGACCACTAAACCTTTTGAGTTTGGGGAAACATACAAATCGTAGTACACTCCCCTGGCAATTGAATATTAATTTGTAATGCAAATGTGGTAAATTAAAGATACATTTAAAATCAATGAATAAAAAAGGAGCCCACTTCCTCTGTGTTTCTCAGCGCTATGTCTTCTCTCCATCCTATTCCACTGTGTGAGTTCTGGCCACTATCTTTTGCCTGCACCGCTGCAGTAACCTCCTAAGTGTTCTCCCTGCCATCTGTCCTGCTCTTCCCCCCAGGTCTTCTACATGCTGCAACCAAGTCATCCTGATGTTAAAACCCTTCGGCACTCCCTGCTGCCCAGTGGATGAGGTCCAGACTCTTCCAAGGGCTTTCCAAGGACTTTTTCTCATGTGCCTCCAGCCTTGTCACCAACCGTGTCTCTCTTTCATGTTTCGTTCATCCTGAACTTCCTTTGCTTCTTTGAACATGCCTGTGACCTTTCTTCGTGCTCTCCCCTCTTTCCCTGGCTAACTTTTGTTTCTCCTTCTGGGCTTGGGCCAGATCTCACTTTTTCTAGAAATGCTTCTTGGACCCTCTACTCCTGGGAGGAGTGCCCTTCTGTTGTGCGTTCATAGCACCCTGTACTTCTTCATTAGTGGGTATTGGTCGCCTCCGCTAGGCTATTCTCTCCATAAGGGAAGTGATTATCTCCCTTTGCTTCCAGTAGAGCTTCCTGAAGTAAATGCTTAAGAAATACGTATTGGATGAATGCGTGATTAATTTCATAGAAATTTGATTTCCATACAAATTTACTTACTGTGTTATGGAAGTCATATCATGTTAGCAGTGTGAGTTTTGCTCTCTACAGTATGTAGTTGAAGATAGACCCAGTGAGAATTTCAAAATCTGGAGTGTAGTGCCAGGAAATTGAACTTGGGTCCTTTTGAGTTTTGATGCTTAAAAATTTCCCATTTGTAGTTACATACCAATGAATGTTGCTTACCTTTTTCTGGTATATAGAATATTGTAGCAAAGTCTATTGTAATGTCTGATTCTATATGGCAAAGTTAGTCCCGTATTCTGGCAAGTGGCCAATGGAAACAGTGCTTTGTTGATTTGGTTCATGATGAAATCTGTTCAAGTCTGTATAACATGCCTTTACTGGTGTCCTTCAATAAAGGAGCTGATCTTTACAAAGAAAGCATTATTTTACAACTCACCACTTGTAGTATTGTTATATCTAAATTCTTTGTGAGATTCTTTATTTTTTTCAAACGATCAATACAACTACATTTACTCATATCTTTTTTCTTTTTTAGATTGGCCCTGAGCTAACATCTGTTGGCAATCATCCTTTTTTTCCCCCCTAAAGCCCCAGCGATAGTTGTATATCCTAGTTGTAAGTCATTCTAGTTCTTCTATGTGGGATGCCATCATAGCATGACTTGATGAGTAGTGTGTAGGTCTGCACCCAGGATCCAAACCAGTGAACCCCAGGCCATCAAAGTGGAGCACGTGAACTTAACCACTCGCCATAGGGCCATCCCCCTGTGAGATTCTCAAAGCCTGCTGGCTTTGTATTAGTGTTTTACCTGTCAGGTCTTTTCAGGTTGCCCTTGCTCAGAGCCTATAACTGACCTGTGACTCTCCTTTCCCTACTGTGACCTTATATAGACTTTCCTCTGTTCATTCCCAGTTGCACACAGGAATGTATTAGTTAAGGTATAGGCGAAACTACTATAACAAGAGACCCCCAAATACAAGCTGGTGGAGCAACTCTATTATATGTGATAATTCAGAGACCCAGGTTCCTTCCATGTTGTGGCTCCTCCACGGTTGGTCCCTTAGGATGTTGTCCTCTTTGACATGCTTGAAGTTGGGCTATTTCATATCTTTGTTCCATCTGGCTTGGAGGAGAAAAGAACAGAAAGACAGAGCAAGCAAATTCCTTTTACACGGTGTGATGTAGAAGTGGGCTACATCATTTCCTCTCACATTTTCTTGACCAGAACTTTGTTACATGACTACACATCTGTACTGTCTAGTTGTGTGGGCTATACCTGGCTAAAATTCTTGTTACTATGGAAGTAGGGAAGAGTGGATTTGGGGGACAATTAATAGTCTGCCATAGGATTAAAACACCTACTTTTGTAGGTAATAAAAGGTAGATCTGGGGTTTGAAGTCTGGCTCCCCAGCTCCATCTCCCATACCCTCACTCATTACATTATACTATCATCTTCAGAATCACTTCTAACATGACCCTTGTTCTATATCCTACTGGGGATTAGTTCTTTATGTTTTCTGTCTTGCTTTCAACACAGAACTGTGCAATTCACGCACGATGTTTCCTTCCTGTGTAGGAACAGTTTGGCGGTGGGCTGTTTCTAGGCTGTGACCCATGGCCTGTTTGAGCACCAGCCTATGCTGTCTTTGGGAGACTGGAGAGGGTTAACGAGTACAACTTCATCGTTTATTTCACTGAAATGTGGCAGCTTATGATAGTTTTGACAGTGAGACATGTGCTGTTTTGATGTCTTGGGTGAGATTATCCAGTTTTCAGACGTGTCTCCAAACTTGCCAGGGTGTTCATGTGTTGCTGCTTCCAAAGCCAGGGTTTGGAAGCTGGCCGCCCATCAGAAGGAAGCTGTTACTTAGAATATAGTGTTATTTTGTTATTGTTCCTTGTTTGGTCTCTCCAGAGTCATTGGCCTTTTTGGCTTCAATTTTCTCATTGGTGAAATGAGATATTAATATCTCTTATTGACCCCGATTCAATTGCTGAGTGTGTTATTGCCTTGGGGGTTTTTTGAGTTCTCAGGGCCTTGGAAATAGTTGTTTTATGTCCTGGTCTTTTGAGGCATATTTCAAGTGAATGTATTTAGAGTTTTACCATTTTAGGAGCCACAGTTTAGTTACATTGTCCCAGTTTGCCTGGCCTTACCTTCAGTTTCTGATTCAGCAGGTTTGGGCTGGGGTGCAAGAATTTGCATTTCTTTTTTCTTCTTTTTTTGAGGAAGATTAGCCCTGAGCTAACATCTGCTGCCAATCCTCCTCTTTTTGCTGAGGAAGACTGGCCCTGAGATAACATCCATGCCCATCTTCCTCTATATGTGGGACGCCTACCACAGCATGGCTTGCCGAGCAGTGCCATGTCTGCACCCGGGATCCGAACCGGCAAACCCTGGGCCACCAAAGCGGAATGTGTGCACTTAACTGCTGCGCTACCGGCTGGCCCCAGAATTTGCATTTCTAACTGGTTCCTAGGTGATCCAGCTACTGCTGGTCGGGGGGGCCCCACTGAGAACCATTGTCCTATAGCATAGTTAGTTTCTGGTTACTGCTTCTTCCTTTCATTCTCTCAGGAATAATGTACACATCTGAGATCCTTTCCCTTATTCTTTCAGACCAAGAAATGGTACCTACTCCCCGGCTGTTACTAGCCCTGGGATGCTTCACGATCCAATGTTTATTTCCTTTAACCTTACCCACACCTTTGTAAATAGGCCTTTCATTAATTAATGTCCTCGATTACCTAGTTTGAATGTGCTGCCTGTTTCTTGCCAAGACCCTGGATGATTCAGTGCTCAGTGAGGATTTTTTGAATAGATGGATGAATCAGGCTAGGATTCATATTTTCTGGAATAGTGGGCCTTTTCACTTGGTCACCTTGTCTTTCAAGAAGAATAATTTAGGGTCTCTGCTAGGGGTCACTCTGCTTAGAGGATTCCTTGCCTCCTCCCCCACATCAAAGCTCAGGAACACTGGGCAGAGCGGATAATGATGCCACTAGCATCATTACATTTTCATGGTACTTTCACTCATGCTGATTGTAGTACAAGCATTTCAAGGACACATTTCTAAGAGGTGGCCAGCACAGCGTGCTTCTAATGGCGCCCTATGCAAATTGGAATAGAGTACTAAAGAACTATTAAATATTCACACCCCCCACACATGCATGCTTGTGCATGCAAGCTTGCATTTATGTGCATGTGCAAATGTATTCATGCATGCACACGCACATACACACACACGTTTGCCTATTGTTTCAAACTCAACACAACTGAGAGGAATTGCCATCCCAGTACTTGGGGTATAGATGCAAACACCAAAAGAGAAGCAGCCGCTCCTTCCAAACCGAACACATGTAAGATTTGCCCTTTAATTAGCATCTGCAGCTGCTGCCATCAGAAGGGTCTGTCTCTGTTGGCCTGAACGTCTTTGCTTTAAAAGAGCAAGTCCATTATAGCTCCAAGCCAGGCTCGTTTGTCAGCTGCTGTGCTTTCTCTGCCATCCGCAGGGTTGTCACATTGTTTAGGGCTGTTTCACTGTAGGGCTCTTTTTCCTCCTCCCTTCTCCCCGGCCTTTGATTACCATGCCTTGCTGATCACCATTTGGGTGACCTGCAGCTGTTCATTGCATGCAGGGACATCTCCCGTCCTTGGAAGGATGGAAGATCGTTGCTTCCATTCTGGTGGGTGGATTATTTTCCAGCCCTTGTCAGTGATCTTGTTTTGATATGCAAAAAGGCTCCAAGTAGTCATTGAAAAAATGTAAGCAGCAGAAATGATGCCTGTATTAAGGCCAGGTTTTATACAAGGGTTCCTCTGCTGTAGAAACTTTTCATTTGGATGGAGTAGGGAGCCCATTGGTGCCACAACCTCAGCAGCAGCGGGTCTCAATATGGTGCTGGGCTGGCCGCATCAGAATCATCCCTGTAGCTCCTTAAAAATGCAGATTCCTGGACCCCACCCATGGAGCTTGACTATTGACGTCTGGGTTTGGGTTTTAACAAGCTCCCTTGATGGGTAGGATGCAAAGGAGACAGACTTTATCCTTTTATATTGCTTAATTATTTTTTTTTAAATTCTTTTTCATTCCACTAGAATTCCAGCTCTGTGAAGGCAGGGATTTTTGTCTGTTTTACTCACTGCTATTTTCCTAATCTAGAAAAATGTAGGGTACCTAGTAGGCACTCAAATATTTATTTGGATGATTGTGTTTTATCCATTTAAAAAAAGTGCTTCCCTAGGTGATCCTGGTGGGCAGGCAGGTTTGGGAAGTCCTGCCCCAGAGGGCTTACAGTCTAATTAGGTTAGAAGCGATCAGAGCCTCGCTGGGCATCTCTGAGTGGTAAAAGTCAGGGACAGAGTCACAGTTTTGGACAAAACCAGATTCTGTGAATGGACCGTCTGGCACAGCCTTAGGGGCGACGTTGACCTTAATCTTCGTAGAGTTCTGCTGACCTTTGTCTTTGGTTCACAGTAGGTCTTCCGGTGTGAAGACTTGAAGAGTCTCAGTTTGTGACTTCTGATGATGCTTTTGGCACCTCTTGGTTTTGTACCATTTTTAAAAGTCCAAAAGTGTTTTCTGAAAGTGCCCACATCCTGGTTCTTTATTGTATCTCTAAGCTCAACAGCGAGATGGTTGATTAAGCTTGGGTTGGCCACACACAAGTCATCTTACCAATGGGCTAGCTCCATTCATACCAGAATGAGCAACTATCCTCCGGTAGGATGGTTTCAGGATAGGGGTAACATCTTGGGATAGCCAAATTTGCTCAATAAATGGCCAAACTAAGTTCTCCTGATGGTGCACAGTTGGAATTTTTAGTAAAGTAATATGGAATCGTGTTGGTAGGTCAAGTTTGATTAGTTTCTTTGATAAGGACCCAGTCTATTTAAAGGTTTGTCATTTCGTATGTCTATTTTGGCCTCGTGTTGTGGAGCATGCTGTCGAGCAGCTGTTGTAATTTTTATTGCTTGTCTTCTCAATCAGCCCTGGTTTTGAAGAAATGAAATGTTATTTGACTCGTAGAAAGGACTAATCTAGTTTGGGTGGTGATTTCCAGCTCAGGAAATTGGATCTTCTGAATAGGAGCAAAGAATACATATCTTTTTGCCTAAGAGATGGTTCTTATTTTCTGAAGTACTTTCCTGGTCATTACAAATAGAATCTTCAGGAGTAGCTGCCAAGTACTAAATAGTGGTCAGTTTGTGAGCTCTTAAAAGTTGCCAGTGGCTGCTATGTGTTTGACTTTCTTATCCTTAAACTTACAAGCTGTTCTGTTTCTTCATGTCTTTAATAGAGCCAGGTTAGAAAATTTATAACTGCGACGTGTCGTCATAAATATGCATTGTTCTTATTTTAAGACATTTCGGTTCTAAAAGTGTGAGTACTTCTGTTATTATCTGTGAATTTTTTTTGGATGTTTAAGACCTTTTTAATGGCAATATATATTTAAAACAGACGTAAAAATTCACATTTACCCACATACCCGAGGCCCGTGGAGAACCAGGTTGAGATGAGTGGGTGAACTATAGGCTGCCAGGTGGTGCCAGGTTGCAGTTTAGGACTGGGACAAGTAGCTCATTTCTGCTGTGAATTTCGGGGAAATAAAGTCTGTGTTTTAGCTGCCACCCCTTCTAAGTGTTGGTGTTCTTGTTAGTTCATAAATCAATTTTTTCCAGCAATTTCAGTGCAAATGGAACCTTACCCTTCAAATTGTCCAATATCTCGTTAAGTATCTGCTATATGTAAGATTGCAAGTGAACGAGCGAGACTCCCAGGTGACATGGAGCCTTCCAGGAGGACATGCAAGTTACTGGCTCCTCTGGGGTCTCTGGTGTGGGGTTGAGCTGATCTGGACGGAGTCTTGACTAGACCAGCCTGCGTCCTCTGGGGGATATGTGCAGATGCTCCACGTCTGACTTGACTAGAGCTTTCTTCTAATTCTGGACTAAAAGCAAACAGGAGTATGGAGGGGGATGGAGAAAATTCACATCCCAGTGCTGGCTTCTGGAATGCAGTAGTTTGAGAGATTTAGTGTTTTGTTTAAGCCATTCATTCAGGTCTTGCCTCTTTCCAGAAAGGATTTGAGACATTTAAGAACAAAAGATATTTATAGTGAGGCTCATAAAATGGGAAATCAGAGCAAAGGACAGGAGAATTCAGTAAGGGTTGACATGGCTGCAGAGATGCTCAAAATGGTCCCAGCCTCTCCCAGCCAGAGCAGAGAGGATCAGGCGGTAAAGGGAGGGAAAGGAGAGGACTTGAGGGGTAGTGGAGGACCTGGTTGGTGCCAGGCTCAGTGCTGCAATGAAATTAGTCTTCTCGTTTTCCAAAGGCTGAAACTGGAAGGCAAAGAGGTGAAGTCACCAGCCTGAAACAACCCAGGCAAATTGACCTCAAAGCTGCATGTTGACTCGAGAATATGACACTTGGTATCATCAAAAGGAGGAATGATTTCAGTTCCTTGGGATGAAAAATTTCTTTTAGTCAAACATTTTACCCGAGGCTGTATTTTTTGCACCTGGGCTAACAACTGATGCCAATCTTTTTTTTTTTTTCCTGCTTTATCTCTCCAACCCACCCCCCCGTACACAGTTGTGTATCTTAGTTGCAGGTCCTTCTAGTTGTGGGATGTGGGACGCCGCCTCAGCGTAGCCTGACGAGCGGTGCCATGTCCGCGCCCAGGATCCGAACCCTGGGCCGCCGCAGCGGAGCGCGCGAACTTAACCACTCGGCCACGGAGCTGGCCCCGAGGCTGTATTTTCAATTCTTCCAGATTTTTTTCCCTATATATATATATATGTACTAACAAATGTAGTAGTTTGTTTTCTTTTTTAATCCAAAAAGGGGTTGTACTTTATCTTGTATAGGATGTCACTGTATATTTTCATGGACAGTTTCTATGGCAGTAGGAATAGATCAAGTCTATTTATTTTTAATATCTGCATCTTATCCCTTTGTTTAGATATATCATATTTTAGCAGTCTCTTAGTGGTGGATATTTGGGTCATTTCCAAGGTTTTTTTTCTGTGTTATAAACAGGGCTGCAGTGAATCTATTTGTCTATCTACAAACTATTATAAGTTCCTGTAAAATAAATCGTCAGAAGTGGAATTACTAGGTCAAAGGGTATATGTTCATATTTAAATTTGTAATAGAGATGGTCAGGTTGCCTTCCACACTGACTGTTAAGGGAAAAGATTGTATCACATTTAGTGCACACCTCCTATGTTCTGCTGGGTGCTGAGGGGAATGCAAAAAGGACGCAAGAGGGTTTGTTGCCCTCCAGGAATTTCCGTCTATGCAGTATGCCTAATCCCAGGGAGTGTCTGGGGTGTCGCCTTGGGCAGGTGGGTCAGTGGGTAGATTTAATTCAATGTTTCAAGCTTGCCTCGCAAACATTGGGCTTGGTGTCTGAGACTATTCTTTGATTATATTGGGTCTCTTGGGTAACGGATGTAATTTCCTTAGGGCAGGGACCTCATCCTATGTGACTTGCAATACTCTTACATATCTTCATAGCTTTGTGGAGACATTGTAATTATAACACGTCAGGCAGTATTTGAGGATCTAATTGAGACATTTCCTTTTTTTGAGTATATGAAGAATTAATGCCTTTGCATTCTATACAGGTCATGGAATATCAGCCTGGAGGGGACTTGCTGTCACTTTTGAATAGATATGAGGACCAATTAGATGAAAATATGATTCAGTTTTACCTAGCTGAACTGATTTTGGCTGTTCACAGCGTTCATCAGATGGGATATGTACATCGGTAAGTGAGTATACTGAGAATTTACCTGCATCGCCTAAGAGTTCCTACAACAGAGTGAATGGGTGCGTGATTTCAACATCAAAAGAATGCTCCATCCAGTTTTTAGGCAGTCTTTACTTAAACTGGCTGAAAGTAAATTTTTCAGAATGGCAGACGTTTCAGCTTACCCATTCAACAGTGAAATGGATCTAGAATTGTAACATTCTTAAGTTTGCTAATAAGACTGGGAACTCTTGCATGGGTTCTTTGGGTTATATGGTGGGAAAAGCAGGTTTGATTTGCAGAAGAACTGGCATACCACATAGGAACAGAAGACCGTGGAGTTGTACTTCTGACCTCGCCCAGTAGTAATTTACAAAGGAGTTCCACAAAATCCTCTGTCAAAAAGTGTTTCTTTGCATCCTCACCCATCTGATGTTTTATGTAGATCTGAGGATGTTGTGGGAATGGAACAATAGACCAGGAATCACGAAATCTGGAATAGAGTCTCAGCTTTTCCAGTGATTAGCTACCTGACCTTGGGCAAGTCCCAGAGCTTCTTGTGGCCTTAGTTTACCTAATGTAAAATGTGTGTCTCTAGGAGAACTAATCCATCTAACAACATGTGTTTGTTCCCTTTCCTTCTCTTCTTCCCTCTCTATCCCTCCTTCCCTCTGTCCCTTCCTTGCTTCCTTCCTTCCTGTCTCTCCCCTCCTTCCCTTCCTTCATTGCTTTCCTCTGCTTCTTTTTTTTTAACTTACATTTGTTTTTGTGAAATGTTTGTCTGTTATTTATGTCCGTCAGTGGGTCTGTATAGCAGAAAACAGACACTAACATTTTGGCCGAATCAATATCCTAGGTTAGCAGTTGCTTGCTGATTGGCATGGAGAAGACAACACTAATTTGTGGCCCTGATTTTCTTACAGAGACATCAAGCCTGAGAACATTCTCATTGACCGAATGGGACACATCAAGCTGGTGGATTTTGGATCAGCTGCTAAAATGAACTCAAATAAAATGGTAACAAGATGTAATAAGATAGCTTAATAGAGGTTATGCTACAAATTATTCTGAGGTCCTCAGAAGTTTGGAAAATATGGGATAATGTTGAGTGTCGTTTTGAGGTCTTCATCTCCTAGCGTATGAAATGATTTCTCCGGGGGTGGAAGTAGGGGTGGGGGCACAGAGCTATTTCCCAGACTGACTTGGCCTTGGCACCCTTTTATGTATGATACTCGCTAATACCCCACAAGATATTTTTAGGAATATGTTTATAGTTTGGTTAAAAAGAAGGGAAAATGCTTATTTTGTTCTTTCCTTCATTTTCCTTGCTTGTTGCAGATTGTCTTCTGCTACCTTATCTTTTTAACTTTAAAATATTTTGGCGAAATGTAACCTTATTTATCTGATATCCTCTATTTCCTACGCAGCAAAATTGAAGTTAATCACCGGAGCATTTAGACCAAATATCCTTAAGTGTTAAGAACCAAGTGCTCAAAATGTCAATTCTGAGACCTGAACCTCTGGTAAAAATTAAGCTGTATTCCATGTTCCAATTAGGAAGACAGGAGGCGGCTATTGAAATCAAGAGTGAGACTACTTTAGGAAAAAGATGACAAAGTAAAAATCTGATAAAGTTGGTACATACTAAAATGTGAATTTGCAAGTTAACTGTGCGAAAAATGGAAGGTCTAAGAGAAAAATGACTTACATTTTAAGACTAATTTCACAACTGAACCACTTGGTGACCTGGACAAATCCTTAGCAACTTGGCCTTTTATTCTTTCTCTAAAAAATACTGATTCTAGTTAAAATGCATAAATTAAGAAGTTGGAGAGGCTGCTCTGCAAAATGGCCCCTGGCTCTGAGAGTTAAGTCTTTATAAAGGGCAATATGTAAAACTGCCATTTTTTCTCAAGTTTCTTGGAGGAAAGGTGGGTATTATTAGGTTGATATTAGGAAAAGGCTTGGAGTTTTGGTAACTCCGTGCACTGTAGGGTGCGGCCTCTGTGTTCTGCAGACCTGAGGCCTTCTTGAGATAATTTACTTGGTATTCAGGCTCCGTATGCGGGTGCAAGGTCAGGGTTTCTCAATCTCAGTACTGTTTTTTTTTTTTTCCAGATTATGTTCTTATAATCTTTTCCTCTTGATCATTACATTAAGAATTAGATTATAGAGTCAAAGCATTTTATGTTTAACAATTATGTACAATTCAGAAATAGGCACGAAAACTTAGGCATTGAATTTTGTAGAATAAAGCACAGAAAAAAAGTTAAATAATGCAAAAGTTTTATCACCTAGGGTTCAAAAACTTATATGTTGCATTAGTGACCTTAATAAACTCGTGCATCCAGAAATAAATTGAAGCCTGGGTACATAATCTGATAATAACTGAAGCATAGGTACATGGCACCATTGACATTTTGGTCTGGATAATTCTTTGTTGTGGGGGGGCTGTCGTTATGGGATGTGAAGCTGCATCCCTGGCCTCTATCCACTAGATGCCAATAGGACCCTCCCCTCCAGTTGTGACAACCAAAAATATCTCCAGACATTGCCAGATGTTCCCTGGGGGACAAAAGCATTTCCAGTTGAGAACCACTGCAGTAGATTGAGAAGCATCAGAAAGCTTGTTAATTAGAGCCATCAATATGTATTTGCAGTAAGAGAACCTACTTTGGAAGACTAGATTATGATCCACTGTCACTGCTTGCTAAATAAATGGGAATAAAGAGTAAGGCCCTCTCTCTGCATCTGGAGTCCCTCTCTTCAGGGCCCTTGGTGGAGACAGGACTGCTATTCATTTCAGATTTCTGTTTTTCAGTGCTTCAAAATGCCCTTTTCAGTTCTTCTAACTGTAGCAGCATTCACTTCGGGTGGGGAGCCTCCTGGAGGCACTCAGGTTTTTTGCAGCTCAACAGTCAACCCCTGATTATTTTGGTCAAGGAGATATGGCGCTCAGTCCTACACACTTGAGAATATTGTACCTCCTCTCCTCTTGGAGAGAGAATCGCTTCTCCAGAACTTTGTGCTTATAGGGCCAGAATGTGACAAGCAGATAAGAAGGGTATTTTTGGCGTTATTTTAAGTGCAAAGGCCCTTTTACTGTAGAAGACCAATAACCTGCAATCTAGATAAAATCAAAATGGATATAGAATTATATGTTTTGGGGGGATATTTTTGCTGAATGGTGTTGATTCAACATGTGTTTCTTTTAAATAGAATATTTTAAGACCTAAAGTAGGTTCTAAATATTTTTTGTGCTCAAAATTTAGTATATAAAACAATTCACATTTACAGAAATTAATGTATGTTACTCACTCCAAATCAATTAGTCCTTTTCCTTACCGCTCCCAAATATTATTTATGTATTTTGGATATTTGTGAATCTTAGATCTGTTGAGTTTTTCATCTTCCATTGTCTGTGTTTCCCTTCTTGGTGAGAATGTTGCTTTGGAGTATTTTCCTTAGGAAACACAGGTGGACTTTGCTGCCTGGAGGTTTGGATAGACCTGCTGTGTGACTCAGGTCATCCACTTCACCTTATTAGAATCTCAAAGAATGGCAAGTGGTTAACAGTTTCAACCTGTCTCATTCAGGGCTCACAAGAACAATTGTAAGGAGACTGTAAATAAAGAGCATTGTAGCATGTTATGTGATAATCAGCCCCATTTAGCAGTTGGAAACCATAGGAGATAGCCTTTTTTGAGATTTCTATAGGAGTGAAAGATTTTCTTTATTTTCCACACGAGGAGCAACATAGTAAGAATTTTTTTCCCCCTTGCTTCTGCGAGTGTGTGTTTATGCCCTGGGCAGCTAGATGGGGAAAGTTAGGTTGAAATGGTTCTATGTTTAAACATTTTTTGAGAAAGGGATGGGGAGGAGGAAGGCAGTGGTTTTCTTACTTTCTTCTCTGCTTTCTGCTTGTAAAGGAATCTGCTCAATTAATCCTTTTCTTTCTTTCTCTTTTCTTAACCTCTCTATCTCCCAAAATATGACTGACTGTTCTGTCTCCTCATCATTTTCTTACTGTCTTCTGCTGAACTGGTTTATTTTCTTGCCTGCCAATACAGTGAAAGTTGACTAAAGTTTAGTAAAACTTGTCAGATGATGTACTGCGGGCAGGCAGGGCTTCTAGTGCAGGGCTCCGCTTTTAATAGCCTACTCAGATTAGCTGGCTGTGAATTGTCACCAGAGGAGAGTGAAAGCATCTTGCAAAATCCTTATCAGGATGTGTGAGATTACGTGTTGAGCAGGTTTAATGTGCTTAGAGGTCAGTAACTAATGGAAATTTAGCAGTCATTAAGTTGTCAATGAAACCTTTGTTAATTAGTGTTAAGTACTATAGTAGGAGATGTAAAAGCAAGCTAGGGAGTATTTTTCTTTCAAATTTATAAAATTACAAAATGATTATATGTAAATGTGTATCAGCACATATCTGTTACGGGGCAAGAATTAGTTGGGGAGTTATCAGACTCCCTTTGGTAAATCTAATCGTTAGTTTGAAAATGAGGCATTGACAATTTATACCCTTTGCCAGGTCATGCTGGTAAACATGACCTAGTCAAGTTCCTTTCAAGGTTGTCAACAAGGAACCAAGCCCTGTGGCTGCAAACAGGAACTGAATATTCTCAATCTAGTGTGGTGATAAAATCCAGCAAGTGCAAATGATGCGTATTTGATGATTGTGTATTAATAGTTCTGCAAGGTAATTAGGCATAAAGGGTAAGCATTTAATCAGCGTACAGTGACATTACCAATACCTAGTCAAACTGGGATGTTAGAGCTTTTCTTCTCTTATTTTGTCATTTAAAAAATATCTATTACCCATTGTCAGTATTGAGGGTTTTTACCAAAACCCTGGAGTTGAATCTTAATCCTGTGCCGAGCTCGTTAACATTTATACACAGATGAAAAGACAGATGAGTTGGCTCAGGCTTCCTGACGTCAAGACTTCCCCTTGACTTAAGCTACTTTTAGTTCCTCAAGTTTAAGGTGCCCTGTGGTTCTGTCTTGGGCCAAATATTTTCTCCTTTCTCCCCACTTTTGTCCATCAACACAGACCTGCCTGTGGGTTTCCTGGGTAGTGTGACCATCTAGCTTTCCCAAGTGGAAATTTGCAGTGGAAATCCTACTGCCCAAAGCAGTGGATGACTGTGTCAGGAATAACAGTGTCACACTGCTTTCTGGGTTTAGGGTTTGGAAGAACCTACGGTGGGCCTCAGTAAAGGGGTGAAAAGAAAAAAGGGAGTAGGGAAAATGAGTTTGTTTCCTATAACAATGGTCTTTGAGGCAGAGGAATGGAAAAGGTTAAAGTTACAGACTGGAAGGTCTGGGGTCTTCATCACTGGGAAAGGAGACATCATAATGTCCTCTATAAACATTCACTTTCCTCTCAATCCCCAATCAAATCAAAGCAAAGCAAATTGACTTTCTTTATGTAAAGCCCAGCCTTAAAAATGTGTGGCCATACCTATAAAGTCTCTCGGCTCACTCAGGGGCCCGTAGCAGCCTTTAATGGGGAGAAAGTTCTTTTGCACTATGTAACTGCCGACGTGTGAGAAGCCTTTTTAGATGCAGGGTTATTGGGCAACTGGTCAACACAGTATATGACTAACATCAGGCCCTCTCTGTTTTGATGGGGAAGAAGTTAGAGAGATGATCCTTAGACTTCAAATTTTATGCCTCAGTGAAACTTCAAAACAATCTTGAAGGCGAAAAGGTTGCCAGCTTACTAGGTTGCCTAGTGAGAGGTTGAGATGAGGGATGGAAAACTTATTTCTTTCATCAGCATCATTTCAGGAAACAAAAGGCATGCAAACACTAAAACAGTCGGAAGGACAAATTCTCAGAAAAAAAGGACAGTTCTTTAAATGGAATGTATTTAGCTTCATAAAAAGCTCCTACATGTCCTAATCTTTCTTTGCTAGGGTCAGGTGCTTGGGCGCCATTCAATGGGAAGGCCCTGGATTTCTGAATAGTGGGGAGGAAACCACAGGAACAGGAGTCGGGGTTGAGCAAAAGGAACTCATTAACATTTGGCCCTTGGTGTAAGTTATTTATCATGCCTTGCCCTGTGGGTAGGCCGAAGTAGAATCTTGATTCCAAATATTGAAACTTGAGATACAACACGTTTGTAATATTGTGTTGCCAGCTAGCTGCCAGATTTTCAATAATGGGTAGATTGATCTTAGAGATTCATCTTTGGGATTTATTGTCATTTTACTGTTTTCATAAGTAAGAGACGTTTTTTCATATCAGTAATGTATCAGGAAAGACACATTTCATTCCAGGTATATATGGAACTCTCATTTGTGTAACCAAAGGGTGTATATTAGCAACAACACTTGCCCCTTTGCCTTTGGATTATATTATGTACTTTTTTTTTTTCTAATTAGTAAATCGTTTGCATTTCCTGGTGGTGTGCCACTTGACAGAAGGTTTAAGTGCCTGGGAGAATAGTAATCAGTGGCAAATCAGCTTGTGTCTGAAATGTGGCTGTTGACAATCTATTTGAGGATAATTGAAAGTTTGCTGTGTTCATTTTATTTGTGGGTTTCCAGGTGAGTGCCAGACTCCCAGTCGGGACCCCAGATTACATGGCCCCTGAAGTACTGACTGTGATGAACGGGGACGGAAAAGGCGTCTACAGCCTAGGCTGTGACTGGTGGTCGGTGGGAGTCATAGCTTATGAGATGGTTTATGGAAGGTCCCCATTCACTGAGGGGACCTCAGCCAGAACCTTCAATAACATCATGAATTTCCAGGTAAAGAAGTAATGTTTGAAGTAATGTTGAGAAAGATCATTTAAAAATTGTGAATGAACATTGATGATGTCAACCAGCAGTCCTGGATAGTAACAATAGCAAATACTTATGTAGCACTTACTTTGTGCCAAAAACCATTCTAAACATTTTATTAATTGAATTTCATTGACTCTCAGCTGCCAGTAATTGTAAGCCATTACTTTATGTACCATTAAAAAAAAAAAACCCGCTGCCAATTAATCTGTGATATTTCATTGATTAAAAAAAGCGTTTTGACTTCAGAACTGTTAAATGTGAATAAATGTGAATTGATGAAATATAGTTTATTGACAGTTAATCCTCAAACAACCCTGTGAGGTAGATATTATTATTTTCATTTTACAGATGAGGAAACCAAAGCACAGAGTGGTTAAGTAACTTACCCAAAATGACACAGGCAGTCTTGCTTTGAAGTCCATGCTCTTGATATTATGCTGTACTGCTTCTTAGTACTAGGGGCTATCAAACATGGTAGTAAAATTGAATGAGGACATGAATTAGAAGTACAGTAATATACAAAGTAGAATTAAAACCATTTTCTCATAACTGTACTTTCTACTATACTAAGCCCATTTCTTAAGGATATGATAAATGGATGTGTTTCAGTTTCAACCAAAAGGAAAAAGAGACCTTATTTCACAAGTTTTTATCTTACCCAATTTAATCTTTCTGGAATGCTTAATACATATTTTATGTTTATTTTATATATATGCTTAATATATACATATGTTATTTTTTATTCTTGAGTTTAAGCTTCCCCTTAGATCATTCTTGGGGCTAATTTATTTCCCTCATTTCAATCCACTCATTCAATAGTGAGTGAATTCCACTAGTTACTATTAGTACTGAGTTTACGGTGATGAGCAATATGAAGAAGGCTCTCTCTGCCTTCTTTCTCCATCATCACAGTGAAATCAAAATACATTGTTTACACACAAAAGTAGAGTCCAGTCATGCGTCACTTAATGATGGGGATGTGTTCTGAGAAATGTGTTGCTAGGTAGTTTCATCATTGTATGAACATCATAGAGTGCATTTACACAAACCTAGAAGGTATAGGCTACTACACACCTAGGCTATATGGTACTAATCTTATGGGACCAGCATCGTACATGTGGTCTGTCATTGACTGAATCATTGTTATGCAGTGCATGACTGTACAGAAAGAGCATGGAGGAGGGAGTGATAGAGTGGAAGAGGTAGGCAGAGAAGGCAAGGTGGGGGCTTGGGTTGGGGAGGGATTTCTAGGCAGAGAGAACAGCGTGACTTGTTCAGGAAGCTTTAAATAGCTCATCATTGTTGGACAGCAAAGAGCGAGATGGGGAGTGTAGCGAGATGAGACAGGAGAGGGGATCGGGGTCAAGTCATGAAGAATATCGAACCCTTGTGAAGGAACTAGGCCTATTCATGTGAACAGGACATTTATTTTGGGAACATGCCTTTGGTCCAAAGTTAAGAGGGCACAAAACTTCCTTCTTTAAAAAGAAAAGAAACTTGCATATATGGGAAATACTTTCTTAACTTTGGGACATGAGAAGCTGAATTTACTAAGGAAATGATTATTTTATTTTTTGGAATAGCGGTTTTTGAAGTTTCCAGATGACCCCAAAGTTAGCAGTGAATTACTCGATCTGATTCAGAGTTTGTTGTGTGGCCAGAAAGAGAGACTGAAGTTTGAAGGCCTTTGCTGCCATCCTTTCTTCTCTAGAATCGACTGGAATAGCATTCGTAACTGTAAGTAGAACCCCATTCCTTAAATTCTTGTTTTGGGATTAAGAAACATGTAGGAACGATCTGAAATTATTCTGGCCTACAGAAACTCGCATAAATTATATAAATAAGGGCTTTAATTATCTACGGGAATAGAAAAGGCTAATGATGCAGCTGTCTTTGAGTAATAATTCTACTTTAAAATCGTTTGCATAGAACTGGGTCATTCATCAAACTCTGTTTATGTGGCCTTTAGAATATCATCCGTCGGGAAGTTAAGAGGTACAGATTGATGGAGTTTGAAGATTGTCCTTTGGTTTCACAGAGTTTCTTCCCAGAGGAAAAGTGGACCTAGGTATTTCATTCACAGATTAAGAAAAAGACTTGGAGATTAGACAAAGTGTCCAGGTTGCTCTACTTATGGCCAAGCCTGCATTAAACCATAAATTCCTTTCTGGGTTCGTTCAGTTCCTTCTAAAATATTTGTCTTTGCTCACAAACGTGTGAAACCTATAATGTATAGGCACAGTGGATTCGTTTATACATCACTTTGTAATCAATTAGTGCAAACTAAATTCATTAAAAACAGACACTTGATTTATTATCAACAAAACCAAGATGCTTGCTTTTTTTTTTTTTTTTAACAAACTGGTTATTTTTGTAAACGTTTTTTATTCTTGGATGTGTTGTTCATTGAACGTGATCTAATGACCTGACCCGATGATTAGCGTAGATTAGAGCCAGTAGGAAAGCAATTGGCCTGTTTGTGTGTTTTATGTTTGGTGATGGGGGGAGGTGGGGAAATGGAACCCATTTCTAGGTGTCAAAACCAGGCTTCTAGTTGGAGCCATATTTGTAATTATGACCTCTTGGGACTTCAGCTGGAATGTGTGAGTTGGGTTAAGATCCACGATTGTCCAGTTGAAAGCCATTTTGATGGTTTCTGTAACCTCTTGCCAAAACATTTAAGTAGGCCGTATTTCTATAAATCTGTCTTGGCAACTTTTTTTTTCTTCTGGTAGCCACATTGCTTTATTTATCTGTTCTTTAGCCATCACCCCCAAAATCTCCAAGGTTCAGAGCTTTTAATCAGCAATATATTTTCATTGCAGTCTTTTATGCTTTTAGAAAGATTTGATACAACTTCTTTTAGATGCTATTCAAATACTTAATTTTTTCTTGCCTTGCCTCTTTATCTCTGTAATCGTCTTGAATAAGCAGTTAATTTTTTCATGCATGCGCTTGCTGATTATGTCTAACAACATATCTCCACTCAAGTAAGTCAATGAATGGTGATATAATTACCTGAGTAACTTTATTTTGTGTTTTAGTAAACCTTGATGTTGTTTTTGGTGTTGTGTCAGAATTCTGATTTTGTTCTAGTCTTTTCCTTTCAGGCTGTTTATAGATTTTAGGCTTATTGGGCTTGCAAGTGTAACGACTGTTCTTTAAATTATATAGTGCCATTGAGGATACATGTCAGTGTAGAATATGGCCCATGCTGTCCCTCATGAGGCCCTTCTTTGGGAAGTTCATGGTTATCTTTGGGATGACATGACTTTGTGATGGATCACTATGGTCTTGGTCATCTTCACACTTAGAGCCTCTGTACTTGACTCACCATGCCTTCCAGGGCTATCTGCTTAATTTTTCCATATCCTAATAAATATCCACTTAGTTCTTCCTTATATTTAACACATACCTCCCTGCCCCAATTCATATCAGGGAATTCTCCTTACCCAACTGAATCCTGATTCGTTTTTTTAAAATTTATTTTTAAAAATAAAAATTATGTATAATTTAAGATGTATGACATGATGATTTGATATACATGTACGTAGTGAAATTATTACTATAGTCAAGCTAATTAACATATCTATCTCCTTACGTTACTTTTTTTGTGTGTATGGTAAGAGCACCTGAAATCTACTCTCTTAGCAAATTTCCAGTATTCAATACAGTATTATTAACTATAGTCATCATGCTGTAAATTAGATTTCTAGACTTATTCATCCTCTATAACTCCAAGTTTATACCCTTTGACCAAGTTCTCCTCATCTCCCCCACCTCCCTGCCCCTGGTAACCACCATTTTACTCTCTGCTCCTATTCAACTTTTTTAGATTCCACATATAAGTGAGGTCATACAGTTTTTTTCTTTCTGTGCCTGTCTTATCTCACTTAGTATAATGTGCTCCGGATTCATCCGTGTTTTTGCAAATGTCAGGATTTCCTTCTTTTTTAAGACTGAATAATATTCCATTGTATGTGTATATATACACTACAACTTCTCTATCCCTTCGTCCATTGATGGACACTTAGGTGATTTCCATATCTTGGCTATTGTGAATAATTCTGCCATGAACATAGCACAGGTATCTCTTGCAGGTACGAATTTCATTTTCTTTAGGTATGTAACCAGAAGAGGGATTGCTGGATCATATGGTAGTTCTATTTTTAGTTTTTTGAGGAACCTCCATACTGTGTTCCATAGTGGCAGTATCAATTTACTTTCCCATCAACGGTGCACAAGGATTCCCTGTTCTCTACATCCTCGCCAACACTTATCTCTTGTCTTTTTGATAATAGCCATCCTGACAGGTGTGAACTGATGCCTCATTGTGGTTTTGACTTGCATTCCCTGATGATTAGTGATGTTGAGCACCTTTTTGTATACTTGTTGGCCTTTTGTACGTCTTCTTTGGAAAAATGTCGTTTTATTTCCTTTGCCCTGAATCCTGATTCTTAAAGTTCTTAATGGTTTTTATTGACTCCCAATTCCCAGTACAGTGGCTGTGAAGAGTCATGAAATATGTTTGCTTTAAAAAACTTTCTTTTAACTTTAATAAACCTTTTACTTTGGAATAATATTAGATTTATGGAAAAGTTGCAAAGATAGTACCGAATTCTTTGATACCCTTCTCCCAGTTTCTCCTAATGTCAACATTTTACATAACTATTCCACATTTGTCAAAACAAAGATTAGTATTGGTACATTACTATTAATTAAACTTCAGACTTTATTTGGGTCTCACCAGTTTCGTCACTCGTCCCTTTTCTGTTCCAGGAGTCAATCCAGGGAACCATATTGCAGTTAGAATGTTTGCAGTCAATGGGACTAATCCTGACTGAGATACTTAATGTAGCTCAGGCAATGGGTGCGATCTTCGTGCCCACTGAGGATTGCTAGTGCCTTTTCCTGGTGGTTCCGTGGCCTCTCTGTGCAGAAAGCCATGGTATTCATTTCAGTGTCTCCTAGTAGATTTTCCTGTTTTTTGCTACCTCCAATCCCTGCATATTTGCAATCAACTCAGGGTTTTGTGAGTGAAAACATTGTTGGACTCCATGTCACTTGAGCTATTTTCTACTTAGGTGACTCTAACAGAAATTATCCCTTTGTCCAGTGCTGTTTTTCGTAAACACATGTTGAGTGACTTTCATCAACCAAAACCCTTGAATTCATTAAAGTTCTTGAGTTCTTGGTTGCTGTGTAAATGCCTTGTAGTTCTAGGCTTTTGAATATTTCCACTTTCCACACACAAGATCATCCCTTGATGAAAGCAACATTAGCCTCTCTGCTGTTTCACTCCTAATTCTTCTTTTTCTTGTTGCAACCAATGAAAGGAAGTGCTGCTTAACACAGCAAGGAATAATCTTTTAAAACTCATTATCTCAAGAGGTGGTCCTGGCAGGATATATAAATGCAATTTAAGAAGGGTCTGGGCAAATTTATGAATGACAGAGTTGGGAGTGTCTACTGAGAGAAACTTAGGACATGCCTTGGCTTTGACACTGAGGTCAGACGGAGGATTTGCACCCTTCCAGGTCCTGCCCCGTGGGGTTGCTGTGGGCAGTCACACCTGAACCAGGAATCTGACCCAGTTCGGGAATGCTTATTCTCCTAGCAAGTCAAAAGCTCTGTGATGAGTTACTGCCATACTTACGGGTCACCAGGTGTCCGTTAACCCTGATGTTTCAATCGCAGCCTCACACGATCAGATGTAAGGTTGAGTTTTTAGCTGCTTATTATTATCGTTATTTCAAGGCTGCTGTCCAAGTTTCAGTAGGGGGTTTCTTAAGTGTATTAGCAGTCCTGGGCTGTGCAATTCCAGTGATGTTTCAGATATTGGGCAAGAGTCTGCTGGTACCCAGCCTGATCTTTCTGGGCTTCTGGAAGCTTATAGTTTAAGCTGTAGGTCTTTTGATTACATAGAGCTGTGGTCCTATTCAATTGCTGTACTTCAAAATGGTAGAAAGTTTAATGCTTAATAGATCACCTACTGGCTCACTGAACCACATATGCTTGATTTTCCACAAAAATAGGCTATGGTCTGGTGACCCCTTCCCCACATGTGGAATCTTGTTCTTTCTTCCCATGCCTTGGATCTAGGCTGAGAAAGGACAATGTTAAATGGATGACCCAACTTCTAAAATCGGGATTTGTAGTCTAGGGGTGAATTGAGAGGACTTGATTCATATTTCCTGTTTATTTAGAACAGGGTTTTTCAACCATCACAGTATTGACATTTGGGATCAGATAATTCTTCATTGTGGGGGCTGTTGTGTGAGTTGCAAGATGTGTAATGGCAGCTCTGGCCTTTACCCGTAGATGCCAGTAGCATCCTCTCCCCTCCAGTTGTGACAACCAAACATGTCTCCAGACATTGCCCGATGTCTTTTGGGGGCACAAATGCCCCTAATTGAAAACCATTGATTTGGAAGAAATTGCCTGGGTTGTTACCAGGAAAGAGAATAATCCTACAGTAATTGGAATCCCTTAAGACTGCCATTACTAACAAGCAGTGGAGCTGTTGCCTGGGATGAGTAGGACCTTACTACTCAGAGTGTGGTCCATGGACCAGCAGCATCAGCAGCATCGCCATCACCTAGGAGCTTCTTAGAGGTGCAGAGACTCAGGCTCCACCCTAGACCTGCTGAGTCAGAAGCTGTATTTGAATAAGATCCCCAGGAATAAGTTTACTGTGCATATTAGCATTTGTGAAGTCCTGAAGAGGGGGGAAATTAGATCTGTCCGCCTTAGAGTTTCTTGCTCATCTTTGTGGGGTCTTTCTCATTTTGTCCTTAGAGTAAGGGGAGACTGCTTTTTGGCGAAGGACTTTCATGGGTGGATGGAATTGCTTAGAAATTAGAGCTGGATTTTAGATTCTGCTTTCGAGGAATCTAAAGCTTTTCTCTCAAATGGACTTTACATCCTTCACATCTTTCAAGATTTAACTTCATTTCCTTCTGCTGACAGCAAATAGCTGGTTGTAAAATGGCATTTTTATGCCTTTCCACCCCCCAACTTACTATTGTCCCATATTTGCTCTTAATTAAGGATGGATTTAGTTTTCTTCACTAACACTTTTTCTGCATGTATTAAGTTGCCATGCCATTTATTGAGCAGCTATTATGTGCCAGGAGCTCTGCACAGCACTTTTTGTCCCATTTACTCCTCCCCAAACTCTGTGAGGCAGGTACTATGATCATTCCCACAGTACAGAAGAGATCACGAGGCCTAAAGAGATGAAGCCACTTAGCAAAGGTCATGGAGCCAGTAATTGCCAGTGGTAGAAGTCAAACTCAGGTCTCCCTGACTTCAAGTTCTCTTAGCTTTTATTTATTTGAAAGAGTAGTACAGTCCAAAAAAATTCAAGTGACACAGAAAGTTAAACAGGAAATGTCTCCTTCCCACCACATGTCCAGTGCCTCTCCCTAAAGTGAACTGCGATTGTCAGTTTCTTATGTAACTTTCCAGAATATTCTATGGTAATAGTAACACCAGCACAGGCTGTACTCTTAACAACATTGTTATACTGCCTCCCAAGAATTTAGAAGTTTTTATGGTCAGGTTATTTTCCTGCATCATTGAAATAAATGAAGAACTCTTTGTAAAATCCTGCTGTATTTATCCTTTGAATTTGTCACTCTGACACCGATTTCTGATGAGCGGTGCTCTCTTCTCAAATGGAAACCCCTCTTTGCTTTAATATGGCTATAATATGAATGTTTCAGTTATTTATTTCAGTGTTCTGCTTTTAGAATAGCATTATCTCAATAGCTTGTGCATTGTGTATGCGTGTGTGTGTGTGTTTTGGTTTTGGGCTTTTTAAAGGTCCGCTTGTTTGGGAGTTCCTATCATTCGAGCAGGTATCTGGCCATGTTTTGTTTTCTCAATTGGTTTGAGGAGGATGGGAGATGTGCTTCTCTGTTGGCTTTGGATGGCCCTTAAATGTATCTCTCTGTCAGACACCCACCCAGTCACTTCAGGGGCACGAGGAAGTCAGCAAGAGGAGCTGGGGCTGTTTGGGGAATTAGCACAAGGGAGAGGAGGGTAGGAAGAGAGGGGATGCTACAGGAGTGATGGCAGAAATGCAACTTACTAGGCCAGGATCGTGTGGGCACCACCTGCTAAAACATAAAAAAGGAATGATGAAGACTGTAGTCAGTAGGTGTTATAGTCTTAAAGGTGAATATTTATCTGTCTCTTGGGGGCTGTTCTGTTTTTAGAGACTAAGTTATTGGCAGGAGAAAATTGGCTAGAAAGAGCTAAATGCTTATGAATTAAGATTATGGGATTTCCCCCCTCTAGTCTGAATTTAGAAGCTACATCCAGAGATGTTAAAAATATGTAATACTCTACTCTATTCCAAGATAAGTTGAGACAGCTTATTTTAGAGATAATTGCAAAATTAAAAGGATAAAAATAAATAAATGTAGAAATCTGGGTGAAAGGAGGATCAGGGTAAGGAAATAAAGTCTATCAAGTGGTTAGACGAGGACGGATTTGAGACTGTCAGCCTTCTAGTGGCCAAAGCAAAAGGAGAACATGAGAAAAAATCCAGAGTGGTTGGCTCAGAAAAGACTCAATTTTCTGGATCCCGAGTCCTGAGGAATTTCATCATTGGATTCCCCATAAATGAGACCCCTTGTGACATGATGGATCACATGCCTCCAGTACATGCCCTGAGGATTTCCCTGAGACTGCTTCTTATAGTGCCTGTTAGTGTAAGCCAGTGATGCAATGCTAAATTCCAGTTCGGTAAATCAATTCTAAATGAGATAAATTAATGCCTTTCCTGAGAGAAGATGGGGAAACAGGGAATAGGTTTGTTAGAGAGCCCATAAATTGGAGTCCTCAACCCTTAAATTCTCCCTTGCTGGAAACCCTTTCACAACCAAGCAAACATGGAAATGATTTGGCCAAAGATTCAAAATTATATTAAACATCTGGGACTATATTCAGCAGCCAACTTTTTAGTCAATTTTGTGAAGTGTGGTGATTGCATTTACACTCATTTTCTGAGGGTGAAGTCTGGACAGAACTAAAGAGGGCGGTTGGCAGGAGTCAAAAGAGATTAAAACCTAAGGACAAAGTATGAGGTCCAGGTGGTTCATGACTGAAGGCTTGGAAACGATTTTCAGTGTCGCACTTCGGAGAAAATAATTGTGGCCAACTCTGTTGATCCCTGGTAATGGAAAAGAAAGGATAACGTTCAACTGCAGCATTGGTTCTTTGGGGTCTAAGACCCACCCTTCCAGTCCTTCAAAATTCTGACTAACAAAGAGCACATACAAAGAACTGATAGCCAGATAGGGACCAAAATATCCACTTTATTCTTGGGAAGCTAAGCATTCCTTAACCTTTGATGCAGCGCTCTGGTAAATTCACCCACACTACCGAACAGGGAAGAATGGTGGGCCTTCCCTCATGGACAGGGGGGCCTTGCCACAGTGGGCCTCATGGAAATTAGGAGTCATTTGGCTGAGTGGCCTGTCAAATCTAGATGGAGGCAAATAGAACAGGAAGTGTTGAGCCCAGTTCTTGTTTTCGACGCACGGTAACCTTGTCTTCCAATAAAACATGGCTGGATGAATGTCCGGCTCTGACGAGTCAGATCAGCTCCTCCTTCTTTTGGGGAAGGAGTGAGTAAAAGGGTGAGCCTGGATGTGTTTATTCACCACTTCTGCCTCCTGGGGTGAAGGGGCCTGAGTGGAAGCTCGTTAGACCAGGGAAGGATTGGGGACAAAATAGTCTCCCTTCCCAAGAACTGGAACGGCTTTATCGAGGAGTAATAGACATACAGTAAGTACACGTGTTTTAAGTGTGCAGTTTAAGTTTTGACATGTCTATACATCTGTGAAACCATCACCACACTCAAGATAGGGAACATATTTATCACCCCCAAAAGTTTCTTCATGCTCCTTTGTAACCCTTCCTTCCCCTGCCATCCCTTCCCTTGTCCCCAGGCAATGACTGATCTGCCTTCTGTCACTGTAGTTTAGTTTGTTATTTTCTAAACTTTATATAAATTGAATCAAACAATATGCACTTATTTTGTCTGGCTTCTTTCATTCAACGTATGAAGTCTGAGATTCGTTCATGTTGTAGCACGTATTATAGTTAATTCCTTTCTATTGCTGAGTTAGTTCACTGTGTGGATATAGTGCAATTTGTTTATCCAGTCAGCTGCTCACGGACATCTGGGTTGTTTCCAGTTTTTGGCTATTTGAAATAAAACTGTGAACATTTGTGTGCAAGTCTGTGGACATATGCATTCATTTCTCTTGGGTAAGTGTCTAGGAGTAGAATGGCTGGATCATACGGTAGGTGTATGTTTGACTTTTTAAGAAACTGCCAAACTTTTTCAAAGTGGTTGTACCATTTGACAGTGTATGAGAGATTCAGCTCTTCCACATCTTGCCCAAAATTCTGAACATTCATATATATATCTCTCTCTCTATATATAGAGAGATATATATATTTTTTTTTCCCCCAATGCCATTTACTTGATGAAGAAGCTAGGTTGTTGTCTTCTAGAATATTCCCATATCCTGGATTTGTCTCTCTGCCTCCTCAGGGGCTGATGGTGGTGGTGGTTTTGTACTTGTTCTTCTAGTTCCTGTGAACTGGAAAGTAGCTCCGAAGGCCAAAATAGATTCTGATTTGACTTATTCCAGCAAGAATACCTAACAGAGCAGCTTCTCCTGGCCTGAGATGGTGCAATATAAATATCAAAAAGACTGCAGTGGGTTGAAACACATCAAATACATAAAAATTCATGAGTTCATAATGATAACAGAAAAAGAAATCTCACTGGTCACTTCTGGTGGTTGCTAAGGCCCCCCAACTCATTACTTGCATGTTGCTAAATATGGAGAAAGAACCAGGCATTTATCCTGCTTTCCTATTTGAACTATATTCTACGGTAACCAAATAGTTGATGTGCTAATAAATGTAAAAGGAACGATAAAATTTTGTAGCCCTTAATGAAATAATGGCTCTAGGCAATGATCATCAATGGCTTCTAACATCATTAAGTGAAAAATTGGAGTGAACTTTATGGTGGAAGGCTCAGGCTGATATCATCGGAAGCCATGGATCATTCTTAACATCACAAGAAAGGAGACAAGCAGACAATTGTGTGCCCTCTAATGTCGTGCAATAGTAAGTAGACAACACACCCTGGGAAGTATTCTTGCCAAAAGAACTGAATATGAATGTATGGAAGGCCCTGGATTTAACTGCCAGTTTATAGAAAAATGGGGGATAGAGAAACATGTTAAATAATGTCACAGCGATACAGTCAACCAAGTTCAGGATGTGGGAAATGCTATGAGACATGTGATCTCATTTCCTAAACTAATAAATGGGCATTAAAAAAAAAAAAGAGGTCAGTCTTACAGATTAAGAGACATACTGACCAAATCAATGTGTGAACCTTGGTTGGGTCCTGATTTAAACCAACCCATGTAAAGAGACATTTTTGGGACAACTGGAGAAAATCGAACACAAACATGGTATTAGATAAGGTTAAGGAGTTACTATTAATTTTTTTGGGTGTGATGAAGGTGTTGTGGTAATGGCTTTTTAAAAGTCCTTCTCTGTTAGAGCAGTGGTTCTCAACTGAGTGTGATTTTGTCCCTTAGGGGGCATTTGGCAACGTCTGGAGGCATTTTTGGTTGTCATGACTTGAGGTGCTATTGGCCTCTAGTGTGTAGAGGTCAAGGATACTGCTAAACCCCCTACACTACATCTGACAGCCCCCTACAACAAAGTATTCTCCAATCCCAAATGTCAGTAGTGCCGAAGTTGAGAAACCTTGTGTTAGAGATCACCAAAGTAATTATGGGTGAAATGTGATGTCTGGGATTTGCTTTTAATAATGAACAAACATGCAAACAAGATAGGGGTGGGGGTGAGATGAAATGAGAATGGTAGTTGCTAGTTGTTAAAGCTGGTCCACGGGCGCTTGGGAGTTCATTTTACTACTTTTGGGCATGTGAAAATTTTCATAATAAAAATTTAAAAATGAATTTACAAAATGTCAGAGAAAAGGATACTACAGAGATCTTGAGGGCAGCAAAGAATGAATCTAATTTGATGAGTTCTCAGGTGTAGGTAATTCAACTGGGACGGTCCAGAGAGGGAGAGTTGTTGGGGCCTGGAGTGAGCAGGTCCTAGGAATGGAAGCCAATGAACTAGCTCTTTTGCTATTTAAATATGTTCTGGGGGCCTCCACCTGGGTGAAAAACTGGATATATCTAAATCCAACTTTGCAGAAAAATGCAGTCATGACTAGTTGCGGTTTGAAAAGATTTCCCTTTGAGTGTTTCACAGGTCACCGAATACCTAGACCGAGAGGGAGGGGAAAAACAAAGTAAAGCTAAAATGTTAGAAGTCTGGTTAAAGTACAATCCAGAACTGAGGGAAAGCATCTCTAAAAGTATAAGTTCATGGGGAAACATAAGATGTTTACCAAAAACTTGATATTCAGCAGGCTTGTAGGAACAATGGCTTTTGAGAATGGAGAGATTCTGATAGAGCACACAACTCCATTGAGACCTCTTATCTGCCACCAGAGAGGAACTTTGCTTAGCTGTTGGCAGCCAGACCCTAGCATCCTTGAGACTGATTGATTGAAGCATGTTTTAGTCCTCCTAACTTCCTTATTCATTTACTTTGAAGATACCGTTGTAAAAATTTATCACTAGCCAAATCAACATGACCTGAAAGTCTTTTTATGATTCTTGAGAAGCAAAGACATGCGATAATTTTTTATTTACTTAAGTCTGTTGGAAACTGGATCTGATCTGTCTTCTTTTTGAATTTCTTATACAGTGTGGTGTTTGGACAAGTTATACCTGACCACTTCCTCCCCAAAGGGGAGAAAGCAGGGGACTTGCCTAAGTCTCTAGGGAATATAATCTGATCTCATGGGCTAAATTCCTGAGGTATATTTAGGAACTGGCTTTATGTGCCCATCCCCTAACTTATTCTCTTGGTTCATTCCCATGAGATCTCCAATGTTGGATATCTTGCTCTTTCTGTTGCATCCTTTTTCTCTGGGAGTTGTTCCCATGATAGGAGTTGGTCGTTGATATTCCTGAAATCTCTGCTCTTGCATCAATTGTCACATTTTGCCACATCTTTCTATAGCCTATCTCCTGTTAATCCACGTCCTCTCTGTTTCTGTTATTACTTCCTTATATAGAATTCGTATAGAATGTGTCATGTTGACTATTGTAGACTTGTCCTTTAGAGGTTTCTAGAATTGACTTCTTCCGACCATCACTACTGAAACGATTGTATCAGTCTCTGGCACTGACATCAACCCAGCACTCTAAAACTCTTGCTAATAATCCCTTCTGTCAATCCAATCCAGGGATCCCACCCTTTCAAGGTCCAGCCAAGATTTCATTTTCATTTACCTCTCAGCCTCCTTACTCGCAGCTCTCTTGAGCTACTGTTCTGTGGCTTTTGTAAAGTAGCACTCTTCTGCACTCAGCTCACGAAGATGCCTTTTAACCAACTCTTGAGATTCAATCACCTCCATGACACTTTCTTGCAGGAACACACAAAACTCACTGTATCCCCATTAGCAAAACTTGCCATCACTCTGTTTATGTATTCTCTCCTTTTCACATCCACATCTTGACCTCTAAACGACATAAATAGCCTCCCCTTCACTTATTTTGCAGTTCTGTCTTCAAAATGTAGATAAATGCAATCACTTTGGTGCCTCAGATTTTAAGGAACAGGAAGATAGCTAATTTTTTGGTGGCTTGCCTTTTAGGTTTGAACATAACACCTAATTAATCAATTAAGTACTTTTTTTAAAAAGGTAATAGGGCATCATGGTAGATAGAATGAAGTTCAAAATATTTTTGATTTAATATTATTGAATGCCCACTGTGTTCCAGGCACAGTCCTGATTCGTTATATCATTACACAATATTTGTTCATGTGCCTTTGTCCTTTATGACCCTTTGTTGGTTGTTATTCATCTTCAACTTCTGCCACACACAACTCAGCACCAGTGTCTGTAACCCATAGTGATGATTAAAAGTCATAGGAGTTTTATGAGCTATATCTAGGCTCAGGTTTTTGCTTTGTTTTTAATGTGCCAATTCTTCATGACTAAATTGGGTACTCTGGGTTTCTTAAAGTGGCATATTCCTTGAAATAACCCATCAGGTCTAAGAAATTATCCCACATCTAAGGTTCTTGGTATTCATTCATTCCTTTAACAAAGTAGATAGTAAACATTGAATAAGGACAGCCAGGTACCATTCTGGGTGTTAGGTATATAATGGTGAACACAACATAGCCTTTCCCTTCACGGAGCTTGTGTTCCTGTGGAGCAAGCAGATCATAAACACTATACCAAAATTAGAAAATCTTTTATGTTTTTAATATTAGTGTTTGTCTGGTATGCTGAAAAATTAAATGTGGAAATGAGGTAAATGGAGCTCAATGGAGCATGTTAGAAAGAAGTAGGACCAAGAGGACAAATCCATTTGGTTCTCCTTTCCTTGTTTTTAAATTTTTTTGAATATTTTTGAAGGCAATAAGTTTTTTTCCCCCCAAAAGCTTCTAATGAATGTCAGGATAAAGAAAAAAGAGAATTTATAGGCGAGAGATTAACTACAGCTCTTAAAATAGCTCTTTGTTTCTGAAAGCCTTATTCTGCCATCTATCTTATAACTGAGGAAAAAAAACCCTCCAGAACTTACTTGTATAGCCCCTGCCACTAAGGAGGATGTGTCCTGACGCGACCTCAAGCACAGGCTGATTTATTTAAAAAATATATAGGGAAAGATTTTTTTCCTTTTTCTTAGTGGCTTTTACCAATGAATAATGGATCTTAATATATGACTCCTTATTTGTCATTATTGAATGTGGTGGGTATGTGGAGGGGCTGAGATGATTTCATAATACTGTATCAGAAAATATTAATATAGGCACTCATTAACATATTTTTCAGACAGAACAATTTCCACTTTTAAAGCCTCTTCATTTAACTCAAACACCAAGTAACTTCTTCATGGGCCTGTGTTATGCTAGGTGCTCTCTCTGCAAGAGCCATTTCTAGGCATTTAATTAAATAGCTGTTCAGCAAATATTAATTGTGCACCAACTATGTGCCTGGTGCTATGCTATGTTCTCAGGTGCAGTATATACCTCCGTCAGCACAGGTGCACATCTAATGATTTCAATGACTTAATACCTTTTTTAAAGCAAAAAAAAAAAAAAGGTATTTTATGAGGATCAGAAAAGGGACATGTATAAGATACAAGAAAGAGGAGAATTAGGCCCCCAAGATAGATGTGGTCACACACCTGGTAGTCTTTAGACTGCATAATCCTTTAAAATGTGGCATCCAGATTTTGAGCTAGTTCTCTACTCTCTCTTTGTGGTGCTCCTATTAGATGTGTATTGAACCTTCTCATTCTCTGTCTCCTAACCTCTCATGGCTTCTGTCTCTTTGTCTCTGTGTATTGCATTCTGTATGAGCACCTCTCCAACTGCAGTGTGCTCAGGAATCACCTGGGGGTCTTGCTAGAATGCAGGTTCTGAATCAGTGCACATGGGGTAGAGCCTAAGATCCTGCATTCCTTACCAACTCCTGGGTGATGCTGGTGCTGCCAGTCCACAGATCACACTTTGAGAAGCATGGTTCTGTGTGATTTCCTCAGATCTAATGGCTCATTCACTAATTTTCTCTTCAGCTGTATCTAATCTGCTATTTAACACATCCAGCGAGTTGTAAACTTTAAATTCAATAACCATACTGTTCATTTTTGAGTTGTATTTGATTCCAATGTGCTCTGTCTTTTTTCAGAGTATCTTGTTCTTTTATTAGAACTTCTACTTACTTACCTTGATAATAAGTTAAATTTTCTGGTCCATTTTAGATCGTTCTTTTATCTGTGATCTTTGGAGGGCTAATTTTCCCATTTCTTGTATCTGCTGATGCTTCTTCATGGTAGTTTAGGTGATTTCTTTTTCCTTGTTATGTGTAGTTGTTGGTTTTTACTTTTTTTATTGTGAACTCATTTTCAGTAGGGACTGTGTATGTGTGAGTGTGAGAGAGCAAGAGAGTCCTGTGTGCCCTGAGTTGTGCAAGTGCCCCTACAAATTGTTCTCCACCTGTGTCTGCCAGTGCCTTAAAGGCTCAGTGATCCTGGACCAGTATTGATGTCCGTTTCTTGGCTTGTAGTTCCCACACCATGCAGGATACTATAAATGCACACACCCACCTGGGACTACAATTTTAATAGCCACTCTATTTCTTTCCCCCTAAAGGGCTGTAGGCAACGGTGAGCATCCATCACATTCTGGTGGGTAGAGAATTTCCACTTCCCCCACTTTTCTTTGGCTTGAGACTGTGGCTCTTTTCCCTGCTCAAATGTGGCCCTTAGAAGCCGTTCTTTTCACAGTTTCCTGCTGGACTCAACTCACTACCTGTCTAGAGGTTTAGATCCCTAGCTTTTAATCTGTCCTGTGAATTTCTCACCTGTTACAGCTGGTATATTTTATGTTGACTTCACCTTCCTTTGATTGAAGATTATCTGGCCCTTTCTCTAATCCCGACCACATGGGCTAGCTTTGAGCATGAAGGAGTTTTAAAGAGGAATCTTATTTTATAGTACGGAATTTGTAAATCATAATTATTTCACAGAGGGTGGCTCCTACCCCCTTATTAATCATACTCCTTACTCAGAAATGGAATTCTATTTTAGTCTCCTAAAGATAAATTAATATATAATGGAAAGGGAATTAAACTTTTGCTAGAAATGAAGTGATATGATTAACACAAACATCCACAGGAGTGTGGCTGTGCCTTGTGCAGGAAAGAAGAATATTCAGCATAGATTTTGCTGTATCTCACTAGCTTTCAATAACTGCAGGATCTGTCATAAACATGTATCTTATGTGAGCAATAGTAATAAGAGCAGGTAATCTTTTTACTCTATGCTAAGGATTGTGCTAAGCACTGTGTATAGATTTTTTTCATTTAAACCTCCCAACAGCCCTTTGAGGAAGTTATCCCTGTGTTGAAACAGACTGAGAGGTTAAGTGATTTTCCCAAGGTCACAGAGCTAGTAAGTGGTGGAGCTAGGATTCGAACCCAGATTTCAAAGTGTGAGCCATTAACCATGATGCTTCCATATTAGTATCATCTGCAAATCTCTCTCCATACATTTCCTCAGTCTTTATCTGCATTGCCTTATTTTGGGATGGAAAACTTCTCTTTTTTATTTTTATCAAATGTAATTTCCATTAAAAACTTTTTGCTTAAAAAAATGTATTGGGTGATTGAAATCAGACTGGATTTGAGCCTGTGTTGATGGAAGTACACATGGGATGTGGGCTGAAGCATTCAATGGAATTTTTCTTTCCACCAGCTAATTTTTAAAGTATTAAGCAAGTAGATTCTGATAGTAACAGGGAAGATTTGAATTCTCTTGAGAGCTTGGAGGTGTTAAATAATTTTCCGGTAGTGCACATTTTACATTTTCTATCTCCGACCTCGTCTCTGCACCTGAAGCTCTGAGAATGTTCTTTTGCACTTCCCGGGAGCAGCCAGACGTCCTCATTCTGGCTTCCACTCCTCTCCCCTCCACATCCCTTTACCACTCCATTTACTTCCTAACGCCGCTTCGGATGTTGTTGTCATTGGGGAATTTTGGAAACAGCCAGATTCTTTTCAGTCTGTAAGCAGAAAACAGATTGCTGCTCATATGTGGCACACAGCTTTTTCCAGATAACAAGGAGTTAAAAAGAAGTCTGGACTGTGAACGGCTGTGACAACTGTCCTAGGGGGCGCTCTAGGGAGCTCCGGGAGTGACTCATGCTGCTCTGTCACTCAGATCAGCATTGGCCCCTGCCACGCAGGCGGCCAGGTGGGGTTACAGCCAGAGCACGCACGGAGTGGCGAGCATGAAGCCTGCACTGCGGGCGATGTGATGCCCAGCTCGCCAACTCGCCGGGCTGGCCCGCCACAGACGCTTAAGCCGGCATCCATGGTAACGCTTCTGGCTGGCTACACCCCCGGGAGCCCACCACAATGGGCAGCCTCCTGGTGACTGATGGACGAGTGTCCATCTCCCTGACGACCGAGAGAGCATAGTAGGTCTGCAGGAAGTGGAGAAGATGTAAGATGCTCATAGCCGGGAGTCATGCCTTAACGAGGTAGGACGCTGATGTCCATCGGTGCATTCCCACCATCAACACGCAGGGGTGCTGTAAATCATCACGAAGAACTTTATTGGGCTGGTGTTTCATTATGCTGATTAAACTGCGGTGGATTCATGGGGCATGATCGAGCTGGGGAGGAGGGATAATCAACTAAAAAAGAAGTGGTTAATAAGAGCTCCAAGTATACTCATCTGGATATGAATGAGCTAGACTGCAGTGCTCTCCTAACACGAGTTACATCCCTCCCAAATCTTTCCTGCACCTTCCTCTCATTCCGGTCGATCCATGAGATGTAGAAATTCCATCTTCTTCCAGTGATTAGCACTAAATATTCATAATTTATACGTGGCTGGAAGAGAAAATAAATAGGTTTAAGTCATCTGGCACGCTGGCACCAGCCAGCCGATGCTCTGTAGAAGCATTCTGGAAATATCAGGACCGAGCATCCAGCTCAGACGAGTTCTCCAAGTGCTTTCGTTCCACCAAGTGACCTGTTTGAGTTCATCCTTCCGTTTACCCCAGCAGGGAAGGCTGTCTGCGGGTTGGTGGCCATGTTGGCAGAGGAGGGGTTAATCTCTTGTTGCTGTAAGCGCCGAGGCTGGGTCTGCCTGTGTGAGCCAGATTGAGAGCCGGCGCTGCAGTGCCTTCGCGAACGCGGAAGGAGTAAGACGATTTTCTCCGCAACAGTGTTGAACCCGTGTGAATTTACCACCCCCCCCTTCTTGTTTTTCTTTAACCAGCTCCTCCCCCGTTCGTTCCCACCCTCAAGTCTGATGATGACACCTCCAATTTTGATGAACCAGAGAAGAATTCGTGGGTTTCATCCTCTCCGTGCCAGCTGAACCCCTCAGGTTTCTCGGGCGAAGAACTGCCGTTTGTGGGGTTTTCGTATAGCAAGGCACTGGGGATTCTTGGTAGATCTGAGTAAGTGAAAATTTGACTTTCTAAGGGGACCTGCATTGATGCAAGGCAGGGAGCCCAAAGGTGGTGGTGGGGGGGTGGGGGGAGTGCGGTGGAGGGAAGCTATTAATCAGCCTGCGTTTGGAAAGCAGTTTACCTGTTTGGGCTTTGGTCGGGTAGACTGTGAATATTCTCATTTTGCTGTGTTTAAGGTACCTCTTCCCGTCCGTAGCATCGTAATTGTCAATTGGGTACTTCGGCTTAGTTTTTCAGTCTTCGCTCTTCTTTAGAGGGGAGGAGATACTGGGAGATAACGAGCAGTGCAGATCTTGGGTGGAAGGAGAAATGTGCAGTGTTAAGATGAGCTGTCCATCTATTTACCCATCTGTGTATCCATCTTTTTCTCAGATGAGTGGATGGGGGATGCTATCTTAGCTGTATTTAAAGATTCCTAAAAACCATCTCTCACAAGCTAAAGGTTTCCCGATGGGTTTAGCTGCGCTGCAAGTGGCTGTGCCGGAGCTCTAACAGATAGATGGTGCTCGGCTCCGCTCGAAGTCTGCTGCAAGATCAGGGATCTGAGCTGGCAGAGCACTGGTGGCCGGAGGAAGCCCCGTTACCGAGAGCTACTGGGAGGGGAGCGTGATGCAGCCGAGCCATTGATTCACAGAAACTGGGCTTCACAGCGAAAAAAACCCAAACAAACCAGGAGACCAGAAAATGGAAGTATAGATATCACCGTAAACCTCTTGACCTGATAGGTCCTTCTCCATTCTTGAAAAAGCTAAGGAAAAATGCATTAACATAGCACTTGGGACTGGAGGGTCCTGGCTTCCAGCCTCCTGGAATTTCTCTAAAATGCAGTCGCCTCTGTGGGTGTGAGCTCAGTGTCTTGCTTCATTCTCATGATCTGGTGACATTCTGCCTTCAGAGGCGCAAGTTCCCCGGAAGGTCTTGGATGCTGTGTTATTCCCCCCGTGCCCTGGCTTTCCCACCTGGAGGCTCTTGGGGTACTGCTGGGTAATTAGTTGCTGCCCACTTAGGAGATGAGCAGAATTTGATTTTCTCCTTGGCGGCATTCATTCTGGATTTATCGTGCTTGCAGCTTAGATATCGATTTGAAGGGATGTCATGTTGGTTCTTGGATGGTGTCTCCCCATGGGTGCTATTTTGACAGTAGTGTTCCTGAAAAGATTTCAGACAATTGTGGGGAATGGGGCATTTGACATGAAATAGGGTTATGGGCTGTGATTGACTTTGAGAGAGATTTTTGTGTTGAAAGATGTTGAGGTGGTCCTTCTTTTCTCCCTCTCTGGGGGCTGGGTTTAAAATTTGGGGTTGGATTTTGGTAGTGTTGGCTCTTTCTGGCTAATTTGCTCTGCAACCCCAAAGCAATCTAGATGACAGGAGGAAGGCAGAAAGCTAACTAGCTGTTGAATGTTCCATCGGATGGATTTGAAATGGCCCAGCAGGGCTGGGAGGTTTTACACTGGCGCTGAAGAGCAGGGCAGAAGTGGCGGCCTGATGTTAAAGATGCGTGGTTAGTGGGCAGCGTAACCTTGACATACACGGCACAGTGAAGGTCACAAATCGAACTGGAAGGAGGTGTGTGGAGAGTTCTAGTTCTGGCTAGTAGTAGGCTGGCCCCATCAGAATGAAAGCTTGCTTGGGGTGCTCATCGATCTGAAAGCCAAGGAGGACTTGAGAGAATTAGATTTCAGGGGCAAAGGCAGAATGATGTGGGGGATCTTAGGCATTGCAATTAATCTGAGGCTGTGTGTGATTAATTGCTTATTTTTCAGGAAGACTGTAATTGCATCTTTCTGCTTCTCACAGAAAGCTCACTTAAGGGAGCTCTCCGACAGGGGCATCTCAGTGTTAAGGCCCAGGCACTCGATAAATATTTGTTGATTTAATTTACTCGTGGTCCTTTCCTCTGGATTGTGTTTATATTGCTTACTGTATTTGAAGATACGCTATTTCACCTTTGCTAGTTCAAAACATATCTCTAGAGCATAAAATGAGCTTCAGTTCATGCCCCAACAGAATGCTTAATAAGATTCTCATAAAAAAAAAGTCCATGCAAACAAAACTGTATTTCTTATCCGGAAGATGGAATGGGAGAATTTCTGTCTTTGGGGGAACTTTAATGCCTTTTCCACGGCAATTTGGGGTTGGAATCAGAAAGATTTTCTTTCATCCTATGTTTTAATGTGATCTTGTTGTTGGATTTGACTCTTCTGCCATGGGCAGCCCTACGGGTGAAACCTACAGCATCAATTTTAGAAATTCACTCCACCTGTTGGATGTAGGTGACTCTGGATGTATTAGATTATCATCAGTTGGAAATTCAATAAAAGAGATGCAGTGATGAAATTACTTAGAAGTCCCTGCAGTTTTGTTGCTATATAGTTACAAAATTCATCTGGAGGTGGGGGAAGGCATTTTCTGGGGGTACCACTGTTGCCACCAGGGACTTGGTGTTTCTTCCTGAGCTGCGCTCTCTCCCCTCCCTGTTTTCAGCATCACAGGTTTTTATTTACACCCGTTGATTACCTGTGCTGTTACTCACTCTTCACACCATGGAGGAAATTGCAGATGCTGCTGTACTGAGCTGGGTAAATTGACCCCAGATCTGTTACCAGTAAGTTGAATGAAATGTTCAGAGATGGAGATGAATGAACGAGGAATTCTCGTGGAGACTCTGGCAGTGAAATTGATTTTAATTGTTGTGATCGCTCATCACTTTTTAGGATCCTTTTTTGGGACCCCAGACTGTTTCTAAGCCAACCACTGAATGCATCATTATTTTGGGTTTAACAAGAATCCTGATCTCAGCATTCTATGTTTGAGGCATAGTGGGAGTTCCTGGCAGCTTGAGTTGGAGGGAGCAGGAAAGAGTCTACAGAACTAGTTTTGCTTGTCTTTGCAGTGGGATTATGGTGAAGTTAGTGTTAGAGAATGAGTGAGTATCTATCTGGTGCGTCTTTGCCTTTTTAACCAGTGATAACCCGAACCAGATCCCCAAGCTCTGAATGCCCGGGTGTTCCTCTGAGCCTCTGTGCTTGAATTTTACAATAGTAGGGTAGTAACAGAAATCAGTGTCTTAAAGTTTTAAAAATAAAATGGATCCCAGCTCTCTTCCCTCCCCTGTCAGCATGGGGTATATTTCTTTAGGTCCTTTCTCCTTCCTCCTAGATCTGAGGTACTCTCTCATTTAAGCTCTTACTGAAACAACGCATTTCTGCAAACTTTCAGTATAAACTCCAGAAGGAAAAAACTAGTTGGTTTATATTTTCTATTAGTTTTACCCATGCTGGTTTTACGGTTTTGGAGAACTTGGGAATGAGACTGAAGTCTGTGGGATGACAGTGTCTGAATAGGCAGTTTTTACGAAGGGGTCTCGCTCTTCCTTTTAACTCAAGGCTCTTTCCTTTCCTTTCGGCTGAATGTAGAAATTTCATTTTGGAACCAGTCCTTCAAACACTGTGGAGGAATGAAGAACGGCTGCCACCATTGCCTTCCCAGATTTTTAGAGAACCAGTTTCTGCTGCCTCCTCTTTGCTCTGTTGGGCCTTCTTTGCATGTCAGTTTCCTCAACTGCAAAGCGGGGTAATAATGATACCTGCTTCTTAGGGCTGCTGGGGGCATTATATGAAATATATGAAGCACTTGGTCTAGTACCTGGCATGCGGAAAAGTCTCATTAAATATTCACTATTATTTTTGTTGTTACTAATCCGCTCGTCTATATATGCATAGTGTCCTACCTTTTATGCCAAGACGTTATGGAAAGAACTCAGCAATAATTAAATAGTCCAAAATCGTGCCAGACCAGAAACCCCGCTTCCCAAGCCCTGGGAATTTTCTGCTAGAGAAGCTTAAACATCCTGATGAACCGCAAGTTAATATGCAGTTGCCAAATACTTGTAGGTAAAAGGTGGTTATTGGAGTGGAGTGGATTAGGGGACAGAATTAGAAGACCCAGTCCCAGAATGGGTTCCTTTCCATCAAGTTGAACAAGTCAAAGCATATACGTGTGAAACAATTCAGAGGACACAGAACAACTGTCTTTGCTGCAAAATATCACGGTACAAATGGGATGTTTAACAGCCTCAGGAGAGTCAGGAGAGAGAGGCCAAATCCAATGCGGGGGACACTTAATGGGTAATGCCAGCTCACAGTTCTTGCCAAATTACGGTGATGATCTTCATTGGAATGTCTGTCTGTTTCCCCAAGTTGACTGAGGTCTCAAGGGCAGGGCCGGGTCTGATTCATCCTGGTTTTCCTGGAGCATGGGACATGGAGACCCTGAGTAAATATGTGTGTTGAGACTGAGCTTATCAGCATAGTAATGGAAGGTAAAATGTTTGGCTTGACCATTTAAAAGAATGATTTGGATGAGTGGAGAGGAATGTAGAGAGAATTTCGGGTGGGTAGAGTGATAACAGCTCATGCTCACCGAGCACCAACTCTGGACCAGGCTCTGTTCCAAGTACTTCACATAGGTTAACTCATTTAAACTGCACGACAGCCCACGAGGAAGGTACTATCATCGTACCTATTTTACACGTGAGGAAATTGAGGCACAGAGAGATAAACAACTTGCCCAAGGTCACGCAGCTCTGAGTGGCTCACGTGGGACTTGACCCCAGGCAGGGTGGCTCCAGAGTCTCTTTGCCACTGGGCTGTCCTGTCAAGCATAAATGCCACAGACAGAAATTAGGAAATTTGTGTGGCGTCTCCAGGTTCACGTGCTTGTGAGAAGTGGAAGCCCGTTGTGGGGAATGACAAGCAATGGGGTTGGGGCAGGGTGAGACGAGAGCTGACAGGCAGTCTAAATGCTGGGTTTTGTTTTCAATCTCTGCAAGTTTATTGAGTAGCTAGACTGTGTAGCTCTTGGATTTTTCTGATTTCTTCCTCTTCTCATTTAGAGAGTCTTACCTGGTGTGTGTGTGTATACATAAACACACGCATATGTACTCTCTCCCCGAGGGTTCTTATCTGCGTGAGTGTAAGCTTGACGAAGACAGGGAATGCATTGACCTTGCTTCCCACCGTGTCTTCAGGCTGATCACATGCAGGTTGCTCGATAAGCATTTGGTGAATCGATCCATATCATTTTTATGGCTGCAGCTCTCAATTTGTTGATGACTCCATGATGCGTGTCTATTCAAATCTGTGTTTTGTACTTGCAGCTGCCTCCTGTCATCTATCCTGGGATGGCTTGTTCCAGTGGAAAACAGCCTAGATGCTCCAATCAGTCCCACTTCCTTTTTACTGAAATACTTGGGAATATGGAGGATGTTCCCTTAAAAATTGTTTTCCTTTCCCACACCCAGCCTAAGGCTGTTTGTCATTGTGTGAACTCCCGCCAGATCCCTGGTGCAAAGAGCCTCATCTGTGTTTTGAGTTTTTAAAATAGTGAGCAACAGGAACAGGATTTGCTCTGGTACATGGAGTTATGTATGCATCCCCTGTACTTCTCAAATGAGTTAAAAAACTTTAACTCCTGCCCCTGGTTCCTGCCCTCAGGGGCCCTGTGTTGATTCCATTCCACCATTTTCCGGACCAGATGTTAAACGTTCACCTCTGTATTGCCTTGGGTTCTCTCCTTTCGCTCATTCAATTTCTTCTTTCTCTTAGTCCAGCACATCTTGTTCTCCTTGCCTTACTTGATTCTCTATTTAGACTGTGCATGCTTGCTTTGCAGGCCTGGCAGGACCATTCCACCGCCTTCTCATTTGTCTTAAAGATACCTTGAGGAAATCTAATCCAAACGATCCTAGCCCAGTCTTGAAGATGAGGCTCCAAAATATCCGTCAAGTGCGTTTTTTTGCTGGCCTACACACACTAATTTGCATGGTTGCCTCGGATCTCTTAAGAAGACAGTAATTGACTAAATAGTGCTATATGTTCCCAAGCTCTGCGCCAGTTTGGCAGCTCTTCCTTCGCCTAAGTGAATTTCTCTCAGTTCTCTCTGTTTTACTTGTCTTTTGTCGCCTGCCCTCTCACCTTCGTTTCTCTGATGGACTCCCTGAGAGAATAACTTATACTCAAGGCCTTTTTTTTTTTAAAGATTTTATTTTTCCTTTTTCTCCCCAAAGCCCCCTGGTACATAGTTGTATATTCTATTTGTAGGTCCTTCTAGTTGTGGCATGTGGGATGCCGCCTCATCATGGCTTGATGAGTGATGCCATGTCTGTGCCCAGGATCTGAACCGGCAAAATCCTGGGCCGCCGAAGCGGAGAGCGTGAACCCAACCACTCGGCCATGGGCCTGGCCCCTCAAGGCCTCTCTTTCAACCTCTGCAACTCCATGGAAATTGGTTTCAGAAGCCACTGATTCCACCCAATCACCAAATCCAGTGATTTCCACCTTGTCACGTGATACCATTAATTGCCACACGATATTATCAATGACCACATTTGTCTTGAAACGTTCTTTCTTCTCTTCCACCTTATGGAAACCTGGTGTTCCTCCTCCGTCTGTGACTGCCATTCTCACTCTGTTGTGGCTATTATCTTCTGCTTCAGGCCCTTGAAATGTTGCACCATCCGCTGAAGTACCCTCCTCTGTTCTCTTTTAGGCTGTTCTTGATGATCTCATTCATTTCCTTGACATTCACTCACTCCCATGGCCTTCCTCTCGGCACGCCCTGTGTTCGCTGTTGCCAGGATGTTCTACCCGTTTCTCACCATCCCTGACCTCTGTTCCTCCCAACACAGACAGACTCACTCACTCAGTAAGCCACTTGGTTTTACTTTTGGCTTCCTCATTTCCTTTAAGAAGCTACCACTTTACCTACTCTTCTGGGCAAGAAAATTGAGTCATCTTAAACTCTTTTCCCCCTCCCCCACCATCCCGTGCATTGCTAAGTCCTCTAAGTTGTGCCTCTAGGATGATATTTGCATCTATGCTTATCTTCTGTCCTCACTGCCACCCCTCATTGACTTTTGCTTGGACTATTGCAGTAGCCTCCTAACTGATTCCTCTGTGTCCAGTTTTCCTGGCTCTAATCCATTCTCCACAGAGGGTGGAATTTTTCCAAAGCACAGGCTGGATGATGTCATTCTCTTGCTCAGACCTTCAACAGCATCAGAGTGTGCACAGAATTAACAGCCGCTCCTGAACTTGGTATTCAAGCCTGGTCTGCCGAGACCCCAGCCTGCCTTTTTAGTCATACCTCCTTCTCGTCCCCTGTGTTTGGCCAAGCTGTTCATCACCTATTGTGAACAGAGACCATGTCCTACCTTTTGCCTGAAACAGCGCCTTGTCCCTGGCAAGCCTTCAATGAACATTTGTCAAATTGAATTAGACTAAAGTGCCAATTCCTTCTGCACAGTTTATACAATTGCTAATGGAAGCCCTCCTCCTCCTCTATTGAGTACTTCCTGTGTGCCCAGAGCTAGGCTGAGTTGTTTTCGTGTGTTATCTCATTAAGTCCTCACAATCTCATCATAGCTCTATTGAGGTAGCTGGTTTATTATCCCCATTTTACAGATGAGGACACTGAGGCTCAGCCAGGTTAAGTTATTTTCCCGAGGTTTTGCAGGTAGTAACAGATCTAAGGCTTAGACCCATAACCGGCTGCCTCCAGGACCTCTGTCCTACCCTGCCTCTAACAGTCGTGACTTGTAGATTATGCAGTACCGTCGGACTAGCCTATAATAGAGATGAATAATAACAATAAAGGTGAAAGGGCTGGGAATTCACTTTGTACCAGGTACTATTCTAAGTGCTTGACAAGCGTTCTCATGTAATCCCGGCAACAACTCACTGTTTTACAGATAAGGCAACTTATGATCAAGAAGCTTGGGTCACTTCTTAAGTTCATGCACGTTGCACACGGCAGAGGATGGCCACATTTTCCACCTTTTAACTTTAGAGCTGATGAAAGCATTCTTTAATCTTTGGGATGCACTACTGCACATTCATTGAAAGTCCAGACTTTGGAGTCAGATGGACATGGGTTCAAATCTAGGCTCCACCCCTCACCAGCTGTGTGGAGGAGGCATTTCACTTCTCTCAGCCACAATTCCCTCATCTGTAAAGTTGGGGCTGTTGCAGTGCCTGTCTGCTGGGTTTGTTGTGGGGACACGGAGAGCACGTGGCATCAGTGCCTGGAGCAGAGCGAGTGTTCATGTCATATTTGTTATTGTTATTTAGGGCTGACGATGGGCCTGGGGATGCTTTCCACTCTCCTTTCTTTCCTGCTTCCACTTTATGAAGACATCTCGCTGGTTTTTGCCCATTGAGAGAACCAGGCTCCACGTGGGGTGCCTGACAGATGTCCTAATAGCGCCATCCAATTTTTTACTCTGAATGGAGTCTGTGACGTGTCAGCTAAACCCACATCTTCCAGAAAACACACTCGAGGCTTCTGGTAGGATCTAGTTCCACTGGGGTCTGGAACTCGGTGCTGGGGAAGGAGGAAGTACACCATGTCCAGCCTAGATGTCCCACACTGCCACGCACCCTCAAGTGGTTGAGTGTCCCCTGGATGGCACAGTGTGTGTCATCATGACCTTGCTGTTCCAGAACCAATGCTGGGCATCTTCTGTGCAAAGGCCAGAAAGCCTTCCTGTGCCAGCAACTTCCTGTTTTGGATCCCTCTGTCCCAGTGTGACCTTTAAACTGAGGCTGCCTGGGGCCCCGAAGCGTTTGGCACACCATTCATTCGTTCATTCACTCAACAAATACGTTGTTCTAGGCCTTGTGGCATGTCTGCAAGACAGATAAGTTCCCTGGCCTCGAGAAGCTAGCATCCTATGGGGGGAGATGGAGGCTATGCAGGTACACAAATAGGAGCGTTTCAGATGGTGGTGAGGGCTCTGAAGAAATCAGAGCTGGGATGAGGAATGACAGAGGATGACCACTTTGGTCCCCGAGGCCGGGACTAACCTGTGGGTGTCCAGTGAACAGAAAGCACGTTGAGGTCACTGGAGCTTCGGGAAGCGTGGGGAACGTGGTCTGAGTTGAGGTCGTCAGGGCATTAGGTTTGGATTTTGCAAGAACTGCGATGGGCAAGGAGCCTTTATAGGATTTTGAGTTGGGGCATGGAATACCTGGTTCTTGTTTTACAAAGGGTCCCTCTGACCGTTGTGTGGTGGATAGTATGGTGATGAGAGTTGGATTCAGGGAGATGAGTTAGGTTACTGCAGCCACTCAGGCAAGAGGTGGATGTATGTCAATGAAGTTAACCCGCGAAGCTAGGTGCTGGCTAAGAGGTGGGGACTTTATTAGAAATTGCATGAGTAGCTATGTGGTTTTTAGTAAATGATTCTTGAGTTACATATTAATCATTCCAAATCTAATGCTCTAACTTGCCTGGAGACCACTGCTGTTTGTGTGTGTGTATGAGTAGGTGGTGTGTGTGGGGTGAGGGGGCCCAAAGCGAGCTAGATTCTGAAACTCTTTAGAAGAGCGATATTTTTGATATCTCCAAGTGTTTGTGATGGACACCACTCTGTATTTTAAATGGGTTTATAAAGTTAGTTCATAAATTTCAGAATGCTCAATCATAAGAGCCAATATATTTTTGGGATATAATGCTGATGAGATTTTTATTTTTTGCACCATGTTACATCTTACAGTTGTGTGTACTTTGAGGGCCATTGGCCACAACTGAGGTAGGGCCTTCAGCTGAGCTAATTTTGATTCTCTTGTTTTTAGCCTTAAGTAGCTATTCTTTTTTTTTTTTTTTCTTTTGAGGAAGATTAGCCCTGAGCTATCTGCTGCCAATCCTCCTCTTTTCGCTGAGGAAGCCTGGCCCTGAGCTAACATCTGTGCCCATCTTCCTCTACTTTATATGTGGGACGCCTACCACAGCATGGCCTGCCAAGCAGTGCCATGTCTGCACTCGTGATCCAAATCGGTGAACCCTGGGCCGCTGAAGCAGAACGTGGGCATTTAAACACTGCGCCACCGGGCTGGCCCCTAAGTATCTACTCTTGGGTATCTCAAGAATATCTGCGGTTTGTGGTCTGTGTGATCTGTGGCATCTTTTGCAGTCTTGGGGTCCTCTTCCTAAGGGAAGGAATGGGTGTCTTGACGCTTAAGCGTGATCTTAATCATTACAGTAGTGCTTAGTACTCAACACAGTTCCTTGCTTTTAGGATGGAAGTACAGATTGTATTCTCTTTTGATATGCAATGTTCTATTAATAGCTTTATTAGATTTTTTTGAGTTATGTGGATTATTTATAGACTTTGGGGAAACTGCATTTTTATCATTTTTACTTAAAAGTGGAGGTTACATGTGAAGCAAATTTTGGGTCACATCTAACACATTTTCAGAAAACATGTTCTTTATGCTGCAGCAGTAATGACCAAGTCCGACCTTCCATCTGTGTCATGTACCATTACCTCTATTAATACTTTTTGGACCTCTATAATTATAAAGCAGATGTATATATCAGGAAGAGATGTTGATTTCAGAGTAAATTTTTCTAGAAAATAGAAGCTGGAAAAAAAGGAAAACCCAAACTTGGCTTCGTGCTTGGAGAGACAGCACTGCTGTGTGTGGGTGGGTGGCTGCATGCACCCGCTGCTCAGAAGTGCCTTCTCTCTCCATAGGGATAACTGGCTGTGTAGCAGAGATGTGGCCAGGAGGAGTAGGCAAGCAAAGTGTAGGCAGGCTGCATGTTCTTTTATTAGCATCCTCATTGTACTGCATCTCATCGAGCCCAGAGCATGAACCAGCTTGGGCCTCTAAAATCTGTACTTTTTCCTATTTAATTACCCCCCCTGAGCCACCAGACCATGGAGGAAGAGTTGCTCTTGTGTGTGGGTTGAGCTGTTTTTGGGGGTGGCTGTGGACTGACCTGGCATACGGATCTTCTTTGGTACCCAGGCTGTCCTGGGCTCGGGCTCGGAATTGCCCTCCCAGCATTGCACGCAGCCACTCCCGGACAGAAGTTACCTTTCCTCAAGTGGTCCATTTCCCTTCCCTTCATGACCTTGTTCCTCAAAACCTCTGTAGCACTTTTCTTGGGTTTATCCAAGGCTGTCCACCCAGGAAGTTAGCAGATTTGGGATTTGAACCTGTGAGTGTTGGGTTGCAGAGTCCAATTTTGAACCCCCAGCTCCACTGCCCTGCATCCACACCCCCATCATCATAATGTGGTAGGAGGATGTAGAGGCCAGAGGGTAAGCTATTCCTGACCATGAGTGCCATGGAGTAATAATACCCATCTCATAGGATTGTTGGGAGGATTCAATGAGGTAACCTGGAGAGCACCAGGCACAGTGCTTGGTACATACTTAGTCCTCAGTAAATGTGCGTGATTATTGATGATAAAAGGTAGTGGCTTTTGTTCCCTGTCCTACATTGTTACTTCCTTGAGGACAGGAATTGTGTCTTCCTTAACTTTATAGCCTCTGCAGCAGGGTTTCTCAACTTGGCACAACTGACATTTTGGGCTGGATCATTCTTGTGGGAGATTATTTTGTGGATTATAGGATGTTGAGCAGACTCTACTCACTACATGTTAATAGCACTCCCAGTCATGAAAATCAAAAAAGTCTCTAGACATTGCCAAATGTCCCCTGGGCAACCAAATTGTCCCTGATTGAGAACCACTGGTTTGCAGGTGCCTCTCATGGGATCACAGGGCTTTTATATTCTTATATGTGGTGTGTGTGTGTGTGTGTGTGTCTATGTGTATGTATTTCTTTCTCTATCTATCCATCTATCTAACACACGTGCGCACTCACTTATAGAAGGTTGTCAAAAAACAATAGTTGATGTTTGAGAACAAAGGAAAATTCTTGGAATGCTTTTTAGTTGCCAGGTAGATTCTGTTCCATTCCAGAGTCAACAGGACTTTATGATTACATAGTTTCTCTATTGTAATTCTGTGCCCATCATCCGTAACTTTAGAGTTCCAACCACTTACGGGATTTTTTGCAAACTTTCCTAAAAGCAACAGTAACACCACCTCTTTAAATTATACCACTCTTGATGAAATGGTACTTTTCAGGATGATTTGGGCCTGCAGAATTGCTGCTTGAACAGGACAGGCCTGTATTTGGAAGTAGTCTGGTGGCTCGGAGGCCAGCTTTGGATCAAACCTCTCAAGCTGTGGTTTATGTTATGGTCAATTCTAGATTAATGCAGATGGCAGCAATAATTTGCCATTGCTTTGAAAGTCAGAAGGATGGCCAATGAAAATCCTAGAAAAAGAAAATAAGTTGTGATAATATTTCATAATAACTATTGGGGAAGAATCTGTTCTTTAAAGAAACACATACTGAGAGTTTATCATTGGCTCTGGTGATTGAATTGGCCTAAGTCTCTACATGAAAAGTTAGTAGAATATAAAAATGTTAAGTTGAACCGTATCTCTCTTTAGTATATTTCTTTTATAGAAATTCATGGAAATGGTATATTTTAATTGACTTATTAAAGTTGGGGGATGAGAATAGTCTTTCCTCATTGTCTGAAACCTGTACGTTGTCTTGAAATTCATAGCCCACCATGATTAACTTCAAAATTGTGTTCTACTCAAAGAAAGACCAAAAGGCACCAGTACCAAATGGTGTGGCCAAAATGCCACCTAGAACCAAATGCTGGGGACAGTCTTACCAGACCCTAAATCACCGGTATTTTCTTCTAACTGGTACCACAGTTCTCAATCCTGTCTGTATGTTAGAATCACCTGGGAGCTTAATAAAAATGGTGCTGCCTGGACGCACTCCCAGTCTGTCTGTCTCTGATTTAATTGGTTGGGCCCTGGACATCAGTTTGTGTTTTTTTTAAGACTTTATTATTATTTTTTTAGAGTAGTTTTAGGTTCACAGCAAAATTGAGAGGAAGGTACAGAGATATCCCATATACCCCTTGCCCCCACTATCAACACCCCCACCAAAGTGGGACATTTGTTACAATGGATGAACCTACACTCACACGTCATTATCACCCAAAGTCCATAGTTTACCTTAGGGTTCACTCTTGGTGTTGTGCATTCTTTGGGTTTGGACATTTGTGTAATGACATGTATCTGCATTATAGTATCACATGGGGTATTTTCATTGCCTGACATCCATGTTTGTTTGGGTTTTTTTTCCTGAGGAAGATTTACCCTGAGCTAACATCTGTTGCCAGTCTTCCTCTATTTTTGTATGTGGGTTGCCGCCACAGCATGGCTGCCAGTGAGTGATGTAGGTCCACGCCTGGGATCTGAACCAGGGCCTCTGAAGTGGAGCCTGCTGAACTTAACCAGCAGGCCACGGGGCTGGCCTCTGACATCTGTGTTTTTTAAAAGCTCTCTAGGTTATTCTAATGCTGCTGGGTTGAAGACCAGGGAAGTTCTAGAAAGCTGTGATGGATGACCTTTCCCCCTCTATCCTCCAGCCTCATGCTCCAATCCCATTATTGTCTATGGGATTGTTGCTGTAAGCCAAGTTTAGTCACAGCATTCTTACCATAGCTTTTTTCAGTTGTGATTTTTATTTATTCTAAAAAAAAATGATTTCTTTAGCACCTTTATTCTGAAGAACTCTTAATTACTGTACTTAGAACTTCTAAATGTGAACATTTGTCAAGCATCAAAATAGCAGAATGAAGGAGTTGGACCTTGGGTGACAAGGAGGGCTGTTGCATTGTCTCCCGCAAGTGCCAGCGGATGGGGGCTGCACGTCTCCTCGATTCTGTGCCCATTAGTGAGTGACCTAGAAAAGCTTTTTTTTTTTTTTTTTTTTAATGAATAAGGGATCAGTTTTGTATCCATAGCAGCAGACTTTAAACATTAAACACTGCTGGAGCCTGTTCTCCCTGTGTCATCAGGTTTGGGGAGCCACTTCCCACCATCATCATGCACCCCAGTAATGGTTTTTTAAAAGGGTGCTGGCTTTGTGCTTGGGCACAAAGAGCTGTGGCCTCTTTTGTCACCCCTGACTCATGTCAGTGCCTGTGACTTAATGACATATGAGTGACTCTTGATTACTGAAGGACCAAGGACCCCATCTGTGGATTGTCCCTCCCTCCTTGAGTGGTTTGGGCCATCTTCTCTAGCCCACCCACAAGAGTGGAGTTAAGAATGGAGGAAATAGCTGGGGCAGCCCAAGGCTGTGCTGAGCCACCCATTTCATCTCAGATTAAAAAGAAGAAAAAAGTGTGTGTATGAGTGTGTTTTGTCTAGATTTAGGTAGAAAACAGGCAGTGAGAAGTGTAGAAATTGGTTAAAATTTTTAGCCCAAAGTGAGATTTTAAAAAAGATTTATTTCTGGATTTCAATCCCTGTTGCCCATTTCTATGAATAATCAACATTTGTTGTAATGTGAATAATAGCACAGAGCAAATTCAGCCCCCTGAGTTTTCCTATTTCAAGCAACTGTTTTAGGCCTGCAAGGCATTGCTATTGACGCCGTTGCATGGGTACTGATGATACAAACGACGATGATAATAGTAATAGTTGACGTTTGTTGAATCCTTGTGATGTGCCAGACACTGTGCTGAGGGCTTTACACGGGGTCTCTCATTTAATCCTTGCAAAAGCTCTTTGAAGTAGGTTGAGAATTATCCCCATTTTACAGATGAGGAAACCGAGACTCAGGAGTCACACAGCTAGTGAGTGGCAGAGTCAGATTTTGAGTGGAGCAGTCTGACTCTGGATGTCAACTCACTTGGCTGCCCGATAATGTGTATGTAGGGAGCTGTCACCTGGGTCTGGCAAGCCAGCACTATCACACCAGCCCCCGTCCCTGGGCCAAGAGCCGTGGGGAAGAAGGTGTTCAGAGATGCTGCAGGAAACTGGCCTCTTTTAGGCAGGGAAGTCGTTTGGGGCAGCCGAAAGCACAACTTTCACCTGCTGGTAGGACTTGAATGCTAATTGGCAACCAGCTCCTGCAGCTCCGTTACCAAGGCAACAAAGATGGGGCTGTGGGGCAGTGGTGGGCTCTGCCACATGCCCCTCTGTGTGTAAGAACCTTTGCAGGCTGTGGCTCCAGCCCTGCCCTTCCCTGATCCCAGTGTTCGTGCTCAGGGTGCCAGTCACTGAGGGAAGCTGCCCTGGATGAGGACTGTCGTCTCCACCCATAATTAACTGCTTCTAGGGGTGTGGCAGAGGGTGTGGGTTATATACACATGTGTGGGTAATAGGTCCTTTTTGTGGGGAGAGCATCCTTCTAGCCCACTCTCAGGAGGCCACACTATGGTAGTTTTGTGATATTTTCCTGAGTTATATCAGGTGCATCACATCAGCCTCTTTACCCCAGCTCTCTCTTGAGACCAACAGAAACCATTTATTAACTGGCAGGTTACTTCCTTCAATTTCTTCAACTATAAAATGAGGATAATTGGGGCCAACCCAGTGGTGCAGCGGTTAAGTGCCCACATTCTGCTTCGGTGGCCTGGGGTTCACTGGTTCGGATTGCGGGTGTGGACATGGCACCGCTTGTCAAGCCATGCTGTGGTAGGCATCCCACATAGAAAGTAGAGGAAGATGGGCACGCATGTTAGCTCAGGGCCAGTCTTCCTCAACAAAAACAGGAGGATTGGCAGCAGATGTTAGCTCAGGGCTGATCTTCCTCAAAAAAAAAAAAATGAGGATAATAAATCGAATCTGCCTCATAGAGTTGCTGTGGGGAATAAAGAGTTAAAACTTGTCTAGTGTTAGAACAGAACCAAGCATGTAGTCAGTGCTCAATAAACGTATGAGTTTCCCATTGCTGTTATAACAAATTACCACCAATTTAGTGGCTTAAAACGACACAAATTTAGTGTCTTAGAGTCCTGGAGGTCAGAAGTCTGAGATGGTTCTACTGTGTAGACAAGGTGGCACCCTGTGGAGCCTCTAGGACAGCATTGGTTTCCTTGCTTGTCCAGCTTCTAGAGGCCACCCAAATTCCTTGGCTCATGGCCCCTTCACCTTCAAAGCCAGCAGTGTAGCATCTTCAAGTCTCTCTCTGACCCTGACCCTACCTCTGTCATCATATCTCCCCCACTCCTCTGTGGACATCTTGGGGGTGGGTCTTTAGCCTTAGCTGTTTTTATAAAATGTAACAGAACCAGCCTGGCTAGCTTAGGGATGGAATAAACAATAATTTCATGGGTATAGGAACTAATAACATTGATTGGGCACTTGCTGTGTTAGCTTTAACCTGCCTCAGGGCTTTTGCATCTCTTATGCCCCCTCTCTGGAGCTTGTTTCCTTCCACAGCTTTGGATGGGCAGCACCTTCTTATCCTTCAGGCCTCAGTTCACATACCACCCCCTCAGAGAAGCCCTCTCTGATCACCCTTGCTTAAAGCAGGCCCCTGATCCATTTCTTCATATCCTGTCGCCCTGTTTCCTTCTTTTGATAGAGGCTACCATCATCTGTAACCTTTTTATTTGTGTGTCTGCCTGATGCCTTCTGTCTGCCCTCTCCGAATGTCAGCTCTAGGAGGGCAGGGACCTTGTCTGTCTTGTTCACTGCTGTTCCAGTGCCTGGAACAGTTTCTGGAACAGAGTGGGTGCACGGTACCTATCTGTAGAGTGAGTTAGTGAATGAAGCCATGCAGGCACAGTGCTGTGCATTAATGCTTACAGGTTCCTGCCTGGTAGGTCCTTTTATCATTCCACCTCATAGATATGGAAAGCGAGGCTCAGAGAGGCTGAATCGTTGCCTCAGGTCAAAGGTGACTGAATTTACAACCCGGTCGGCTTGTTTCCCGGGTTCTTGCTTCTGTCCACTGTGCTGCCTCACGGCCTCGATGTCATTAGAAGCTGTTTGAGCCAGCTCTGTGGACGGCCACAGAACTCTGGCAGGTCCCTCGTCTCTCCCACAGCTTCTGAATGCAGCTTTTCAGGCCCACCTCCTGGCCACCTTGACGCTAATTTTCTTCTGTCCAGGTCTGTTGTGTCAAGTCTGGACTCCCCTGCCAAGACTAGCTCCATGGAAAAGAAACTTCTCATCAAAAGCAAAGAGCTGCAAGACTCCCAGGACAAGTGTCACAAGGTATTTATTTCCAAAGCCGGCCTCCCTCCTTGCTCCAGGATCCTCCCGTCAATATATGCCAAGGGATCCGCCTGGGGCTGCTGCTGGCGCTGAGCCACCTGATCCATACAGAGTGAGCGAGGCGCTCCCTCCCTCGCTGAAGTCAAGCCTCCGGCAGCTCAGAGGGAGATGAATTCGGGCCTTGACGCTGCCGTAAATCCTTTAAATCTTAACGAGAGGAGGCCCTGGATTTAAAACGGCCTGTTCCTCAGCATGACCCAGCCAGATGTCTGCTTCTTCCGGCAGGTGGCGTGGGTCCTCACCTGTGGCCCAGATGCAGCCCATCTGCTTTGAGTGATGCGAAGTCTCTCTTCCTAGTCTTTTAAAACTCCTGCTTATGTAACTGCGGCCAGTGTGTTGATTATGCTCAACGTCTCTTAACACTCACTGTTCCTGCCCAGGGGCAGCTCTCTGGAAGCTCATAAAAGTCACTACTTGCCTGGGACTCCTAAGAGTGCAGACGAATACATATCTCCTTGCCCCGTCCTGGATTTGTCCTCTAGATCTTTGCCAGGAGATGGGGGGGATCAAGATGGATTTGGGATAAAATTAAAGTGACGTCTGCAAAAACCAAACCAAACCAAAAAAGCAAACAGGTGAAAAATGATGATTGTGGCTTCCTTGCTCACTGGGTTAGAGAAGTGATCAAGTGTGAACCGAGACTTGAATGAGAGGAGTGACTTAGCGTTGGTGACTGTCCTTACGAAGAACTGTGTGCTCCTGGGCGAAGAAACAATGGTATTTGCATCCCAACCTTTGGCGAGTTAGCGCCACCTAGACCACTAGGTGGTTTTGGAGGCTACTTGAGATTTGATTGCTCCTAACGGACCTCCACGGGCCTTTTTAACGTGTCGATGTGTTTATTTCAGATGGAGCAGGAAATGACCCGGTTACATCGGAGAGTGTCAGAGGTGGAGGCTGTGCTTAGTCAGAAGGAGGTGGAACTGAAGGCCTCTGAGACTCAGAGATCCCTCCTGGAGCAGGACCTTGCTACCTACATCACAGAATGCAGTGTGAGCCTTCCCCAAAGTCCCCTTCCCGTGGAGGTGGCACTTCCTGTTGTGTGTGTCTCATCCTGTTTCATGACGGCTTCATGAGGCACATCACAGCCAATGGCAGAGAGGAGAGAGAGGGAGAGTAGAAAAGCAACATCTGTGATTTGCAGAGTAGCATGAGCCAGGCGCGAGGTCCCAGAGAAATAAGATTGACCTATAGAAAGCCCAGGTAGGCCACAGAGCCTGGAGACGGGCGTAGTCATCATTGCAGTGAGTCTCAAAGGGTCCTAATATCCTCCATCCCAGCCTCTCTGGTCTACATCGTGTCCAACACGATCAGCCTCGAGAATCAAGAAAATGTATTTTGAATCTGCCCGAAATAGGTTTTCCGTTGCCTAGAACCAGCGTAGGGACAAGCAAACTCAGCCTTTAAAACCCAGACCCTCTGTCATTATTTACCATGTGACTTTTTTTTTTCCCTTCCTTCACAAGAGTAGACTGTCTTCTCCATTGTCTCGTTAAAATTTTCATTCAGGTGTTTTTAATGTGCTCAATTAAACAGTCTTGAGAAGTTGAATCACACATTTTTCAAGTTTTTTTCACAAGGGAGAGGAAATCTATAGAACGTGGCTGATTAAGAATAACTGCTATGTTTCCATTCCAGATTTGGCTGCCTTTCAGTGGTGGGTGAAGCTATTCAGCTATGAATTTCAGATATATATTTCAATGCCACTGAAGCATTGAGGGAACCTTATGGATGCAAGGTGTCCAGGAAACGTAAGCCAGGAGATGGAAGTAGACTGCTCAGAGTCTTAAATGACACCTGGGCAGAGAATGAAGTCATTGCTACTTTGAAAGAGGGATATATACTTGAGAGTCCTCGAATAACTGGTATTCCAGAAAAGACTTTGCAGCCATCCCAATGATGGTTTAATGGCTAAGGGATCTTAACTCGTGTTTAGTCCTGAATATGCAAGTAAGTATCTGCTAGGACAGGTAGATGGTGGTAGGAGACAGGCTGATGCAGTTTCAGGCTGGATCCGTAAGGTCACAAGGTTGAGATGATGTTTCTTGAATCCGGGGGTTTTACAGGATGGAAACTGGAATCCGCAACCAGCTGGAGGTTGGCTACTTTGGTCCGTCACCTGAAACCGTCTTGGTGTCTACGAAGCAGCTTGCCGTTCCCTTAATGAATCTTTTCAAACAGAGCAGGATCCACAGGGCATCCCTATTAAAATTTTTGCTTTCTGCAGAGCTTAAAGCGAAGTTTGGAGCAAGCACGGATGGAGGTGTCCCAGGAGGATGACAAAGCACTGCAGCTTCTCCATGATATCAGAGAGCAGAGCCGGAAGCTCCAAGAAATCAAAGAGCAGGTATGACAGCCTGCCCGGGAGCACGGAGGCAAGCCGGACCTCTAATTTCAGGAGAGGCGTGTTTGAGACACAGAGTGAGGGAAAGGAAGGGAGGTGGGGAGAGAGCTATGTAGGTCATTTGGAAACTTTAGATTCCTCATGATTTTTATATACAGTAGAGTGCTTCTTTTGGCCCCTTTTTGAAGTCTGTGCCCCCAGATGGCTACTCTTTTCGATTAAAGGCGTAGGTTTAAAGCGAGGGCAAACTGCGGTCTCTGGCGTAAATCTTGCCTACCACCTGTTTTCCATGGCCACGTGCTAAGAATGGTTTTGCATTTTTAAATGGTTGGGGAAAAAAATAAAAGAAGAAAAATATTTCATGACACGTAAAAATTATATAGAATTCACATTTCAGTGTCCATAAATAAAGTTTTATTACAGCCACGTTCCTTCATTTACATATTGTCCGTGGCTACTTATCACGCTGTAATGGTGGAGGTGAGTAGTTGTGACAAAGACCATGTGGCCTGCACAGCTGACATTGGTTACTGTCTAGCCTTTTGCAGAAAAAGTTTGCCAGCCTCTGCTTTAGACTATTAGAAAAAAAGTCAAATATTTTTATAGCTTTTCACATGTACTTTAAGTTTTTGAGAGAAACCAGGTTAATTCATAGTTTTACTTATATAAAGAAATATTCTGGAAGAGTTTGAGCAGTTGAGGCCGAGTCAGAATTGACGCAGCAAATCTGAGTGCAGAAAGCCATCCCTGTGTGTTAATTAAAAGAATCGAGATCTTTAAAAAGCGTACTCTTTTTTTTTTTCCCCTTTCTAAAAGGGTTTTCTTTCTAGATGGTTCATTTTTATTTCACTTCATTGTTTCCTTTTTGGCATGGATTTTTCTGTCCTTTGAAGAAACTGTAAATAGAAACTTTAATGAAGAGATGGCAATGAGCAATTGGAGAGCTGAATTATCAGCTGCCAGGCAACTCTCATTCACTTCAGAAAATCTAATGGAAACAGTGATGAAAATGAACATTTTTGTCTCTGAGTAGCACAAACTTAGCCATCTGGGTGGTGCTAAGGAAAGAAAACTCCTGCAAATAATTTGATCTGTTAACTATTCTTTAAAGAAAGAATTATTTTGGGGATTTTGTTGGCACAATCTATTTATCACCATCATATTTAAAATGATTGGTTAATATCCTCTTCCTTGCTACAAATGTTATAAATAAACGTGCATAGGAAACGTTGCAATCTGGCTATTAGGTTTCTGAACAACAATACTAATCTTAGAGATTGTGAAGGCCACACACCCAGTCTGAAAAATCTGCTTTGACGGTTGACTCATTTCTCTTTTATCAACATAGTTTTTCATCCCAAAAGTTTCAAGAGGTTGGGAGTCTTTTTCTCCCATTAGTTCAGTGTGTTTGGAAATTGACATTTGGTGACATCCTGGGGAAATGAAAGCTGTGCTTGGCCACCAGAGGGAGCAGCTGGTGTCCGCGAATTCCATAGAAACAGAATTATTGGGACATTTTGAAAAGGTATATGCTGGTGGTTGAGTTCAAAGAAATGGCTTTTATGATTCATATCGCAGTTGGCATGCCTGTGGAGTTTTAGATTTAATCTTGCTGAAAGTTCCATGGGGGGGAGGAAAACTTCAGATTTTATTTCTCATTGGAAGAAAGATTTGTTAAAATGACTTTTGGTAAGTTTGTGCGAGCAGGATGTTTGCAATACAGGAAGAAGCATTTAATACTTTCAGCAAACTCCCAGTACTTGGTTTGCAGCATGTTGATTCCTCCCCGATTCGGCATTTATTCCCCATTCTTTCTCTCAAAAGCTAATTTCTGTACAGCTACTTATTTATTATTTTTTAATATTCTGTTTCTGCTTTGCTAGCCTCTATTCAGCATTTGGATTTGGTTTAACATAAAGACACCTGAGAGACTCACATGATGGATTCATACACCATTGCTAGAGGTGTTGATTCCCCTTGCCCCCACATCAGGAGAGGAAACAGGAGTTCCGGTGACACAGGAGGCATTTGTGTTTTGGGATTTCTGATTGAATAGGACCATGTCTGAAACTTCTTTCCCACTAAATTCGGAAGCTCCATTCGGAGGACCTACTTCAGGCGGGCGTCAAAGGTTGTCCATGTTCTGATCCCGCTCAGCTCCGACCTTCAGCTCCGTCCATGCTGAGATGCGACAGCTCTCTCAGCTGTCTGTGGAAACAGGCCTGATTATCTTCTCTCAGATTTTTCCTGAAGCAGAGATTTGGTTAGCTGTTGGATTTATAGGATTTCCTTGAAGTATTCAGCATAATAACAGCGGCTCAACTTTTGATGCTGTAGCAGTCTGGGTGCCCCCAGAGCTCAGAGAGCTGACAGAGATGTTGCCTGATTCTTGCCTTCCTCCCCCTGGGTGCTGACAGCTCAGGAAAGAGAGATGTTGGTGGGGAAGGAACAGTGCTCTGTCCTCCTTCTTGACAAAACACAAAAATTACCTTCTCTTCTCGCTGACGTAAGACAGAAAAGGGAGCTTGAGGATAAAAGATGCCTGAGATTTTCTCCCGGATCTTTGCTTCCTCTTCATTTTGGTGTTTGTGCTTGTGGGCAGGGCCGATGGTACTTTGAGGGGCCCATAAAATGTTTCAATTTTTTTTTTCAATCGGAAGAAAAAATTGAGATTTAGGTCAAAGAAATTGTTTTCGTAGATAATATTATGTGAATGCAGTTGTAAAATAGAATTTTTAATATTTCTTTCTTTCTTTTTTTTTTTTAATGAAGGAAGGGGTCCAGGTGGGCATAGTGCCCAGAGTCACGAAAGTCGTAATGTGACCCTGGCTGAGGGGTCTAGCAAAACTTCGAGTAAAGGATGTACTGTTTCACATAATCAGCTCATGTTCCACTCTGTGAGTTCAGATAATTGTGAGCAGGTCATAAAGACCTTTGGCTATATAACCCAGGGTCACCCACTTACTATGCACCACCCAGCAAACCTGGTGCCCATGAGTTCTGGGATTGACCTTCAGTAATAGTGTGCTTTTGAGGGGAGGGAGTGAAATGAGACCATGCTCCACTCTGGGCTCATTTTTCCCTTCTACCAATGATATATAGAGAAGGTGTGCTTGCATGAAAACTATCCAATTTTCATGAAAACATCACCTCCTCTTTAGTGTGCATTGAGGGGATTGCCTGCTACAATGGGGTGAAAGGTTTACTTTATACCCTGTTAATAAAACAAAAATCAATGACATTTCATTGGTTAAAAACATATCCTTTCTCAACTGATACCTCATCAATTATTTCTTGGAAGAACGGATCTTAGAGATGTTCACTGTAGGTTGTGAATGTCAAAGACAGTCTTGATTCAATTCCTCGTCCTTTTCGTTTTATATCCCCTCCCACCCCCGAAGACACTTTGGGTTGGATAAACGCTCATTCATAATCCTTGTATGTATAAGTTTTGATTTTGCTAAGAGAATATTTTCATACTCTGCCCCAAAGTTTTCAAAATCATCGCCCATTTCTTCTGGTAAATCCAAGAAACGCTTTGATTCGAATCCTCTGTTTTGATTTCAGAAATTCATTTTGGAAAAGGTTGGGCAGTTTCGATCACTTTAATGGGTTCGCTTGTGGCAACAAGATAATTCTTTCTTGGGAGTTTTTCTCACGAGATATTTTGACCGGAGCCAGTGTTTTCTGACTCTTGAAAATTTCAGCGTGACTTGCATTTCAAGAGCAATGTTAAGTTCACCATTCAGTTTTGGGCCCAGAAAAGTTAATGGTGAGAAACTGACATGATGAGTTTCACCTTCCAAGATTCTTTCCACCGAGATATCCAATTACCCCCTTGTGCCGTCTGGAAGGTTAATTTTAAAACTAGTACCATATCTAATTGTATTAGGAGCACATGACTTCTAAAGGACAAATCCATATAAATGATTACCCTTGGAAGGAAGCTACACATATAAGCAGTTTATCCTAGTTGTTTGAGGAATATCCCTTTGAGCTCTCCTGTATTACAAATGCCTTAAGGTTCTGAGCTTTTTGTGCAGTGTTATTTGCTCAAAGGATCTTATTCTGCATAGGCACATGTGTTCCAAGAGGTGTTGTAATGATACATGATCTCCATTAAAACAGTTTAAAGATTTAATATTCTTTTCTCTCTCTTCATCCTCCCCACACCTGTCCCTTTTGCCCCTGTTTCTACTCATCATCTCTCTAGGTCTATCCTCCGCTGATCTCTCTTCACTGTGCTTCTTCCCTCTGGTTGATGTTCTTCCATCTTCACTGCCTGTTCTTTCTTCTAGGAGTTCTAAAGTTCACCTTTCTTCCGTTGCCTGCCCTTTAGGAGTACCAGGCTCAAGTGGAAGAAATGAGGTTGATGATGAATCAGTTGGAAGAAGATCTTGTTTCGGCAAGAAGACGGAGTGATCTCTATGAATCTGAGCTGAGAGAGTCTCGGCTTGCCGCCGAAGAGTTCAAGCGGAAAGCGACAGAATGTCAACATAAACTGATGAAGGTAGCCAGCCACCTGCCAGGAGAGTGCTTTTGGGGGTAGAATCATGGAATATCTCAGCAAGATTTAAGGGAATACTAGCCTAATGAGTATACATTTGAGAAATAATAGGTTACGCTGAAAAGCTCCTGGTCTTTATAGAACATAACTTGTCATCATCATCATCTCGGCCACAGAGACCAGGAAACTACAGCAGGTAGTGTTGTCTATAAGACTTTTAGGTTCTTGAGATTTCCCATTATGTTGTATCTTTTAAATTACAGGCTAAGGATCAAGGGAAGCCTGAAGTGGGAGAATATTCCAAACTGGAGAAGGTATTTTCCATTATTGGTATTGCTACTTTTGGTAGATAATCTTTTAAATGTTACTATCAGTGGCCAGTCATTGGTTCAGAATACTCTTGCACTGAATAGAGAACTTTCTTCCAGGTTTGTTTTGTTTCTCGTTTAGCTTCAGCCAGGGTTCTAACAAAGATAAAAGACACCTCTTTCTGTCATGCCTGCTCACAGTAACAAATAAACCCAGACTCTGAGTAAAACATATGTAAAAATTCTTATTGTTTTAAGGCACTGGGCGACTTTGATTCTCTTTTTGCCGTTTGTATGTTGCTGGTTCTAGAGAAATAGTCAACGTGGAGCTTTACACTGGGACATTCAAAGACTTCTCTGATAGGCCATTGTTCTTCCTGTCCGTTAGTAGGTACTGGAAAACAAAACAAAAAGACCCCACAGAAACCTCAAGAAAATAGGACTGCAGTGAATGTCGCAAGACCTTAATGCCGATTTGCCTTTTGCTTTATTTCCTGGGATTTTAATTTTAGATCAATGCTGAGCAGCAGCTTAAAATTCAGGAGCTCCAAGAGAAGCTGGAAAAGGTAAGCCCAAAGTGATTTTCTGGGGAGCTTACCCCCCATTTTTAAATACTTTTCTTTTTCTTGTCCCAGAGTGTGAAAGATGAAAGAAATAGAATTAGTTCCCCAGCGCCAAGGAAGATGAAGGGGGAGAGAGCCATTACCTGAAAATATCAGAGTTCTGAATATACTTTTTCCTTTTGAGAGGTGTCAGCAGTGTTTATTTTTAAAAGCCAAGCTGTGTGAGACTCTCAAGTAAAAGTTCTAATTATACTATCACAGAACCCAAGAGGCCGGCTTCTCTCCCTTCACGGGGCCAGGCTCCCCACTTCGCACATTTGTAAGAGAAGCATGTGTTGTTCATGACCCAGACTGCTTTCAATCAGAAACTCTGTGGGCAGCATTCGTGCGCGTTGGAAGGCTGGAGGAGCCGTGGAGTCATCTGGTGGTTGGGAGCGGGGCGGGTTTGGTTTACAGCATCTTGCGAAGTTTGTGCAGATGACTCTCCCTTTAGTTGAATGCTGGAAATGCTAATGGAAGGCCGGAATGAGCGTGGTTCTGAGACATGCTTTTCACGCCAGGAATGTTTGAATGTGTTTACTGGGTTAGTTTAATAGAGCCCCTTCTTACTTATTGTGGGTTTTTTTTTGTTATTGTGATAAAAAACACATAACATTAAATTTACCATCTTAACCATTTTAAGTGTACAATTCAGTTGTGTTAAGTATATTCATTTTGTTGTGCTAGGGATCTCTAGAACTTTTTCATCTTGCAAAACTGGTACTGTGTACCTACTAAGCACTAATTTCTTTTCCCTCCTCCCCCCAGCCCTTGGTAACCACCTTTCTATTTTCTGTTTCTATGATTTGGACTACTTCAATACAGTCATGTGATGCTTAATGACATTTCAGTCAATGGCGGACCGCATATATGATGGTGGTCCCGTAAGATTAGTACCACATAGCCTAGGTGTGTAGTAGGCTAGACCATCTAGATTTGTGTAAGTACCCTCTATGATGTTTGTACAACGACAAAATCACCTAATGATGCATTTCTCAGGACGTATTCCTGATGTTAAGCAATGCGTGACTCTACTTCATATGAGTAGAATCGTATAGTATTTGTCCTTTTGTGACTGGTTTATTTCACTTAGCATAATGTCCTTGAGGTTCATCTGTGTCGCAGCATGTGAAATGATTTCCTTCTTTTTTAAAGCTGCATAATATTCCATTGTATGGATATACCACATTTTCTTTACCCATTCATCTGTCCCCTTCTTACCTAATTCTTGCACTCACTAATGAAAGCCTCTACTGCCCTCTTTCAGCTTGAATTTTGTGTGAGGATTCATGTTTCCATTTAGGACCGTGCTCTCCAATAGAGTGTGATGCAAGCCACACATGTCAGCCACAGATATAATTTTAAATTTTCTAGTAGTCTCCTTAAGATAAGCAGAAAGAAACAGGTGAAATTATTTGAATGATATATTTAATCCAAGATATCCAAAATATCATTACAGCGTGTATCAATATGACATTTACATTGCTTCAGGTTTTAAATGAATTAAACTTAAATAAAATTAGAAATGAATTTCCCAGTCACATCAACCACGTTTCAAGCACTAAAGGGCCACGTGTGGCTAGCGGCTCCATGTTAGTGCTGGTCTTGAAGTTGGAGTGTTCTTGCAGTTTCCACTTTTTAAAATTATATTTTAAAGCAAGTAAGTGTGAAGTTGTTAGTCTTTTAAACTTAGATGTTTACTATGATGCTATAAGAGCTGCATTATAGTTAAGACCTAAATAAAAATTAACTTCAAAAGATTTAGCTTTTTGTTTTTAAACATAGACCTTGTAAACTACCGTGAACACTGTGGGGGTTGAGCCCTTTGAAAGGCACTTATTTGAAAAAAAGTTTATAGTTTTTATCTTGTTTTCTTATAAAAGTACTTCAAATTCCCCATAGGAAAATTAGCAAACGAGATCATTAAATAAGGAGGAAATGAATGCTCCAAGGTAAATACATTAATACCTGGGTAGATGAATCCTTCCAGACCTTTTTGTTTGCATTTACTATGTTGCCTTGGGTCTAAGATACTAATGATTGTCAGATACACCATTATCTTATGTACCCCATGATAGGAAAAATACTGTCAATTTTAATCATAGGATGCATTCCAAATTCAGTGATGTTAAAATATGTATATATATATATAAGTGTACCTTAGACAAAATACAGAATAAAATGAATGTTTATATGTTTTGAAAAATGGCTATATTGCCACCGCCTTTTTACATGAATAAATTTGGCCATCTGTCCTGTTTCTTCTTTCCTGGTAGGCTGTCAAAGCCAGCACTGAGGCCACCGAGCTGCTGCAGAATATCCGCCAGGCGAAGGAGCGAGCCGAGCGTGAGTTGGAGAAGCTGCAGAACCGCGAGGATTCATCTGAAGGCATAAAAAAGAAGCTCGTTGAAGCCGAGGTGAGCAGGGGACCTCCAGCCTGTGGGACTGACCTGGGGTCCTGGCGTGGCGGCATGTGAGCCACTGTGACCCACCTTTGTACCACGGGAAAGAACCAGCAAAACCAGCCCTTGCTTATGTTTGACCAAACCGCTTTCCCTTCTGCAAATCCCTTTGAAACTTGAGAAGCTTGGAAATGTTTTCCCCAAAGGGGAGAAGGATTTGTCACAGCAGCTTCCAGTAGAAAGATGTTTTGATAAAAGCTTTCCTTTCTGTTTGTTTTCCTCTGACCTGCTCACTAATCTGGGAGGATTTATGTTTATATAGATGAGCTGTGATGCCATCCCTGAGTTTTTCTTTTTCTTCCCTCTGTACCCTTGTTTTTCCTTGCCTTTTCCCCACAGTGTTGATAACATATTAATTTTCAAGGCTTCAGCTATTACCTGTGTGTTGGTGACTCCCAGATTTATACTTTTGGGCCTCTTCTCTCCCTCAAATTCTTTGTTGTTGTTGTTGTTGAAATCTTTTATATAATATATAGGATATACATGAGTGTCTTCTCATTGTCAAAAACTTAAACAGTACTGGAGGAAATAGAACAAAAAGGGACACTTCCCCTTCACTCCTCTCCGCCTCCCCGAGCACCCGGGTGATTGTTCCATAGAAAGCCATAGCTGGTTGAACCATCCCCTGTGGCTGGGCCTTCTGCTCTCCGTATCACAGTGCTGGCATGAACCTACTTGCACATGTCTCTTTGGGGCCATCCTTACCCGCATTCCAGGCAGTATTTCCCACTGCTCCCCTGGCATCTCAACTGGGCATCTGAAGAGTGCGTCAAATCTAGAATGACCTCAGTGTCTTCCCTTCTCAACTTCCTCATGCTCCTCAGGGCTGCCGTCATTCACCTGGTCACCCCAGGCTTGAAACCTTGACGTCATCTGCTTCTCCTTGGACCCTGCCACTCAGTGAATTACTCAGTCCTACCCATACGGCCGCGCTGTCTCGCCCATTCATTCCCTGCCTGCCATGTTTGTAGGCCTCCATGGTCCAGGCCCTTTTCCTCTCAACTGAGCAAATATAGTAATTTTTTGACCTTCTCCTTCCTGTCTCTCCTTTCTCCCAGCTAACTCATCTACTATAAGACCCCTGGACCTCAAACACAAGGCTCGTCAGCACCCCTGCCCCTTCCCAAACCTATCAGAGCTTCCATGCATGTTAGGTGTACCCCTGAGCCTGGTACCTAAACTCTGAACCATTTGATGCACTAATGCTCCCCTTTCACCTTTTCTCCTGCCCCTTCCCATAACCTATCTTATGCTGCAGCCCCTCCACCTGGGGCCTAAACTGGCTCATGACCACCTCTGTGTTTCTGCCAACGCAGCTGCCCCTGTCTGAAAGGCCTTCCACCCTCCTCTCCTGCCCTCTGCACTCCAGCGCGCCATATCCAACCCCTCTCCACGCCTCACATCTCTGTGACTCCCCTCCTCACCTGTTCTGTTAAAAGTCCCCTTGCCTGCCTGCAACCCCCCACAGCACTCTGTACTTATTTACTTGCTTTCTGGCTCTTTCCCTTCTTAACTTATATAATATTTCTTTGTGTTTGTCTTATCTTTTCCAAGGGCAGGAATCATGTTGGCTTCCTCTCTGTATTTTCCGTGATGCCTAGTGTGGTACTTTGCAGATAGTAGGTGCTTGGTAAATATTTGAATGAATGAATGCACTCTTGTAACCTCCACAACCGAGTAATTGAATTATAGCGTCTTCTTTTCTTCACTGTTGCTTCGGGGTGCCTGAGGCTTCTCCTCCTGCCTCGAGTGTATGCTTCTTGAAGGCTCTCTCCCTCGGTGCAGGCGTTACGCCCATAGCAGTTACTCTATTAAAACTCTCTGATTGATTCACGATCTACAGGAACGCCGCCATTCTCTGGAGAACAAGGTAAAGAGGCTAGAGACCATGGAGCGTAGAGAAAACAGACTGAAGGATGACATCCAGACAAAATCCCAACAGATCCAGCAGATGGCTGATAAAATTCTGGTGAGCAGGAACAAAAGTTGAAAAGTTAAAAGATAACAGGTTAGAGGTTACAGAGGGAAGGGGGTAAAAGAGACAATTAAACACCATCACAGGGGCGGTATCGCTGCGTAGGTGAATTTAACAGAAGTGGTTTCAGTGTACGCCACATCACAGACTAGTGTGAAAAACCAAATGTTGGACATTTCAGCACTGGTAACAGGTCCATAAATATTATTTTTTTCTCTATTTGCTATACTGCCTGACGTTTGTTAATATGAACGTGCATATTCCGTCATTTCCGATACATTCCTACAGGAGCATTTACTTACTTCCATCAGCAGAGTTTTGTATGGCCGTTGACTTTGCAGTGCCAACGTAAGACACTGTCACCATTTAGCGCTAAGACCAAAACCCAGTTTCTTGCTTTTGGAGAAGAAAGAAATTAGCCATGCAGAATTGTTTTTCTCAGAGTAGTATTTGTTCAAGATCCATGTTCACCCACTCACTCTCTCTGCTCCGGTTGGTTATTATTATTATTGTTTTTTCAGTTTCCTTAGATATAGCAGGGCTTTTTTTAGGTATGTAATTGTCATGATTCTGTTTTTGGCTCTGAGGACCAAATTAACTTGATCAAGGAAGGCTCGGGTGGTACTTGTAGATGTGTTGAAGGTCTGCCCCTGCCAAAGGGGAAGGCAGGTGAACCTTTGAAGGACTCTCCTTGCATCTCAGTCCCAAAGCCAGGAATTTGACGCAACGTTTGGGAGACTTAGTGATGACTTGGAGTCTGTTCATAGCCTCCTCTTCCCCCGCCCCCGGGAGAGACTCTGGAGTAGTCAGCTGCTCCTCTCCACCCTAAGGAGGCGAGGTGGTGAGCAGGTCGCTTCATCTCTTTCGCTCTCTCTGCATCACTTCTGGGAAATGAGTCACCAGCAACTGTAGGAACTCAAGAATGGCCAACTTGTAGGCCTATACTTAATAGCAACAACAAACCCTTGAAAACTTTACATTTTTATGTTTGTGTATATATATATTTTCATGAGTATGTAGATGCTCTTGAGCAAATAGGTGAAAGAGAAATTGGTTAAATTGCTTTGCTTTGACACACGGTCTTCATATTTACGTCTGCACACAAAGGCAAATGTGACTGTTAGTCTACCCTTTCTGTTCTCTTGTTCTGTCATCAGAGTTCCTCTTGGCGATTGTCAAGTGTGTGAATTTTACGTGAGTAAAATTAGATCCTACCGAGATCTCACCACCACTCTCCCTTGCTTGGTGCGAACAAAGTGGTTAAGTCTTTTGTGGTTGCAAAGTGTTTCTCTGTTTAATGGTGATGTGTTCATTCATTCATTCAACAAATATTTAATGAGCTTCTACTATGTGCCAGGCACTGTTCTAGGAGCTGGAAACGTAGCAGCAAACAGCAGTGTTTGCATACCAGGACTGAAGAGTTTGATCGAATACATGTAGAAAAGATAACATTGAAAAAAAATGACAACAACAACAAAAAATGCCAAACGGCCAACAAGTCAGATTTTAGAGTCTCTGCCTTTCCAAAGGTTCACTTGCAGTTAAAATGTGGGAGTACAGAGTTCTCCGTTCTTGGAGTATATGCTGTAAACTCCCCTTTATATATAGACCAGAAATTTGGTCTTGAAGTCATCAGTCTCAGGGTCTGGGTTTTCGACCTATTTTTAGATTCTGATTTCCATTCCTGTGCTGTCTTATGAGGAATGAAACTAAGAAAAGATGATTATCAAGTGATTTCTTGTCAAGTGTATCTTGCCACCTGCCTGAGTACCTTTGTGGTTGTGACTTCATTTATTGGAAGGTGCCTTTTGCTCAAGAACCCTGTGCTTAGGCTGCAAAGTATCTAGGACATGGGCTAAGGGTGGTCCTTAATACTGTTATAAAATGATGAAGCTTGGAGACAGATCTTATTATGTCATTTGCTTTAAAATATTTGCTCTTCTGATAAGACCTTTCAAAACGGATAATTGGGATTCTCATTGTAGCAAAGTCTTTTGCTAAAGGAAGTCATTGCAGGGGGTCCTTTAGTGCACACACAGCCCTGAAAGGATGTTTTTATTAAGTAAAATCCTGTTTATATCAACTTTTCAAGACCACATCTGTTAGCCTGTAATAGATCTTGTGCACCCGGTCTTAAAATTGAACGCTTTACTGGCCCCCAAAGCACAGTCAATGCTTGTAGACTTTAGAATTTTAAAAGCTTAATCAGTAACATTTTATGTGCATGTGAATCTGAAAGTATTTTTTTTCCATTTTGTGGACATATCCTGTATAATTTCCTCATTCTTCAAAATTCTCATAATTACTTCCACTTCAGAGAAAAATTTCATAATAACGTGAAGAGATGAAAACTTGGAGTAATAATTTTTGATATTAGTAATTAACAAATGGGTCCAGATTCCTAAGAATTAATGTAGATGCAGAAATCTGCATTTAGAGAACGTTTCAGTGTGTTGAGTACTGCCTTTTGTAAGATGAGTTTATAATACATTTGGCAAATGAATTAGTATAATTTCCAAATGAATTACAATTTTGTTTAAAAGCAGAAATATTAATACAAGAATGAAGAGAACATTAAATTTGTGCCATTTATATTACTCCACATTCTCTTCCCATCTTTAATATATATGCATACATGTTTACATCGTTATTATCAGTGTATTTTATGTTACGCTTTGTTTCCATTAACGTTGCATCCTATAAACATATCATGCACATCTCCAGATGTTCCCATCTTCCACATACCAGTCAGTTAAAATAATCATTCAAAACTCAAAGTGTTTGAATCGTAACATTAGTTTTCGTTCTTAGCTAGGGTTCTTGAGCAATCATTTTGTTAATGAGGAAAGTACAAAATATTTTTTATCATCATCATAAATTAACTTTAAAATAAATTAAAATTCCTTTTCTCATTTAAGGCTCTCATAGCAGTGAAAATGTCCTGAGGCTCAAGCTAGTGGTCAGGGGCTTTGTGGTGTACTAAACTTTCAAATGTTGCTTTTGTTACTGTTATTTCTCTGTGCAGAGATGAAGAGCTGCCTTTGTGTGACCTGTCACACTGCCAGATTTCTGGTCCCAACCCACCAGCTGTGTGTATGTGTGTGAATTCTTGGACTTGGAAAACCCAGGGCCAAGGATTGGTGTTGGTTTCCTTCCCAAGAGCCTTAGGGCTAGTAATGAAGGAACAGATGCCTGTTGCCTGTGGTGCCTGTGCCAAAGTCATGTTTCCTGTGAATGTCTAACGTACACCAGCTGTGACCTTCCTTTTGCACACCTGACCGTCTGTTCTTTTGTGTCCAGGAGCTGGAGGAGAAGCACCGGGAGGCCCAGGTCTCAGCCCAGCACCTAGAGGTGCACCTGAAACAGAAAGAGCAGCACTACGAGGAAAAAATTAAAGTAAAGACACTTTCTGATCTTCCCTCACATTCTTCCTATAGCACTACATAGCTTCTCTCTCTTCCTGGGCACTTTGGGCCACTTCTTCCTAGACCCAAGGACTGTCTGGGGTAATTGCTGTCCTCAGGCCACGGTGGGAGGTTTTGAGGTGTTATCCATGTAGGGGTTTGGATATCAGAAGTTCAACAAAACATTTAAAGAAAAAATTTGGTTGTCACATATCTCAATTCCATCTTTAAGATACATATATATGTATAATAATTATTATTTTTTTGGTGAGAAAGATTGGCCCTGAGCTAACATCTGTTGCCAATCCTCCTCTTTTTGCTTGAGGAAGATTGTTGCTGAGCTATCATCTGTGCTGATCTTATTCTATTTTATATGTGGGACACCGCCACACCGGGGCTTGATGAGTGATGTGCAGGTCCATGCCTGGGATCCAAACCTGCGAACCCTGGGCTGCCGAAGTGGAGCACACTAACCCAACCACTATGCCACCGGGCTGGCCCCCCATCTTTAAGATATTTTTTGACCCACTGGCATTCAGTCCATGAGCCACAGACTCACCACATTCTTTGCTTTTAATTTCCTTCCTACATCTCAGACCTGAAATCCTTTTCCTTTTGTTTAAAATATATCCTTGAGGACTTTCTTTAGTGAAGATATGCTGGTGACAAGCTCTGTGTTTTGTTTGAAAATGTCCTTATTTCACCCTCAATCTTGAAAGTTGTTTTGACTGGGGATAGAATTCCAGGTTGGCAGTTATTTCTTATAACACTCTTTGGAGATATCATTCCATTGACATTTGGCTTTTATTATTGCTTTTGAGAAGTCAGCTGTCAGTCTAACTTGTTGCTTTCTTTGAAAGTAATCTTTTATTTTCCCTTTGGCTGCTTTTAAAATTTGCTTTGTCTTTCATTTTCTGAAGTTTTACTGTGATGTGTCTAGATGTGGATTTATTTTTATTTATCCTGCTTGAATTTACTGGACTTTTGAATACATTGGTATTTTTTAAATCTGTTCTGGAAAATTATTGGTCATTATATCTCAAATATTGTCTCTTCCCCTTCTCTCTTTCCTTCCCTTCTGAGAATTTGACTAGGCATGTGTTAGATCACCTTCAATCTATCCTGTTTCCTATTTTCTATTTCTTTATCTCTTGGTACTACATTCTGGGTAAGTTCCAACTGATTTACTAATTCTTACCTGTCTAATCTACTGTTAAACTCACCCATTGAGTTTTAAATTTCAGTTATTGTATTTTTTGTTTCTAGACATTCCATTTGGTTCTTTCCCAAGTTTACTAGATCATGTAAGACAAAATGATTTTCTATCCCCTGCATTCATTTTTAAGCTTGTCTTTTATTTCTTTAAACATATTAGTATAGTTGTTTTATGATCTATATCTGAAAATTCCAGTATCTGAATTATCTGAAGGTCTGTTACAGCTCTGTTGTTTCTCTTGGTTCTTCTTCATGGTACCTGTCTCCTTGTGTGTTTGGTCAGCTGCTCATTTTCCTTGGAAAGTTGTTAATGGGAATTCTTTGAGAGCTTGAATGAAAATGTGTGCCCACCTTAGTGAGTGGCCCCGGGCTCTGACCTTTCTGTCTTCTTACTCTTTGAGGCTATTAAAAATGAAGCTCAAGTTTATTGGGTTCAGCATATGCCTCAAGTTAAAGACAGCTTTGTGCCCTTCTTACCTCTCTGGGTTTCTGCTTTCGCTTAGATTTTAGTCTGAAATTTCTCACATTCTTTCCAGCTTTTAGGTGCTTTTAGGAAAAAGTTTTCCATATTTTTATCTAGCATTTTAAATTATTTTCCATAGGAGAGCTGGCCTAAATAATCTATCCCACCATATAAAATAATAAATCTGATTATCGTTTCAATTATTGAAATGATTATTTTAGTTATTATTAATAAATTTGGTGATCAGAAATGGATGTCAGCCTATCTATTTCCTTTTAAAATCACATCACATTTTCATTATGATTTTGGACCAAGCCTTTAACTCAATTCTTACGTTCTTGAGAATCAGACATTGGTCATTACATCTCAAATATTGTCTCTTCTCCTTCCAAATCAGACATTGAAGGAAGCTTTTAATTTTTGTGATGATCCTGTTCTTGATATGGCTGGTGTTCTGAGAGAGTTGACTGTGCCTTTTTTGGAGAACGGAACACGTACGTGTGCATACAGCATCACCATCACCACCCTGGCACCTTCTTTCTTTTACCCCTGGTGTTACTTTTGGGTATTTTTCATTAGGAGAACTGTAGGAAAATAACCCAGAAGTGACTTCAAAGTGTTTTAGCATGACCCCCTACTTACTGCATTTTAAATTTTATTTACCAATCCTTTTGGTTTGAATTCTTACTGGCTTCCAGACTTTTATCTTTGGAATAAACTAACTTTCAGCAAATTATGAGAATGTATACAGTAGTCCATTGGCACCTTTGCATGAGGGAGACAAGCCTTTGCAAAATTTGCTCTGTGATTTGCATGATTATATTGACTTTCCTGTCAAAAAGCCATGTTCTATCTTAAATTGATATAAATGTCTACAGTGGAATTTCTCATTTCAAACACATTTATTGCTTCTCCCTCCCATATCTTCTTGTTCACTCTTCTGCCAGATTAACCCTATCAAAGCTGAGATGCACACATTCTTCTTTTGTTTTTTTTTTGAGAAAGATTAGCCCTGAACTAACATCTGCTGCCAATCCTCCTCTTTTTTGCTGAGAAAGCCTGGCCCTTTGCTAACATCTGTGCCCATCTTCCTCTACTTTATATGTGGGACGCCTGACACAGCATGGCTTGCCAAGCGGTGCCATGTCTGCACCCGGGATCTGAACCATGAACCCCAGGCCGCCGAAGCAGAACATGCCAGCTTAACTGCTGTGCCACCCAGCTGGCCCCTGCATACATTCTTCTTGATGGAGGCTTGTTCCTTCCAGCCACACTTACCTCACATTGGTATCCATCACTACCAAAGTTGAGGACTTATTTTGAGCAGAGTCACCCTCAAAATGTGCTTCATTGATTTAGCACCTCGTAGAAAAGGAGCATGCCTGGTCTAGGTGTTATCTTCTCCATCTTCTAGATGGAGAGAACTTGGCTTTATAGATCCTAGCGAGTGTTAGGGAAAGATCTGCTTTCTTCTGTCTTCCCTCCTGGAATCTTTATGAAACCATTTCTTTTTAGCCTGCTCTGCTTTGTGTTTCCGGTTCTGGCCTCTCCAAGGCCATTTTAGTAATAATGATGATCATACCCTAGATTCTGTCCCTTTCTTGTTCATAATTTTAGAATCACGCCCTGACATCCAAGAAAAAGGGCCACTTATCCTGTTGAGCTTCTTCCCTCCTCCCATGACCCTGTCCTCCACCTTTCGTTCTTCTCCACCAACTCTCATTCTATTTTATTCATCGGTCGGTTCTAGTTCAAAGCCCTCTTTGAAATCTGTACTTTCCTTTCTTTATCATGTGGATCCCCTCCCTGCTGACTGGCTCTTTTTAGGGATGATGTCCCCATGAGCTGTGAAGGTCCCTTCACAATAGACATTGTGGGAAAGGCAGATTTCAATCCCATCTGTGACCCCAGTTCTTTCAGCTTTCTTCCCAATATCAGAGGCAGTTGGTGTCATTCAGAAAAGCAGAGTGGATTCTCTGTGATGAGAAACTCAGGGTTTTGGTCAAAGGCTTGGACAAGTTATGATGATGTCGTCCTTTTTCCCTTTCCTTTTTGCCTGTTGTTTTGGCAACTGGCTGGGCTGTGTGTGCTTCGCAGAACATTAGATCAAGCTGGTGGATGGTGACACCATTACTGTTTTATTTTATTTCCTCCTCTTGGGAACGGTAGGTGCTTACAGTGGCGTTCTCAGCACTGAGAACACATGATTTCTTTTCCCCTGGGAAAGGTTTCTCTTTCCAGTGACTTTATTTTCCAGCCGGATCAGAGGAAAGAGCGGAGGACAGAGGCATCTTTTTTCATTCTTTTATTTTGTCTTTTCAGTCTGTTGACTCCCCACCTGCTTCATTGGTGGACAGAATCCTCTTGTCCCTGGCTGTTTCTGAACGGCAGCCCCGGTTACACAGAGTTCCTCCGTCTTCAGCTTTCTGTCCCTCCGTCCACAGCTCAGAGACATCTAGATTAATTTTGTACAAATTAAGAGCCAGCAATGTTCTGAAAACTACTGGTACATTGGCTACGATAAAGTTGTCCCCAGGTAACATCTGCAAATTCTAAGATCTGTAGAAAGATCTTTTTTCATCTCATTTTGGAGTCTGCCTCCATTTTGGATGTACCTCTTGGGTCTTTTTGGCCACTGATTTTAAAGTAAGTCCTCAGTTCTAAGTCCACTGGGTACTTGCCGTTTGATGGTAATACTTGACTTCTTAACCTCATCCCGGTGGATCAAGAGACTCCCAGTCTCTCTTTTTGCCCGAGGATTTGGAGGGCCTGGCTTCTCCACTGCTCTTCCCCTCCTCTCTTCCTTTCCCCACCTTTCTCAAGTGCTTCTGGTTAGTCTTTCCTGCTCCACTTTACTCCTCAGGACACTAACTTCTTCTGTTCCCGTAGGTGTTGGACAATCAGATAAAGAAAGATCTGGCTGATAAGGAGACTCTGGAGAACCTGATGCAGAGACACGAGGAGGAGGCCCATGAGAAAGGCAAAATTCTCAGCGAGCAGAAGGCGGTAGGTAGAAAGAATCGCAAAGCCGGCTTTCAAAGGGGGTTTGTGAGACGTGCCGGGAATCACACACCTGAGAAGAGTCCATTTCATCTGATGAATTATTCTTTCTGTTTAATCCTGTGGAGTTGGTTGCTGACAGAGAGCTCTCTCTGCAACTCCTTCCTCTCTGAAAGCAGAGGAGGTGGTGGCTCAGGGTGTTCAATTTTGCATTTCACGCTCTTCTTTTAGAACTGCTGATCTGCCATCAGCTAGAACGTTGTCCTTCAAGATGCCCCCTGAAGAAACGCCCAGGGGCCCCAGGTCTCCCTCGCGTGTCTTCTTGCTACTCACTTCTTTCCTTTCTGATCCACGCAAGCAGATGTCTCAGCAACTTACTGCTCATAAGGTTCACCTGTGGTGCTTGTCAATCTACGTATTATCTCGGACCCTGCTGAGACTTTCCACCAGAGAATCTCAAGGCGGGTCCTAGGGAGTTATATTTTTCACCAGCACCCCCCTGAGTCTTATGATTCATTAAGTTGGCGAAACTTTGATGTAGAGAATCTAGGACAGTAGTGGCTGGATAAGAAAGAATCACTCAGAAAATTACAACCCCATGGTTGATGAGAAATGTGAACTTGCAGATTCCAGTTAGAGGCTCCTGTGGGCTCATGTCACATGCAGATGACATGGGGGTTTAATGAGGCCTGCTTACCTGCAGAACGTCAGGCTCCTCAATAAGTCCTTTGGCTTGTTTCTAATGCAAACCACTTAGCTAATGTGGGGACGTTTAATGTCTCTCTGATAAAACAAGTAAGTGCCATCCTTTTGAGCAGTAAGATGTGTGGTCCTCAGGGTACAGACTAGCTGAGTCCCTTGTTACCTCTGGTCAAATTGCCTGCATTTCAGATGACACTTCCACCCCGGCCCACATGGCTTACATTACCCTCCTTCTGGTAGAACTGTCTGTGTGTGAGGTTTCAAAGGTTCCCTGTGTTTCAGATGATCAATGCCATGGATTCCAAGATCAGATCCCTGGAACAGAGGATTGTGGAATTGTCGGAAGCCAATAAACTTGCGGCCAACAGCAGTCTTTTTACCCAGAGGAACATGTAAGTATTCAAATTCTAACTGCGTGCATGATTACACTTTGGTCTTCTCTCCTGGGGCATAAACTCCATTCTTCTGTCTAATGGAGCTGGAGCAGATTCAATTACTTCTGTAGTTTGACCCAGCCTCCTGTATCCTTATGTAATTTTGCCCTCTCTTAAGTGGTCTCACTCTACCATGCCTTCTCTTTTGAGCTGGGTTTTCTTAGATGCTTCAGATTGCCATGAGATTACAGAGTGTTTTGCTCTCTCTAATGAGGCTATTTATAGTTTGCTTTGGGAAAGCTGCCTCCTTGTTCCCCAGATTACCCCCTGTAATTAGCCAGAGGTTCATCTTGTGGGTGCCCCAACTGGGCCATCCATTTTGCTGTTGTTAAAGTTAGACCCTGGGGGGATGGATGAAGATTGGGGTTCAGCAAGGCTTCTCTGTGTTCCAGGAGCACTTTGATCTTCATCTTTTCCCCTAAAGAATTACAATCGTCAGGATTTTTTTCCCCTTAGATTTCATCTTCTAAAACATTCCCGTCTTAGTTTAAACCAACTTAGTAGACTGCTTTTGGGTTTTTGAGTCATTCCAGTTCTGACTTCTGAGCAGTCTGTTGGAGAGGTAAGCAAGGTCTACAAAGAAATAGAAGGAATAGTACTCTTTCTCCTCTTCGCCCTTCCTTCCCAAGGGCCCACCTTAATGAGTTTTTGGGAGTACTCTCAGGAGGTTACTTTCTGCTCTGCTATAGACTCAAAAACAAGGTATACCAGAGGAGTGAAATGTAGGTGTCTCTTGCATCCCCCTTGACCATACTTAATCCCATAGGCAAGGGAATCTGAGCAGTGAGGACTATATGGGCTCCGGGTCCCCATCCTGGGATCATGCACATGAGGCCAGGTCAGGACAGAGCTAACCTAGGAAATGACCATGAGGCCAGGACAAGACAGAGCTAACCTGGGAATGACTGTGGTATACTTACTAAGACACATCTTTTGCTCTGTTTCTGTCTGTCCTTCTGAGGGACATGCTCACCTCTAATGAGACTATGATTTTGCTTGGCTCCTTCCACCACCCCCATCAGGAAGGCCCAGGAAGAGATGATTTCAGAACTCAGGCAACAAAAATTTTACCTAGAGACTCAGGCTGGGAAGTTGGAGGCCCAGAACCGAAAGCTGGAGGAGCAGTTGGAAAAAATCAGCCACCAAGACCACAGCGACAAGAATCGTCTGCTGGAGTTGGAGACAAGGTTGAGGGAGGTGAGAGTGAGGGGTGATTGCCCGAGAGTATTTGCTGGAGGATTCGGGCCCCAAACAGCCAGGTGTCAAGTGTAAATCAAGACTTGCATGAGAGGCATTGTGCATGGTGGTGAGGAGCGCAGACCGGGCCACAGGGATCTGGGTGAGAATTCCACCTTCACTTCTTCTGTGACTGGGGCAGGCCACCTTCTCTCTGTGCTTTAGTTTCCTCATCTGTCAAATGGCCATGAAAATGTATCTCCTTCATAGGGTCCTATGGGAATTACGTAAATTGGTGCATCTTCAAATAGGGGCAGAGTGATTCCTCCTTTATCCCAGTCTAGCGAGGGTCACGTGACCAAGTCCATGCACGGAGTTTAGCACAGTGTTGAGTACGTGATATGGCGAAGGTCTCATAATGACAGTGGAAGATTAAAAGACAAATCTCAGCTTCAGGTTTGTTTGATGGAAGGTGGTTCTCTTCAGAGGGATAATGAAGCTGGGCAGGGCAGCCAGGCTTTTGGGAGGAAAGTACAACACGTTTGGTTATAAACATGTTGAAGTTGACTATGAATCTATTAAATGCATGCTGTGTGCCAGTTAGTAGTCTGGATATACAATGGTGATAAGACAAACTGAGTCTCTGACCTGGGGGGTGTCAGCCTAGCAGGGAGGATTAGCTGGTATTGGCAGAGTCAGGACTGGAGTTCAGGAGAGTGGTCATTGGAAGTAGGACATCTGGGCAGTGCTCAAATATTTGTGATGCAATTCTGCAAATAACAGATAATACCTTAAGGAAAAGACTGAAGCAGACAGAGGTCTGAGGACTAAACCTTGAGGAATACTCATGTGTAGTCATGCTACTGCACAAAATTGGGGTTCTCTGCCTGATGCACGTAAACAAGCTAGTTAATTACGGCATCAGCCTTTGGGAAAAGAAATCAGCTTTATTCTGCGAGATCGATCTGCAGGGAGTAGAGGGGACGTGTGCCCTCAGATCTGTCTCCCTGATTCAGGATTTGGGGTGAAATTTAAGAAGTTAGAAGGAACAGGCTGGCACGTGGAAATTCTAGTGGGACAGGTTTTGGTTGGTGGGCTTCAAGCATTTACAGTAAAGTTTTAGACATTTATGACAGGGCTCTGAGCATTCATGATGAGGTGGGCAAGGAATTTTAACAGCAGATCTTCCTGAACGACGGACCTCTCACTTCTGAGAAGAGTCTGACTTTCAAGTTCCACTTGTGTCCTGATGCTTGGGTTCCATGGAAAGGAGGATCTTTGCTTCTGAGGTCATTTCAGGCCAAGATTTCTTCTTCTGCGCATGCCCTGGGTATATGACTTTGCAGATTTTCTGAAAGGCAATGTTTTTTTTCCCCAAGTCATTTTATTGGGATTATAATGGTTTATAACATTGTGCAGTTTTGGGTGTACATTATTGTTTATCATTTTCTGAACACACTTCATTGTGCTCACCCCCAGTAGTCTAATTTTTATCCATCACCATACATATGAGCCCTTTTATCCCTTTTGCCCACCCCCCAACTCCCTTCTCCTGTGGTGACCACTAATTTGTTCTCTTTATCCATATATTTGCTATCTTCCACATATGAGTGAAATCATGCAGTATTTGTCTTTGTCTGGCTTGCTTTGCTTAACATCAAACCCTCATGGTCCATCCATGTTGTTGCAAATGGGACGATTTTGTCTTTTTTATGGCTGAGTAGTATTCCATTGTATATATATACCACATCTTCTTTGTCCATTCAGCAGTTCTTAATCCTTCTGTTGCTAAGAGATGGAGTCAGTTGAACTGATCCTGGAGGGCTTGCAGTTAGAGGCATGTCTTAGTTCATACTGGAATGTCAAAATGAGGCCAGTTCTCCCAAGGCCAGGAGTTGGCAAGGTGTGGACCCCTTCATTAGGACCACATGGCGTGTCTGTTGAAATGCAGATTCCCCGGCATCTTTCTCCCTCAGCTGTTTGAGTGGAATTGGGGAGGGAGGTGAAGAGCAGGGATCTGCATTTTTAGCAAGCGCCCCAGGGTGATTCTTATACTTCTGGAGTTGAGAACCATTGTTCTAAGTTGTCCAAAAGCCTTAGGGGGTGGTTTAACTTTTATTTTCCAGGCTGTATTTTACTCTTCAGTAAGTTTAACAGCATTTCCCCATAGTGTCAGCCTTAAGAGTGTGAGTGTAAATAACTCAGATAGATTTCTTTGAGCTGGGAACATTGGCTGGCTGTCTTCTGCCTTCCTTTTCCACAGATGTCTCTCTTACAGCACTGCCCCGCAGCTGTAGGCTTCCTGGGCAATTAAAATGCCCCAGGGGAAGCATGTTGCTTTGTTCTTGAGTCAGTGTAGCTGGCCTCCCCTCTAGGATGGTGGGAGAAACTTAGAATGCTTCTTGAGAGGCTCAGGGCTGTAGAGACTTTCTGGGAGTTCTCGAGCTTGGCTTTAAGTATATCAAGGCCGTCCACCGTCTCTTTGCCACCTGGTGTTACTGAGATTGAGGGCAGAGGCCTCAGCCTTGGGGGCTTGATCCACCTTAAAGCGCCCTGGGCTTCCAAACCACCCCCAACCCCCGCCCCCCGCCCTTGTGCAGTGTTAGCTCGTCTCTAGCTCAGTGTGTGGAGTCTTGAAGGTGCAGGGCTCCGGGGTTCTCCTGTCATTGTACAGCTTTCTGCTCCGTAACCTCCACTTGACTCGCCTTGCATGGTTTTGCCAAGTGGCATCAGAAGAATTTTCAGGGGTGCCAGTGGAGTCACAGACTGCTCTGACTGCTGGCATTTTAATAAGATAAACAATAAGTAGTGGACTCTTCAGCCAGACTTCTTGGGTTTTTCAAAGCCAGTTCTTGCCATTTTTTGGCTATGTCACATTTGCTCTGTGACTTTATCTCAGTGCCATGGTTTGCTTATCTGTAAAATGGAGGTAATACTAGTGCCTCCCTCACTGGGTTGTTTTGAAGATGAAATGAGTTAAAACAGTGCCTGGCATGTTATAAGTGAGTACTGCATTTGCTGCTGTCACATCGTCATCATCACCTCCATAGTCGTCATCATCATCCTTCTCATCCTCATTAGAAAGAGACCACAGGTTTGGCTTCAGCTGCCACTGACTTGTTAGGGACTCCCAGATCTGGATTACCAACCTAGAGCTTTCTCTTGAATTTCTGACCCGTTGTCCCCATAGACATTAGACATCTTCACTTGGATGTCGCCCTTGTGGCTCAGGTTCAACACATCAAGACTGAAATTTTCATCTTTCTTCTCAGACTGGCTCTTCCTCTCCTTTTCCCGGTCGTAGCCAATGGTCTCACTCTCTTGTAAGTCACTTTGCCCAGAAATGCAGGCGTCACCTCTGACTCCCCTCTGTCCTTTGTTCCCTGTCCCACCTTGAATTGACCACTAAATCCGGCTGGTCCTCTAGGCTAGATCTTGTCCTTCTTTCTTCTCGTCACTCCTATGGCCTTTGGGACTTTGATGTCACCTTTTCTGGGGAGCCTTCTCTGACCCTCTGGAGCTGGATGCCATGTCCCCTTTGAGTCCCCATGGCCTTCCATGTTTAACTCATCACCCTGTGTACCTCTTGGCAGTCCTCATTAGACAGTAAGCGCTTATTTGCTTGGCATCCCCAATGTCTGACACAGGGTCTGGTCCCTGGGACAAGCTTGTCGGTGTTTGTTATGTCAATAGAAGTGCCATGGGCTTCCTCATCTTCATGCCTTTGGGCATCTTGCTTTCCCTGCTCGGAATTTGCTTTCCCCGCTTATCTGCTTGTTTGGCTCTTGTATTCTTCGGTGCACAGATCCAGAGTTACCTTCTCTACCTCTCTGCTGTGTTCCTACAACATCCCTGCATGTCCTGACCATTGCACTTGACCACAATACTTGGTAATGGTTGGTTTTCATTTTTCTCCTCAATGTGAAGGCAAAGACTGTCTTTCATCTCCATAATCCTTTTTACACAGAAATTGCTGAGTAAATTTTTCTTAAATGAATGAATGAAATGTTGAGTAGACAGATGGATAGATGGGCAGATGGAAGGAAGAATGATTAGTTCCTAATATGACATTAATGACGGTTACCTAATGAGAACAAACCAGAGAGAGAATATTTAAAATAAATAGAATTCAATCTGTTCTTCCATTTGTATTCCAATTGGAAATTGGTGTCCCCATTACTGACACAATGTTATTTATATCCATTTACTTTTAAATGTTTTCCTAATAAGAGTAATTGTCATAATTTTCATAGGAGATTCTGGCTGTGTGGTTTTTCTTTTGAGACCTTCCCAAGCATTTGAGTAGTTAAAAGTAAGGGATGGTTTGTATATACGTTGTATATACTCTTACATGTTCTCATTCCTGTTGATTTTTGAGACTCATAGAAGTCAGACCTGTTTTATTGCTTTTTTCCCTCTCAGTTGAGTGCCGAGAATTTGATTCCATGACCAAATTTAAGATGCAGGTTGAACAGTTCAGGTCTTGGCTTTCTCTTTAGTTAAGGTCAACCTAGCATTTATTTCTTTCTCTCTCTCAGGTCAGTCTGGAGCATGAGGAGCAGAAGCTGGAGCTAAAGCGTCAGCTCACGGAGCTGCAGCTTTCCCTGCAAGAGCGTGAGTCCCAGCTGACAGCCCTGCAGGCCGCGCGGGCGGCCCTGGAGAGCCAGCTTCGCCAGGCGAAGACGGAGCTGGAAGAGACAACAGCAGAAGCAGAAGAAGAGATCCAGGCACTCACGGTAGGCCTGGGGAGTGGCACCTTCAGCTCACTGAAGGCCTCTGCTAGGATAAGTGTGGTGCTAATAGTATTGGCTCACTCTTAGAAATTCCAAGAGAGAAAAAACAACTTATAGAGATGTTTTATGGGCAGAAAATTGGCTTACATAGGCTTCTCCATCATTGGAATTAATATACTAGATTGATTGGTAATAGCTGAACTTTTCTTAGTATCTTGAAAAGTTCCTCCTTTATTTATTTTCCCTCTTTTTAAAATAATCATCATTATATTTTAAATTTTAGTTTTGGCCAAAGTCCATTTACCTGGGTCTTCTACTTTAGTTTTCAAAAATCATTAAAATGATGATAATCTTATATCTTACAATAGTTTTTCTACCATATTTCTATTTTGGTTTTGGTTAACCTCATTTGTGTTACTTTTTTTTTTTTAAAGCTGTTGATTCTGCTTCAAGTCTTATGCATGCATCTGGTATGTTCTGGATGGAAAAGATGCTTCTAAATGAGAGATTCTTTCTCTAAAAGGGACCTGGCTTCCCTTTTCTTCCTGAGAGACTCGTTTACTTAACTGAAGAGTATTCTTAGGCGGTAAAACTTGGAGTAGGAGGAGGGGTCACTGGATTTAGACCGTAGTTCTTTGTGGAAGTCTAAAAATGTGACTTTTGGGGCAAATTGCCCACTGTTGATCTTTTTCGTGGGGACTGACCCAGGCTAACAAAACTCACCAGAATCTTATATATAAAATGCCATCTTATCAATGTACAATGGGAAATACAGCTGCCAAGTCGACTAGGATACTCCGAGTGGGTTAATCTTCGCATTTTTTCCCCTTCAGGGAAGTCTACTGAAAAACCTCATTACTCTTGTAAGGCTGTTTGGTGGACCTCGATGCTGGGCATAGAAAGCTGAATGAGTTTAATGGCTAGTGTCAACCAAGCACGTACATTTCTAATAGTAACATACTGTACCTGCCAAGCAGATGGGCACCCTCATGCCTGCTGGTCAGGGTACCCTCTCCCGTGGGCAGGGCACAATGCAGCTGATTGGCTTTCTGGGTTTTTTTTTTTTTCCTGCTTTATCTCCCAAAACCCCCCAGTACATAGTTGTATATCTTAGTTGCAGGTCCTTCTAGTTGTGGTATGGGTTTTTTTAAATAAGGTACTTAAGTGGGTACCTGATTCATTCTGATTCATCTTGGATGCTGTCCCCATCTCCATCAGCAAACATCTCTAAATATCTCTTAGAGTGAGGTTACTTCTACAGATGGCTATGCGCATTTGTTGCTTATGATTTACCCTGTTTAAAAGTAATGTATGTTATGTTTTTGTTTTTTTTTTTAAATAATTTCATTCTTAGAAGTTATCTCCCATTGTTGGGTTTAGGGAGCCCATTATCTGAATCAAATTGGGAATGTGATCTGACAGTGCCAGGGTCCTTAAGGACCAGTCTAGGACAAAACGGGCTTTCAGGATTTTAGGGGTACAGAGTAACTCCTATATAGAACGTGCTTGTGCATCCTAGGTTTTCCAGGACTTACGCCAAGTTCAGATATTGATTACAATCTTAATTTCCATTGTCTCTATGAGAACACTCATTACATGATGCCATGTGTCCTCAATATTTGGTTTGGAAAAAAATAGCCATGATATCTCTTTATTTATTCTCTGCCTTGTTTCAAAATGGATTGAAAGCAGTTTGGAAAGCTACAAAACAGTATAACAGGATAAAATAAGAAAGAAAAGGCAAAGAGAAAATAAGTCTATAAGAGAAAAAAATGGCGGTAGGAATGAAATGAATATATGAGTGCATGTCAAGAAGGCTTATATGCTTTCTGGGATTGGGTGGATGGGGAAGGAGATAGTCAGATAGCATTTCTTAGCTGCTAAAGGAGATATCAAAAAATCCAACCAGTATTATATTTAATACATTGTATATTAATGTGTTCCTCCTGTATGAACTCTCAAGCTCTGAAAGAGGAGACATCAGTGATTTAATCCGTATTTAATGAGTCCTCACTGTGTGCCTAGCGCCGTGTCTTTAGCTGTTTCTCCCTGGGGGATCGCCCTATAATTCCTCAAATCCTTTTACTTTGGAGCTGTGGAGAAGGACACATTTATCGTGATGCTCTGTTGGAACTGGGAGGGAGGGTGGTGGCCGTGCATCTTATCCTGCCCGTTTGGAAGGAGGAGGGTATGAAATAGAGCATGTGTCATTGCTGTTTATCTGTGGGGAAATCAGTCTTTAAATCCTGTCTTGCTGCTGGTTGGAATGTGCTGTGTCTAAGGGCTGCTGGGAGCCTAGCACAGCAGCAAGTCACGACTTAATTTAGTCAGATGAGATCACTGCCTGAGAGCATCTATTCTTTTAAAGAGAAAGAAACAAACCTCCCTAGGTCTAGAAACTAGGACTCTACCACTTCCGCAGATGAAGATGTTTTGGAAAATAGGGCTTGTTCAAAATGATGGCAGGAAAGTGCCTTTGGTCAGACAGCTCTTTGTGAGCCCGTCATGTAGGAATTCAAACCCCGTATCAATTTGCTTCAGTTCTCTTTTGAGGCTGTGGGTTTTTTCCCGCCCCTTGTCTTGATTATGTGCCAGAACCCTGGTTATGGACCGCGTGTGCTTGTTGCCTGAGTGGGTTTGTTGAATTTGTCCTGAAGAATGTATTTCTTGAGAGAAAGAGGAAATGGTCACAAATGCAGTACCCTGACTCTCTCATTGTTCAGGCGCAAGTTCAGACCCGATGTAAGCATCCATCAAATTAAGTCAGCTGGATCTAAAATGATCTCCTAGGAGGTCTTTGGGCTTCACAGCAGGCTGTTTTATCAATCACAGGGAGTAGGCAAGTGGGTTGTTACTGTTTAATTCTAAGAGAGCTCCATCTCCTAGCCTGGGAAGGGAGTCGTTGCCCTGTTTGGCCTCTGCTCCTGGGCCAAATTAGATGGGGCACAGTTAAATGGAAGCTGTCCATTGAAGAAGCATGGCAGGGCCCGCTGGGAAGCCGTTGTTGGTCTTCCTCACGCTTTCTTTTTTTCCCAGTCTCACTTTACCCATCCTGTCAATTGCATTTGCATTGAATTCACTGGCCCTTAAAAGCTGAGATTGAATCAGAGTAGAGACCAACTGGAGAGTCAAATTTAAACAAAATGCCAGGCTTTTAAGATGCTTCAATGCTTATTGTGGGAGAGAGAATTTTCTGCCTGGACTTGGTATTTAAGACTCCATGGAATCCCTCTGTCTAAGGAAGAGAATTTGAGCCTGCACACATTAGAGCACTAAGGTGCGTGACACGATGTAAGTGTTGCTCTGAACGGGGCTGCAGGGTAGGGATGTGGCGTGGGCTCTGTGTATACCAGCAAGGCCCCACGGACACGTTTCGCGCCCCTGCCCTCACGTTCTTTTACTGATTTGGTTAAATGACTAATGTTGAATAATTAAGAGTCTAAAGCTAGAGACACTAATGAAAGGACTCCTTCCAGCCTTGCATGATTAGGAGATCCCAGAGTCATCCTCTTTGATTTGTTAAGATCATTAGCCAGTGTACACTCTTATTTTTTAACATAAATATCAAACCCTGTATTTAATTAGTAAGCCATCGGCATGATAGCCAAGATGTGAAATTGGGGCATGGAAGTTGACAGTCTCGCTTGGTACCTGCCTTCAGAGGGAAAGGGATGGATGTGTGGAAGCCTGAGTGTTCTAGAATCCTGACCATGGATCCCAGAAGGTGGTCAGACATCTAAACACTGGTTTCCTTTCCTCAGCTCGGCAGGTGTTTTCTCACCTCAAGGCTGCATCATAATTCACTTTCCCTTCTTCCTCTTGTAGCTTTCCTTAAAATTAATGAAGATATAAGTACTTTCAAAAGACAGTGCCTCTTTGGTCTTCAGGCTGCAGCCTGTATATTCTACCTTATTGCCACCCAGCTTCTGAGTCAGTGGTTCTCAAAGTGGGCTCTGTGGATCCCTGGGGGTGCCCAAGGTCAGATTATTTTTATAATAATACTAAGATGTCATTTGGCATTTTTCATTGTGTTAACATTTGCACTGATGGTGCAAAGCAATGTTATTGTTATTATAAAAGAAATTTAATATTTGAAAAATATCTGTTTTAAGTTCTAATGTGGTAAATACAGTCATGCACCAAATAATGACGTTTTGGTCAACGATGGACCACACATGTGATGAGGGTTCCGTAAGATTAGTACCATATAGCCTAGGTGTGTGGTAGGCCATACTGTCTAGGTTTGTGTGAGTGCACTCAGTGATGTTTCCACAGTGATGAAATCACCTAATGATGCATTTCTCAGAACATATTCCCGTCATTAAGCAACGCACGACTGTATAGATAGATATAATCCACATAAACAAAAGCTCTTTGGGGTCCTCAATAATTTTTAAAAGTAAATATCTATTCCCTGTAGCACCTAATACCTAATTAACACTCAAATATTTCATTGAGACACTCCAAAGCTTGTTTTATGTATTTTATTATCCTCATATATACTATTGTGGGACCTTTTGCACTGTTTTTTTTGGCGAGGAAGATTGGCCCTGAGCTCACATCTATTGCCAATCCTCCTCTTTTTGCTTGAGGAAGATTGTCCCTGAGCTAACATCTGTGCCAGTCCTCCTCTATTTTGTATGTGGGACACTGCCACTGCAAGACTTGATGAGTGGTGTGTAGGTCTGTGCCTGGGAACTGAACCCGCAGGCTGCCGAAGTGGAGCACATGAACTTAACCACTACGCCACTGGGCTGGCTCCACCTTTTGCTTTTTTGTTATTTGTTTTACAACTTATTTCAAAGAAACATAAAACATATGTTTCTTGACATTTTCTCAATTCAGTTCAATAACTGTTAAATTCTTATAGTATTTCTAGCAGTCACAACAGCCTTTGGACCAAAGGTTTTACATTTTGTGTTTATATTTCACAGTCAATAATAAATCAACAGCTGTAATGATGGTAGTTTATTACATTATACCCTCCGAGAGGATTGCCATTTGATGTGTCAAAATGATCCAAAGGCCTTGTAATGGTAAATTTTAATGGAAATGAAACAGTATCAGGGACTGAAATTTCAGACTACAATGGGACAGTTAAACAAGTTTTTAATGGTTTGGGGTTATTCAGAAACTTTGCTATTAATAAGAAAATGGAATAGGGCTTCTCTCCCTACATCCTGGCCAGTGAGCTATTTTTATGATCACTGCTTAGTCTTTGAAGGAGTTAACTCCACCCTCAGTTTCCTGTTTCTGTCTTGAGAGATTTCACACCAAATAGTTGTTTAGAGCAGAGATCGGCAAGCTACAGCCAGTGGGCCAAATTCCGTCTGCTTCCTGCTTTGTGTAAATAAAGTTTTATTGGAACACAGCCATGCCCATTTGTTTTCATTCTCTGTACGGCTGTTTTTGCGCTGTGAGGGCAGAGTCAAATAGTTGTGACAGAGACTGAATGGCCCTCGAAGCCAAAAATATTTACTGTCTGGTCTTTTAAAGAAAAAAATGTGCTCACTCCTACTCTTGAGTTTATTAACCTAAGGGCCTTATTCTTCCTCTAGGAGGAATCCTTGCCTTTTGTCCTTGGTGATTGTGAAATGTGCTCAAGAGGGTTGGAGGTCTTTGGGGCCAGGCTGCTGCTTGCTCACAGATGAGATTTCACCAGTAGCGTAGATAGCCACGTTCCTGCTTTGGACAAGTAGTATTCTTGCCCAGTTAAATTAATAAATCTCTTGTATTGTTGCTGGGCAAAAAGCAGGTTGAGCTTTTGAAAAACAATTATAATATATTAAATTAGTCTATAAAAACATGGGCTACTTATTTGGGAAATTAATTTTAAATAGCTTTTTATTTATGAATCTGTGAGTCTGTCTATGCAACTATTTATTTTTGTTTTATTTTACATTTTCCAGTGCTCTTCATTCTTCTGTGTAGATTTAAATTTCAGGTTGTCATTTTCCTTCTGCCTGAAGGACTTTCTTTAACATTTCTTATAGTACAGATGGGCAGGTGGCAAATTCCTTCAGCTTTTGTATGTCTGAAAAAGTCTATATTTCACTTTCATTTTTGAATGATTTTTGCTGGATATAGAATTCTGGGTTGACAGATTTTTGTTTTTCCTTCAGTCCTTTAAAGATGTTGTTCCACTGTCTTCTAGCTTGCTTCCCACCCTCACCTCTTCTGACCCCACTGGGTGAGAAATCTGTCTTTCTTTTCTTTATACCTCCATATGCAACTTGTCTTTTTCTCTGACTGGTTTTAAGATTTTCTCTTTATTGCTGGTTTTAAGCAGTTTGATTATGGTGTGATTTAGCTTACTTTTCTTCATGTTTCTTGTGTTTGGGGTTCATTGGACTTTTGGCATCTGGGGGTTTATGGTTTTCATCAACTTTTGAAACTTTGTGGCCGTTATTTCTTCAAATATTTTTTCTGTCTTACCCCTTCAGTCCTTTGGGGACTCTAATTACATGTGTATTAGGCTGCTTGAAGTTGTCTCACAGCTCACTGATGCTCTGTTTATTTTTTAAAGTCTTTCTTTTTCTTCTTTTTGTGTTTCATTTTGGATCATTTCTATTGCTATGTCTTCAAGTTTACTAATCTTTTTTTCTGCAGTGTCTAAGCTGCTGTTATAAACTTATAATATTAATTTATGGCAAAATAGCTGGATTAGAGAGTACATCACAGCTCTAAAATTTTTGAATTGATTATCTTCTAGACCTTCTAATGGAGACTAATTTTTTTTCTTTTTCTTTTAAGAGAAGGACCACTTTTGCCTCGGCCTCTGCCCCAAACTGGATTCTTCTTTGGGCTTTCATAGCTAAGCCAATGGTGCCATAATTCACCTTGTCTCTCAAATCAAAAGTCTGTTAGGGCTCCCTCAACAACTCCTTTCCCTCGGCCCCCATATCCATTAGCGAGTCTTACTACCCGTGCTTCCAAAAGAGATCTCAAGTCCATCCATTTCTCTCCATCTTTTCCCACTGTCTTACTCCCACCCACCATCCTCTCTTCTTTAAATGACAGCAACAACCTCAACGGTTTCCCTGCTCCTTCCACCTTTGTCCTATTTCGATTTATTCTTCCTACAGCATCCGCAAAATGACAGTCAGATCATGTCACTCTGCTTCTTAAAACCTTCATTGGCTTTCAATTAATTGCACTTTGAACAAAATCCAAATAGTTTTCTGGGCCTTCAAGATTCTTGGTCCCCTCCTGTCTGTCTACCATCATCTTGGGCCACTTTTTCTTTCTCTCGCTGTGCTTGGGTCAAGTGGTTTTCAAAAATCATTTGGCCACAACCCACAGAAAATATATTTTACCTTCCAGTCTAATACAAGGGAGCACATATACCATGTTTCACTGATTCCAAGGTATCTAAAGTCAGGATACATCTTATAGTCGTAGCCTATATATGATTATATAGTCATTTAGACATGAACATGTCATAGTGTAATTGAAAGCACTTTTTTTTCTTAATGTTACATGAAATTTCGATAAGTCTTACAATTGATAGCAACTTAAACTTGATGAATTATAGTATCTGGCCAAGTTTCCTACAACAGTGCTTACCTTACTCTCCAAGGTACATTCTGATGTTTTCTATTCTACCTGGTTTATTCCATTTTACTGGATGAAACAAACCAAAAAAACCCCACTCGACTTGCTTGCTATTGGTGCACAGCTTGAAGTTTGAAAAACTGCTCTAGCCCCTCCAGCTTTTTTTTGTTCATTGAATGCACCAAATCCTTTCTTGCCTCAGGGGTTTTGCACACGCTGTTTCCTCTGCTCTTTCTTGTTCTTTGCTTGGCTGTCTCCTCATCATCCTGCAGGTTTCAGTTTAAATGTCACCTCTTCAGAGAAGCCCACCTTGACCACTCCATCTAAGTAAGTTCCTTTCTGTCCCCCTTATTCTTTTTTCCTGGGCCACGTTTGTTTCCTTTGTAGCATTTGTCACTATTGGTAATCATGCCCGTGTTTATTTTCTATCTTCTTTCACCAGAATGAAGGCGTGGGCCATGTATGCTCTTTCCTGCAATGTCTGGCCTATAGTATGCATTCAGAAAAATCCTTGTCAACTGAATGCATGCTGCTGTCTTAGAGCCACTCTGCCTTGGAGAAAGCCTTTATATTTACTTCAAGGTCACTGTGGGGTTTCTGAATCTCAGCAGCTTTTGATTAAAAAAAAAAAAGCCCCTACTTTGTCCTGCCTTTTGTCCTGTATGTGTGTCTGTGTGTGTGTGTCTCTCTCGGGAGCAGGCTGGCAGGGGGGCGGGTGTCAATTAGAGGGAAGAGGGAAAGATTAAGAATAGGAAATAAGACAAATGAAGGAGAGTAAAAACGTCATCCTTTATTTTTTTCTTCCACTAGTCCCAAGGTGTTAATATGAATGTGAAATATATTTGTACAGGGTATCCATGTGTGGTCTAAATAGTTAATTGTTAATTAACATAGCGTTGTGTATTCCTGTGACTTGACCTCTCACGTTGGGGATGCCTCGATTAATTAGTTCTTTGAAAACCAGATGCTGGGACACCTACAACAAACAGCCTTCTTGGCTTTCTAGGCAAATGCTGTTCTCTTTATTTGACCCGTAGCATGTAGAATTGTATTCTACCCTATGAGAAATTTATAATCAACTTCTTACCTTTTAGGCACATAGAGATGAAATCCAGCGCAAATTTGATGCCCTTCGTAACAGCTGTACTGTGAGTATTAACCAAAGATGATTAAAATAACATGAAACTGAAAGCGAGAAGGAAAAGGGGACATCTCTTTATAATATCAGTGACTGATTTTTGATAGGAACTTTCAACTTGAATCAGTTAATGCAATGAAGCTGATTTGGAGTTTCTGAGCCCCAGATAACTTCAGTTTCTCGGGTTTCTGCCAGTTTTAAAGACTTAAAACCATTCCTCATGTTTGAGGGAGGATAGTTGGAATGGTCAAAGTAATTCTCACAGCAGAAGCCCTAATAGGTTTCACTAGCTACAACTGAAATCCCGAGGCAGCTCCTTCTCCAATGTAGAAGGTTCCGGGGCCACGCAAGCCAGAGATTGTCCAGACGGTAGAGCAGTGATATCTGTGCGGCTCTCCAGCCGGCTGCCTCTGCAGAGAGGAAAGGCCGATGTGTTTTCCTGAGGATCTAGAAATGTTAACTTCCTAACAGGCAAAATCTGGGTTCCTAACATGCAAATTCAAAATCTATGACTCTCTGGGAGATGTTATTTATATTGAGAGAAGTAAGTACTATAAGCAGATAAGCATCGTTCATAGGTTATGTAATAAGGTAGGGTCAGTGGAAACTTGAAGTCTATTTTTGAACAGAACAAAGGACTGAAATAGGCCCCTTTTAGAAGTTAGGGATGTTATCTTTATTCACGGTTCCACTTTCTTTATTTGGTCCTTTCATCCCTTTATTCCCTCCTTAGTCAGTCCTCAGTGAGCATGTCTCCATTTGTATTATTTGCATCTGTGAATTTCCAGAGACATCCCTACCTCCCACATACATGTTTTCTTTTCTTGAAATGAAACTCTCTCTTTCCTCTTTACCTACTATAAATGGGACAAGAAGTCTGATGGTAGATGCTTTTTCCCCTTAATTTAGGTATAAAATGCATACAGTAAAGTGCACTAATCTTAAGTACGCAGCCCAATGAAATTTTATACGTATAGAGAACTGCGTGACCACAACATAGATCAAGATTCAGAACATTTTCAGTCCCCAACAGGCCCCCTATGTCCTCTTCTCATCAGTATCCTTTACCCAAAGGGTAACCACTATTCTGACCTCTGATACCACACGTTAGTTTTGCCTGTTCTTGAACTTTGTATAAATGGAATCGTAGAGGATGTGCTCTTTTTGGGTTGAGCCTTGTTTGACTTAAATTATTTGAAGTTCATCCATGTTGTTGTATCTGTCAAGAATTTGTTCTTTTTCACTACAGTGTAGTGTTTCCAGTGTATGAATAGAACTGAAGTTTGTTTATCCATTCTCCTGTTGATGGACCCTTGGATTGTTTCCATTATGAGTAAAGCTATTAGCAAACCTTCTTGTACAAGCCCTTTGGTGCCTATAAGCACTTGTTTCTGATGAGCATACACCCAAGAGTGGAATGGCTTGGTCATGAGATGTGGCTCTGTTTGACTCTAGTAGGTACCTGGCAGATGGATTTTTCGTCTGTATTTCCTGACGCCGATGGCGGACCAGGGTGGGCCCTCTTTAGATGTGCCTGTTGATTTCCTCCATTCTTGCCTCCCTTCCTTGAGGAGTTGGTGCATTCAGTTCATGTACTCTTCTGCCTACTTTGTTAGTTTCTTCTCGTCTTGGTTTCTTATTCTACATAAGAGTTATTTGCTTATACACATATTCATAAATGATCACTGAATAAAATATAGATCATTTTATGATTGTGACTTTTTATATTACTATTTTTTCCTAAAATAAACTTGGATATATTTTAAATGTGTACATCAGTAATCCCTTATCTGGAGAATTCTTTCCCCTTTTTTAGTCTTTTGGCATAAGAACTTTTTTAAAAGCATTTTTTATAGCTTCTTAGAGATATAATTGGAGTACAATAAGCTGAGGTGTTTTGAAATGTGTATACACCTGTGAAACCATCAAAATAATGAACATATCCATCACCCTCAAAAGTTTCCTTGTACCCCTGTGTAATCTACCCTCCCCTACATTTTTAAAATTGCAAGTTTAGTTTTTAATAGGACATGCCAGTATGTAGAATGAATTTGGTTAAGAATATAACTTTTATACTCTCTTTATCTCTCACATTTGCTTTTTCTGGAAAAGTGATCTCTACTCCTTACTTTACTTACTTCTGGCACTCTGTGGAGAAGCCTCTGGGGGCCTCTCCCAGTGGGAGGGGGAACCCGAGAGAGTGACCCCCAACCCCGCTTCGGCTAGAGCAGCTGGGTTGCTTAGTGGTCCAAACCATGCCCTCTGGAGTCAGGCAGAGTATGTTCGGATTCCAAACTGGCCTCTTGGGAACCTGTGTGATGTTAACCTCCCAAGCCTCCATTTCTTTACCTGTAGAATAGGGATAACATTGTATATCCTTAGTTCCAATATGCCATCAATTGTAAGATGTATAATTCATTTAATACCTGCTCTTCGGGGGCTGGGTGAGGGAAGAGAGACAGCTGCTTAGTTCCAGTATACATTGAAATTCCAGAAACCGTAAAACTTAGGAAACACTGAATCATAGAACCAGAAACTTGGTAATAATACCTACCTCATACGGTTCCTGCAAGAACTAAATGAGATGATGCATCGAAGTGCTTGCCCGGAGCCTGGTCCATAGAAAGGGCTAAACAATGTCAGTTACTATTATTATTTTATTATGTTGGATTTATGACATAATCTCTTGTTTAGAAAATGGTTCTGCTCCTTAAAAAAGTTTGAAAACCACCGCTTTGGCACAACATTTGGCAGCAATAGTAGATCTCAGTTATACTTTTGCAAGTTCAAAGGCTGCTTTAAAGACACTTCCGGAGAGCGTGATGGATGTTCCTTTCTTGCTGGCGCTGTCCGAGGTTGTCTCCGCTGAGCAATGTCATCTTCGTTACTGGTGGGAACTCCTCTGATAACTCAGTTGATAGGAGCTCTCAAGCAGCTTTTGTAAAGCCCATGAACAGCGAGATTTTCAAGCTCAGACCATTTCTATATTTTGAAGAGATTTAAAAAAAGGATTTGATTCAATCTGGCACCTAAAACTCTACCTAAGTCTGTTTTGGAGGGGAGTTGGTGGGCAAACATATGACATGGTTTTAATTATGAATCAATCTGTCAGCTATAAGATTAAAAATAAATAATATGCAAATAGCTGCCTTCAAGAAAGAACTAGGCATTAAAATAGGACTTCAGTCCTGTGTCTTTTTAGCCTGATGCTCGTCATCCGGCTGGTTTCTTCTCCCCAATATGCCACAAACGTTTACCTGGTAACATTCCCTCTACTGGTCTTCCAGTAAGGTGGGAGGGGTTAACATCTATTTCTCAGAACCATGAGGTTTGCTTGGAAAGCAACAGATAACCCCAGAGATCTTTTTTTTTTGGGACACTGGGAGTAGATCATTTTTTTATATCCTTTGTTTTCTCTTAGAACTGTACCACAATCTCTTATCTGCAAAAACAGCATATAAGAAAGCTCTGCTGGCCCCTGCATTGTGAAGCTGTCTCCCTCATCTTTTTTACTGCTAAGATGGAATCAGGCTTTCAATTTATCTTTTTTACTCTCTATCCTTGGCGTTGAAAGGTTAACAGACTCTAATATAGTAAAAAGATCATTTGTGCTTAGTGTGGAGAGAATATACCGATGGCCACAGAGTAGACCTAAGAATTCTCCTTGCACATGACCTGGGTCAAATTCACAGATTTCCTCTGATACGTTTTTTTTAAACCATGGAGACCATTAGTTTACTGCCTGTGTTTCAAGTCAGTTCAGTGTCTGCAAACTCAATACTGTGTGTGTTTGTCGGTTTGTCTAACACTTAATACCACAACTTCAACAACTTGAAACAGAGTCACCAGCTAAACATGGTATGGCTGGGGCAAAAGGAATATATAAAAAGTCTGAATGAGTTAAAATGCTTTTAATGAAGACTTGGGTGCTTCACACAAACATGTAATCCTCTTCATGTCAAATGTGCTAAAGAGAGATGATGACAAAATATAGAACCAACAGTCACAAATTGTAAATAGAGATGTGAGACCACTTGAAAGCCGGATAACAACAGGGAAATGGAGGGACCCTTGTTATTTCAATGGGCCCATCTCAACTGAAGTGAGAGGAATAATCTTGGCACCTCATTGACTTTTTTCAAATGTTTCTTCTTTTGCACTTTATAATCTAATTTTGGGAGAAGAAGATGAGTTGGTAGAAATGGACTTATAATAATTCACATTATGAAAATAAATATTTCATGAATCAAAGAAAGGAAGTGGGTACCAGAGGCTTAAATATGTCTTTGAATGGCAGTAAATTATTTTGGCCATGTATATATTCTTATGTGAATTGATTTTCTGTAGTCTGCTCTTCAAGAGGCACCACTGTAATCTTTCAAATGAAGCTTCATCTTGGTCATTGATGTTTGTCCCCTATATTTTACATGATACTTTAAGGCAGAATAGTATGTTAGAAAACTCAAAACATTAAAAAAGTAAAAACGGAGGAGATGGTAAATCTAGTATATACCTCCATGTCACAGATGGAGAAGTCAACCCAACAAAGTTCAAGGTGGCTTCTTTGGAGTTCCAGAAGCCAGGCTGTAGCATAACTCCCAGGCCAGTTTGCCTCAGTCTTGTTTTTCTTTGGGAAAGAGTAGAAGGAGGCAAAATAGTTAAATGGAGACATTTGCAGTGTAGGATGAAGACTATCTTCAGGATCGGGTTTACTGCATTCGAAGGAGACCAGTTGAACTGTTGGCAGTGTTCATTCATTGTTTCTGGTTTTAGGAGATTTGACCATGTCATAGAGTGAGTGATACAGGGATCTATGAGGCATAACTGCCTGCTAGGAATGACAAACTTTCAGTTTTTTCCTTTTTTTCCCCCCTGATAAAGAACCTGACCAGACAACCTTTATTTTCCCTCTTGTAGCTGACACTGAACCTCAGACTAGTGCATTAGGAATTAACATGGCTTTTGACATTAAAATACAAATTGCTAGCCCACTTACTACATTAAAAGCTTGTCAGCTCACTTACAAAATGAAAAGCTGTGTTTTCTGAGCCACATTGAACAAATGTACTTAATTGATGTTCTTTAATTCTGCAAGCCTGGAAAGATTTTTTTTTTTAATTGATAATCAAAGGGGGTTAAAATAGGGAATTAGTCGTGGGAACAGTGGCAACATTTCATAAACTAAATCTACTCTAGTTTTGATAATTGGAAACAATTAATAATTGTAGGCTTCAAGGCATTTCCTTTTAATTTACTTTTTTTTTTAACGTAAAATTTAATTTACTGCCCGTGTGCCTCATTCCAACTATTATTAGAAAATTGCCCTTAAACTTCTGAAGTATTATATATAAAAGCTCTCTGCAGCACTGATACTAAACCACAGCCAAGAGAATAAGAATGCTAAATGTACTGAAATTGAAGTCATTCTGCCATTGCGCAGGGAAATAATTTAGCAAAACCAGATTAAATCTCTCTTAATAAAATGACAATTTCATATACATGCCTTTCCATTTTCGGATAGCTCACTGTATAATAAAAACCATTAAAGTGATGTTATAGTACAATATTGTATTTTCAGGATTATTCTAAGCTTCCTCAAATTTTTCTTTTCTTCGTTGTGTGAAATTAAATTTATTGCCTGAGATATTATTAAAGTAACTCTTGGTGTCCTTCACTGTCAGTCTTCCTTGATAAGAACTTTATTTTGCTTCCTAAGACTATCTTCAATTATAATGTCCTATAGATGGTGTCATGGGTGTTTTCGCTTAATTAGCTGATTGTGATACAAGTCTCTTTGTTATTCCTCTTTCCTCAATTTGCATTTTCCACATTATATTATCTTCCATTAACTTGATCTCATTTAAAGTTGCCCCTTCCACATGGCAGTCACTTTTGATTGATTGGCCTTTGCCATACTTTCCAGATGAATCCTGAGTTAGAAGGAATCAGAGACTTCTCTTTTCCTACCACAGCACGTGTGTCTTAGTGATAGGTGGGTGGATGTGGGGAGCTTGGGTTTGGCTCTTGGGGCTGGATGGGCAAATACGTGAGCTGCACAGTGATTATCAGTATCATGTAGGTTCAAAACCAATGGCTCTCGGAGCAATTTCTCATTTAAAATTGACTTGCTTGATGTGTAACTGGATTCCTGTCCTCTCTTAGGTCATCACAGACCTGGAGGAGCAGCTGAACCAGCTGACCGAGGACAATGCTGAGCTCAACAACCAAAATTTCTACTTGTCCAAACAACTCGATGAGGCTTCCGGTGCCAACGACGAGATAGTACAGCTGCGAAGTGAAGTGGACCATCTCCGCCGTGAGATCACAGAGAGGGAGATGCAGCTCACCAGCCAGAAGCAAGTAAGGACAGTAAACAATGTTAGAGATCCCCTTTAGAGATCCCGAAGAACACTTTGGTCCCCTTTAGATTTTAGAGTGAGTGCCTGGGGCATCTCTCCCAAGGGTTCCAAGACTGAGCCTTGTCCATTAAATGGACTCTTTTTCGTAATCATGTCTGTGTTTTGAAGGCTCGAGCATTTTAAAAAATGGCTTTTGAAAGTGTGTTGTTCTTCTTAATTTTGATTTAAAAAAATTACGAATGAAATAGAATGCTCTGGGAGGCAGTGTGAGCCCCTTGACTTTTTAAGTGTGGTCTCCTCCTGCTGGCCTGGCTTGGGGTTCTGCCTATAAGATGGTGGCAGAAATGGCCCTTCATCCATTCTCTTCTGGTCCCCTCAGTCTGTAGAAGAAGATAAACTGCATTTCAGACTGTAGTTAGAAACTTGCGCTTTTCTAAAACTGATCCGACAAAAGTAACATCCAGGCGATCCTCATTTGATACAAGGCACAACTCAGTGGTACTGATTTGCAGACTATGGAGGCTCTCAAGACCACCTGCACGATGCTGGAAGAACAGGTCATGGATTTGGAGGCCCTGAACGACGAGCTGCTGGAAAAAGAGCGGCAGTGGGAGGCGTGGAGGAGCGTCCTTGGCGATGAGAAGTCCCAGTTTGAGTGTCGGGTTCGAGAGTTACAGAGGATGCTGGACACTGAAAAGCAGAGCAGGTGGGACTTCCTGTTTCTAGAAAGCCAGTGACGGGCCACTGCAGCAGGATCACCTGAGAGTTATGAGGCGGGTGACCGACTGTCCCAGGACTGAACAGTTTTCTGGGACACCAGACTGTCAGTGCTGGAACTGGGAGACTCTTGAGCAAACCAGGATGGGTTGGTCATCCTGCTTGTAAATATGGTCAGTGTCAGTTGGATTCTGTGGCAGTAGCTGGTGTTCATTTCTCCTGTGCAGAGGCCTGGGGGGAGAGCAGGGCAAGTATCTCAGTGCTTTCTTTGCAGAAACTCTTTCTTCAGGTTTCTTATCATTGTGACCGTGTAGCAAGACCATCACCATTTTAATCCTGGTCGTGTGTAATGCTAGTCTTCCCTCTACAAATTGTGACACTAAAAATGTCTCCAGACATTGCGTCACGTCCCCTGGGGGGCAAAATCGCCCCCACTTGAGAACAACTGCTCTAGAAGAATAGTGTTTTTTTTCTTTTTTCTTGGTAGGAAATAGTAATAATAGGTTCAGGCAGTATCTTTCCTCTGCTTTCCCGCTTTGGTTTCCACAGTTCCCTTTTTGCCAAGGCCGCGATAGTACAGGTTGTGTAGTGCATAGCTCTAGGGGGTGCCGTTCACATTGGAGACATCATAGATTTGAAGCTTTATTATGACAATTTTACAGCTCACAGCAGGAAAGTGTTTTGTTCTAACAAAATTGGTATATTACGACAGTTTACCAGCAGATGGAAATAAATGGTCTTGAAGAACAGGTGCCTTTTTCCAGTTTGCACAAAGGCTCCATATAGGCTAGTGTTAGCCCCATGACTTCGTGTCTGCATAACTAAATCATGTCCATCTTTCATAACCTCGCTAATGTCACCTTCTTCTGAAACTCACCTTCCTTGATATTCTAAACTCCTTAAGCAAGATAAGCTATACATAGAAATATCTATCATTTAGTTGGACTCCAGCAGACTCATTTGGGCATTTCCCACATTTACTTGGCCATGGTAGACTCATCAATGTGTTGGATGTTTAATCTATGCTAAGTCAGTTAAACTAGAAAAGATTAGAGGCAAAAGATGAGGACTCTTAAATTTCAAGAGAAACTGGTAGAAATGTTCCCTTTTCGGGCATCCTCTTGCACAAGGTATTTGCTGGTGTGAGGGGCTGCTGGTTTAAGACCTGCTCCTGCTGCCCTCTGAACTCTTGGGCTCCCTGAGTCCTCGTGGTTTGTTCGGGTCTTTCACACAGACCCCCTCCTTCTGCCCTCAAGTCCAGCTCCTATCCTAGCTGTTTCTAGAGTCCTTCAGGGAAAATTTTAGGGATCAGAAGCTGGCTTTAGCATCAAGAGATACACAACCACATGTGGAAGGTAAAATTACAGGCTGTGCCTAGGAAGACATTTCAGGTATAATTTCAAGGGCAACTGTGAAAGATCTTGGCTTTACCCCCTTTTTTTCCTGCTGTCTTGGTGTTATGTGGGATACTGAGATGAGTAAAATATAATTCTTAATTCTTGTCCTCAAGAGGCTAAGAGTCTAGTGGAGGAGATAAACTGTGTATTCAGATATTTATTCTCTGAAACAGAGAGTTGGGTGTGCCAGGAGAGAAGTACATTTATGCTCTGGATACAGAGCAAGGAGAGGTTACTTCTGGGAGGGGAAATTAAGAAAGGTTTTATGAAGGACATGGCCTTTGAGTTTGTCCTTCAAGGCTGAGTCAGATCAGGCTTTGGAGGGTAGGGAAGGACAGTGTTGCAAGCCCAGGTGTGGAAGTAGCAAAATGTAAGACCTAAATGGGTGAGAGGAAGTGATTTTTCTAGTTTGCTTCTAATTTTTCTAGTCTCTAACCTTATTTACGTACACATTCATCAGATTCAATTTTCAGTTTCCTGATGAGCACCCCGAACACTTAACTTACTGCATGTACTTTAAGGAGAAGAAATGTTTGCTCAAATGGCATCTCCCATGGTCCTCTGCACCCTGTAGTCCTTCAGTGGGACCTCATTTCCTTTCCACTCCCAAGGGAGGCTGTGACAGTCTTGACACATCCTCTTCAGCCCGGTTGTATTTGGAAAATTGCCTTTTCCCCTTCAGCCTTTCCAAGTGAGTACGCACGAGAACGTTACCTATGAAGAATATTTTTACCCAAGGCCTAAAGTGGGTCAAATCATCACTCAGTAAGCGGTCAGGAAGCAGGACGTAACTTGGAAGTAGGAGTCAGGGTTGGGCATCTATCCAGCCTGCAGCCAGTTTGGTTGCTTATCAGGATTAGAGATGGGCCAGCTTCCTTTCTCTGGGTCAGAGATGGTGGGGCTTATGAAATGGGCCTGTGTTTTTCCATCAGGGCAAGAGCTGATCAGCGCATCACTGAGTCCCGCCAGGTGGTGGAGCTGGCAGTGAAGGAACACAAGGCCGAGATTCTCGCTCTGCAGCAGGCTCTCAAAGAACAGAAGCTGAAAGCTGAGAGCCTCTCTGACAAGGTCAGTGCCCATCCTTTCTGCCTTTCTGGAAAACATTTTCATTTCCATCTTTTGGAAGGCATGCTTGATACAAATTCAAATGCAATCCATGGTCAACGTATTTCATAAACATACGTTTACTCAGTCCAGTAGAGTCACATGGTTATGCTTTACTGTGGGACGTCCTTGGTAGATAATAGTGTGAGTTGGTGTGGTGGGTACTGGGGTCTCACACTCGGTCAATGGCTTCTTAACATCCACCTCTCTGGGCCCCTGAAGTCCGAATTTTGATCTGCGTGCACAACTCTCGTTTTCTGGCACTTGATTTCTAGAAGGATTTATGGATTTAATGTTGAGTATCCTTGGGAAGTGCTTGGTGGCAAGGATTAATGCTAATTCCATTGCTACCGTAATAGGCAGCTCAGCCTCCCTGTGTTCCAAGTCCAGGGACATGATAGGGTCTGACGACAATGCTAGTCCTCAGTATTTCACACTGGAAATACGTGTGTTCTGTCCATGTAGCACTCCATATTATATTTACCAGGTGATGGACCACTGTTTCGGAGATTTAATCTAATAGTCTTGAAAGAGATTTAGAATAAGTGCTTCAATGTTATGGAAAACAAAAGTGAAGATTAGAGAAATTTTATGTATATACGTAGCCTCGCACATATGCTCTTTTTCACACACAAACACACACGTAGAGTAATAATCTGAGTTTTGTATAACTCTGTTATTTCCTGATTATAAGAGTAATTATTTGGGGTCATTCTGGTGCTATGGAAACCACAGAAAAGTAAAGGAAAAAGTGACTGGTAATCCGTCACTACTGTTATATTGGTGAATTTATTTGTAGTTTTTTCTTTGCATAATATGTTTATGTGTACACACACACACAACACACATAAATATTTGTATAAATTTAGGTTCTTACTATATAAACAGCTTTATGTATTTTTTTTAAAAACATCATATAACTAGGGGCTTTTCCTGAGTTATTGAATATTTTTTGAAGATGTAGTTCTAAAAACATCAATTGCACGGAAGTACCTATTTTAATCATTCCACTTGTGTTGGAAACTTGAGCTTCTTCCAATTTTTTGCCATTATAAATAACAGTGTGATGAACATAAGTCTTTATAGACATCTGATTATTTTCTTACCAGAGTATCATAGAAATAAAATGATTGAATTCAAGGCTAGAACTTGCCACTCAGGAACGTTCCTGACTTCCTTGATACTGGCTTGCTATTTTTTTTTTTTCATGAGGAAAATAAATATATTATTTGGAGATAAATAAACCCTTTTGTGTTCAACTTGAAGAATATTTTTTTCTATTTGACTGTTCTTAAAGTATTCTCTAGTCAAGTTTCACCCCTCCTTTAAGACTCTAGACATTCTCATACCATCTTTTCTTGATGACTGGTCATTCAAGATCAGTTTTTCTTCTCCATATCTAAATTATCATGTGACAAAGCAGTCATTTTTTGTGTGTATGTCTAGTTATGGGCCAGCCTCTGCTTGTGACTGCATGTAGGTTCCTTGAGAGAGCTCATCCATCCTTTCATCCCAAAAACCCCTGATAGAATCCTGTGCAAGGAGCAGGCATTCAGCATGATTCTTTAATTAAATCCAGCCAAAGCAATCATCCTCTTCAAACTTGTCACAGCTGTTTATATGACTCACCCCTTAGCAATAATTCCTACCTCATGGAATAACTTACATAAGGACTGTCTATGACATGGACTTTTGTGGTAAATTTTTAAAAAACAATATTTATATTCTGACCGTTAGAACTTGATTATTCTTCACATGTGAAGGTTTGTGGATATTTCCAAAAGTTATTAGCATCTGACATTCCTAAATGTGGTATCATGGCCAATTTTTCCAAATGTCCAGCTCAACGACCTGGAGAAGAAACACGCCATGCTGGAAATGAACGCCCGAAGTTTACAACAGAAACTGGAGACCGAAAGAGAGCTCAAACAAAGGCTTCTGGAAGAGGTGAGTGAACGCACCTGCTAAATAGAGCCAGCTGGAATTTCGAAAGTGAAAATTTACGTTCAGGTAGTCAGATCCAAATTAGACGTTCAAATTTTGAAATTAGAATTTTCGAGGAAGAGTAAAGTGGTCACTTGATACTTTCTCGAAGGTATTTAACACATTAAAGAATGTGTCATGAAGACCGGAGGATCCCTGTCGTTTGTGTCCTCCCATATGGTGCTTAATAGAGTGAGAAGCACATAGTGAGTATGTGCCAAATGGAAGTTTATTAAATAGACGGGTGAATGAATATTAAGTTAAATTTTTCTTTAGAGTTAACATCCAAAGTATATTAAGTTTCAGGCTGATAGCACATCCATGCAAATTAGCTTTGTGCACAGGGCAGAGACTTGATCAGATTATGCTGACTACCAAATTTCATGAAGACGTTGAACATTCAGTTAATTCAGTTAAAAAAAAATTATGCCCTGCTTTTGAGACATAAAATGAAAAGCTCAAATGGATCTCCTAAACCCGTCCCTTATATTATTTCCTGTACCTTTTAACAGAATTCTGAAAATCTCCATTTAAATTGATGACTACTTCCCGCTCCCAACCAAAGCCCTGTATGTTGAATCACTGATGATTCTGCTTTGTTCATTAGAATTGACCAACCAGGACAAACACACTTTATAAAGATATTTAATGAGAAGCTGGACTCCAGGAGTGTTCTCTTGGAGGGAGCCTGACAGTTCAGTTAACCAGATTACTTATTCTGGTTAACTGAGGGTTTACTGTATGATACCCATAACTCCCGAGGAACTCTGCTAGTAGAAATAATATTGCCATGTTATTAAGTTTGAAAAGTCTGGTGAAAATTTTACAGGTGAGTATGAAATGTTTTATGAAATGATACTTTAAAAAATAGGAGTGGGAGTTTGGGAAAGTTCTGGAGATGGATGGTAGTGATGGTTGCGCACCAGTGTGAATGTACTTAGTGCCCCTGAACTGTACACTTAAAAATGGTTAAAATGGTAAGTGTTATGTTATATATATTTTACCACAATAAAAAATTTTAAAAATCAAATTAATTATATGTATACATGGATGGGAAGTTCACCAAAGGCAGCCCTAAGATCACTGTAATACAAATTTAAAAATCTACCTGGTGGTCAACGAGAGAATTATGGTCTTTGATGTGGAATGAATAGACAGCGTTCCCACTTTGGGCACTTGTTGGAAACAGAAAGAACAGAAATAATCAGTGATCTCGCCTGTCCTGTTCTCCTTCCGAGGAAGGAGAGTGGGCCCTGGCAGCTCCATGCTTCGGCCCAAGGTTACGTGCTGAGTCGGTGACAATGCTCGGCATAGAATGCTGGCTTCAGTCCCCTCGTTCTCACTTCTGCACTTCGTGAGAACATTTCCAGTTTCTCAGTCTGTACCTCACAGATAGATTTTTGAGCACAGACATCTGGCTGACATTGAGTTTGAGGCAGATTTTGCTGACGGTTGAAACCATTATGAAACAAAGAATGATCTTTATTGTCCAAAATATGGCTAGGATGCTTGGTTGTGGTGTGCACTTTATAAGCATGTGACCAAGGGCTTCACTCAGATATCCTCTTCATTAGGGACAGAGACTTGAAAATGAGTTCGGAATCAGAGTCTCAGGGTTAGAAAGAATTTTTTTATGTCATCTAGTCCAAATTCCCAGCACTTTTGCCACTGTTCCCTTTATCCCTGCCCCTAACAGACTTTACTAATGGCTCTTTCATCCAAATCTTTCCTCGTGAGCCTGAGATGGCCTCAGAAGCTTTTGGATATGGCACTTTATAGCCACTATCGGTCCACTGGAAGTAACACCAGAGCTGAAAGTCCATTTGCTAATCCTGGTCAAATTAATCTTTTGTCCAAGGTAGAGAATCCCTTCCCCAGCACTCCTCATAGGCGAGCCTTGTTGAACCTCCACCTCAGTACTTACAGTGACTCTCACATTCCAACCCATTTTTCAACAACTCATTCTTAGGAAGTCCTGTTTTATTTTGAACTGAAGCCTGAGAAGAATAATAACAACTAACATTTAATTAGCACTTAATGTGTGCAAAGTGCCTTTCTGAGTACCTTACATGAATTAACTCATACAGTCCTTGTGATGATTCCATAACTAATTTTATTTTATTTTATTTTATTTTTAAGATTTTATTTTTCCTTGTTCTCCCCAAAGCCCCCCGGTACATAGTTGTGTATTTTTTTAGTTGTGGGTCCTTCCAGTTGTGGCATGTGGGATGCCACCTCAGCGTGGCTTGATGAGCGATGCCATGTCGCTGCCCAGGATTTGAACTGGTGAAACCCTGGGCCGCTGAAGTGGAGTGCATGAACTTAACCACTAGGCCACGGGGCCGACCTCAATAACTACTTTTATTATCTCCGTGACAGTTGATTAGATATCTTACCTACTCTCCCACTCCAAATCATCTTCTCTTTTCTAAATGAAATATTTCAAGTTCCTCCAAGTTTGGCATGTTCTTTTCTGGTAGATTTATCTTTCCAGAGAGAGTTTCTAGAGGGCCACGTGGTCTGAACAGCATGGAATACAGTGGGATATCTCCATCTCCATTCTGGGCTCTGGAAACCTCTGCCAATGACCCAGGCTCTTTGGGTAGCTTTATCCCACTATTGATACCCGTTGACCTGTCAAGTCACCACCTACCCTTCTACAAGTGTTTGTTTTTTTAACATCTTTGTGTTCTGTATTTATTCAGTTGATGTTGGAGAAAATACCATCCCACTGAACTTTCTCTTGTTGGTTTTGATCCATCTTTCTAGCCACCAGGGTTGTTTGATGCTCTCGTTCTGTCATCTAGCTCCTTCATGCTTCCTCCCAGTCTCCTGTCACCCTTGTAAAATTGTTGGACAGGTCTAAGCGCGTAGCTAAAGCCCTCCTTTCAGTCTGACACTGACCCATGAATCATCTCCCTTTGCCTCTCTCTGGGAAGCAGGTCAATGGTTTTGAAAAACATTTCACTGAGCACAAATGTCACTCTTAGCTGGTTTTTTTTGTTTTTTTTTTTTAAAGATTTTATTTTTTCCTTTTTCTCCCCGAAGCCCCCAGTACATAGTTGTATGTTCTTCGTTGTGGGTCTTTCTAGTTGTGGTATGTGGGACGCTGCCTCAGCGTGGCTTGATGAGTAGTGCCATGTCCGCGCCCAGGATTCGAACCGATGAAACACTGGGCCGCCTGCAGCAGAGCGCGCGAACTTAACCACTCAGCCACAGAGCCAGCCCCTTAGCTGTTTTTTTATTATAGTAAATAAGCAGCCTATTTCTTGGAAAGCTAATGGACAGTTGATGTATTTATTCTAGAAAAATATTTTGGGCCTGGCTGTCACCAAACAGATTCTTGTGCCCAGCACTTGTTTCTCTGCCTCCTGCCTAGCAATTAATGTGTCCTAAAATAGTGGGAAGAAACCAAAGAGGGTAATTTGTGGAAGAAATCACTTGTGCTGCAGGGGACTGATAGCTCCTTTTAAAGGTTATCTTAGCTGTTTTCCTTTTCTTTTTTTCCTGTATTTTAGGGGGTTCTGTGGTTTGATTCAGAAATTCCAGGTTGGCACATGGGCTGGGTGGTCTCTGGTTAGTAACAGTATCTCTTGCTTTATGGAGGATTGATAGGGGAGAGGCTGGTGGAGTAGGTTGGGATGGGAAAGGCAGATAAGAACGTGAGAGGAGAGTAGCTGACCTGGTTGGAGGGAAGAAGGAAGGACAATGGAGATGGCACTAAAATTCATTGAGCACCGACTGTGTGCTGGGCACTGTGTGTAGGATGTCACTAGTGAGGGCAGGTATTATATCCTTTTTCAGAGGAAGAACCTGATGCCCCTAGAGGCAGTGTAAGCATCCCATGGTCATGTGGCTGATATGTGTTAAAGTCAGGATTTCAACCAGGGTTTCTAACGTTTCAAAGTCCAGGCTTATTCCACTACCCTGCAGTATGCCCCAAGCAGTCAGCGCCCTCTGAAGAGGAAGGGCGGGTGAAGGGTAGAAAAGGAAAGAAAAATGAAACATAGATAGAGGGAAGTGAAGTAAGATGGAGAGGGTCAACACGAGGTCATCAGTTGCTCTCAGCTTGCTGGGGCCGGGAGCACTGAGCTTTGCCATGGCCTGTCGGAAAACTCCGGTGGTGATGTTTAGTGCTCTTCAGTAGCTCCCGGTCCTTAAGTCTGCAGAGGATCTAGCCCACCAGGGAAGAGAGGATTTGGGCCACTGCTAGCGTGGTTAAGACTGTAAACCAGGGGTTGGGTGAAATCAAGCAGTGTTTTGTCAGGATCTCTGCTCTCTCCTGCTTTGTAGACACAGAAGCATTTTAGGAAAGAGAGCCATAAAAGCAGTCTCTTTATAACCTGCCCTATTTTCTGGTTGACTTCCATTATAAAAATTGGGGGAAGATTTCCAGCACAAAACTGTTTCCAGTATACTAAATTTAATTTTTTTTCCTGGGTTTTACCAACACTCATACTGAATCTGGGATCTTCCGTTTCTTTCCTCCCCACGCTGTAAAAATATGTCCTACGATTGTGGCTATTTGCGTGCTTTTTGGGGTCCCTCACCCTGACGAGGAACTCTTTCAGTTAGAGATGACGTGATTCCCCTTGTGTATTCCACACTGTCCGTGCAAAGTGATTCTGCATAGTAACAGCTGAGATCTTAAAAACAAAAAATAAGGACAAATTGGAACTTAGTTGTCATGGCAGTAACTCTCACTGCCTTAGATATTAACTCAGATGGCTCAGACTCTTAAGGACCAAAATTAACTGTCAGCTCTGACCGGAAGGAAGACCCACAAGACTGGACTTCCTGTTACAGTGGACATCCTGTGACTTGCTGGCCATCTGAGATTTCTGTGCAAATTCTTTTTAACCATGCATGCATCGTTTTGGAATAAGGAGACAATTGGCAATTCTGGAATGAGATGGTTTCAAAAGCCGAACTTTTGGTGCCGTGCCTGAAATTAGTTTGGTAATTGCAACAGTGGGGGAACAAGATGTATTGTGTGTGGTACTGAGCCTTTCTCCGGCCTTTCTCCCCACTAGCAAGCCAAATTACAGCAGCAGATGGACCTGCAGAAGAATCATATTTTCCGGCTGACTCAAGGGCTGCAAGAAGCTCTAGATCGAGCTGATCTGCTGAAGACAGAAAGGAGTGATCTGGAATATCAGCTGGAAAACATTCAGGTGAGAATCGGCCGAGGGAACTTCCTTAAAAATTGTCTGCAGAGGCGAAGCATGATGGCTCAAAGTCATCTGGGGAAACCGTCAGTGTCTTTGTGTTGTGCACTGTTGTGTATTTTCTCCAATATTTCATTACAAAAATTTGCAAACATTCAGAGAAGTTGGAAAACTGCTCTAATGATCACTCCCTAGATTCCAATATTAATCATTTGCTGGTTTTACTTTTTCACATATCTATCCATCCATCATCCCTCTTTGTGTTTTGGCACTAGGATGAGGACTAAGTAATCAAGTATTGACCCAGTGCATTGGCGTTGAATTTTCCTATGCTGGCATCCTAATGACTTTCTTTTTTATTTTCTTAAAGTACTAAATTTAAAAGTATCCTTCTTTCTGGGTCTGAGGTTATTCTTGTTTTCCTGAATTTTAGGTTCTGTATTCTCATGAAAAGGTGAAAATGGAAGGCACTATTTCTCAACAAACCAAACTCATTGATTTTCTGCAAGCCAAAATGGACCAACCTGCTAAAAAGAAAAAGGTGGGTCAAAGTGTTGGAAAAGTGGCGAGTTGACAGTTTGGCTTGATCCTCTGTTTCAGTGTACACCACGGTTGATAGAGCATCTTAGGAACATTGAAGAGAACAAAATGCACAAAATGTTTTATTTTGGGTTGAAAAATAGGTTTTGAGATAATCAGAATAGCTGTTAAAGAGACGGTATCATTATAAAGTCTGTAACAAGCTACTTTCTGTCCATGGCCTTTAAAATTGTGGTGCCTGTCTCTGTTAAGGGAGTGATTTTTTTCCCTAAGCAGCTGGGGCGGGGGTGGTATGCAGAGAGAAAGGTTTGTACATAGGTCGGGGCACAGGACTCCAGAGGGAGTAGCAGGTCACATGTGTGGGACTCTAGAGAGAGAAGGATTCTCAGGTCATCTGTGTGGGACTCTAGAAAAGGTTAGAACTTGTCTGGTCCAGTCCTTTTGGTTGGCTCACAAAGAGACTGGGACCCAGATTGTCGAAATGCCCGTCTAAAGTGCCTGATTGGATAGCTGTACCTTCCATGGAGTTCTGCTCCATCCCTTTAAAATTGTAACAGACAACATATTAAAAACTATGGCCAAAAACCCCGAAAAACCTATGGAGAGGGTTATACGTATCTATCCGTGTGCATGGGGAGATTTTTAGTAAGGCCAAAACATGCTTCCCTAAACCGCTGAAGCCCGCCTCCTAGGTTTGGCCAAGTGTTCTCCATTCATAAGGGCCTCTAAGGAGCTCGCGTTTCCTTCTAAAGGCATTTGTACCCCAGAGTCGCAGAGGCAGCAGTTTTGCAGGAAAGGCCTGCTATGCCTTTGGAGGAATACTGAGGAGTGGACTGAGGTGGGCCCTCGGTCCCAGTGGATCCTGATGCTGTCTCTACTGTAAGGAGATGAGAGCAGCCTGCTACTCAGGGTGGCTGCAGGGGAAGGATTTTCTTGTGTGTCATGTGCCTGTCTGTGCTTGTAATGCCTATGAGATTTAATCTTTTTTGTTTTAGCAGTGGACTGTTATCTGATTATGTCACTTGATGTAGTTAGGGTGTTGCCATTTCTTTTTTCATTGTTAATTTTTTTTCAGTTGCATTCTTCTATGTTTTTCTTTTTTCTTCACGTACAGTACATGTTCCATTTGCATTTTTTTGAGTAAGCCCCTCGTTTTGACGTCCTTTTAGTATTCAATTTTTTTGCTTCCTTTTTTAAAAGCACTCATCTCTGTGTCTTGTAACTAAGCATCATGAGACAAATTCAAGGCAAGAGTGATTTCTGAACCACCTCTCCTGACTCCATCCTCCACTTCCATTTTTTGAGGGTAAAGACTCAGGAAATGGCTCTCCTTGGAAATGCTAAAGGAAGAGGTGGTGGCAATTCAAGCAGCTTTAAGCCTCTTGGTGAAAACTCTGCACCCCTCTTTTTTCCAGCCGGCTGGAATGGGCTGTGGCTCAGTCTCCCCCTTTCCCCCTTCGCATGCCATTTTTACTAAATCTGCTTACAGTGAGTATGCTCCCGGCTTTCGTGGTTTGCTCCTCCCGAGTCAGAGCTCCTTTAGCTAGCTTAAAGTGCCAGTTTCCAGGAGTTAGGAGATATCTCTGTTTCCATTGCTAGGGTTTATTTAGTCGACGGAAAGAGGACCCTGCTTTGCCCACACAGGTTCCTCTGCAGTACAATGAGCTGAAGGTGGCCCTGGAGAAGGAGAAAGCTCGCTGTGCAGAGCTGGAGGAAGCCCTTCAGAAGACCCGCATTGAGCTCCGGTCCGCCCGGGAGGAAGGTAGGGGCGCTCACTACGCAAAGTGCTGTGGAAAGGCGGAGGACCGATCTCAAGGAGATTGGCCCTAGTTCAGCATCTGTGTTTATGGCCCATACGCCTTCAGTCCAGACAGCCCAAGTCCGAAAAGTTCTCGGCATCCTTGGTGTTGCCGATATGGCACAAAATGTGTCCTTTTGGTCTGGGGTCCATGAAAGACAGCCCAGGGGCAGTCCGCTTGGTTGGGTCCTCCTGGTGACCCAGCTAACCAAAAGACGTTGGACTGGTCTCTCTCCAGCTGCCCACCGGAAAGCCACAGACCACCCGCACCCATCTACGCCAGCCACTGCGAGGCAGCAGATCGCCATGTCTGCCATCGTGCGGTCACCCGAGCACCAGCCCAGTGCCATGAGCCTGCTCGCCCCGCCTTCCAGCCGCAGAAAGGAGTCTTCAACTCCAGAGGGTACGTTCTCAAGGGGCCACTGGAGTTTTGTTGAAATTTTTTACAATGCAGACGTGTGATAAAAATGACAAGTAATAAAACTAGGCGATAGTGAGTAAGAAGTAGGTCTTCTCTCCACCCCCATCCCAGTTCCCTTACTCAGAGCCAACCATTATGTTCTTCAGGCACTAGTTCATGTATGTAACCACGTATTGTTCATGTATCTTATGTGTGTATATTCAAAGAGTATGAGAAAATGAGCGTATTTTTCTCAGCCCTTTTTTCTTTTGTAATTATCATAGCACACTGTGTTATACTCTGCAAAACACCTTTCTTCTTTTAGTTAAAACATTATCTTAGAGGGTTTCTTATTAACACATATGGATCAACGTCAACCTTTTAAAGGGCTGCATAATATTCCATGGTGCGGGTGTATGATTCATGTGTTAAACAGACCCTTGTTGATGAGCATTTAGGTTATTTCCAATTCCTTGTTCCCACAGACACCCTGTAGTGAACATCCTGTACTTCTGTGGGCATTATGGCTATAGGATAAGTTCATGGGAAATGAATTGTTGGGTTAAAGATTACATGCATTTTGAGTATTGGTAGTTTGTGACAATTTATATTCCTACCAACCGTGTGAGTTTTCTTTGTGGTCTCAAAAGTACTCTATCTACCTAGAGATGGAAAGGACCTGAAAAAAAGGGCCAGGGAAGGTGGTTTGGAAAGTCTTAGGGAACGTGGAGTAGAGCTGTGGCTCAGCATCATGGTGTCAAACCTCTTTAGTTGTAAATCTTGATGGCATTTTATTGTTGTTTTTTCTTCAATGAGGATGTCATCTTGTTTCCTATGTTTACACAACACTTTGAATCAAAGAGCTGTACTCTTAAAGTCATCAAAGTGGTGATGGTAACACGGAGGCCCTGGTGTCCACCGACAAAGCTGCACAGAGCAGCTACCTGAGTCGTTCCTAATACTCCAAGCTCCTGCTTTGGGTGTGTTGCATATTCACAGTTTCAAAGTGCATACGTGTTATTTATTCCTCGCAACTGTCTGATAAAGGAAGGGGGACGATATTATATGGAGAACTCAATTTGGATTCAGAAATTGGGATCCTGAGCTTTTCTCTCTGTTTGAAGCTGCCTTTAACTAGTTCCAGATCACTGTTGAGAGGGGGGCCCATTAAATGGAAAAAAAAAATCAATCTTGTTAATTTTAACAGCCTGGAATATAAATGTAAGAATCAGTTCTTTGAGGCTTAAAAGTTGGGTTTTTAACAAAAGGAGGTTTTTCATGAAAGAACTGGACATGAAGGGAGAATTCTTCAGTAAGTTTATAGATTTAATAATTAGAAATTCTATTCATAATAGTGATTTTTAAACTGAACTCTGAAAAGCTCTAGATATATGATTTCATCTGGAAGACAAAGCTTCTATGCCTAAAATATTTACAAACATTTGACTTAAAAGCATATGTTTCTTTATGCCCACAAACATCTATGCTCTCATATAGCCAATCTCCTACCAGTAATATGTTCTTTAAAAAACTGTCATTCCTAATAACTGGATAATGGAGATTTTAAGTTAATTCATGTAAATCTAGATGCATCTGTTAGTGTTAAAATAGTTTCACAATCTGTAACTAACCTGCTCTAATGGTTTTTTAACAGCCTATTGAGATAAATTGACATACCATACAATTCACTCATTTGGAAGGCTCACAAGGTTGTGCCACCATCACATTCTAATTTTTGAACATTTTTGGCCCCACTTTTCCCCCCTAACAAAAACTGTATATCTGTTAGCAGTCACTTCCCACTTTTCCCTCCACCCAACCTCTGGAAACCACTAATTCACTATCTCTGTGGATTTGCCATTCTGGTTGTTTCATATATCGTACCGTATGTGGCCTTTTGTGTCTGGCTGCTTTCACTGAGCATCATGTTTTTGATATGCATCCCTGTCACAGCATGTATCAATACTTCATTTTTTTATGGCTGAATAATATTCTATGGTATGGATAGCTCATCGTGTTTATGTTAATCCATTGATGGACGTTTGGGTTGTTTCCATCTTTTGGCTATCATAAATAATGCTGCTAAAAATATTTGTGTACCAATTTTAGTGGTTACATATGTTTCCAATTCTATTGGGTATATACCTAGGAGTAGAATTGCTGGGTCATTTGGTAGTCCTATGTTTAACTTTATGAGGGACTTCCAAAGTGACTGCACCATTTTATATTCCCACCAGCAATGTATGAGAATTCCGGTTTCTCCACGTCCCCACCAACACTTACTGTCCACATTTTTGATTCTAGATGACCTAGTGAGCACAAACTGGTATCTCATTGTGGTTTTGATTTGCATTTCCCTAATGACTCATGATGTTGAGCATCTTTTCATGTACTCGGCCGTTTATCTTCTTTGGAGAGATTTCTATTCAAATCCTTTGTCCATCTTTTAATTGAGTTGTCTTTTTATTATTGCATTGTAAGAGTTCTTTATAGATTCTGTAAGTTCCTTGTCAGAGAGATGATTTGCAAATGTTTATCTCATTCTGTGGGTTATCTTTTCACCTTCTGGATGGTGTCGTTTATAGCACTCTAATGATTTTTTAAAAAATTTTCCTCCAGAATTCAGTCGGCGTCTTAAGGAGCGCATGCACCACAATATTCCTCACCGATTTAATGTAGGACTGAACATGCGAGCCACAAAGTGCGCTGTGTGTCTGGATACTGTGCACTTTGGACGCCAGGCATCCAAATGTCTCGGTAAGAGCAGCAGCTGTGCTTGGCGGCAGCACCTGTGCGTCTCCACCTAAAAAAATCTATCTCGTGGAGGTGGTTTTTTTTGTTCTTTTTAAATTCCTCATCATATAGTGCATTCATTTTCAAGCTTTTAGTTTTGGTGGGAGGACGCCCTTTTTCCCCTGAAAGAGGAGTGAGTTTGTAAATGTTTTCAGCTCCTGTCTCCAACCCCCTGTGTGAAATACCTTCGGCTTTGTTAATTTCCAGCCTCTCTTCATCAGGCTGGTCTCTCCCTACCTTTAGGCTGTGTGCTGGCTCCGAGTGAAATGTGCAAATATGTCCTTTACGCCTTTTTTTGTGGCAGCCTGGGAGAAGCCAGGAAAATTGGGTCCAGGGAGCTTGGCTCTCGTTTCCTCTCTCTAGAGGGGCCCGGCTCCTGGGAAAGCTTAGGGATTACCTGGATGATGGGGTGAGAGTGACGGCCCGGCAGGGGGTTGGCTGGCAGAGGAAGGGAATGGTCCAGGATCCGCCAAGCGTGTTTTCAGGTGGTTCATTGCTCCTCCCTAGAATGTCAGGTGATGTGTCATCCCAAGTGCTCCACGTGCTTGCCAGCCACTTGTGGCCTGCCAGCTGAATATGCCACGCACTTCACTGAGGCCTTCTGCCGTGACAAAATGAACTCCCCGGGTCTGCAGACCAAGGAGCCCAGCAGCAGCTTGCACCTGGAAGGGTGGATGAAGGTTCCCAGGTACTGTTGCAGCGTGGCTTGCCCTGGGGCGGGTGCTGGTGAATGGTGGCAGAATGTCACCCCAAAATATGCCACTTTGCATTAAAAATTATTTTGAGCTAAAGGCACTTGAAAAACAGCAGGTGCAAGAAGGACACTCTGACCTCCCCCTTTCTCTTCTTGAAAGTAGGAGATAAAACTCTCAGCTAAAAGCTGCTCTCTCTATACCAAGAGGAAAGAAACATTCTTATCGCCAGAGACAGGAGTCAAGACCGGCCGAGAGAAATCTGTGCCAACAGACCTTGTTAAAGAAACTCTTATCTTCCTTGGGCCCTCTTGGACATTTTAGTCACTTTTTCACAACTGCTGCTCTTTGTTCAACGTGGTACACAAACACCCGAGCCTGTCGGCTCCTTGGGTCTTTATTTTCTTTGGAGACTCCCATGTCCATGTAAAATAAAATTTGTGTGCTTTTCTCCTGTTCATCTCCCTTAGATCAGTTGAATTCCTAGGCCAGCCCCAGAACCTAGAAGAGTGGAAGGCAGTTTTTCCTCCCTCCCCTGGCACTTGCATTCCTGATGTTTCCTAGGGAAGTGTCTTTTCTAGAGAAGATTCCCTGCCCTGCCCACCCCTTCCTCCCGCCTGATTCTTCTGAGTTCAAACATTTCTTCCTTCCCATCTCTGTTTTCCCAGGAATAACAAACGAGGACAGCAAGGCTGGGACAGGAAGTACATCGTCCTGGAGGGATCCAAAGTCCTCATTTATGACAACGAAGCCAGAGAAGGTAAATTAATGATTCAGGGGGAATTTCATTGCACGTGGTTGACCCAGGTCTCCCAGTGTCGGCGTGAAGGCTTTGTTTTTTGGACTGCGTTGCGAGCCTTCTACGATTTTCCATTTTTGAAAACTAAAACCCAAATGACTTGGCTAAAGGTTATTGGTACGATACTCACGTCTATAGGTCTCCCCTCTGAAGAACCTGCAGGGTGCTGCCCTGAAGATTCTACCTGCTAATACACCTTCAGAGAACTTCTGCCTCAGTCAACTAGCCCATAAATCCGCATCGTCATCAGAAAGTTGACTGTGCTACTCATCTGACACACTTTATTTTTTTTATCTTCCCTCTCCACCTTCTCTGCACACCTTTTCCCTCCTCCTTTGTTCTCGTGCGCCTCTTTCCATGTATACTGTCTCTCTCTCGCCCCCTTTCTCTCTTCCTCTCTTCTCCCCTTTTCTTGGTCCTGTTCTTTTGTTTTTCTTTCTGCGCTTCCTCTTTGCACCAAGCTGGACAGAGGCCGGTGGAAGAATTTGAGCTGTGCCTTCCCGATGGGGATGTATCTATTCATGGCGCCGTCGGTGCTTCTGAACTTGCAAATACAGCCAAAGCAGGTGAGGAGAAGCGGGAGAGCCCCACTCTGCAGGTGGGCGGGGCTTGACAAATCAGCAAGGGCGGGAGGGGCCACAGGGGTGACTGGCCTGCAAAGGAGGCCCAACCTCCTCAGCTCCTCCATCTTAGCAGTAACTAGGACTCATGTGGCTTGGCACTCTCTCTGCTATCTCAGGGCCATCCCTCCCAGTGGGAGCTGGGGGAACCCAAACCCAACCCTGTGCTCTCTGTCGAATCTCCTAGATGTCCCATACATCCTGAAGATGGAATCTCACCCTCATACCACCTGCTGGCCCGGGAGAACCCTCTACTTGCTAGCTCCCAGCTTCCCCGACAAACAGCGCTGGGTCACCGCCTTAGAATCAGTTGTCGCAGGTGGGAGAGTGTCTAGGGAAAAAGCAGAAGCTGATGCTGTGAGTATGAAAACGGGCAGAGGAGCTCATCTTTGTAAAGGGGGCTGACTTGGTGGGACTCCCATGGGCTGCCGTGATTTTCCTCAGGCTCCCTCTCTGAGGGCTGATGGCTGGAGACTGTCATGATTGGGACTTTTGTGGTGATAGAGATACAGGCTCTGAGGTGACTTGTCTGGCATCACAGGTCCTCCCCTCAGAGCCCTTTAGAATGGGGGAGTCAGCACCAGTAGCCAACTCTTGGGGTGTGACAGATCTTGATTATGGCAACACAGCAGCAAATGTACTTATAAGGAAATCCTCTCTTGTTTACTCTGTTGAGTTTATTTGGTTTGAAGGCTTGAGTTACAAGCATTTTGGCCACAAAGCAGCACAAAAGGCTGCCGACAGCCATGTCTACTTCAGAAAGGCTTTTCATAACCTTCTCAATTGCTTCCACACGATGTGCTGTTCCGTAGGCAGGTTTGAAATCCTACTCATCCTTAAGATGTTAGAAACGTGGGTGCCTTGATTGGCATCACCCCTCCTAGAACGTTCCAAGATACAAACAGCACTCATCGCTCCTTGGCGTTTCCTCCACCAAAGACGAAACAGCTCTTTTCAGACACTTAGCTCCTAATCAACACTTTAAGTGTTCGCACTCAGAAAATCCTGAACCGTGGGCCTTCCTGAGAGGAGCTCTGCTCACTGGGTAGACTTGTTTTGATGACCTGTTTCGTTGTTACCCGTGTGAGCCTGTTACTGAAATCCATATTTGTATGTGTACAATAGGGCTGCGACTGTATTTTCTCCGAGCTTCTGCCTGCTTGGGTTCAGGTAAAGAGATTCACAGGCTGGTGGTTGTGCTGACACCGTGCTTTGCACTTTTGCTGCAGCCTGGAGGGACAGGAGCCTTCCACGTGGCTTATTAACTCTTTGCAGGTGACATCTCTTTAGCTTCAGCTTATTTCCTACCACAGAACGGCTCTCTACGTCTACGACGCTCATTTCTTCCTGAGTCCAAGCCGTGTTATAACTCTGATGCTAATTAACACCCACCCCCGAGTTACCAATAACATTCACGTCTTGCCTTTTGAGCTCAAATCAAAAGATGGGGCGAGCCAAGAGCAGATGTGTGTTTCTGAGTGTTTTTAGGAGTGACTTGTCTTTCTTCCTGGCATTAAACTTCTCTCGGTTCTTGCTTGTGTCTCTCTGGATGGGTTTGCCATGGACAGTTCAATCTTACCATGTCCTCTTTTTTTCTTTCACATATGCAAAGAAATTGCTTGGAAACTCCCTGCTGAAACTGGAAGGTGATGACCGTCTGGACATGAACTGCACACTGCCCTTCAGCGACCAGGTTAGGGTTGGCTGGTGTCTGGCTAGCGCCACAAGCAGTCAAGAAAGGGCTGTGTCGGCTTCGCAGCTTATTTTTGGGGGTTGTTATGGTGATGTGGTTCTGCTTACATTCCGTTGGGGACTTCTGCCCTTGCAGGTGGTGTTGGTGGGCACCGAGGAAGGGCTCTATGCACTGAATGTCTTGAAAAACTCCCTCACGCATGTGCCAGGAATTGGAGCGGTCTTCCAAATTTACATCATCAAGGACCTGGAGAAGCTACTCATGATAGCAGGTGGGAGGCCAAAGACACAGCACTTTCTGTTCACTTTCAAGGGAAAGTATTTGAAAGCCAAATATCATGCTTGTGAAACACAAAGGCAGGCCCTCCTGGTGGCAAGTTGGAGCAGAAGCTTTCCTCGGTGTCCCTGCTGGTGCCCGAGCTGATGGCTCTCTGCTCAGACTCAGTTCCCTTGGTGTCCAGTGTAGTGCAGGCTGACACCCCAAAGAACATCTCACCATCACGCCAAGTCAAGAGTAGTGAGCCTCAGAGACTCATAAACGTCAGACCCTTTGTCTTCATCACCTCGATACCTCCGTGAGCCGTGACCTCTGAGAGCTTGCCTGGTCTGTTCCTGTGTTGTCTCTTATTTCTGTGACGTCTCAGAAACTCTTCGTCTAAAGTCACCACTGTTAACATTTTGCCACATTTTTTCTCTTTCTCTTCCTATATACACACAGACATTAACTTTTTTGAACTATTCGAGAGTCATTTGTAGCTACAACCCCAAGTTCTGAAGCATATCACTTAAGAACAGGACATTCTCTCATATAACCATGGCAAAAATTTTTTTGTCTCTTTATTGGTGGTACTAGTTTTTTTTTTAAAGGAAAAACAATAATTTATTGGCTCAGTGTTTGAAACCTCCACAGTTAGGTCTTGTTTCAGACACAGCCGGATGCATCCAGGGGCTGAAATGGTATGGTCAGGAACTGGCTTTTCATGGTCTCTCAGCTCTTTTCTTCAGCTTCTTGCTTTGATGGTTTGTTTCTTTCTTTCTTCTTGCTTTCCTTCTTTATTCTTTAGAGCGGTTTTAGGTTCACGGTAAAATTAAGCAGAAAGTGCAGAGTTTCCATATACCCTCTGCCCCCACACATGCACAGCCTTCCCACTCTCTCCATCCCCCACCAAAGTGGGACATTTGTTACAATTGATGAACCTACATTGACACGTCATCATCACCCAAAGTCCACAGTTAACATGAGGGTTCGCTCTTGGTGTTGTCCGTTCTGTGGATTTGGACCAATAGGTAATGGCATGTATCCACCTTTATAGCATCACACGGAATAGTTTCACATGGCAGTTTTTGAATTCAGAGAATTTAACCCTTGCTGTGATACAATATTCTGATGTACTGCCCATAGTCAGGTTTACCTGTGGCTCCAGTAATGTCCTTCAGAGTATTTTTTCCTGATTCACGATCCAGTCCAGGATCGTGCATTGCATTTAGGCCTGTCTCGTTAGTCTCCTTTCATCTGGAATGAATCTTCAGCCTTTCTTTTGTCTTCCGTGACATCCACATGTTGGAATAGTCCAAGGCTTTTGTTTTATAAGATGGCCCCTTGTTGCCTAACACATTCTGTCTTTACTTTGGTGGGGAGCATGTTTGACAGTACAGTTCACGTTCTCTGATGTTACCTCTGCAGAATTTTTTTCCTTCCATACTCTTGACTAAGACGGCAAATGTTTTCATTTTAGATCCAAAAGTTGGACCTAAACTGTATTTACAGGAATCTATGGGAAACTCAGTCCATCTGCGTGGCCTTGCTGGCTTTTATTTGTGACTAGAGCTAGAACTGCCGTCCGGTGTGTTTGCTTCCCGGCCTCCCACTGACTGAGAAGCTGTTCCTTTTCCTCTCAGGGGAAGAGCGGGCCCTGTGTCTTGTTGACGTGAAGAAGGTGAAGCAGTCTCTGGCACAGTCGCACCTTCCCGCCCAGCCCGACATCTCGCCCAACATCTTCGAAGCTGTCAAAGGCTGCCACTTGTTCGCTGCTGGCAAGGTAAGCTCTCCTCGGGGCTCAGCTGGCGGAATGTTCTTGACATCAGCACTGCCCCTCTTTCTATAGGGCTTATTAATTTGGCCTTGGAAATTGTATGACCTCAAACTGGGTTAAATTTCTCTGGCTTCCTTTAGGCACATGAAATAATTTGTGCAGCCATGAAACTTGCACAGGCTTTGAATCTAAAGGAAGTGTCAGAGAGAAAAATCAGAATAAAATTAACAAAACTAAAAGGATGATCCAGAGTTAGAAAAAAAGAAAGTGTGTGTGTTTGTGTGAGTGATGGAGCCTTTTTACAAAATTTTATTTTATTGAGGTCACATTGGTTTATAACATTATATAAATTTCAGGTGTACATCATTATATTTCCACTTCTGTATAGACTACATCATGTTCATCACCAAAAGTCTAGTTTCCATCCATCAGCATACACACGCCCCTTTCCCCCTTTTGCCTTCCCTCCACTTCTTCTGCCTGGTAATCACCAGTCGTTCTCCATATCTATGTGTGTGTTTGTTTTTTTATCTACCACATATGAGTAAAATCATACAGTATTTGTCTTTCTCCGTCTGACTTATTTCACTTAGTAATACCCTCAAGGTCCATCCATGATGTTGCAAATGGGATGATTTTGTCTTTTTTTATGGCTGAGTAGTATTCCACTGTATCTATACCACATCTTCTTTATCTATTCATCTGTTGATGGGCATGTAGGTGCTTCCGAGTCTTGGCTGTTGTGAATAATGCTGCACTGAACATAGGAGTGTATATCTTTTTGAATTAGCATTTTCATGTTCTTTGGACAAACACCCAGAAGTGGAATAGCTAGATCATATGGTATTTCTATTTTGAATTTTTTGCCATATCTCCCTATTTTTTCCATAGTCACTGCCCCAGTTTGCATTCTCACCAGCATATGAGGGTTCCCTTTTCTCCACATCCTCTTGATGGAACCTTTTTCTTTTAAAAAAAATATAGCATTGAACCCCATGTCTAAACTGGATGAAAGGATGTTATATTACTAAAAATTTGCAAATTCTAATTTATGACATTTATATAACATAAAGTCTTTTCATGAGAACTCAAGTGAATTCTTTGGTAGTTAATTGCACATGGAAATTTGGCACATAAATATATTTGCTTGCCTGCTTTTTTTTTTTGTTAAATGTATATATAAGCTACCTGAAGCAATCATCTGGAGAGTCTTTTTTTTCTTTTTTCTTTCTTTTTTTTTTTTTAGGAAGATTGGCCTGGAGCTAACATCTGTTACCAATCTTCTTTTTTTTTCCTCCCCAAAGCCCCAGTACATAGTTGTATGTCCTTGTTGCAAGTCATTCTAGTTCCTCCATGTGGGACGCCGCCTCAGCATGGCTTAATGAGCAGTGTGTGGATCTGTGCCCAGGATCTGAACTGGCGAACGCTCGGCCGCCAAAGCAGAGTGCATGAACTTAACCACTTGGCCACAGGGCCGGCCTCAAGCTTGCCTGCTTCTTTAAAAAGCTTTTTTTTTTTCATTAAAAAAGTTGAGTACTTACGGGTGTATACACACATACATATGTGACTTCAGTGAAATCTGAATCAAGCCTTTGTAGAACCTCTGAGGCGGCTGGAGTTCTGCTCTTGAAAGCCATTGCCTTTCCCTTCTCAGAAGACTGGGCATTTGCTCATTTGGTCACTCAGTGAACATTCAATGAGCACAGTCCTTGTAATTGCCTGAGCCTTGTACTTGACCATTCTGAGGGATGGAGGACTGGTAGGGGAGAGGTGTGGTCAGCCACAGGAGTCTCTGTATGGGGGACTTGGCCTTGGCCTGCGTTCTTTGAGGTCTTATGGTTTTAGGATCCTCTGGCCATTTGGGGGATTCTTTTCCTAGTTACTTAGGTGAGTGTTGGGATTAACTGTGGCAAATGATAAGAAGGGAACAGAATACAAAGTCAGAGAATTACTGTCCTAGAAAGGTGTTAATTTGAAAAGGTTTCTTGGAGGAGGTGAATCTTGAAGGGGCTGATAGAAGGTCCTTGCCAGAGGGAACTGGGAATTCCAGACAGGGACCGAGTAACATGAAACTCTGTACCCTTGTCAATTTTAACGACTTTTTTTCTTTTTAAAGAAAAAATTTCTTGTTTTTCTTTTTTCTACCTTTGGTTCTTTATTGTATTCTCTTATGGTAGTTACCTTTTTTATCGCTAATATTACCTGTGCCATATCTCTTATTTGTCTTAATTTCATCAGAGGTATTCTCATTTCATTAATCTTTACCAAGGAGTGGCTCTGAGCTTTACTGATTCTATTATAGTATTTTATTTGTCATTAATTTTTTCATTCACTCTTATCTTTGTTTTTCCTTACTTCAGTTTTCTCTGGCTTTCTTCTATTATTCTTTTTCTTATTTCTTGTTTAGCTAATTAATTTTCAGGTCTTTTTTTAAATACAAGGATTTTAGGGCTATACATTTTCCTCTAACTACAAGTTTAGCTGCACCTTGTAAATTTTTATCATTCCACATATTTCTAAATTTCTTATGATTTCTCCTGTGAATGACGAGCTACTTAGAAATGTGCATTTTATTTCCAAAAATGTTTTTAAAAATTATAAATTAATTTCATTATAATGTTTGAAACACTCAAAAAATGTATAGAATATATATGTAAATTATAAAATTATCACACCTAATAGTGTTGTAAACATCCACAGACTCACTACTGAACCCAAGAAATAGAACATTACCAACCATTTCCATTTTCCTGTTTTTCTTTCCTATCTTATCCCAGCTTATCCCCCTCAACCTCATCTCTGCTGACCTTTATATCAGGACTGATTTGAGCTGCTTTTCGCAATTAGTGAAATGACAAAGATCCAGTTGTGGAGGTGAAGTGAGGGATTCAGCTGTTCTAGAAAATGAGAATTTTAACATAGAACTTTACATATACAGATCTTAACTAAGAACTTTTTTGTTTGGACCAAAATCTTTAACTTCTTATAGCAATTTCCACTGCCTTTCCCCTCCCTGGGGGCAAGATGGTCAAAAGAGTCTGTCTCCAGCAAAAGGCACATACACACAAAATGTGTGTGGGGTCAGGTGGACTTCCTGAGGCCTTCTCCGGATCTCTGTTAAATCAGTGTTTCTCTTCCAGGAGTGATTCTGCCTCCCAGGAAACATTGGGCCATGTCTGGAGGCATTTTTGGCTGTCACAACTGGCAGTTTTACTGTTGGCATCTAATGGGAGAGCTTGGGGTTGCTGCTAAACATCTTACAATGCACAGAACAGCCCCTCACCACAGGGAATTATCCGGCCCAAAGTGTCCATAATGCCAAGGTTGAGAGACCCTGCTCTAAATTGATGTGTTATTCCCAGTTTTGCTACGGAGCCAGGATACACACTGGTGATGCTCTTTCTTTTTCTTTCTTTTTCCCTGATTGCTTTTCAGATTGAGAACGGGCTCTGCATCTGTGCAGCCATGCCCAGCAAAGTTGTCATTCTCCGCTACAATGAAAACCTCAGCAAGTACTGCATTCGGAAAGTAAGTCCCGGGCCTTGCCTGTCCTGCTCTCCCAGCCAGCTGGTGTGGAAAGCATGCTGTCTCAGGGAACAATGTAGTCCCTTCACCCTACAGCCCTGCGTGACCTCCTTAGAGAGAGACACCTTGCCTTCCTGGAGGAAGCTCCAGAGCCACTAGTAGCTGCACTTTCCCTCTCCTGTTTGTGGGCTGGCTGGAGAGGCAGTGAATTAAGCCTTTTGTTAAGGGAGAAAGGAATTTGGTGCTCGAGTAGACACTTCTTTTGAACCAGCAGAAAAAGGGAAGGAGTTCTTTCTGAGAACCTAGCCAGTCCCTGGTCGCACAGACCAGAATCTTTCTCAGATCCTAGAAATTTCTATTGATAACCTTTGGAAAAGCCAGTGCTAGCTGTGTTTTGATATGTAATTAGGGAGCTGGTCCTCTTGGGAGCAGAGTGAGCTGTGATGCTGACGGCAGTATGGACAAGGGACACGTTAGATCATTACATTTGCCTCACTCCTAGAGGAAGCTGTCTGTTGTCCCTTGACTAAGAATGTTCCACTTACCATAAGCCTGACTTATTTCAGGTGCTTTCATGATTAGTCTCAAAGTGAAATGAGGGACGAATATATAAGGGTCATTAGCTGTTAGAGAAACTGTTTCAGTCTGTAGGGGCTCTTGCTAGTTTAGTTTGTGTTTTTATTGAGCACCTACTGGTACCAGAGGCTGAGCCAGCTGTTTTGCAAATACCTTTCACAACAGTTCTGAAAAGCAGGGGTGGTAATCCCCAATTTTCGGGGAAGATGATTGTCTGGCCGAGATCCTAAGTTACAAAGTTGAGACTCAAACTGAAGTTTGACCTCCTCTCATTTCACTGTGTCATGGTGCCTGAAAGTTTCCTTGCACTTAGCAGGTGATCAATAAATAGTCAGTGACAATGACAGTGCTGATTAGAGTTTGAACTCTTAGCTTCAGGAAAATTCTTAGAAATCATCGCTTCTTTATAATTCCTGGCCACCGTTTTGAATAAGCATGCTGAGGTGTTTGAAGCCATTAGGTCTGGCCTGAAAACAAATGGAAGTAATTAGGAAGCAGATAATTCAGATGCCAACAGTGATGATGATAATTATATAGGTAATGGGGCTTCAAAATAGAAACTTAGCAGCCACAAAAAGAAGGAAACTAAAGCCACTCTCTAACCACCACTGTTAATAGTTGGTGTATTTTTCCAGGCTTTTTCCTCTGATAAAAATGTATTTTTAAAGCGCTCTCTTTTCAGCGAATTGGTGTTTCTGACCCATTTTTGGCTGCGGTTTGCCCTTATCAGTCTAGAGTTGCCTGGAACTCAGAGGTAGCAGAGGGATCATTGGTCCTTGTGAGGGTGATGAAAAGACTGAATGTACTTTGTGTGACCGACAACGTGAACAAGTCCGGTGGTGACCGCCTGCCAGGCTTGGTTAGATGCATAAGGCGGAAATAGAATGGTGGTGGAAATGTGGCCGCCCTGTGTCAACGCTCACCTTCTCTTCTTCTGCCCTCTGTCTCAGGAGATAGAGACCTCAGAGCCCTGCAGCTGCATCCACTTCACCAATTACAGTATCCTCATCGGAACCAATAAATTCTACGAAATTGACATGAAGCAGTACACACTTGAGGGTAGGGCCCGAGTCCTCTTCCCCAGCCCACACTCTGCCTCCTCCCTGCTGCCAGCTCGAGCACACTCCTGAAGCCCCGCTTCTCGCCTGCCTTTACAGAATTCCTGGATAAGAACGACCATTCCTTGGCGCCGGCTGTGTTTGCCTCCTCTTCCAACAGCTTTCCTGTCTCGATCGTGCAGGTGAACAGCGCAGGGCAGCGGGAGGAGTACCTGCTCTGCTTCCACGGTGAGTCCGGGCTGGAACTCAGTGCTCACAGGCACCAGGAGTCCCAGACCGGGTCCACTCGGGGCTCAGGTGGTCAGTGGGCTCTGGGGAAGGGCGGGTCCTGCTGGGAGTGCAGAGAATGTCATTCCAGCACCACCAAGGCCCCTGAGGGTCCCTGTCCCCCAGCAGGGAACTAGCCTGGTCCTGATCTGTCATAGTCTCCGCATAGGGCAGGCAGTTCTTTCCTTCTCTGTCCCTGCTTCTTTCTGTTTCTTCTCTGTCTCTTCCTTTCCTTGTTTCTTTTTTTCCCTCCCTTGATATTTCTTCTTTCTTTCTGTTAAATCTCTAGGTGTTTCTGTCTCTTCCTTCCTGTCTCCGAGTCTGTTTCTCCCCCTTCCTCCGTGCCTCCCTCCCCCTCTCCGTCTCTTCCTCCTTCCATCTCTCCCTCCTTTCCTCTCTCCCTGCTCTCACTTGAACCCTCTTCCTTTAATAAATCACAGAGATGTGGCTTGGCAGAGGTCCTTAGGTTTTAACGATCCCGTTAAACCTGGCTGGTGGTCCCCTGGGCTCCATTCCTTTTTCTTCCATCGAAATGAGTGTCATTGATACCCCCTGCCTCTGGGTATGCTGATGCCCCTGGCTCTGACTCCTTGCAGAATTCGGGGTGTTCGTGGATTCTTACGGAAGACGTAGCCGCACAGATGATCTCAAGTGGAGTCGCTTACCTTTGGCCTTTGGTAAGTGAGACAAGGTGTGGAGGGCTCTTTTCTGCCAGCAGCTCGTGTCCTGGGAAGGAATTACAGGTGGAATTCTTTTTGGCCTAAGCCCCTGCTTGTGGATTCCATTAGACAGCAAGCACCATATGTAGTAGTCACCCGCATAAGTGTTGAGGGCAAAGATTCTGAGGCTTGATGAAGAACTGCATAAACCAAATCCAGCTGCCTTGTGAAATATTTGTTAGGCTCTCATGATAGAAAGGAGACCATTCCTTGTGAGTGTATTTAAATCATCTCAAAGGCCTCAGTGTCCCATGGCCTAGCTGAACACCTGTCAGTAGAACCACTTCTAAGTAGGCGGAGCATTTAGGTCATGCCCTTTCTTTTAGTAAGTGTAAGCAACACTGTGCTGAACATCTTGTACTAATTTGCACACTTGTCAAAAAGTATCCCCTGCTCATAAGTCCTAAAAGTGGAACTGCTGGGTCAAAGTGTAAACACACACACATAAGCATACACATATATACAAATATGTACCTACGTGTCTGTGTGAATGTTCTGAAATACCATTATGGCTGAAATACCCTTTAAGGCTATTTCATTTATCTATTGCTGCATACCAAGTTCTGAAACTTAGTGACTAAAACAACAGCAGCTTCTCACTGCCCAAGAGTCTGTGGCTCGACTGGGCAGTTCTGCTTCATGTGGTGTCAGTGGGGGCACTGGGACAACTACAGAGTCCAAAACGGCCTTACCGAAGGGTAGGCAACTGGTGCAGTTGGTGAGAGCTCCGCTTGGGCTGGTGGCCTCAGTTCCTCTCCACCTGGGCTTCTTCCAAGAGCGCAAAAGAGAAGCTCGCAGGCCTTCTCGCTTCCACCACATTCTACTGATTAAAGCAGGCCACAGGGTCAGCCCAGATTCAAGGCAAGGAGACTCCACGGGGGCCTGGGTACTGGGAAGCATGACTAATACTCTAAGTAGTTTACCACAAGGATCAACAGTGATAATCCCCTTTTCCCTTTAAGACAAAACAGCTCCCATCATATCCTAGAGTTTCAATGACACTGTGATAGAGATATATAATATTAAGACCAGAGATATCTGTGAACTTAGTCCTTTTATATTTAAGTTGTTTGAAAATGTATACATCAAACAGTTTAAAAAGGTATACAATGAAAAGTCTCATCCATGCTACCTGACTCCCAGACTCTCTGTCCCCACGTCCCCAAGGGAAAAAAGAACTTTTAGGAGTTTCTTATCCTTCCAATCCTGTATGCAAATACAGACACAAAAAACAGATATATTCTTATCCTCCACCTCCCCCTTCTTTTTTTATCTGTTTGGCAGCATACTTTACACATTATTCTGAACCTTTGTTTTATGCACCAGATACACCTCAGTTTTTTCCCCATATCAGAACATACGGAGCTTCTTCGTGTATTTTTACAGCTGTGTAGAATTCCATAGATGTACCATAATTTGCTTAACTGATCCCCTGGAATGTGCACTGGAGTTGGTTCTCATCCTCTGTTCTAACAACATGGTTGTGAATAAAATTGAACATGCCCCATTATGTTGGCATGTGGCTGTAGGTGTAGGGTCAGTTCCTTTAGGAGGGATTGCTGGGTCCAAGGATGCATTGCAGCCAGGTTTTGATTTTCTCTCTTTTAATCCTTCTTTGCCCCACACTGTTCTTCCATGGTGGCCACGCAGCCTACAGAGAACCCTATCTGTTTGTGACCCACTTCAACTCACTTGAAGTAATTGAGATCCAGGCACGCTCCTCTCTGGGGTAAGCATTGCCCTCTAGACTTTGAAAAGCTCAGGTGCTGGGGTTGGGTGTCAGGGCTGGGCACCTGTTTCTTCCTATCCCACCTAGCAATGGAGGTCACCTGCATGCAAACTCTCATCTGTAACTCCGCAGGACCCCCGCCCGAGCATATTTGGAAATCCCGAACCCACGCTACCTGGGCCCTGCAATTTCCTCAGGAGCGATTTACCTGGCGTCCTCATACCAGGATAAATTAAGGGTCATTTGCTGCAAAGGAAACCTTGTGAAGGAGACTGGCACTGACCACCACCGGGGCCCCTCCACCTCCCGCAGGTACTGCACTTCTCCTCTTCCTCATTACAGGGGGCAAAGTTCTTTTCTGCAAAGCAGAAGGAAATCTTGCTAAACTGACTGGAGGTTTTTCAGTATTCAAGCTCAAGCCACTCATTTCTTTGAAATCTACAGCACTGCAATGACACAGTCCTTTATAAGTGTCAGGAGAATTTTAAATTACCCCTTTGCAAAAAGCAGAAGGGAATGTCTAGCCTTTCTCTGGGGGGTATTTTCTGTGGCTGTTTGGAATGGAGCTTGAATTATGCATTCATCGCTTAGCAGATATTCTTCCCTGTTAGTTGGGCTTGCTAAGGGAGATATAGTGGTGAATAAGCCAGATGCATCCTCTTCCTGATGAAGCCCACTGGGAGAGAGACACGAAATCAGATTACAACACAGCCTAGAAGGATGAAGCTTGGTTTGGGGTCGTTTAAGGCACTGTGGGAGCTCAGAGGAGGGTCCCTGGCCTGGACTTGGGGGGCCAGGGAGGATTTCCCAGAAGAAACGAGGCCGTAGGTATTGGCTGTACTTTCTTTTTTCTTTGAATGTCTTATAATCTTTTGTTGAAAACTGAACATTTCAAATAATATAATGTGGCAACTCTGGAAATCACCCCTGCCCTCCCCGCCCTCAGGTTTGTTCTTGTTGTTACTGTTTATTTCCTGACTCTCCTGGACTAATTCTGTAAAGTTTGTGTTCTTTGTTATGTGGGGCCATTGAAGTTTCTGCTTGGTTAGGTTAGTGGTCAGCTCGATTGGACAGAGATTTCCTTAAATGCATTGAACCAGTAAATTTCCCATCCTTTGCTGAGGAGCTCTGTGTGTGTGTGTTGGGGGCATACCTTCCACACTCAAAGTCAGCCAGAGCTGACACACTGGGGCCTTCTCAGGTTTTTCCTGGGCTTGTGCACAGCCTAGATCCCTAGGAATAAGCAGGATCATTTCAAACCCCCACATAGACATCTTATTCTCAGATTTTCCTTTTGAGTATTTTGACCAGCCTCTTGTTTTCCCCAACTGGTATTACTGTCTCCGGCATTTGCCATGTTAAACGGTTGCCGCTGATTGTTTTCAATGAACGTCTAGAGATAGGGCTTTTCTCATGAGCAAGCTCTGAGTCAGGTCAAATAAAAACCAGCCCTGATAATGGTCTTTTCCAGGGAGTAGCCAGACAAGACAGATAGTAACAACTTTCTGGAGATAGGGCTTTTTGGGGAGTTTCAATCCTGATCTGCTTCCTCCAGTGGCTGCTAGGTTGCTGGTTTTCACAGCTCCTGTGGTTCTAAAACTGTTGGTTTCAAAACTACTGCAGATCTGGGGAGAGGGGGGTGGGGATAGGTCAAGTTAAAAATCTCACAAAGCTTGTTGTTCTTACTGAGATTCAGCTATTTTTCTTGCACAAAGTCTCTTCAAATTGTTGCAAGTCTTTGGTTAGTTTCCAGAGTTCTGAAAAGTTGATTTTGATCATTTTTGCCAGTGTTCTTGTTACTTTTATGGAGGAACAGGTTTCTGGAGGTCTTCACCATTCTGGAATTGTTCTTCCCTTTTCTCTTAATACAGGTGATAGCACACTATGCATACACTTCTGTAACTTGATGTATCTCAGAGATTGCTCCATGTCAGTATATTGATGGACACCACTAGATGTGTGTTTGTAGTTTTGACAGATGTTGAGTTTTCCTCCCCAGAGACTGTACCCTTTTATGATCCCACCAGCAGTGTGTGGAAGTGGGACCAGCCTTGTCTTAAGGCAGAGGGCTAGGAGCCAGATCCAGGCTGAGGTGTAGGTTTGAGATATGTTAAGTTTAAGATTTTGGTCTGCAAAGAAGGTCTGAGATTATTTAACCCAGGGGAGTATTTAATTGGCCTAGGATTTTAATTTTCTGGACAGGTTTACAAGCCTCACATGTCTATCCTATGAAGAGTTATGTGGACCACCTACCATGCGCCAGACTTACAATATCTGGGGCTGGGGATACACTGATGAAGAAGACACTGCTTTTATTCTCAAGGCACTCACAATTTGGTGGAGGAACCACCTCTAATATGAAAAAATGCTTCGGGCCAGCCTTGGTGGCCTAGTGATTAAGTTCAGCACACTCCACTTCAGCGGTCTGGATGCAGTTCCCAGGCACGGACCTACACCACTCGTCTGTCCGTGGTCATGCTGTGGCAGTGGCTCACCATACAAAAAGAGGAAGATTGGCACCAGATGTTAGCTCAGGGTGAATCTTCCTTAGCAAAAAGAAAAAAGTAAATCAATAGAAAATCCTTACATCTTGGAAAAGAACATCATCAATTTAATATTCTGGGACTATGTCCTAATGAATAGTCCCTCTTTCTTTTGTTGAAATATAAGAGTTAGTCTGAAATGTTTGGTCAGTGTGATTTTAATCCCAGGAACTTGCTGGAAAACCAGAAGTGCCAAATAACCAGCTGTTCCTGTTTTGGCTTAACCCTGCCTCAAGAGTGACTGCTCAAAGGGCTATAGTCCTCCTCTGAAAATTTCTAGAGTTTCTTTAAGTAGTTTCCAAGTCATGCCAAGAACAAATCAAAGTACTGTAATTAGATATTTTTTTCTCCATTGCCTCACTAGTTAGCTGGCCAGGCACCTTCCTTTTGAGACTATAGGGTGTCTCTAGAAAGAGTTGCTTATTCTCTGGTCTAAAATGGTTCCGGTTCCTGTGAACTCGGGGCAGAAATAATGCTGTTGCTTTCCTGCTGTTGCTGGACACATCTGGAAAATCAGCATTAGTCTTTAGTTGTCTCTTTGCTTATAAAATGGTCTTTTTATGCTGACTGCTTTGGGCAGGTCAGAATGTAAAGGGCCAGCTCAGCTCAGTGCGATTCACTGCAGGCCTCGTTGCCGTGGTCTGTTTAGCAGAGCAGGAAATGTAACTCTTTGCGGAAAACATAAAATTGACGTAGATCATTGTCGTAGATCATTGGTCATTAATGGGTATGGAGATGGAAGACCACCCACTCGGCCTAGAATGATGGGTGTTTTCTTTCGTCCCATTAATCTAAGCCGACATCCCAAATGGCCTTCCTTGAGCCATCCTTCTTCCTCTGGGCAGTGAGCACCTTCTCACTTGCTTTATGATGGGCCTCTGTGAACACGTTTTATAATTTATCTTCCATTACAGGTAGGCTTAATGTAATTCTCCTACTTGGGATTTATTTTTTTTGTCTTCCATCTTAAAGCCACATGACTAGAGATGAATATAAACCTTGATTTCAAGATGTTGAAATCGGAGATATCTCAAATTTTACATAACATAGGGGTTCTGGCTTTTTGAGCATGTCACCTGGAATCTTCACAGTTAGAGCTGCATGGGGAAGCAAGAGGAAGACATGAAACTATTCACAATGAACTGACCACTTATAAAATTATCTCTGCTCACTGCTCTCTCCTGTTTTAGAGCAGGAGGTGGCAAACTTTGTCTGTAAAGGTCCAGTTAGTAAATATTTTTGGCTTTGCAGGCCGTATGGTCTGTCTCAACTACTCAACTCTGTTGTCATAGTGTGAAACCAGCCACAGAACGTGCATAACCAGATGGGAAAGGTTGTGTTCCAATAAAACTTTATTTATAAAAACAGGCATCTCTCTGGATTTGGCCCTCAAGCTTGCCCTGGAGTCTCTCTTTCCTCAATGGGTCAGTGTCTTTGCTGCTCAGTTGCTTTCACTTATGGGGATTGGCAAGAGATTCTGGCAGTTAGACCAATAATTGAAGGAAAAAAATAAACAAGTTTGGTCCCTTCCAAAGAGAAAGATTTAAATATCAAGGATTAATAGGCCTTTGGGAAAACCAATGACATTCTCCAATATTTTTGAAGAAATGACTTTATGATTTTACTGCAGAAGTCTGGCATTGATGGAAAGGATGTCATCTAGCATGTTAGCCTACAATTTTGTTGAGAAAATTAGAGCAAAATAAGTCAGTATGTGAGTCATACTTGGTTCATTCTTAGAATCAGCATGTAATTGCAATTGTAATTTAGATTTTAAAAATATCTAGGATAAAATAAATTTCTTTTCCTGATTTCTACTTTTATTTTCCAAGATAAAGCCCCAATCAATCAAAATATGTCTTCAAGTAATAGTCTCTATAAAATGTTGTTCCCATTTTAAGTAGGTTGCCTCTTCCCGGCACTAATTATGCTCAGATAATGAGGACCCGAGTCCTTTTTCTGCTCCTCGTGGGTGGGAAAGAATTGACTTGGAAGGCTGTGTTTCAGTTCTCTCTGTAATTCTGCATCTTGCTTCTTCAGAGAGGTGGTTAGGGCCATGTCTGCTGAAATCTTCATTTGAAATATCCAGGCCGGGGCTGGATGGTGGGTTGGATCGGTCATGCAGAAAGGACCCAGTGTTTTCAATTGTTTGGTTATTAACCATCAACCTTTGGAGGCAGGGACACTTTTTGAGCCAGCTGTACTGTTTTTGTCTGCCCTGCTCAGTTTCCTAATTACATCAGGCCTGATCCCTACATCTCTCACATCAGCATCAGGTGCCACCGCGACTCTTGGAAAGCCACCTGGAAGGAGAGATGACCAAACACCAGGCACAGGAGTGGGACAGATATGGCAGCTGACCGTGCTGAGTACAGGCTTTTTCAAAGCTGCTCCCTTGCGTTGAGGGGCTTTTAGCAGGCTTCACCCCTAAATGACGACTTCCTTTTGTGCCTCCTAGTCCCTGGGAAATACTAGGTCAGGAGGATATAGTAAGGGGATTATGACATCAGACTGACCTGTATTGGAATCCCAGCCCTGCTGCTCGGTGGCTCAGGCCAGTTGCCCAGCCTCTGTGCCTCCATTCTCTTGTCTGTACAGTGAGGGTCAAGCTTGTTTCTAGCTTGTAGAGCTGTTAGGATGACTTAACGAGTTAAAGCACCTAAAGAGCTTGCCACAGGGCCTTGCACACAGTAGGTGCTCAGTAAAAAGCCTGCACAGAGACCAGGAAGTTTTATTTTCCTTTGTTGTCATTTTTTCTTTCTTTCCCTGTCCTCGCTACCAAAATCAAACAAAAAGCATGAAGAACTCCAGGTGTGATCTTTTTCTAATAATTGGTGGTGGGGCATGGGGGATGCTCAGAGAAGGAGAATGCCCCCCTGGGGTTGTGACTTCTCAGCTCCCCCACCTCCCTCTCCTGTTGCCAGCAGCCCCAACAAGCGAGGCCCGCCAACGTACAACGAGCACATCACCAAGCGCGTGGCCTCCAGCCCAGCACCACCCGAAGGCCCCAGCCACCCGCGAGAGCCAAGCACACCCCACCGCTACCGAGAGGGGCGGACGGAGCTGCGCAGAGACAAGTCTCCTGGCCGCCCTCTGGAGCGCGAGAAGTCCCCGGGCCGGATGCTCAGCACGCGGAGGGAACGGTCCCCTGGGAGGCTCTTTGAAGACAGCAGCAGGGGCCGGCTGCCTGTGGGAGCCGTGCGAACCCCACTGTCCCAGGTCAACAAGGTGAGGCACCATCCGAGGCCAGAGGAGTGACCTGGGGAGCTGAGGCCCCTGTTGTGAAAAAGGCACTCCATCACTGTCATTCAGACTTTGTGGGACATAGAACAAGTATAGGAAGAAAAGGTGCTTAAGAAGAGGCTTCCTAAGCAAATGGAAAATGTGTGTGTGCATCTCAAAAGGTAATAGCTACTGAAGGGTGTATTCCTTCCCCAGAGGCAACCAGCGTTCACAGTTTCTAGAGATCTGTGCATCCTGCAAGCAGAGACGTATGCGTATTCTCCCTTCTTAAACACAAACCGTAACATACTATACCAAGTGTCTTTCTTCAAACACACATACAGTACACACACAGGTACATCAAGAATTTCCCTACACGGAAACTGGTAACGGTGGTTGCCTTCTAGAACTTTGAACCTTTTGAAATTTTAAAATCGCGTGCCTGTATTATCTGTGCAGTTTTTAGCTTAGCAATCGAGGAGATGGAGGGATGTATTGAAGACAAGGGGGCCCACAAGCAGGGGGAGGCCCGAGTGTTTGGTGCCTCCTTAGTAGGCTAGCCGGCTCCAGGGCCCTCTCTGGATAGCAGAGCCACCTTTGTGTCACTGGGAGCCAGTTTTCTGGATGGCATTCTCCTAACGCCATCTGCAGTTCACTGTCGGCACCCTTGCCATTAGAGATGAGGAAAAGCCATCTAAATGTTTTTTCTTATCCCTTACGATTTACCGATAAAACGGTGTGTGTAAGTGTGTGTGTAACAGGAGAAATACATAGACTTCCCAGTGAATTTTTTCCCCTGACGGACCCCAAGCTTTGAGGGAATTGCCTCTGCTTGCCAGTGCTGCCCTACAGAGCACAGAGCACTGTGCTGAGAGACCAGGGGCTGCGAGCTTCCTATTTGGGTTATGCAAAGGGAGCCAGGGCAGTTTCTGGCCTCTGACGGCTAAAAACCCTCGTCCTTGTTTTGCCCCTAGGTGTGGGACCAGTCTTCAGTATAATTCTCAGCCGGAAAACCAACTCCTCATCTTAATCTGCAGGAAAACACCACACACTACGGAACTCTGCTGAAGGGGACCCCAGCGCCCATCTGTCAGCCACCCCATGGCATAGCTGGACCCAGACCCCCCTCAGCACGGACACCCTGCATCCAGGAGGAGCAGGGGGCTGAGGCCTGAGGAGCTGTCGGCAGCTTCCTGCAGTCACCCTCTGCGCACTTTGTTACTCTTTCAAAGCATTCATAAACTTTTGTACCTAGCTCTAGCCTGTACCAGTTCATCCAAGGGAACCAACCAGGCGCTAACTACCACGTGGTTAGCATCCTAATTAATAGCTACTCTAAGATCATAGGGTTGGTTGGTTTTCTTTTGGTTTTGTTTTTTTTCTTGCGTTTCTTTTTTTTAAAGATGACAGAATTCTTAATAGATTTGAATAGCAATGTATTTCCTGTTGTAGTCATTTTTAGCTAGATCACACCATCAGGTCTTTGCTACTGAGACGTATTATAGAAGAGTCCCCGCCAGTTGGCCAACCTCCTGCGCTCACGTAGGTTCATTCTCGTTCCAGTCCATCCACATAGATGGCCCTGTTTTAGCAGGGTGACATCTTAGCCAAATGTTTACTGTTCTCATTGCCTTTTATGGCCTTGACGACTTCCCCTCCCACCAGCTGAGAATGTACGGAGGTCATCGGGCCTCAGCTCGGAGGCAGTGACTTGGGGCCAAGGGACCTCGAGGAGCTTACCCTCCCCGCCCCTCAGCATCATCTCCCCAGCCTGCTGTCCCCGCTTTCCATGTAGCTTTGGCCAGGAAAGCATGCAATACACTCGCTCTGAGCCCAGCATTAATGGGTCTCTGGGTCCAGGGGGGACCGGGGACACCCACCTCCTGCCCTTGACGGCACACTGATCCCCACCCTGGGATGGGAAGAGACCCGTCCGGGAGTTCTGCATGGCGGTTCACTGCATGTGCTGCCCCCCAACTGGCTGCCCCCCTTGGGTTGCTCTGCCAATGTACTAGTCCCATACCATAGCTCCCACCGAATTGAGACCCTCTGACGACTTGCCAACTCACTGGCCACAACAAGCTGCAGTCTGTAGCACTGAACAAACAAAAAACCAAACGCTCAAGCCTTACGACCAGAGAAGGATTTCAGCAAACCACCACCTCACACTTCCATGCTTCCCTGCCGACTCCCTCGCGGATGACTGACTGTGTGTTCACATGAAACCCAGCATGGTTCTACCCTACGAAACTGTGACTTCCCAAATGAGCCTTTCCCTAGGGCTAGACTAAGACCAGGAAGTTTGAGAAGGCAGCCGCAGCTCAACTCTTCCACCTCTGCTGGGGTCGGGAAGTCCTCCTTAGGTGCAGAGCGGCTCACACTGTTTTTACCCTCTGTTGGAGTGCGGAATTCCTGGCAAACAGTAAAGAACCAACCTAGAGGCTTTGCAGTTGGCAAGCTATCTAGCGGCCTTACTTCTGCCTTTAATCTCCCACAAGGCATCTCCTGCTTTGGATTCTCCATGACTTTTAGGCGCGCCTCCAGCAACCAACGCACATCCTAGGTAGGCTGGGTTCACCGCAGCAGGTGAACGTGACCGTGTTTCAGCCCACATGTCCACAGTTCAGTTCACTTTCCAGATTGCAACCTGGCCCAAATCCTGGCTCCTTCCTGCTCATCTCTTAACCTAAGTGCTTTCTCCTTTGAAACGCCCACGACCCTCCCTCCATGTTGTGGCATCCTTGACAAATGTCACGCTGTCGTGTTTTACATGTTGCTTGGAGTCTTTGGGATCATCGTGCATCCCCACCCTCCCCCCGGGGCAGATCTGACTGAATGTTTGCTGAAGTTTTTGTCTCTTGGTCCACAGTATTTGGAAAGGTCACTGAAAATTGGTTTTTCAGTCTTGGCATTTCATTTAGGATCTCCATGAGAAATGGGCTTCTTGAGCCCTTAAAGTGTATATCGTGTGTCTCATTTGTGAAATGCTTCCTGCTATAGAACTAGCTCAAAAGACTGTACATATTTACAAGAAACTTTATATTCGTAAAAAAAAAGAAAAGGAAACTGAATTGGTTTCTACTTTTTTATTGTACAAGGTGCATTTTTCAACACTTACTTTTGGTTTCAACGGTGGTAGCTGTGGACAGCTATCTTCACTGGAGGGTGGGGGAGCTCCGTGTGACCACCAAGATGCCAGCAGGAAATATCGTAACACGAAATTGCAGTCAAAAGCTTATTAGCATAAATAAGATTCTAGGTCTCCAAAAGTACAGGCTTTTTCTTCATTACCTTTTTTAATCAGAACGAGGAAAAGAACACAAAGAACAATTCAAGATCCACCTTGAGAGGAATGAACTCTGTTGTCGAACAATAGTGAAATAAAGCAGTGATCTAAAATGTTTGCCTTAGTGCAATGACCTCTTCTTTTCTTGAGAGAGACCACAAAAATCCTAAGTGTGGCCAGTGTCAGCATAGGCTTGATGTCATGGCAGGGGACCTTCCTTTCTTTGCAGGGTGGCTTTTTCTCTGGGGTGGGATGGGAGAGCCACAGTGGTTACAGCGTGCTCCTCTCCCGGAATCAGCAGATTGGTGATGTTCTCTTCCAAAAGTGTGACATTGTCGAAGTTTGGTCATTACTTCCAGTGAACCATGAACTGTCTATTAAGGTCACTATATAGGATTGCAAAACTGGAAAGCTCCTTATGCAGTCAAATAGGCCATTTTGAAAGGATTACTCGAGAATGGATTACCCAGTTGTCCTATAATGCAGCTAACCAGGAAAACAGGTCACCTTAAAATTTCTCTCATCTATTATAAGGGCATGGGGAATTTAATGATGTAGATTTCCTTGGAGGAGTTCAGATCAAGGTAATTTAAAATGTAAATACTTCTATCTTTAACTAATAAATTTTATATAGTCTGCGAGGTAAATCTTTTCTACAATTTCTTAGTTTGTTAGTATAAACTTTGCTTGATCCAGACAAACGTTGGTTTTGGCAAATGGTGGTTTTCTCATAGGTCCCGTTGCTTTTAGTCTTTGATTTTTATTTTCCAATGAAGTAATCTGACCACAGTCAAAATTTGACTTGCAGGGTTGTATCTGACATGGCTTGTGACAGGAACTGTAGTTGCCATTGTTTTTTTCTGTTTTACTGTTGTCGATAGAAATCTGCCAAAGGTCACAAATGTAAGAATGAAAATAATTCAGAAGATGGACAGGTAAAATGTTGGAACCTTTCTTTCCTTTTAATAGAAAAAGTCCATTAAATATTAACCAACGATTTCAGTTATTGTCCTGAGGATTCTTTGCAGCCACAGAATACTGCAAAAGCCTAAGTAAACATGCTTTGGTTCCAAAAGGAATGCACCAGAAAGGTTCTTTGGACCCTAAGGAATGACCTCAAAGAAACAACCAACAAATTACTCAGCCACACCATAAAATGGGGCCCAACCTTCTGTGGTGCCACTCCTGTTTCTTAAGCGTAAAACTAAATGTCACGTTTTCTGTGCTTACAACTTAATTTTCACCAGACTTAGAGACATTGATTGCACACCCAATTTCATAACCATGAAACTTTAGGATCTGGAGACTTAGGCCGCAAAGAGATGATTTGCTTAACAGGACTTAATATCTAGCCTGTCTTCAGTATTGGCGTTCTTGAATGTGATTTGCTTTAGAAAACATTCATGCAGATTTAAATCCAAAGCATTAAGGCTAGGCCCACTGGGGTGGCACCGGCTAAGCTTTCAGTTATAAGACAACAGTTAGATAGGCCTGTTCCAGTGGTTCTAACCCAGGGGTGGCTTTGCTCCCCTCCCCTGAGGACATGTGACAACGTCCGGAGATATTTTTGGTTGTCACAATTGGGGGGTACTTCTGGCACCTAGTGGGTGGAGGCCAGGGATACTGCTAAATATCCTACAATGCACAGGACGGCCCGCCCCCTCACCCCCCACCCACCAGAAAGAACTCTCTGGCCCACAGTGTCAGTAGTGCTGAGGTTGAGAAACTTTGGCCTGTTCTGGTCGGATTTTTTTTTGGCAGTTTCAATGTTGTTTATGATGTCTAAAGCACGGAGACTGTGGCTCCAGGCACATGGTGTTTATATGAGAAAAATGTTTTATCACTTGCCTAATCAAATGTTGAAACTTTATTTTCTGGGTGCTGGAAAGGGTGGGGTTAGTGGAAATATAGTACAGCCTTGATCACTTTGCTTTCCCTTGAGTCTGTCAATGATTAATGGAACTCTCTTTGCCCTGAGGAGGTTGTCAGAGGTAGAGGAAAGAACTTTGAAAGTGACTTTACTACTATACACAACTCAGGCTGTCTTTCAGAGAACCACAAAAACGGGAAAAGTTGACCCAGGGTACACACAACTGGAGCTGGCTCCTGTGTTCTTCATTTGCTTTTGAGTTTTCCAGATGAGATGGGAGAATTCACTCCAGAGGGTAGAAAGGGCAGCATAAGGGCTGCACCCCCTTGAGGCAAAGGGCCTTGGAGAGGTGGTCGTGGGAGCCGACTCTGCAGGCGGAGCTGTGGTTCCTCTCAGAGAGTGGGCCCCGCTGCGCCAGCTTTCAGGATCCTCTCCAAGGGGCTGACTCCAAGCAGGGACGACTTAGGAAGGCCCTGTGGGTGTTTTTACAAGTAGCTGGGATGACTTGGGTTTTAGGAGAAATCCATGGATGTTAGTAACCTCCTTGTTTTCTCCTGAAGACAATTATAGTGTGTTTCAGGGCAGAAGGTTCTAGTTTCTGTTTTCCCACAAAGTGCTGATCAAGACAGGTGCTAACGAGGGATTCCTCAGAAGCTGGACGGCAATCTGAGTGGGCCATAGTCTTGGGTCTTCATCACTGCATTCAAACCGTTTGTAAACACTGGAGGAGAGTCAGGTACTGGGAGAACTGAGTACATGTTCAGAAATGAAATCGTGCTCATCTAGAAGTTTTCCCCTAAAGTGGTTTAGTCTCTGACGTCGGCCATGGATGGTATCACTGATGTGCTGAGTTTTCAATCTTGGCCTTTGGAATCGGAGGTTTCCTAATAGAGTGAGCTGAGGTGCTGGCACTTTTTTCTTTTCTGGCCCCTGGACTTCCTGTTTGTGGCCATACCCATTCATGCTGTAAAGGCTTGGCCCCCAACACGAAGTGAAAAGTACCCTAGGGATCACCTAGTGCTAGTCCAACACCTTCCCTTTTTCAGGGAAGGAAATCAGGCTAAGAGAGGCCATGTGATTTGCCCAAGGTCACACAGCTAGCCTGCAACGGAAGTGGATCGACATCCCTAATCTCAGTCCAACGTCCACATTATGGGAGAGGAGGTGGTGGGGACCGGCCAGCTCCAACGTGACAGGAGGCTCTGATCAGGTCTCAGACTGTGACTGACTTCCCTCACATTGACACCCATAGGAAGCAGGGCCAGAGGGGAGGCAACAGCCTTGCCTGGTCCTTTGATCTTTGGTTTCAATACTATGATGTGTGGTTCTGCTTACCCTGCAGTACCATTTTACATCTTAATAATTTAAAGGCCTTACCTTTGGCTCTGTAGATTCATTTGTATATAATTTTCCGGAGGGGAAAAAAATCTGTCTTCATTTAAAAGCAATTTGGTTAAGCTTTAACTAACTATGTAACCACTCCTCACCCATAATGGGAATGCTAACAGAGGAAACATTACCTGGGTCATAGGAAACATCAATTCTGCATGTGGCTTTGCACTGGGATTGGGCAAAGCAGGGTCTCCTTTTCCACATCCATGAAATAATCTCCATTGCCTTTAGCTTCGTAGGTATAAAATGTCTTTCACTTGGGTCTGTGTGCAGTCTGCTGGACCAGAAGGACTTCCTTTTGCGTTGCTTTTTAAAGAATGAAGTCTTTTAGACACACAAACAGCTGTGGAGAAGGCTGACACCCATGTCCCCGTGTCCTGAGCTTGTGCCTCCACTCCTCCACCACAGCAGTCATCTCTCCTACAAGCGCCCTGTGGCCCCTGGGCTGCGGACGACTCTTAGGGGGTTTACTGGCTCCAGGTTAGTAGGTTTTTTTTAAGATTTTTTTTCCTTTTTCTTCCCAAAGCCCCCCGGTACATAGTTGTATATTCTTAGTTGTGGGTCCTTCGAGTTGTGGCATGTGGGACACCACCTCAGCATGGCTTGATGAGTGGTGCCACATCCATGCCCAGGATTTGAACCAGCGAAACCCTGGGTTGCCGCAGCAGAGTGCACGAACTTAACCACTTGGCTATGGGGCCAGCCCCTCCACATTAGTTTTTACAGTGGACTTTCAGCTTGGCTTTTTCTGTACTTCATGGGTAGAGCTAATTTGCGTGCTGGATTTTCTGACTGCTGGCTGTTTCCCCCTGCAGCTGGGGGCTGATGGCTCCCTCTGAGCCCTGACTCAGGCCAGCAGCCAGATTATCTAATTCCTCTTATGGAAAGGGCAGTGCTGTTCTGGGCTAACTCATGCAAGGAGCCTCTTGCCCAGGCGTGGGTATCAATTCCCGGCCCTGGAGGCCCCTCCCTGGGTCTTGGCCCCACCACCACCCTCCCCAAGTCCCCATCATGGGCCTACGGGCTGTGCTCACAGCTCACCAACACGGCAATGGTTTCTTCATTCCTGGTGCTTGAATATATCCCTTTTATACTTCTGAACTCAGCTATGTATCTTCAGTTGTATTTTAAAATATTTTACCTAGTTTTGGAAAAAGGATTTTTCTTTTTCCTTAGTCTCCTTGAATAATCCCTACAGTCCCTAATCTAGGGTTCCTACATGACCTGGGCTTTTCAGGGTGAGACGGCTAATTTCTCAACTAAAAATGCTTTCTAGGATATTCTCCACCTCAAGTGGACCAAATGACCCAGTTTTCTCCTAAATATGTTTAAATGTTTCCTGATGCCTGGGAAGAAAAGGCCTATGAAAGGTACACCTGTCATCTTCCATCTCTTTGGTAGAAAAGACAGAGCCCCATTCAGCTGATGAGAACAGCTCTGACTCCAGAACATCCTGGTGTCTTCCAAGCGGGCGTCATGATCCCAGGCTCTCCTGGAGTGCTTGTTGATGAGCAAGAGGAAGCAAAAGCTCTGACCTGGGGATGCCACCAACCTGCCTAAACCAGGAGCCGTCACTGCTGCCTCTCCTCAGCCTCCCTTCAGGACCGAGTGGTTCAGAAGGGCTCAGTTTTACAGGCTCCTTAACACCTTCCAAGCTCTGCATGCAGAATGGGTGGGTCAGGGGAATGGTCCTCAGCTCTGGGGGCAGCTGGAGCAGCCCCCCGTTCCCTTGCCCCAGAGTACCACAGCTTGGTCCCATTTTCAGTGTGTGCTGAGACGTGAGAAAGACCGAAGAACACAGCCCTGAATAAACCTCTGCAAGAGTTCCAGCGTCTCCTCCAAATGAGTGAATAAAATCAAAGCTTCCTCCAAGGGCATGTCCTGTTATTTTTACAAAGCTTTATTGAAACCTGTATGTCAAGGTGACAGTAATTCAGTGTTTTGAAAATAACAAAAGAGGGTACTCCGGACTCAGGTTTACCAAATAAATACCAGAAAGCAGGGAGCTTAGTCCCCCATCTCCCAGCAGGAACACAGAGCATGCCGACAGCTTCTGCTGACTCGGGGACAGGCACCTACGCTAACGGGCATGTCTGCAGCATCTCCCTGGAAACTAGGCCGAGTGTAAAGAGGTTCGCTTTGGTCCAAAGGATGTTTTCCCAACACAAATTTAGAAGGCTGCTGTCAAGTTCTAAGTTCCTTCCAGAACAAGCAACAGCAACTGCTGCAGCCTGCTAGGAACAGAGGTCCTGAGCAAGGTGGCATGGGCTAGGGTGGGGTGCTTCAGCCAAGTTGTCAGGGTAACACCATCACCTCAGTATGCTCAGAAGAAAAAGCTGCACAACCTTCCAGCGAACGGTGGCCAGTCCTCAGGATCACCCAGCTCGATGGAGAAGTCTGGCAGCAGTTTTCCGTCTGCTTCGAGAACAGATTATCGCTGAGCACAGGTCACATGATCTACAGTCTAGTCGGGGTAATGTAAAAATTGCCTTAAGGCTATATAGTCAGCCACCTCTGGTTAAAAAAAAAGTACTTAGTGCACATTTAATGTAAGAAACAATTGTAAAACTTCATCTGAAAATCAGATGGGTTCTAATTTCTATAGAAATTATACCTCCCTGGAGCAGAGAAGGGGAGACAATCTATTGCTTTGATTTCAAAGGACCGGCAAGACCAACACTGTACTTGCTGTTAGCTCCAGTCAGGCCTCAACAGGGTCAATGCATGGCCTTAAAGACGCACATATGATAGAAATTTCGTGTGGCCTCGGTCACTGCTTCCCAGATTTTTTACTAGCAAAGTAGTCAGTGTTTATTTTTGGCTTAGGAAAAATCTCTGTGACCAGTTGAGAGGCTGTCTTGTTAGAACCACAGCCGCCCTCACGCACTGCGGTGTGGGGCTGCAGGCCTTCCGCCTTCCCCGACTCCGTTCTTGGCCTCGATGAGCCCCGAGCTCACACTCACTGGGTGCGAAGAGAACCGTTCCAGACCGAGGTGCTTCAGGAGCTGCTGTACCCGGAACAAACCTTCCAGCAGGACTGGGCAGGTATGAAATGTCTTATAAAGAGTGTGAAATGAGAAATTTACAGTCCATTCTCTCTAGTGGAAAACATGCACACGTGGAGCCTGGTGGTACAAACTGTTCCCTGGGGCCCACCGTCGCCTCCCAGCTCTTCATATGGGTTTGTATAACAAGGTGGTGACGTACTTTTTCTTGTACCGGTGGGTTGCGCTGAGCACCATCACTCCATCCTGAGGAAGAGGGTGGAAATGATCAAAGGCAGGACTAAGATGGGGGCTCAAACCTGAATGCATGAGAATCATCAAGGGTGCTTAATACAAACACAGATTGCTGGGCCCGCCTTCAGAACAGGAGCCTGTGAGTGTGCATCAGGTCCTGGAAGCTGCCCTTTAGAAAAGTATTCCAGATAATTCTGTTGCTAGGGGGCGTCAGGGCACACTTCAAGAAACAGCTCTAACAGCGACAAACCTGTCATTACCTTGATAGAAAGCGCATAAAGGTGGTTCAGCATGACGTGGTTGGGCTCAGGGAGCAAAGCTGGATCACACTGGAGGGGAACAAAAGCACACGTGAGCATTGAGGATTGGGAAGTCAAGAAGATTCTCCCCTTTATTTCACAGCACCAGGTATCAGAGGAAAGGAAGCAGGCTCTCACCCCTTTTTCCTAAACCAGGCAGCGAAAGGGCTTGTCCAAGAAGACAGGTGAGGTGAGGGGATAGTGCCTCATTATCCAACTAACAGGAGCTTCCTGCGTGCCTGCTGGGCACAATGGTGTGTGTCTCTGGTCAGGCTTTCCCTTTGCGTCTAAAGTGGGGGCCATGGCTCTGTCCTCTTACTGAAGGAGGGGCAGGAAGAAAGAGCTGTCCAATGAATGCACTTTCAGAGAAAGCAGAAAGATGCAATTTATACTAAACGCTCCTGAGTAGTGGATTGCAAAACTCTTGTCTGTAAGATGCAGCCAGGGAGCCTGAAGAAGGAAATGGATAATTGGGGGAGGGGGAGAGGCGCAATTACTCTGTAAAAGCTCACACAGGACTGGCACTTATCTTCCTATTTTTTAAGAAAGGCCAGATATCTGGATTTTTTTCCAATGTACACTCCCCAATTTTATAAATGCTAATTCAAAAAAGGTGTAGGGCAAAAGCTGTCAGGCGTGTGTGCATGGGGGGGACTCTCGATGGGGCGGGAGGACCTAGTGCCCTGAGAATGGCGAGTCCCCGGGTAACACACCATGACCGCTGTAGGGGACGCCTGCACACGAGTGCATTCAGCTCCACATCTCAACACACAGGCACCACTTCTCTGTGGAGTCCGGAGCAGCAGCACGATGACTTCACCACCTGTGCCTTTGAGGTGGTGGCTTGGACAAAGTGCAAGAACGTCTAAGAATTATGCCGTGCATTCTGGAGCTGGGAGAACCAGGCAATCCAGGTTAAACGGAATGGAAAATTAACCACAAGGGAATAACGGGATGCTCTTCAGGATCCAGGAGGGCACACATTCTTTTCGAGAGTGATATCAATTTCTCAGAGGAAATGTGTGTTACCCAGATACCCTAAATTTTGATTCAGGAGCAGTGATGTTTCTGAAAGCAATTTGGTGATTCAAACTAGATTCCAAAATCTGGGCACCAGAGGAGAAATCTCATTACACAGCTTACTGGAAGGTTGGTTACGTTATTTTGTCACAAAACTTAAAAGGAATGGGGCTTGGGCTGAGGCAGAGTGAAATACAAGGAAGATAAATTCAGAAAGGCTTGTGGGACGGGGAGGCCGCACCCACACTCGGGAACATCCTGCTATGTGGACCCTGGCAGTTAACACTGGTGGGCAACATGGAGCTTTTTCACGAGCTGCTTCGCAAGAGGTGGACTGAAGGAGGAGCATGGAGGGCGGGCCCGCAGACGCCTGTGCACTCACCGAAATCCCCGTGTCCTTGTTCAGGATGACCTGGAGCAGATGTGGGGGGAGGATGGGTGGGGCTTTAAACCGTTCTTCTGGTTTTGAGACATAGGGCTCCTGATGGTAGGGTCCTGGCGGGGAACTGGACAGCTCTGTTGGGAGATGGTGAGAGGACATTTACTTTGAAAGTTAGCAGGTCTGGGGCAATCTCATTTAACTTATGGTATTGCCTTGTTCTCCTTGTCTCTTGTTCCCTCAACACAGATTTATATTCTCTTGGAGAATATACAGGCTCCAAGGGTGAAGAGCAGAGGCAATGAGAAAACCCTTCTGGAATGTGGCTGACTGTCATAAAATTCAGCAGAAAACCCAAGACGCCCTGGCGGAAGACAGAAGTTGTGGCAAAGTGTGTCTGGGTCAGACTAACAAGGAAGCTGCTCACAATAACCTAACCTCACATGCCACTGCAGAATAATGCTTCCTTCTCGCTTCAGGCCAGGCTGGCAAATACCGCAAAGAAGCTCAAGGCTTCAAGTGAGGCTTAAGTGGCTAAGCTCAAGTTACGAGCACTACCACCAGAATGAAACAGAAGATAAAGCAGCCTGTTTATACAGAGGCAGTGGCGAAAACAGGTTATACAAGGCACCGGCACATTTCAAAACTAAAAAAAAAAAAAAATTGAAAAGCTGATCTCTAAAGGTTCTTTAACTTCATCACTCTCAGGTTCCTTTCAAATTCTTGAGTTTCTCGATCATACAGATACATTAAGAAGCTTCCAGAAGCAGCTCACTTAGTGATGTTTGGCTAGCTGAAAGGGACTGAGCTGTTAAGCAAGGGCACCTGGGATGAGCCTGGTCGCTAATCCTCGGGCTGTCCAGAATAAACCTGATAGGCCCTAACTCTGCCAATTCCCTCCACGTCCATTTCTAGGGGACAGGCTCCCTTCACATGACCCAACCACATCAGAGCAGGAAACTGAGAAAAGCATTAAGTGCACAAGACGGAGCCATTAGGAGTCAATCCATATTTGGGGAAAGCGAGTATCTACATCGGACAAGTCTACAGCAAGCGGGAAGTTGCTTTAGCGGCAGCGAGGGGTCAGTTTTCCTTCCCCAGGTGATCTGTGCTGCTGCAGCTCAACTAAAAGCTTTGGTGTGAGGCCTAAAATTCCATGTATCGGCAAGTAGGGGCTATCTGGACATCTCCTCCAGCCTCCAATTCTCACCTATGTGAAAAGAAAGAATTTCTCTAAAAGATCAGTTAGCTTTCCAGATGGAAGAATGCTATCTTTGGATTTCCAATTCCTGCTCAACAACCTGACCTGTCAGCCACAGCAAGCCCACCACGGTCGATTTACCACTTTAATTTCTGAGCCAATAAGAATGAAAGACCCTGTTGGCAGAACCTCCAGGCCCAGCCAGGTGACAATGAAGACTCGTCCTGTAAACAGAACTGAATCCATTTTCTTAGACTACCAGACACAGTCCTGGGACACCTTGTCACTGCCTCCCTCGGGGGTCTAGGAAGTGTTCAAACCCCCGCAAGGAGAGGCAGCTGGTGTTGACACTTCAGATCATAACACATTCTTCCCCCTGAATTGTAACAATTATGTTTCCAGGGAGTTTCTTCCTGTGGGGTGTGGATGGAAGCAACTTATCGAAAGGTCGATGACTAGACAATTATTGGAAGACGACACAGTTTTACTAGGACCGTACTGAGCAGACTGTGCTGGATGGCCTGTTTCCCGTGGTGAGCCTCTTTCTCCCCTGAAGGGATTCTGACAAGGTGCTAATGCACCACACAAGTCACGGCCAAGGTCACCGAGTGTCCATTTATCACCCGTCAGGCTGAAATTCTCCAGCCACCTCGAGGGGACAGTGAGTGGGCAGAGAGCTGGCAGGCTTCCCCAGTGCTGGCTCATCCCTGACCCAGTGCAACTCTCGGAACCTCTTGGGCCCTGGCTCTGGTACGAACTCAAGCTCTGGCTCTGTGTCCACTGTCTACTCTCTGTGGAGGCAGACCCACTGAAGACCAGGAAAACGACTGACAGCTCCCTCGGAGCTAAATTTCAACAGCCTGACCTGACAGAGTTAGGAATTAGTTCTGTGGCCCTTTACAGAGCTACAAACGTCCACCTGATTGGGCAGCTTGAGCTCAAGAGTGAGAGGCAAGAGAAACAAGAGTATTTCTAGACTGCACAGCCCCCACCTGTACACACGTGGTATAAAATAACTGTGTTCATACCAGACACATCGGAGCACTTTTGGGAATCCACCATTAAAGCATCAAACACTTCAAAGTCAGTTTTCTTCACTTGAATGATGTTGTTAACTGTGCCAAGCTGGCTGGTTACTATTGGCTGGGAAGAGACAGACAGGCAGAAATCACAACATGGAAGGTCTCTGGAGTTCTTCTAGAGGATTTGGCATTCCTGGCTGGAAGGTCTCATCTCCTGGCTAGCCACCCTGCTCTTCTTGGTCAAGGGTGCCAACAGCCTGACAATTAGCACTGCATCTAGCTCAGCCACACACAGGGACTTTGAACAGCAGGACAAAGGGACGTGGCAACAATCCAGAAGGGAAGGTGATTTGTTGGGACTGTGCAGTCAGAGGAGCAAGGGCAGGAGAAGAGTACCTCAGAAGGGTCGTGTGTCCACTGCCCATCCACGAGGAACTTGTACTGATGCTCCCCTTCGGGCAGATCCAGGATGGCGACAAAGTTATTGTGGCTGCAAGGAAAAAGGAAGCAGACGATTTCAGCTGAGTGGGCGGCTCTCTGAGCTTACCTGCAAACCAGCCATGGAAGAAAACATTTCCATGTAAAACCAAGAGTTCTGCTGCAGAATCAACATTTCTAACCAATTTAGACAATTCAGTATAATGATCTCAATCTAGACAAGCTATGAGGAAGCAGCGAGGCAAGAGGTCTTCCTGAAAACTCACTCTGCTCAAATCCACGGAAGCCACATTCCTACCATGAAAACGTCAACAAATAGGCATTTGTCTTCCCAACCTGCATGCAAAATACCACCTGGCAGCCTGGATGCCAAGGAGACAGCAACACCAGATACAAACAGCTCTCTGCTCCCGGGTTCTACCCTCCGTCAGTTTGCCTTGGGCAGGAGAGGGGATCAATTTAATAAGATGCACAAACAGTTCCCGAAAGAAACTCGCAGAACCACTTAAGCAAGGTTCCAGGAAACCTCTTTCATTTGATTGTTTGGTTCCTCTGACTTGACCTGACTTGTAACTGTGCCGAGTGGCTTCCTCCTCCTCCTCTGTTACCGCTGGAAAAGCAGGCAGTCCCGACAGTAATGAGGCCGGGCCCAGCAGGGCGCCGTTTCTCCCTTCGGTTCATCAAGAGTACTCACTAGTGAAGAGGCTTTTTCACTGACACTTTGAGAAGGAGTCCCTGCTAGGCTTCGTGACAAAGTGTTTTACTATCGTCTTGCTAATGATGCCTACATAGCATGCACCTTTCAAACAAAAGTCATACAGAGTCAAAGTCAGAAGGAGCCTCAGAGACCACCTGGTCCGATATTCCTTTCTGAAGATCGGGATCCCGAGGCTCAGGTGTTAATGACAGGTTAGCTGGGCCAAGGTGGCCTCAAATCCCAGTCTTGAAGACTCCCAGGCCACACCTCCTTCCACTGCTCTAGGAATCGATTTCTCTCTTTCTGAAGGAGAAGTTCTGCCTGGACAAACACAGCTGAATATCCGAAGTGAAAGATGTCTATGAATCAGAAATACTTGCAACCGTGAGACATTTTCATCTAAGAAAAGCGTCCTCTAAACCTAGAGACTATTGGGTGTGAGATCTGAACCCTACAAATTATTAAGCAAGGTAATTTTTCCATTCAGCATCCACTGAATAAAAACATTCTCTTCTATTCCCCCACAGAGACTATGTAGAAACAAGAGTATCGCTGGGTTATGACAAACATGTACATGATCGCCAAGCAATTACCTCCTTGTGAGGGGAAGTTTACTCCAGTTGTTGAAGGACCCAGATAAGTAAACTTCCTTTCCGCCCCCGGTCCATCGAAATACGGTTGGCCGAGCCTGGGCAGGAGCTTTATCATTCACTTCCAGGTCATGCTGCCAGGCCAGGAATTCCTCCTTCTCTGGAGCCTAGAAACAGAGCGGTTTACTCAGGGGCAGGAAGCCGTGAGTGAGCTCCCTACCACAGACAGTTACCCTAATAGGGACAATTCATTTTAAAGAGGCAGCTGTTATGACCTCGGTTCATATTTGGGCTCATTAACTTACTAGCTGTGCCTCAGTTTCCCCACTTGCAAAATGGAATAAAAATAACCACTTCTTAAGCTTTTTGTGAAGCAGACAGCTCTGCATAGTGTGACACGTGCTAAGTGCTTAGTAATTATTAGCCCTTATTATTGTTAGTAAAGAAGCCTACATCACAATTCTGGGAGAAACTATAAAACTCATTGGGACGAAGGCTGCGATGAATCCAAGACTAGCTTAATCAGCATCATTTTTCTCCCATAATTAAGCAAGATTTGAAGTAATGGAAATTTATTAGGGACAATACAGAGTTGTCAACTTGAAAACCGGCAAATCCAGACTCTGAGGAAGGGAAAAACTATTCACCGAGCGCCATCCAGGCACTGGGGAGAAAAAGACAGACAAGACAAAGACTGACTCTTGTCGTGGTAAACAGTAACTTTTAGTGCGGGAAGTGCTGTAAAACTGAGGCATTCCAGAATAAGAGGGAAATAAACACGTCTGACTCTGGGTGAAACCCATGTGGTTCTAGATCTTTTACATTTTTCCTAGTCAGAAGCCAAAGACTTGAGAAGAGCAGGAGCTGGAGGCTGAGAGAGACCGTTAAAGGTGTCGCGCGAGCTTCTAGCACCTTCATTTCAAATACCGACCTGAGCTTTTCTTAAAAGATGCCTTCACTCTTTAAGCTTTAACAAGATCTACAGATTAAAGAATGGCAGATTTTCCCGAAGCACTTTCCACTGAGGACATGACAACTAACCACAGATCTGTGGCCTTTTTTTCGTTTTTGTATCTGGGGCATTCAAGCCAGTGTGTCTGCGGCATCATTTCAGTAACTTCTGAGGAACTGATAATGGACGCTGTTTAAAATCATTCTCCACGGATCATCTGTACGCTAAACGTTTCGTCTAAGAGTTATGGAACAGCAACAGAACAAACACTTCTTGAAGAAAGCAGTTTCATTCTTATGGTGTCTTAAATAGCCGTCCTTGGCCAAAATTATTTCCGGGGGAAGGGATGCCAAATCATAGGAGAAACAGGATTCCAAAGTTCGCTTTGCACACCCTTTTTCAGAAATACAACAAATTCAGAAAGCCACCTCCAGTCACAGCAGGCAGGGCCCAGGAAAAGCAGGTTCTTTATAGATTCAAAGCCAGGATCCAAGTGCGGATGTAATAACAAAGTGATCGCCCAGCCCAACATGAGAAAAAACGAGAGTGAAGCTGGAATGAGTTGCCAGGCAATTAGCCTAATGGATAATGATGATTAATATGCAACTGGATACTAACACAGAGTATGACTTAATATTCTAAATAGACCAAAGCAAACATTTTTGAGGCCAAAGTTGGGTGGGTGGGGGAGCACCTTCATTTTTCCAAAACCTACTTTGTTCACTGTCCTTTAAGGAATTAGTTCTTCATTTTTTAGGAGCTATCACACACCTATCAGCTGCCAGAATCACTACGTGTCCTTGGACCAGGCCCTGCAGCTGGAAACAGACCCCATCAGGTGGGTAGCAGGAATGTGGCTGAAACAGGAGTCAATAACCATCCTCGGAGTTTCTGAGGAACAAAGCAGACCGCGGCAGGAAGTCCAAATTTGGCCTGCAAAATGTTTGCTTTGGCTTGTTTAAAATATTAAGTCATATTTAAACAACCGGGGGGCAGGGGAGCTGAATGGCAGCTGGCTGCCTCCTTCAGACTGACACTTCACTCATACACTGACCTCCAGAAGTCGATCACTTTTCTACGCCCGCTCTCAAGGAGCAGGGCGAGCCAAAAGTTTTAGGGGGAACTAAGCAGCTCTGGCAACTGCAGTCAGCTGTTCCACTCTTTCAGCGTAGTGTGCGCGCTGCTTTATCTCCAAAATTGACCATAAGCTGCAAAACCAACTACTACAAAAAGCGCCAGTCTGCGTAAAGGTGAGGGACGACTCCTCAGAGCCGTGCAATTAATTACACCGAAGAGAAAGGCAGAGGCTGGGGCTCAATTACTGCTAACTCGACCATCTTAATTAATTAAGAATTCGAAACGCTGTCCCAGAGCTGTTTTCTCCTTAATGATGTTCAAAGAAGTGAGTTCCTCCTCCTCCCTCGGGGCGCCTTTCTCAGATCGGTAATTAGATACAGGTTCTCGGACTGCCAAGCGGGGTCTTACAAGGTTTTTAAGTGCCCGGGGTCAAGCATCGCCTCCCTCCCGCTTGCGATGATGAATTTTAGAGGGGACTTGGCGGGGAATCTAGTAGAGGGGTCCTCCCCTCAACAGAAGTCAAGGGGACTCGATTCCCCCGCCCCCTCTCACCTTCATTTCCTCGGAGTGGAAGAGGTCGGCGTCCTCGGGGCTGTCCATGAGGATCTTGGGCCTGTCCCCGTCCTTGGCGCCCCCCGAGCTGTCCCTTCGGGGCGTCTTATGGCCGTGCCGCTCCAGCGCGGCGCGCTCGCTGCTCGTGTTGCCCATGGCGGGGGTCTGCGGGGACTCCGGGAAAGGACAGGGGACTCCTGGAGTCAGGGGGTCACCAGGACCCTAGGGAAAGAGTCGGAGAACCGGGTAGCACACCCCTCGGGCTAGTGTTCGGGGCCGGGCTGGCGCCAGGTCAGCAGGCTGGTGAAGTATCACAGTCCCGCTTTACCTGCTCCGGCAGCCACGGCGCCAACTTGGGGAGCGCGAAGATACCCCGACCCTTTCCCAACAACACCCCTACGTCCTAGCAACTTCCGCTTCCGGCACTTCCGCAAGCCGGCGGGGCCCACCCGGTGGGGGCGGCTGCGGCCCGCGAAGCGCGCGAGGCTAACTCGAGCTCACTTCCGCTTCCGGGCCGGGTCGGCGCAGTCGTAGGCGTCCCGAGGCGGCCTCCGTGGGCCGCGGAGTGCGCAGTCGCAGTCGGCGTCTCCGACTGGCCTTGGACGAGGCCGCTGAAGGCCGGCAGGGGGCGCACCAGCGCGCCGGCGCTCCGGGCCGCAGGCCCCGTGCAAAATTGAGTGATGCTATTAGATAATTTAGTAATCTTTGCCTGCTTCAGTTGATTCTACACTCTACAGCCAAAGAGGTCGTTCTAAAGGGCAACTCTAATTGGGAGACTTCTCTTCCTAAAGACTTTTAATGCGCTAGCTCGCACGCCTTTGAATGCCTTAGAATTACCTGGAGTGCCTGTTTAAAATTTAGATTCCCCCTGCCCTAATCCCCGGAAATTATGATTCCGAAGCTCTGGAGTAGGGTTTGCTTTTTAATAAGCACTCCAGGTGATTCTGATGCAGGTAGTCTTGCAGGTGTCTGAGAAAATGACAGACCATAAGATCTCTGGAAATTTCTCATGCCTAGTAGCTTGGGGGTTGTAAAACCCTGGAGTCGGCCGTGTTATTTTTAAAAAATTGAATGCACAGCCTTTTGATAGGTACTTTTGCGAGATATTTTGTAAACACTTTTGATACATCATTCTGTATAAAATGCATTTATTTATTAGCACGCGTCATTTACTGTGGCCAGTGCTTCAGCAAGGTCTATGTACACCTATGGTGCTAAAATAGTCTAATCTCAATGTCAGTCGCTGTTAGGGTTTTGTTGTTGTTGCGTGTGTGTTTTCTTTTTTTTCATGTGAATATCTCAAAATGCTTTGCATTTACTGGGTCTGGTCGTGTGTTTTGTCGACTGAACAAACATTTATTTAGTACCTACAAAGTGGTAGACATTGTGCTAAGCAAGTAAATGGGAGACACAGATGACTAAGATATGATATCCTGGAGGGAATTCGGCAGTTATATCAAAATAAAAAATGCATCCACATTTTGGCTCACAATTTTACTTCTAGGAAACTTCTACAAAAATACACACATGAAAATTGTATGCAGGCGTGCTCATTTGCAGCATTGTCTCTAATGCCATAAAATGTTAATTCTAAGATGCATGTTTTATTTCACATTTTAATCTCTCTGAAACTGGGTGCTTCTTACAGTCCATAGAATCTTAGATTTGATAAAATAAGGAAACAAAAACCTGCAAAATCTTAAAAAGTTTGTCAGTAGGAGAATGGCTAAATGAATTAAATACATTCATTTTATAGAATAGGGAGCAACTTTTAAAAAGGAGGACATGGAATTATGTGGGTAACTATGGAGAAGCATCTATTACATACCAAATCCCCAAAGCAAGTGGCAGAATGATAGAGATTAAGTGCATGAGCTCTGAAGCTGGCCTGCCTGGGTTCGAATTCTGGTATTACCATTTAGTAACTGTCACCTTGGTTTCCTCTTTTGTGAAATGAGGAATAAAAATAACACCTACTTTCTAGGCTCTTTTTGTGAATTAATTGAGAACATGCAGGAAAAGTGCCTAGCATAGCACCTGACTCTCGGTAAACATTCAATAAATGTTAGCTCTTTTATTGGCATCATTAGGCTTGCAAATGGAAAGTTCTGGAAAGATATACAACACACTGTTAATAGTGGTCCCCTCTGGGGAGAGAAATGGGATTGCAAACAAGAGTAGACAGAAAGGGGACTTTCGCTTTTTAGTTTATTGTTTGAAAATTTTTCTGCTGCAAGGATGTACTATTTTGTAATTTGAAAACAATTTTTAAAAGACAAAAACAAATAAAATACGGTTCCAGCCCCAGAGGAATTTATAGAGTAGAGGTGGGAACAGATTCGTGAAAAGACAACAATACATGCAGGCAAGGGGTTCTATGGAAGACCAGAAGGGACTTAAGCCAGGCCAGTGGCTAACCCAGAATGCATTCTTTGAGCTGTTTTTCTTGCTCACAATAGGCGGTGAGGAAGCCATGGACATGAAGATGTTGAGTTTTGGGTTCTCTCCCAGACAACTTGAGAGATAAGGAAGACCACATGAGCTGTGGACCCCTAATCTGAGGCGTGCAGATGCTTTTGTGCATGAAGAAAGTTTTAAGACTTCTGCTCTGGTTAGGACAAGATAAGTGATATCCTGAGGATGGTTTCAATGGTTTTCAGCCAATGAGACAACCCAGTAGCTGGAGTTGCACAGATGTGCCCTGCACAGGGGTGCCTACAAGAGGAGGCAAGTAGGTCCTGAGATTCCACCTACCTGGAGGAACAGGTGCCTTTTTCTAATTTGTACAAATACGCCATATGAACTAGCAGTGACCCTGGCCTCTCTCCAACAGAAACATCTTAGGATGAGAACCAGAGTTGGATGTGTAAGATCTTTTCTTATGTAGGGTGTGTGCCACACAACACAATAGGGACAAACAATTGTATTCTGGGAAACCACACTGAAATTTCAGAAAGGATCATTTTAGCCTTCGTTGAGCTCGCTCTTTTTTTTTTAAGTTTGTGTCTATTTGTTATTGCATCATGTGAAAGCAGATGGATTTACAGCAAATTTGGAGGATATGTTTGGGACAGTCCGGCTTATAACGTGACATTGTGTTCTCAAAATTGACTTTGGGGTGTATTCAGGGAGATCTCAAAGAGACTGGGTATAACACGGGGCCTGTGTAACTGCTGATGGGGGAGTCTTGCCTTGTTGTATTAAGAATTGATGGACAGGGAAACTAACATTAGTATCAGCTATTGGCCCCATATTGAAAATCACAGGTGGGATAGACTCTTCAATTACACGTGTCTACTTGGACCCCAGCTGTGTCCCTCACGGGTCACTTAGTTACTTATGTCTATTTAATAACATTTAATGATTTTCCCAAACATCAGAAATGCCCCTTCTTTCCCTGATTCTCTGCTGGTGCAGGTGTCAGACCACTATGTTCCAGGGGCCAGGAGGAGGGGTAGGAGGGAAGGAAGGGATGTTCCAGGAAGTATAAATTTTAGGGCATTGCTGTGTCAGAGGCTTCATCTACTCGCTGGGCTCAGTCTGGAGTCAAGGCAAAGACAGATTATAAGCTATCATAAATTCTCCCCAAACAAACCAGGACAATTACCAGGAGCCCATCCTAATCCTGCCTTCAAAACCCTAAGCCCAGAGAGAAACAGATTTTCAAGTCCTTAAAAGTCCTATCTAGAGTCAGATAAAATCTGATTTATCCTTTACCTGTGACTAAAAGGACTAAGGATAATGTTTTGGGGCTTCCTCCTGAGGACAGTTTGGAATCAGCATGACACTTATGGACCCACCAACATGTTGGTTTTACGTAAGGGGGAGTCTGAAGCTCAGAGGTCAAACCATTTGCAGAGGCCACTCAGATGATCACAGATTGTACTGCGACTGGACACTGGATCGCCTGGCTCATGGTCTGGTGACTTCCCACCAACCACATCATGGTCCCTCCTTCCACGTGACACCACTTTTCAGGTTGAATTAGAATCCTGCAATGACTCTCATCCAGGGTTTCTGGGAGTGTGATTCAGTCTAACCATAATGATGGAAAGTTTGACAATTTCTGGAAAAATTTAAAATTTTCTTTGATTCAAATATTCAAATATTTTACTTCTTTGATTCAAATATTCAAATATTTTACTTCTTAGGGATTTATCTTGCAGATATACTCATGCACATGCAAAATGATGAATGGATAGAGTAATCCATTGCAACATTTACAAGAGGAAACTATTGGACACAGCCTATGAGTCCACTAACAGAGGACTGGTGAAATCAATCATAGCATATTCATAACGGCAAGCCATGAAGCCTTAAGAAATAAGGAAACTACATGCTGACATGGAGCAATCTCCAAGACGTATCACTAAGGAGGACAAAAAGTAAGGTGCAGAAGAGGGCATCAAAGCATGCTAACATTTATGGGGAAGGAGAAAAAAGAATACACATGTATTTGCTCGTAGATGTATAGAAAATCTGAAGACTGTGTAGGAAACTGGAAATGTTGCCTGCTTCTAAGGAGGGCAACTGGGCTGCTGGGAGATTTTTCGCTTTATTGCATTGTATACTTTTTGAATTTAGTACCACGTGAAAGTTAACTGTTTAAGAAATAAATGTAATTTTAAGAAAAAAGAGATGAGGAGAGTCCAGCTCTGGAAAAGGGATCTCTGCCTCATTTCTTACTGTACACTGTCCAGCATTGTGACCCTTCGATTGTCTTTTGTCTGTGAAATAGAGGAATAAACTCTTGACCCTCTTTCCTCACGTCCCTTTCTAGGAAAATACGTCTGACTCAAGGCATGCTTGTTAAATGGTCACCTTCCAAGGGCTCCTGGGCAGGGGCATTTGTACAATAACTATAGGATCTTCCAGTGCAATTCCTCCAATTTTGACATTTGGGGGCTGAGGTTCCTGACTCAGTCAGTGGCTGGTGATGAGGTTAGAGCTGCTGAAGAGAAAAGCACCCCTTGTTATGGATTGAATGTTTGTGTCTCCCCGCAAATTCATATGTTGAAACCTGACCCCCAGTGGGACAGTATTTGGAGATAGGACCCTTAGGAGGTAATTAAGGTTGCATGAGGTCTTATGGGTGGGGCCCTGATCCGATAGGATTAGTGTCCTTATAAGAAGAGGAGAGATGTCAGATCTCTCTCTGTTTCTGCCTCTGATTTTCTCTCCCCACGCACACTCAGAGGAAAGGCCATGTGGGGACAAAGTTACCATCTGCAAGCCAGGAAGAGGGCTCTCACCAGAAAACAAACCCTGCCAGAACCTTGATCTTGGAATTTCTAGCCTTCGGAACTGTGGGAAAATGAATTTCTCTTGTTTAAGCCCCATAGTCTGTGGTATGTTTTTATGGCAGTCTGAGCTGACTAAGACAGACAATGTGTGTGAGCTGTTGGGATAGAGTTGTGAGCTTGCTTTCAGTTGGCCTATCTGGAGTTTCACCAGGCCTTCTGAAATTTGCCTGGCTGATGTAAATAACACTGAAATGGTTTGGCAGGCTTGTCCATCTTTTTTTGCTAGACGTCCCTGTGTTCTCTCCCCACTGAGAGGCAAATGTCATTGTGACACAGAGATGGTGATTAGCACAGAGGTAAAATGAGTTTATTCGATGGTATTTAGCCTGCAAATATTTATGGAGAAATGATATATACCAGGCTTTGTTGCAGGTGCTGAGGATAAAGAAATCACAGACAGATAATGTTTATCCTTTTGCAAAGCTGAAGGGCCTCACGTGGCAGGCAGACATATAAACAAGCAAACAGACAAATAAGCTGGATAATTTCAGAGTGATTACTACTATGAAAGAAACAGAATGGAGTTACGTGAGAGAGTGACAGGGGTACTACTTTAGATGAAGTGGTCGTGGAGGGCCTCCCTGAGGAGGTGACAGTTGAGCTGAGACCACAATGACAAGAAAGAGATGAGAGAGGAGTTCAAAAGGAGCATTTCAGGCAGAGCGGAAAATGTATTTGCAAAGGCCCTGAGGTGAGTATGAGCTTCATGGGCTGGAGAAACACAGAGATGATTTGTATGGTGGCTGAAGTGTTTAGGAAGAAAGAGGAAAGACTTGATCCTTTGGGGACTTGCTGTCACAGTGAACATTTTGGATTTTATTCCAAGTCAATGCGAATTCATGGGAGGGTTTATGTATAGGAATAATATTGTCTGATTCATGTGATGGAAGTGATCGCTAGTTGCCCACAGTAGCCACTTGATCATAAATGTACACTGAATTCATTGACTCTCTTTCCTTTATGACTTCTTGGTGATCATCTCCCAAATAAATATCAGAATCACCTTCCAAGTAAATCACTTACACAAAAATCTTAGTTCAACCTCTTAGGTTACAGCTGAGGAGGTGAAATGCTCTGCAGAATTATTGGAGTAGTCAGCGGCTGTCGATCATCTTTAGGACACTGTGTCCTGGTTTCCGGACCAGGGCACTGTGATATTTCTTCTTTATGATCTGACATACCATGGAGGCTTAAGAAAACAAGATTGGACCGCAACAGCACCATTCACAATAGCCAAAAGGTAGAAATAACACAAATTTCCATCAATGGATGAATGGATAAACAAACCGTGGAATATCCACACAATGCAACATTGTTCAGCCATAAAAAGGAATGAAGTACTGATACATGCCACAGTGTGGATGAACCTCAAAAATATTATGTGAAGTGAAAGAAGGCAGCCACAAAAGGCCACATGTTGTATGATTCCGCTAATGTGAAATATTCAGAATAGGTAAATCCATAGAAATAGAAAGCAGATTGGTGGCTGCCAGGTGCTGGAGGGAAGCGGGAATGGAGAATGTCTGCTTAATGGCTGCAAGATTTTCTTTCGGAGTGATGAATGTTCTAGAGCTTAATATAGATGGTGGTTGCAGGACACTGTGAAGGTACTAAATGCCACTGAATTGTACATTGTAAAATGGTTAATTTTATGTTATGTGAATTTCACCTCGATTGAAAAAATACAGGGCTGGGCCTAGGACAAATGGTAGAGATGTACGGTTTGTCCTTTTTCCAATTGATTTTATACACACTGTCTTGCAGGGTGATCCCCCCACCCCGGGCCTCCTGAGCTGGGTCTCATGACACAGGTCACCCAGCCCATCAGGACCTAACCAGTTCATGACACCTGTTCCAGATAATATTTAATTTTTTAGAGGCCTTCAGTTTTCTAACTTCATTAATTCATTTCTTTATCAATAATTATGTATGGCACAACTACTAGCTGCCAGGCACTATGGTAGACGCTGGGGATAGAATGATGGGCAAAACCAGACTCAGATCTAGTAGGGAGGAGAGACATTAATCAAACAATCATCCAACAGTCATCTGTGACAAATGCTAGAAACGGAAAATGTGACCTAGTGAGAAGGATGCGACCTAGTCAGGAAGTCAAGGAAGGCTTCCTGGAGAAAGTGACACGAGATTTGAAGACTGTAGGTATTAACTGTGAAAATTGTTTATCAATGCGCCTGACATTGTGTCTCAGTTCATAATCCCTCCAAGAGTCCTTTGAGGGATCTATTATTATTATCACTTGTATTTAACAGATTAAGAAACTGAAGCTCAGAGAGGTGAAGTGACTTGCTCAAGGTCACACAGCTTGGAAGTCGTCAAACCAGTATTCAAATGCAGGCAGCCAGGCTGATGTAGACATTTAGGCATCATGGACAGATCATTGGGTAAGGGTCAAGATCATTTGGGGCACGCCAATGGGTCAGGCTGATCAAGATTATAAATGTAAACTGGAATGGTCATTTAGCAAAGGAGATCAAATTAGGTGTTTTTTTGTTTTTGTTTTGTTTTTTAACATCTATTGACTTTTATAACTACAAATCTATGTTTATTGTTGTTACCAAACTCATTAACATCTGAAAGTTGGAGGCTATGAATTGCTTGATGTAAGAAACAATCAAGAAAGTGGGATCAATTATTAAATAGTGAATAAGGTTAACTCCAATGAGTGATCGTGGCAGGCAATGCCCCCCTGCGTCCCCTAGGTGGCAATAAAGAGCAATGAGAAATATTCACACGGTCTTCCAAAAAATTAAATGTCTGTATTTTTAAGTATGAAAAAACACGGTAAAAACCTCAGGTATAGGAAGTACGTATTGAACAAAAAACAAGTCTTCCTCACACCTTCTTCTAGATCCCTATTTCCTTTCCCCCAAAATAACCTACTGAGAGTTTCTTGTATACTTTTTGAGGACATATTTTGTGATAATTGCATAATTTTTCCAGAAAAAGCATTTGTTTATCTCTCTGTCCTTTAAAAAATTGACACAATTGGGACTTTTCCTCGCCTTAGTGTATCTTTCCATGTCAGCACATACAGATTGCCCTCATTTTTTAAATGGCTGCAGATTCCGTCGCAATAATGGTTACTATTTATAGAGCGCTCACTGGCTACCTGGCAATGTCCTAAGCTCTTTCCTGCTTTTAACCCATTTAATCCTCCCAAAGCCCTAAGAGGTGCATTCTATTTTTATCTCCACTTTACGTATGAGAAAACTAAGGCACAAGCGCGGAAGTAACTTGTCCAGCATCACAAAGCTGGTAAGTGGTGGAGCCAGGATTTAGATGCAGGAAACTTGACTCCTACGTCTACTCTCTTAATGATTACGCCAAACTACTGTAACATGGATGTACCATAATTGACTTCACCGATCTCTATTTTCTCAATACTCTTTAAAAAATTATCTTTTTTTAAATTGTGCTAAAAAATACTTTGTAACACGTACCCAGGATTTTGGTTTTATTCATGTATGGTAAGGCAACTGATTATATGGCAATTGCCATTGAAAAGACAGTTTATTACTCTCAGCTCCCAAGAGGAGGGGGGGGTACGCTATGCCACCTGGGCCACAAGAGAGAACCCTGAGGTTGGTCGCAGGTGGAGAGAGCGAGGAAAAACCACGTGTGAAAAGCCCTAATTGTGGTTTCCGAGAGAAGGAATGGGCAAGGCAAGGTAAACCACTGAGAAGGGTTAGGATTGGATGGTGTGAATAATTTTGGTGGCCCTGGGCGATAAGGGTGGTCTCTAGTTGTCCGGTACCTGCTCCTGTGATGAGTAGGCCAGAGGAATCTTGCCTCCTGGAGTGTAAAAGCCAGAGAGAGGAGGCGGTTCAGAGCACGGGCTCTAGACTGGCTGGTTTGCATATTCCAGGCAAGTCGTTTACTATGGCTAGGAATTAGTTAACCTTGAGAGCGGCAGTCTCTCCTTGGTCACTGAGGCCCAAGATGTCAAAGCATCATAAAATATGGAAATAAAAAACATGATTAATATACATATGTAACATAAAATTTATCATTTTAACCATTTTTTTAAAAAGATTGGCACCTGAGCTAACGTTCGCTGCCAATCTTCTTTTTATTTTCTTCTCCTCCCTAAAGCCCCCCAGTACATAGTTGTATATTCTAGTTGTAGGTCCTTCTGGTTGTGCTATGTGGGACGCCACCTCAGCATGGCCTGATGAGCGGTGCCATGTCCACACCCAGGATCCAAACCGGCGCAATCCTGGGCTGCCAAAGCGGAGTGCGTGAACTTAACCACTCGGCCATGGGGCCGGCCCCTTAACCATTTTTAAGTACAGTTCAATGGCATCAAATACATTCATGTTGTTGTGCAGCCATCACCACCACCCGTCTCCAGAACTCTTTTCATCTTGCAAAACTGGAACTCTATACCTAGTAAACAATAACTCCCAATTTCCTCTTCCCTGAAGCCCCTGGCAACCACCATTCTACTTTCTGTCTCTATGAATTTGACTCCTCTAAGTACCTCATATGAGTGCAATCATGGTATTTGTCTTTTTGTGACTGACTCATTTCACTTAAACATAATGCCTTCAAGGTTCATCCATGTTGTAGCATGTGTCAGAATTTCCTTCCTTTCTAAGGCTGGAGAATATTCCATTATGTGTATATACTACATTTTGTTTATCCTTTCATCTGTTGATGGGCGCTTGTGTTGCTTCCACCGTTTGGCTGTTGTAAATAATGCTGTTATGAACACGGGTGTACAAATATCTCTTTGAGTCCTTGCTTTCAACTCTTTTTGGCATATACCCAGAAGTGGCATTGCTGGATCATATTGTAGTTCTATTTTTAATCTTTTGAGGAATTACCATACTGTTTTTATTATGGCCGCACCAGTTTATATCCCCACCAGCAGTGTACAATGGTTCCAGTTTCTCCACATCCTCCTCCATTTTCTTCAGAAATTTTATCATTTTAGGTTTTACATTGAAATCTATGATCCATTTTGAGTCAATTTATATGTATGATGTGAGGTATGGGTTAAAGTTCATTTTTTGGCATGGGATGTCCAATTGTTCCAGCACCATCTATTGATAACACTATTCTTTCCCCGTTGAATTGCTTTTGACCTCTGTCAAAAATTAACTGGCCATATTTGTGGAGGTCTATATTTGGACTTTATTATGTTCCATTCATCTGTGTGCCTCTCTTATCACCAATGTCACATTTCTTGATAACTATAGCTTTAGCGTAAGTCTTGAAATCAGGCAATGTGAGTTCTCCAACTTGCTCTTCGTTTTCAAAATTGTTTCAGCGACTCCAGGTCTTTTCCCTTTAAATATAAGTTTTAGACTCAGCTTATCAGTTTCTGCAAAAAGTCCGGTGGAGGTTTTGCTCAGGATTATGGTCTCTTATATTTATCCACATAGTTAACATTGCCAGTACTTTTTGTTTTTTTTTTTCCTGTAGATACTAATTTCCATCTGATTTTAGTCCTCTTCATCCCAAAGGACTTCCTTTAGCATTTCTTGCACTGCAGATCTGCTGCCTACCAACTCTCTAAGCTTTGGTTTAGCTGAAAATATTTTCATTTCACTTTCATTTTTGAAGGATATTTTCCCTGTAGCTTGACAGTTGTTTTTCTATCTTTCATCACTTTAAAGTTGTCATTCCACTGTACTCTATTCCATTGCTCCTGATGAGAAGTCAATTATTTTTACCATTGTTTGTGTATATGTAATGCATCTTTTTTTCCTCTGGCTGTTTTTAGAATCTTTTTTCTTTTTCTTTGGTTTCCAGTAGTTTGCCTACGTGTGTTTTCCTTTGAATTTACCCTGATTGGGACTTTTTGAGTTTCTCAAATGCGTGGGCTGATATTTTAAATAAAATTTGGAAAAATTTAAATCAATATTTCTTAAAATTTTTCTTTAATGCTCCATTCTCTGTCTCCGATTTTGAGAATCCAGTTACATATATGGTAGGATACTTGATACTCTCCTACAAGTATCTAAAGCTCTATTTTGTTTTTAAATAGTTTTTCTTGCTCTGCTTCAGTTTGAATGATTTTAATGACCTGTCTTCAAGTTCACTTATCCTTTCTTCTGCATTGTCCAATATGTCCACACAGAGAATTTATTTTAGAATGTGTTTCAGTTCTAGAATTTCTAGTTTTTCTTAGTTTCCAAATCTCTCCTGAAATTCTCCATCTCTTCACTCATTATGTTACTATTTTCCTCTAGATTCTTGAATGGCTATTTTAAAGTAGCTACCTACTTATTTCAACATCTGCATAATCTTTGAGGCTGTTTCTATTAACTATTTTTTTCTCTTGATGATAACACTTTCCTGCTTCTTCACGTATAATAATTTTTAAATTTTATACTGAATATTGTAGATGATATATTGCAGAGACCTTGGATTCTGTTATCTTCCTCAGAAAAGTATTGGATTTTATTTTACCTGGGCGTTAAATTACTGGTGACTCATCTTTATCCTCTGGAGACATGGTTTTAGGCTTCTTTTGGGTGGGTCTATTTTGGTTTTGCACCCTCTAGATGTTAGGCCTTGGATGTGCTCTTTACTACTAATGTGTGACTCCTCTGGGGTTTCAACAGGAAGACTGAGGGGTTACCAAGCTCCTCCAATTTGGTGGAGCTTGAACTCCAAACTTTGCTTCCCCAGTATTGATCAGTTGCTGAAATCTCTGCTCAGCTCTTTTAGCCTTCCAGATTTTTTTTTTTTTTTTCCTGCTGGGCTCCATATATGCAGTTCAGGAGTCAGCCAAAGATTTGAAGAGAGTTTGTATTCAGATTTTTGGGCCCCTTCTCAAAGCCTCTATCTTTTTTGGGATTTCTCCCGTCAATTTCCAGCCACCCTGGGAATGCCAAACCCCAACCTGTGATTCCTCAGCACAATAAGACTATTGCTTTCTTCCTAAACTTTATTCTCTGTGTGCTGTGCAGACTTGGAGACTCTTCAAAGGAAAATCCAGGTAAATATGGATTCAAGGATTCTATCTTCATTCAAGAATTCCAACCCCTCCAGTTTTTGCCTGCTATTGGTTGTTCTCAAGAGGTTTCTATTTTTGAGTTTGTAGCTGTTATTCACAGGAGAGTTAGTCCAATATAAGTTACTCGACCATTACTGGAAGCCAGAAGCCTAATCAATCTTTATGGATGGACATTTTTGTTTTTCGTTTTGGACTTTCACCAATAACACTGCCCTTGTATACCCATATGACCTACCAATTCACACAACCTAGTGTAGTTTTGTGAGTAAAATTGTGGGAATAATTCCCAACAAAAGTATCATTAGATCTAAGAGTACATACCATTAAAAATTTGCTAGAAATTGTCAAATTTGTCTCCAAAAATGTTGCAGTAGCTATGTTTGGGATGATTGTTTCTCATACGCTCTTCAACACTGAGCATTTTTAAACTTTTAATTTTTTTGGCAGTCTGACAAGTAAAAATGGTATCTCCTCGTTTTTCTATGCACATGTTGATTTATGAGTGAGGCAGACCAAATTTGCATTATTGGTCATTCTACTTATACTTTACCTGGGTATAATAAAAATCTCATTTCTTATAATAATGAAGTTAATAAAAGCTAATATTTACTGACTATTCCAGAGGCAGGTCCTGACTGGACAATCCCACTCCTCTTGCTACAGTAGTTGTTTCAGGGATGGGCATGTAACCCAGGCCTATGCACACGCCAACCTGGATTCAGGCATGGTTTAATGACCCAAGTGTTACAGTGAGGATGAAGAGCGGGGCTTTTGTCTGATGGTTTGGGGTAGAGAGGCCTTCCTTCTCTCAGGACATTGATGAGGAAGTTTTCAGCTTAAGGCACTCCTCCCATGAGAGAAGCCGGTTTGAGAACAAAGAATATATGCAAAGGAGAACAGAACTTAGAGAATCAAAGAGAAGCAGAGCCATAGTCTGCTGACTTTGTGATCCACTGGATCAAATGGACAACCTTGAAGTTTGTCCTCTGTCTGAAGTTTCTCGTTATGAGAGCCAGTAACTTCTCTTACTGTTTAAGTCAATCGGATTTTCTGTTGCTTGCAACCCAAAGCATTCTAAATCATACAGATTAGCGCCTATTCTTAAACAGTGGGAAGGTAGTTGTCTTTTTCCCCAGTGGATATCAATTATTGTACATAGAAAATAAATTTTAGACGTAGAGGTGAGGCTTCAGAGCTTCTTAAATATCTGATAAGGTTTCAAACAGAAAATGTGTTGTAATTAATACAAATCTGGCCCCAAAGTTCAGCTCACACAAATTTACGTCAAACTTGCAACTAATTAGGGAAAATGGGCAACAGGCAATTAAGCCATTTCATTCTGTTATGTGTAAAAAGTAGTTTATTATTTTTTCTTAGTTATAAACTAAACTATGAGGGTCAGTTTATGATTTATGGGAGTTAACTGAGTGTAGCGATTAAGAACACGGGTTTTAGAATCAGACCACCCAGGCTCAAATCCTAACAATTTTCAGTTGTGTGACCTTGAACAAGTTATTTAACTCCTCTGCACCTCATTTCCTCAGAGGCAAACATCAATTCACAGCAGTGCTTACAATTAGGGTTAACAAAAATTGGGTGAAAGTACATTTTAGGGGCTTAGCACAATACTTGGCAGATGGCAAGATAATGTTTGCCATGACATTATTGTTATAGTTACTCACTTAGAAAAATGATTTAAAAACTTCTTCGGGGCAAAAGAGCTAAGTTTAGAACTAGAATATTAGAATTAGAATATAGAGACTAAAGAACAAGCCCTACTGAGCTAGCCTTTGTTTTCCTCCGTCGCTGGGAATTTTGCTGTCTTGTCTACCTTTGGTGTTTTTGAGGAACAGAGATGTGAATAAGTGTATCCACACTGCTTTTGAGAATTTTAAGGGGAGAACTAAGTTCTAGAGTGAGCTGGCCTGAAAATTACCCCAGGAATCAGCCCAAAATCTGGCTCAAAAGCAGCAGACTGTACTTTAGTGCTTTGAAAGAGTGACTACGGGCAAGTACTGTGATGTTTGGGACCCGAGGCTCTGGAGCCAGCCTACCCACGTTCAAATCCTAGGCCTACTACCTTCTAGTTATGGGCTCTTGGGCAAGTTACTTAACCTTCCGATGCCTCAGTTTCCTTGTTCATTGAGAGTGGGCAATAAATAGTAGCTTTCTCAGTTGGTTCTTGCAAAGATCATGACAAGAAATGCTTAGAACAGTGCCTGCCACAATAAGATCTTAAAAAGCATCAGCTCCTTTTCTATTTTATTGAAAAGTGGTTACTCCAGAAATTGTGGCTGCTGCTGCTTTTTTTTTTGTAGAGAGATATTTCTGCTTTATTATTTATTTATGTTTTAAATGTATAAATCCCATAATTTTAATTTTATTGATCTTTTTTAAAATTGAGGTCACATTGGTTTATAACATTATATCAATTTCAGGTGTACATCACTGTATTTTGACTTCTGTATAGACTACATCGTGTTCACCACCAAAAGTCTAGTTTCCATCCATCTCCGTACAAATGTGCCCCTTTACCCCTTTTGCCTTCTCCCCACTCCCTGCCCCTCTCGTAACCACCAGTCTATTCTTTGTATCTGTGTGGTTTTTTGTTTGTTTGTTTATCTTCCAAATATGAGTGAAGCGCTATGGTCATTGTCTTTCTCTGTCTAACTTATTTTGCTTAGCCTGATACCCTCAAGGTCTGTTCATGTTGTCACAGATGGCAAGATTTCATCTTTTTTATGACTGAATAGTATTCCGTTGTATGTATACCACATCTTCTTTATCTATTCATCCGTTGCTGGGCAGTTAGGTTGCTTCCAAGTCTTGGCTATTGTGAATAATGCTTCAGTGAACATAAGGGTGTTTTGAATTAGTGTTTTTGTGTTCTTTGGATAAATACCCAGAAGTGGAATAGCTGAGTCATATGGTTTTCTATTTTTAATTTCTTGAGGAATCTCCATACTGTCTTCCATGATGGCTGCACCAAGTTACATTCCCACCAGCAATGTATGAGGGTTTCCTTTTCTCGTTGAGTCATTCTGATGGGCATGAGGTGATATCTCATTGTAGTTTCGATATGCATTTCCCTAATAATTAGTGATGTTGAACATCTTTTCATGTGCCTGTCGGCCAGCTGTAAATCTTCAGAAAAATGTCTGTTCAGATTCTCTGGCCCAGTTTTTGATCGAGTTGTTTGTTTTTTATTGTTAAGTTGTATGAGTTCTTTATATATTTTAGAAATTAACTGGTTATTGGATACACGATTTGTAAAGATCTTCTCCCAGTTGGAATGTTGTCTTTTGTTGATGGTTTCCTTGGCGGTGCAGAAGCTTTTTAGTTTGATGTAGTCTCATTTGTTTATCTTTTCTTTTGTTTCCCTTGCCTGAGGACTGATGTCAAAGCGCGTACTACCTATGTTTTCTTCTAGGAGTTTTACGGTTGCGAGTCTTACATTCAAGTCTTTAATCCATTTTTAAAAATTATTTTATTGAGGTCATATTGGCTAATAACACTGTATAAATTTCAGGTGTACATTATTATATATCAGTTTCTGTATAGACTGCATCGTCTTCACCACCGATAGTCTAGTTTTTATCTGTCACCACACATATGTGCCCCTTTACCCCTTTCACTCCCCTACCCCCTTCCCCCTGGGAACCACTAATCTGTTATCCTCATCCATGTGTTTGTTTATCTTCCACATATGAGTGAAGTCATACGGTGTTTGTCTTTCTCTGACTTATTTCACTTAGCATAATACCCTCAACATGGTCCATCCATGTTGTTGCAAATGGGACAATTTTGTCTATTTTATGGCTGGTCAGTATTGCAATGTATATATAGGCACATATATATGTATAGATGTCTCTCTCTCTATATATATATGTATATATGTGTATATATATATATAAATATATATATGTGCACCACATCTTCTTTATCTGATGGGCACTTGTGTTGCTTCCATGTCTTGGCTATTGTGAATAATATTGCAATGAACACAGGGATGCATAAGTTTCTTTGAATTGTTGATTTCAAGTTCTTTGGATAAATACCCAGTAGTGCGATAGCTGGGTCATATGGTATTTCTATTTTTAATTTTTTGAGAGCTCTCCATACTGTTTTCCATAGTGGTTGCAACAGTTTGCATTCCCACCAGCAGTGTATGAGGGTTCCCTTTTCTCCACGTCCTCTCCAACATTTGTTATTTCTTGTCTTGTTAATTATTCTGACGGGTCTAAGGTGATATCTCATTTTAGTTTTTATTTGCATTTCCCTAATAATTAGTGATGTTGAATATCTTTTCATGTGCCTGTTGGCCATCTGTACATCTTCTTTGGAAAAATATCTGTTCATACCTCTGCCCATTTTTTGATCGGGTTGTTTGTTTTTTGTTGTTGAGTTGTATGAGTTCTTTACATATTTTGGAAATTAACCCTTTGTCAGATATATGATTTGAAAATATTTTCTCCCAGTTGATGTGTTGCCTTTTCATTTTGTTGATGTTTTCCTTTGTCCTGAAGAAGCTTTTTAGTCTGATGTAGTCCCATTTGTTTATTTTTTCTTTTGTTTCCCTTGCCTGAGTAGACATGGTATTCAAAAAGATACTGCTAAGACTGATGTCAAAGAGTGTACTGCCTATATTTTCTTCTAGAAGTTTTATGGTTTCAGGTCTTACATTCAAGTCTTTAATGCATTTTGAGTTAATTTTTGTGTATGGTGTAAGATAATGGTCTACTTTCATTCTTTTGCATGTGGCTGTCTGGTTTTCCCAACACCATTTATTGAAGAACCTTTCCTTTCTCCATTGTATGTTCTTGGCTCCTTCATCGAAGATTAGCTGTCCGTAGATGTGTGGGTTTATTTCTGGGCTTTTAATTCTGTTCCATTGGCCTGTGTGTCTGTTTTTCTGCCAGTACCATGCTGTTTTGTATTATAGCTTTGTAGCATATTTTGAAGTCAGGGATTGTGATGCCTCCACCTTTGTTCTTTTTTTTCTCAGGATTGCTTTGGCTATTCAGAGTCTTTTGTTGCTCCATATGAATTTTAGGATTCTCAGTTCTATTTCTGTGAAGAATGTCATTGGGATTCTGATTGGGATTGCACTGAATCTGTAGATTGCTTTAGGTAGTACGGACATTTTAACTATGTTTACTCTTCCAATCCATGAGCATGGAATATCTTTCTATTTCTTTATGTCTTCTTCAATTTCTTTCAACAACGTCTTATAGTTTTCAGTGTACAGGTCTTTCACCTTCTTGGTTAAATGTATTCCTAGGTATTTTATAATTTTTCTGCAATTGTAAATAGAATTGTATTCCTTTTTTTCTTTCCAGAGGAAGATTCACCCTGAGCTAACATCTATTGCCAATCCTCCCTTTGTTTTTGCTTGAGGAAGATTAGCCCTGAGCTGACATCTGTGCCAATCTTCCTCTATTTTACACGTGGGCTGCTGCCACAGCATGGCTGACGAGTTGTGTAGGTCTGCACCTGGGATCTGAATCTGTGAACCTTGGCGGCTGAACTCGCTGAACCCAACCACTATGTCCTGGGGCTGGCCCAATAGGATTGTATTCTCGATTTCTCTTTCTGCTAGTTCGCTGTTAGTGTGTAGAAACACAGCTGATTTTTCTATGTTGACTTTGTACTCTGCAACTTTACTGGTGCTACTTTTCTTTGCCAAAGTTGTGCAATTTCCCTCCAACTTGTTTCGGGATCCCGTTAAACAAACAAAAAGGGTTATAAAAGGCAAAAGTGCCTCAAATGCCTTTCTTCTTTGCTTCCATTAGGGGGCAGCCCAGCTTCAAAGGAGGCCTGGGGAAAGGCCACCCACACACGCAGGGGTTCTTTTGGGTCCATATCTTCTTGAAATAACTTTTGGGTGTACGTGGGATTTCATCACTTCCTTTTCCTGAACCATCATGGTAAGTGATACAGGATTAAGTGAGAACGCTTTGGGACAGGACTTTGAACCAATTCCTTGGTTAATTACACCTTCCTTCAAAAATCAGGTCTAAATCTGCTAGATAACAACGTAAAAGTAAGAGAAGGTGATGTAGCCGCTTTAGGTTCTATTCTCTTTTTCCATTTCTCCCTGCTTTTACACTCTTACTCATTATTTATTTATCCATTCTTATATTCAACAAATAATTACTGAACATTTTCTATATGCCAGGCACCAGGAATGCAGAGGTGGAAAAGATGAACAGGGTTCCTGCTCTCATGGGGCTGGTAGTCTGCTGGGAAAGACAGATATTAAATGATCATTATACAATTGATTACCACTGCGATAAGACCTTAAAATAAAATTACAGGGCTGTGTGAGCATGCAAAAGGGAGACACTAATATTCATGAAGAGTTGGCATGTTGGAGAAAGTTCCCTAAAGAAGAGGTATTTACTCTGAGGCAAAGGAGTGGACAGTAGCCAGGGGAAGGGCACATGGGAAGAAGAATGTTTCACTCATTCAAGAAATATTTATAGAGTATCTACCGGGGGCTACATCCTTTCCCAGGTGTGGAGGAAACAAAACAGGTTGATGCGATAGTGAGAGACTAGGGGTGGGGGGGCTGCCTTAGATAGGGGATGGGTCAATCCTCACTGAGAAGCTGAGACCTGGGGGAAGAAGAAGAGTCAGCCATATGAAAATATGGGAAACAGTGTTACGGGCAGAGGAAACAGCACACACAAAGGCCCTGAGGCAGAAATGATCTTGGTGTGTTTGGGGAACAATGAGAAGGCCAGTGTGTAGCTGCAGCATACTGAGGGAGGGGCATGGCAGGAGACGAGATCTGAGTGGCAGCCAGGGGTCTGATGATGTAGGCCTTCAAAGGCCGTGGTTCAAAGTTTGGGTTTCCATTGCATAGGAGGCCATTGGGTGTGTGGGTTGGGTCCCAGCAGAGAAATGATGTGGTTTGGTTTAGGTTTTGAGATCACCCAGGGTGCTGTGTGCTGTAGGAGGATGAACATGAATGCAGGGTGTGGTGGGCGCAATAATGACCCCCCGAGGATATCCCCGTGTTAATCCCTGGACGCTGTGAATTGGTTAGGTTACACAGCAACGGGGGATTAAGGTAGCAGATGGAATTATGGTTGCTAATCAGCCGCCCTTAAAATCAGGAGATTATCCTGGACTACCTGGGTAGGCCCAATGTCATCACAAGGGTCCTTAAACGGGGAAGAGAAAGGTGAAGGAATCAGAACTAGAGAGATGTGATATGAGAAAGAGTCCAAAGTGCTGACTTTGAAGGTGGAAGGAGGCCAGGAGCCAAGGAATGTGGGCAGCCTTTAGAAGGTGGAAAAGGCGAGCAAACACATTCTCTGCTAGAGCCTCCAGGCAGGAATGCGACCCTGCCAGCATCTTGATTTCGGCCCAGTGAGACCCACTGCAGACTTTTGACCTCCAAAACTGTAAGATAATGAATATGGGTTGTTTTCAATTCACTAAGCTTGTAGTATTTGTCACAGCATCAATTGGAAACTAATACATGGCGAGACCTATAAGACGGCTACTGTCTGTAATTGTTTAGATGAGCTTTGGCAATGACTCAAGAAACATTTATTTACCTTGCCTACTAGGTATTGGGATCTGCCTTAGCTCCTCTTTCATGCTGGTCATCAGGCCATTTGTCACCTCTACAGAGGCAGGATTTGGCCTTTCATGAGTTCCTATCAACATACTCACTCTGAAGCACAGCTAGTCCCCATACATGGGATTCCATGTCACACGGTGGAACTGATGCTCAGAGGCAGTGCCAGGAGCAGACTGCTTGGGAAAACTAAATGACAGGGCAGCTCAATGAACCAGTGTATGAGTGTGAAGTGGGCAAGTCTACACAAAAACTGGAGAAGGGATGGAAGGTGAGATTGGACCATTGCGGATTTGAGCTGGCCGCTCAGCCGAGGTTTGGAATAGGCACACAAGACAAAACTCAGACGCCTAACACAAAAAATGCACAAAGGCAACTTTATACTTCTCTCTCCTGACCTCTGATAAATAAATCTCTATTGGAACAAATAATAAATAAACTAATCTTTATAGGAAAGGGAATTCCTTCTTTCTATGGCCTCTTCAGGAATGGATGGATGATGCTTTGGGTAGTCTTTATGCCTTTCTTTGTATTTAAAAAAACCAGAATTCAAAGTTTCTTGGTTCAGAGACCTGTTTTTATAGGGTAACTCCCCAGGCTCAAATATTCAACATCCATGAGGTGTTTTTAAGGATTGGTAGTAACCAATGAATGTGGATGCTTAGAATTTTTTTGTTTCTTTCAATCGGTGGCCCAAGGCTGTCTGTTATATTTAGAAGCCTGAATCTAGGGTTACATATCAAGATACAGGCATAACGCTGTTTTGCTGAATGCAGCTGTCCCGGTGGAGGCCAAAGAGAATTTGCTGATCCAGGAGCTGAGACCAGCAATTTTACGTCTGCATCTGCTTCTGCCCATAACTCGTGGGCGAAGACAGGGCAACTTCAAGAGCTGTAGCCATGTCAGTCTTAGCAATGCACAGAGCCGTGGGGCCAGGACATTCACTCCCCGAGGCTCACCCTTGGATGCAGCCAGTGCTCCCTCCTGCAAAGTGCCTGCCTAATACTGTTCATGCCTCTGTCTCACACTCTCACAGTTCCCTCTGATTGTGTGTGTGCCTGCTGCCCTCCTAGCCAGGGGGCTCTCCTTATCATATTAGAATCTCCACAGCCTAGCCCAGATTCCGCGGTTGAACAGGTGCTCTGTAAATAGTGGTCCACTGAGGAAATGGATGAGAGCAGCAACAGAATGGGGAAACAGTTTGAAAAGCCGGCAGATTACTTTTGTCCTGCTTGTGGCCAGCATCGTAAGAAGCAGCATGCTTAATGTAGACAGTGCTTGTTTTTTTCTGCTCAGCGTCTCTTTCTTTCTTCTGATAAAAGCACTTTGGTCTCCTTTGGGAAACCATCCTTCCCACATCCTCAATCGATAAAGCTTGGGTGGAACTGACCTTGTCCTCAGTTCCACTGGCTGAATTGTGACCGAGGCGTGACCAAAGAGGGTGCCACATGCCCTTGTGTTTAAAGGATGGCCACACCAGTTTGTTGATGGCTGGTATCCATTCTGGTGGGTTGGTTTGTGCATTATTTTGAATTGAGCCTTTTTTTCCCCACAGCTGTTAGGGAAGAGATGCTTTATTTCCACAGGCATTGCTAAACTGGTAGGAAGAAACCTGAAGATGTTGGCAGCCAACTTGCACTACAAAACCAAAAGGAATGCAGGAAGTTGAAGCTGAGCAATGGAGAGGGAAAAGTTCCTCATAATGCTGAGTACCAGGATCCAGCCATGCCTGAAGCTGTCCCTGGAATTTTTGGTTATATGAACCTGTAAACTTTACTTTTTGCCCTAGCCAGTTTTTATCACTGGCTGCTAAAGGAGTCCCCTGGCTGATGTACTTGGCAATCCTTTTTCTAACTGTGACTTTTGAAGTGGAGCAGAGGCAATCTCAGACTTTCAGGAGGCCGTGGGGGCCCAACAGAAATCAGACCCCCTCTCGATCCCAGGGATCTCACTTAGTGACTTTAGTCAATGCCTCCTAGAAGGGCATTTCAGGGCCTAAGTTAGTTCAGATGATGCCTCTCTAGCCCCACCACCCGCCTCTCTGTGGTCTTTCCTACAGCCTGAGGCTGATAACCATGAGCCCATTTTAGTTATGTGAGTCTCTAGAAGGTTGGGAACCCCAAGAAAACACAATTTACACAACGTGGTAAACAGGCTTACTTAAAGCCAATTTTATTCTGCCTCTCAGCAACACTTTTCATTCATTTGGGTAAAAGATCAGGGACCCAAACACAAACAAACAACAGGATGTCGGAACCAGAAATCAGGATCCGATACACAGGACTGAGATGGTGCTGGGATCTCTGTGTGCTGAGAATTCATGTCCCTGATTCAGTGTCCTCCTGGGACAAGTGCTGGCTCACCAGGGGCATCTTGGGTGAAATGATGGGTGGAATCTGGTGTCCATCAATGTTTATTTTTGGCTAGGGTCCAGGATTTTAACAAATGCCTGAGATTCATAATGATGGAAGAACAATTTGCATAGCATTCGGAATTTCCCTCCCGCGGCAGTCACATCTATTGTGGCGATTAATTCTCGTAACAACACTCCAAGGTAAGTCGGCAGGCGTTCTAATCTCAATTTTCCAGACAAAGAAATTTGAGGCACAGAGAGGCCAAGAAAAGTGCCTAAAATCAGCTCGCATAGCTAGTTAGCAGAAAAAGGCGTTGGAACTCAGGTATTCTGACCCTCAGCCTCTGATCGTTCACTTAGAATAAGCTGCCTTTTCTCTTGCTCAGGAAAGTTCACGATCACTTTCTAATGTTAGTTCTTGAACTTATTTTTGCCGTATATACATTTCACCTGCGGTGTTCATCACTTGACAGTTATCTCTGAGTCCACTTAACTTTTCTTAAGTAAATTTATTTGAACAGAAACGATATATCACTTCCCTAAATAAAAAGCCATAAATGGAAGGTAATTAATAAAATAAATACAATGAAAACAAAACCATGTTATTCAATTCTATCTAGACAGAAGACTTTGAACCTGAGGCCTGCTCTTTCTTTGTAAAAAGGGAAAAGAGCCAAAAGTATCAGAAAGGTATAAAGGGCGCACGAGCACTAAGCAGAGACTTTCTCTGGCTGTGATCAGGATTGAAAAAGAATAGAAAAGGGGAAACATTCTTTGTGTTTCAGTGTCACTTAGTGTTGTGGCTATAAACGAGTTAAAAATTATCTTGTGTACCACCAGTGGTACATCTTGCATTCTGTGAAACACGGGGTTATCGTGTTCTGGTAGGCAGAATAATGATGTCATTAAATCATTACATTCATACCTAAAGGGTTTACATTTGACAAAAGAAATACACTGGGTAGCATTTCCAGGTGGCATCCAGGAAAATCAAAAATCTTGCCTGAGACTTGCTAAAATACAAAAAGAGAGAGTTTGAAGAAAGCACATTCCACAAACACAGTGTATTCCCAAAAGTGGCATGGAGAAGATGCTCGGGTACCTGGAATTGACCACTGAGGACATTCTCAGAGTCTGTTGGAGTGAAAAGTGAGGTTGAGGTCAAATTGACCAACAGGGGATGCAAGCAGCCGGCGGGGGCTGGGGGGGGGAAGCCATTAGGAAAAGCAAGACCAAGACAAAAGCCCAGAAATTCCTTGAGTTTGTGTCTTTGATGATGAGATGAGTGAACTGTGGGGGTGAGGGCGGGGTGGCGGATGTAGGACGAGCCACTGAAGATAGAAGGGCCACTATAACATGTAAAAATAAACGGAAAAATGCACACATTCAACTCCATTGGATAACTTTAGACATGCTGCAAATGTTTGTGCTCGACATTGCAAACACCAGCATCCATTGCTCTTCCTGGAACATCCCTCTCCCCCCAAATCTGGAGCCCCCACCCCCCATTAAAAGTAAGGAGATTTCCTGAGGCTGATCTCTGGAGAAGAGGAATGGACACAGTGGCTTTTGCTAAACTGAAACAATGAGACTTGATTTTTTCTTTTTTTAAAAAAAATCAATGACTCTGGCTGATCTGGCTGTGCTGCTCGGTTTTCCTAAATTTTGGACTTTTTTTTAGTTCATTTGCCAGGGACCTGCCTCTGGAGAGTTCTGGAGGAAAAGATCTCACAGTCTGAAGTCAAGGATCGATTCCTCAGAAACTCCTTTGGGGTGGGATGAGGTCCATCCTCCATGCTCGCGGCTGACTGCTGGCTGCTCAGGCACTGCGTGGTACAAACAGACAAAGTGAGAGGGACAGCTGGACAGAGCCTTCTCGCCCAAGGGCGTCCTTCTTCCATGGCAATTGCTCTGATCAAATGACTATTGACATAGACCAGCAGATCTGCATGCTTTTGAGTCTAAGAACTGGCTTCCTTTTGAGAAAAAAAAAATATTTTATTTGGAAACATGCTTTATTTTACATGTGGCACATGCAAAAAACGAAATGATACAGATGTAGCAAATACCTCGTGGGCATTTCTGAATCTCATTCTCCTCAAGGGTTAGTAACACTGTTGGCATTTAGCATGCATCCTCCAGGCATTTTTCTCTATGTTTAAATCCATAAATATGCACTTAGAAATTCATGTGTGTGTTTACATAAATGGGATCATGATATATATGTGTATATCTATATCTATATATATTTATTTATTTACTCAATAAATGTTGCATGCCAGCCACTGCTCTAAGTGCTGGTGAGAATGTCAATACCTGACAGCTACATAGTGAGTACCTTGTGCCAGGCACTGTGCTTACACAATTTAATCTTCACAGCCCTTTGAGGTAGGTCATGTTGTATCCCCATTTTACAGATGAGAGAATTGAGGCACAGATTGGTTAAAAAAAACATGCCCAAGGGCACACAGCTACTTAGCGGTAGAACCTGGATTTAAACTTGAACAGTCTAGCTTCCAAGTAAGCATCCTTAAGTGTCGTGCTCTATTACTATGGGCGATGACAAGAATGAAAATGCTCCTGGAGTTTTCATTCCAGTAGGAGGAAGCAAACCATAAAAAAACATATGTTTGATTATATATATTAATATGTTATACATAAATATATATCATTATACATAAGTATATAAATACATGAATATATTATATATTTATATGTAATTTATATATTATATATAATTTTATATTATATGTAAAATTTCTTGGAGTAGTAAGTACTAGGAGGAAAAGTAAAGTTGGATAGGGGACAGAGAGAAGCGGGGTGGGGTTGTGGTGGTATTTTAGAGAAGCTGGTCAGGGGTAACCTGTCTGCTAAGGTAACATTTGCTCAACCATCTTGAGGAGAGATGGGAGCAAGCCATGTGGCTATCAGGAGGAAGAAAATTCTAGATCGAGGGGCCAGCAAGTGCAAAGGCCCAGGAGCAGGAACATACTTGTGTTGCTCAAAGAAGAGAGAGGAATTCAGTGTCGCTGAGGTGGAGGAGTGACGGGGAGAGTGCTGGGAGATGAGGATGGAGAATGTGGGGACTCAGATCATGTGGGGCCTCATAAAGCCACAGTAGGGGGGATATTTCTGTGTTTAAAGGGGAAAGTAGAGTAGCATTCCATCCTATGAGTAAACCACTGTGAATTTAACCATCTTCCCACTGACAGACATTTAGGTGGTTTCAGGGTTTCTCCTATTTCAAACAGAGCTGCAATGACATCATATACATCCTTGGTTCTCACCCCTGGCTGCCTATTAGAATCATCTGGAAGGCTCTTAAACCTACCAATGCCAACGCTATTAGTGGAGATTCTAATTTAACTGGTCCAGGGTGGGCCCGGGGCATTGGCAGTTTTATTTTAATTTTTTAAATTTATTTTTAATTTTTTTGAGGACGATTAGCCCTGAGCTAACTACTGCCAATTTGGCCCTGAGCTAGCATCTGTGCCCATCTTCCTCTACTTTCTACAGGGGATGCCTACCACAGCATGGCGTGCCAAGCAATGCCATGTCCGCACCTGGGATCCGAACCGGCGAACCCTGGGCCACCAAGAAGCGGAACGTGTGCACTTAACTGCAGCGCCACCAGGCCGGCCCCACACTGACAGTTTTTAAAGGGCCCAGGTGATTCTCATGTGTAGCCAGGGAGGAGAATTACTGTTGCACCTGTATCTAGAGTGGATCCTGAAAAGGAGAATTGCTGGGTGGGAGGGCAAATGGATTTTAAAGTTTAATAGATGCATCCAGATTGACCTCGCAGACTGTCTCAGTTTACTCTTCTACCGACAGTGTTGTATCCAATTCTTCACACTCTTGCCAATCTTGATATTATCCATCTTTTTCATTGTTTCAATCTGGCAGACAAAAAACTATGGTGTTTCCTTGTTGCTTTAATTTGTGTTGCCCTGCTTACTGGTGAGGTGCAACATCTTTTGCGTGTTTATTCTGATTTCTTTGTCACTGTCCACAAGTTTGTATCCTTTTCAAAGCAAAAATCTTTCCATAATGACTTAAGTATGACTTGTCTTGACCTCAGCTTATCTGAACCAACAAAGAAAGACCCTTCTGATCTTCTGGAAATAGGTAATGTTCCCCATTGTTCACCATGAAATCACAAAAATTCCCTGAAGACACATCTGTGCAAAACAATCCCCAGGAAGCCTTACTTCGGCCAATAATACAGGGCAGAAGACAGACCTGCTTTTACATTCTTGCAAGAAGGCCAACTTTTTGCTTCTCGCTCACCTTCGCATTTATGCTTTCTTCCAATCCTAATGCAATGGGAGGATATTTTGAGGCCAGGAAAGGATTCATTCCACTCTAAGACAGCAGCTTTACCAGTGTGGAATGGGCTAATATCTGCTAACTCTGAACCCGCTAATGGGAGACAGTCGTGGGACCCTTAACCTTGTTAGAAGTTAAGTTCTTCCTTAATGGAAACCTTGGAATGTGAAGGCTCTTATTTCTAAGAATGACAAACAAGTACTTTTAATACACGGTGGGTGTGCCTGGCTCTTTAGACGCCTGTAAGACCACCCAGAGGTGTAAGTTCAGTGGGGTTGCATTGTGTGTGTATCTAACTTACAGCAAAGCAACCATTTGGGTTCCTCAAAAACAAAAAAGCAACTGCTTAAAGGGAGCTGGAGAATCTGGCCACCACCTCGCTCAATGCTTTTGAGCGTGGACGGGTATACGACTCATTGCTTCTGTGTGAGCTTGGAGCATGGCTCCAGTGTTTGAACATATGACATGAGCTCTGAACAGCCAACTGCTTCAGCTGATGCTCAACCCAAGGAATGTCATCTCTTCCAACACTGGAGGGAACGCTGGCTCTACTGGGCTGATCAAGATACGGTGTGTGAGTCTCTAATAGGGCGCCCTCCTATGGATGCTTCCAAGATCCATTTTGATTCTACTCAAAGCTCACCTTATCCTCTGACATTATAATTTCACCCCCGAGTATGATGACGCTCCACTGAATGTCATTTGTCATATTTGTGGTAGACAACACTTGTCTTCCTCATGCCCAAGCTTTGTCATGGTCAACTGGTTTTGCTCCTAAGGAAGTTCCACTGAATTCTACCAAGTTTTAGATATGTGGCCACAAGCCTTCCCATGAGGAAAGAAGGAAGAGGAAAGTTGGGAGGCGTGTAAACTTTCTAGGGAGTAGTGAGGAAGCAGCAATCACTGAAGCCTCTTCCAGGTGTCTTAGGCATGTAAAAAAGTCTGTTTTGCAGCATATGTCTACACAGCTAAGAATATCCTCCATTAAATGCAAAGCCCAAGAACAGTGGTCGACAACTTTAGAATACTTAGAACTGTCTTTGGCAGGTGCTTGGAAGTGCCTGCAATAATGCATATTTCAGGGCCATTCAGGGTGTCTTGATGGGGGCCCTTTAGAATCAGCCCAACTGAATCTGTCACAAGTGGCTCTGAAACACGACAAGAATAACCTAACCTGGCTTGACTCCTCAAGGCACCAGCAGAAAGTTGACTTAGGCTGGGGACTTGACTGATTAGGATCGATAAGTACATGGCGGTGATATTAAATGTTTCCCCTCTGGGTGGTTCATTTCTCCACTTCCCTTGCAACCTGAGGGCAGGGAATTTTCAGACATTGAGAGACTGCAAGTTTTTGATTCCATATGGACCAGAGCATTTCTCTTCTGTCAGCGCAACATTCTATCCAAAGCTGTTGAATATTTTGGTTCAATGATTCCCAGCTCTTATGGATTAGATGTCATGAAACTCTCTCTCTGCTCCAACTACCACATGACTTACACAGATATCCTGTAAAATTAGCATGAAGGAGACCTTTTCATATCTTTGTGTAAAGACTATCAGGATCTAAGTCTGTTCCAAGAAAGTAAACTACCTTGGATCTCAGTCATGTGGGAGAGAATAGATTGGTTACGGTTTTCTCAATGAGGATAAAGAAAAATTTTTTGAAAGATAGGATTTAGCAATTTTTAAAGGCAATAGTTTACTTCATACAGTTTTTTTTTTGAATACTCAGAAAACTCCCGTATTCAAGATTTTTTGGTCTCATCTCCAGGCTTGTCTTTTCTAAGGTCAGATTTCCCCAGGCCCCTCGTGGAAGGCCTTGCTGCCTTCCAGACTGTTGTGAAAGAACCCCCTGTGGGGACATCTAGGTGGTGACCTGACCCCTCTCCTTGGCAATGAGTTAGATGTAACATGTTGGGATGATGAGTTTGCTGATGTCAATGAAAACTGACCACTCTGTTAACGGGCTGGTTACTGATGGTGTGTTCTTCCTTTTGGATTTGGGAGGGAGGAAGTTTGCCAAACAGTGTTCTGCTGACCACCTGCCTCTGAACCCCAGGGTGAGAGCCGGGAGCTGGAAAATGCAGATTCTTAGGCCTCCCTTCTGACTTAGCGAGATGGAATCCTTTGAGGTGGGGCCCTAAGGTCAACTTCTTTTAAACCTCCCCAGGTAACTCTTATGCAGCCCAAAGTTTGGGAATCTCTGCCTTAGTAACTCCACGTTCCCATTCAATTCCTTCAGTGAGCTGGGCTGAGAAATTTTATTTCAAAGGATTACTGAGAAATTGGCCTTGTTATTGGTCTTAACGGAAAATAGAATTGATTTCATTCTCGAAGGGCTAGTTTCTTGCTCTCTTCTTACACACACACACACACACACAACAAAGCCTTTAAATTAGAGTTTGTCCATGGGCCTCTAACTCTGGAAAACATTTTTGTTTTCTTTGATCACGTGGAGGGAAGGATATCTCAAAGGAAACTGATCGTACAGATGGGGAAATAATTCTAGCCTCACTTTATAGATAGAGAAACAGAGGCCCAGAGAGATTAATAACTTGCCAGGGTGGTCTGGTGGTAGAGCTAGGATTAGAATCTTGGTAAAACTGATGGTGAAAGCCAGGCTCTAACCACTGTGAAACACTGCCTCTTAGGAAGAAGTGATGGAGAGGCAACACTCTCTCGCATCTTTTATTATTATGTTCTAACAAAACCTAAATCATAAGCATGCACACAGCAGTGCTTTATCTCCAGATAGAAACATTTATATTAAGAATGGAGAAAGTCCTCCTATATGAAGACTTCTGGGTTCCTTGTAAAACCTCTTGCACGGTGTCTAATTAGCATCAGTCTTTGAAAGCCAACTTGCCCGCTGGAGACGGCAGGTAGACAATGACCATGCGGCAGATGTGGTTTTTGTATTGTTTTGTTTTTGGCCCTCATTATGTGTTTAAATAATGTGAGTTGGTTGTCAACATATAAGAATCAGAAGACTTTTACATAAAAACCCAGCTTTCTAATGTCTTTTGAAAGATGGGCCCCATGGGGTCTGCATTCTAAGTGGTAACCATTAGCTGGAGCAGAGCGGCGGTTGCTCCCTTTAAACTGTGCTCTCTAATTCACCACAGTCCCCACCGCTCCCTATTATCCTGCAACCAGGCTGCTTCCTTCCTGGATGTTCCCTGCCTCACTCCTGCAGTCTTTGATTTTGTTAACTTTGGCTCTGACTCATCACATGTTTTTTTGTAGGTTCATCCATATGAATCATATAAATCATTTATCCATATAAATCCATATATATATATATCTCCATATAAATCAATTCTGGAGTTAGCCACGAGGAGGGTGCCATCTACACGCCTTTGTTATTGTGCATACTAGAAGGGACATAGTGACTCAGAGGCAGTGTGGTGTTGTGGTTGAGAACAGAGTTTGCAGAGCCGGATTATCCCAGGTTTAAACCCTGCCTTTACCCCTAACTAGCTGTGAGATGTCAGGCAAGTCACTTCACTTCTCTGAGCCTCAGCTGAGAAATGGGGATAATAAGACCTACTTTGTGGGATTGCTGTGAGGATTCAATGAGGATTAATCCATGTAAGAGCTTAGACAGTACTTGGCATATGGTAAGTTCTATGTCAGTGTCAGTTCCTATTATTATAACCCACTTAGCTCAAACACTGAGCTGGCGGTATGTATTTTCACAAGTCCCCAGGAGTTAGGCCAAGACTTGGCCTCTTTCCCTGGAACACTGTCCTTAGAGTTCAAGGCTTTGTACTCATGAGCCAAACTCAATTTCGTGGCATCTTAAATTCTGAGCTCCTTTCCCAGCTATGTTGACAACAATAGTAATAATAGGATTAATAAGTGATCTGCATTTTTTGTGCACCAACTAAGGAACAGACACCAAGCTATAAACATCCTGTGCATCATCTAATTAACCTTCCCAACAGCTTTATTAAATGGGTACTACTAAAATCCCCAATTTACAGAGGAAGAAACTGAGGCTGAGGGAGGTCAAGCAGTTGGCTGAGGGTCTCCCGGTGAGTAAGTGGGAGAGGGGGAACCTGAGCCCAGGAAGTCAGGTGTCAAACCTGCACCATTAACCCTCCACTCCAGAGCCCCATGCTCTCTCTCTCTCTCTCTCTCTTTCTCTCTCTCTCTCTCACACACACACACAGACACACACTATGGCTTCCTAAAGAATAAAGTTGGGTGTGTTCACATCTATTCTCCAAGCATCTTCTCCTTCAGAGGCTAACATCATCAACTTGCCATCTGGCAGGCAAGAACCCTTGAGTTTCCTTTGATGTTTTAGCGTCCTTTTCTCCTCTCTGTGGCCAAAGCCATCTATTTTTTCCTTTGTCACTCTTTATGTTTTGACATCTCCATCTCCATCCAACTGCCCCTGATTGCTCCTGGATCTGGCTTGTCTGATAGGAAGTTGACCTACTGTGATATCCTCTACCCTCTTGGTTGCCAAGGTTGGGTCAGCTGATCTGGCAAGCTAAAGGGTGTCCCCTTCCTCCCTCACCCACCTGGTGAGCCCTTCCTGAAACCAACCCAAAGAAGCTGACCTTCTCGGCTTGAGGGAAATTGTATAGGAGTAACTGTGCTGCGTTGGCAGAAGAGCTAAAGGATTTCTCAGAGTTCTTATCTATCTTGCCAGAAGCTGCACAGTGAGACAGAGATGGATCTGGGCTCGTCATTACAGGATCTTGGTTGTCCATCACACCACCTTGCCCTCTGTCAACCTCTGATGGAAAGAGTCATTGATTCTAGCAAGATGGAGCCCATTTCATCTGGTTGGAGAAATCAGAATAAATTTGCCCAAACCCAGAGAGAAACATCAACCTCATCCATCTCTTCATGACATGAGACCTTGTTGGCAATACCAAAACTGACGGTGACCTTCCTGGCCTTAAACTGAGAACGGTTTGGCTAGATGGATGCAAAATCATATGGGAAATTATTTATCAGATCAGATGGTAAGGCAGAGCGAGTAATAATCCTAAATATCCTGTCTACTCTCTCACATTTCCCACTCTCTTATAGTTAGGTGGACTGGTTTTAGGTAATAAATTATGAGCCTAAGTGACATTCATCACTCCAGGGCTGATGCAGTGAAAACCCACGTGGGATTCTCTGATTTTCCTCTCCCCTGCCTTAGCCTGAGGTAACCTCATGTTGCAGATCAGAGTCTGGAAAACCACCACCCACGGGCCAGCTACCTGTTTTTGTAAATAAACTTTTATTGAACACAGCCACGTCCATTCATTTACATGTTGTATATGGCTGCCTTTGTGCTAAAATGGCAGAGTCAAGGAGTTGCAACCGAGATGGTGATAGAGACCATACGGCCTGCAAGGCCTAAAATATTTATTATCTGGCCCTTTATAGGAAAAGTTTCTTGATCGCCGTTCTAGATAGAGCAGTACAAGATGGTGGAGCTTTGGATGGCCTGGGACCCTGAATGACTGTGTGGAGTAGAGACCCTCCCCAAACCTACATGGCCCATGTAACAACAGCGAGGAAAAAATGAAAACGTGTTTGTTTGGGATTGTTACCAGAGCATAACTTAAACTCTCCTAATAGATTCCAGCGGACATTCCAGAAAAGCCATTTTACATCGGGGGAGGGGGAGATTCAAAAAGCCTACTTACTTCCTTGTGAAGTGAACAGCGCAAGTAATGCCGATGATGAGAAGGCCAATAATGATGGAGGCAATGGCCACCCACTTGGCATTCCTCCCAAGCCGCCTGGATCCTTCAATATCTCCATCGTTGTAGCTGTTCATAGACTGGGGGACACAAGGGAAGAGCTGGTGATGACAGACGACCCACAAGGAAAGACATGTGTTTCTTAGGCTGATCTGAGCAGGCAACGTGGTTGTCACCTCCTCCAGGAAGCCCTCCCTGAACTCCTAGCCTGAGTTAATCTCCCCTTCTGTATTTCTTGATTACTTTCATCTTAGTATTTACCATACTATATTAAAATGATTGATTTGGTCTCTCCCATTAGAGTGTAAGTGCTATGTGGGCAGGAACCATTATCTGTCTTGCTCAGCACAGTATACCAGTGCCCAATGCAATATATGTCATGTAAAAGATGCTTGATAAATATTTTGAGAATGAAAGGACGAATGGGTATGTCTGTCTCATCCACTAGAACAGGGGTTTGCAAACGACGGCCCGAGGGCCACATCTATGAGCCTGCTGTTTTTGTAAATAAAGTTTGTTTGGAGCACAAGCCACACTCATTTGTTTACTACTGTCTGCAGCTCCTTTTTTGCTATGAGGGTAGAGCTGAGTAGCTGAGACAGAGACCATACAGCCTGCAAGGCCTAAAATATTTACTATTTGGCCCGTTCCAGAAAAAATTATCATATTCCTGCATTAGAAGGTCAGTCCATGAGGTCAGGGACCTTGGCTGAACTGTTCACTTCTATGCCCAAGCCGAGGTGTTATTCAACTGGTACCTGCTCATATGGCTTTCCCAGCTGTTAAACTATTGAAATATTTCTGTACTGGCTGGTAAATAGCAGCTACCCTCCCCAGTGCCCCAGCCTTCCTGGCCTTTCCTCTGAATTCCCCGTGATCCAGCAACTTCAGGGTTACCACTGGGCCCAACAGAGCAGCCTTTCTGATCCTGTGCCCCGTCACACTTGTTAAATATTTTAAATATCACCCCTTTGAGCAGTGTCTGGTACATTGTAGGAACCCAAGAAAGAGGTATTGGCTGAATGGGTGAGTGAGTGTCTGCTTCCTTACAGAAGGTGGGTTCACTGAGAGCATCTTGGGGTCCCCCTGGAACCGGGCCTGGTGTCAGACAAGGGGGAGGTGCTCAGAGAAAGCTTGCTGCTGAGCTGAAGCCCAGATGTCATTCTCTCTCTTTATCAGGACTCCCACTGCTGAGAAGCTTCGAAAAGTTGTGCTGCAGCCCAAAGAAGACTGGAAACCTGTGTTCTTAAGTTACAGCCAGAGGGCCTCGACCAGTGTGGTGGATTGCAGATTTCAGCAGGAACCTTTCTTCTTGATCCTGAAATCACAGCACTTCAGGAATAACTGCTCCCCTTTTTGTACTATTAGGGGAGATTAGGCGTATGCAGACAATTACAAGCCAGAGAAACACCCAGTCTACCACAGAGCTTTCTGCTTCCAGAAGCTTCCATTAATTCTTGGATCCCGGCCACCTTAGTCAGCAACAGGCCAGGAGACTTGGCAATGAAGAGGACTTGCTCTCAGGTCTCTTGCATGAATGGGAAAGCAGGAAACCGCAGTGACATCAGGGACTGCCAGCAGGGTGAATTCCAGGATTCTGAGCCCTGAATTGCGGGGTTCTCAACCATGGATGCTCATTACAAACACGTGGCTAAAATATGTATTTTTTAATACAGATAGCTGGACCCTATCCTGGAGAGATTCTGATTTAACTGGTGTGGGGACCAGATACCAGCTTTAAAAAAAATTGTGGTAAAATATACAAACATAATATTTACCATTTTCACTCTTTTTGAGTGTACGATTCAGTGGCATTAAGTAAATTCACGCTGTTGTGCAACCATCTCCATCATCCATGATCTCAAACTAAAACTCTGCACCCATTAAACACTAACTGCCCATTCTTCCCTCCCCCAGTCCCTGGCGACTACCATTCTGCCTTCTGTGTCTATGGATTTGACTCCTCTAGGGACCTCATATAAGTGGAATGACACAATATTTGTCCTTTTGTATCTGGCTTAATTCACGTAGTGTAATGTCTTTAAGGCTCATCCGTGTTGCAGCGTGTGTCAGAGTTTCCTGCCTTTTTAAGGCTGAATAATATTCCATCCTATAGATATACCACAATCTGTTTATCCACTCATCCATTGATGGACACTTGTGCCACAATATACATATTTTTAAAGCTTCTTAGGATTGAAAACCTTTGGTCTAGGCAGCTATCCTTAATGTCTTGTGAAGTCAACATGCTCACCACCTGAATATTTAACCCAAGGAAGTATGTAATAGAGAGCTGGCTCTAAACTCAGAGAGATCTGAGTTCAAATTCCATGTGTTATCTGTGTGAGAATTAGAGCAAGTTATCAAGCTTTCCAAGCCTCAGTGTCCTCATCTGTAAATTGGGGGCAATAGAATAGAACCTCCTTCACACTGGAGGAGATAGTGAGTTAATGCATCCAAAGTGGTTAACATTGGCCCAGCACATAGTATATGCTCAACGAATGTTGGCTTTTATTGTGAATTGCTTCTCTCTGTCTTGTTCTTCCTCTAAAGCAGAGATCCTTATGGTGCAAGGAAATCATCTGTGCTACTTCTCAGAATTCTAGGGGATCAGGCCCTACTCCTTGCTGGAGCAGAATCTTCGGGGACCCAAGTTTGAGAAACTTTCCTTTAGAGGCTTCACAATCAAAGTCACTGCATAGAATCTTAGAACCCCAAATTCTGAGCTCATAATCTAGTTTAAACTTATGTAGATTTAGATGCTCCTAAACTGATCATTGTTCTATTGTGCTACTTTGAAAAACCCAGTTCTGAGATTATGCACGGCAATGCACTTGTGTTGCTGTAACCAGAAGAAAAATAACGAAACCCCCCTCCCTCCCCAAATATTGTCAACTCCTGGCTCTTCGGATGAAAAACCCGTTTCACGTTCTCAGCGGCACGGACTACAGAAGTGGGAAGAACAGTAAGCCTGTGCCATGTTAAGGGCGCATCTGCATCTCTGCATCGCCCATGAGAACAGGTGAGATGGGGCTCCCTGGGCCACTTGAGTTGTTTGCTACAGGTTAGCAGAGTTGTGCTGGTGACCTGGCGGAGTGGGGTTTGGGTGCAAGCCATGGGCAAATCCTGCCCAACCTTCACCACCTGCTGCCAGTCTGGCATCTTGTAGCTGACCTTCCTCTCTGCAAACTAGCATCTCTCTGGGGCTCACAGGGAGACAATGAGCCAGCCCAGGGATGGGGCCATGAGTGGCTTGAAAAACAGATGAAAAGCCTCTTTCAGTGTCAAATGTAGACTCTTCTCTCCCCATGAATCCTCTTATGAACCATTTCTTCCGCTGGTTCTTGGAGAAGGGCTGCCCGTGGGTAAATCTGCTGATTAAATAGAAGGATATGGGGGGAAAGATGAGGGTGGGAAAACTCTAGAACTCTCACATTTCACTCTGAAGGACTACACTGGTTGGGGGGTCTTCAGAGTGGAGATCTAACAACAAAGGGAGAAGGAATTAATTCCCCTGTCCCTAATTTGTTGGCTGTAATCCTTTTCCTCTCCCCATTGGAATCACATACTAAAGGTCTCCTGGCAGATGCTACAGACTGAAAGGCTGGAAACAGATTTTAGAGAAAATGCACGGTTTATGACTCTTTTTCTGAAGAGCTTAGAAAGCAAACTAACCCATGTGCTTCGGAAGAACTAGAAAGAATCAGGGGATGGCTTAGATATTTAAAACTTACGTGATCTTCTCAGTTCTTTTACAAATTACAAATGTGATTTGTGAACATATAAAGCATTCCAACACTACAGAAACATACACAGTCCATAGTAATCTCTTCTCCCAATCCTATTTCCCAGAGATAACCACTGTTAGCAGTTCGGTGCGTTTGCTTCTAGATTTCTTTTTCCCCACAAATAATATGAAAGGAAAATGGACACTTTCTCCTGCTTCCGTTATGACTAAGCACATCGTGTTTCGCAGTCAAGATAAAGAAATGGCAATTTGCTCCCTGAGATAAACCAAGAGTAACAGGGTCAGTCTGTGTAGGCTGCAGCCCTCCACTATGAAAACCTTCAATGTTTCCCATAAATCTTGGCAAAGACAACTCCCTCCCTGCCTTTTGTGATGTCGGTGCCGAAACATAGGCCCCTTCCTTTGTGGATATTGTCTTCTCTGGAGAAAGATACTGTTTTGCTTTGTCTGGTTTTTTTTTGTTGTTTTTTTATCGTAACAGACTAATGTAAAACTTGGTAACCTTGGTAATTTTGCATTTGTTTCCTTTAAATACTTGTTTTGTGCTTTTTATCTGGCTAGCTGGTCATTTTGAATTTGGACTGCCTTGCGTTTCTTTTCAAGGAAAATTTTTTCTTCTCTAAGTATTTTGGGCTTGGAGTCTTTCTTTGACAAAACAATAATGATGACAGATAACACTTACGGCATATTTGTTATGTGCCAGGCACTGTCTCAAATGCTTTACAAGGATTATCTCATTAGTCCTCATAACAACCCAATGAGGTAAACGCTTTAGTGTTTCCATTTTACTGATGGGAGAGTTGAGGCAGAGATGGTAAAGTGATTCGCCCAAAGTCACAGGGCTAGTTTGATAAAGTGTGTATATGCGTGTGTGTGGCTTTGTATACACACACGTGCATACAAACACACTCTTAGTGTTTTTTATTGTTTTCTTTTTCTTTTTATTCCAAGAAATGAGTAGTATTATACTATACTTCTTGCTCTGTAACTTGCATTTTTCCACTAATACAGGCTGGGCGACTTTCCAAGCCAGTGCTTCTAGGTCTTTCATCCCTGTTTTCTTTCTCCAGCCGTTATTTAAAACAATGAGCTAGGTGGATAGGCTTCCTAAGGTCACATTATCCTTGCATTCTCGGGGAAAATCTGAATTTGCCATGGCACATTTTTTTGGGTAACTTTTTGTTTTCAAACAGCTTCAAACTTATAGCAAAGTTGTGAGCATGGTTGTCTCATGCTTTTTAATGGCTTTGTAGTAGTCACTTAAATGGTCGCACTTCACCAACAGACATCTTAGTTATTTCAAGTTTGCTGCAGTTACATAATACGCTGTAGTGGACACACTTCTCCAGATATTCACATGTCTGAGCCCCTCCTTGGATGGATTCCTGGGAATGGGATTGCTACGTCAAAGGGCAGATGTACTTACATTTGGAGGGACAGAGTCAAATTGCCCTGCAAAAAAGCTACATAAATGTACACTCTCACTAACAGTATTTAAGCGCCCTTTCCTCTACGTCTTTACCAACACTGTATATTATCAATCTATTTTTTTTTTTGCCATTTTGATAGGTTAAAAAGAATCTCAAAATATCATTTCTTTGATAATGGTGAGATTGAGCTATCTTTATATCCTTCAGACCTCGGCTCAAATGTCACCTCCTTAGAGAGGCTTTCTCAGACCAGCATATCTAAAACTCTCCCTGGTGACTAATACAGTGGCCGAAACAGAAGGAGGTTAATAAATAATTGTTGTATGGATGAATGTTTATTGGTCAAATGTATTTCTTCTTGATGAATTTTATACTCATATCCTTTGTCCAGTTTTCTATTGGTTTGTCTTTTTCTTATTGATTTATGAGAACTTTTTATATATTACAAATCAGCACCGTGCAATAGAAATATAATAGGAGGCACATATGTAACTTCTTAAATTTTCTAGTAGCCACATTAAAAAAGTAAAAACACATAGGTGAAATTAACTCTAATAATAAATATTTTATTTAACCTAACATGTCCAAAATATTAGCATTAAAACCTATGGCACTAACCATATTTCAGGTACTCAACAGTCACATGTGGCTAGTGGCAACTGTACTGAATAGCACAGCAGATGATATACCTTAATCTATCATGTATGTTGCAAAATTTTCTCCCATTTTCACCTGGTCCATTGTCTTTTTTCCCCCCAAATTATAACTTCTATTTTGATATAGATTAAGGCTCACAAGAAGTTGCAAATTTATCCATTTTACATATGAAGTCTCAGAAAACTGAGACTCAGAGAGAGGGAAGCAGATAACGTTTCGACTTTCAAAGGCAACTTGCTAAGGAGGCTACAGACTTCAGCAGAAGATGGCGAGTTCATCGACAAAGCCCTCACAATACGACTTCGTTATGCCCAAAGGAACCTGGGAGCTAGATTTATAACGCGCTGTTGAGAACCCAGCACCAGGTAGCTGATTGATTCTAATCTAATAAAAATTTGGACACTGATTAAAAAAATAGGCTTAATAATCTCTCATCTGTGCTACTGATCTCCCTGCCGAAAATTCCTTCATTTTCTTTGTTCTTGTCTGCCACCAAAAGTGCTCAGAATTTCCACATTCGCCCTCAAACAAGATTAGCCCCCAAATGCAAAATAATAACAATGGAAGACATTGTAGGTTATTTTTTATTGTGGCCCCCTGGTTATTATGGAGTAAATGAGTTAATACACATCAAGCGCTGAGCACAGCGCTTTGGAAATAGTATCAATAAGCACCGGCTATTGTATTGCATTATGATGTCATGCTGACGGACGAAGACGAAAACAAATGAGCTATTAAATATACTTTGGTGTGTTCCACTTAACCTTGCTCAATTGCACTTCCTTATGACTGTGTCCGGTGTCACTTCTGTTCCCTGGGGCAGGTAACAAAGTGAAGCCTTAGCAGCCAGTGACACCTAAGTGGGAAGTAGCATTTCTGGAAAGCTCCTGATATCCGATGATACCCTACAAGAATAGAGCATATGACACTTGTGTAAGTGGATGGGATGGGAGCCTTGAGTGGCCTTGGCTTGAAAGCTGTCCTTGACTCCCTGTTGCCCTTGGAGAGAGACTCACATTCTTTTTTATTTTTTATTGAGGTCACATTGGTTTATAATATTCTATAAATTTCAGGTTAACGTCATTATATTTTGACTTCTGTGTAGACTGCATCATGTTCACCACCAGGAGTCTAGCTGCCGTCTGTCGCCATAAACGTTACCCTTTACTCCTTTTACCCTCCCCGACCCCATTTCTCTCTAGTTGCCACCAACTGTTCTTCTTATCTATGTGTTTGTTTGTTTATCTTCCACATATGAGTGAAGTCATACAGTAATTGTCTTTCTCCATCTGACTTATTTTGCTTAGAATAATACTCTCAAGGTCCATCCATGTTGTCATAAATGGCAAGATTTTGTCTTTTTTATGGGTGAGTAGTATTCCATTGTATATATATACCACAACTCCTTTTATTGATAGGGGTTAATATTTCAAAATATACAAAAAAACGTACAACAAAAAAACAAATGACCCAATCAAAAAGTGGGCAGAGGATAGAAACAGACATTTTTCCAAAGAAGATATACAGATGGCCAATAGGCGCATGAAAAGATGCTCAACATCACTAATTATTAGGGAAATGCAAATCAAAACTAAAATGAGATATCACCTATGCCCATCAGAGTGGCTAGTATTAAAAAGACAAGAACTAGGGGCCAGTCCAGGGGTGTAGTGGTTAAGTTTGTGCTTCTGCTTCAGTGGTCCAGGGTTCGCCAGTTTGGATCCTGGGCACAGACGTACACGCTGCTCATCAAGCCATGCTTTGGCGGCACCCCACATACAAAATAGAGGAAGGCTGGCACTGATGTTAGCTCACTGACAATCTTCCTCAAGCAAAAAGAGGAAGATTGGCAACAGATATTAGCTCAGGGCCAATGTTCCTCACCAGAAAAAAAAAAAAAAGACAAGAAATAACAAGTGTTGGAGAGGGTGTGGAGAAAAGGGAACCCTCATACACTTCTGGTGGGAATGCAAATTGCTGCAGCCGCTATGGAAAACAGTATGGAGATTTCTAAAACAAAAAAATTAAAAATAGAAATACTATATGAACCCGCTATCCCACTACTGGGTATTTGTCCAAACAACAAGACATCAACAATTCAAAGAGATTTATGCACCCCTATGTTCACTGCAGTGTTATTCACAATAGCCAAGACGTGGAAGCAACCCAAGTGTCCATGAACAGATGAGACTCACTTTCTTAATCACGGCCACCCGAGCCCTGCAGGGTCTGGCCTGGTAAGCCTCTCCAGCCTCTTTCAGAGCCTTCTTCCTTGCTCACCACCTCCCTCTTTCCTGCCCTGGTCTTTGTCCAGGTCATTTTCTCTGCTTGGAGCCCTCTTCCCTGTCTGTCTCATGTGGCTGGTGCCTGCGCATTCTTCCGGTCTCGGTTTACACGTCAATTTCCTCAGGGAAGCCTTCTCAGGCCGCCTCATCTAAAGCAGGTCCCCTGACCTGTGCTCTGACTCAGCCCTGGTTTGTTTCCTTCCCGGCTCTTGATGCATCTCATGCTTATTTTACTCTTTGCTTACTGACTTGTTGCGTGTTTCTCTCCACCACCTGACTGTGAGCCACATGGGGGCAGACGCCGTGTCCCTTTTTAGTCACCACTCTATTTCGAGTGCCTAACGGAGGGCCTGACACCTAGCATCCCCTTACTTCCCTTACATGCGGTTGGATCGACAGAAAGCCAAACTAATACACAAACAAAACAAACAAACACCCAAACGAAACAACTGACCAGTTTAACTTTCTGACCAAGGCCACCAGTTATTTTGGTACTGGCAGAACGAAAGGTAAACTGAGTCATTTATCTTTCTGTGTCAATGTTCTGAAGTGTGGGCTTCTGCTTTAGAATGGCAGACACGAGTTTGCTGTCTGAATGACCAGAAGAAGGAATTTTTGGCTTAAGATCAAGCGCTCATGAAGGAATTTTAGCCTTTTGGCCCTCATGTCATAAGCCAGAATCACTGACATTTTTTCACTTAAATGGAACCCACCCCCTGTATTTGTATAAGTGTATGTGAATTGTGCTGTGCCCCATTTTATTACAGACAGTGGTATACAATGGACATATGGATCTTTAATACAGTAGCAGCTGAACCCAAGGGGAAAGTAAGGCTTTGTAGGGAGGGTTCTGAATCTGTTTTCCTCATTTGTCACATGGTGATAATACTATCTACAGCACAGGCTGGTTGTGAGGCTTAACTGAGATAATGAGTGTTAAAGGTCCCAGTATTATCTCATTTAATCTTGAAAACAACGCAGAGGTCTGCATTAACGTTCCCATCACATAGGTGGGAAAACCTAGACTCTGAGAAGTTAGGTGAAGGGACGAGCTTGGATTTGAACCCAGGAGTTGAGTGCAGAGCCTGAACCAGCACAGTGTATGTCTTTGAATCTGTTGCCAGCCCAGTGTTCACATTGGGAGACAAAGGAAAGAGAGACTACAAGAAAAAAAGAAGGAATTTTTTCACTAAACTCCACAGCACGTAGACAGATCTCTCCAACAAGGTTCACAAAGCAGTGAAGGAGCAAGGCCCAGACAATCCACTGAAGAGGAGAAAACATTTGAAAATTACATCTCTGAGAAGGGACTTGTATCCAGAATATATAAAAGATTCTTAAAACAACAATAAAAAGACAAACAACCCAATTAAAAATGGGCAAAGGATCTGAATAGACATTTCTCCCAAGAAGATATACAAACTGCCAATAAACACATCAAAAGGTGCTTAATGTTATTAGTCGTTAGGGAGATGCAAATCTAAACCACAACAAGATACCCACCAGGATGTCTACAATGAAAAAGACAGACACTGACGAGCGTCATTGAGGATGCAGAGAAACTGGAACCTTCATATACTGCTGGTGGGCCTGGAAAGTGGCACAGTGACTTTGAAAACAGTCTGGCAGTTCCTCAAAAAGTTGAACACAGAGTTACCGTACGACCCAGCAATTCCGCTCCTAGGACCATACCCAAGAAAGCTGAACAGGTATGTTCACACAAAATCTTGTCCATGAATGTTCATAGCAGCATTGTTTATAATAGCCAAAAAAATGGAATTATCCCAAATGTCCATCAACAAACGCATGGAAAAACAAAATGTGGTCTATCTGGACAATGGAATACTATCCAGCCTTAAGAAAGAGGAAGCAGTGATACATGCTACGACATGGATGGACCTTGAAAAGATGCAATGTGAAAGAAGCCAAACATAAGAGATCACATAATGTATGAGTCCATTTATATGGTGCATCCAGAGTAGCTGAACTCAGAGAGACAGAAAGCAGATTAGTGGCTGCTAGGGGCTGCGAGGACAGGCAAGGGGGCGGTGGATGAGGAGTCACTGCTAATTGGTATGAGATTTCTTTTTGGGGTGATGAAAACTTGTTGGAATTAAATAGTGGTGATGATGGCACCTCCTCGTGAATATACTAAAAACCACCAAGTTGTACCATTTTGCTTTTTTCTTTTTAAAGAAGCAAGACCCAGTGACAGAGCTTTTGCATCTTGAGGGCTCCAGTGGGCCAATGATGAAGCCCAGAGATGTCAGCGGGATCTGGCAACAGATGGTGGCAGGACTTTGAAGCAGCCTGCGGATGCCTGACGGTTACCCCAGTGCCCAGTGGAAGCAGCTGCCAGGCCCCGGAGGTATTAACAGTCAGCAGAGTAGACTTTTGTGTGAGCATGTGACTCCCAGAAACATAGAAAGGAATTTTGCGGGGAGTTGACTTGGCAGGGATGGACGAGACCCAGTGACCTGGACTATTGTTTATTAATGTAAGTCCCATTTAAACTCACAGGTCATTAATCTCTAGGGAAACTGGCCCCCAGACAAAAAGAGATGCTTCTTCAGTGACAAAATCAGCTCTGAGTAGTTTTTCTAGTTTGGAATGAGGGTTGAAATAAAAGTAAAGCAAGAATTGATGCTAAATGTGGGAGCAGGTTGGCTTGAGACCAGGGCAAAGTAATGGTCTGTTAAGAGCTCTTGTGTGACGCCCCACTAGATAACAGAGTCCTAGCTTTTTATTTTGTGGCTTACTCTGGGATTCCTTCTTGGAGGAGTTAAATACATTTTAAGCAGGTGACATAGATGTCATAGCATATGTCCCTGGACCACATCACGCTTATTCCACCCCAGGGTCTTTGCACTTCCTGGCTCTTCCCAGATCTTCTCATGGCTGGCTTGTTCTCATCCTTCAGCTTTTGCCAATCATGCTTTCTAAAGTAGAACCTCTTCTCTACTACCTGCCTCCACTAGTCCTTCTCTCGCATGTTTCCCTGTTTATTCTCTTCACAGTGCTTATCACTCTCTGAAATGATCTTGTTGATGTGCTAACCTATGTGTGGTCTGTATTCTCCCACTCGTATGTAAGTTCCTGGAGAGCTGAGACTTCAACCGTCTCGTTTGACAAGCAGGGGAAAGCTGTGGTTGTCCTGTGCTGGCCATGGAGGATTGGGTAACTCTGCCCAGTTCGGGAGCAGAGCGGATCCCTTTGGCTGTGGATCTGAAGCCACACTCTCCAAACAGCTAATCTGTTTGTTTCCTCTGTCTAATGCCTTCATTGATTCAGAATTCTTGAGGGGAAGAAGAGAGGTTAATTCGCTGACCCAACATGTAGGCCGCTTCTAGTCACTGAGAACCAGTTAGCTCACAGATGCCCGAAACGTCAGCTGTATAAAGCTGGCATTTATCTACAGGGTCGCCATAGTGTGTGGCACTTAGTGTGTGTTCAAAAACTGTTGAATGAATGAATGAATGTGGGAGAACCCCCTCCCTGCTTTCTGCCCTTGAAAAATGGCAGCAGATTCCCAGGCCCTGTGGCTCATTCTCTGAAAGGACCAAGGACACTCAAGTGACGTTTTTTTTTGTGTTGGCTTAGCGCACTCCTCCCTCATCTGAATTCCCTCTCCCGCCTTTTCTCTTTGTACTTCAGAGCTAACTGACACTCAACCAGCTTCCTACCATGGCGAGGGGTGGGGGGGCCGGAACAGCCATAACTGGAAGAGAAGGCTGGTGACCCAGGCTTTCTCTGTCTTTGGCCATGCAGATGTCTATTTGTTACACACTCTGCCTCCTGCGTTTTCCTTCTCATTGAAAATGGGCCTTGGACTTTGCCACAATCAAACACAAATGTGGAAGAGATTTTGGGCAGCTCACAGGTTGTTTGAAGTGATGGAGACATTCTGTCTGGTGTCTGTCATTTCCTTCTGTGGGTAGATAACTGAGGAGCTACCGTGGCTCAAAGGGAAAGATTATGAGCCACATGTCCTTCAGAAGCATGAAGAACTTATCTCAGGAGCATCAGGTGCCCTCTGTGTGGTTGAGAGACAGAACAAAAAAGTGGGCTTAACTATGGAAAACAGTATGGAGGTTCCTTAAAAAATTAAAAATAGAACTACCATATGATCCAGCGATTCCACTCCTGGGTGCATGCCCAAAGGAAGTGAAAACAGGATCTGGAAGAGATAGACGCACCCCCATTTTTATTGCAGCATTGTTCACAGTAGCCAAGATGTGGAAACAACCTGACTGTCCGTCAATGGATGAATGGATAAAGAAGATGTGGTGTATAGATACAATGGAATATTATTCAGCCGTGAGAAAGAAGGAGATCCTGCCATTTGCAACAACATGGATAGGGCTTGAGGACATTATGCTATTTGAGATAAGTCAGACAGAGAAAGACAAATACTCTATGGTATCACTTATATGTGAGATCTAAAAAAGTTGAACTTGTAAAGACAGCAAGTAGAATGGTGGGCCCCAGGGGCTGGAGGACAGGAGAAGAGGAGAGATGTTGTTGAAGGGTACGAACTTGCAACTAGTAATAAAGAACTCTTGGAGATCTAATGCACGATATAGTGATTATAGACAATGATACTGTACGTCAAACTTCTAAACATCAAAGATCTAAGAGACGAGGGGCCAGCCTGGTGGCGTAGTAGTTAAGTTTGCATGCTCCGTTTTGGAAGCCTGGGGTTCACCAGTTTGGATCCCCTGTGCGGACCTATGCACCGCTTATCAAGGCATGCTGTGGCAGGCGTCCCACATATAAAAAATGGAAGAAGATGGGCATGGATGTTAGCTCAGGGCCAATCTTCCTCAGCAAAAAAAGGAGGATTGGTGGCAGATGTTAGCTCAGGGCTAACCTTCATCCAAAAAAAAAAAAAAGAAAAAGAAAATGATCCAAGAGTCTATGTCTTAGTTATTCCCACCCCAAAAAATAAATGATAATTATGTGAGATAGTAGAGGTGTCAGCTAATACTGCAATGGCAATCACACTGATAAATGGATCAAAATAGCAAGTTCTACACCTTAAACTTACACAAAATTATGTCAATTACATTTCAATAAAAAAAGTGGGCTTATATTAGTGGAGGAGAGTTTCTGCTTAGGTAAAAAACCAGTAAAATTGGAACCAAAACAATAAAACTGCTGACATTTCCAAGCATTTGCTTTGCGGCAGGAACTGTGCCAAGTGCAGCTTCTCTGTCCTTAGAGATTTTCAAGACCAGAACAAGGCATCAGAATAAGACAGCCTTTGTCTTGAGTTAACTCTAGATAGAGCTGACCATTTCAGCTCAACAGGAACAGACAATTTAGGGCAAGAATCACCTTTCGAGATGGAGACGAATTCACTTTTTTACCAACCCCTTCCTCCTTCTTTCTGAAGAGTTTTTCTTTTTATCATCTTCAGAACAATTCTTATTTCTGACTAGAAATAAGGTCTAAACATTTATTACAGAAAAATTGGAAAGTACTAAAAACTTATTATAGTAACATTTGAAATCGTAATAGCCAAGATTTACCAAGTACTTTGCATACATTATCCCACTGACTTCCCAGGACAGCCCCTTGGAGGTAGGTGACACTGTTTCCAATTCACGGATGGGGAAACTGAGGCTCAGAGGTTAAATAACTTGGTCCATGTCACCTAACAGCAAGCAGGAGAGCCAGGCTTCAAACCCTGGGGGACCTGATAAGAGAATCTGCGCTCTTAACTTTTACATTATAACTGTCCAGAATCCTGCCACTTAGAGAAAATCATTGTAGACATTTTGGAATATTTTCCAGCCATTGTTTTCCTCCGTGCATGTGAGTGCATGTATAGGGGTATGTAAATACTTTTAATTGATAAAGAATGTGGAATCTCATTCCACATGCGACTTTATATTCTGTCTTTTTTTCTTCTTCTTGATCTTTTACTTAAACGTTTCCTTGCATCATAAAAATTCTTCAAAAGCATAATTCTAATAGTTACGTGATATTCCATGTTATAAATGTATGTATTATAATTTATTTAGTCAGTCTCCTGTGTTAGAATCAATATTTATATCTATCTCTAATTTTTCATGTTTAAACTACCACAATAATGACAAATATTAATTAAGCAATTACTCTGTGCCAGGCACCATGCTTCATATTTATTAACTAATGTTATAATTCACTGTATAATTAATGCTGGAACGAGCATTTAATATGTAGGGTTATGCCTCTCCATTTAGTTAATTTTTTTTTCCAATTTCAATCTCTTGGGGAAGCTTTCTTTGCATAGATCTTGCATGTTTCCTAGCTTTATTTCCGGTATTTTTTTGTTTTTGTGAATTGCCAGTATTTTGATCTATTGAGTTGCCAATACTGAAATCCTAATTTTAGAACATGTTCACTTTTCTTCAAAACACCCTTCTCTCCTTCAAAACCATCCTCATCGCCATCATCCATTTTTTTTTAAAAGATTTTATTTTTTTCCTTTTGCTCCCCAAAGCTCCCCGGTACATAGTTGTATATTCTTTGCTGTGGGTTCTTCTAGTTGTGGCATGTGGGACGCTGCCTCAGCGTGGTTTAGATTAGCAGTGCCATGTCCGCGCCCAGGATTCGAACCAACGAAACACTGGGCTGCCTGCAGCGGAACGCGCGAACTTAACCACTCGGCCACGGGGCCAGCCCCTCCATCATCTCTTTATCTCTCGTACATATTTGGCCAGTGGGAAGTAAGTGAGTTTTCCTCTCTCTCTCTCTTTCTGCCACTGTTTGTGTCTCTGTCTCTCTCTCACACACACTCACATACTCACACCTGCGCAGACTTACATCCATGCCTGAACGTAGCCTGAGATACCTTTGTCCAGGGTAAGAACTCTCTTTATATAGATCAATATTGTCTTAGATCCCAGACTCCTAGATTGCAGCCTCCATCAAAACAGCTTGATGGATGTGGGTACTTAATAAATATTTTTATTAATAATGTCTGAGTTTTCAGATGACTTCGGGATTTCTTGTTTAGATTTTGCTGGCTCCTAAGTTTCTGTGTCTAGACGTAGCACTGGGAATTCAGAGACTGGACTTATAGATGACAAGGCCCATTTCCTCATCATCACCATTTATTCATTCATGCTTGTCTGTCTCCTTCTTGGACTTCTGAGCTATTTCTCACCATAGAGATCTTGGAAGACAAGTGAGAATTGTCCTTTTGCCCACGATTAAAACCAAAAAGCTGGAGAGGAATTCCTCTAGGCTTGACTGAGAGTATTATATGATGCTTATATTGAGGGGGCAAGTCTATTAGAAAAGAAAGCTTTCAGAACATCACAGCTGTGTTCCTATCAAAGGGCCAACTGATTCTAGTGCTTCAAGAGGCTAGACAGGGGCAAGGACGGTTGTGTTTGATTCTAGCCATCAGTGTCACCTTCCTGAGTCTAGTTTCCTCATGAATGACGTGGAGAACAGCTTTCTTGCATATCTTGCTGGGATTTTGCAAGCAACAAGAAAAATTGTGTCCATATGAAAATGCTTTGAGAAGTAAAGGCATATGGACAAATGTAATAATAACAGTAATAAATGATAATAATAGTAATACCACATTATCAAAATTATCCAGAACAAAGAACAAATAAAGTTATCAGGATAGAGTTAAATACAGGAGGTGTCCTTCAGCTTGGGGAATAGGAGATGTGATAAAGAGTAAAAGAAACAGAAAGACAAATTCCTCAATTTCTCCTGTAGAAAAAAGGAGATTGAGGGAGGAAGAGTATCAACAAAAGCCTGGCTAGGGAGACCCATTAAAATTACTTGTGTTGTAAGAAAGGAGGAGAGGCGGGTGTACAAGGCAAGAATGTTAGGGATGGAACACCGTGCAGTACCCCCATGTCAACAATGGCTCAATTCATTAAAAGTGGAACCAGTGTATCCTTAAGAATAGCATTTCCCCAGGTGTGTTCTGTGGCCTATTAGCCTTAGGGTCAAAGAATCCTGGGTAACGTGCTTAGTAAATGGTCCATGCTGTACTGTTCCATGGAAGAGCCACGAGGCGCAGCAGTTGGCCAAAGTCTTCAAGGAACCCCAAAGGAAAGGAGATAGTTCACTTTTGCTTAACTTAACATTTGCCTTCTCAGTATCATCCTCTATTCCCTCCCTGCTTTCTTGGTAAAACTTGTTAACATCAGGCAGAACCAGTTGTCTGAGAAGCATAGTTTTGGAAAGTCTGGCTTAATTCTTGAACTTGCAGAACTGGAGGTTTTCAGCTATGTCCAGGCTCGTGCTCTGAGGGCATCGCACTTCTGGATGAGCAGCTTTGAACTGAAGAGGGTCATGCTCTGGACTAGCAGGTTGAGAACAGAGACCCATTTCCAAACGTGGACCCGTTGGTCTCCGGTGTGAGGATGTCGGTGAGCTCCAGACCAGCCAGGAAAATTATCTTTGGAAACCAAGCCCAGGCCAACCTCTCAGTGACCCTTGGCATTAGCCTGGGTCTCCTGGATGTTTTCCAGCAAAGTTTTGGCAGAAATGTGCAACACAACTGGGGAAGAGAAGGGAATTCTCAGAGATAAAAGCAGGAGCAAACTTAGGCCTCCATGGCCATTCATTCATTCATTCATTCATTCACGAAACACGTATTACATGCTGACCATGTGCCTGGCATTGTGCTAAGTGCTGGGGCTAACAGTGCGATCTCATGGGGCTCACAGACACAAATAGGTGCAAGGAAATAAAGGTGCTCTGAGAGAAATCTGTTCAGAGTATAGTAGGTTACAGCCTAGGGTGAGGGAGAGAAGGCAATCAAGAAAGGCTTCATGGAGGAGGTGTTCTGAAAGAGGAGTGGAATCTGCATTTTAACAAGATCCTCAAGTGGTTAAAGTTTGAGAAGCACTGCCCTAGGATGTGAGTCCTTCTACCTGGCCTCCCCTTGATGCTTATTTGAAGGTATCCTCTGAAGCCATCATTAAAATTCACACATTATAAGTCAGAAATTGTTTGCTGATAAATTAATGACAAACTGCATCTCAACCATGGTCTGTTTTGCCAGCTCATTTAAACAGCTGCTGTTTTGTTATCTGGGCAGTTTTTAAGGACTTTGGGAGGCAGGTTCCGGCTGGACTTCTTTTTCCTTTCTTCTTATTATGGAAATTTTCAAACACATAAAAAAATCGACAGAATCATGCAATGCATCCCCACGTTCCCATAACCCAGCTTCAACAACTATCCATTAATGTCAACCTTGTTTTATCTATATCTCCCATACCATCTTATGACAAAGCCATTATATGATTTCATCAGTAAATTAAAATGGCATTTAAAATGTATTTTCTTTTATAGGAATACACAGATTAACATCATGAAATAGAAGTGGTCTGTACCTCCAATAATCAAGAACTGAAAGGACTTCGACATCAGCTTATAGTCTAGGTTCCCAAACACTAAATATCAGTGGCCACCCTCTGCCACATAGCATGGAAACTGATGAAAGCAGTTGACAAGGCAGGGGCTGCTTGGGCAACATGCACATCTATAAAATCCATGGGTCTCTATAACAGAGCTTTCCAACAATGACACACTTCAGGTAAGGTCTTTATCATCTGGAATCATCTTAATGCTCTTCGGAGCTTCAAGCAAAGGAATTCATAAGAAATAAGTCACAGGGGTCCATAATATGAATACCCATTTCTCAGCTGATGATCATGCGGGAAGATCTAGAGAGGGTTGAGAGAGGTCACACTGAAAGCCTCAATGAGCTACAGTATTTAGAGCTCCAATGCATGAGCAGCGTTAAGTCTCCTGGGTCAGCTGCCTGGACAAAGACCTGTTATTTCCAAGTTTTGCCCTGGTCACCAAAAAAAAAGATCTCCCCTCTCAACCTAATCAAAGTCCACTTGAAACATAGCCTTGATGGATGAGCAGCCCCTGGTGGAGCCTGGGTCTAGATGGAAAGAACATCCAGTCTGGTTTGTCTTTCATCTTATGGGTATTTACTTTCTTTCTGACCACAGACCTTGTCTCCTAGAGTAGGTGTGGTCAGACTTGGGGCAGGGCTGTGGCTTACAGCGCCAGCCCATGACCAGATAATGGATTTTGACAATGGCTTCCGAGCAACCATCCACTAGCAACTGCATCTCCTGTGGGTTTATGAGATCCGTTGCCTTGTTCTGAGAAGGATTTCTCTTTGCCTCTTTTCTGCATCAGATTTCTTTTTCTGGATCCTAGTCTTTCTCTTTCTTGACTTACTCCCTTGTTTCAGGGGAGCACATCCTCCCATAGCTTTTTGAGAAAAGGTGTATGGCAGGTAATTTTTTTTCCCAAGATCTTGAATGTCTGAAAATGTCTTTATTCTTTTCTCGACCTTGAATGATTGTTTGGATGGGTCTAGAATTGAGGTTGAAAATAATTTTCTTTCAGGATTTTGAAGACAGTGTTTCACTAGTGTTTAGCTGTCAGCACGACTGATGAGAATTAGAAAGCCATTATGACTCCATATGTGGCATGGTTCTTTTTCTTGAAAGTTTGTAGGATTGGAGAGAAATTTTATCCTTAAATATCTGAAATTTCACCTTGATGAGCTTTGGTGCACATCTCATTTCATTTATTTTATTGGGTATTGGGGGACACCTTTAATCTGGAAACACAGGGGTTCAGTTCTGGAAATTTTTCCTGCATTATTTATTCAATAATTTCCTTTCTTCAAATTTCTTTGTTACCTTTTTTTTAACTTTCTGATTAGATGTTGGATTTCTAGGAATGAGTCTCAAATTTTCTTATATTTTCTTGACTATTTTCATCTTTTTGGGGGAATATTTCCTTCCTCTTTTTTTTTTTTTTTTTTTGGTGAGGAAGATTGGCCCTGACCTAACATCTGTTGCCAGTCTTCCTCTTTTTTCTTGGGGAAGATTGTTGCTGAGCTAACATCTGTGCCAGTCTTCCTCTATTTTGTCTGTGAGATGCTGCCACAGCCTGGCTTGATGAGCAGTGTGTAAGTCTGTGCCCAGGATCCGAACCTGTGAACCCTGGGCTGCTGAAGTGGAGCATGCAAACTTAACCACTACACCACCAGGCTGGCTGCCCTCTATTTTTTATGATGGTAAAATATACTTAACATAAAATTTACCACTTTAACCATTTTTAAGCGTACAGTTCAGCGGCATCAAGTATATTCACATTGTTGTGCAACCATCACCACCATCCACATCCAGAACCTTCCCATCTTCTCAAATTAAGACTCTGTACCCATTAAACAGTAATTCCCCGTTCCCCTCTTGCTCCAGCCCCTGACAACCACCTTTCTATTTTTTTCTCTATGAATTTGACTACTCTAGGTACCTCATATAAGTGGAATCATACAATATTCGTCATTTTCTGACTGACTTATTTCCCTTAGCGGAATGTCTTCAAGGTTCATCTATGTTGTAAATATGTCAGAATTTCCCTTTCTTTTAAAGAATGAATAATATTCCACTGTAGATACATACCACATTTTATTTATCCATTCATCTGTCAACGGACATTTGAGTTGCTTTCATATTTTTGATTTTTTCACTTCTTTGAGATCCTCTCAAATTTCACTTCTAATCTTTCCACTGTTCTTTTCGTACTTTCTACCCTCATATTTATAATTCCCAAGAGCTCTGTTTTGCTTTTCTGATTGTTTTACTTTTTTTCCAACCTGTTGTTCTTTGTGGACACAACATGGTTTCTTATTTCTCTGAGGTGGTTAATCATCTATTCTTGACGTTTTCTTCTACTTCTTGAATTATTTATTTCCTTACATTTCATTTCTTCTGTAAACCACAGGTCTCTTAATTCAGAAGAATTTCCCAAATGCCTGATAATCTTTGACTGCTTGTTCTTATTTGAAAGTGAGATGCTGAAAAACTTCTTAGAAGTTTTGTGTATGAGGATGGGGCTTGTCAACGGGCGGGCATCCTGGGACGACTGGGTGGGAATGTCATCATTTCTCTGGAGGAATTCTAAATGTTTGTATCTGTAGGTTGTTTCTTTTGGTATGGACACATCCTTGGAGAAAAATTCTCCAATATCCTGCCTGGATGCCAGGGTAAGAGTGCCAAGTGGGGGCAGGGGGTAGAGGCTTCCTTGTTCAATATGCAGACTTCCCATTAATCCTCTGTTTTCAGTATGGCACCTCAGCTTTACACTTAGCTGTGTCTGGTGTCTAGAGCCATTCTGTTTGCCTGGAACATTTCTTCTTCCAGATCCAGGAGGGCAGAGACCTTGCTGATCTTATTTACCACTTGACAGAGGTAAAAGAGTAGACCAATGCCTGGAATAGAGCCCGGCATATAATAGGTGCTCAACAAATATTTGTCAAATTCTGTTTAATCTCACCAAAGAGCAAATCTCCCATCTTCCATCAGGGCTGTTGAGGAAGTAGGTGCCTACTACATGGGGTGGTAGATGATCTCTGGTAGTTTAATGACTTCTTAAACAGACTTTCAAGCATTCCTCCTCTCTTCAGCCCTAATCTTTATTCCTACCTTCAAAGGTGAGATCTTCAATTGGTATCTCCAATTTCTGAGACTTTCTAGAGTTTTGCAGCGAAAATTGACTTTATTCTTGTCGACTCTTTTCTTCAGGATGTAGATTTCAGTGTTATCTACTCTGTAAAGTGAGTCAATGCTCAACCAGCCATTTTCCATCTTCTAAAATTTTGTCACCTCTCTCATTTCTTTTCCTGTTCTAATTTGTCCCTGGGTGTTTGTTCCTTCTTAAATTCGCTTACTATCATTTTAAGAAGTTTCAGACGGGAGTAGAGAGAAGCTAGTGTGTTCAATACTCCATGCTTAACCAAAGGTCTTCCTTGTTTACTTGTATATGATTTACCTTAGCATTAATATTTACCTTTAGGCTGCAACGATGATTTATCCCAATGACATATTTACTGGTCACTGCTTTTATTCTTATCAAATTTTCTAGTCTCAATAAAAACAGAAAAACTGCTACTGGAAAAGGCAATGACTTGTATCCTTAAAATATGCACATCATCATCTTCTTCTTCGTCATCATCATCATCAATACTTATTGAGTTCTGGCTGTGTTCTAGGCAATGAGATGAAAACATTTAACTTTTACAATTTAATCTCCACAACAGCACTTGAGTAGGTACTATCATAACCCTCTCTTTACGGGGTTGAAAACCAAGCCTCAGAAATATTGAGACAGTCGCCGGAAATCACAGATGTAGAAAATAACAGAAAAGGATTTGAACCTCAACGGTTGGCCTCTAGACAGGATAAGTAGATGTGAAGGAGATGTTCTGATAAAAGAAGGCTTATAAATCACCCAATCAAAAGTCATTAGCTATTTTATATCCACACCTAGAGCGATCCAATTGGTTCAACTGTGCAAATGATTGTATCATGACGTCACCAAGAATGGAGGCTCAGTATGGACTCAACTCCAATCTCTTGAGCCAGGTAGCAAATTCCAGCTACAAAACCAACAGACAGTGAACACAACCTAAAGTTGCCAACACTCCTGCAACTTGCCTGAAGCCTTTCTTCTTCCAGATCCAGGAGGGCAGAGGCCTTGCTGATCTTCTCTACCACTTGATAGAGGTAGAGGGGTAGACCAATACCTGGAACAGAGCCTGGCATACAAGAGGTGCTCAGCAAATATTTGTTGAATGAACATTCTTTCTCCAGGGTCAAAAGCCATATGAAAATTATGCAGTTCCTTTCAGATGGAATAAACAGAGACAACCAGAGGCAAGTAGGAGGACGATGATGAATGAGCCCTGAAAGCCAGCCTGGGCTCCACTTTCCAAGCTGTGTCCCCTGGTGCAGGGCTGCATCTGCATGGAGGAGGGGTGCCATTTTCAAATCCAAACAAACATGCAATATGGCTAGCAGTGGCCCAGGCTCGGGGGAAATTCTTGAGATATGTGTCCCTGAAATTGAATACAGGTTAAGTGTGCTTTCCACAAATAGACTTTCAAAACATGGAGAAGCAAAGATTTCTGTGTTCGTGCCATGGGCAGTGCTTGTCTCACCAATGTTCTGATACAGCCAGCCATGTTGTACTGATTGTGGTGCACTGCCTCACAACCTCCAGGATTGTCCTAGCTCCGCATGGGGTGGTGGAAAGACCACACACGCCCCCAGCTTGAAGAACCCTCCTCTCAAACGTATATTTTTCGAAGTAGTTTTATTATTGCCCAGCACCCACTCCAACTTTGTAATTTTGTAGAAGACCCCTCAGGCTTGGTTTGATAAAGATATTGATTGATTTTAGATTGCTGGTTCTTTTTACACTTCTGGGAACTAGTTGTTTCTAGCCTTGTCAATATTTTCCATATGTCCATGGAATTTATATCATTTTGCATTTATCTCAATTTGCATTATCTTACAGTGTTTCTTGATTGGGGTGCTAGTGATGTTTGGGGTAGCTCAATTCTTCACTGGGGCCACATCTCCAGCCTTGCAGGACCTTAATACTATTAGCCCTTTCCAACAGATGCCAGGAGTGCCCCAAATCATTGAGACGCTACAGCTGCCCCCCAACATTTCCAAATGCCTCCATGGGGAATGGCACCACTCCTGGCAATGGTGTGCCTGAATTTATCACAAATGACAGAGAATTGAGATTTGAAAATAGCCAGGACTGAATATCACAAGACACCCTAGGGAGAGCCCACACCTGGCAGAGTTGGTCAGCTGCCTTCCTCCTGCACACTCTTCCTCTTCCTCTATGTCCTTGGACTTCAAAGTCTTTATCATGAAAATTGTCAAGCCCAGATCGGCACTGTTTCAACGGGAAAACTCTACCAGTGCCTCAGAGGGAGTGCAATGAGGAGGGTGTAGGAAGCTCTTTTTAGAATTTGGGTTTCACTTATTGGATGCTATGTTGTTTTCATACATGACAAATGATGTTTCCAGGCCCCCCGCTATCCATCGGTGTGACAATTATTGCACGTACCTGGCACAATGCTGGGGGCTTGACGTGCTTTATTCTGTTTCATCCTGACAAAGGTTTGCTCAACTTAAAACGCTTTTCACATTTGCCTTTTCTAGAGGAAGAAACCAAGGCTTTAAAAGGGTATGAAATTTGCCTATAGTCAACTTTCCGACTCTAGTATATGTGTTCTGACAGTAGAATGGTCTCTTGCTGTAAAACTATTGAAAAGGCTTGAGGGAGGGAATGCGGAGGAGAGGGTCAGAAAAAGAGGCTCCTACTCAAAGCACGTACACAGCTTATCCCCTAGGACGCACCAAATGGCATCGTTAGTATCCGACCCGGCACCACCACCAGCTGGAGCGTTAGCTCGTCTCAGACCAATGGGGGAAAAACCCTTTGCAGGCAGTTTTCTAAGTGGCACTGGGAAAGGGGTGTCTAGGCTGCTGACTCATTAACAAAGCGGGATAGAACGTGGGCACCAGTGCCAGCCAGAGAGTCTGCTGCTGCCTGGAGAATTTGGCTGCCACCTCCTCCCCAGCTTCCTCCAGACGGGATGTCTCTGGAGAGGAAGGAAGAGAGGAAACTGGCTGGTTGGTCCTAAGGAACCTGATATGGTGGCTTCCTTCCGGGGCTCCAGTATGGGGCAAAAGCAGCAGGTGTAAAGCAGACATCGTGATCCATTAACATCATTCATTCATTCATTCATACATGCATTCGTTTCATTGTATTTATTGAGCATCTACCACCTGCCAGATTCTTTTCTAGGTGCTGAAGATACAGCAATAAACAAGACCTACAAATACCCCTATCTCATGGACCTTATGTTCTAATGAGGCACACGGACACTAAGCATATTATTAAGTAAAATAATACATGAGATGGAGAGAAGTGGTTTGGGCAAAAAGCAGCAGGGAAGAGAGAATACACCTTGTGGGGTCTGATTTTTAAACAGTGACCAGAGAAGGCCTCAGGAAGTGACATTTGAGTAAAGACCCCAATAATGACACCATGCTGGGCACTGTTGCAAGCGTTTTGCAATTGTTATCTCGTTAATACTCACAACTACCCCAAGAACTATGGCTTTGATTATTCCCATTTTACAGACAATGAGACTGAGGTTAAGAGAGAGGCAGTGATTTCCAGAGACCATACAGCTGGTATGTGTTGGAAATAGGATTTTGAACCCAGGCAGTTGGAACTTCAATGCCTGCACACTGGAATTTTGGTGTAGACAGCCTACAAATGGGGTTTGGGAAAGGGCAACTTGCCCATGCAAATGAGGTCTCTGTGGGTACCCACGAAGCGAATAGGTGCCACCCTTGGGTAAGTGTGGACGGACTCGAACGGGGGCAGGGAGCAGTGGTTCTAGATCTTCACGGAGCTGAATTCGGACTCTCGGGTCTGTGGCTGGGGAGTTCGGTCGCCTAGCTGCAGGCGGAGTGGGCCGGTGGGGGAGGGAGCTCACGGCAGGGTTGTCCCGGGACAGACGGAACTTCACCCCGCCGCCACCCCGGGCCAGCTGCTCCAGTCAATAAGGCAAGGATCTCGCGGGCGCTCGTTGCCCTCCTGGTGGGATTCGCGCGGGAGTTCCTAAGAGGCCTGAAGACGGCCGCGGAGGCGAGCTCCGGAGGGCGGCCTGGAAGCACCAGCTGCCTCTCCTCCAGAGAGGCGCGCAGTTCGAGGGGCCGGCGCGCAAAGGGCGCGCGGGGGCCGCACAGAGCGCGGAGTCCCCACTGCATTCCCTGGAGCGCCCCGGGCGGGCACAGGACAGTGGCCTGGAGGGGCTCCTGGGAGCCCTTGGGGGACGCCAAGAAAGGTGAAGTTAGGGTCTGTGCGCAGCAAAAGAGGGAGGAACTACAACGTGCTGGGGTAGAAAGAGTAAAAGAGAGGCGAGCTCGCACATTGCTGGCGAGAGGGGCACCGGGGGCGTCCAAGAAAGGCCGGGAGAGAGACCGGGCGCGCTGGAAAAAAGGGGCCTAGAGAGTGCAGGAGAGAGCCAAGGAGAGGGAGCTGGCATAGGAAGAAGCGGGAAGGAACTGTTGCCCCAGAGAGAGCGGGCCAAAGCACGAGGCCAGGGGTCAAGGAGAGGGCATGGGGAATCGCTTGGGAATCCTCAGAGAGTGGCTGAGGCGGCGCCCTGGGCGCAGCAAAGAGAGAAAGGACTGTAGTATGCTAAAAGACAGAGACAGGCGTGGATTCTGGAGAGCGGGAGCACCCGGCGCGGCAAGGAGGGGGGCGCAAAGCCAGCGCGCTCAGAGAATGGGGCGTGCTGTTGCCTGCAAGAGTGGTGCGCTCTGAGGCTCTGGAAAAACGAGTTGAGAAGAACCGGACGAATGCCCAGGAATGTCGGAGGAGGCAGAGAGAGAAGACGCAAAGTTCAAGGAAGAACTTCCCCGGGTTGGAGAGGGAGTGCACCATGGGCGCACTGGAAAGCTGTCCTGGGGGAGATTTGATCAGGGCTCTGAGCGCGACAAGGAGCGCACAGGAGGCGCTGATGGTTGAGGGGAGAGTTCCTAGACCCTGAGGAGGCGCGGAAGACAAAAAACTCAAGGCGCGCGAGGACGTGAAGAAGGGAGCCGAGGAGAGCGCGCGGGGTCCCCAAGCGCAACGCCACCCACGTCTCTCCTTCCTGGCTGCTCCTGGTCCTAACCCACTCACCATGATGGAGAAGACGAAAGCCACGATGTTGATGGGGTACGCGGGGCAAAAACACGAGACGACGGCGAGCCACAGGTAGCTCTTGGGCGTGGGCACATCCTCCTCGGTCTTGTCATCCTCAGTGTTGGCCTCGGGACTGCTGTCCAAAGCCCTCTTGAAGTCCGAGCTGGGGGCGTACTGAGACATGGACGAGGCCGGCGGCGCAGGGAGGGCGGAGGAGCGCACGGTCGGCGCGGTGTGGGACTCTGGCCGCCGGCTTGTGGCGAGGCTCTGAAAAGCCAGCGGCGCCGGGCTCAAGGGAGACGTGACCTCACCCCTCTTGCGTCCTCCTACTTGCACCCGCCCGGGCTCCGGGACCTGGGCCAAGAGCTTGGGCACAAGAGGGAGGGAGGGAGGGAGCAAGGGAGTGAGAGGAGGCGGCAGGGAAGAGAGAGGGAGGCTGTCAGCCCGAGAAACAGGGGAAAGGCACTCTTGGACCGACACCCCCAGAGACCATCAGACAGACTCACAGACTCCGGAATAAAAGGAGGCTCAGGGAAGGGGAAAGCGAAGGCCCTTTAAGTTACAAACTGGCCAGGCTGCGAGCTGAAGATGACCAGCTCATTTTTTTAAGCCGCTGAATTTGAATACATTCCACGTGATAGGGAGAAGGCGAAATCCTATCAAGGTGGCAGCGGACTTTCTACCGCTTCTTGACTTCAACAATTTTCTTCCCCTGGCTCCATCTCTTCTTCTACTCAGACCCTGAACATGGGGCCCCGGTCATTTCTCTTCCCTGACAGGTGGGCAGGGAGCAAGGTGCTCAGCTTTGGGCCCAACCCTTCACACACTGCACGGGGCCTCTGGAGACTGGAGTCAATACAGCCTGGCATTGGGCACGACCCAGCCAGAGCCTGCCCTGGTACCCCCGACTTTTTCCTGAGTGTGGGAACAAGGAATCCTTCTCCTCTTCACGTTTCCACCTACAGGGCCCCTGGAGAGAGAAGCAGGTAGATCTGGCTGGTGTAGACGACCCAGGCAGTTAATTGGGATGGAGAGAAGTGAGACGGATCCATTTTAGGAAGTGGGATGAGGATAGCAATTGCATCCATATTTAAGCAATTTATGAAAGGGGGCATGGACCAGGACTGAGGCTCTGAACCCAGACAGAGCTGGGAAATTGTCACATCTGAGTTGAATGACCTCAGGGAAGTCTCTTCACCTTGCTGAGCTCCAGTTTCCTCATCTGAAAAAAGTGAAATAATGAGTTCCTGCCTCCTGGGGACATTGTGAAGACTCTATGAGGTTGCACGTCAAGCCAGGTGAATCTATGTGCTCATAAATGTTAGCTCTTCTTAGGATGCTATTTCCCCTGAATATAGTCCTTATACAGCATCTCAGACCCAAGATCCATGGCTGCGAATATTTTGCCAAAAATCCAGATATTCCGAGCTGGCAGGACCGCAAAGATGCAAATAATTTTATTATGCACCATCTCAAAAACAGTTACTCACATCATCATACTTGAAAGTATTAATCATCTGCTTGGCTTTCTCAGAACATGAACTGATTATCTCAGATGCTCTCACTTACTTCCTGGGGCCATACTGATTTAGTTGTCTGCCTCCCTCATTGGACTTCAAATTCCCAGAGGGAGGGGACCATCCTGCTCATCTTTGTGTCAGCACCTGGCACAGTGCCTGAAACAAAGTATGTGCTTAGTATAGCTTGCTGGATGAACACACGAAGATGAAATAGTACCTTCTTGACTGTACCTTCTCCCCCATTTTTGTTGGTTAATCAGGTGGGAATAAACCAAAGAATTAGGTTCATCTACTGAGTTCTCAACCAAGGCTTTGCATTGACTATTCCCTCTGCTAGAAATGCTGTTCCCCCAGACTATCACCTGGCTGCTCTTTTTTATTTCTCAGCTGTCAGCTCACATCTTACTTTTGCAGAGAGAGATCTTCTCTTTAGATTTATCTAGTGTAGGTCCTTGTAATTATTCTATATTTTACCGGCTTTTTGGGTGGCATGTATCGCTGTCATAATTTGTTTGTTTACTTATTTTCTGCCTGTTCTTTCTCTAGCCTATAAACTCTGGAACCCATTCAGAGCTATATTTCCAGCACTTCAAATTGTCCTGGCACATAGTAGGGATGCAAGAAATATTTCTTGAATGAATGGATCAGAATTAACTGAGAGCATTGAAAAAATGATTTCCCGATCTTGACCAAGACCTACCTGAATTAGAATTTCCCAGGGTGGCACCCCAGAAATCTGTATTTGTAATGCCTGAGAGATCTGTATTTTTAGAACACTCCCCAGTGATTTTGATGCAACCGAACATTTTCTCAAATCCCGATACTGTCTCTAGTTCTTAGGACGTGGTCCTGGACCTTTAGTTTGGAGATCCCCTCAAACTCAGTGTGTCAAAGGTAAGAGTGTCTAACCCAAGAGCCTGCTTCTCAAGGCTCCGTCCTTGGCTGATCGGTGCTGCTCACTTCGCCAACCTTCTGTCCTGCCAATCCTCTTCTCTTACTATGCTCCAGTTACATAGGCTCCCTTTTATTTTCCTTTCTCAAATATACCTAGTCTTTTATTATCCTAGGGTCTTACACCCACTGTTCCTTCCTCCTGGAATGCCTCCCCTCCTGTCTTCACCCGTGGGCTCCTTCTCATCTTTCAGGACCTATCGCCTCACGTGTTACCTCCTGAGAGAGTCCTTTCTCGACTGTTATGTCTAAAGTTGCCTTCTGTTCTCTTATTCTCTATCTCATTACTCTGTTTATTCCTTCAACACAGTTAGCACAACCAGAAATTGTCTTGTTTATTTACTTGTTTATTATCTGTTGTTTCTCTCCCCCACTAGAAGTTAAGTTCACAAGGGCAGAGATTTTTTTTCTGCTTGGTTCACCGTGGTGTCCCCGTGCCCAGAACAGTTCCTGGCCCTTAGTAGGTGCTCAAGAGATATTCATCGAATCAATCAACTGTGCACTTAGTCACCCGAGTTAAGAACTCAGGAGTATTATTGTTCTCTTTCCTTCAGCCTCTGCATGGATGATTCATCGAACCCTATTGCTTCCGTCTCACTCATGAGTCTTCAGTCCATCTTCTTTTTGCCATCACAATGGCCATTGTTCCAACTGCCACTCTTATCAGCAGTGAAAAGGCTCAATGCGTGCTGTCTGAGCCATATTTGTGGTATGAGGCTGGTGAGTTTAGTTGGTGTGACTCAGCCCAAGGTTTGGATACCAAATGGAATTTTACTCTTTC